>NC_081324.1:34610352-36066602 GCF_026419965.1 Kogia breviceps
GTCTCTCAAAGCCTGGAAGAGTTCAGAAGAGCAGAGATGTGGAAGAATATACTGATCAGGAGAATGACATAAAGAAAGGTACAGAGAAAGTAATATATATACATATATAACATATATTTAGAAATAATGAGAATATAGTAAAACATAAAGCACAGAGATGTAGTTTATGTGTAATTGCCAGAGATAGAACATAAAGAAAATTATGAAAAAAAATGACCAAAATAGATATTTTATGCTAAAATACTATAGTACATAGCACTGATATTACATGTGGTGTATGATTTTACAATCAATGGGCTTTATATATTATATACATAGTATCCAGTCATGTACCAGATTGATATTTATTCATGTCACTAAACCAAGACCCAATTCCATCATTTGAATGGAATAATGACTGCTGTTGATTTCAATAATTCAGAGCCCAACAGACGCTATTCGGGTAACTACTTTCCCCAGTTTCAAAGGGCATCACTCATCTTCTGTTCTATGTGTGCAGTGCCCCTGGATTGAACACCTCACACCATGTGTGTCAGTGGGTAGTGACCCTGAATGCAACACCTCTTTCATTACATGTGTGTGTATGAGTGTGTGGTATACCAAAGAAATAGATCTGGCATTTCTTGGACAAAGCATTCTTATGGGCTTTTTACACATGTCATTCTATGTAATTTTCACAAAATCCTTACTGGGTAGATAGCATATCCCTCATCTAACAGATGAAAAAACTGAAGTTTGAGCCATCTCTTGGTCACCATCACAGTTTTGTGCTTTGTGAAACTTGGTTTCATAGCTAGATTCATCTTAATCCTTGATATATCAAGATATGTAGTGTGTGGGTTTTCTCAGGAGATGGGTTGCAATTATTATATACATAGTATTATTTTATGGTATGAATAAGATTACAAATGGCATAGAGTAGAATTTGTTCTCAAAAATCTTACCCAGAGAAAACAAATACAAACAGATATGATGTTTAAATTACATTGTGAAAAATTGAAAAGAAAAATGAAGAAATGAAATTATTAAGGAATGAACCTTAGTAACATTAACTATTATGAGGTTATGCCTTCAAAGAGAAAGGGATCATTTATTCTTCTATCAAATCACTCATTTCTTGGGTATTATATTGTCGTATAAAGATTAGCAAGGCATTAAGTAAATAATTATTTTTTGCTGTTTCTTGTAATACAGAAGTTAGGTTTTTCTTAAATTTTTGCATGAGGATATTACTTGAAGGCTAGAAGTCTCAATAGTAGAAGCAGCACTGCAAAATCCCTATTCTCCTATTTTATCATTTTATTATCATTGCTTATTTCATGCAAACATAATGTCCACCTGTAGAGCAGATAAAACTAGCACAAATTTTGTTTGTAAATTGAATAGTACATACAGAAATTTGTGCTTACAACCATGTAATGTATTGGGCACTGGATGCTTGTTACTTGTCCATCTCTCCCACTAAATTGTAAGCTCTTTAAGGAAAGAGATTGTGTTGTATTCATTTTGTAAATCTCCCTCACTTTTTGCAGCAGTTACTGATAAATATTGTCTTAATACATAAATGAGCCAATTACTTGTATGTAATTGGCAGGGCTTTTATTCTACACCTCTCTGTTCTTTTCCAAGTCTTTGGATCAGGGGCTTTTTGAGATTCTGAAATAATAAGTCTATGTTACTAAAAATAATATGCAGCTATGTATTATTTTTCAATGTTTTTGATTTCATGTGCATACAATTGTCTTCTAATTAAAAAGCAAGTTCTGTGGAAGTTGAGTCTAAGTGATGAACTTTTCTACATCTCCTACCCCACTGACCCTTGTACAATGCTAGACATATGGTAATATATACATTGGTTGATTCTTTCTATCTCTGTCTCTGTGTGTGTGTGTGTATATATATATATATATACACACACACACACACCCCACATATATGTACATTTGTACTTGTATATATTTTATATAACCTGAACACAAACAATGCATTTTAACTCAATCATCTGATAATACTTTATCTTACAATGATTATTGCTCTTTTTGAGTTAAAAAGAAGAGAGAAGGCAAATGAGCAATGCTCTTATTTCAGTGTGACCTCCACAGGTAACAATTCTCAAACTGTTTGGGTTTTCATAAACTTGTCTACAATACTTAAAGTTCTTTGATCCTAAGGCTCCAGAATATAACAGAGAAAGTAAGCAATTTGGTGCACAGGACTGCTGGCATAAATGTGAATTAGAGCTTTGTGATATGAGTAATATTGTGTCTTTTTACAGTTATCCCCATGATCGTGCGCTAAAATTGCCTTATCTGTTGACACACTCATCCAATCATTCTTTCAGTACACATCTTTTTAAATGTCCTCTGGCCTGAAACAGAGAAATACTGTCATGATCAAACCTTGTTCTATAGTTTCCTTCAATGTAAACTTTTTCTACTTCAAAGAAAACTTTGTCAAATGAGTGTTACAGTAATTATTCAATTGGCCACAAGCATTATTTCACCAAGAAAGTACTTTTCCAAACTGGTGGACCGTATTTTTATAGTTACTTATAGAAAAATGAAGTCACTTACTACAATTTGATTTTTCTGTTGTTATGGTTCAATAGAAGTTGGGGTCAGCCACCTTGCTTTCAGAATTGAGCTAATCTGAAACAGTTCACAAAAGCTGATGTTCTCACAAAGGAAAGAACTAACTATAAACATGGGGTCTGATTATAGGGCAATCAAGACTCTAAAGTATACAGCCTCAAATGAATACTGAAATCTGTTTTTATAAAGTTGAGGTTACTAAACATTTACCTAATTTGACTTTGAGATGCCATGTTTTTCAAAGCTATTGTCTTTTTTTAATTGAAGTATAGTTGATTTACAATGTTGTCTTAAGTTTCAGGTGTACAGAAAAGTGATTCATATATATATATATATATATATATATATATATATATATACACACATATATATACTTTTTCAGAATTTTTTCCATTATAGGTTATTACAAGATATTGAATATAGTTCCCTGTGCTATAGATTAGGTCCTTGTTGTTTATCTATTTTATATTTAGTAGTGTGCATCTGTTAATCCCAAACTCCTAATTTATCCCTTCCTCCCTTTCCCCTTTGATATCCATAAGTTTGTTTTCGATGTCTGTAAGTCTGTTTCTCTTTTGTAAATAAGTTCATTTAAATCTTTTTTTAAGATTCCTCATATAAATTATATCATATGGTATTTGTCTTTCTCTGTCTGACCTACTTCACTTAATATGATCATCTCTAGGTCCATCCATGTTGCTGCAAATGGCATTAGTTCATTCTCAAAGCTATTGTCTTAAAACTTCCTTATCTGACCATGCAATGTTTATCCCTGCTATAAAGATAGTCACTTCTGGCAAAAGAGGTTTATTAAAATGAAGTGATGATATAGATAATGATTCTGGAAATGGATAGGGTTACAGGAAAATGTTGGTGTCCTTGAACAGGGCTCATTGGGATAGACTGTATGGCTTTGGTTACTCCTCCAGTTTTTAGGATGAAAACCCTAAATTCTTCACTGCATACTTTCTATGCTACAGATTCACTAGTGAGTACCCCATCAAGTGTTATATATACTTGGAGTTTGGAGTCAGAGTTTTAGCAACCGTATGTCCTTGTGCGAGTTACTTTCCCTCATTGTTGAGTCTTTATAATATACGGTTTTTGTGAGGATGAAATAAAATATTTGTATTAAATATTCACAGTGTTTATGATAGGTGTTCAAATACATGGTTTTCTTTCTTCTTTTTTTTTTAAACTTTAGCTCCTTCAGTGGCTGGTGGGGTGGTTGTGCAGCAGAGATTAAAAGCAAATTGGGTTCAATTCCAGCTTCTACTAATTATTAACTCTAAGACTTCAGGCTACACATCTCTGAACTTCAGTTTTTTCATCTATAAAATGGGGAACATAAGACTTTCTATCTTATAAGATTCTTATGGAAAGTCCATGAGGTTATAGGTCTTAAATTCTGATAGTAGTTACTGGCACATAGTATACACCATAGAAAGGCTTACTATCTAAGAGAATGATTATGTGCCCCAGGGTCCCATGCTCAGAGATTGTGATTGATGGGAACAGGAGAGTGGCCATGAATAGGTTCCAGGATAAGTCATGAAGGAAACTTCGGGAACTGAATAGAGCCAGGATCCTGAACCAGGAAAGGCAAAGTATGTTAGTCACCTCTCTTTGCAAATTAGCTGAGAATTCAAGATTTTAGTAATGCAGAAAATTGGCCTTATGGAAAGGTGGATGAGAATGCAGATAGGAAGACTCAGAAGTTTTCTGATTGCTGTAAAGAGTCTATGTTGAAGATAGGCCACAGTTCAGATAAAACCTTCCACTGTGTTACTTCCTTTTTAGGAAAACTGAGCTACATCCAGCCTAGAAGTCCAGCTGAAGAAGCTGGACCTCAAAAAGGAACAAGCTTGTCTGGGACAATAACATTTGTACAAATTATGCTCAAAATGTGCTTTTGGGTACAAGAAATATTGAATCAAGGACAAAATAGGATTTCTAGAGCTCAGACTCAGATACACAGAACTGAATAAAACAATACAAGAAAACTAATTACTTCATAATTTGGGGCCATGAGTTAGATGAAACTGAAGTTGCCTTGGGATTAAGCAAACACACACACACACACACACAGCACTAAAACAGAAGTTCTGGAGCCAGTCACAAAACTGTCCAACTTGCCTTATCTAGTGTAATGTTGAAATGAACCTGAAATTGATTTTCTTTAAAGGATGATACCGAAGGTAATGTGTGAGATGCAAAGCATTTAATATGCAAGGTCTAAAAAGAATGAAAAGAGATGAGAAATGAGATGACATCAGGATTCAAGTCAAAGTCAAGTTACTTAATCACTTTTTGCCTTATCTTCCACTGTAAGAAACAGAGGTTATCTTTTCCCTCTGCCCCTCCCATACTGACTGTGCCAAGGATGTCTTCCAAATAGATCATGTGATAATAATAGTACGATCAATGATCATATGTGATCTCTCCATGATGTGTGATGTTCACATTTCCACAGGAGACTCTGAGGAAAAGGGAAACTGTATAAAACACACAAGAATACCTTTGTAATGGACTTCAAAGCAGAGCATCGCCATTTGGGAGGAAGGTGGTCCTTCTGGTCACATTCACTCTGCCTTCCCAAAAGACCAGCTCCAACTCTGGCCACCTGCTCTCCCCTCTCACAGATCCCCTCTGAGTGAGAGAAGAACATTTAGGTCATTCAGGCTGGAACATTAAAACAAATGCTGATAGTTCAAGGTTAATAGATTCATAAAACAAAAGTAATTCCGTGTCAAAGCTGAGATGACAGGCGATTTGACTTGAGGCAGCCTTACAATCACTCTTTTACATGTGCCCCATGCTGAGACCAGGCAAAGGCGTTATGTTTCTGACATTTACTTGTCAGGAAGGTATGGCAATAGAGATTGTTTCTATCTCTGCTGCTCCCAGATGTTAACCTTCCAGCTTTAGTTTGTAATTGGGGTTCTGTGGAGCTTTAACATTTTCTATTGATTCAATAGAAGTGATAACATTTCCAATCATAAGACAGCATTATAAAAATATCAGGCAATTCACATATCAGAATGTTTGATAGCTGGGCTCACCGCATTAATTTCTGTCACCTTTGCCAGGAACTCTTTATCCTCTTTTTAATTCTGAAGGACACCTGGGAGTAGTTGCTGCCACTTTTATTGTTCAATAATGTAGATAAAAGTTTCAATTAACAACCAAGAGGCCTCTAGGAAATTGTGAATGAGAATATATTTTACTCATTTTACTATATTCATTTTTTCTAATGGGCCAGCTGTGACTTGGAGAAGGTACCTCACTTAGAAGACACACACACACACACACACACTCACACACACTCACACACACTCACAGTCCTCCTAATTCCGTTTACATTTTATTAAAACATTCAACCAAGGAAAGCCAAGTCAGGTCCAGTGAGGATATGGGGAGAATTTGGAACTAAGTAAAAAGCTCAAGCAAGTACAGCCAAAGCAATGGAGTCTCCAGGTTTGCAGGACTATGAGGCAAGAGATTCCTGAAATCCACATCCTTGCCTTTGACCTCGAGACTAAAGTACCCAGGAATCCTCTTGCACTGAGTAACTGGTACCTCTTCAAAAATGAGAAAAAAAGTATCCTGTGTCAATTATTCACTTAGATTCCCATTCTTTTATTAAAGATTTGTATTATGGGTTTTTAGAAAATTATTAACTGCATTTTGAAAATAGCTAATAAACAGGAAAAGCTCTGAGATTTAAAAAATGAAATTAAACATGTGACAACGTTATAATTTTTCAGGTTGCATTGTTTTGACTCAGTTCAACACAATATTTGCAACTCCTCATGGGTAGACTCTTGCATGTTGCTACAGAAACCATGCACATTTTGATCCTACACCTTTCCTTGCTGTATTCCTTTCAATTTTAACTAATCTAAACAAGCACTGTCACTTGTCCATTTGTCCATCAATTCCTGCACATGGACAAATTCCAGCCCCATCTCTTTGATGGAACACTTCTCAGCTCTCCCCTCTGTCTTCAGATCTTGGACTATTTAAGAATGATTCTTAACTTTTAGAAACTCCTCTGAGAGTCTGATAATTTTTTCCTTATAAATTTATGCATTTGGTTAAATGAGTTAATATATTTAAACTTTGTTGTTGACTTCAAGATAAGATCTGTTAAATAAAAGTATTAATTGCTGTTATTTATATATAGGTTTAATATATGACTTATTGTAACTATTAAAACATCAACTGTATGTATCAGTATATCCACAGTAACAGTTAATATCTTTGCTATCTCTCACAGCTCAGTGCTATATAGAATTTTTGATGCCAATGTCTTTTTTATTATAATTATTATCATATACATTAATAAAATGTTAAGTAAAAAGGAACATACATAACCCATTAGTCTAATCTAGAAACTTCTATCCAGTGTACCTCAACCAATTAATCACCCTCATTTTTATATGATTTTTCAAATAATAATTGGTAAAAACAAATTTCCTGTGTTCTTAAATTTAATGAGAGAGACATTGTCGAATGTCTGGTGGAAATCTAGACTTGTTATGTCTACTGCCAAAGAAGCTAGGCTATTGGAATATGACTTGTGTTTAGTAAATTCTCAGGAAGTCCTCCTTTTGTGACTTAGGCACTTACAAGCCAGTCCTTCAATAATTATTCTAGAATTATGTCTGGAAGTTAGATCATTCTTACTGATTTATAGTCTGTAATAATTTCTTTGATCCCTCTTTAGAAAATAACAATGACATTTTTTCATCTCCTTTTTTTTGTATGAATGAAAAAAGCCATGCCTAAAAGAAAGTAAAATAATAATGTCATTGCCCTTGAAGAAGAGGGATTTGATATTGTCATCAGTACACAGAGATAAACTTTGTGAGTAGACGTTGGAATTGTAGCAAAGAAAATGGAACATTGTTTTTACTTTGTCAAACTTACTTATTAATGCATTATTTTGCCCTACTCACTGTGCTCGTGAAGATACTGTACATGGATTTCAAGTTCTTTGCAACATCTCACTTTCTTCAAGTGTGCTGAATGGACCAGTACCACTAATAGCACATGGGAACAGGTTATAAATTCAGATTCTTAGGTCCAACTCCTGAATCAGAGTTTGTATTTTATCAAGATTCCCCCAAAGAGTATCCACATTAAAGTTTGAGAAGCACTGATATAGGTGGTCTCTCTGTCTGTCTTCAAACTTGTTACGTTCACTCTAAATATCCCTGCAACCAATCACCTTCCTGATCCATGTTTTATCTGACCAACAAATTTGTCTGCATTGTATAACATGTTCCATATATCATCCAAACAATTCTCAACAAGAACAAGTCATTCTCCCCAATGTAATCTTTACTGCATAATTAACTTGATGGTGGCCTCCCAGAAAATCTCTTTTAACCTCAGGTAAAGACCAGAAGCTAAAGTCCTAGTTGTTCTTTTGAATTGCTTGACCAGTTTTCCATGAGATAATTCTCTCTTCAAAGGTCAGTTGTACTGATTTAGCCACCTAGAAATCCAGGTCCTACATCTTTAGGTTGAACCACATAAGAAAAATATTACTTAATATGATCAATGTTTGGGGATTATGTTAAAGGAAAATGAATCATGTCATTATAAATTTTGAGTGCTCAAAAGATCTTAACAATAATTATGTGCTCAATAAATGCTTATGGAAATAATTAGAAAACTTAGGGGGATTTGGGGATGTAGCAATATAAATTAGACACAGCATTTCAGATGGAAATACTGTGTGTGGACTTATTCCATTCAATAGTAATTACATAGATAAAGGCTCTTTTCCTTTATGGTCCATTCAGTTGGCCTCTTCCACCTCCACCGAAGAGAGAGCTCCTATATCTCAGAAGCTCTGTAATACAGGAGACAGACATTTCCCTCCGTCATACTATAGAAGCCAGACACCATTTTTTTCAAACCAAAAAATACACAATTTGTCAGTCTGCTGATAGATGTTTCTGCCTTCAGATTCAAAATAGTTTTCATTTATTCATATAAAAAAGAAGAATTTCAATTATAGTTGTAATATTTACTTATCTGGTTTCCTTATGATGGATAACAAATGTATTCAGAACTTCCATGCCTCAGAAAGATGCCACTTCATAAAATGGCAACACAATTCCATATTACAATAAAAACAGATACAATTCAAAGTGCCTCAAATTGTTCCAAAAGCAATTATGCCATTTCAGAAGTAAACATTACTTACAAATTCATAACCACCCATCAAAATTATTTCACTAGGGTAAGTTAAGGCAGCATCTGCCACAATTTATGCATTTGAGTCTTTCTTATTTTTCATAGCCAACTATGAAAAAAAAATGCTTCCTGCAAGTACTGCAGTTCAGAGTGAAGTCAAACAGTTTTCCATTTACCTAGGAATACATACTCCTTTTAAAGCTCCAGTTCAATCCTTTTACTGTAGTAAAGGCATAAAATTCACATTTCATCCACAGGAACTAGATCTGACCAGTACCATCTGTAAGGGAACAGTGTCTAAGATTAGCAGTCTTATTTCTTTGCCTAAAAGAATAGCAGAATAAGTTCCTTTTATATGCTGAAAAGATTCATTCTTCATATCCTGTCTAGAATAATGCTGAATTATTTCTCAACTACAAGTAGTGTTTCATAAATCATAAAAAGAATAAATCTTATTAAATCAGTTGTAGATTACAAAAACCTAAAGGCAAGGTCCTTTCTCCAAAGGACAGTACTGTTCTCACTGATATTTTATCCTTTTACTTATTTAAGAGGAGACAGCTTCTATGAGACATGCTCAACTGAAGTAAGAGTTTTTATTCCTTCTTTTTATATGGTGTCAAGTGACAAATGACCATGGTAGAACAGTTCATCCACTAAATGTCTAAACATTGCAAATTTCAACAATTCAATAGATATGTATAATGGAGAGTGTATATATAATGTATAAAGTCCAAATAGATAATTTTAAATTAATTTTTTGAAAAAATTAATTGCCATGTCTGCTACATTATTCAGAAGATTAACAGAACGAAAAATTTATATACTCTAAGTATGTTGGGAAAAATCATCTTTACAATTAACACAAAATGCTATACTAATATCTATTCTTTAATAGTCAAGATATTTTGTAATCCAGCTCTTAGTCATGCAGTGTTATATTCACAAAAGTCTAGTTTTTTGTTTTTTTGTGTTTTTTTGCGGTACGCAGGCCAGTGTTGTGGCCTCTCCCGTTGCGGAGCACAGGCTCCAGACGAGCAGGCTCAGCGGCCACGGCTCACGAGCCCAGCCGTTTCGCGGCATGTGGGATCTTCCTGGACTGGGGCACAAACCCGTGTCCCCTGCATCGGCAGGCGGACTCTCAACAACTGCGCCACCAGGGAAGCCCCACAAAAGTCTAGTTTTTATGTTTTAGGAAAAATAAACTCACTTTTATTTGTCACAGAACAAAATATGAAGGCAAAAGTTATGGTTCTTTTAGAAATGTGAACTTTGCACATTACAAATAACACATTCAACGGGGTAGATATTTTATAGTCAGCTTAGTGATGAAAAATTCAATATGCATATATTTATGTATTGAGTAGATTTATAGCTAACACGCCCACTGCCACTTGGCCTCAGTTCACTTTCACGTCCTTGAAACGAAGAACATTTCACATATTTTAAAAAACATTTGGAAAATTTAAAAGCATTTGCCAATGTCACAAAGCAACAGCAAATGGTGTATGCATCTCTAATAACTTAGTCTAGGAATATGGAATATGAAATGTGCGATGAGGTGTTCTGTATTCTGAACTGAAAGTCTTTCTAACTTTATTGACTTGCATTTAGGGTGAGGACTGGCTTCACAATTTTAGGCATGTGTGGGTTTCATTTTGCTCCAACCTGGCACAAATATATCTGCAGTTGAGAAGTGAAGCTTTACTAAGGATACTCCTCTGTAATAGGAAATGGGTTGCAACCAGTTTAGGATCATTTTTCACGGCATACAGTATGCTTTTACTCACCATTTTGAAATGCTGATATAGAATGTGACATAATAGAGATCTTTATTATAAGGTATACTCACCACATATGTAATTAATACTAGCATATAGATAAATATAATTGTGGGAAAAAGATTAACTTTGTCCTCCATTATCAATCCTATCAATGCTTTAATGCCACTTGTTTGCCCACAGTTTATTGTCCTGTTATGTTCCCTGGTTGCCTTTGTGATCCAGAGAAAATGTTTTCCTCATTAATGCATTCAACGAACATTTATTAAGCACTTACCATGTTTCAGTCCCTGTACTAGACTTTGGGGATGGAGTTATGAACAGGCCAGTCACAGTCCCACCCTTAAAGTTTACAGCATAATGAAGAAAACACACATATAAACAGGCACTTAGAATATGGAGTGTGATGAATACTATATCAGGAGAAGTACGAGGTCTTATGAGGGCCAGTTGAAGGGGCACATAACAAGAACTTGGAGGATGAGAGTAAGATTTCTTGAGGAAATAACATTGAAGTTGAGAAGTAGGGGTTGACTAAGATTAGGAATCATCCAGATAAAAAAAAGAAGAGAAAGAAACATGTTCCTTAAAGAGTAGTTGGCATGCGCAAGAGACAGATGATTCAGAGAGAATGTAACCCAACTGAGATAATGAAAGACATTCCATAAGGCTGGGATTCAGCAGTCAAAGGGAAAAGTTAATAAGAAATTCATGGAGGAGGTGCAGAGAAGGGCCAGATTAAGAAGAAATATTGAATCTAGAATTTTAAAGTATAGAAGAAGTTATTAAGATAGAGAATAAAACAGTGATATGACATGATCACATGTATTTTAAATGGTTCTATCTTGCTGCAATGCGGGGATTAGATTGGTGGAAGCAGACGATGAAAGGCAATGGAGAGGTAATTTTTGTAACTCTGGAAAATATTACGGTGGTCTAGAAAGAATAAAGGCAAAAAAATAAAAATGAAGGAAGGAAAAGAAGACTGTATCACACATGGTTGTTAAGGTTAAGGTTGGGGGAGGATTTGACTGTTAATGGGTAACTAGAGGATACTTCTTTGTCAAGATGTAAGTGGAACACTATAGTATCATTTAAAAAAAAAAAAATATTGGAGCATAGTTGATTTACAATGTTGTGCTAGTTTCAGGTGTACAGCAAAGTGAATTAGTTATACATGTACATATATCTGCTCTTTTTTAGATTCTTTTCCCATATAGGTTATTACAGAGTATTGAGTAAAGTTTCCTTTGCTATACAGTAGGTTCTTATCAGTTACCTATTTTATATATAGTATTTTTTAAAATAAAAAGTGATTTATTTTATAAATGTAGAAGAGAGGAAGAGAAGAATTTTACAAAACAGAAGTTTGTCATGAGCCTAGTGCAGACAGCTAGCTCTAAGTTGCCTCTCTCAGATCTTTGTCAGCTGGACCAACCCCTCTTGCCAGAAGAGATTGAGGTTCATTCCACGTTTGCCTGCTGTTGGACAGTTGAAGAGGGACCCAGAGGATGGAACCCTGAAAGAGAAGCAGACCATGACTTGATACCTTATCCCAATAAGTGACCTTGACCCTGATCCATTCTTGTTCATGAACCTCCTCATTACATCTGAGCTGGTTAGGGTCAGGTGAAGAGGAACAGGCTGGAGCTTTCCCTAATGACCTGAATAATGGAAGGAGACATAGAGAGTTACTGAGGAACATTGTAGAGAGGTTTGTCAGTGTTTCTAATTCCTCCCAAACCAAACCAAAACAAAAGAATGATGCCATGGAAATGAAGAACCGTCACATTCTTGATGCAAATTGTATCTATGCTGCATCACTCATACTAGGTTGGTTTATTCACAGAAACATACTTTTGTGAAAATTATTTAATTACAATAATAACCAGATTACCTTATGATTTTTTTTAAACACCACATTATTTTTCTAAATTTGAGATTTTTTTTCTTTAAAATATTTCCTATGGAGAAGCCAGTAGAGAACTGGAAGTCTGACATTCTTCCTCCTACACGTTCAGATTTGCTAGCAGTCTCAGTTTCTCCAGGGCAGAAGCAAGAGCATGAGGTTGGTCCCAGGGGAATATGCTCTGGGGCCATTCTAAGGGGTTACTGACTGCCTACCCTATGGGTAGGACACCTAATAGCAAATTCATTTTGATACTTGAAAATCACTCACCTTTCATTTCTGTTTCTTTCTGTTTGTTTTTTGTTCTTCTGTAGGTCCAGTCCCGTGACCTCCTTAGTGAATTCCTTTCCATGGTTAGTGAATTTACACAAATTTCCAGTCATGTGGTAGAAATACTAGCTTTCATAACTATGAATCCTAATACATAGGAAATAATGTTCTAGTGTGTTGCCCCTGTAATAATATAAATGCTAATCACTTTTTTAACTACTGAATTCCTTTATTTAGTGAAGAGTTTTATAGTGAGATTCCAAAGGAATAATAGAAATACTAATTATTTTGATTAGCACAAAAGAGAGAGTCTATTAAAATTTCCTGAAAATAGTTACTTCTTTAATTTTATATGTTTTTGTCTTCTTTTAAGGCCAAACTCAAGCTATATGTCAGAATTTTATTTTTTATGTAAAGAGTTTCACTCAAAATGTCCTCCCAAGTTCTTATTTTAAAATGGTCTTTATGTGAGAGACTGAATCAATATCTATTGTGTATTTCAAATCTCCATAGTTGTATTGAATAGAATGAACAGTTAAGTGGAGAAATTGATGAATATTACTTTGAGAGAAGGAGCTGGTATTATCTGAACATTTGTTGTGTGTATATGTGTGATATGTGATTGTTTAAAATGTTTTAAATGAAAACTTCCAAGTGTTTAGGATTTTTTTTACAAAGAAAATCTTCAGGCTAAAAGTATGACTATACAGAGATAAAAGTTCTGGGTCTAAATAAATCCATAATGACACGTTAGTTTGGTATTTTCATTAAAAAAAAAAATGAGCTGTTCAATGAAAATATAATTTAAGTAGGACTGGGAAGAGGGGGATCAGGGAGGTGGGATAATTAATGGTTAATAGAATGAACTCTGGAATCAGACAGCCATGGACTGAATCCCAGCTTCACCACTTTCTGTGTGATTCTGAAAGGTGTTTTTTCTTTTAACTCTTTAAGTTTCAGTTACCTTACCTGTTAAGATCAAATGGGATAATTCATGCACTCCTCCCAAATTACACAATATCTGGTACATAGGAAGTGATTAGCATTTGTGTTACTATTGCTAGTTACACTATGACTACTGTTAGCATTTGATATTGCTAATATTGTTGTTGTTATCTTCACTGCAACTGCTTTACCATTAGCAAAGTACCCCCAATGGAGCAGTCCTTTGTCTACCTTTTATTTCCAATTTTCAAGCACTTCTTTTGGTTTTACCAACTTCAATACAATTCATAAAGTATAAATTACTGAGCACTTACTACATGTCAGGTTTTTTGATAGGATGCACATTTACAAAGACACAGGAGATGGGGAAGAGCCATTTAGACAAACAGCACACTTTGAGAAGTGTGGAATGGAAGTATCTGTGGGGATAAGGAAATAAGAGAGGGCTGGTTCTGTGGAGGATGACAAGGAAGGAAGCTGAGGGAAAATGACATCTAAATCCTAAATCGATCCTTGAAAAATGATAATGAGAAACTCCTTAAGGGAACAAGGGAGGGAGTGGGATTCTAGACAGAGGGAATAGTATTTTGAAGGCCTTGAAGTTTAATAAAGCTGACCTTGTTAAAAGCATTTACTGCCTTTAATTGTTATTAAAGAAAACATGCAAGATCAGAAAGCCATGGTACATGCATTTGCAGACTTAAGCTGGGACCTGGTTGTGGAAGGGGTCATGATGAAGGACTTAAATTTACTCAGTAAAAATACAAAGTAATTGAAAAGTTACAAGTGGGCCAGTTAATGACTGTGGATGACCCTGCAGAAAATGAGGTGAAAGATGTGTTTTGGGAGCAGTACTTAAAATGGAAGAGGAAAAAATTTATGAAACTATGATAAAAATCTTGGGGAAAAAAAAAAGAAGAGAGTAACAGTGAAAGAAAGTAATAGAGAAAGATTCCAGAAAAAATTAGAGGTTGATATAAACAGGCCATGATGGCTGACTTTTCATCAGGGGTTTGGGAGTCTGAAAAATGGAGTGTAACTCTGGTACCAGTCACAGTCAGCAGAACAGGAGGGGTACTTTTAACTCTATGGCTGTTATGAAAGCCTGAGCCCTCCCTTTCCTCATGCTGAGTTGGGTTTTGGCTATAGACTGTGAAGCCCAGAGAAGACATCTGAACCAAAGATTTAGCTCTGAGAAATACTAGAATAAAAGGAACTGCACTGGGAAAGAATGGAGGGAAAGAAAGAAAAAAGGAATGAGGTTGATACTGTTAGTATCACTGAAGCCAGCCACACAGAGAAAACTCAGGCAGCTATGAAAGATGGTCAACAAAGCCTAAAAAAGGAGTTTCTGAATGCAGGGAGTGGTCAGGAGAGTCCAGTCCCACAAGGTGAGATGAAGTTAGGTGTGAAAAATGTCCATCAGGCAGGTAGTCAGTGTGATTTTGAAGAAGGCAGTTTCAGTCTAAAAAAAAAAAAATAATGTTACTGATGAACCTAGTGGCAGGGCAGGAATAAAGACATAGACAGAGAATGGGCTTGAAGACACGGGTTGGGGGGAAGCTAGGGTGAAGTGAGAGTAGCATCGACATATATACACTACCAAATGTAAAATAGTTAGATAGTGGGAAACAGCAACATAGTACAGGGGGATTCGCTCGGTGCTTTGTGACCACCTAGAGGGGTGGGATAGGGAGGGTGTGAGAAAGGCACAAGAGGGAAGGGATATGGGGACATGTGCATGAATATGGTTGATTCACTTTGTTGTACAACAGAAACTAACACAGTATTGTGAAGCAATTATACTCCAATAAAGATCTGTTTAAAAAAACAAGAGAAAAGGGTAGTGAGCAAAATCCAGATTGTCACATTTAGCAAATGAATGAAGGGGACTGAGAATGCTGGTAACTCCTGGACATGAAGTTGTAATTCAGTGTCAAGTATGGCACTGACAGAGCTCACTCTGGCCAAAGCCACACATCTGATGTAGCAACTGCTGTGCTGAATTTCAGCTCACATTTTTATTGGTCACCATCTCAGCAAATTGTCAACAAGAGCACTGCTTTGCTGTGTCATCTGCTATTAAGGAGGGCTAGAGAATGGAGGTAAGTGTTCTGGCTTCCAACATCAATCAAAGATTTGCATCTCTGGTTGCTTACTATTAGCTGTCAACTTGAAAATGGCAGGCCTGGAAACGTTTAGATCTACAGCCATAATCCCAGTTGGAATGTCCACACTGAACGAAGTGTGTCTTTCTAACTTTCCAAACTGTTTCATTGGCCTAGAAGGGTAAAGTATGTTATCTCCTGCTATTTCATTTTTATTAAAACTGAACTTGGAAATGAGGCCTGATGGTCCCATTTTCAGAAGGCTGAAGGTCACTGGGTGTTTCTGTTCAAAAAGAGACAACAATGTGTAACCCCTCTGGCTCCATAATCGAAAGAAATAGTGCAGTGATTACAGCCCTGCACTGAGCTGGTGGCTGCTACAAATACTGGAACCAAATTTGATAGGATCTGGTATTACCTTATAATAGAGTATCATTCTTTACAGTTCCAAGGTCAATGTCTCTTTCTCAAATAACATTTTGTACCTATAATTGTTCATATACATGCTAGCAATTATGGGGAAATTGATCAGCCAGTAATTAATGCCATGCTATTACATTTTTTAATTTGTAGATTGTGCAGCTGCAAGCATTCTCACATTTTTAATTTGTATATTATACAGCCACAAATGTTTACAATGCCCTTTTTAATCTCCTTACACTACTACTGCCATTATTCACTATAGATTAATGATACCCTGGATGCTGGGGTTTATTTCATTTACCACTCTTACCAGGAGAGCAGTTAACATTACTGTGCTCTATTACTTAATGTCTTACTGCGGCTGCTAGTGAGCATTGGTTACCCTTTAAAATATTACCAGTCAGTTATTTATTCCTTATTTTTTTAGCTCTCTTTTCACCAATACGACTGTGGTAATATTACCCTTTATTTCCAAATTTATTTCAACTGGTTCTGTCGGAGATATTTAAATAATTCATTCTAAATAGCACAAATGACCTGGACCCCTCTTTATCTATCTTTGTCTATCTTAGAGCCTATTGGAGGTTATGTGACCAATACAAATTTTTTCTTCTTTCTTCCAACTCCTATTATCTCCCTGTACCAGAAGCCAAGTAAATATAAAGAAACATTCAAAAAGTACTTGACTTCTTTTCAACTAGCCAGAAATAGATATTCTCAATATTGACTGAGCATAATAAGTCTTAATAGTTGAAGTTAATGCTGCTGACTGAGGCTGGGGTTATTGTCAAGCATGTGTCTCCCTTAGTTTTCCTCAAGGTGATCCACAGTTTCAGGGGGGTCATATCTGTCCCCTTGATAATAAGTAGTGACAACTTTAATGCTGGCACTACCCTTAGTCATCAGGACACACAATGTGCACATCACAGCACAATTCTATGAAATGGATCATGTACACAACATTCTATTAGTTACTGAGAAGGATGCACAGAAGTAAAAAATAGAGTATCTGTCAACAGAGTATTGATATGAAATAGAATCTCATATAATTATGAGATTATATGAGAGCACAGTAAGCAGGTGGTACTAAGGCATGTGATAAATGGACAGAAAGGCTTTATGACCAAGTAGAAGAATGGCTTTTCAGAGGGAGGAGAGAGTGAAACCAGGATGGTCAGCTTGAGCTGGACTCTGAAGAAGGAGGTGAGGGGAGGCAGGCTGAGAGTGGAGAGGGGCTTTCCCTGAAAAGAATTCAAATTGAATTAAAACTTCAGGTGTTAAATGTTTGTTATACAGACAAGGGGCGCTAAAGAGATGAAAATGGCTTGAAGAAAGTTCTTGCTGAGGAGTAATATGACTTGAAGCCAGACATTCTGACATTTGACAATGGGCCTAGACCACCAATATAAAGATTTGCAGCTTTATTCTGTACAGAGTTTCTGTGGGGCATTTTTGATTGTGTATTTTTTGTTTCTGTTTTTGCTTTTTTTGTTAATTTTTTGGTATGGGAGTTCCATCATCAAAGCAGTATTTTGAGGAAAATAAAAAGGTAAAGGCTGACATTAAGATCATTTAGGAAGCTGATGAGTTAATTTAGGTGTGCGGGGATAAAGGGATGAATGCTGATAGTGTTTACCCAGCAGGTCTCACACACTTGGGATGCTCCTCCTGTCTCCTTCTGAACTCTGCACTCCTGATCCCTCAGCTCCTCTACAGCTCTATAAATCCTGTCCACTTTTAAAGCTTCAGAACTTGAATCTTGAATGACATTTTAATCACTAAGAGATTTATTGTATTTGTATTTTAATGTAATATTACACATGTATATGTCTTGCTTCCTAAAATAAAGTAATATAATCATAATAATGATTATGGGTCAGGCACAATACTAAACATTTTATGTGCATTATTTTATTTCATTCGTACAATTGACTCAGAGGTAGATGCTTTTGTTTATTTATTTATTTATCTATTTATTTATTTATTTAGAAATTCACTGAGGTTTAGTAATTATCACTCAGTGATGTAAATGGCAGAGTCACAATTTAAACACTGATCTACCAATTGTATTTATTGCTTTGCTCGTGGATTTGTTCTTTCAATTATTGATTCATTCACAGATATTCATTTCATTACGTGACTAGCAGTCTTTGATACCAGCTTTGATCTATGTTAGGAATACTTCAGTGAACAATAGTAGATTAGATCCCTGTCTCTTGGTGCTTATGGCTGAGTAGGAAGTAAGTGAAACCTGTATGTTGATCAAGTTCTAATAACAATGTAATTAGAAAATACATTTATTGTCTGTCTCCCTGTATCTCTTTAAATTTATTCTCATACTCCTGGTAAAAAATATGTAAATTCCCATAATTTGGGGGTGATTTTCAAGTAATAAAAGGTCCCCTTTTAGATAACTAATTTTTTTTTCAATTTTATTGAAGAATAATTAACATATAATTGTATGTATTTAGTGTAAAACATGATTTGATGTACATATACATTGTGGAATGATTAACAAGATCAAGATAATTAACACACCCATCACGTCACATAATTAACTCTTTTTTATTTTACTTTTTTGGTGAGAATGATTGAGGATTCCTCTCAGCAAATTTCAAGTATATGACACTGTATTATTAACTATAGTCACCATGCTTTACATTAGAACCTCAGAACTTACTCAAACTGAAGTGTGTTCTCTTTTATCTACATCTCTCCACTCCCTCCCCACAGCTCCTGGCAACCACCATTCTATTCTCTGTTTCTGTAAAATTGACCTAAATTTTTTTTAATTTTCCACATATGGGATACCATACAGTATTTGTCTTTTTCTGTTTGATTTTCACTCATCATAATGCCCTCCATTTTCATCCATGTTGTTGCAAATGGCAGAATTTCAGTAGCTTTTATGACTGAATAATATTCCAGTGAATGTGTGTGTCTATGTGTGTGTGTCTGTGTATCACATTTTTATCCACTCATCCATTGAAGGACATTTAAGTTGTTCCCATATCTTGCATATTGTGAATAATGCTGAATGCTGCAATGAACGTGGGAGTATAGATATCTCTTTGAGATACTGATTTTATTTTTTTTGGATATACACCCTGACAGGAACACTACATAAAAGAAAATTACAAGCCAATATGTCTGATGAACATAGATGCAAAAATCTTCAACAAAATACTAGCAAACTAAACTCAGGAGCACATTAGAAGGATGCTACAACTTGATCAAGTGGGATTTATTCCTGGGATTCAAAGATGCTTTGATATATGCAAATGAATAAATGTTATATACCACATTAACAGAATAAAGGTCAAAAATCATGTGATCATTTCTATTGATGTTGAAAAAACATTCGACATTTGCATTTCTCTAATGATTAATGATGTTGAGCATTCTTTCATGTGTTTGTTGGTAATCTGTATATCTTCTTTGGAGAAATGTCTATTTAGGTCTTCTGCCCATTTTTGGATTGGGTTGTTTGTTTTTTTGATATTGAGTTGCATGAGTTCCTTGTATGTTTTGGAGATTAATCCTTTGTCTGTTGCTTCATTTGCAAATATTTTCTCCCATTCTGAGGGTTGTCTTTGGTCTTGTTTATGGTATCCTTTGCTGTGCAAAAGCTTTTAAGTTTCATTAGGTCCCATTTTTTTATTTTTGTTTTTATTTCCATTTCTCTAGGAGGTGGGTCAAAAAGGATCTTGCTGTGATTTATGCCATAGAGTTTTCTGCCCATGTTTTCCTCTAAGAGTTTGAGGGTGTCTGGCCTTACATTCAGGTCTTTAATCCATTTTGAGTTTATTTTTGTGTATGGTGTTAGCGAGTGTTCTAATTTCATTCTTTTACATGTAGCTGTCCAGTTTTCCCAGCACCACTTATTGAAGAGGCTGTCTTTTCTCCACTGTATATTTTTGCCTCTTTTATCTAAGATAAGGTGACCATAGGTGTGTGAGATTATCTTTGTGCTTTCTAACCTGTTCTATTAATCTATATTTCTGTTTTTGTGCCAGTACCATACTGTCTTTATTACTGTAGCTTTGTAGTATAGTCTGAAGTCAGGGACCCTGATTCCAAAATGACAATGAGATATCATCTCACACTGGTCAGAATGGCCATTATCAAAAAATCTACAAACAATAAATGCTGGAGAGGGTGTGGAGAAAAGGGAACACTCTTGCACTGTTGGTGGGAATGTAAATTGATACAGCCACTATGCAGAACAGTATTGACTTTCTTGAAAAAAGTAAAAATAGAACTACCATATGACCCACCAATCCCACTACTGGGCATATGCCCTGAGAAAACCATAATTCAAAAAGAGTCATGTATCAAAATGTTAATTGCAGCTCTATTTACAATGGCCAGGACATGGAAGCAACCTAAGTATCCATCAACAGATGAATGGATAAAGAAAATGTGGCACATATATACATGGAATATTACTCAGCCATAAAAAGGAATGAAACTGAGTTATTTGTAGTGAGGTGGATGGACCTAGAGACTCTTATACAGAGTGAAGTAAGTCAGAAAGAGAAAAACAAATACTGTATGCTAACACATATATATGGAATCTAAAAAAGAAAGAAAAAAAAAGAAAATGGTCAGAAGAACCTAGGGGCAAGATGGGAATAAAGATGAGACCTAGTAGAGAATGGACTTGAGGATACAGGGAAGGGGAAGGGTAAGGTGGGACAAAGTGAGAGAGTGGCATGGACATATATATACTACCAAACATAAAATAGATAGCTATTGGGAAGCAGCCACATTGCACAGGGAGATCAGCTCAGTGGTTTGTGACCACCTAGAGGGGTGGGGTAGGGAGAGTGGGAGGGAGGGAGATGGAAGAGGAAAGAGATATGGGGACATATGTATATGTATAACTGAGTCACTTTGTTATAAAGCAGAAACTGACACACAATTGTAAAGCAATTATACTCTAATAAAGATGTTAAAAAAGTAAATAAGGGGCTTCCCTGGTGGTACAGTGGTTGAGAATCCACCTTCTGATGCAGAGGACAGGGGTTCGTTCCCCAGTCCGGGAAGATCCCACATGCTGCGGAGCGGCTGGGCCCGTGAGCCATGGCTGCTGAGCCTGCATGTCCGGAGCCTGTTCTCCGCAATGGGAGAGGCCACAATAGTGAGAGGCCCACGTACCACAAAAATAAATAAGTAAATAAATAAATAAAATAACAATAAAAAAGTGTTTGACAAAGTTCAATTTCCTTTTTATGATAAAACTCTCTCATATTAGGTATAGGAGGACTGTACCTTAACATAATAAAGGCTATATATGACAAAATCACAACTAATATCATACTCAGCAGTGAAAGTTAAAAGCCTTTCCTTTAAGAACAAGACCAGCATACTCACTCTCACCATGTCTATTCAGTGTAGTACTAGAAGTCCTATCCAGAGCAATTAGGTAAGGAAAAGAACTACAAGACTACTAAAATTTTCTGTTTGCAAACAGCATTATCATATATATAGAAAACATATATAAACAATTAATAAGTCCATATACAGTAAGAATCAAAACCTTACATTTTATTCAGTGTTATAGTTACTCCTCTTTCCTAGCCCAGCAGGCTATAGACAAAACCTTTGTAATGCATGAAGAGTAGCATGGCTGACATCTGCATGTCCCTGGCTTACAAATAGCTTATTCGTTTTCCAGTTTGTTAACTTTGACTTATGCTGATCCTTCCAGGCTCAGAGCTAAGAAAGGAGGAGCAGGTAGGTGAGTGGAGTCCTTACTTGACTAATAATGTGAGATAGGTCCACTCTCTGTGGCTGGACAGGTTGGTAAATCTGATTTGCTCAAGTGGGCTCCTGGGAGACCTGTCATTCTGTTTATGTGGTTGATTCTCTCTCCTACAACTGGTTGCTCAGAACACTCTCTTTAGCCTAAGACCATCCACGAGGACCTTCTACTTCTTTCTATGAAGTTTTTTGCCTTTCTGGAAGAACTTTAGGGTGGGATTTAAGTGTACACCATGCGGCCTAAGGGAGATGCTTGCCATACCTGTTTTTCCTCTTCAAGTCTAGGAGCACAGATCACCCAAGCTATCCAACTACTTTTCCACCCTTTCACTGCCAGAACAGGTAACTAGCCCATCTCTCACACTTGAGATTCTCTCAGACACGAATCCAGTGTTCTACACATGGTAATTCTCAATTCTTTGAGGTCTTCTGTTGTCATTTGAGATGATGAGGAAAACATGTCCATCCTTACCTAAGGAAGAGGGTGAGACCCAGAGCACATAAGCCACCTCCTCACTTAATCTTTCTATTATACAGTGCTTTTCCAGGCCTCTGAAACTTCTTTTATACACTCTAGTTGAATGATTCTGCAAAGATACCAAATAGTTTTGTTTTTGTTTTTGTTTTTTTTTCTCTCCTCCTTTCACCAGTCCTGTGGCCAGCCTTGCACCCTGCTATAGCATAAGGCATTTATTGTCTTAAGACTTCAGTTTCAGTCTATTATCATGATAGATACACAAACAAATAAGTTAAAATAGCAATGATCACTATTAGGAAAATTAAATTTAATGTGGGAGAACGGGATGAGGAGGACAACTTTGAGTGGTGTGGTCAGGGAAACATCTCTGAAGGTATAGTATTTTACAGAACCCTGACTGACTAGGAGAAAGCCATGCAAAGATCAAGAATAGGTACCTTCCAGGCAGATAAAGGGTTAAAGGTCCTGACAATAGAATTGTATTCCCAGGTTCAAAGATCAGAAATAAATTATGTAGGGTTGGGACAAACACAGCAAGGGAAAAAAAGGGCTGTGGGTCAATAAGCCCAAATTCTAGCATGCATCAGAATCACTTGGGAGGGATTGTTAATATGCCAGTTCCTGGGTTCCATCCCAGTGATTCTGACCTAGAGTGATGCTGATCCCAGGTGACACTGTCTTAACTGACTGGTAGTGTTATGAGAAAAAGCAAGAAAACACATAAATGATTTGGGGTTTTATTTTAATTCATTGGGGAAATTTAAGGCAGTAGGGGGCCATGATCTAATTTGAAGTTTCTGAAAAGCAATCTGGCTGCTTTTGGACAAATGTACTACAAGGAATGGTAGGCAGGTATTGGGGGAAGAAGGACATTCACAAGGCTATTTCTTTTGTCCAGGTAAAGAATAATAGTGGTTTGAATGAGTATGGCAGTGGTGGAGCTGTAGAGAAGTAACAGAACTAGAAATATATTCTGGAGAGTGTGACAACAGGAATGGATTATGGATTGGTGTGAGTAGAACATGGGAATGAGGGATCTTCTCTAAAACCTAGACTCGTGACCACATCTAGTTTGCTTGTTTGGTTTTTTTAGGAATAATCATTACATTTAACATTGCCTTTACCTCTGCACAGTACCTGGCAGATGGTTTGAACATAGTGAACACTCAGTAAATGAGAAGATTGAATCAAACAAAACTCAAATGATTTCTACATTAACAGTTTATCATATATAGCTTGCAGTATTTTTTTAAAAATTAAATTAAATAAAATAAGAATTAATCCAGAAAACTTGGTGGAGTTAATCCAAGTGGAATTTGAGGACAGATTATTAATGTTAGTAATTTGGGAAAAGTAAATACAATGGAGTTTGGGAATGGATTAATTTCAGGAATTGTTAAAGTTACCTATTTCTAAGGAAACCACAGTGGTAACAATTTATTCCACTGGAGGGAGAAAGAAAAGGCTTTGGACAAACCTGAAGCATTTGGCCCAGAGCATATAGCACAGTGGGCTCAGCCTTTCCATCCTTCTCTTTTCCAGTCATATTTGTTCTTATACTTCATGTAAGGGGAATATCAAGATCAATGTTAGAACTTAAACCATGAATCAATGAAAAAAATAAATTGTAAATAGTATATCTAAAAGTTTTTATTTATGATGAGAGGTATGACACCAGAAATAGAAATCTGAAGAAAAAGGTTATGGGCAAAGCATCTCAATTTCTAGGGTAGTGTGGCAGCTTCATACATCTTTTCTCAATCTCTACCATTTTGTACTTCCCAGCCTAATGAGTTCTGGTGAAGTGTTACCTTCACTGTGCTCAGCTATTTAGAGTTTTCAGTAAAATATTTTAGAACTGATCTCATTTAGGAATAAGACTATATTAACATTAAACTCTAGGAAAAGTTTTGGACCTTATTTTTTCAAGTTTGCTTACAAAACGCTAGGTAACTACTTTATCTAAGAGAGGTTGAAAAATAATACAGTTCTTTAAGGACATCACTGCAATGGTAACAAAATTCTATCCCATTGCCAGTATGTCGTCTTAAGGACTTAAATTTCTAAATCAAGGCTATAAGTTTTATATAGATAGTGTTATTTATTTTAGCATATAAACCTCAAATTATGACTCTGAGTAAAAAGGCACAAGTCTCCCCAATCACCCAGATTTTCATCTTTAAAATAGTATCTCATTAACAAACATATAAAAATGGTCTCTATATATTTTCTGTTGGCCTATAATTTTCCTTTTAAAGGAAGAATGTTTATTCTCTCAATTAGATCTTGACCTAGGAAATACTGAGAACAAAAATAAAAGTTGTAAAATTAAAGAACTAAATAATTAACCTCACACCTACTGAAGTAGCCACTACAGATGAGTCCTAAGTGTCTTTGAAAGCACCAAAGGTCATAAGTCAATGTGACAAAAGAGAAACAGGAAATCAGAGTTAATATAAAGTGTTGAATATTATAAAAGAGGGTATGTGTAGGTCAAAAGAAAAGAGGTAATTCAAGTAGAGGATAGAATACAAGTAACAGAGTATAAAATTCAGATCTTACAAAGATAAAGATGCAGAGCACACTTAAACCCAGTCCCTGCAACCCAGGGACATGAGAAAGAATAACCAGAGTGCAGGGCTGAAGAGTCCTGTGGTGTCCTGACAGTCCCTGGTTTAACCCTGGGTGAACAAAGTAGACATGCATTTCAATCTAATGTGTTCTTGATGTTTCATGTGCTTTGGCCATCAGCTGGTCAAAGAAAATTTCAGAGTGATTCCTTGTCTTATCCCATCATTAAAGATAAACAAAAGAGAGTTCTCTTTCAGGGGGGAACCTCAACAGGGGCTTGAAATACTTGAGGAAGAATTTAAGGAGGCACATAACTAGAAGTGAAGTAGTACATTCCATGCAGCAGTGTCCTGCTAAGAGAAGATTGGAAAAAGGCTTTGCATGTTTAGGAGAAAGTGAGTACTCCAGCTTGTTTCTAACAGAAAGTTTGTGGAGGAGAGAAATGGGAAATAACATGGAAAGATTAGATAATGTCAAATCATTCATGACCTTGAATGTCAGAACAAGGATTCTGAACTTATTTTGTTAACAGTAGAAGCTTTTAAAGACTTGCATTTCTGGGATGCAAGTTTATAGCAAAACTGGCAGAGGAGGAAAAAGGGAACTTCTTTCTTCCTCCCCTCCTTTACTTTCTTTGCATAAAGTTGTCTAATGTTACACAAATAAGATGACATGTGTCTCAGCCAACTGAGCTTTGAATCTTGCTTAGAAAGGCAGTTTCATCTCCTTAAACTTACAGCATGAATTGAGTTGATTTCTAGAGGGTCCCCAACAACAAAGAAAGTACCAAATGGGATGGGCAAAAATAGGTTCTTAAAGAGCACTGTGCTGTCACTAAAAGTAAGACTATTTGATAAAAAGTCTCATTTGAGAGATAATCTATACTTTGGAGTTAAGTTTTATAAATTTTATCCCCCAAATTGCATTTATTTCAGGATGTCTCCTTATTAACACCACCCTCATCTACTTTCATCCTCCTACTATTTCTTATCTCTATCAGATTTATCCAAAATTTGTGACTCCAAACTTTGTTGGCTCCTTCTTGTGACAGGAAAAGGAAATTAGCCTCTGGTGATGCCAAATATCAAGGGAACCTCATTCAATTCAGCTTGAAACATCACAAGTCACCATTTTTTCACTGAAATCAGTTTATGGAGAAATGTTTCTATCCACTCATCTTTTAGCTTTTCAGGATTGAACATATGAAGTTTTCAATTATGATTCATACCAGTAGTGGGATTTTTAGAACATCCCTAAGCCCCTTAAATTGGTTTCCTTCTCACCCTCTCCCATCACCTCTTTTCCTACTGAGATTAAGGAATTTATAAAATACAACCTGTTACTGCCAGGAGGGATTACTACTATATATTATCACTCACAGCTCATTAACCTCAAAGCCCTGCTAACTAAGAAAATCCTCTCTAATGAGGTTTCCCTTGACTGCACTAAAGAACAAAAGGTCTAAAAGTTTTCCCTATTACCAATGTTCCTCAAATTATTGCACTGTAATTAAAATGTAACTTTGAGGCCAAAGGAGAAAAAATATGTTTTAAATTTGATTTAAACTCTAAAAAAGACCTTGTAAAAAACTTCTGCCTTGTCCTTTGATAGCAACTAAACCATATAGGAAACCATTCAGTTTGGGGCAGATGATTTTTCGCAGTATACTTGGATTGTACCTACATCACTCAAGAGAGGTAGACATGGATCCATATCATTCAGTCAGAAATACTTTTGTAATATAGAAGGTAAAAGTAAATTTCTCACCTCAGTGATCTAAACAGACGCCTTCTTTTGGTAAAGTAATCCCCTAGATAATAACACAAGTCTACTATCCTTTACAGAGAAAGATCTAGAAACCAGAATTGGGATTAATAAATTGATGGGTCTTAATGTATTTCTTATTCAGATCTCTAGAGTCATGTTATCTGAATGGTTGTATAACTAGAATCTTAAGGAGTAGAGATGTAGATAAAACAAACAGAAGGAGCTGTGTTCCCAGGAGAAATTTATAATCTGGTGAAGTAGCTAGAATTAAGTATCCTCACTTCTGAGCTTTGAGTTTTTAAATGCCCAAAATGCAAATAATAATTACCTCCTTTAGCTTTCTTGGAAGCCTGATTTATGTGTGTAGCATATCCTCAGAGGAAGAGACTAAAGAGTTAGGGACTCTTAGTCTGGAAAATGAAAGCTGAGAGGAGAATAAAACTACTGCTTCTAATATAGTGAAGGGACCAGCTTGAGGGAATACAACGTTGACCACTGAATCCTGGAAGACTAATTAATAAGCTGAGACTCTCTTGAAACTCAAACAATTTAAATTTAAAACATTAAATATGTCTTACTCCACAAAGGAAGAGTAAATACATGACACTCATTAAGCAAAAATCCTTGCAATTTGAAAAAAGAGAAAACTTCCAAATTTGGGCCATATTCTCATAACAAGGTTCTAAAGGGTACTAAAATATTTAGGACACATCCTTGATCTTAGCATTCAGGTAAAAAAGAAAAACCTATGGACCATCCTATGGTGCAGCAAGAAAATTCTGGGTTATACCCTTGGAACGGCAGAAATGGTCTGTTAAGAGATAGTGCTAAAGCAATACAATGAGAGATGTCTTCACCATGTGCTCATGAGGGGAAAAGGTAAAAATTGAATAAGCAGAAGCCATGATAAATTCTAATCACTTATACCACTGGCTTCATGCACACAGATTCTTTAATTAAAACATTTTTTTTCAAAGTACAAATAGGTAATGAAACTTGAAAGTGAAACTTGCCTCCTGTCAAAGAGCTTGCAATTTGTTTCATATTGTTAAAAAGTGGATTGTGAAACCCAAAACATTCATTCGAGTCCTCGTGTTAGCACTAATTTATACTAATACAAGAAACTTCTTTGTCCACATTGGGATAAAATTTCTGTATTCTTTATTGGAGATAATAATACCTATCTTCCCATATCACCAGATAAATTTAAAAACTAAATATAATTAATCTATACATAATTAAATAAATTTTAAAAGAAAAATGCAGTTGATGTAAAACTGACATAGAAATTTTTTTAAAATGAAACTAAAACTAAATATAATAAACACTATGGAAGTGCTTTGAAAAGTAAAAGACACTCTACAAACACTATACAAATGCAAAGTATACCTGTTAGTAACATTATTATCGTATTTCAGAAATTTTCCTTTTGCTCTACTTATGCAGGTATTTTATTAAAAGACAAAAGAAAAAAATACCACAACTATAACAAGCACAGAGACTTTGTGTGCTCTTCCTATACTTTTAAAAAATTAAGCAAATGTTTATGACTAATTCTGTCTTGGAATTCTAGGAACTGTGAATACCTGAAGCCTAAACCTAAGGGTTATGAGGAGAGTCCAAGTAACTCTTTAGTTAGAATGAATAGAATAACTTGTTAGCCATGATGTATTCAGAGCTGCCATTTTGCCATTGAGCCCTGGTGCATGATGTAAATACTAGGGATTTGATAGGATGGGGTTTCTCCATCAGAAATGGAAAGTGCCTTCACCGAGCCCAGGACTGTATTAGGTACCTAGAGTGATTCTGTAACAGTAATCATGGTCCTTGCCTCATAGCTATTTCTAATTTTCTATAGAAACAGTCAACCACCCCCAAATGATTAGAATCTGATATAAGAAAGTGTACAATTGTGTATTAGTCTTTGTAAGATAAATTTTAATGAGTTAGAGAGGAATAAATATTGAGAAATTATAGACAGCTAGGTAAACTCCAAATGTTTATATTTCCAACTCCTTATTTTCACTTTTATAGTGAGTTGTGGCAGGGGGCAGATGCCCAGCTGGGGTATTTCCAAGCCTCCTTGCATGCAGGGGGAGCCGTGTGACTAGGAGCGGAACGCAGGCATGCCTTCTTCCCAGTCTCTCACACCTACCACCAACTGGCATTCAGCACAGAGCCCATGAGTCAATAGGAGAAGGTAGAGACAAAAGGTACAAGACTCCTTGGCTTCTGGATCACAGCCCAGAGGAAAGCCACCTGTAGACAAGAAACACCTGCACCAGTCTCCTGCCTAAGTCAGAGATTATCTTTCACCATGTTAATACAGCATATTTTGGAGGTTTATTTTTATAGCATCACGATTCCCCTATTTCATTGGTTGTTAAAAACAAAATAAGTTGGACATAATTGTTCATTAAATAGAATTCCCAAGATAAATTATTCCAAAGAGTTAATTTCCACAGAGCAACAAAATATGAGCCAATTTACCAAAATTGAGAGTTTGAGGGAACTATTTCTTCCATAAAATGAAGGTATAAGTACAGGGATTAAGATGATTCAGACAGAAATTATGAAATGGAGGTCTAGTCCAGAATTTAATTACTTTAACAACTTTTTGAGTAGGGTGTAAAGTAGAAAATTCTCAGTCATCACAATGGCCCTTGTTCTAAGTACCAGCCAAGGCTCCTTCTGAAGTATGACTCCAGTGCCCCTCTGAAAGGCTTCTGATTCCTGGAGAGAGGGGTAAGACTGACACTGAATGAAGAGATTAGGGCAAGATCCAATGTAAGCATAGATGTAAGAAAAAAAAAAAAAAAAAAGCAAAGCACAAAATCTGAATGATACATTATACAATATCAGGGGCAAGGGGTGGGAAGGTAGATTTTGTTTTAGGAACAGTTTTTCCAAGACAATGAGTGCTGCTTCCCATGAGGAAAAACACTGAAAGGGAATAATGATGGTGGGTTTGAGCCCTTTCAGTGCAGGACCCAGGAAGTACCTCACATCTGCCTGTGTCTCACACAACCAGCTCCATGTTAGCACTGACCCTGAATATTGTACACTTATGGAGCCCTTGTTAGCTCCAGAGAGCTTCTCACTTCTTGATCATAATCAGCCCCAGGAATAGTGTATGGATTAACAAACTATTGATTAAAAAACAAGCTAGATATACATACATATTTTTATATAAGCATACATATGTATGTACATACATTCATATACAGGTATGCTGCTTGTAACATTTCTTTCAGTTTTAAAACATTTTCTGGCATTTCTCATAAATATGAGGTCATGCTCTTTTGTTGATGAAGCGTACAATACCACACACACATGCACACACACATTATTAACTGAGCATATTTAGTCTCCAGAAAGCTGCTATAACTTGGTATTGCATGTTTATCAGTTAGAACAGATTGTTGTTATTTTTCTCTGTGGTAAATATTTGCTCCATGGCACTAAAAGGTGTGAAAGCAAATGCTGGGGAAAACCACAAAGTACTCTATGAATTTGTACAGTTGCCCAAGGAGGATGCAGGTATTTCAGGCTTTATGTGTAACGATGCTGAGCTAGTCTCTGGAGAACAAATTATTCATGGGGATCTCAAATTCACCCAGCCTAGATGCCATAAATGGTTTGATTCTTTCAGCTCCCTGGAAAGTGGAGGATGGGGTGCTTTCACCAAGGGGGGAATACAATATTCTCAAACAAAATGGTATTGATGCTCTTTCTGATACATACACACACACACACACACACACACACACACACAATTACAGTCTCTTTTCTTTTCATAATTTTTCCATTAAAAAGGCAGGAGAAATCATAAACATCTATGAAGGAGGCAACTGCTCAATGATGTGAAGACCTTAAAATATAATTTTACTTTCATTTTAATCGACACATGCTCCATTCTTTTCTACACATCTTAACCTTTTTTAGTGTTGGTATCTTCTAAAATGTCAATAATATAGACATCTGTCCCCACCCCTATCAGTGTACCTCACAGCATTGTTGTAACTTTGAAATGAGATAAGACAGGTACAAACCCTTGTCAGTTTTTACTCTTAGAATTGGGATACATGACTGACTACTCTTGCTCAGGCAGAGAATATGGACTGCAACAAATCAAGATGTAAAGTCTCAGTTATTGATTTTATGGAAATGAAACCAGGTAAGTGTACATAAGGGAAATAAAATTATTTAATGAATAAAATATCTCAAAACTTAATGGCTTAAAAGAACATTACATGTATCACTTCTCTTACTGTGGGGCAGGAGTCCAGGAAATGATTAGTTGAATCCTTTGCTTCAGGGTCTCTCACAAAACTGTTATCATGGGTTGGGGTCTCATCTGCAGATCACCTGCAGAAAGATCTACTCCCAAGCTCACTGACCTGGTTGTTAGGAAGACTCAGGTCTTTGTAGACTGTTGGACTCAGGGCTGCAGTTCATTGCTGGCTATTGGCTAGAGGTTGCCCTCAGTTCCTTGCCATGTGGGCCTTTACAACATGACAGCTTGTTTTATCAAAGCCAGCAAGACAGCAAGTCTACCAGCAGAATGGAAGTCCCAATCTAATATAGCTGAATCACATAAGTAGCATCACATCACTTTTACCACATTCTATTCATTAGAAGCAAGTAACCATGTCTATCCCACACTCAAGGGTGGAGAATTGCACAGGACATGAATACCCAGGATCAGGGATCATTTGAACCATCTCAGAAGCCGCCTGTGACAAATAGCATAATAATATGATAAAATCACAATCATAATACCATGTTTTTCTTTCTAAAATTCACTTACTGCTAGAATTAAGCAAATTTAATGTTACATTTCTTGTCTAACCAATGCAAATTTGGAACTATGATTTTTTTTTTCTATGTTCAAATTCTGAACTCATAGTCTATACATAAAATTAAATCAGCAAATCATTATAATGCATTCACTAGCAAAGAGCCACAGTGCTAGAGGCTATAGAGAAGTCTAGCATGTAAGGCAGTGTTCCCACCCTCTTCAAATTATAACTGAGCAGGAAATTGAATTTTATATATTTTTAAAATTAAATAATACTATAATATGTTTATAAATCCTAAGCCTCTTCAAGGTAAGTTAAACAAAAAAGCAACAGAGATGTTAAATGCTGTGATTTCCAGGGGTAGAATAATAGGGTAGAATAGTCTATGAAACGCCTTGGAAGGGAGAGCATTATATGGCTAGATTATCAGACTATTTTGTATTTTAAAACAAGAGGACAGAGAATATCCCAGATGGGATATGATATGTATACAAAAGCAGCCAGGATGAAAATGTGCACAGTACCTTAGGGAAAAAAGTGGAAGGACCATTTTAACTCCATCAGAGGGGTTATGAAATGAGGTAGTGGAGAGTAAGAGAAAGTTAGCACAAGTCCAGATTGTGGAATATCTTAGAAATAAAACTACAGAATTTGGTCTTAGTTCTTTCAACATTGTGGAACTACTAAAGGTGTTGAGATATTAGATGTCAAGGTAAATTTTAGGTAGCTTGAATGGATAGTACTCTGAAGGATGAACAGTTATTTGCATCAGAATAAAGAAGATTTATCTGTAAGTACAGGCATAGCATAGTGTTAAGAAAGATGATTTTTGATGTCAGGTTGACTTGAGCGTAAAATGTGGCTATGCTGTTTAGTGGCTGTGTGATCTTGAAAGTATATATAATCTGTATAATAAGGCTTACTTTTCTCTTCTGCAAAATGGGGAACAATAGTTGTATCTACATTTTATTATATCATATAGTAAACAAAAAGATGAATTCTAGGATCTTAGTAAAATATGTGAACTAAGTAAGTTCTTAATAATTGTCACTACTTATCACCATCCTCCTCCTCATTATTATTAATATCATTTTAAAGAGTTAAGCAGAATTAAACACTAAGGAAGTAAACAACTAAAGAATTATACATTAGGCAGACAAAATTCAGTTTTCTATATGTGAGAACTCAAGCATTAATAACCTAAATAGAAACTAAAAGATGACACTCACACCTGACTTTTTTAAGTTGAAAGAATGTGTACACAATGCCAGGTGGAACTTGGTTTAAGTTCTAGCTCTGCTGATTATCAGCTGTGTGACCCTGGTCAGGCTGTCTCGCCCATCTCAATTCCTTCTAGGGCATTATTTTGTTTTCCCCAGTTCACAGGAGTTAAAGAGGCCTGACTACACTAAGTAAAATGTTGTTAGTAGAAACTAGGAGAGTGAACTATTTGAATTTGAGATAAATCTGAATCTTTCTCAATATCAGTGGAAGCATATATCTCTTGATGAATTCAGATGCTGTTACATAAGTAAATATTCATTGTTTATGGATTGAGATTGTGACCATATCTTGTTTTGTTTTCTTACATATGTTTTGTTTTGTTTTCTTTCTCTTTTCCTTTTCCTAGTAGTGTGGTTTAACCCAAAGCTCAAAGTGTTTCAAGCCAGATAGATCATGTTATTTCTCTGACAGTTTTCTTCTTGCTCTTATGTACTTTGAAATATACCTTTAGGAATAGGAGCTAAGAAGAGGCAGTTTGTTGAGAATGAAAGAGGGTAAAAAGAGCAAATAGGATGGTTTCCCTTGATTATAAAGTTACCATCTCAGGATGCTTGGTGTAAGTAGATTTTGGCTTTTGGTGTGCTTTTGTAAATCAGTGTAGTTGACTGGGTTTCAAATTTTGAAGTGCAGTGTTAGCCAGAAATATAATTAAAAAATGTTATCCATGGTCAGCAGCATTATTGAAAACATAGCTACCCCTCTGGCACTTCCTTCAGCCTATATGTCATAGAAACAAGGGTCAGACTTGAAAGCTTTATGGAATGTGGAATTGCTTTTACTATAATTTGACACAAAAAGGAGGTTCTCAAATGGCATTTCTGTTATAGTTAGTTTGGGCAGATATTAAACAACAGACCATAAAATGCTTTTGCTTCACCATCTTTGATACATGATTGAATTTCTAAATCACTATACTGGATCCATTAAATAATAACTATGATGTTCAATACAGTAATTAATGAGAAATATTTTATTTAAGTTTAATATTCCAATGGAAATAGTTTTCTAGATCCAAATGACGAGGTTAGTCTTCCTTCAGCCCTATGTTCTTTAGCAAAACTGAAAATAAGTTCCTGCATAAAGGTTATCCCATCACTGTCAGCCACCTGGAAGGTGAGACTATCTTGTGACATAACAGGGGAAAGAAAGTTACCAAGGCTACTAGAAGAAAATATTTAAACTGAGTGTTTACCAAGTACCTCAGCATAAGTATGTGGCAGAAATCTCAACAAAACTTGTTAACTAGAATTTCACAGGCCCATACAGGGACGTTAAATAGGGAAAAACTGTACTCTTTTTTTTTTTTTAATTTAGTTTATTCAAGTATAATTGATTTACAATGTTGTATTAATTTCTGCTGTAAAGCAAAGTGATTCAGTTATTCATATATATATATATATTTACATTCTTTTTCATATTCTTTTTCATTATGGTTTATCACAGGATATCGAATATAATTCACTGTGGTAATCAGTAGGACCTTGTTGTTTATCCATCCTATATATACTTGCTTTCATTTGCTAATCCCAAACTCCCAATCCATCCTTCTCCCCCACCACCCTCCTCCTTCGCAACCACAAGTCTGTTCTCTATGTCCTTGAGTCTGTTTCATAGATAAGTTCATTTGTGTCATATTTTAGATTCTAAATATAAGTGGAGAATCTGTACTCTTGATGTGCAGACTTCAAGTCAGTTTGTCTCTGCTGTAGCTTTCTCCATTGCTTTCTTGATTATGTTTCTGAACTGATTCTGTGAGCCTATCCAATTCCTTCTCATGTCTAAATTAGTCTTCTTACCTCTATTTCTATTTACTATAAAATTTTTACTAAAGATTATATTTACTGTGCTTTCTACTTGTGTCATGAACCTGAACTAAACAATTGTCTATTTGGTTTACCATTTGGTACTGGTTTTTCTAATCCTTAACAGTTCCCCAGTGTCTGAGAGTCATTTTGTTAGCTATTACAAAGAAGGAAAAAATGTGAATAATTCCAGGTACAAGAAACAACAGGAGATAATACATGGATGGTTGGATAAGATGATGTAACTGAGAGGTAATTCACCTGGTTTGAGATGAATAAGAAAGAAATATGGTGGATGATTTGTATTACTCCTCACTATCTCCACATTATAATGATATATTGTGGTGGTTTGATTTAGCTTAGAATAGTTGAGTTGACTTACTTTTCTTGAATTTGTTCAGAGGTTGGAAGTACATCACAACATTCTTTTCATAAATGGTTAAGATACAAACTCATTGCACTACTTTTTTTTGTACTAAAAATGTCACTTTGATATTATCTGGGTCCTATTTTCCAACCTGTCCTTTTAAAATTGTTTGATACGATGTCAAATGAAAATTCCAAAGTGACTTTGGTGACTATTTGCTATCTGGATATCCCATGGACATCTTTGCCAATAGGAAAATTTTTTTCAGGAAGCTAAGGTTAGAACCTCAATCCTGTTGAAAATACCTTAAGATCATTCTAAAGATCAAGGATTGATGAATCAGGAACAATTTCAAGGACAACCTACCTATGGAAATAGAAATTCTGAACTAAGAAGAAAGCATTCTGTTTAAGCCACTGGATAAAAGTATGCTACCAAAAAGAGCAGAGTTTTAAAACTTTTTAAAGCAATGTTTTGAAATCAGCAGATAAAAGGCTTTTTTAAAGAAGTAAGTATTATTGTTTTCCACCAACATTAATGTTTGTGGGAAATTTATTACAAAACTAAGGACAATATCTCCTTTCCCTGAATTAACAAGTCTCATTGATTCCTTCCATTTGGTCAGTGTATACAGAATCAAATGGAAACTTTTACAGCAGTCTGCTCTATATTTTTTTAACCATTTTTTCACCTTTTTCATCTGATTGGCAAATATATTGATTTCAAGTCACTGTCAGCAGATACTGTCCACAAAGTGCAAGTATTAGTTCTGTGCTTGAGAGCACCCTCAACCCAAGTCCAGAGAAGAATTCATCAAGGCCTTCCACTATTCTGGGTTTACAATACACATTAGTTTAAGAGAATTTTCAATTCTTAAGAAATTGCTTGAACATGTATTACAACGGTCAGCAAACTTTCCTGTAAAGGGCCAGATAGTAAATATGCAAATATGGCATTATGGACCATATAGCTTAGTCTTGACTGTTCCACTCTGCTGTAGTAACACAAAGGCAGCCATCAACCACAGGTAAAAAATAAGCATGATCTTGTTCAAAAAAAAAAAAAAAAAAAAAAAAAAAAAAAACTTTATAGGCACTGAAATTTGAACTTCATAAAATTCTCAAGCATCATGAAATATTATTTTCCATTTTTTTAACCACCTAAACATGTAAAAAATATTATTAGCCTGTGGTTGTTTAAAAACAATCAGGGGCTTCCCTGGTGGTGCAGTAGTTGAGAGTCCGCCGGCTGATGCAGGGGATGCGGGTTCATGCCCTGGTCCGGGATGATCCCACATGCCACGGAGCGGCTGGGCCCATGAGCCATGGCCGCTAAGCCTGCATGTCCGGAGCCTGTGCTCTGCAACGGGAGAGGACAAAACAGTGATAAGCCCACATACCACAAAAAAAAAAAAAAAAAAAAAAATCAGGTTTCACTTGTGGGCCATACTTTTCCACTCCCTCATGTGTTCTAATGTGATACATTAAAATTTTCTTGCTCTAGCGTCTATGGCAGCTTTAAAAATTTAACCAGTTTGGGCACATTACATAATAAAAAATGAGAAGTATGACTGTGCACAAAAGTAATGTGTATAGGTAGAAATGAAGGTATGACTCAGAACCCTCAAGAGGCTGAATTTGTTACCTCACTCAGTCTTCCATCTCTAGACAAGTACTGTTACCCAAGGATTATATAGTCTTCTTCCAAAGACCATTGTCTTAGCGGTTCACCAGAGAGAGAAGAACTCCCTTAGGTTCCAGAAGAAGGAAAATTTGTATGGCATAATGTGAAGAATATCTCTCCTGGCTTTAGTTTTACTTCAAAAAGTAAGACATACCCTTTGTTCTCCATCAGGGTTCTTTTTTTTGGGCTCAAACTAATGTCATCCCCTTCAGTTGAGTATTTTGTAAAATGAACATATTGCTTAGTTTTCTTCTTATAAAATCTGTATTTTATGAGTAAGTACTCATCAAGGTGACCTTCTTTTGAATTCCTATAGATTTTGTCATTTATAGTCTATATTATTTATTTGGCAAACTGCCTGGTATTGCCACACTGTAATAACGATAACACAAATGAACATGCCTAACACAAGTTTGGTCACTCAGCAAATGCTCAACAAATGTATCTTAATTTTTATCCTGACAGCAGTGTATCCCAAGTATTCAACAGTGTGTATTTAGCATGCCTTAAGGTATTTCTAATGTTGATGACAATGAAAGAAACATTCCAAATTCTTTAATGTAAACAATTTAATGGTGTGCTTGTGTGTGTTGTGTGTATGTGTTGTTAGAGGAAAGACATAACATAAAACAGTCTGATGGAGCAGTGACCTTTCCTTTCCATGCCTATTATTGTCCAATGAGAACAATTCTTAAAAGGGAATTTGACATATATTTATTTTAGGGTCAGTTTAGCCGTTTTTTGTTTTTTTTTTTTCCCTCTAGTCCCAATCTCATAGCCTGAATGAAATAAACATAAAACAGTTTATTCTGATCCTTGACAATGTTATACTATAGATTAAAATGGAGTAATCCATAGAAGACTAGAAAAAAATTAACAAAAAAAGGATTTTCTGTATCAAATAGAGAATTTTTTTGAGTTGAGGTTTATTTCACAGGTTTTCTGTCAGTGTTTCTACATTTCTGTGGTTGCTCTTTGCTTTTATTCTACAAATAGGACAGAGTTCAGAGAAGGTCATAGTCTTGCTTTTTGCCCAGTCTAAGTATATTTCTGGATTATAGTGGGTCAAGAATCCTACACAGTTTCTAGATTTGATAAACTAAAGTTCAAGACAAAAAAGAAACAAATAACATCTGAAAATAAAGTTTTGCTCAGGCAAATTATATTTTTACAAGGCAAAAAGTATGATTCTCTGCTTTACAATTTTTTTCTTGGCTACATAGTTATCAGGCTCAAATATGAGAAGAAACAGAGAGTAAATGTTAATGGAGCCTTATTAGAAGACATTAGAAATGAAAAGATATATGCTTTTTTAGTATACTGCAAGTGCAAATGTTGTGAAATCTGTAAAGAGTTGGAGGAAATTGAAAAATTTATCCTGCCATCTTTTAGGGAATAAATATGGGTAAATTAAGAAAACCAATTAAGATATAAAAACAGCAGGCTTGATGGTTTCAAGGCAAGAGATAGCAGATAAAAGTTTCAGGGAGAGACAGAAAGATCTCTTGGCTTGCAACAAAGAATACCGTATGAAGTTCGTTAGCTTTAGCAGAAACTAATAGGAGGTGAAAGTGTAAAAAATGAAATGATCAGAGAAAATGAACAGGGACCTTCAGAATAGCTCCCTACTCTTGGGAAAATTTTCCTGTAGTTAATGGACAGCTACAAAGAGAAAGATACAAAGATCAAAAGTTGTATTAAGGATAAATGTTTTGACAAACATCCAAGAATCAAATAAAATAGAAACATCCAAGTGTACCACCTAGGAGTTTTGTTTCTTTTCCTCAAAAACATATCAATCTTTTTTTTTTTTTTTTTTTTTTTTTGTGGTACGCGGGCCTCTCACTGTTGTGGCCTCTCCCATTGCGGAGCGCAGGCTCCGGACGCGCAGGCTCAGCGGCCATGGCTCACGGGCCCAGCCGCTCCGCAGCATGTGGGATCTTCCCAGACGGGGGCACGAACCCGTGTCCCCTGCATCGGCAGGAGGATTCTCAACCACTGCGCCACCAGGGAAGCCCAAACATATCAATCTTTTGAAAATCCAGAAAACAAAGAATGAAATTATGTTCCAAGTCTTCTCCAATAAACAATATGTAAATGTATAACCCAGATCACCACCTTTATTTATAGGTTTGTGGCAGAATGTACAAGCTAAATCAATCCAATTTGAAAAGTCTGTGCTAGAAATCATATTGTTATTTGAACATTCCCCGTGGTAGATTAAAGATAGCCATGCATTATTTGATACTGCTCCCATTGAGAAATGGAGTGTCTGTGCTTTTGAATCTGGGCAGTTTCTGTGACTGTTTCACCAAGAGAATACAGAGAAGTGATGTTGTGCCAGTTTCTGAGTCCGGTCTTTAAGTAACAGATAGCTTCAATTTCCTGTTCCTCTATCTTAGAGTCCTGAGCCACCAAGTGAAAAACCCAACTACTCAGTTGAACAGAATACTGAGAAAAGCCCTGAGATTCCATGCAGTAGAGAGGCTCATATCAGTCAATTTTCCAGCCATCCCCACTCTGGTGCTAAGCGTGACTGTCTGCTTAACATCAGCTGAGCCTTGGACATGTTCCTGAGGCACAGAATGATAAGATGAAATAAAATCATTGTTTGAAGTCATCATGTTTTGGTGTCACTTCTTACTCAGCAATAGACAACTAAAACAAACTTGGTTTCTGGAAATGGAGTGTCACTGTACACAAATCTAAACTATGTGCACTGCAGGCTTGAGAAAAGACCACTTCCCTTTAGGAAGTGGTCAAAAGATTGTCATCGCAATTGCCTATGGCAACATGGGAAACAGAGAGCCCTGATGAAGTCATGGATAGATTTCACTATGTATTTCACTGGATAGATTTTCAGGAAAGGATATCGAAATTGCCAACTGAATTTTTCCAGCTGCCTAAGATAAAATATGAGAAAAGAATTTAAGTACTCATTAAGTTATTGAGCAGAATTTAGAGGAAATATAAAGAACCCAAGAGTTGAAGGGTTGGAAATAGAAATGTTTCTCATTTCTGGTCTCTACCAGAAAATAGATTTTCAAAGTAAGAAATGGCTTTAGGCAAATACCAAATACAGTGGACTATCAGAATAGAATGGCCTAATGCTAAATGTTTCCATGACTTGACTGTAAGACCTTATTGTTTTAGACCTCAGAAAGATTTAAGGGTATGGCTAATAGGGTGTCTAATATTCTTAAGAGCGTGTTTTGTAATTAAGCAATAGGGTTTCTAAGAATATTAAAGGAGTTGTTCCACTGTAGCCTTATTGGGGCCCAAAATAGTCTATCTTGATAATATTAGCTTTGAATAGATTTTATTTGATTCATAGAGACTCTCTTAATTTTTTAAAAGTAATTAGCTAGCATGGACTGAAAAGTACAGAAATAGGATGAAATGAAAAAAACAATATTTTCAGCGCCTAATTCTCTACAACAAAAGAAACTTAAGAAAACCACTTAGCTGCAAAAATGGAGTATTTCTGATTCAGAATGAAAAGCCAAAAGCCATGGTGAATCATTTCCAGGGAATAAGACTGAGAGCTAATCAATGAACTGACAGCATGTACCTAGCTATGAATCAAAAATGCTGTAAGCCAATGACTTTTATGTATATCCAAATATTTCCTTTACTCAATGGAAGGGCATACTGTAGTTATCCTCTCTCACATGATAAGTTATGCATGTAGGGTCAGATAACTTTTCTTTAAAATCATGAGACTTGGAGTACAACTGCTATGCTGCATGGAAGCTCCAGCAGCCCCTTGGCGAAGCTCTTTTGTAGAAGAACAAAGACCACCAGTCTAGATCTCAACTGACAGCCAACACCAACTTTCTAGGCATGCATGTAAACCATTTGGAAATTGATACTTCATCCTCAGTCAAACTGCCCAGCTGATGTCCTGTAAAGCAGAGATGAGCCATCTCCACTGAACCCTGCCCAAATATAAGATTCATTAATAAAACAAAGTACTGGCATAATATTAAGCCATTGAGTTTGTCATATAAGAATAAATAACCTGCAGAGTTTTCTGAGATAGAGGAGAGATTATAAGCAGACAGGACAAGAAAGAAAGCTATAAAAATGGACAGATCTCCACATAAACAACACAAACATGCAGGTCAGGAAGTAAGGGAAATAAGTGAGGTGTTGATATCAGTGCAGATAACATGACAGTTACCCATGAATACGAGATATAATAGATATAAGATGATTCAGAAGTTTCATAACATTATAGATAAAAGGCATTACTATGGCAAAGTTGAAACTACTACATTAAATTGTTCTCATATATCTCTGAAGATATATGAGATATATAGAATCTATTGTAGACAATAGATTCTATCAATATTGGATGCGGCAGAGTAGAGTAACCTCTAAGCTGAGAATGGATAGTCCTTACTAAAATAAAGGGGGGGGGGGAGAATGTCCATGAAGGAAAGGTATTATAAACAATTCTGGGGTCAAAATGCATTTGGTTGTAGTTGGAGGAGATCATTCTTGTCTTGAAGAATACCATTTCCTTAGACAGATGATAATAAATGATCTAGGAGTAGAAATTATATAAAATCTACTAGTAAACAAGCTGGAGGCTTTTGAAATTCATGAAAAATGAAAGTGAATTTTGTCTGTATCCCAGGATAACATAAAATGTACTGTACCTAGAAGTTTAAAGAACAGACATATTTTATATACAATATAGTTTCTGCCATTATTCTCTGAGGCTGTCATTTGGAGGATTAAGAAAATATAAGAGAACAAAATGGACTACAAATATAACTATATTCATTTAAAAATGCTGAATCTTTGAAATAAAAAGCTTCTCCCTGATAATTATGGTAATAGAATTTCAGAGAAGAATGCATGTCTCTTCATAGCCACTTTCTTCCGGGGAGCAGACATGTCCTGTACTCTCCCCAGCTAAGGTTAATTCTATTGGGAAGCTGGATTTTATTTATCACATAATCTGAAGTATATTTGAAGGGAGAATTAAGGGACATACTTTACATAAGATTGTGTTTAAATACAATCAAGTCCAGTATGGAAAGTAAACGTAAACACAAATGACGTGTTGAAATAGTCACTTTGAACTCATTGAGCTCTTTTAGGAATAACAGACTATTCAAATAGCCTCTCACTGACATTGCTGTATATCTTTAGTTTAAGAATAGATGGAATGAAAAGGTACTCAGTTAATTTAGAACATAAGATTCAATTACTGAAAATAAAATGAATTAGGTTTCTATTTATGAAACTACTCAAGGTTCTGATCTAAATCAACTAAACTAGAAGAATCTAGATGCTCATGTTTTTATCATGGTTTTTAAAAATCTCATCAAAAATGCATTAGAGGTAGGATAGTGATGGTACGTGAGTAAGTTGGAAGGAAACGGTTCTGTACCTCCTATCCAGTGTCATATTTGTATGTTCCAGTCACTCAAATTAATGTGTACTGGGTATCAAATATTCCCACATTCCTTCTCCAGTAGTTATGTTCCATCTCAAATTCCCTCTTCCTAGCTCTCTATATCCTTAAGTTTTATCCATAAGATGCAGCAGGTGTCACTCAAACTCTGAGAGGCCTGTTCTGGCTACTTGTTCTTGTGGGATTATTTTTCTCTTCTAAAAACCTAGAATACTATCACACATATTATGTATATGTCATTATTATTTAAAACTTTGTATAATTATTTGATGGCTTTGAGTATGCATCATCTTCCCAAAGACACACAAGCAACAAATATTTCTGAGATGACTAAATGGTCAACAAATAGAAGTGTACTATAATTAACCAAATGGGAAATATTTACTGAAAAATCTACTATATGAAGTTACTAGGTAGAAGTTGTTTTCTTGACAGAATTCTCATCTATATCAATAAATGAATGATTCTTTAGTAGTAAATTTTCTTCACAGCCTGAGGGATACTAGACATAGTCTTTTTCTCCAAAGATCATCAGTTTGAAAGGTATAAATGTTATTTTATTAGTGTTTTAGTTTTCTTTTTTTGATTATTGAGAGGATGAACATTTTAATGTTCATCCTCTCAATAATATTTATCATTTTTCTCCATTCTACTCCATAGTGGAAACAAACATTATATTTTATGATTGTATTTGAGAGAAAACACATCCTTCTCCATTTCTTGTTATTTTTCCCGTACTCTAGGTTTTCATGAGATCTGGTCAAGAAGGACCAGATGCCCCCATAAGACTCACTACTCTTTTTACTAAATGTTTCCCATGATTCTCTGAGAGCTCATCAACTTTCACTCTCCCCTGGGCCCTCTTCGTTTGATGTGTGTATCCTGGATTTTACCAGTTTTCAGAGAATAAGATTGCCTCAGAGTTAAAGTCAAATGAATGTGCAAAATTTCATGTAGGAGAATAATTAAGTCAATACTAGATAGCTTAAAAACAACCTTCAACATGGGGATGGAAAGAAAGATGAATATGTTAGAAAGAGAAGTAAGCACCTAAAGCACCTAAAAAAAAATTATAATTTGAAAATCTAGAAAGAAGCTTAAAATTTAAATTTACCATTGGTGGATTATGAGCCTAGGCTCCCTTTTGTGTTAAACAATGACCATATTAGTGCCTGGCCAAATTTCCCCACAGGGTTTATTGCAAGGATCCAATGAGAAAACATCATAAATCTGCAAAGTCTCAGAACTTAAATATATGTTAGACGTGATTAAGTATTGAATGATTAAAGCAAAATCATGGGAGCATAATTTGGAAGGAAAAGTGATACAAAATCTTTCCATCATATCTATGGTAATAAGCAGACACACAAGGAATTAAAAGTTGGCAGCTTTAACTGTCATGTTTATTCTTGGTTGTTCTAACAAAACACAATCTTCTTTCATATCTCTCAGCACGAGATGGGTAAATTCAATGGGATACTTGATACTTTTCTATGCAAGTTACACCTGTTACGATTTTTAGCATCTGACACCAAGGTTGTTAGTTTCATTTCAGAACCATAAAAGAAGATGTGGTATGTTGTGTTCTTGGCAGAGCTGGGTCAAGACTCATCTCCAACTGCCGTTCTCTGGGGGGTGAGCCTAAAGGGTTTCTATGGAGCAGAATTATCTCAGTAAAGCCTATTGCCATTTAGTCTTTGGGAATCAGGAGAAGATATACCTTTCCTCTGTTCCACTCTCTAGAGTCTGAACTAGCGTTATTCTTTGGGGAATACATTTGCCAATTAGTTCTAAACACAAAATATTATTTGCGTAAAGCAAATCTTCAATTGCTCTTGAGCGGAGAAATGTAGTCTAGTGTTGTTTTCTGCTGTGTCTAATGCAATGCAGCATTTAAGAGGAGCTTATGGTGGGAAAGTTGGAGTTGCTCAGCTTGGGAAAGGAAGAAACTCTAAAGTCAGATCAGGAAAGTTCTAGATACTCACTGGATGCATGTTATTTCAGTTATATTTGCCCTGATTATAAAGGAAAAACAATCACAAGGGGAGCTTCCAAAAGTGTCAGTATCTTCAAGAATTTAAGATATTGGCATCTGCCGGGGAAAATGATATAATGCACAGGAACCACAGAAAGAAGGCACTGGGGAGAATATACCCAGACTAGAATCAACCTTAACAATTATCTTTTGAATATATTTCATGAAAATTATTTTTTCCAAGATTTAAAATAAAATGAAGCAAAAAGATATCAAATGGGAATGAAGGAAAGAATTCCATGGTTTATAGTAAAAAGAGGTCATGATAAAAGTCAAAGGTGACACTGCCTAAGTTCTGGAGTAGACATATTTGGAGTCTGGATAGGAAACTCTCATCTTCATATGGGAGTTAGATTTAATTTTGGGAGAGTTACTGGGCAGAAAACAAAATGTACCCTACAAGACAGAACAGCCTAGAGATGAGGATCATCACTGCTCCAGTACAGGAGGACCTGTCTTCAGTGAGAAGGGTGCCCCTCTCTACAGGTTCTGTTTCTGGAGGACCTCAGAGCAAATACAGCTGAGCTATGAAACAGAACTCTGTCCTTTTTGGACCACTCATCGTTAATATTAGGGTTAGGTTGTTTTGCCCTGGAAACAGATTTCTCATTGGGGCAGGTTGTTCAAATTAGGAGAGGTGAGATACACAGAAATCAGGGCAGCAAAAGCAAAAGGTCTTTATTCACTGGGGCTCTTAGCAGGAAATCTGGCTCTAGGTGTTTCAGCAAACGTCAGCCTGGTTTATGCTTGAATGAAATCCAGACACAACTATCTTCATATTTCTTGGAACTTGGCATCAGTACTATTGAATTATTTATTATTTTCACCAATTTCCACTGCTCTTTTCAGTATTTACTAGTAAAACCCTGTTTGGTTCAGAGATACATAGCAAGTTAATAAAGAAACTAGAAATATTCTCACCTTTTCACGGACTCTTAGAAAAAATTAGTTTATATTGACTATGTAGAGTGGTGAGAGATGATTATGTACAACTCTTCCAACTTTGCAATGTGATACATGTTGGCAGCTAGAAGGCCACAGTGAGAGTATTCACACCAAAGAAATTGGGAAATGCTAGATATCAGCATTTCCCCCCAAGAGACAGAGAGCCAGTTCTTAAATGTTTACCAGTGTACAGCTGATGGTAGGTGATGGCAGCTAGAAAGGATCAGATATGTCAATCACCAAAGCCTGCAGTCAAATTGAGGTCACTGATGCAAGACATGTCAGGCCAGTAAATAATCTAAAAAATGTTTAATGTAGGAGACTATTCTTCAAACACCAATAAACATATAAATAAATAAATTCAAACAAAACTGTGGCTAATTACATAATTATAAGAGAAAAAGCAATGCTTATCTTTACATTGCACCTATAATCCTCATATAACAGTTTGCAGAGTATAGAGAGAAACATCATCTTAATTGTTACAACAGTAGAACTAATCATACTGAAAGTTATTATTTTACAAGGGAGAAATCTTAGGCTCATTAAGGTTAAATGTTGCCCAAGGTCAAATAGCTGGTATATGACATAAACAAGAGTAACATTTTTCTGTTGATTTTTATACTATTTGGGGTCAGAGGATATTATGTATATAACAACTCAAATGTTTTCCTAGAAGTCAACTATTTTTATTTCAATATTGTTCTTGGCTCATTTTATTTTCTTAGGTATGTGTGAGGAGATGAGCCACAGCCCCATGCTCATCCCTCTTCTACTGCACATGCTCAGCTTCATTGAGGTTCCGCACTGGTTGTCCACCAGATGTTCAATGTTATCTTCCTACTGAAAGATGTAACAAAACCCCAGAGAGTAAAATGATGGCAATCTGACAACCAGTTATCACTATTTTTTTTTTCATTTTCCATTATTCTCCACCTTATGTCACTGTTTTTAATGTATGGACTGCTCATTGTTTATTTCTGCTCATTTCTTTCATCACTGTTTTTAATTTAAATGACATTCAAAAGCTGAGAATATACTTCAGAGCAAAGCTACACTTGTCTCCAGTAAAGAGAAGTACAACAAAGACATGTCCATTACTCTGAGAAATCCAGAGATGTAGAATATTTGCCATCAACAGGAGGAAGTGTGATGGATGCCCTGATTTACATTTTAATCCCACCAGATTGTTGCTGAAAATTATGATAGAATGGTTATTTACCCACAAAAACTCTCACAATATAATTGAAAAAGTTGAATTTGAAGCATCCTGCAAGCAAGCAGAATTTTAGTTCAGTACTTAGAAGTGTGAAATGTTAAACTATTATCTCATGTTTTGTTCTTTTCTTCTTGCCTACTCTTTCTAAATCTAATTCAATAAATCAACAAACTTTATTAACCAAAATTAAATACCAGCTAAGTACAGGTGTACACACACAAACCTATCAACAAAGTCCTATCCTAAAGGAGTTCATGCTGTGTGCCAAGAAAATTATAAATAAAACTGTTTATAACAAGATGTGATAAGACACATTAGAGTTAGGTACCAAATAACTATGGGATAACAGAAGAGGCAGTGATTAATTTTCAGCAGGAACTTAGAAAGTCTTTATAGAACTAATGATATTTTATCTGGACTTTGAATTATGAAAGCATTTTTTATGCATAAGTTAAGAATGGTATTCTGCATATTATGTGAAATATGGCTAAAAGTCACAGAAGAAATGTATGTTCTGATAAAATAACATGCAGTGGCTTTTCTACAATGGTAAGAGATAAGGATTAAAAATTTTGTAAAAGATAAATTGTGAAGAATTTTGAATGCTGGGCTAACTTTGCAGAAATTTATCTAATAGGTGTTGTTGTCCCAGTTGGAAATTTTAAATCATTCTCCTTGTTTATTTATGAGTCCCACAAAAGATTGGACTTTAATCTCATTCTGACATACTCTGAATATTAAGTAAAAATGTAACATATCCTTGGTTAAGTAAGCCTTGAATAAAAATCCTCTGTTCAATTAATTTATACTACTTTTTTTTTTTTTAAAGTTTTTCCTCTCTACCTCAGATTATGCTTGGTAATGAAGTATAGTGGGAAACAGTACAGACAAGGTTTGGGACATGACAGGATTACTCTTTGCAGCATTAACAAAAATCTTTATTCTGAGTATTTATCTAACTATACAGAATGGTTTTAGCTTGACTGTTTAGGATTTAGAAAAGGCTTTGAGATTTTTCAAAAATGATTTTTATGCTTGCTTGCTCCATTCATTCCACTTGGCAAGTGTGAAACCAACTTCTTGCTGCTGAGTCAACAAGCAGTATGATTAATTTTCAAAATCGGTTGGTCAATAGAGATATTGGCTATTACCAGAAGATTAGCACATATAGTTGCCTACCATTTATTGCATGACTATTAGAACCCAGGCCCTGTACTTGTTAGAAATTAGTTAAGATGACCTTATAAGTTGGGTAGTATAGTCACCTCTACTTTGTGTCTGTTTACTTGTTTGTATGTTACATAGGGAGAAGAAGACGTCATTGCACAGGATGGAAATAGGTCTTTCCATTTATATCTACACAAGTACTAGTAATCAAATAACCATTAAATCTGAATTAAACACCCACAAATCCACCTCAAAAATATGAAGATTAAATAGAATCTAAATGATGTAATATTTTATTGTTTTTTCAGGAAATGACAGATAATTTTTCCCAAACCAATCAAATCTGTTACATAAAACCAGGTCTCTATCTCCCTTTTAATAAGAAAATTGTGTCTCAAAAGATTCATAAAATCTTACCCATTTGATGTAATCTAAGTAATTCCTTCTAATTAACACTCAAAAATTAACCTTATTACACCAATTAAGTGAAAAACTTTGCTAATCAATAATGTTTCTTTTAAGAGCAAAGATATTCATTTAATAAAATCAATATACTAAAAAGCAACATAACACCTAACTGAAAAATTATACGATGGAATGTATCTTCTTAGAAAGAATGAAAAAATGCATGCAAATCCAATGTAACTGTTTTGCTTCTAGAAAGAAAGTGGAGTTTCACACAAACATCTAGTTTCCTTTTTCAATGAAAAAAAAAAAAAAAGAATTCTGACTATATATATAGTCAGAATACACAGGTGGATGGATAGATGAATAGATATTGAAAAGATGAAATCCTAGCAATTAAACTATGCAGAGATAGTTGTAACATTCTACTATTAACAGATACGTTTTCCAATAATCTTCATTTTGTGTTATAGTGTACTTTTCATAGGACTTTAGCTGAAACCTTATCCACACCTCTTTTCTGACTCAGTTCCTTAAAGCTCTGTAGACATCAGAACAATTCTGCTATTGATACTGAGGATAGGAACTTGAAAAAGGCATTTTAAATGTAGAGGCAAATTGAGTCTGATAAGGAAATTCTTCTGCTTACCCATTCACTGTGGACAAGGTTTTCTTGTGTAGGTATTGCAGGGTTAAAAATGGGAAGTGTAAATTTATACCTCCGATATTATGATCTGTGATCATTATATATAATAACACTAGAAACTCTGGATATCAAAATAAAAATATCCCTACTGGGCCTATTATACCAGCTCTTTATGTTCGATTTTTCTTGAATTTCCCATTATTTGCTCATCTGAGATTACATAGCATAGCTCTTTCCGACCAGCTGCTAACCTCTTAATAGGTGATAAGATAAACTGCCAAAAGACAAGCTAAATATACGGATTTTTAACCAGGAACAGGCTTCTACATTTAAAAGATATTAAAATGAGAAGTGTACAAATAATCAACGGGTTCCAGTCTGTGAGATGGAGATCTGATATTGGATCTCGATTAGCTGCTAGTAGGTCTTCAGTGAAAGTTGCTTCCTTTTATCCCCAGACATATCCTGTAACCATGAATATCAGGCTATTTTAACTCCATTTCATGATCATCCTAGGAAAGGACATAGTGTGTTATTCTCTTTGCTGGACTCTTCAGATTAATTTGCATGCATTAACCTTCATGGTATTTGTTGAGTTATTCGACTCTTTGTATATCATGAATACTTTCATTAAACATTAAGAATTTACCCACACTGTATCTATGTGTATTTTTAAATATTTACAATTTGTAATACAAAATAAATATGTAATAGGTGGGGCAGTGTTTCCAGGTTTCAATATTGTTTAAACCTGTCATGTACTATAACCTTTGGGGGCTTATATAATATTCAGCTCCTTAATTCAGTGTCAGAGCTGTTATCATATGTTGATGGGAAAATAACAGCCATGTTGGGGCTCTTCAGTGACTAATAATTCCTATTCTGATTTGATTAGCATATAAATGTTCCTAGATTTATGCAGTGTCAGTGGAAAATGTATTAAAAATACTCCACAGGATTCTCTCTTTCTCTCATTTTAATCAGGCAAGAGAGAAAGAATATTGTCATGCATGAAGCCTAACTTACCTTTCTTCAAATCCTTGACTCATGGAAGTTTCCAGAACTTTTGGTAAAGGGTGACATCAAAGGAAATTTTATTTCACAGTTTATGAGCAGGAATCACTGATGAAATAGACCTTTCTTGAAGTTTGGTTTTCCCAGATGTCCATAATGTGGTGGAAGAGTGGATAAAGATTCTGCTCATAGAAACATCTCAACTAAGCTCTGACCAGATCACCTAACTAATGGCAAAGCTTTGTTTGTAGTAATCCTAAATAATAAGAGCCCAGTCGACCAAACTTATGGAATAGTTTTGTGCACATTTCTTTCTCTAATACATTGAAAAGCCAAATGTATTGGTTGTGTCTCCAGTCCCAAGTTATAAGTGCTCCGCAAGTATGTGACCAAATAGAATTCTGTGAAACCATAAATACATTGTCACAGTTGTAAAGACACAGCCCCTTAAAAATCTCAGTATTCATTGTATAGAAAGAGGTGAAAATGGAAAGGTAGAGGCAATGCATTGATAAGCATCAAGTTTTGATGAGCATAAAAGCACCCTTGTTCTGTAAGCTCACCCACTAGCTCTCAGTACTGAGCCCTTTCCAAAAAGAAAAAAAAATTAAAGAAAAATTTATCCAAAACATATGAATAATCAAACACAAACTAATATAATATACCTAGGGATGAATAGGTCATCTCTCAATAAATAAACCAGATTAAAAAAATTCTAATTCAGGTGAAAAATAAAATTCAAAATGAATCAAGGATAGAGATCAAAATAAGATATAGTTTAGAAAGATATGTTTTAAAACTGTGATTTGAAAGTTATGTTTAAAAAAAAGTTCAATGAAATTTTTATCTCACCCTGTACAATTAAGTTTATATTTGTCTTTCTGAGTAGTTTTATACTTTTATGTGTTTTCTTGATTGCTGATCATTTTTTTAATGCTCTTGTTCTGAGCATATCTTTAAGATCAAATATTTAAAATCCAAGAATTTTTATTCCAAACTTTATCTCATTTTGAATTTAATCCAACACTATTCAGGGAACCCTTTGGACACCATTCAGACAAATATCAGCACATATCAGATAGATACATGTTCCATGCTTAAAAAGTTATTTTGCTCTTTTCCTTCTTGCCATGTAAAACACTTGTTCTTTAAAAATCAGCCTTTTTTTTTTTTTGGCAGGGGAACTTCATTGTCCTCATAGGCTACACCCACTTCATTCTTTTTTTTTGTTTAAAAACATATTTATTTGAGTATAACTGTTTTACAATAGTGTGTTAATTTCTCCTTTATAACAAAGTGAATCAGTTATAAATATACATATGTTCCCATATCTCTTCCCTCTTGCGTCTCCCTCCCTCCCACCCTCCCTATCCGACCCCTCTAGGTGGTCACAAAGCACACATGTGAACTCGCTGTGCTATGCGGCAGCTTCCCACTAGCTATCTAATTTACATTTGGTAGTGTGTATATGTCCCTGCCACTCTCTCACATCGTCACAGCTTACCCTTCCCCCTCCCCATATTCTCAAGTCCATGCTCTAGTAGGTCTGTGTTTTATTCCTGTCCTAACACTAATCTCTTCATGATATTTTTTTCCTTAGATTCCATATATATGTGTTAGCATATGGTATTTGTTTATCTCCTTCTGACTTACTTCACTCTGGATGAGAGACTCCAGGTCTATCCACCTCATTACAAATACCTCAGTTTCATTTCTTTTTATGGCTGAGTAATATTCCATTGTATATATGTGCCACATCTTCTTTATCCATTCGTCTGTTGATGGACACTTAGGTTGCTTCCATGTCCTGGCTATCATAAATAGAGCTGCAATAAACATTTTGGTACGTGACTCTTTCTGAATTATGGTTTTCTCAGGGTATATGCCTAGTAGTGGGATTGCTGGGTCGTATGATAGTTCTATTTGTAGTTTTTTAAGGAACCTCCATACTGTTCTCCATAGTGACTATATCAATTTACATTCCCACCAGCAGTGCAAGAGTGTTCCCTTTTCTCCACACCCTCTCCAGCATTTATTGTTTCTAGAGTTTTTGATGATGGCCAATCTGACTGGTGTGAGATGATATCTCATTGTAGTTTTGATTTGCACTTCTCTAATGATTAATGATGTTGAGCATTCTTTCATGTGTTTGTTGGCAATCTGTATATCTTCTTTGGAGAAATGTCTATTTAGTTCTTCTGCCCATTTTTGGATTGGGCTGTTTGTTTTTTTGTTATTGAGCTGCATGGGTTGCTTATAAATTTTGGATATTAATCCTTTGTCAGTTGCTTCATTTGCAAATATTTTCCCCCATTCTGAGGGTTGTCTTTTGGTCTTGTTTATGGTATCCTTTGTTGTGCAAAAGCTTTTAAGTTTCATTAGGTCCCATTTGTTTATTTTTGTTTTTATTTCCATTTCTCTAGGGGATGGGTCAAAAAGGATCTTGCTGTGATTTATGTCATAGAGTGTTCTACCTCTGTTTTCCTCCAAGAGATTGATAGTGTCTGGCCTTACCTTTAGGTCTTTGACCCATTTTGAGTTTATTTTTGTGTGTGGCGTTAGGGAGTGTTCTAATTTCATACTTTTACAGGTAGTTGTCCAGTTTTCCCAATACCACTTATTGAAGAGGCTATCTTTTCTCCACTGTATATCCTTCCCTCCTTTATCAAAGATAAGGTGACCGTATGTGTGTGGGTTTATCTCTGGGCTTTCTATCCTGTTCCATTGATCTATATTTCTGTTTTTATGCCAGTACCATACTGTCTTGATTACTGTAGGCTTGTAGTAGAGTCTGAAGTCAAGGAGACTGATTCCTCCAGCTCCATTTTTCGTTCTCAACATTGCTTTGGCTATTCAGGGTCTTTTGTGTTTCCATACAAACTGTGAAATTTTTTGTTCTAGTTCTCTAAAAAATGCCAGTAGTAATTTGATAGGGATTACACTGAATCTGTAGATTGCTTTGGGTAGTATAGTCATTTTCACAATGTTGATTCTTCCAATCCAAGAACATGGTATATTTCTCCAATTTGTATCATCTTTATTTCCTTCATCAGTGTCTTATAGTTTTCTGCATACAAGTCTTTTGTCTCCCTAGGTAGGTTTATTCCTAGATATTTTATTCTTTTTGTTGCAGGGGTAAATGGGAGTGTTTTCTTAATTTCACTCTCAGATTTTTTATCATTAGTGTATAAGAATGCCAGAGATTTCTGTGCATTAATTTTGGATTCTGCTACTTTAGCAAATTCATTGATTAGTTCTAATAGTTTTCTGGTAGCATCCTTAGTATTCTCTATTTATAGTATCATGTCATCTGCAAACAGTGACAGCTTTACTTCTTCTTTTCCTATTTGGATTCCTTTTATTTCATTTTTTTCTCTGATTGCTGTGGCTAGAACTTCCAAAACTAGGTTGAATAAGAGTGGTGAGAGTGGGCAACCTAGTCTTGTTCCTGATCTTAGTGGAAATGGTTTCAGTTTTTCACCATTGAGAACAATGCTGCCTGTGGGTTTGTCGTATATGGCCTTTATTATGTTGAGGAAAGTTCCCTCTATGCCTACTTTCTGCAGGGTTTTTATGATAATTGGGTGCTGAATTTTGTCAAAAGCTTTCTCTGCATCTATTGAGACGATCATATGGTTTTACTCCTTCAGTTTGTTGATATGGTGTATCACGTTGATTGATTTGCATATATTGAAGAATCCTTGCATTCCTGTAATAAACCCCACTTGATCATGGTGTATGATCCTTTTAATGTGCGGTTGGATTCTGTTTGTTAGTATTTTGTTCAGGATTTTTGTATGTATGTTCATCAGTGATATTGGCCTGCAGTTTTCATTCTTTGTGACGTCTTTGTCTGGTTTTGGTATCAGGGTGATGGTGACCTCATAGAATGAGTTTCGGAGTGTTCCTACCTCTGCTATCTTTTGGAAGAGTTTGAGAAGGATAGGTGTTAGCTCTTCTCTAAATGTTTGATAGAATTCGCCTGTGAAGCCATGTGGTCCTGGGCTTTTGTTTGTTGGAAGATTTTTAATCACAGTTTCAATTTCACTGCTTATGATTGGTCTGTTCATATTTTCTATTTCTTCCTGTTTCAGTCCTGGCAGCTTGTGCATATCTAAGAATTTGTCCATTTCTTCCAGGTTGTCCATTTTATTGGCATAGAGTTGCGTGTAGTAATTTCTAATATCTTTTGTATTTCTGCAGAGTCAGTTGTTACATCTCCTTTTTCATTTCTAATTCTATTGATTTGAGTCTTCTCCCTTTTTTTCTTGATGAGTCTGGCTAATGGTTTATCAATTTTATTTATCTTCTCAAAGAACCAGCTTTTACTTTTATTGATCTTTGCTATTGTTTCCTTCCTTTCTTTTTCATTAATTTCTGATCTGATCTTTATGATTTCTTTCCTTCTGCTAAATTTGGGGTTTTTTTGTTCTTCCTTCTCTAATTGCTTTAGGTGCAAAGTTAGGTTGTTTATTCGAGATGTTTCCAGTTTCTTAAGGTATGATTGTATTGCTATAAACTTCCCTCTTAGAACTGCTTTTGCTGTATCCCATAGGTTTTGGGTCATCGTGTCTCCATTGTCATTTGTTTCTAAATACTTTTTGATTTCCTCTTTGATTTCTTCAGTGATCACTTCGTTATTAAGTAGTGTATTATTTAGCCTCCATGTGTTTGTATTTTTTACAGATCTTTTCCTGTAATTGATACCTAGTCTCATAGCATTGTGGTCAGAAAAGATACATCATACGATATCACTTTTCTTAAATTTGCCAAGGCTAGATTTGTGACCCAAAAAATGATATATCCTGGAGAATGTTCCATGACCACTTGAGAAAAAAATGTGTATTCTGTTGTTTTGGGATGGAATGTCCTATAAATATCAAGTAAATCCATCTTGTGTAATGTATCATTTAAAGCTTGTGTTTCCTTATTTATTTTCATTTTGGATGATCTGTCCATTGGTGACAGTGGGGTGTTAAAGTCCCCTACTATGATTGTGTTACTGTCGATTTCCCCTTTTATGGCTGTTAGTATTTGCCTTATGTATTGAGGTATGCTTATGTTGGGTGCATAAATATTTACAATTGTTATATCTTCTTCATGGATCGATCCCTTGATCATTAGGTAGTGTCCTTCTTTGTCTCTTGTAATAGTTTTTATTTTAAAGTCTATTTTGTCTGATATGAGAATTTCTACTCCAGCTTTCTTCTGATTTCCATTTGCATGGAATATCTTTTTCCATCCCCTCACTTTCAGTCTGTAAGTGTCCCTAGGTCCGAAGTGGGTCTCTTGTAGACAGCATATATATGGATCCTGGTTTTGTATCCATTCAGTCTGTGTCTTTTGGTGGGAGCATTTAATCCATTTACATTTAAGGTAATTATTGATATGTGTGTTCCTATTACCATTTACTTAATTGTTTTGGGTTGTTCGTGTAGGTCTTTTCCTTCTCTTGTGTTTCTTGCTTAGAGAAGTTCCTTTCGCATTTGTTGTAAAGCTGGTTTGGTGGTGCTGAACTCTCTCAGCTTTTCCATGTCTTTAAAGGTTTTACTTTCTCCTTCAAATCTGAATGAGATCCTTGCTGGGTAGAGTAATCTTGGTTGTAGTTTTTTTTCCTTCATCACTTTAAATATGTCCTGCCACTCCCTTCTGTCTTGTAGAGTTTCTGCTGAAAGATCCGATGTTAACCTTATAGGGATTCTCTTGTGTGTTATTTGTTGTTTTTCCCTTGCTGCTTTTAATATGTTTTCTTTGTATTTAATTCTTGACACTTTGATTATTATGTATCTTGGCGTGTTTATCCTTGGGTTTATCCTGAATGGGACTCTCTGTGCTTCCTGGACTTGACTGACTATTTCCTTTCCTATATTAGGGAAGTTTTCAACTATAATCTCTTCAAATATTTTCTCAGTCCCTTTCTTTTTCTCTTCTTCTTCTGGGACCCCTATAATTCGAATGTTGGTGCGTTTAATGTTGTCCCAGAGGTCTCTGAGATTGTCCTCTGTTCTTTTCATTCTTTTTTCTTTCTTCTGCTCTGCAGTAGTTATTTACCCTATTTTATCTTCCAGGTCACTTATCCGTCCTTTTGCCTTAGTTATTCTGCTATTGATCCCATCAAGAGTATTTTTAATTTCATTTATTGTGTTGCTCATCGTTACTTGCTTCCTCTTTATTTCTTCTAGGTCCTTGTTAACTGTTTGTTGCAATTTGTCTATTCTATTTCCAAGATTTCGAATCATCTTCACCATCATTATTCTGAATTCTCTTTCAAGTAGACTGGCTATTACCTCTTCATTTGTTAGGTCTGCTGTGTTTTTATCTTGCTCCTTCATCTGCTGTGTGTTTTTCTGTGTTCTCATTTTGCTTATCTTATTGTGTTTGGGGTCTCCTTTTTGCAAGCTGCAGGTTTGTAGTTCCCTCTGTTTTTGGTGGCTGTCCGCAGTGGCTGAGGTTTGTTCAGTGGGTTGAGCAGGTTTCCTGGTTCGGTGGACTAGTGCCTCTGTTCTGGTGAATGAGGCTTGATCTTGTCTTTCTGGTGGGCAGGTCCACCTCTGGTGGTGTGTTTGGGGATGCTGGTAGCCTTATTATGATTTTAGGCAGCCTCTCTGCTAATGGATGGAGCTGTAGACATGTCTTGCTCTTTGTTGGGGATAGGGTGTCCAGCACTGTTTGTTGCTGGTCTTTGAGTGAATCTGGGTCTTGGTGTTGAGATGGAGATCTCTGGCAGATTTTCACCATTTGATATTGCATGGAGCTGCGAGGTCTCTTGTGGACCAGTGTCCTGAGGTTTGTTCTCCCACCTCAGAGAGACAGCCTTGACACCTGGCTGGAGTGCCAAGAGCCTTTAATCCACAAGGCTCACAATAAAAGGGAGAAAAAAATAGAAAGGAAAGAAAGGAAGGAAGGAAGGAAGGAAGGAGGAAGCGAGGGAAGGAAGGAAGGGAGGGAGGAAGAAAGGAAGGGAGGCAGGAAGAAAGGAAGGGAGGAGGGAAGAAAGGAAGGAAGGAAGAAAGGAAGGAAGGGAGGAAGGAAGGAAAGAAGGAGGGAAGTAGGAAAGAAAGGAGGGAAGAAAGGAAGAAAGAAAGGGAGAAGACAAAATAAGTAGAATAAAATATAGTTATTAAAATAAAAAATAATTATTAAGAAAAATTTCTATTAAAGAAAAAAACAAACGAACAAAAAAACGGGCCAGTCTAACCCTAGGACAAATGGTGAAAACAAAGCTATACAGACAAAATCTCACATAGCTGCACACACATACAAACTCACAAAAAGAAAAAAGGGGAAAATAATAGTATATCTTGCTCCCAACGTCCACCTCCTCAACTTGGGATATTTCACTGTCTATTCAGGTTTTCCACAGATGCAGGGCACTTCTAGTTGACTGTGGAGCTTTAATCTGCTGCTTCTGGGGTTGCTGGGAGAAACTTCCCCCTCTCCTCTTTGTTCGCACAGCTCCTGGGGTTCAGCTTTGAACTTGGCCCAGCCTCTGCATGTAGGTCATCCGAGGGCCCTTCGCTCAGAGAGGACTGGGTTAAAGGAGCAGCTGATTCGGGGGCTCTGGCACAGGCCAGGGGGGAGGGAGGGGCACAGATGCCCGCCAAGCCTACGACGGCAGAGGCCAGCGTGATGCTGCACCGGCCTGAGGTGCACCATGCGTTTTCCTGGGGAAGCTGTCCCTAGATCCCGGGACCCCGGCTGTGGCGGGCTGCACAGGCTCCCACGAGGGGCGGTGTGGAGAGTGACCTGCACTCGCACACAGGCCTCTTGGTGGCGGCAGTAGCAATCCTAGCGTCCCACACCCGTCTCTGTTGTCCTTGCCGACAGCCGCAGCTCGCGCCCCTTTCTGGAGCTCCTTTAGGTGCCCTTAATCCCCTCTCCTCGCGCCCCAGGAAGTGAAGAGGCAAGAAAATTCTCTTGTCTCTTTGGTAGCTCTGCACCCATTTCTGGAGCTCCTTTAAGTGGCGTGCTTAAACCCCTCTCCTCATGCACCAGGAGGCAAAGAGGGAAGAAAAGGTCTCTTGCCTCTTTGGCAGCTCCAGACTTCAACCGGACTCCCTCCCGACTAGCCGTGGTGCACTAACCCCTTCAGGCTGTTTTCACTCTGCCAACTCCAGACCTTTCCCTGGGATCCGACTGAAGCTGGAGGCTCAGCTCCCAGCCCCGCCTGCTCCGACAGGTGAGCAGAGAAGCCTCTCAGGCTGGTGAGTGCTGGTCGGCTCCAATCCTGTGCGGGAATCTCTCCGCTTTGCCCTCCGTACCCTGTTGCTGCGGTCTCCTACGCGGCTCCGAAGCTTCCCCCCTACGCCACCCGCAGTCTCATCCCGTGAAGAGGCTTCTAGTACGTGGGAACCTTTCCTCCTTCATGGCTCCCTCCCACTGGTGCAGGTCCCGTCCCTATCCTTTTGTCTCTGTTTATTCTTTTTTCTTTTGCCCTACCCAGGTACGTGGGGAGTTTCTTGCCTTTTGGGAGGTCTGAGATCTTCTGCCAGCATTTGGTGGGTGTTCTATAAGAGAAGTTCCACGTGTAGATGTATTTCTGATGTATCTGTGAGGAGGAAGGTGATCCCCACGTCTTACTCTTCTGCCATCTTCTCCTGGGCCCCTCCAATTCATTCTTCTTACCAGTGTCATTTAAAAAATGGTATCCTCTGAACCACTTAATAGAATAAGCATAAATCTCTTTATGAGAATTTTGTTACACTTTTGAGTTTTTAAAATTAAATACATGTAAAACTACCTACCTTTTATTTGAATTATTTACAATTTATCTTTGTAAGTCTAGGGTAAAACTTATATTTCCTGTCTGGCTATCAGAGACTAAAAGATTTCATTATAACTTTCTCCCAAGGTTCTTATCATCTCCACTCCACCAACTTATTTCTCCTTATTATGCATAATTAGGGGTAGAGCCATAGTTCCCCCATCATTTCTTTACATTTCTAAAATATGAAATTATCAACTGGTATATTAAGAACTTGTCAGGTTAATCAGGATATAGCCCCTAATTTGAAAACCAGGCAGACATTTTAAAATATTTACTACATAAAAATATGAATATGCCTAATGGCACAATTTCATAATAAATAAGAAGGTGCAGGATTTTATGTGCAATATGTAGAACTCTCTGGGAATAAATTAAGCAATGCATAGCAGAAAAGCCTAGATGTATGAGTTCAGGTACAAGACAGCATGCTAAATACATGCTTTATGCATTCCCTATATAGTGGAAAAGGCAAAAAGCATTTTGGCAAAGAAAGGATTATGTGTAGAAACAGAACAAGATGGGAAATAGCAGAGAGAAAGAAACTGAGCTGGCAGGATTTGGTTAAAGAGAACAGCCTAGACACTTTGAGGCATTTCAGGAGAGTAAGAGTTGTAAAGACAGGAACAAAGCTAAAGATTTCATGTCTACAGGAAATAGACGTCATGGATATGAGTGGCCTGATGGTCAATTAACAGAGGTAGGGATTCCCGTAGCAGCTGCAATCAGGCTGACCAGGTCCCAAGTATAGTTGATCCCTGAAAGAAAACAATTTCAACAAGATTTCATTATGTCTGTCAGGAGCTAGGGATACAACATTGGGGCTATGCCTTATGTTATGGGATTCCTTGGAAAAAATGAGAAACAGTTGATCTTAAAAGACCATCAATGGAGGCAGCTAAATGATAGCATAGTCAATCCTTTCCCCAATGTTCTAAAACTCAGCTAGGACCATTTTCCCTGACAGTGGATTTTGTTCCATATCCCAAGTGGACTGCACAAGAGGAGGATGCTGACAGTCTTAAAGAATTGCTTAAGTGTATGTATGAGCTCATGTAGAGGAATCAAAAGATATCTAAAAACAACCAGTGCATTCAAAGAGAAAAATTTAAGCCCAAGAAAAGGATCTAAATGAACAACCATGCAAGGAGATAAAATGAGTAAAATTAAGTATGAGGTGTGGCAGATACACAAAAAATAGAGTGGTAAGAAAGGGAAGAATAGGGAAGAATATATACAAGTCAAGAATAAGTAATTTAAAAAAGCCTCACCAGCTTAATACCTTATAAATCAAAGATACTATTGCTTATGAAAAAGATGAATAGATGGGTTGAGAAGCACAACACACAAACCTCAATGGGTTTGCTCAGTTGATGAATGAGTAGCACAATAGAACAAAAAACAAAGTCCAAATTACATAACTAGAAGACAAGATCAAAGGACACCACAAAAATAAATCAAGTAGAAATAGAGAAATGGAAAGTATGAAAAAATGCTAAGGATATACATTCCAATGCCAGTATTAACCTAATAGACATACATAAGGAAATAAAAGAAGGAAATAATTGAAAACTACCAAGAAATTAATCAAGATGTGAGTAGAATAACAGGGACCTCCAAGTAGCATGTGATAATAAGGAAAAACACATACAGTTATATCATAGTGACATAAAACTTCAAGGTCAAAGAGAAACAAAAAATATATATCAGAGTAAAAAAAAATGTATTACCATAATGTATTACCATAAAGTCACAGGGATTGACAACTAAGTTTTCTATCAGTAACACTGGCTATAAGAAGATAGGGAAAAATTGGTAAAGTATTAATACTTTTGCCATTATTTTTTCCATAAAGTCTGTATCTAAAATTTCTGGTAATATTAACATTAGATTAAAATGGAAGAAGAGAAGGGTAAGATAGAGATAAACTTGAGCTGTTGCATTATATGATAAAAGATAAACTTAATTAATGAAATGCTCAAATAGCACTTTAGGAAGAAAAATAACATTACATATGTTTTAACATTGTGTATGTCAAATTCTGTTTCCAGTAATGGTGGGATAAGTAATCTGGACCACTGTTTTTACTAAGAATCATAAATCTATGATGAAATAGTTTTTAAAACATATCAATACATTTAAAGGCACAGGAGAATTATCAAAAGAGTGAAGAATTACTGGGTCAAGATCTAGGACACAAAGAAAATCTAGAAAGGAGAAACAAGTGCTTGAAACCACTTGTTCTTAATATTGGCCAATATCTAAGGAAGGAAATTGAAAGGCTGAGTAATTAAACACAATCTTTGATGGGTCAAAAAGGGCTCAGGTTTCAAAACTAGAGCTCGGTGTCTCACACTGTAGAGTGAGGAGTTGTGGGAAGACTGAACATGGAGCAGAAATATTCTCTCTTAGGAATTGAAACCCAGATTAGAAAAAAAAAATTGTATTTTATTGAGGTTAATTAGCATTATAAAATTACATGGGCACTCACCTCCTCCTTCATCTTTGAGATGTGCATTTTGCCCAGTTTCCACAGTGAGCACTATTTCAAGGAGGCAGCCCTAAGAGAGGAGTGTGGGGTTGAGATCATCTGGACAGAGTACACGTGACTCAAGGCAGCTGTGTGACTGACAGGATCTTGGGGATCCGGCCTGGTGTAAGGCTTGAGCCTCTGAGGTAGTAAAGCAGAATTCAGAACATTGGACCATCAGAGACCTCCTGGCCCCATGTAATATCAATCAGTGAGAGCTCTCCCAGAGATCTCTGTCTCAAAGCTAAAACCTAGCTCCACCCAACAGCCAGAAAGCTCCAGTGTTGGAGGCCTCATGCCTAACAACTAGCAAGACAGGAATGAAACCCTACATATTAGCAGAGAGGCTGCCTAAAATCATAATAAGTTCACATAATCAGTTTCTGCCCACCAGAAAGACAAGATCCAGCCCCACTCACCAGAGCACAAGCACCAGTCTCCTCAACCAAGAAGCCTACACAAGGCACTGAACCAACATTACCCACTGAGGGCAGACACCAAAAACAACAAGAACTATGAACCTGCAGCCTGTGAAAGGAAGACCCCCAAACACAGAAAGTTAAGTAAAATGGGAAGACAAAGAAATATGGAGCAGATGAAGGAGCAAGGTAAAAACACACCAGAACAAACAAATAAAGAGGAAATAGGCAGTCTACCTGATAAAGAATTCAGAGTAATGATAGTGAAGATAATCTAAAATCTTGGAAACAGAACAGAGAAAATGCAAGAAACATTTAACTAGGACATAGAAGAACTAAAGAGCAAACAACAGTCATGAACACCACAATAAATGAAACTAAAAATTCTCTAGAATGCACCAGTAGCAGGATAACTGAGGCAGAAAAATGGATAAGTGACCTGTAAGATAAAATAGTGGAAATAACTACCACAGAGCAGATAAAGAAAAAAAGAATGAAAAGAATTGAGGACAATCTCAGCAAACTCTGGGACAACATTAAACACACCAACATTCGAATTATAGGCATCCCAGAAGAAGAAGAGAAAAAGAAAGGGTGAGAGAAAATATTTGAAGAGATTATAATTGAAAACTCCCCTAACATGGGAAAGGAAATATTCAATAAAGTTCAGGAAGCACAGAGGGTCCCATACAGGATAAATCCAAGGATAAACACAACAAGACACATATTAATCAAACTATAAAAATTAAATACAAAGAAAAACTATTAAAAGCAACAAGGAAAAAGCAACAAAAAATATTCAAGGGAATCCCCATAAGGTTAACAGCTGATCTTTCAGCAAAAACTCTACAATCCAGAAGGGAGTGGCAGGACATGTTTAAAGTGATGAAAGGGAAACACCTACAACCAAGATTATTATATGCAGCAAGGATATCATTCAGATTCAACAGAGAAATTAAAACTTTTACACACAAGCAAAAGTTAAGAAAATTCAGCACCACAAATCAGCTTTACAACAAATGCTAAAGGAACTTCCCCAGGCAGGAAACAAGAGGGAAGGAAAAGACCTACAAAAACAAACCCAAAACAATTAAGAAAATGGCAATAGGACCATACATATAGATAACTCACTGAAATCAAAATGGATTAAAGGCTCCAACTAAAAGACATAGACTGTCTGAATGGACACAAAAACAGGACCAGGGGCTTGCCTGCTGGCGCGGGGGTTGAGAGTATGCCTGCTGATGCAGGGGATGCGGGTTTGTGCTCCAGTCTGGGAAGATTCCACATGCCACGGAGCAGATGGGCCCGGGATCCATGTCCACTGAGCCTGCGCGTCTGGAGCCTGTGCTCTGCAATGGGAGAGGCCACAACAGTGAGAGGCGAGTGTACCGCAAAACAAAACAAAACAAAACCAAAACCCGTATATATGCTGTCTAAAAGAGACTCACTTCAGACTAAGGGACACATACAGACTGAAAGTGAGATGATGGAAAAAGATATTCCATGCAAATGCAGATCAAAAGAAAGCTGGAGTAGCAATTCTCATATCAAACAAAATAGACGTTAAAATAAAGACTATTACAAGAGGCAAAGAAGGACACTACATAATGATCAATGGATCAATCCAAGCAGAATATATAACAATTTTAAATATGCACCCAACATAAAGGCACCTCAATACATAATGTAAATGCTAAAGGCCATAAAAGGGGAAATCAAAGGTAACACAATAATAGTAGGGGACTTTAAAACCCCACTTTCACCAATGGACAGATCATGCAAAATGAAAATAAATAAGGAAACACAAACTTTAAATGAGACATTAAAAAATATGGACTTAATTGATATTTAGAGGACATTCCATCCAAAAACAACAGAAAACACTTTCTCTTCTACTGCTCATGGAACATTCCCCAGGATAGATCACATCTTGGATGACAAGTGAAACCTTGGTAAATTTAAGAAAATTGAAATTGTATCAAGTATCTTTTCTGACCAAAATGCTATGTGACTAGATATGAATTACAGGAAAACAAGAAAAGAAAAAATACAAACACATGGAGGCTAAATAATATGCAACTAAATAACTAAGAGATCACTGAAGAAATCAAAGAGGAAATCAAAAAATACCTAGAAACAAATGGCAAAGATCCAAAACCTATAAGATATAGCGAAGGCCGTTCTAAGACGGAAGTTTATAGCACTACAATCCTAGCTCAAGAAACAAGAAAAATCTCAAATCAACAACTTAACCTTGCACCTAAAGCAATTAGAGAAAGAAGAACAAACAAAACCCAAACTTAGCAGAAGGAAAGAAATCATAAAATCAGATATGAAATAAATGAAAAAGAAATGAAGTAAACAATAGCAAAGATCAATAAAACTAAAAGATGGTTCTTTGAGAAGATAAACAAAATTGGTAAACCATTAGCCAGATTCAACAAGAAAAAAAGGGAAGATTCAACTCAACATTTAGAAATGACAAAGGAGAAGCAACAACTGACATTACAGAAATAAAAAAGAATCATGAGGGATTACTACAAGAAACTATATGCCAATAAAATGGACAACCAGGAAGAAATGGAAAAATTATTAGAAAAGCACAATCTTCCGAGACGGAACCAGGAAGAATAGAAAATATAAACAGATGAATCACAAGCAATGAAATTGAAACTGTGATTAAAAATCTTCCAACAAACAAAAGCCCAGGACCCAATCACACAGGCAATTCTATCAAACATTTACAGAAGAGCTAACACCTATCCTTCACAAAATCTTAAAAAATAGAGCAGAGGGAGTAACACTCTCAAACTCATTCTACAAGGACACTATCACCCTGATACCAAAACCAGACACAGATGTCACAATAAAAGAAAACTACAGGCCAATATCACTATTGAACATAGATATAAAAATCCTCAACAAAATACTAGCAAACAGAATCCAACAGTACATTAAAAGGATCATACACCATGATCAAGTGGGGTTTATCCCAGGAATGTAAAGATTCTTCAATATGTGTAAATCAATCAATGTGATACACTATATTAACAAATTGAAGGATAAAAACCATATGATCATCTCAATAGATGCAGAAAAAGCTTTTGACAAAATTCAACACCCATTTATGATAAAATCTCTCCAGAAAGTAGGAAAAGAGGGAACTTACCTCAACATAATAAAAGCAATATATGACAAACCCAGAGCCAACATCATCCTCAAAGGTGAAAAATTGACATCTAAAGTCAGGAACAAGACAAAGATGCCCACTTTCACCACTATAATTCAACATAATTTTGGAGGTTTTAGCCACAGCAATCAAAGAAAGAAAATAAATAAAAGGAATCCAAATTGGAAAAGAAGAAGTAAAGCTATCACTGTTTGTAGATGACATGATAATATACATAAAAAATCCTAAATGTGCCACCAGAAAACTACTAGAGCTAATCAGTGAATTTGTTAAAGTTTTAGGGTACAAAAATAATGCACAGAAATGTCTTGCATTCCTAAACACTAATGATGAAAAATCTGAAAGAGAAACTCAGGAAACACACCCATTTACCATTGCAAAAGAAGAATAAAATACGTAGGAATAAAACTACCTAAGGAGACAAAATACCAGTAGGCAGAAAATTATAAGACACTGATGAAAGAAACTAAAGATGATACAAACAGATGGAGAAACATACCATGTTCTTGGATTGGAACAATCAACATCATGAAAATGACTATACTACCCAAGGTAATCTGCAGATTCAATGCAATCCCTATCAAACAGCCAGTGACATTCTTCACAGAACTAGAACAAAATTTTTTACAATTTGTATAGAAACACAAAAGACCCCAAATAGCCAAAGCAATATTGAGAAAGAAAAACGGAGCTGGAGGAATCAGACTCATGGATTTCAGACTATACTACAAAGCTACAGTAATAAAGAGAGTATGATACTGGCACAAAAACAGAAATATAGATCAATGGGACAGGATAGAAAGCCCATAGATAAACCCATGCACATATGATCACTTTATCTTTGATAAAGGAGGCAAGAATATACAATGGAGAAAACACAGCCTCTTCAATAAGTTGTGCTAGGAAGAATGGAGAACTACATGTAAAAGAATGAAATTAGAACACTAGCAAGCACCATACACAAAAATAAACTAAAAATGGATTAAAGACCTAAATGTAAGGTTAGACACTATAAAACTACTAGTGGAAACCATATGCAGAATGCTCTACAACATAAATCACAGCAAGAACCTTTTCGACCCACCTCCTAGAGAAATGGAAATAAAAACAAAAATAAACAAATGGGATATAACGCAACTTAAAAGCTTTTGCACAGCAAAGGAAACCATAAACAAGATGAAAAGACAACCCTCAGAATGGGAGAACATATTTGCAAATGAAGCAACTGACAATGGATTAATCTCCAAATTATACAAGCAGTTCATGCAGCTCAATATCAATAAAACAAACAATCCAATCTAAAAATGAATGGAAGACCTAAATAAATATTTCTCAAATGAAGATATACCTATTGCCTGCAAACACATGAAAGGATGCTCAACATCACTAATCATTAGAGAAATGTAAATGAAAACTACAATGAGGTATCTCCTCACACCAGTCAGAATGGCCATCATCAAAAAAACTACCAATAATAAATGCTGGAGAAAGTGTGGAGAAAAGGGAACCCTCTTGGCACTGTTGGTAGAAATGTAAATTGATACAGCCACTATGGAGAACAGTATGGAGGTTCCTTGAAAAACTAAAAATAGAACTACCATATGACCTAGCAATGCCACTACTGGGAATATACCCTGAGAAAACCATAATTCAAAAGAGTTATGTACCACAATGTTCACTGCAGCACTATTTACAATAACCCAGACATGGAAACAACCTAAGTGTCCATCAATAGATGAATGGATAAAGAAGATATGGCACATATATACATTGGAATATTACTCAGCCATAAAAATAAATGAAATTGAGTTATTTGTAGTGAGGTGGATGGACTTAGAGTCTTTCATACAGAGTGAAGGATGCCAGAAGGAGAAAAACAAATACTGTATGCTAACACGTATGTATGTAATCTAAAAAAAAGAAAGAAAAAATGGTTCTGATGAACTTAGGGGCAGGACAGGAATATAGATGCTGACATAGAGAATGGACTTGACAACGCTTAGAGTGGGGATGGTAAGCTGGATGAAGTGAGAGAATAGCATTGACATATATATACACTACTAAATGTAAAATAGATAGCTAGTGGGAAGCAGCTACATCACACGGGAAGATCAGGTCAGTGTTTTGTGACCACCTAAAAGGGTGGGATAGGGATAGTGGTAGGGAGACATAAGAGGGAGAGTATATGGAGATCTATGTATACATATAGTTGATTCACTTTATTATACAGCAGAAATTAGCACAACATTGTAAAGCTGTTATACTCCAATAAAGATGTTAAAATAACATTAAAACATAAAATAAAATAAAATGAAATTCCATAGCCATATGCAAATAAACAAACACACAAATATATAAATAAATAAATGCTCTTGACATTTCTAGAGGAAGATATTATCTAACACCTGAGATCAGTTCTTTCATAAATAGTATCTGGTTATCAGTCAAAAATAATCGTGTTAGCAGAGATGAAACAACTGTATCAAAATCCAGGAAAAATAACAAACAATGGAGTGAAATTCAGTTATCTAAATAATGGAATTTTTAAACATGACTAAGATAATTATACTTATTATGTTCAAGAAAAAAAAAGCGTAGACTAAGAATTTGTCAGATGAATTGAGTCTATATAAAAGATCAAAATGGATATTCTAGAATTGAAAACAAAACAAAATACCTAAAACTAAAGGTAAGAACTAACATTTGGGATCAATGGAAAATGAGACACAACAAAAGAGAGAATTAGTGAAGTGGAAGGTAGATCAGATATAAATATCCAAAATAAGGTGTATAGATTAAAAACAAACAAACAGAAAACTATAGTTGAACATAAGATATACACTGTAAAGTTCTAATATATATTCAATATCAGTATGAGAAGGAAAAGATCACAAACAATGTTAGAAGACAAAATGGCAGAGAATTTTCAAAAACAAAAAAAAACTTCAAATCATGGCTTTAAAATGTACTACAAACCCCAAGAAGAATAAGTAGGATAAATATAAATATTAAAACTCCAGAATCCAAAAGCAAAGTGAGAATACTAAACATAAAAAGAATGAGAGAGAGAGAAACATTGAAGGTACAGCAGTAAGATTTAAAGGTGACTTAACAAAAGAAACAATGAAAGAAAGAAGATAATAGAGTAATAAAATATTACAAGCAATGAGAAACATATTAACATCAAAAGTGCATCAGTAAAATTTAAGATTGTTAAAATTAAATGCTTATATTAGAAATAAAATCTAAGGCCAGCGTCAAAAAATCTATAAGCAATAAATGCTGGAGAGAGTGTGGAGAAAAGGGAACCCTCCTACACTGTTAGTGGGAATGTAAATTGCTACAGCCACTACGGAGAACAGTACGGAGGTTCCTTTAAAAACTAAAAATAGAGCTACCATATGATCCAGCAATACCACTCTTGGGCATATATCCAGAGAAAACCATAATTCAAAAATATACATGCACCCCAATGTTCATTGTAGCACTATTTAGAATAGCCAAGACATGGAAACAATGTAAATGTCCATCAACAGAGGAATGGATAAAGAAGATGTGGTACATATACACAATGGAATATTAGCCATAAGAAAGAATGAAATAATGCCATTTGCAGTAACATGGATGGACCTAGAGATTGTCATATTGGGTGAAGTACGTCAGACATAGAAAGACATATCATGTGATCTCATATGTGAAATCTAAAAAAAAGAGTACAAATGAGCTTATCTACAGAACAGAAATAGAGTTTCTGATGTAGAAAACAAACTTATGGTTATGAGGGAGGGATGAGGAGGGAGGGATAAACTGGGAGATTGGAATTGACATATACACACTACTATATATAAAATAGATAAAAAGGACCTACTGTATAGCACAGGGAACTCTACTCAATATTCTCTAATGGCCTACATGGGAAAAAAAGTCTAAAAAGAGTGGACATATGTATATGCATAACTGATTCACTTTGCTGTGAAAATAAAACAATATTGTAAATTAACTATACTCCAATAAACATTTTTAAAATAAATAATATCTAAAAATGGTAGCCCATGCTTCCACCCTAAGAGACTAGAGAATATAAAGTAAAATAAACAGAAAGAAGAAAAGCATACAAATTGGAAAAAATTTAAAAAATATAAAAAACAATAAAATAGAAAGGAGAAAAATAATTAAGGAAATCTATGACACCCAAAAGCTTGTTTTTTGTAAAATCATCAAAATTTATAAATTTGTTGCCAGATTGATCAAGAAAAAATGAGAGAAACCACTGATTACCAATATAATGAAAGAAAGGGGAACATCCTTACAGATTCCACAACACTAAAAGGATAGTGAGTGAATATTACTACAACTTTATGAACATAAATTTGACAACTTAGATCAATGGCCACTTTTTGAAAGATATAAACAATCAAATCTCACTCAAGGAGAAATAACTAACCTGGATACTCTATGTCTATTAAATAAATTAAATTAATAGGTAAAAATATTCAAAAATAAATTAAAAGATTCAGAATATTTCATTGATGAGTACTTCCAAATATTTAAGGAAGAAATAGTACAAATTCTAAATGATTTCTTTCACAGAATTGAGGAGACAACTTCTTTCTACTCAATATTTGAGGCAAACATCCCCCTCATACAAAATCCTGGTAAAGACATTACCAGAAAGGAAATCAAAGTCTAATGTCCTTCATGGATACATAAGATCCTCAATAAACTTTAGCAAATTAAATCCAGCAATATATGACCAACTATATAATAAATGAAGCTCATTCTATAATGTAAGACTGGATCAATATTTAAAAGCAATTAACAAAATTCACCATAAGAACAGGTTAAATATGGAAAACCAAATGAATATCACAGCATATGCAAAAAAAGAATATAAATAAATCCAACATACATTTCTGATAAAAACTCTCAGAAAACCAAAAATAGAATGAGGCTTCCTGAACCTAGCAAATATTATTCAAAAAACAAACAAACAAAATCTCCACAGCTAACTTCTGTCTTCTGTCATGACTCAGACATCCTACTGGAAATCTTAGCCATTGAAAGCCAAAAAATAAAATAAAATTTTAAAAAAACCTTGAAACATATATGTCTCAACTTAAACAAAATTAACTTAAAACAGTTCATAGTTTTAAAGGGTAAAAATAAAACATTAAAAAAGACGTATAGGGCTTCCCTGGTGGTGCAGTGGTTGAGAATCTGCCTGCGGATGCAGGGGACACGGGTTCGTGCCCCGGTCCGGGAAGATCCCACATGCCGCGGAGCGACTGGGCCCGTGAGCCATGGCCACTGAGCCTGCGCGTCCGGAGCCTGTGCTCCACAAGAGGAGAGGCCACAGCAGTGAGAGGCCCGCGTATCACCAAAAAAAAAAAAAAAGAAGTATAGTGGAAACCTTTGTGAACTTAAGTTTGGTGATGATGCATATTTAGTTATAAAATTAGAAGTGAAATCCATAAAATATAAAAGATCACACATTGAAATTTACAGAAATAAAAAGAAATGTTTGCTCTGTTAAGAAAATTAAAAGTCATGTGACACATTTAATTATATGAAACATATTTGATAATGGACCTGTGTACAGAACTCTTATATTTCAAGAATAAGGAAACAGCCAAACTTTTAAAAATAAGCCAAAAATATGAATTAATTTTTCAACAGACAATATATAAATGGAAAATAAGTATACAAAATTGCTCTACACCATTAAATATTAGGAATAGGCAAATTAAAACTATAATGAGATACTACTACACACTTATGAGTGTTGTTGGTATCAAAAACACTTTCAATAACAAATGCTGGCAAGTATTTGGAATAACAGAAACTTTCATTCATTGCTGATGGGAAGGCACAATGGTATAGCTACCTTCAGAATCATTTGACAGGGGAATACCCTAAGCGGTCCAGTGGTTAGGACTCCATGTTTTCACTGCCAAGGGTGCAGGTTCAATCTCTCATTGGGGAACTAAGATCCTGCAAGCCACTTGGAGCAGCCAAATATTTTAAAAATTATAAAACAAACAACAAACAAAACCCCAAATCAGTTTACCAGTTTCTTAAAAATTTTAATCATATGGTTGCCATATAACACACCTCAAACTCTTCTAGGCATTTCCTATGGAAAAATAAAAACTTAAGTACAAACATGTATGAAGATGTTTCAGTAGCTCTAATTCTTCAAATAGGAAACACTCTTCAACAGGTGAATGAGCATACAAACCATGGTATATCTGTATAATGGGATGCTACTCATCAATAGAACACAACTATTGATTCACACAAAAGCACAAATGAATCATAAATGCATTTTTCTAAGTGAATGAAACCAAACTCAAAAGACCATATATTTATTGTGTGATTCCATTTATATAACATTCTGGAAATGACAAAACTTTAGGGATAGAGAGCAGATCAGTGGCTGTCAGGTTGTGGTAAACGTAGGTACATAAGGAGATTTTAGATGATGGAAGAGATTTTTTTCATACTGTTCTATGCATTTGTCAAAACTCTTATAATTGTGTACCACAAACAGTGAAATTTACTATATGCAAATAAAAAACAAGTCACCAGATTTCTAGGGAATCCTAGAACAGAATGCTGACTGTGACATGAATCTAACTGTATTGCAAATGTATGGCATTACTTTACTGAAGAGATGGGGAAAAAAAGAGTTGAACTAAGTTAAGTTTGGTAAATACTGTTTGACTGGATTCTCTAAGGTTAAATGAAAAATAACTACACATATATACAGTATTCTAGTTGGTAAATTTGTTTTTCACAGAGGAATATATTATTAATTCTGATATTATTTTACCTGCAAACTAGGGTTGAACAAATAAACAATTTGTTGATAACAGGAGTATTTTCTCACTGTCAGGAAAGAAGATACAAATAAGCATGGACAGAAGACTATAATGAACCTTGTATTGCTGGATTATGGTGTGAATGTATGGACTTATAGGCATACATATATATTCTATCATTGTCCACTGAAAGACACCAGAAGCAATGACACTTAAGTAGCAAAAATATAACCAGTGCTCAGATCTTGCTTTCCAAACAACAATTTCCAGATAAAGGAACCAAAAATGGCTAACTCTGGAGCTGAGGCAGAGAAAATACTAGACAATTCTGGAGCATCTGCTAGTTCCAAAAGTTAAGGAAAAAAAGGAGAGGTTATACCGAAAGGACACAGGAGACTCTCTGAAAGAACTTTCAATGGCTAAAGCAACAATTATTTGAGCAACAAAATAAATATGGAGATTATTAGATGATAACCAAAATATACAGATACATGAATAAAAATAATAATTATGTGACAGTCTTCTTTCTAGAAAAATATAAATAAATAAATGTAGAAGAAATGAGAGAAATAGAAAATATTAGAACAGCAGAGTAATAATTACTGTAGGCAAGATTAACTGACAAAATCTAAAATTAGTAAGTAAAAGAATATTTTTGGAGCTTGGCATAGATGGTGGAGTAGGAAGACCCTGAGCTCACCTCTGGTCATGGACATCTACTTACAGAGCAACTATTGATGAGAAAGACCGGAATCTACCAGAAAACATATTTTATAAAGAAAGATATAAAGTAGGAACTACAAGATGGGTGGGAGTGTAGAGTCATGGTATAGTCAAGACCCATACCCTCTGGTGGGCAAGGCACAAATGGGAGAATAATTACAACTGCAGAGTTTCTCCTCAAGAAGCAAGGGATCTGAACCCCACATCAGGTTCCCCGGCCCTGGGTTCCAGCACTGGGAAGACAAGCACCCAGAATGTTTGGCTTTGAAGACCAACAGAGTTTACTTTCAGGAGACCCAGAGGATTGTGGAAAATAGAGACTACACTTAAAGAACACACAAAATTCTCACATTCTCTGAAACCCAAGGCAGAAGCAATAATTTCAAAGGTGACTGTGTCAGACACAGCTACTGATCTTGGAGGGCCTCACAGAGAGGCAGGAGGCAACTGCAGCTCAACCTGGAAACACAGACACTAGCAGCAGCCTTTCTTGAGAACTTGTTCTACCCGATGGACATTGATGCTGGCAAACACCATATTGGAATTACCTCTCTAACATTTTAGGCTTGGGAGAAAGCCCTATCGGCATAGAGCGCTTATGACCAGAGGGGAGTGCACTGCTGGAATGCATAGGACATCTCCTATAAAAGGTCAGGAAATGTAACCAACCTACCAGACATACAGACATAAAAACAGTAAAATGAAGCAATGGAAGAACGTGTTCCAAATGGAGAAACAAAATAAAATCCAGGAAGAAGAATTAAGTGAAGTGGAGATAGGCAATCTGCCCAATAAAGAATTCAAAATCATAAAGAGGATCAAAGAACCCAGGAGAAGAATAAATGAACAGAGCTAGAAGTTAGAAGTTTTTAAGAAAGAGTTAAAAAGTATAAAAAATAAACAGATAAATAATACAATAACTGAAATTTAAAAATATACTAGAAGAAATTAACATTAGCTTACATGATACAGAGGAGAAGAACAGAGAGTTGGAAGACAGTGTAGTGGAAATCACTGCAGCTTAACAGAAAAAAGAAAAAGAAACAAGGACAGTTTAAGAGACGTATGGGACAACATCAAGCATACTAACATTTGCATTATAGGGGTCCAAGAAGAAGAGAGAAAAGGGCAGAAATAATAGCTGAAAACTTTCCTAACATGAGACGTCCTAACAGACGTCTAGATTCAGGAAGAACAGAGAGTTCCAAAAACGATCAACTCAAAGGACTACACCAAGACACACTGTAATAAAAAAGGCAAACAATTAGAGATAAAGAGAGAATATTTTAAAAAACAAGGGAAAAGCAATAATTATGTAATTTAAGGAGACTAAAGAGACATGACAATTAAATCTTATGTGGTATTTTGAACTGGATCCTGCAACACAAAAAGGACATTAGTGGAAAAAGTGATGAAATACACATAAATCTGCTAGTCGTTGTCTGGTATACATTCTCCTCTTTTTCCTTAGTAATAAAATCTTCCATTTTTATCCATTTACATTGTTAAGCAGGTGAAGATTATATTTCTCAATCTCTTTGTAGCTTTACCTGACCATATGATTATGTGTAGTTCAACAAGGTTTGAGTAGAAATGGTGTATATGACTTTAAAGGGCTTCCTCAAACTGAAGAGGCATTCCCTCCCACCCCCAACTCTCTAATGTGTGGAACAGGACTCATCCTGGACCATGAAGTAGAATGTCAGAGCAAAGGGATGGAAGAGCAGAGAACTGGAAGAGTACTGGAGTCTTTCAACCACATGGAACTCAAAGTTCCCAGACTGCTTTCTTTTTAAAAGAAGTATCTCTGTTGTTTAAGCCATTATTTTTTGGCTCTATTTTCCTTGAATCCAACTGGTACATGTTAATTTATAATTGTTTCATCTCTTATTTTATTTTTCTTCCTTAACAATACTGTAAGTTTCTCAAGTGACAATTGTATCCCCTCAGAGGGGGGCAAAACGTAATACCCATTCCATAATAATAATCAAGAAAAACTCATTCAATTAATTGATTAATCATTATTCTATGCCCAAAATAACTAAGGACAAGACTGCAAACTGTGACAGAATTGTGAAATAACTCCAAAGCGCAACTTTGTAAATCATTAAAGTTTTACCTTTATCTGTGAAGTTTCACCAAACTGCTCTTTGGTGCAACTATGACTCCCTTGCTTCTTAAGGTATTTCAAATCCACATAGCAAATATTTAACTCTATAATGAGTTCACTGTGAAGAACCAAAATGGCTATTTGTGTCTCTGTTCATATATTGATACAGCAGCATTTATTGATTTATATGCTCAGCTTATCACTATGACATTAATTCTTATTAACACAAATACAGCTTACCATAAGTCTAATTAAGATTTAGAAGGATAAAAATGAGATTGGGACAATTCTTATTTTTGCTTAAACTAGTTTGCCCATTCCCATTTGTAGCACTTTCCCTGTTCATCTATTGAGACTGTCGCTTTTCATTAACTCTGCAAAGTAATATGTTGATTTGATAGACTAGTGCATGAGAAAAATCAAATGATATTTTAAAAATTCATTTGTGAAAATAGAGAAAAATGAGCACATGAAAAGAATCAAAGAGCGTTATTATCATTATTAATAAAAATAATTACCTTTGAGATTTTTTTTTTTTTTCCATAGCTGGGAATAACATTAGCTCTAAAAAAATCTAACTGCTATGGTGCTACATGGAGACAATTAAACTTTTACATATTGAGGGGTAGGGTTGAGGAGACTTCACTGTTATGGTCACTTAGTTACATGATGTGATTCTGGAAATAGAAGTAGGCTTACCCCCTTATTTGCATTCAATCAGTATCCCAAATGCGGGTTTCTTCCTATTGACCAGTAGACATGGAGTCTTGAAATAAATTTTTCCCAAAATTTAAAATTCTAAACATATGATCTAGTCTACAAATGTTACATCACAGTAAGAGAACCATCAAGTTTTGCCACTCAGTAATGTTCATTTTAAACCAGTTGTATTCATATAGGACTTGCATAGAAAATTCCATAGAGAAAAGTTTAGCTGACACCAAACTATAATAAATTGTGGCTTCTGAACATTAGGATTCCACCATCATTGTAATTTAATACTCAACAATAATGAGAAGATTATTTTCCATAGAGATGCTAAAAGATGTTGAATTCTCAAGCAAGATTTTTATCCCAGGAGATGTTCAATTGCATCCATGAATCAATATACAGATATTTTTGAAAATATATGGAATAAGCACCCAATTTTCTTCTTTAATTAATTGACTTTTTTCTTTTTATGTCAGTCTGAGTGGGTTTCCCATCTAGTTTTAAAGTTTACTTACTTTTTAATAGTCAATACATAAAAACAATATATAATACAAAAGATGAAAAGGTATAAAAAGAATTGTTTTCCTCCCATTCTTTTCCCAGGTCATATAGTCCCATGTCTAGGAGTAACCACTGTTACCAATTTCACAAGTGTAAGATCACAGAAAATCTGTGCATATGAAACGTATACATAAACACATAGACAAATGGCAGAAAGTAATGTGTACATCTGGAACTTGATTATTATATTGACCAATAAATCTTGTAGAAATATATAATTACATAGGGAGACACTATCCTTAATAAGTGAATTGAATTCCATTATGTGAATATAATATTTAAGTTGATTCTAATCTTTTACTAGGCTCAACAATGCACAAAGGAAATTTTTATATATGTGTGAAGATATCTATAAAGTAAATTAATAGAATTGCATTTGCTAAGTCAGTGTTTTTTTTTCTTTTAATTTAGTTAAATATTGTCAAATTGCACTCCACAGAGAATTTACCAATTTATACTTTATCAACAATTTGTAAGAATACCCATTGTCTGGCAATCACACCAACAGTTTGAGGAATAATGCATTTTGTTTTATTCCAGTAGGGTGGTTTATGAAAAGTATCTCAATATTTTAATGTGAACTGTTTTGCTTGCCAAATTTTGTTATTGCTTTGTTGGTTTTTTACTTATGTATATTTAAGAAATTACTTCATATATTATGTTATTCATCTGTTAAAACAATTAATACCCTTTGTCAATGAGCTGCAAACATTTATATAGTTTGTAAAAACTCTTTTACTTTAGATATGGTTCATACACAAAATTTAGATTTCTATGTAACTGAATTCTATCAATACTTTCTTTTATGACTTCTTCAAAGACAAAGTCCTTCCAAATCCGAAGAGCACATTCAAAAACAAATATGTTCTTCTAGTTTTTAATGTTTTTTTTCCTTATATTTGAATTTTGTTCCATTTGGCCTTTATTTGGGGTTAACTTGAAGTAGAAATTGCACTTATTATTTTTTTCAGATGATGTAAAGGTCATATACAACAAACCCATAGCAAACATTATTCTCAATGGTGAAAAACTGAAAGCATGTCCTCTAAGATCAGGAACAAGACAAGGATGTGCACTCTCACCACTATTATTCAACATAGTTTTGGAAGTCCTAACCATGGCAATCAAAGAAATAAAAGAAATCCAAATTGCAAAAGAAGTAAAACTATCATTGTTTGCAGATGACATACTATACATAGAAAACAATAAAGATGCCGCCATATAACTACTAGAGCTTTTCAATGAATTTGGTAGTTTCAGGATACACAGTTAATGCACAGAAATCTGTTTCATTCCTATACACTAACAACAAAAGATCAGAAAGAGAAATTAAGGAAACAATCCCATTCACCATTGTAAGAAAATGAAAAATATTACCTAGGAATAAACATACATAAGTAGGTAGAAGATCTTTAGTCAGAAAATGATAAGACACTGATGAAACAAATAAAAGAATACACAAACAGATGGAGTTATATACTATATTTTTAGATTGGAAGAATCAATACTGTGAATAAGATTACACTACCCAAAGCATTCTACAAATTCAAGACAATCCTATCAAATTACCAATGGCATTTTTCACAGAACAAGAACAAAAAAATCTCAGAATTTTCATGGAGACACAAAAGACCCTGAATAGCTAAAGCAATCTTTTTTTTTTTTTTTTTTTTAATTTTTGCGGTACGCGGGTCTCTCACTGTTGTGGCCTCTCTGGTTGCGGAGCACAGGCTCCGGATGCGCAGGCTCAGCGGCCATGGCTCACGGGCCCAGCCGCTCTGCAGCATGTGGGATCTTCCTGGACCGGAGCACGAACCCACGTCCCCTGCATTGTCAGGTGGACTCTCAACCACTGCGCCACCAGGAAAGCCCAGCTAAAGCAATCTTGAGGAAAGAAAAACGGAGATGGAGGAATCAGACTCCCTGACTTCAGACTATGATATAAAGCTACAGTAACCAAGACAATAAGGTACTGGCACAAAAACAGAAATATAGATCAATGGAACAGGATAGAAAGCTCACAGATAAACCCAAACAACTATAGTCAACTAATCTATGAAAAAGGAGGAAAAGATGTAAAATGGAGAAAATACAGTCTTTTCACTAAGTGGTGCTGGGAAGACTAGACAGTTACATGTAAAAGAATGAAAAAGAACACTTCCTAATACCATATACAAAAATAAACTCAAAATGGATTAAAGACCTAAATGTATGACTTGTTACTATAAAACTCTGAGAAGAAAACATAGGCAGAACACTGACATAAATTGCAGCAAGATATTTTTTGACCTACCTACTACAGTAATAGAAATAAAAACAAAAATAAACAAATGGGACCTAACGAAACTTAAAAGCTTTGGCACAGCAAAGGAAACCATAAACAAGACAAAAAAACAACCCTCAAAATAGGAGAAAATATTTACAAATGAAACAATGGACAAAGGATTAATCTCCAAAATATACAAACAACCCATGCAGCGCAATATAAAAAAAAAACAAACCAATACAAAAAGGGGCAGAAGACCTAAACAGACATTTCTCCAAAGAAGACATACAAAAGGCCAAGAGACACATGAAAAAATGTTCAACATCACTAAGTATTAGAGAAATTTAAATCAAAGCTACAGTGAGGTATCACCTCACACTAGTTAGAATGGGCATTATCAGAAAATCTACCAACAATAAATGTTGGAAAGGGTGTAGAGATAAGGGAACCCTCTTGCACTACTGGTGGGAATGTAAATTGATACAGACACTATGGAGAATAGTATGGAAGTTGCTTAAAAAACTAAAAATAGAATTACCATATCACTCAGCAATTCCACAGCTGGGCATAAACAGAAAAAAATATAATTCAAAATGAAACATGTGGTTGGTTCAAAATGGTGGATTAGGAAGACATGATCTCACTCCCTCATGTGAGAACAGTGGAATCACAACAAACTGCTGAACAATCATTGACAGGAATACACTGGAACTCATCAAGAATGATACCCCACATCCAAAGACAAAGAAGACAGAATGAAACAGTAGGAGGGGCACAATCACAATATAATCAAATTCCATAATGACTCGGTGGGTGACTCACAAACTGGAGAACACTTATACCATAGAAGTCCACCCACTGGAGTAAAGGTTCTGAGCCCCATGTCAGGCTTCCATACCTGGGAGTCTGGCAACAGGAGTAATTCCTAGAGAATCAGATTTAGAAGGCTAGCAGGATTTGATTGCAGGATTTTGACAGGATTGGGGAAAACAGAAACTCCACTCTTGGAAGTCACACACAAAGTAGTGTGCTCATTTGGACCCAGGGGAAGGAGCAGTGACACCATAGAAGACTGAACCAGACTTACCTGCTGGTGTTGGAGGGTGTCCTGCAGAGGCAGGAGGTGGTTGTGTATCACCATGGGGACGAGGACACTGGCAGCAGAGGTTCTGGGAGGTGCTCCTTAATTTGAGCCCACTCAGAGTCCTCCATTAACCCCACCAAAGAGCCTGCAGAATCCAGTGTTGGGTCAGGCCAAACAAGCAACAGGGAGGGAACCCAGCCTCACCCATCAGGAGACAAGCAGATTAAAGTTTTACTGAGCTCTGACAATCAGAGCAACAGCCAGCTCTACCCACCACCAGTCCCTCCCACCAGGAAACTTGCACAAGCCTCTTAGATAGACTCATTCACCAGAGGGCAGACAGCAGAAGCAAGAAGAAGTACAATCCTGTGGCCTGTGGGGGGAAAAAAACACACACACACACATTCACAGAAAGACAGACAAGATGAAAAGGCAGAGGGCTATGTACCAGATGAAGGAAGAAGATAAAACCCCAGAAAAACAACTAAACGAAGTGGATACAGGAAACCTACAGAAAAATAATTCAGAATAATGATAGTGAAGATGATGCAGGACTTCGGAAAAATAATGGAGGCAAAGATTGAAAAGATGCAAGAATGTTTAACAAAGACCTAGAAGAATTAAAGAACAAACAAACAGAAATGAACAGTAAAATAACTGAAATGAAAACTACACTAGACTGAATCAATAGCAGAATAACTGAGGCAGAAGAATGGATAAGTGACCTGGATACAGAATCATGGAATTCAGTGCTGCAGAAAAGAATAAAGAATAAAGAATGAAAAGAAATGAAGACAGCCTAAGAGACCACTGGGACAACATTAAATACAACAACATTTGCATTATTGAGGTTCCAGAAGGAGAAGAGAGAAAGAAAGATCCCAAGAAAATATTTGAAGAGATTATAGTTGAAAACTTCCCTAACATGGGAAAAGAAATAGACACCCAAATCCAGGAAACACAGAGAGTCCCATACAGGATAAACCCAAGGAGGAACACACTGAGACACATAGTAATCAAATTGGCAAAAATTAAAGACAAATAAAAATTATTGAAAACAGCAAGGGAAAAACAACAAATAACATACAAGGGGACTCCCATAAGGTTAACAGCTGATTTCTCAGCAAAAATTCTACAATCCAGAAGAGAGTGACATGAAATATTTAACATGATGAGAGGGAAGAACCTACAACCAAGATTACTCTACCCAGCAAGGATCTCATTTAGATGTGATGGAGAAATCAAAACCTTTATAGAAAAGCTAAGATAATTCAGCACCAAAAAACCAGCTCTACAACAAATGCTAAAGGCACTTCTCTAAGTGGGAATACAAGTGAAGCAAAGGACCTACAAGAAAAAAAAAAAAAAATAAGAAAATGGAAGGGGAGGCAAGAAGATGGCAGAAGAGTAAGACACGGAGATCAACTTTCTCTTCACAGATACATCAGAAATACATCTACACATGGAACTTCTCCTATAGAACACCCACTGAACACTGGAGAAGACCTCAGACCTCCCAAAAGGCAAGAAACTCCCCACGTACCTGGGTAGGGCAAAAGATAAAAGAATAAACAGAGACAAAGGATAAGGATGGGACCTGCACCAGTGAGAGGGAGCTGGGAAGGAGGAAAGGTTCCCACACATTAGAAGTCCCTTCACAGGCAGAGACTGTGGGTGGCAGAGGGGGAATCTCTGGAGCCATGGAAGAGAGCACAGTAACAGGATGCAGAGGGCAAAGTGGAGAGATTCCCACCGAGGATTGGTGCTGACCTGCACTCACCAGCCCGAGAGGCTTGTTTGCTCACCTGCCGGGACAGGCGGGGGCTGGGAGCTGAGGCTCGGGCTTCAGTCAGATCCCAGGGAATGGTCTGGAGTTGGCAGAGTGAAAACAGCCTGAAGGGGTTAGTGCACCACGGCTAGCCGTGTTTGTGTGGGGGTGTCCGGTTGAAATCTGGAGCTGCTGAAGAGGCAAGACACCTTTTCTTCCCTCTTTGCTTCCTGGTGTGCGAGGAGAGGGGTTGAAGCGTGCTGTGTAAAGGAGCTCCAGAAACAGTCGCGGAGCTGCCGAAGAGACAGGAGACTTTTTCTTGCCTATTTGCTTCCTGGGGTGCGAGGAGAGGGCATTAAGGGCACTGCATAAAGGAGCTCCAGAAATGGGCGTGATCCTCGACTGTCAGCCCAGACAGCAGAGAAGGGTGTGCGATTCTACGGTTGCCGCTCCTCCACCAAGAGGCCTGTGTGCGAGCACAGGTCACTCTCCACACTGCCCCTCCCAGGAGCCTGGGCAGCTCATCACTGCCAGTGTCCTGGGATTGAGGGACAGCTTCCCCAGGAGAACACGTGGTGTGCCTCGGGCCGGTGCAGTGTCATCCTGGCCTCTACCGCCACAGGCTTGCCCTGCATCTGTGCCCCTCCCTTCCCCAGGCCTGTGCCAGAGCCCCCGAATCAACTGCTCCTTTAACCCTGTCCTGTCTGAGCGAAGGGCAGACGCCCTCAGATGACCTACATGCAGAGGGGGGGCCAAGTCAAAAGCTGAAACCCAGGAGCTGTGCGAACACAGAGAAGAGGAGGAGGTCTCTCCCAGCAGCCTCATAAGCAGTGGATTAAAACTCCACAATCAACTTGAAGTGCCCTGCATCTGTGGAAAACCTGAATAGACAGTGAAATATCCCAAGTTGACGAGGTGGACTTTGGGAGCAAGATATACTATTATTTTCCCTTTTTTTTTTCTTTTTTGAGTGTGTATATGTGTGCTGTGGTGTGAGATTTTGCCTGCATAGCTTTGCATTCACCATTTTTTCATACAGTTAGACCAACCTGTTTTTTTGTTAATTGAAATTTTTCTTCTTAATAATTATTTTTTATTTTAATAACTATATTTTATCCTACTTTATTTTGTCTTCTTCCTTTCTTCCCTCCTTCCTTCCTTCCTCCCGTCCTTCCTCCATTCTTTCTTCCCTTCTGTCCTCCCTTCCTTCCTCTTTTCCGTCCTCCCTTTCTTCCTCTCTTCTTTCCTTCCTTCCTTCCTTCCCTCCCTCCCTCCCTCCTTCCTTCCTTCCTTCCTTCCTTTCCTGTCTATTTTTTTCTCCCTTTTATTTTGAGCCTTGTGGATTAAAGGCTCTTCGCACTCCAGCCAGGCATCAGGGCTGTGTCTCTGAGGTGGGAGAACCAATCTCAGGACACTGGTCCACAAGAGACCTCCCAGATCCATGCAATATCAAATGGCGAAAATCTCCTAGACATCTCCATCTCAACTCCAAGACCCAGCTTCACTCAAGGACCAGCAACGAACAGTGCAGGACACCTATCCCCAACAAATAGCAAGACAGGAATACAGCCCCATCCATTAGCAGAGAGGCTGCCTAAAATCATAATAAGGCTACCAACATCCCCAAACACACCACCGGACATGGACTTGTCCACCAGAAAGACAAGATTCAGCTTCACCCACCAGAACAGAGGCACTAGTCTCCCCAACCAGGAAACCTACTCAACTCACTGAACAAACCTTAACCACTGGGGACAGCCAGCAAAAGCAATGGAAACTATGAACCTGCAGCCTGCAAAAAGGAGACCCCAAACACAGTAAGATAAGCAAAATGAGAACACAGAAAAACACACAGCAGATGAAGGAGCAAGACAAAAACACCCCAGACCAAACAAATGAAGAGGAAATAGGCAGTCTACCTGAAAAAGAATTCAGAATTATGATAGTAACGATGATTCAAAATCTTGGAAATAGAATAGACAAATTGCAAGAAACAGTTAACAAGGACCTAGAAGAAATAAAGAGGAAGCAAGCAATGATGAGCAACACAATAAATGAAATGAAAAATACTCTACATGGGATCAATAGCAGAATATGTGAGGCAGAATAACGGATAAGTGACCTGGAAGATAAAATAGTGTAAATAACTACTGCAGATCAAAAGAAAGAAAAAAGAATGAAAAGAACAGAGGACAGTCTCAGAGACCTCTGGGACAACATTAAATGCAAAAACTTTCGAATTATAGGGGTCCCAGAAAAAGAAGAGAAAAAGAAAGGGACTGAGAAAATATTTGAAGAGATTATAGTTGAAAACTTCCCTAATATAGGAAAGGAAATAGTCAATCAAGTCTAGGAAGCACAGAGAGTCCCATACTGGATAAACCCAAGGATAAACACGCCAAGACACATAATAATGAAAGTGTCAAAAATTCAATACAAAGAAAACATATTAAAAGCAGCAAGGGAAAAACAACAAATAACACACAAGGGAATCCCCATAAGGTTAACATCTGAGCTTTCAGCAGAAACTCTACAAGCCAGAAGGCAGTGGCAGGACATATTTAAAATGATGAAGGAAAAAAACCTACAACCAAGATTACTCTACACAGCAAGGATAACATTCAAATTTGAGGGAGAAATTAAAACATTTAAAGACAAGGAAAAGCTGAGAGAGTTCAGCACCACCAAACCAGCTTTACAACAAGTGCTAAAGGAACTTCTCTAAGCAAGAAACACAAGAGAAGGAAAAGACCTACAAGAACAAACCTGAAACAATTAAGTAAATGGTAGTAGGAACATACATAATGATAATTACCTTAAATTTAAATGGATTAAATGCTCCCACCAAAAGACACAGACTAGCTGAATGGATACAAAAACAAGACCCATATATATGCTGTCTACAGGAGACCCACTTCAGACCTAGGGACACATACAGACTGTAGGTGAGGGGATAGAAAAAGATATTCCATGCAAATGGATATCAGAAGAAAGCTTTATAGCAATTCTCATGTCAGACAAAATAGACTTTTAAATAGAAACTATTACAAGAGACAAAGAAGGACACTGCATAATGATCAAGAGATTGATCCATGAAGAAGATATAACAATTGTAAATATTTATGCACCCAACATAGGAGTACCTCAATACATAAGGCAAATACTAACAGCCAAGAAAGGAGAAATCAACAGTAACACAATCATAGTAGAGAACTTTAACATCCCACTTTCACCAATGGACAGATCATCCAAAATGAAAAGAAATAAGGAAACACAAGCTTTAAATGATATATTACACAAGATGGACTTAATTGCTATTTATAGGACATTCCATCCAAAAACAACAGAATTACACATTTTTCTAAAGTAGTCAAGGAACATTCTCCAGGATAGGTCATATCTTGGGTCACAAATCTAGCCTTCGCAAATTTAAGAAAATTGAAATCATATCAAGTATCTTTTCCGACCACAATGCTATGAGATTAGATATCAATTACAGGAAAAGATCTGTAAAAAATACAAACACATGGATGCTAAACAGTACACTACTTAATAATGAAGTGATCCCTGAAGAAATCAAAGAGGAAATCAAAAAATACTTAAAAACAAATGACAATGGAGACAGGATGACCCAAAACCTATGGATACAGCAAAAGCAGTTCTAAGAGGGAAGTTTATAGCAATAAAATTCTACCTTAAGAAACAGGAAATATCTCGAATAAACAACCTAACTTTGTACCTAAAGCAATTAGAGAAAGAAAAAAAAAAAAAAACAAATTTAGCAGAAGGAAAGAAATCATAAAGATCAGATCAGAAATAAATGAAAAAGAAATGAAGGGAACAATAGCAAAGATCAATAAAACTAAAAGCTGGTTCTTTGAGAGGATAAATAAAATTGATAAACCATTAGCTAGACTCATCAAGAAAAAAAGACAGAAGACTCAAATCAATAGAATTAGAAATGAAAAAGGAGATGTAACAACTGACACTGCAGAAATACAAAAGAATGTGAGACATTACTACAAGCAACTGTATGCCAATAACATGAAAAACCTGGAAGAAATGGACAAATTCTTAGAAATGCACAAGCTGCCGAGACTGAACCAGGAAGAAATAGAAAATATGAACAGACCAATCACAAGCACTGAAATTGAAACTGTGATTAAAAATCTTCTAACAAACAAAAGCTAAGAACCAGATGGCTTCACAGGCAAATTCTATGAAACATTTAGAGAAGAGCTAACACCTATCCTTCTCAAACTCTTCCCAAATATAGCCGAGGGACGAACACTCCCAAACTCATTCTATGAGGCCACCATCACCCTGATACCAAAACCAGAAAAAGACGTCACAAAGAAAGAAAACTACAGGCCAATATCACTGATGAACATAGATGCAAAAATCCTCAACAAAATATTAGCAAACAGAATCCAACAGCACATTTAAAGGATCATAGACCATGATCAAGAGGGGTTTATTCGAGGAATGCAAGCATTCTTCAATATACACAAATCAATCAACGTGATACACCATATCAACAAACTGAAGGAGAAAAACCATATGATCATCTCAATAGATGCAGAGAAAGCTTTTGACAAAATTCAACACCAATTTATGATAAAAACCCTGCGGAAAGTAGGCATACAGGGAACTTTCCTCAACATAATAAAGGCCATATATGACAAACCCACAGCCAGCATTATTCTCAATGGTGAAAAACTGAAACCCTTTCCACCAAAATCAGGAACAAGACACAGTTGTGCACTCTCACCACTCTTATTCAACCTAGTTTTGGAAGTTCTAACCACAGCAATCAGAGAAAAAAAAGAAATAAAAGGAATCCAAATAGGAAAAGAAGCAGTAAAGCTGTCACTGTTTGCAGATGACATGGTACTATACATAGAGAATCCTAAAGATGCTACCAGAAAACTACTAGAGCTAATCAATGAATTTGGTAAAGTAGCAGAATACAAAATTAATGCACAGAAATCTCTGACATTCTTATACACTAATGATGATAAATCTGAAAGTGAAATTAAAAAATCACTCCCATTTACCATTGCAACAAAAAGAATAAAATTTCTAGGAATAAACCTACCTAAGGAGACAAAAGACTTGTATGCAGAAAACTATAAGACACTGATGAAAGAAATTAAAGATGATACAAATAGGTGGAGAAATACACCATGTTCTTGGATTGGAAGAATCAATATTGTGAAAAAGACTCTACTACTTAAAGCAATCTACAGATGCAATGCAATCATTATCAAATTACCACTGGCATTTTTTACAGAACTAGAACAAAAAATTCACCATTTGTATGGAAACACAAAAGACCCTGAATAGCCGAGGCAATCTTGAGAAAGAAAACCTGAACTGGAGGAATCAGGCTTACGGACTTCAGACTATACTACAAGGCTACAGTAATCAAGACAGTATGGTATTGGCACAAAAACAAAAATATAGATCAATGGAAAAGGATAGAAAGCTCAGAAATAAACCCACACATATATGGTCACCTTATCTTTGATAAAGGAGGGAAGGATATACAGTGGTGAAAAGACAGCCTCTTCAATAAGTGGTTCTGGGACAACTGGACAGCTACATGTAAAAGTATGAAATTAGAACACTCCCTAACACTACACACAAAAATAAACTCAAAATGGATTAAAGACCTAAGTAAAGCCACACACTATCAAACTCTCAGAGGAAAACATAGGCAGAACACTCTATGACATAAATCACAGCAAGATCCTTTTTGACCCATCTCCTAGAGAAATGGAAATAAAAACAAAAATAAACAAATGGGACCTAATGAAACTTAAAAGCTTTTGCACAGCAAAGGATACCATAAACAAGACCAAAAGAAAACCCTCAGAATGGGAGAAAATATTTGCCAACGAAGCAACTGACAAAGGATTAATCTCCAAAATGTATAAACAACTCATGCAGTTCAATAACAAAAAAACAAACAATCCCATCCAAAAATGGGCAGAAGAACTAAGTAGACATTTCCCCAAAGAAGATATACAGAGTGCCAACAAACACATGAAAGAATGCTCAACATCATTAATCATTAGAGAAATGCAAATCAAAACTATAATGAGATATCATCTCACACTGGTCAGAATGGCCATCACCAAAAACTCTAGAAACAATCAATGCTGGAGAGGGTGTGGAGAAAAGGGAACACTCTTGCACTGATGGTGGGAATGTAAGTTGATACAGCCACTATGGAGAACAGTATGGAGGTTCCTTATAAAACTACAAATAGAACTACCATACAACCCCGCAATCCCACTACTGGGCATATACCCTGAGAAAACCATAATTCAAAAAGAGTCATATACCAAAATGTTCATTGCAACTCTATTTACAATAGCAAGGACATGGAAGCAACCTAAGTGTCCATCATTGGATGAATGGATAAAGAAGATGTGGCACATATATACAATGGAATATTACTCCGCCATAAAAAGAAGTGAAACTGAGTTATTTGTAAAGAGGTGGATAGACCTGGAGTCTGTCATACAGAGTGAAGTAAGTCAGAAGGAGAAAATCAAATACCATATGCTAACACATATATACGAATCTAAGGAAAAGAAAATGTCATGAAGTGATTAGTGGTAGGATGGTTATAAAAGACAGACCTACTAGAGCATGGACTTGAGGATATGGGGAGGGGGAAGGGTAAGCTGTGATGAAGTGAGAGAGCGGCAGGGACATATATACACTACGAAATGTAAATTAGATAGCTATTTGGAAGCTGTTGCATAGCATAGGAAGATCACCTCTATGCTTTGTGACCACCTAGAGGGGTGGGATACAGTGGGGGGAGGGAGGGTGATGCAAGAGGGAAGAGATATGGGAACATATGTATATGTATTTCTGATTCACTTTGTTGTAAAGCAGAAACTAACACACCATTGTAAAACAGTTATATACCAATAAAGATGTTAAAAAAAAGAAAATGGCAATAGGAACATATATATAATTACCTTAAACATGAACCAATTAAATACTGTAAACATAAGTCACAGGCTTGCTGAATGGATACAAAACAACAACAACAACAACAACAACAACAACAACAACATATATATGCTGTCTACAAGAGACCCACTTCTGACCTAGGGACATATAGAGACAGAAAGTGAGAGAATGGAAAAAGATTTTCCTTGCAAAAGGAAACCAAGAGAAAGCTGGAATAGCAATATGCATATCAGATAAAATAGACATTAAAATGAAGAATGTCACAAGAGACAAGGAAGGACAATACAGAATGATCAAGGGATCAATCCACGAAGAAGATATAACAAGTATAAATATATATGAACCCAACATAGGAGCACCTCAATACATAAGGTAACTGCTAACAGCTGTAAAAGAGGAAATTGACAGTAACACAATAATAGTGGGGGACTTTAAAACCTCATTTTCACCAATGGAAAGATCATCCAAATAGAAAATAAGGAAACAGAAGCTTTAAATGACACAATAGACCAGATAGATTTAACTGATATTTTAAGACATTCCATCCAAAAACAGCATATTGCACTTTCTTCTTAAGTGGGCACAGAATATTCTCCAGGATAGATCATATCCTGGGTCACAAATCAAGCCTCAGTAAACTTATGCTAATTGAAATCATATCAAGCATCTTTTCTGACCACTACATTATGAAGTTAGAAGTCAATTACAGGGGAGAAAAAGGTAAAATACACAAACACATGGAGGCTAAACAATACGTTGCTAAATTTCCAAGAGATCACTGAAGAAATCAAAGAGGAAATCAAAAAATACCTAAAGATAAATGACAATGAAAACACAACAATCCAAAACCTATGGGATGCAGCAAAAGCAGTTCTAAGTGGGAAGTTTATAGCAATACAACCCGACCTCAAGAAACAACAAACATCTCAAATAAACAATCTAAACTTACATCTAAAGGAACTAGAGAAAGAAGAACAAACAAAATCCAAAGTTAGTAGAAGGAAAGAAATAATAAAGATCAAAGCAGAAACAAATGAAATAGAAATAAAGAAAACAAGAGCAAATATCAATAAAACTAAAAGCTAGTTCTTAGAGAAGATAAACAAAATTGATAAGCCATTAGTCAGACTCATAAAGAAAAAGACAAAGAGGACTGAAATTAATAAAATTATATATGAAAAAGGAGAATATATAACAGACACTGCAGAAATACAAAGCATCCTAAGAGATGACTACAAGCAACTCTATGCTAATAAAATGGACAACTTGGAGGAAATAGACAAATCCTTAGAAAGGTATAACCTCCCAAGATTGAACCAGGAAGAAATTGAATATATGAATAGACCAATCACAAGTAATGAAATGGAAACTATGAGTAAAAATCTTCCCAGAAACAAAAGACCAGGACCAGATGGCTTCACAGGTGAATTGTATGAAACACTTCAAAAAGAGTGTTAACTCATCCTTCTCAAACTCTTCCAAAATATTGCAGAGGAAATAGCTCTCCCCAAATCATTTTATGAGGGCATCATAACACTGATACCAAAACCAGACAAAGATACTACAAAAAAAGAAAATTACAAAACAATATAAGTGATGAATATAGATGCAGAAATCCTCAACAAAATACTAGCAAACATAATCCAACAACACATTAAAATGATTATAAACCATGATTAAGTGGGATTTATCCCAGGGATGCAAGGATTCTTCAGAATACACAAATCAATCAATGAGATATACCATATTAACAAATTGAAGAACAAAAACCATAAGATCATCTGAATAGATGCAGAAACACTTTTGATAAAATTCAACACAAATTTATGATAAAAACTCTCCACAAAGTGTATATAGAAGGAACCTACCTCAATATAATAAAGGCCATATACGGTGAACCCACAGAAAACATCATTCTCAATGGGGAAAAACTGAAAGCACTTCCTCTAAGATCAGGAACAAGACAAGGATGTCCACTCTCACAACTATTATTCAACATAGATTTGGAAGTCCCAGCAATGGCAATCAGAGAAGAAAAAAAGTAAAAGGTATACAAATTGGAAAAGAAGTAAAACTTTCACTGTTTCCAGATGACATGATATTATACATAGAGAATCCTAACGATGCCAACAGAAAAATACTAGAGCTAATCAATGAACTTGGTAAAGTTGCAGGGTAAAAAATTAATGCCCAGAAATGTCTTGTATTCCTACACATTAATGATGAAAAATATAAAAGAGAAAGAAAGGAACACTTCCATTTACCATTACAACAAAAAGAATAAAATACCTAGGAATAAACCTACCAAGGGAGAAAAAGACGTGTATGCAGAAAACTATAAGACACTGATGAAAGAATTTAAAGATGATACAAACAGGTTGAGAGATATACCATGTTCTTGGATTGGAAGAATCAATATTGTGAAAAAGGTGATATTACCCAAAGCAATCTATAGATTCAATGCAATCCTTATCAAATTATGAACAGCATTTTTTACAGAACCAGAACAAAAAAATCTTAACATTTGTATTGAGACACAAAAGACCCTGAATAGCCAAAGTGATCTTGTGGGGAAAAAAATGGAGCTGGAGGAATCAGACTCCTTGACATCAGACTATACTACAAAGCTACAGTAATCAAGACAATATGGTACTGGCACAAAAACAGAAATATAGATCAATGGGACAAGATAGAAAGCCCAGAGATAAACCCATACATCTAAGGTCAACTATTCTGTGACAAAGGAGGCAAGGATATACAATGGAGAAAAGACAGTCTCTTCAATAAGTGGTGTGGTGAAAACTGGACAGCTACATGTAAAAGAATGAAATTAGGAAACTCCCTTACACCATACACAAAAATAAACTCAAAAGGGATTAGAGACCTAAATGAAAGACAAGACTCTATAAAACACTTAGAGGAAAACATAGGAAGAACACTGCTTGAAATAAATCACAGCAAGATATTTTCTGATCCACCTCCTAGAGTAATGGAAATAAAAACAAAAATAAACAAATGGGACCCAATGAAACTTAAAAGCTTTTGCAAAGCAAAGGAAACTACAAACAAGACTAAAAGACAGCCCTCAGAATGGGAGAAAATATATGTAAATGCATCATTGGACAAAGGATTAATCTCCAAAATATATAAACAGCTCATGTAGCTCAATATTTAAAAACAACAACAATCTAATCCAAAAATGGGCAGAAGACCTAAATAGACATTTCTCCAAAGAAGACATACAGATGGCCAAGAAGCATATGAAAAGCTGCTCAACATCACTAATTATTAGAGAAATACACATAACAACTGCAATGAGGTATCACCTCACACCAGTTAGAATGGGCATCATCAGAAAATCTACAAACAACAAATTCTGGAGAGGGTGTGGAGAAAAGGGAACTCTCTTGTACTGTTGTTAAGAATGTAAATTGATACAGCCACTGTGGAGAACATTATGGAGGTTCCTTAAAAAACTAAAAATAGAATTACCACATGGTCCAGCAATCCCACTATTGGGCATATACCCAGAGAAAACCATAATCCAAAAAGACACATGCATCCCAATGTTCTTTGCAGCACTATTTACAATAGCCAGGTCATGGAAGCAGCCTAAATGCCCATAGAGAGATGAATGGATAAAGAAGATATGGTACATATATACAATGGAATATCACTCAGCCATAAAAGGGAACAACACTGGGTCATTTGTAGAGACGTGGATGGATCTAGAGACTGTCAAACAGAGTGAAGTAAGTCAGAAAGAGATAAACAAATATCATATATTAATGCATATATGTGGAACCTAGAAAAATGGTACAGATGAACTGGTTTTCAGGGCAGAAATTGAGAGAGATGTAGGGAACAAACCTATGGACACCAAGGGAGGAAAGTGGTGTGGGGAGGTGGTTGTGGTGTGATGTATTGGGAGATTGGGATTGACATACATACATTAATATGTATAAAATGGATAACTAATAAGAATCTGCTGTATAAAAAAATAAACTAAGTAAAATTCAAATAGAAAAGACACAGGTACCCCATTGTCCATTGCAGCACTATTTACAATAGCCAGGTCATGGAAACAACCTAAAAGATGTGGTATGTATATACAATAGAATATTAGCCATAAACAGGAAAAAAATTGGGTCATTTGTAGAGACATGGATGGACCTAGAGACTGTCTTACAGAATGACATAAGTCAGAAAGAAAACCAAATATCTTATATAAACATATATGTGTGGAATCTAGAAAAATGGTACAGATGAACCGGTTTGCAAGGCAGAAATAGAGGCACAGATGTAGAGAACAAATGTATGGACACCAAGGTGGGAAGGAGGGGTGGGGTGAATTGGGAAATTAGGATTAAGATATATACACTAATATGCATAAAACAGATAACTAATGAAAACCTGTTGTATAGCACAGGGAACTCCACTTCGCTCTACAGTAGAATCTAGCACAACATTGTAAAATATCTATACTCCAATTAAAAAAAGAAAACACAAAACTTTTTTACCTTATATATAGTTTATTCACAAAATTTTAGATTTTTATGTAACTAAATTCTATTAGTACTTTCTTTTATGGCTTCTTGATAGACAAAGTCTTTCCAAACCCCAAGAATGCATTCAAAAACAATTATGTTCTTCTAGTCTTTAATGTTTTTTTCTTATATTTGAATTTTGTTCCATTTGGCCTTTATTTTGGGGTTAACTTGAAGTAGAAATTGAACTTACTATTTTTTCAGATGACTATTCAGCTGTCTCTAAAGCAAATATTGAACAATCTTTTTTTTTTTAAGTAATTTGAAATTTGATCTTTATCATATACAAAATACTGATGTATAAGCTAACAAGAACACTCATGAGAGACCAGGCCTACCCTCAGCACTTTCCATTTAATAGCTCATTGTATTCTCCAAATTATTTCATTCTAAATTTCTATGTAAGTCATGACATGCTAGAGCTGGCTTATATTGGTTCCCAAGAGAAAATTGTTAAATTTCTAAGATTTATTAACCCAGTTGTCAAACACAGCCATTATTAAAAATTAAATTATATCAGCATAAAATTAAACAAGTAATTAAACAAAAAATTAAACAAGTAAAATAATAAATATTAAAATCATATTTTTCTAATAATTTTACTATTATTTATGCTCTTGAGTTTATGTCCATCTGCAGATATGTATAATAAATATACTATAGATTGATGTGTTACTACACATCTTTCAAGTTTCCTGTTTGGTAACATGTTTTTAGCTTAGAATTTACCATGGTGGGAGTTTTTATATCATACAAATTGGCAAATGCTAAAGATCACGCCCTTTTCCTCCTCTGTGAGCTTGTTAAGTATTTAGCAGACTACAGTTGTATAGGGACATGGTAATGTCCTTCTATCTAAGTATATGCTATGTATATGTGTATAATTGTATATGTATCTGAAGGTATGTGTATAGTTGTCTATATATTTTCAGGTGTTCTAATCTCTTTGTTACCTATTCTGCTAATATCAACTGATTTTAATTATGTTACAATAATTAGTTTTTAAGATGTTACCATATTACATGAGAGAGTCACTACTCATTATTCTCTACTTTCAGATTTTTTTCCCTGGGTGTTAATGCTTTAAAATATTCTGCATTGTTTTTCTTTTATTTTAATCTACTTTTCCTGATTGTTGCTGTGTTATTTGTTTTTGTTGGGACCAAGTTAAATTTATAGATTACTTAGGGAGATTGGTATATTTAGGAAGGTGAATATATTTACCAGGATCAAAATATCTGTTTTCATTGGCTTATATCTTCTTTTGCTTTACTCAGAGATTCTCAGTTTTTGCTTTTCATCTATACTCTTGTTTAAATCATGTTGATGTTATTTGTTCCTTAAAGATTTGGTTAAATTCTTTTTTTAAAACTTGGGCCAATTTTTCTTGTTTGTTTTATTTTGTTTCAAGTGTAGGAGTTGGTAATAGGGAAAGTAAATCACTTGGCTATTTTCTCTTTTACCTTTATGACAATTGGCCTGTTTAGATTTTATTTTCTGGGTTCAGCTTTAATAATTTTGTATTTTTCCTAGAAATAATCAATTTTCTGCACATTCTAACACAGATTTGAACAAAACAATGAAATGAGCAGCCACAGTCAGTGCCCTGCCTTTATCCCTCAGCACTTCTCCAGTTAGCATCTGCACTTCTTTGCAGGAAGAGTTGTCTAAGCTGTGGAAGGCAGCCTGGAAATGTTTAGGAATTAATTACTAGCTGCTGGGAACAACTTTCAAATGATGACTGACAGAAGTTGGTGTACATATACTTCAACTTCCTTACCCCATGTGAGGTAAATCTGAGGCTTGTGCTTTAAACTATCTCCCTGATAAACTTCAACTACCTCCCCATGGTGATAGCTGTCTTGATGACAGTCCTTTATGGAGTATTTTACCTTTGCTTTTTCTCTTTTCCACCAAATAAACTACTGGTACTGGAATCCTTCTCTGAGGATCTGTCTTTGGGCAAATGCAACTAACAAATACATTAATTTTCTTATTTTTTATCTGTATCTCTGATTACTTCCCTAAATTTATGTTTATTTTGTTAAGGTATCCACTTTCTATCACTCTAATTTTTATTATTTCATCAAAACATTTATCTTAAACGTTCTCGACTGGGACACTCTCTCAGAAAGCTTTGAAAACATGTAGGGCTTCCTGCAAGCAAAAAAAACATTTGCTTCAAAAGCTGGCAAAGCTAAATGCTCTTCATTTAGCATTACAGAGCCTTAGCAACCCTGTTGAAAGGTCAATGTTTTTAATTCTTCCAAATTAATTCTTCCAAAAAACCAAAATGCTATTGATTTCCATTTTTCTAATTCATTGATTTATACTTTAATAAATATGATTATTTCTTTCTTCTGTTTACTTAAAATTAATTTTTCTATTTATAACATATGATTAAATTTTAAAGATTTATTTACATTATAAATGCTTAAATATTTTTTATTAAAATATTTATGACTATATATTCATTAGCTGAATCCTATACGTTCTGCTATGTAATATGTTTATTATTATTTTCTGGCTATTAAGAAATTCATTTTGATTTCTTGAGTACTGCCAATAATTTTTAAGATTTTTAAAAAACATTTTGATACAGTATAGTTGCTGTCCTTATTTTTGTGGCTTTTTAAAAATTAACTTCTAGCTTTATTGAGCTATGATCATAGAATAAGCAGTGTATTATTTTTATTTTTGAAAACTTCTGATTTTAAAGAAATGCTGCTTAAGATAATTAGTTATACCCAACCTATTAATATGTTATTTTGATCATATATTGTTATTTTCATCTTATTTTTATTCCTTTTTTGTCTGTCTTGAACTGAAAGTGAACTAAAGTCATCCAATCTGTTTTTCTCCATTTCTCTCCATATTGCCTTATGAATTTTGATAATATGCTATTTGTTATGAGATAATCATAACTGATCAATCTTGTTTGTGTACTATACTCTTTGTCATTGTAAATCATACTTCATCTCTTTTCAATAATGTTTACCTAAATTCCATGTTTTCTGATAGAATGACTTTGTTTACCGCTTGCTTTTTTTTTTTAAACATCTTTATTGTAGTAAAATTGTTTTACAATAGTGTGTTAGTTTTTCCTTTACAACAAAGTGAATCAGTTATACATATACATATGTTCCCATATCTCTTCCCTCTTGCATCACCCTCCCTCCCACCCTCCCTATCCCACCCCTCTAGGTGGTCACAAAGCACAGAGGTGATCTCCCTGTGATATGTGACAGCTTCCCACTAGCTATCTAATTTACATTTGATAGTGTATATATGTCCCTGCCACTCTCTCACTTTGTCTCAGCTTACCCTTCCCCCTCCCCATATCCTCAAGTCCATGCTCTAGTAAGTCTGTGTTTTATTCCCGTCATACAACTAATCTCTTCATGACATTTTTTTTTTCATTAGAGTCCATATATATGTGTTAGCATATGGTATTTGTTTATCTCCTTCTGACTTACTTCACTCTGTATGACAGACTCCATGTCTATCCACCTCATTATAAATAACTCAGTTTCATTTCTTTTTATGGCTGAGTAATATTCCATTGTATATATGTGCCACATCTTCTTTATCCATTCATCTGTTGATGGACACTTAGGTTGCTTCCATGTCCTGGCTATCGTAAATAGAGCTGCAATGAACATTTTGGTACATGACTCTTTTTGAATTACGGTTTTCTCTGGGTATATGCCCAGTAGTGGGATTGCTGGGTCATATGGTAGTTCTATTTGTAGTTTTTTAAGGAACCTCCATACTGTTCTCCATAGTGGCTGTATCAATTTACATTCCCACCTGCAGTGCAAGAGGGTTCCCTTTTCTCCACACCCTCTCCAGCATTTATTGTTTCTAGAGTTTTTGATGATGGCCAATCTGACTGGTGTGAGATGATATCTCATTGTAGTTTTGATTTGCATTTCTCTAATGATTAATGATGTTGAGCATACTTTCATGTATTTCTTGGCAATCTGTATATCTTCTTTGGAGAAATGTCTATTTTTGGACTGGGTTGATTGTTTTTTTGTTATTGAGCTGCATGAGTTGCTTATAAATTTTGGAGATTAATCCTTTGTCAGTTGCTTCGCTGGCAAATATTTTCTCCCATTCTGAGGGTTTTCTTTTGGTCTTGTTTATGGTATCCTTTTCTGTGCAAAAGCTTTTAAGTTTCATTAGGTCCCATTTGTTTATTTTTGTTTTTATTTCCATTTCTCTAGGAGGTGGGTCAAAAAGATTCTTGCTGTGATTGATGTCATAGAGTGTTCTGCCTATGTTTTCCTCTAAGAGTTTGATAGTGTCTTGCCTTACATTTAGGTCTTTAACGCATTTTGAGTTTATTTTTGTGTGTGGTGTTAGGGAGTGTTCTAATTTCATACTTTTACAGGTAGCTGCCCAGTTTTCCCAACACCACTTATTGAAGAGGCTGTCTTTTCTCCACTGTATATCCTTCCCTCCTTTATCAAAGATAAGGTGACCATATGTGTGTGGGTTTATCTCTGGCCTTTCTATCCTGTTCCATTGATCTATATTTCTGTTTTTGTGCCAGTACCATACTGTCTTGATTACTGTAGCCTTGTAGTGGAGTCTGAAGTCAGGGAGACTGATTCCTCCAACTCCATTTCTCGTTCTCAAGATTGCTTTGGCTATTCGGGGTCGTTTGTGTTTCCATACAAACTGTGAAATTTTTTGTTCTAGTTCTCTAAAAAATGGCAGTGATAATTTGATAGGGATTGCATTGAATCTGTGGATTGCTTTGGGTAATACAGTCATTTTCACAATGTTGATTCTTCCAATCCAAGAACATGGTATATTTCTCCACCTATTTGTATCATCTTTAATTTCTTTCATCAGTGTCTTATAGTTTTCTGCATACAAGTCTTTTGTCTCCTTAGCTAGGTTTATTCCTAGATATTTTATTCTTTTTGTTGCAATGGTAAATGGGAGTGTTTTCTTAATTTCACTCTCAGATTTTTCATCATTAGTGTATAAGAATGCCAGAGATTTCTGTGCATTAAGTTTGTATCCTGCTACTTTACCAAATTCATTGATTAGCTCTAGTAGTTTTCTGGTAGCATCCTTAGGATTCTCTATGTATAGTATCATGTCATCTGCAAACAGTGACAGCTTTCCTTCTTCTTTTCCTATTTGGATTCCTTTTATTTCTTTTTATTCTCTGATTGCTGTAGCTAGAACTTCCAAAACTAGGTTGAATAAGAGTGGTGAGAGTGCACAACTGTGTCTTGTTCCTGATCTTACTGGAAATGGTTTCAGTTTTTCACCATTGAGAACAATGCTGGCTGTGGGTTTTTCATATATGGCCTTTATTATGTTGAGGAAAGTTCCCTCTATGCCTACTTTCTGCAGGGTTTTTATAATAATGGGTGCTGAATTTTTTCAAAAGCTTTCTCTGCATCTATTGAGATGATCATATGGTTTTTCTCCTTCAGTTTGTTGATATGGTGTATCATGTTGATTGATTTGTGTATATTGAAGAATCCTTGCATTCCTGGAACAAACTCCACTTGACCATGGTGTATGATCCTTTTAATGTGCTGTTGGATTCTGTTTGCTAATATTTTGTTGAGGATTTTTGCATCTATGTTCATCAATGATATTGGCCTTTAGTTTTCTTTCTTTGTGACGTCTTTGTCTGGTTTTGGTATCAGGGTGCTGGTGGCCTCATAGAACGAGTTTGGCAGTGTTCCCCTCTCTGCTGTCTTTTGGAAGAGTTTGAGAAGGATAGGTGTTAGCTATTCTCTAAATGTTTGATAGAATTCGCCTGTGAAGCCATCTGGTCCTGGGCTTTTGTTTGTTGGAAGATTTTTAATCACAGTTTCAATTTTAGTGCTTGTGATTGGTCTGTTCATATTTTCTATTTCTTCCTGGTTCAGTCTTGGCAGATTGTGCATTTCTAAGAATTTGTCCATTTCTTCCAGGTTGTCCTTTTTATTGGCACAGAGTTGCTTGTAGTAATCTCTAATAATCTTTTGTATTTCTGCAGAGTCAGTTGTTACATTTCCTTTTTCATTTCTAATTCTATTTTTTTTAACATCTTTATTTGAGTATAACTGTTTTACAATAGTGTGTTAGTTTCTCTTTTACAACAAAGTGAATCAGTTATACATATACATATGTTCCCATAACTCTTCCCTCTTTTGTCACCCTCCCTCCCACCCTCCCTATCCCACCCCTCTAGGTGGTCACTAAGTACAGAGGTGAACTCCCTGTGCTATGCTGTAGCTTCCCACTAGCTATCTAATTTACATTTGGTAGTGTGTATATGTCCCTACCACTCTCTCACATCGTCACAGCTTACCCTTCCCCCTCTCAATATCCTCAAGTCCATGCTCTAGTAGGTCTGTGTTTTATTCCCATCCTACCACTAATCTCTTCATGACATTTTTTTTTTTTTTAGATTCCATATATATGTGTTAGCATATGATATTTGTTTTTATCCTTCTGACTTACTTCACTCTGTATGATGGATTCCATGTCTATCCACCTCATTACAAATAACTCAGTTTCATTTCTTTTTATGGCTGAGTAATATTCCATTGTATATATGTGCCACATCTTCCTTATCCATTCGTCTGTTGATGGACACTTAGGTTGCTTCCATGTCCTGGCTATCGTAAATAGAGCTGCAATAAACATTTTGGTACATGACTCTTTTTGAATTATGGTTTTCTCAGGATATATGCCCAGTAGTGGGATTGCTGGGTCATATGGTAGTTCTATTTGTAGTTTTTTAAGGAACCTCCATACTGTTCTCCATAGTGGCTGTATCATTTTACATTCCCACCAACAGTGCAAGAGTGTTCCCTTTTCTCCACAACCTCTCCAGCATTTATTGTTTCTAGAGTTTTTGATGATGGCCAATCTGCCGGTGTGAGATGATATCTCATTGTAGTTTTGATTTGCATTTCTCTAATGATTAATGATGTTGAGCATTCTTTCATGTGTTTGTTGTCTATCTGTATATCTTCTTTGGAGAAATGTCTATTTAGCTCTTCTGCCCATTTTTGGATTTGGCTATTTGTTTTTTTGTTATTGAGCTGCATGGGTTGCTTATAAATTTTGGAAATTAATCCTTTGTCAGTTGCTTCATTTGCAAATATTTTCTCCCATTCTGAGGGTTGTCTTTTGGTCTTGTTTATGGTATTCTTTGCTGCGCAAAAGCTTTTAAGTTTCATTAGATCCCATTTGTTTATTTTTGTTTTTATTTCCATTTCTCTAGGAGATGGGTCAAAAAGGATCTTGCTGTGATTGATGTCATAGAGTGTTCTGCCTATGTTTTCCTCTAAGAGTTTGATAGTGTCTGGCCTTACATTTAGGTCTTTGACCCATTTTGAGTTTATTTTTGTGTATGGTGTTAGGGAGTGTTCTAATTTCATACTCTACAGGTAGCTGTCCAGTTTTCCCAGCACCACTTATTGAAGAGGCTGTCTTTTCTCCACTGTGTTTCCTTCCCTCCTTTATCAAAGATAAGGTGATCATATGTGTGTGGGTTTATCTCTGGGCTTTGTATCCTGTTCCATTGATCTATATTTCTGTTTTTGTGCCAGTACCATACTGTCTTGATTACTGTGGCCCTGTAGTATAGTCTGAAATCAGGGAGCCTGATTCCTCCAGCTCCATTTTTCGTTCTCAAGATTGCTTTGGCTATTCGGGGTCTTTTGTGTTTCCATACAAATTATGAAATTCTTTTTTCTAGTTCTGTAAAAAATGCCAGTGGTAATTTGATAGGGATTGCATTGAATCTGTATATTGCTTTGGGTAATACAGTCATTTTCACTATGTTGATTTTTCCAATCCAAGAACACGGTATATTTCTCCACCTATTTGTATCGTCTTTAATTTCTTTCTCAGTGTCTTATAGTTTTCTGCATACAAGTCTTTTGTCTCCTTAGGTAGGTTTATTCCTAGATATTTTATTCTTTTTGTTGCAATGTTAAATGGGAGTGTTTTCTTAATTTCACTCTCAGATTTTTCATCATTAGTGTATAAGAATGCCAGAGATTTCTGTGCATTAAGTTTGTATCCTGCTACTTTACCAAATTCATTGATTAGTTCTAGTAGTTTTCTGGTAGCATCCTTAGTATTCTCTATGTATAGTATCATGTCATCTGCAAAACAGTGACAGCTTTACTTCTTCTTTTGCTATTTGGATTCCTTTTATTTCTTTATTTTCTCTAATTGCTGTGGTTAGAACTTCCAAAACTAGGTTGAATAAGAGTGGTGAGAGTGGGCAACCTTGTCTTGTTCCTGATCTTAGTGGAAATGGTTTCAGTTTTTCACCATTGAGAACAATGCTGGCTGTGGGTTTGTCGTATATTGCCTTTATTATATTGAGGAAAGTTCCCCCTATGCCTGCTTTCTGCAGGGTTTTTATCATAAATCGGTGTTGAATTTTGTCAAAAGTTTCTCTGCATCTATTAAGATGATCATATGTTTTTTCTCCTTCAGTTTGTTGATATGGTGTATCATGTTGATTGATTTGCGTATATTGAAGAAGCCTTGCATTCCTAGAGTAAACCCCACTTGATCATGTTGTATGATCCTTTTAATGTGCTGTTGGATTCTGTTTTCTAGTATTTTTTTTAGGATTTTTGCATCTATGTTCATCAGTGATATTGGCCTATAGTTTTCTTTCTTTGTGACGTCTTTGTCTGGTTTTGGTATCAGGGTGATGGTGGCCTCGTAGAATGAGTTTGGGAGTTTTCCTACCTCTGCTATCTTTTGGAAGAGTTTGAGAAGGATAGGTGTTAGCTCTTCTCTAAATGTTTGATAGAATTCGCCTGTGAAGCCATCTGGTCCTGGGCTTTTGTTTGTTGGAAGATTTTTAATCACAGTTTCAATTTCAGTGCTTGTGATTGGTCTGTTCATATTTTCTATTTCTTCCTGGTTCAGTCTTGGCAGATTGTGCATTTCTAAGAATTTGTCCATTTCTTCCAGGTTGTCCATTTTATTGCCATAGAGTTGCTTGTAGTAATCTCTAATAATCTTTTGTATTTCTGCAGAGTCAGTTGTTACATCTCCTTTTTCATTTCTAATTCTATTGATTTGAGTCTTCTCCCTTTTTTTCTTGATGAGTCTGGCTAATGGTTTATCAATTTTATTTATCTTCTCAAAGAACCAGCTTTTACTTTTATTGATCTGACTATTGTTTCCTTCATTTCTTTTTCATTAATTTCTGATCTGATCTTTATGATTTCTTTCCTTCTGCTAAATTTGGGGTTTTTTTGTTCTTCCTTCTCTAATTGCTTTAGGTGCAAAGTTAAGTTGTTTATTCGAGATGCTTCCTGTTTCTTACGGTATGATTGTATTGCTATAAACTTCCCTCTTAGAACTGCTTTTGCTGTATCCTATAGGTTTTGGGTCGTCATGTCTCCATTGTCATTTGTTTCTAAGTACTTTTTGATTTCCTCTTTGATTTCTTCAGTGATCACTTTGTTATTAAGTAGTGTATTGTTTAGCCTCCATGTATTCGTATTGTTTACAGATCTTTTCCTGTAATTGATATCTAGTCTCATAGCGTTGTGGTCAGAAAAGATACTTGATACGATTTCAATTTTCTTAAAATTGCCAAGGCTAGATTTGTGACCCAAGATATGATCGATCCTGGAGAATGTTCCATGGGCACTTGAGAAAAATGTGGATTCTGTTGTTTTTGGATGGAATGCCCTATAAATATCAAGTAAATCCATCTTGTATAATGTATCATTTAAAGCTTGTGTTTCATTATTTATTTTCATTTTGGATTATCTGTCCGTTGGTGACAGTGGGGTGTTAAAGTCCCCTACTATGTTTGTGTTACTGTCGATTTCCCCTTTTATGGCTGTTAGTATTTGCCTTATGTATTGAGGTGCACCTATGTTGGTGCATATGTTGCATAAATATTTACAATTGTTATATCTTCTTCATGTATCGATCCCTTGATCACTATGCAGTGTCCTTCTTTGTCTCTTGTAATAGTTTTTATTTTAAAGTCTATTTTGTCTGATATGAGAATTGCTACTCCAGCTTTCTTCTGATTTCCACTTGCATGGAATATCTTTTTCCATCCCCTCACTTTCAGCCTGTAAGTGTCCCTAGGTCTGAAGTATGTCTCTTGTAGACAGCATATATATGGGTCCTGTTTTTGTATCCATTCAGCCAGTCTGTATCTTTTGGTGGGAGCATGTAATCCATTTACATTTAAGGTAATTATTGATATGTGTGTTCCTATTACCATTTACTTAATTGTTTCAGGTTGTTCTTGTAGGTCTTTTCCTTCTCTTATGTTTCTTGCTTAGAGAAGTTCCTTTAGCATTTGTTGTAAAGCTGGTTTGGTGGTGCTGTACTCTCTCAGCTTTTGCTTGTCTATAAAGGTTTTAATTTCTCCATCAACTATGAATGAGATCCTTGCTGGGTAGAGTAGTCTTGGTTGTAGGTTTTTTCCCTTCATCACTTTAAATATGTCCTGCCACTCCCTTCTGGCTTGTAGAGTTTCTGCTGAAAGCTCAGATGTTAGCCTTATGGGTATTCCCTTGTGTATTATTTGTTGTTTTTCCCTTGCTGCTTTTAATATGTTTTCTTTGTATTTAATTTTTGACAGTTTGATTATTATGTGTCTTGGCGTGTTTATCCTTGGGTTTATCCAGTATGGGACTCTCTGTGCTTCTTCGACTTGGTTGACTATTTCCTTTCCTATATTAGGGAAGTTTTCAACTATAATCTCTTCAAATATTTTCTCAGTCCCTTTCTTTTTCTCTTCTTCTTCTGGGACCCCTATGATTCGAATGTTGGTGCGTTTAATGTTGTCCCAGAGAACTCTGAGACTGGCCTCAATTCTTTTCATTCTTTTTTCTTTCTTCTGCTCTGCAGTAGTTATTTACCCTATTTTATCTTCCAGGTCACTTATCCGTCCTTCTGCCTCAGTTATTCTGCTACTGATCCCGTCTAGAGTATTTTTCATTTCATTTATTGTGTTGCTCATCGTTACTTGCTTCCTCTTTATTTCTTCTAGGTCCTTGTTAACTGTTTCTTGCAATTTGTCTATTCTATTTCCAAGATTTTGCATCATCTTCACCATCATTTTTCTAAATTCTCTTTCAGGTAGACTGGCTATTACCTCTTCATTTGTTAGGTCTGGTGTGTTTTTATCTTGTTCCTTCATCTGCTCTGTGTTTTTCTGTGTTCTCATTTTGCTTATCTTACTGTGTTTGGGGTCTCCCTTTTGCAGGCTGCAGGTTTGTAGTTCCCTCTGTTTTTGGTGGCTGTCCCCAGTGGCTGAGGTTGGTTCAGTGGGTTGAGCAGGTTTCCTGGTTGGGGGGACCAGTGCCCCTGTTCTGCTGGATGAGGCTGGATCCCGTCTCCCTGGTGGGTAGGTCCACGTCTGGGGGCGTGTATGGGGATGTCAGTAGCCTTACTGTGATTATAGGCAACCTGTCTGCTAATGGATGGGGCTGTAGACCTGTCTTGCTCTTTGTTGGGTATAAGGTGTGAAGCACTGTTTGTTCCTGGTCCTTGAGTGAATCTGGGTCTTGGTGTTGAGATGGAGATCTCTGGGAGATTTTCGCCATTTGATATTATGTGAAGCTGAGAGGTCTCTTGTGGATCAGTGTCCTGAGGTTAGTTCTCCCACCTCAGAGACATAGCCTTGACACCTGGCTGGAGTGCCAAGAGCCTTTAATCCACACGGCTTTTGGGAGGTCTGAGGTCTTCTGCCAGCATTCGGTGGGTGTTCTATAGGAGAAGTTCCACGTGTAGATGTATTTCTGATGTATCTGTGAGGAGGAAGAGTGATCCCCGCGTCTTACTCTTCCGCCATCTTCTCACTCCCCCTCTCTAATTCTATTGATTTGTGTCTTCTCCCTTTTTTTCTTGATGAGTCTGGCTAATGGTTTATCAATTTTATTTATCTTCTCAAAGAACCAGCTTTTACTTTTATTGACCTTTGCTATTGTTTCCTTCATTTCTTCTTCATTTATTTCTGATGTGATCTTTATGATTTCTTTCCTTCTGCTAAATTTAGGGTTTTTTTGATCTTCCTTCTCTAATTGCTTTAGGTGCAAAGTTAAGTTGTTTATTCGAGATGCTTCCTGTTTCTTACGGTATGATTGTATTGCTATAAACTTCCCTCTTAGAACTGCTTTTGCTGTATCCCATAGGTTTTGGGTCGTCATGTCTCCATTGTCATTTGTTTCTAAGTACTTTTTGATTTCCTCTTTGATTTCTTCAGTGATCACTTTGTTATTAAGTAGTGTATTGTTTAGCCTCCATGTGTTTGTATTGTTTACAGATCTTTTCCTGTAATTGATATCTAGTCTCATAGCGTTGTGGTCAGAAAAGATACTTGATACGATTTCAATTTTCTTAAATTTGCCAAGGCTAGATTTGTGACCCAAGATATGATCGAACCTGGAGAATGTTCCATGGGCACTTGAGAAAAATGTGTATTCTGTTGTTTTTGGATGGAATGTCCTATAAATATCAAGTAAATCCATCTTGTATAATGTATCATTTAAAGCTTGTGTTTCCTTATTTATTTTCATTTTGGATGATCTGTCCTTTGGTGACAGTGGGGTGTTAAAGTCCCCTACTATGATTGTGTTACTGTCGATTTCCCCTTTTATGGCTGTTAGTATTTGCCTTATGTATTGAGGTGCACCTATGTTGGGTGCATAAATATTTACAATTGTTATATCTTCCTCATGGATCGATCCCTTGATCATTATGTAGTGTCCTTCTTTGTCTCTTGTAATAGTTTTTATTTTAAAGTCTATTTTGTCTGATATGAGAATTGCTACTCCAGCTTTCTTCTGATTTCATTTGCATGGAATATCTTTTTCCATCCCCTCACTTTCAGCCTGTAAGTGTCCCTAGGTCTGAAGTATGTCTCTTGTAGACAGCATATATATTGGTCCTGTTTTTGTATCCATTCAGCCAGTCTGTGTCTTTTGGTGGGAGCATTTAATCCATTTACATTTAAGGTAATTACTGATATGTGCATTTCTATTACCATTTACTTAATTGTATCGGGTTGTTCTTGTAGGTCTTTTCGTTTTCTTATATTTCTTGCTTAGATAAGTTCCTTTAGCATTTGTTGTAAAGCTGGTTTGGTGGTGCTGAACTCTCTCAACTTTTCCTTGTCTCTAAAGGTTTTAATTTCTCCATCAACTATGAATGAGATCCTTGCCAGGTAGAGTAATCTTGGTTGTAGGTTTTTTCCCTTCATCACTTTAAATATGTCCTTCCACTCCCTTCTGGCTTGTAGAGTTTCTGCTGAAAGATCAGATGTTAGCCTTATGGGGATTCCCTTGTGTGTTATTTGTTGTTTTTCCCTTGCTGCTTTTAATATGTTTTCTTTGTATTTAATTTTTGACAGTTTGATTATTATGTGTCTCGGCATGTTTATCCTTGGGTTTATCCCGTATGGGACTCTCTGTGCTTCTTCGACTTGGTTGACTATTTCCTTTCCTATATTAGGGAAGTTTTCAACTATAATCTCTTCAAATATTTTCTCAGTCCCTTTCTTTTTCTCTTCTTCTTCTGGGACCCCTATGATTCGAATATTGGTGCATTTAATATTGTGCCAGAGATCTCTGAGACTGTCCTCAGTTCTTCTGATTCTTTTTTCTTTCTTCTGCTCTGCAGTAATTATTTCCACTATTTTATCTTCCAGGTCACTTATCCATCCTTCTGTCTCAGTTATTCTGCTACTGATCCCGTCTAGAGTATTTTTCATTTCATTTATTGTGTTGCTCATTGTTACTTGCTTCCTCTTTATTTCTTCTAGGTCCTTGTTAACTGTTTCTTGCAATTTGTCTATTCTATTTCCAAGATTTTGCATCATCTTCACCATCATTTTTCTAAATTCTCTTTCAGGTAGACTGGCTATTACCTCTTCATTTGTTAGGTCTGGTGTGTTTTTATCTTGTTCCTTCATCTGCTCTGTGTTTTTCTGTGTTCTCATTTTGCTTATCTTACTGTGTTTGGGGTCTCCCTTTTGCAGGCTGCAGGTTTGTAGTTCCCTCTGTTTTTGGTGGCTGTCCCCAGTGGCTGAGGTTGGTTCAGTGGGTTGAGCAGGTTTCCTGGTTGGGGGGACCAGTGCCCCTGTTCTGCTGGATGAGGCTGGATCCCGTCTCCCTGGTGGGCAGTTCCACGTCTGGTGGCGTGTATGGGGATTTCAGAAGCCTTACTGTGATTATAGGCAACCTGTCTGCTAAAGGATGGGGCTGTAGACCTGTCTCGCTCTTTGTTGGGTATAGGGTGTCCAGCACTGTTTGTTGCTGGTCCTTGAGTGAAGCCAGGTCTTGGTGTTGAGATGGAGATCTCTGGGAGATTTTTGCCATTTGATATTACGTGGAGCTGAGAGGTCTCTTGTGGATCAGTGTCCTGAGGTTAGTTCTCCCACCTCAGAGACATAGCCTTGACACCTGGCTGGAGTGCCAAGAGCCTTTAATCCACATGGCGAGATTCAGATGTCCCTCTTGTCAGGTCCCTGTTCGGGCGCCACTTGCTGCCAGCCGCAGCGGGTCCTCAAAGTGCAGCAATAATCGACGAGAGTGGGTAGGGAACTGAACGCACCAAGGTATGGGATCAGAAGGGCACAAGCAACTCTGTAGATGTATTTCTGATGTCTCTGTGAGGAGGCAGGATATCTCCGCATCTTTCTCTTCCACCATCTTTAAGCCGTCCGGACTACTTTGTTTTTTTTACCATTTGTGAGTAGCACTTTTGCCCATTCTTTAGTTTTTCTAACATTTCCAAAGTCTTGAGGTTTCCAGAGTCTTGTATTTAGGACTAACATTAATTATGCTCTATGATCAATTCTGAAATTCTTTTTATTTTAATAGTTAAGCTTAGAAAATTTATATTTATTGATATGATATATATGTTTAATCATAATTCTGTCTTTATATTTATTTATACATATATATATATATTTATATATACAATATATATGTTGTTCAACTATCATGCCCACACTTGTTTTAGTCTTAATTTACATTAATTAGTGTTCAATAGTCAGCTCCATTTCTTTTGCCATCCTGTTTATCATTTCTTGTCATATTCAAATTTATTCTCTTGTAGTTGCTTCAGGAAAGGTTTGTGGTAACTATATTGTCTGAATTATTGAATTTCTAAATATGTTTATCTTTTACCTTTACACTTGAACTATTCCTTGGTTAGGTATAAAATTTTAGGTTATTATTTTTTTTCTTGAAGTGTTTGTAGCTTTTACTCCAGTATCTTATAGGGATGAATATTATTGTCTGAGTGCAGCCTTTGTTTTCTCCTTATCTTCTTTCTATCAAGACATTTAATGAACTTTTATTTATCCCCAAAAGCAAGATTTTGTGAAGATATGACTTGTTGGTTAATTATCTTGTGTCAGTTATTCTTGGAATAAATATATGTCTTCTTAATCTGTTAATTCAATTTTTAAAGAATTTCCTGGAAAAGTTTATTTAGCTTAATTTTTAAATATTTATTTCCATTTATTTTTATTTTGAAAAAGGCCAAAGTGACAAATAGTTCAAAAGAATAGTTCAATTAGCAACTTTCCACATTTTAGTAATGTTCACTAATTGTTAGAGATTTGCCTCAGTTGTAATCTCTCTCTCTTTCTTCTTGCTGAACCATTTAAAAATAAATCAAAAGATCATTCATCCTGAAATACTTTATTATGTTATTCCTAAGTACAAATATAATTTTTTACATAACCACACTAACATTATTATATTCGATATTTAATATTATTCACAAATTCTAATATGTCTTTCATAGTCATATTTCTTCCAGTAGTTCAAACAAATGCCCTTTATATCTATATTTATATGGCTCTTTTTGATCTGGAATCCAGTCAAGGTCCATGTATTTGTACTTGGCTGTCAAGTTTTTTAATCTCAACCAGTACCCCAACCATTTTTGTTTTTCAAAATATTGTTATCTATTGAAGAATTCTGACCACTATTTAGTAAAATGTCCTACATTCTTAACTTGTTTGAAATGATTGTTTCTTCATGCTGACATCAGGTTAAACATTTTTAAAACAAAGTCCTCATAGATGTTACACACTTTCCACTCCTTCTCATTAGGAGGCCTGTAATGTCAGTTTTTTTCCAAATACTGATGATACTTAAATTGACTATTCTTATAATGTGGCTTCTGGCAGACAACCCTACAGTAATGATACCATTGTTCTTTGTAATTTAAAAGAGGTCTGTGTAGTTATACTTTCAGACTGTTTTAAAGTTCTCTTCCCAAAACACAACTGGTTTTTAGTGTGCATCTATATGTCAAGCCTGAAACAATTATTTTATGGGTCAAGGGGATGGTAAGTGTTGCCCAATTATTTTTCTGGTTTGTCCTTTGCTTTATATTAATTAACTGTCAGTCTTTTGAAAATTAGAGCTCTCCTCCTTTAGTTTTCCTTATTTTTATCCCTTCTTTTTGATGTTATACGTATGCATACATCCCGTTTTAGATATATTTTGTATGTTATAAATACTATTTTTAATGTTCAAGTATCACAAAAGTAGGAAGTGTTTGCCTCTCTTGATAAGTCCCCACTATTTTCTGAACACTTCCCTGCTTTCTGGCACTTTTCCAGCTCTTACATAGAAGCAGACTTTTTTCCAAGAAGCCCTGGTTTCTTCTAGGGAAGAATGGCATTTAGAAATGAACGTATAGATGTTAGGTTTGCTCTTGGTAGACTCCTTTAGTGAATAGAAGTACACATTTTTGAAATAGTAATTTCAAATTAAGATCAGCGATTCAAATCTATCAGCACAGATCTCCTCCTCACTTACCTCTTTCCATAGTTATCTTTTCAATCATAGTGAGAACATCATCCTTAATAATATTATTTTTCATTTTATCTTTGCTACAATAATCACAAAATAGTTTTAATTTACTACCAATACCAAAAATAAACATTTTTGTAAAATTGAAGATTTCTTCATAGTTTCTTTGTCCTTAAAATATATCATATAAATGAAATCAAATAATCACAGGACAGTGTTCACTAATTACTTGAATTATTTTTATTTCTGTATGAAGATATTATGAAACTGAAATACTGTTTTCTTCATTTGTTTCTGTTTATATTTAGTTTAAATCTTTGCATTTCTTTTCTTTTTTATATAACATTTTAAAAATATAAAATAGTTATGTAAAATTCATAATTTTACAAAAATGTTCATTCAGAAAATTTTACTTTCATCTATGTCATTTCCACTGTGTTACTACCCACCTCTTATAGGTAACTACTTTTTATTCTTTTTGTATTTATTTTTCAAAAAATAACCAAGTACACAATATTATCTCCAAATAATCTTTGTTGATGTAATTCCCTTTCTTTCTTACACAAAATGGTAGCATTCTCTCTATATATTCATATGTACCTGGAAATCACTTCATAAGGATCATTCCCATTCTACGTTACAGTTCTTTAGTATCCATTATGAAAGTTTATTTAAATGGACACTTATCGATGGGCATTTATAGTATAGAAAAATTTATAATACTAAGCAATGGGTAAACTTGTGCTTACATTGTTTTGTATTTGTTGAGTTATATACTCAAGATAATTTCCTAGAAATGAATTTTATGGGCAAATGGTAAGTACGCATATAAATGCATAGGTGGTTTTTTAAAATATTGAAAATCCCCCTCCATAAAAGTTGTACCATTTTGTACTTCTACCAATAATAGCTGAGTGCCTGATTCTTTCTTTTTAGGCTTTTTTTTTGGCTGCATTCGGTCTTTGTTGTTGTGTGCTGGCTTTCTCTAGTTGCGGCTCGGCTATGTGGGCTTCTCACTTTGGTGGCTTCTCTTGTTGTGGAGCATGGGCTCCAGGCACGTGGGCTTCAGTAGTTGTGGCATGTGGGCTCAGTAGTTGTGGCTCACAGGCTCGAGAGTGCAGGCTCAGTAGTGTGGCTCACGGGCTAAGTTGCTCCGCCGCACATGGGCTTTTCCCTGACCAGTGTTCAAACCCATGTCCCCTGCATTGGCAGGCAGATTCTTAACTGCTGTGCCACCAGAGAAGTCCCTCCATAAGCTTTTTGATAGAGTATATTCTGAAGCTATTTACTTTCTGCTAATTCAATAAGTGAAATAATATATATTATATTTTACATTATATACTACATATGTTATTAATAATATGTATATATTTCTCTTATTTTTGTGTGAAGTATTTTCCTAAGTTTAAGGGTAATTTGTATATCTTTTTTCTGTGAAATGTGCATGCCTGCTTCTCATTATTTTATAGGGCTTGTGGTTTTATTCTTTATCTCTTTATGTATTATGGATATTATCCCTTTACTCATTATATAAATTGTAAATATTTTTTCTCAGTTTATCTTTTCACTTTACTCACATTGTTTTATTTCCATGTAAGTTATTTTTAATGATTTGTACTTAAATTCATGATTAAAATAATTAAATTTGGATTTTTAATTAAAAGGCCTTTCTCCACATCTTGGTTATAAACAGTTCCCCTGTGTTTTCTCCTGGTATTTATAAATTTTATTTTTAACCTTAATTATACATCCATGTGTAGTTTATTCATGTGTACAGTGTGAGGTCCGGATCTTATTTTTTTACTTTTTAATGGTTATAGAATTGTTCCAATACTACTATCTAAAAACATGTTTCTCCAAGTTATTTGAAAGCCTACCTTTAGTACATAAGAAATAATTCATATATATTTGAACCTATTGGTTGTTCTGTTCCACTGGTCTGTCAATTCATGTTCCAGAAACACACTGGTTTAATTATAGGAAAATTTTAATATATGTTAATATATAACATGCCTAGCCTCTATTCCTTGCTGTACATTTTCAGGTCTTTCCTAGATATTCTTACAGGTTTATGTTTTGATATAAGCTTTAGAATCACTCTATCTAGCTCCAAACACAAACAGTGTTTTGCTATTTTTTATTAAATTTGTGTTAAATGTAGATATTAAGGTTGGGAGAATCAAAAATCTATCCAAGGAAAGAGCATGTGTTTCTTCTACTCAAGTTTGTATTTCCATCTTTCTGTAGTTTTGAAGTTTTCCTCATATAGGTTTTACTTCACTTTTTCATTTTTATTATTCCTAAATATTTCATTTACTCTTGTAGATGTAAATGGCATTTTGTCTTCCATCATATTTTTAAGTTCATTTTTGTTCTTACATATTAAGGTTATTGATTTTTGTAGGGTAATTCTATATCTTGCTATCTAACTTAATTCACTTACAATTTGTATATTTTATCTTTTTTCTTAGATTTTCTAAATATACTATTATATTAACTGTAAATGAAGATAGTTCTACTCATGGTATGTTGGCAAAGCTTTATCAATAGACTGTCAGGAAAATTTAGAAAAAAAGAAACACAGAATCCTGATTTGTAGGATTTGCCAAGTTCCATGATGTAATTCTCATCACAGTTAATCTTATGTTATGCATGTGTTTAACAACCAGCTCAGACAATTCCTGAAAATTTAACCTTTGGTTCTAGCCAACCAGTATGACTAAGTATGGTCAAGCTTCCATATACCAACTGGTTATATTTCTTCCTTCTCAATTTATTAGTTTATAATTATTTTATTTTATTCATATATTTGATTAATACATCTACCAAAATTTTAAAGAATAGTGGGTATTGTGAGCATGTTGCCTGCTTTAGCAGGAATATTTCTAGTGAACACAGTATATAAAACCTTCCTTATCCCAAATGGAGTGAAAATTTTCCATCTGTTGCTTTTTCCAAGCTGCAAAGAGTATTTACCAATGCCCTAATCACAGCATTGTCCTTTCCTCTGCACATGGCAACTTTTGTTCAGTAGGGCAGGTTGAGAATAATCCAAGTGCAGTTTCTTGCTCCTATAGCCTGATTGCTGTTTGCTTTCCCAAGGTCTGTGACATATAAACACATTAGGGCTCTTTCTGATCCTTTCTTTTTGGACCCTGTTGGGTTCCTACAGAAAAAGCCTGCAAGACAGTGTGACCCTCCCACTTTCTGGGCCTCAGATATTTTACATTCTCCTGTTCACCCACATTGTGTTTTCACAAGTTTTCAAATCTATTACCTAAAATTTTCTTACTAGTGTTAGGTTACATCTACTCTAAATGAGGAAGTCCACCACTCTCTTCAGTACCCTTGGGAAGGATCTCTCCTTTTATCTTGGACACGGATGGTTGTTTTTCAGTGGTTTTGGGAAAAGACTTAATTTGAACTTAGTGTGGTTCCAGTCTGCTGTAAGGGTGGGAGTCACTCTCTTTCCTGTCTCTACCTACTGGGGCTAAAGATAGAAACTCCAGTATGTTCTCTTTTAATATGTTCTCTATTTAATACCAAAAAAAGAACAGATTAAAACCCTTAGAAACACTACTTACACACACACACACATATATATATAGTATATATATGTGTGTGTGTATGTGTCTATTCATGTGGTTTAATCTCCATTTCATAGAATGTACTGAAGAATACAATACACCTATATATGTGATAATGTGTGATTATGTATTTGTGTGTGTGTGTATGCTACATACATCTGTATATAAATGCATAGACAATTAATAATCTAAATTATATATACAAAATTGACAACAGTATTTAGATCTAGGGAAGAACGAGATAGTTTAACTGAGGGAAATACAATAAATTGGGCATTATCTTTTTCTGATATATTACAACTGATAAGTAAATAAAACAGGAAAAGTGTTGTTTCCAGATATTGTTTCTACTTCTGTTATCTAAAGGATGGTGTGGATGATGATAAGAAGATAATGTGGACTTTTTGCAGGTATACAGAACTCATATTACAATTTATATGTAAAGCAAAAGAATTAGAATGGTCCAAATAATTTTAAAAATAAAACAAAATAGGAGTACTCACACTATCTATCTTTATTTTGTAAAGCTTCTATAATCAAAACAGTGTAACATTGTGGCAACAAGACACAAAAATCAATGAAACAGAATGGTGTCTAGAATTACACCCACACAAATATGGTCAATTTTTTTTTTTTTTTGACAAACGCACAGGCAATTTGATGGAGAAGTAAAGACATTTTAAGATGATTGTTTTGGGACAATCAGACATCCATACAAAAAATAAAAATAAAAATAAATCTATAATGCAAAACTCATGAAAACATTAGCTCAAAATAGGTCATAATAGAAAAAATATATAAAGATAAAACATAAAACTCTAAGGAAACAAGAAAATCTCTGTAACCTTGAGTTAGATAAATAGTTCTCAATGAAACAGAAAGAAATATTCATTAAAAATTAATGAAAAAATAACTTTTTAAAAATTAAAACTAGACAGATTTTCATTTACCAAATATTTTGTTAAGAGAATGAAAAGACCATCTACAGACTGGATGAAAATATTTGCAAATCTCATATCAGACAATGGACTTGTACTCAGAATATATAAAATATTTTAAAAACTCAACAATACAAAAATAAACAGCCCAAGTAAAAATAATGGGCAAAGTGTTTGGAAAGACATTTACCAAAGACTATATAAAAATGTCAAGTGAGCATATGAAAAGTTGGTCAACATTTATCATTATGGAATTGCATATAAGAAACACAATGTTGTGTCACTTTTAGAATGGCTTTAAGAAACACTGACAATATAAATGTTGACAAGGATGAGAAGTAACTGGGATTCTCATACATTGCTGGTGGGAATAAAAAATAGTGTATTCACTTTGGAAAAGAGTTTGGCTGTTTCTTTGAATGTTTTACTTACATTTATGATTTGACCCAGGATTCTACACTTAGGTGTATATCTAACTGAAATTAAAACTCATGTTCATGCAAAAACTTGTATAAAAAATAATTGAATTGTACATGTTAAATGAAGGAATTTATAGTATTTGAAACTCAATAAAACTGTTCCATAAAAAAAAAAAAAAAAGAATGAGACATGGATACATGCAACAACATGAGTGAATCTCAAAGGCATTATGTTGACTAAAAGAATTCAGTATCAAAATGTTACTTACTGTATGATTCTATTTCTATCATGTTCTGGAAAAGACCAAACAAAAATAGAAAACAGATCAGGTGTTAAATCTCATAGATTGCATAACCAAAGGCAAAGATTATATATATATATATATATATATAATTTTTAAATAAAAAAGATGAATAATATTTGATTTAGAAATTGGACATTTAAGAGAATTTTATAAGACCCACTTCTCTTGACCCATACATTTGAAGATAACTAAACTGGGTTAAATAATATAAAATACTAGGATCTAATCTCAGCTTTGTTACTTACTTAATGTTTGATTTTGGACATAATATTTCGTCTCTTAATCCCCACCTGTAAAATGAGGATACTAAATCCTACTTTACAATATTATCATCAGGATTAAAAATATATGTGAGTGGGTGTGAAAGGGTGTATTATGTGCATATAATAGAACTGGTATATTTTCTCTTTATATTACTTGAAATATAATCTATGGGAACCTATTAAATTGCAGCTGCTATTATGTTATTGTTATTTTAAAATGTATTTAGGGGCTTCCCTGGTGGCGCAGTGGTTGAGAATCCGCCTGCCGATGCAGGAGACACGGGTTCGTGCCCTGGTCCGGGAAGATCCCACATGCCGCGGAGCAACTAAGCCCGTGAGCCATGGCCGCTGAGCCTGTGCGTCCGGAGCCTGCGCTCCGCAACGGGAGAGGCCACAACAGTGAGAGGCCCGCATACCGAAAAAAAAAAAAAAAAAAAAAAAAATGTATTTAGAAGTATAAAGAAGTTTTCTTCATAGGTGGTGGGTTTTTATTCTATTTTTATTTGTGACTTAGGGCACTATTCATAAAACAGAAATATATGGTACCAGATATTGTATGTTGCCAGATGAGTCAGGATTTATTTGTAAGATATAAAGGGAGGAAAACTTTGTGGAGAGCTAAATTGTTCATATTATTTATTGATATACATGCTACTCTCTCATATACACCAACTAGTCTAGATATTTGGTTTATTTTTATAAATGAACTTGATAAATAATTGAATATGAAACTGCCCCTGTTATTCTGTCCTTGGACTCTTGGGGCATTAAGAATTCATGCTACTCTTGACCTGTAAGCTTCTACTCCTATTCCAGCAGTGCTGTGTGGCATCTGAGGGGACTTGTCACTCAAGCTGAATTGTATAGTGTTTCTCTGATGTGCAAAATGTTGGCCCTTGGGAAGCCTCTGGATTCATTTTCATTAGTGATCTAAACACATTTGGAGAGTAGGGTAGGTGGTGGGCAAATGATTGTTTGCCTCTCAGCACAGCAAAACTACACTTACTGTCACTGCCTATTGGCTCAGAAGAGATTGGCCTCCAAAGTCTGATTGTCCCTTGTTCTCCTTTGCAATGGGCTGATTTGTGCTGCTCTCTAGTTGTTGGCAGCTATCGAGGAAGCCAGATCCCCACCGATTAATCAGGCAAGACAAAGCCCCGGGAACAGGGCTGGTTCTTTGTGTTCATTTTGGGCTTTCATTTGCACCTGTCTTGAGTTCTGTTCAGAGGAAGAAAGTCAGCTAGTTTTTAATAACATTGGATGCAACCTTGTGTTGAGTAAGTTATCCGATTCTTTGTTAATTAATTATTTAGTATCTATGAACCATCCATTAACGTGTTAGAAATTGGAAAACTTTTTCTTTTCATGTTGGTTTTTAGGAATCATTATCCTTTTTTGCAGAGGCAGGGTTTAGGACCCAGCTTGACTGTAGCACCCTAATATAAGCATTGTATTTTTTTGACCTACTATAGTCTGAAGGAAAGCCATGAGGTTAGGTATATTGTAGCCTCAAAGTAGAAAGGAGTTGTGGAAGAGGTGAGCTCAGAAAGGATGATATTCTATAATGGAAAATGTTGCCCTGGATATTATAAAAGCCAGACACATAGAGCTGCATCACTTCCAGACAGAATGTGTTGCATAGTTTCCCATTATTTGCAAAGGAGAAAAAAAAAAAAAAACAACTTTCTTCTCTTTTCTTCCAGAAAAGTTTCAGTTTTCTTTCTGAAGGAGTTTCTGTCATTTATTCCTGTCTTTCATCCATAGAGATTTTTTTCCCACTAAGTAATTTCTTTAAAAATCCCAAATAGCACAATGGAACAAAATTGTTTAAAGTCCATTGGAGCACCCATCATATTAATTTCCAAATTGATCCTGGGATTGTTGGAGGTCTCACATCAGCCTTGGGCAGGGCTGTTGAACAAGTGGGCTGTGCAACAACAGGGGTTCATCAGGCCAATCCTCCTCTCACATCTCAGGGGATGATCACTGGTCAAGGGCTTCCTGCTGACTTCTGCTGTGTCTGCTTACACTGTCTCACAATCTCTCTCTCTCTCTCTCTTCAGCGTTTTTTTTTTTTTTTTTTTTCTTTAACCAAAAGAGAAAAACTTTTATTTTAGCTCTCACTGTTTTTGAAACAACTGGGGTTTCACTTTGCTGGGTGGGGGGCACATTCTCCAGGCTCAATCCATAAAGACTTTGATACAAAATGGAGAGGTGTCAAAGAATCTGCATTTAAAAAATTATTTGAGTTGATTCCGATACAGAGCAACAATGCTTTAAGGGAAGGAAATATTTTTTACAAAGTTTAATTTTGTCAGGATGGTACAAAATTATTTATATTCATTACCTCATTCAATACTCACAAAACCTCCGTGAGTTAATTATTATTATTAACTGTATTTTTCAAGTAAAAAAAAAGTAACATTAAGGAACTTTAAGTACTTGTCCAAGGTTACACAGCTAGCACACAACAGAGCTCAGATGAAAACTCACGTCTCTTTGATTAAAAATATACTGTGTCATGCTGCCTTCCCAGATAAGACATTGCCAAGATGCTTGCCAATGAAATCTGGCAACCTTTTATTCTGACATTCTCCCACTCTACTCTCTATATTTTTCTGTAACTCTATAAGGACTAAATACTCATATATTTTTGGGCTTTGCTGAGGCCAAAGAAGATTGAAACTACATTATCTGCTCTCCAGGATTATGGATTTTATTGGCAAAGACAGGTGTCACACATAACCATATACACAGAGAATAAATTATAATAAATGTGATTATGACTTGGGACTAAGTTTTGAGATAAATATTGCCCTGATTTTTACTTAAAATTGATGTTGATGTTATAGAGATTTCCTATTTAACTGTAAAGGTATGGGTCAAGGTCAAACATACAAGTTTCTAATACTGGCTTTATCAGTAAAATCTCTAAAAATATTGTGTCTCCTAAACTTTATAGAGCATGTTACTTATGAAGAAATCCTTTGAAGAAAGGAAATCTGAGCAGCATTTCACAATTAAAATCATAACATATCAAAGATAAACATTATTAAATTAAGGAAATACTGATCACCCTGGTAGACTGAACTGATGAAGAAAGGACCTTCTCTGACTGAAAATAAAAAAATGAGTCACAGGCAACAAATACACATCCATACAAAAAGAGTCAATGGCACCTGTACACAAACCAGGAGTTTTAGAACGCTAAAAATGGAACATAATAAAATGATCTGAAAGACACTATAAAATAACTGTGAATGAAACGCAAATTTAGAGCTGAACTATAAAGAAAGAGAAATACCAAGGTGCTAAAATTGAAGAGAGAAATCAAGGCAAAAACATTAAAAGTAGCTGCACTCCTAATATTTACAATAAGCTATAGACAAGTCTTCAGAGTTACAGTTTCCAGCACTTAGAAAACAGGTAAAGGAAATAAGAGTTTGAACCTGAAGAGAGTGATTACATTAGAATCTCTTGAATAAATTCTAGAACTCCAAATTCCGCCTGTTATTTTGGGGAAATACTTGTTGACACTGCACTGCACTATTGAGATCCTTCTAGTAACTCTAAAAGAGTTACTTCCCTAGTTCCAGCTACAGAGATATCCCTCACCTATTAGTTCCCTGTGGTAATTGTCTCAGCTGAAAAGGCACACTTTCCCAAACTCATGTTCCCTTCCTGGGCTGGTCCATGTACAGTGGCTGGACATAGGGCCATATAGACCTGGCTTCTCAACCCAACTCAAGACAAAACTGTGGGGGCATCATATCACAGAACTTCTCATTGGAGGAACCAAGTCTTCTGTTGGGAATGCAGAGCTTGAATGCTCCCTATCCTTAATCCTGCATTCTTCTCTTGCCTGCAACTGGGGCTGATTTCAAGACCACTCCTTAATAAACAGTTTTTTTTTTTTTCCCCAGGTAAAAACACCTGCAAAATAGTTAAGGTATACTTCCACTTTTTTCTGCTCTAAGAAATGGTTAACTGCAAAGGACTGCCCTGTTCTTACATGTTCAGAGATCAGACCTATGTCTATTCTTCCTCCTGAATCTCATAAAGACCATTTTCTTTTGCTTTGAAAAGTTTCTAATTAAGGTATATCCCCTCTATTGTAATAGCCTGAATAAAATTATCTCCTTAATTGCCTGTTGTAATCTGTCTCTCATTGATTTGGTGGCATGATTCAGGTAGTCTTGGTCCTTGGCTTCAGATCACTATTTACTCAGTACAGGTAAGGAGCCATCATGGAGTCCCTTTACTTTGTCTCTTGACTGGTGATCTGGGAATCCAACTGTGAACCCAGCTCTGCTTCCTGTGTTCCTCACATTTTCTTTCAACAGCTTCATGTTGAGGAATTTTGATTCCTTCTGACTACTCACTTGCCTTCAAGTGCCAGCACTTTTTCTTGTCATTGTCTAATCATTTTGCAATATCTGTAAATAGATTGATGGTTTACAGAGATTATTCTACTTGTTGGGAGAAAGACAGAGAATCTGGTTTCTTAGTGTTATATTTTTGTTTATATATTTATTTTGACCTAAAACAAATGAAGAATTTCATGCCCATCAGGAAGTGTATATATGGATGGATAAGATTGATTTTTTGTGTTTAAGTTTGACCAATGGCTAAATTTTAGCTTTAAAGTAATAGGCCTTTGGAGACTGGTTCAAGATGGTGGAGTAGAAGGACAAGCTCTCACTCCCACTTCTGAGAACACCAGAATCACAACTAACTGCTGAACAATCATCGACAGAAAGACACTGGAACTCAACAAAAAAGATATCCCACCTCCAAAGACAAAGGAGAAGCCACAATGAGATGATAGGAGGGGCACAATAATAATAAAATGAAATCCTGTAACTGCTGGGTGGGTGACTCACAAACTGGAGAACACTTATACCACAGAAGTCCACCTACTGAAGTGAAGGTTCTGGACCCCATGTCAGACTTCCAAACCTGGGGGTCTGGCAACATGAGGAGGAATTCCTAGAGAATCAGACCTTGAAGGCTAGCAGGATTTGACTGAAGGACTTCAACAGGACTGGGAGAAACAGAGACTCCACTCTTGGAAGGCATACACAAAGTAGTGTGCTCATCGGGACGCAGGGGAAGGAGCAGTGACCCCATCGGAGACTGAACCAGACCTACCTGCTGGTGTTGGAGGGTCTCCTGCAGAGGCGGGAGGTGGCTGTATGTCACTGTGAAGACAAGGACATTCGCTGCAGAAGTTCTGGGAAGTACTCCTTGGCATGAGCCCTCTCAGAGTCCTTGATTAGCCCTACCAAAGAGGCCAGGTAGGCTCCAGTGTTGGAACAAGCCAAACAACCAACAGGGAGGGAACACAGCCGCACCCATCAGCAGACAAGCAGATTAAAGTTTTACTGAACTCTGCCCACAAGAGCAAGAGCCAGTTCTACCCACCACCCATCCTTCCCACCAGGAAACTTGCACAAGCCTCTTAGATAGCCTCATCCACAGAGGGCAGACAGCAGAAGTAAGAAGAACTACAATCCTGCAGCCTGTGGAACAAAAACCACATTCACAGAAGAATAGACAAGATGAAAAGGCAGAGGGCTAGGTACCAGATGAAGGAACAAGATAAAACCCCAGAAAAACAACTGAATGAAGTGGAGATAGGCAACCTTCCAGAAAAAGAATTCAGAATAATGATAGTGAAGATGATCCAGGACCTAGAAAACGAATGGAGGCAAAGATTGAGAAGGTGCAAGAAATGTATAATAAAGATCTAGAAGAATTAAACAACAAACAAAGAGAGATGAACAATAAAAAAAAAAAAAAAACTGAAATGAAAACTACACTAGAAGGAATCAATAGCAGAATAACTGAGGCAGAAGAACACATAAGTGACCTGGAAGACAGAATGGTGGAATTCACTGCTGTGGAACAGACTAAAGAAAAAAGAATGAAAAGAAATGAAGACAGCATAAGAGACCACTGGGAAAACATTAAATGCAACAAAATTTGCATTATTGGGGTGCCAGAAGGAGAAGAGAGAGAGAGAGGTCCTGAGAAAATATTTGAAAAGATTATAGTTGAAAACTTCCCTAACATGGGAAAGGAAATAGCCACCCAAGTCCAGGAAATGCAGAGAGTCCCATACAGGATAAACCCAAGGAGAAACACACTGAGACACATAGTAATCAAACTGGCAAAAATTAAAGACAAAGAAAAATTGTTGAAAGCAGCAAGGGAATAATGACAAATAACATACAAGGAACTCTCATGAGGTTGACAGCTGATTTCTCAGCAGGAAATGTACAAGCCAGAAGGGAGTGGCATGATATAATTAAGGTGATGAAAGGGAAGAAACTACAACCAAGATTACTCTACCCAGCAAGGATCTCATACAGATACGATGGAGAACTAAAAAGCTTTACAGACAAGCAAAAGCTAAGAAAATTCAGCATCACCAAACCCGCTCTACAACAAATGCTAAAGGAACTTCTCTATGTGGGAAAAACAAGAGAAGAAAAGGAACTAAAACCAAACCCAAAACAATTAAGAAAATTGTTATAGGAACATTCATATCAATACTTACCTTAAACGTGAATGGATTTAATGCCCAACCAAAAGACACAGACTTACTGAATGGACATAAAAACAAAAGCTATATATATGCTGTTTACAAGAGATCAATTTCAGACCTAAGGACACATACAGACTGAAAGGGAAGGGATAGAAAAAGATATTCCATGCAAATGGAAATCAAAAGAAAGCTGCAATGATGATATTCATATCAGATAAAATAGACTTTAAAATAAAGAATGTTACAAGAGACAGGGAAGGACACTACATAATGATCAAGGGATCAATCCCTTGATTGATCCCTTAGAAGAAGAAGATATAACAATTATAAATATATATGCACCCAGCATAGTAGCACCTCAAAACATAAGGCAACTACTAACAGCTATAAAAGAGGAAAATGACAGTAACACAATAATAGAGGGGGACTTTAACACTTTGCTTGCACCAATGGACAGATCATCCAAACAAAAGTAAAAAGGAAACACAAGCTTTAAATGACACAATAAACCAGATAGATTTAATTGATAGTTATAGGACATCCATCCAAAACCAGCAGATTACACTTTCTTCTCAACTGTGCATGGGACATTCTCCAGGATAGATCACATCTTGGGTCACAAATCAAGCCTCAATAAATTTAAGAAAATTGAAATCATATCAAGCATCTTTTCCAACCACAATGCTATGAGATTAGAAATAAATGACAGGGAAAAAAAAGTAAAAAACAAAAACACATGGAAGCTAAACAATACTTTATTAAATAACCAAGAGATCACTGAAGAAATCAAAGAGGAAATCAAAAAATACCTAGAGACAAATGACAATGAAAACACGATGATTCAAAACATATGGGATGGAGAAAAAGCAGTTCTAAGAAGGAAGTATTTAGCTATGCAAGCCTACCTTAAGAAACAAGAAAAGTCTCAAATAAACAATCTAACCTTACACCTAAGGGAACTAGAGAAAGAAGGACAAACAAAACCCCAAGTTAGCAGAAGGAAAGAAATCATAAAGATCAGAGCAGAAATAAATGAGAAAAAAGCAAAGAAAACAATAGGAAAGATCAATAAAACTAAAAGCTGGTTCCTTGAGAAGATACATAAAATTGATAAACCATTAGGCAGACTCATCAAGAAAAAGAGGGACAGGACTCAAATCAATAAAATTAGAAATGAAAAAGGAGAAGTTACAAAACATACCACAGAAATAAAGCGTCCTAAGAGACGACTACAAGAAACTCTATGCCAATAAAATGGACAACCTGGAAAAATGGACAAATTCTTAGAGAGGTATAACCTTCCAAGACTGAACCAGGAAAAAATAGAAAATATGAACAGACCAATCACAAGTAATGAAATGAAAACTGAGATTAAAAATCTTCCAACAAACAAAAGTTGAAGACGAGATGGCTTCACAGGTGAATTCTATGAAACACTTCAAAAAGAGCTAACACACATCCTTGTCAAACTCTTCCAAAATATTGCAGAGGAAGGAATACTCCCAAACTCATTCTATGAGGCCACCATCACCCTTATACCAAAACCACACAAAGATACTACAAAAAAAGGAAAATTATAGATCATTATCACTGATGAATATAGATGCAAAAATCCTCAACAAAATACTAGCAAATAGAATCCAACAACACATTAAAAGGATCATACACCATGGTCAGGTGGGATTTATCCCAGCGATGCAAGGATTCTTCAATATAGGCAAATCAGTCAATGTGATACACCATATTAACAAACTGAAGAATAAAAACCATATGATCATCTTAGTAGATGCAGAAAAAGCATTTCCTCTAAGATCAGGAACAAGACAAGTATGTCCACTCTCACCACTATTATTCAACATAATTTTGGAAGTCCTAGCCACAGCAATCACAGAAGAAAAAGAAATAAAAGTAATACAAATTGAAAAAGAATAAGTAAAACTGTCACTGTCTGCAGATGACTCGATACTATACATAGAGAATCCTAAAGATGCCACCCAAACACTATTAGAGTTACTCAATGAATTTGGCAAAGTTGCAAGATACAAAATTAATGCACAAAAATTTCTTGCATTCCTATACATTAATAATGAAAATTCTGATAGAAAAATTAAGGAAACACTCCCATTTACCACTGCAACAAAAAGAATAAAATACCTAGGAATAAACCTACCTCAGGAGACAAAAGACCTTTATGCAGAAAACTATAAGACACTGATGAAAGAAATTAAAGATGATACCAACAGATGGAGAAATATACCATGTTCTTGGACTGTAAGAATCAATATTGTGAAAATGACTATACTACCCAAAGCAATCCACAGATTCAATGCAATTCCTATCAAATTACCAATGACATGTCTTACAGAACTAGAACAAAAAAATCTCAAAATCTGTATGGAGACACAAAAGACCCAGAATGGCCAAAGCAGTCTTGAGGGAAAAAAGTGGAGCTGGAGGAATCAGACTCCCCAACTTCAGACTGTACTACAAAGCTACAGTAATCAAGACAATATGGTAGTGGCACAAAACCAGATATATAGATCAATGGAACGAGATAGAAACCCCAGAGATAAACCCACGTATCTAAGGTCAACTAATCTTTGAAAAAGGAGACAAGATATTCAATGGAGAAAAGACAGTCTCTTCAATGCTGGTTCTGGGAAAACTGGGCAGTTACATGTTAAAGAATGAAATTAGAATACTCCTAAACACCATACACAAAAATAAACTCAAAATGGACTAGAGACCTAAATGTAAGACTGGACACTATCAAACTCTTAGAGGAAAACATAGGAAGAATACTCTTTGACATAAATCACTGCAAGATCTTTTTTGATCCTCCTCCTAGAGTAATGGAAATAAAAACAAAAATTTAAAATATGGGACCTGGGCTTCCCTGGTGACACAGTGGTTGAGAGTCTGCCTGCCGATGCAGGGGACATGGGTTCGTGCCCTGGTCTGGGAAAATCCCACATGCCGCTGAGCGGCTGGGCCTGTGAGCCATGGCCACTGATCCTGCACGTCCAGAGCCTGTGCTCCACAACGGGAGAGGCCACAACAGTGAGAGGCCTGCGTACAGCAAAAAAAAAAAAAAAAAAAAAAAAAAAAAAAAGAACCTAATGAAACTTAAAAGCTTTTGCACAGGAACAACAACAACAAAAGAAAACTATAAAGAAGTTGAAAAGACATCCCTCAGAATGGGAGAAAATATTTGTTAACAAATCAGTGGACAAAGGATTAATCTCCAAAATATATAAACAGCTCATGCAGCTCAATATGAAAAAAAAAAACAAACAACCCAATCAAAAAATGGACAAAAGACCTAAATAGACTTTTCTTCACAGAAGACATGCAGATGGACAAGAAGCACGTGAAAAGCTGCTCAACATCACTAATTATTAGAGAAATGCAAATCAAAACTACAGCGAGGTATCACCTCACACCAGTTAGAATGGGCATCATCAGAAAATCTACAAACAGCAAATGTTGGAGAGGGTGTGGAAAAAGGGAACCCTTTTGCACTGTTGGTGGCAATGTAAATTGTTACAGTCACTATGGAGAACAGTATGGAGGTTCCTTAAAAAACTAAAAATAGAATTACCATATCACTCAGCAATCCCACTACTGGGCATATACCCAGAGAAAACCATAATTCAAAAAGACACATACACCCCAATGTTCATTGCAGCACTATTTACAATAGCCAGGTCATGGAAGCAGCCTAAATGCCCATCGACAGATGAATGGATAAAGAAGTTGTGGTACATATATACAAAGGAGAATTACTCAGCCATAAATAGGAATGAAATTTGTTCATTTGTAGAGACATGGGTGGATCTAGAGATTGTTATACAGAGTGAAGTAAGTCAGAAAAAGAAAAACAGATATCTTATATTAATGCATATATGTGGAATGTAGAAAAATGGTACAGATGAACCGGTTTGATGCACAGAAATTGAGACAGAGATGTAGAGAACAAACGTATGGTCACCAAGGGGGGAAAGCAGTGGGGGGTAGGGTGTGTGTGATTGGGATTGACAAGTATGCACTGATGTGTATAAAATGGATGACTAATAAGAACCCACTGTATAAAAATAAATAAAAAATAAAAGAAATAGTAGGCCTTTCTTTCTAGATCTCTGTATATTTTATGTCCGTAACTCAGATAGGCCTCTACCTCTCATGTGAGTATATAATATTTTCCTACCTGTAAAGGTATTCTCAAATTTAATTATATAACTTTTTATGGGAGTTCTATTATAATTAGTGTAGAAATAAATATGCACTAATGATAACTGGATATTTGTAAACTTTTCAGAAAAACTTAAATCTCTACTACTTTTAAAGTAAAAAATAAAAATTATTCTTATATTTAAATATTAGTTTAAAATCCAAGTTTATACAATTTAGGTAAATCTTTGACAAATGAGACTACTCCAATATGTTTGGTTTAATAAAAACAGCTGTATCTTTTCTGATTTGTCAGTATAATATACAAGAAGATTTATCTTCTGCTTTGGCTTATTCTCTCTAAATTTATATAGGTTTACTGATTGAATAAGCTAATATTACTTCTATTAAATGTTTAAGATGACTGAAGTTGTAAATTTGTGAGAATTTGAATCATTATTCTGATAAATTTTATTTCAATAGCAAATATGTTTTATAATATGTCAGCTTGAATATAGTTTTGAAGATCTTTAGGCAACTGAAAAACTTGAACTTATACTAAATTGAGTTAGTTAATGGATATTCAGTTAATACCTAGAGATATGATAAAAAAAGAATAATGAAATGTTAATTGCTAAACATAAGTTGAAATTTACATATATTTTGGGGGCACATTTTTATTTGGTGAAGAATATGTACATTTTTCCACCTTGAAATTTTATATTTTAAGGGATGTATAGAGACACAGAAAGGCATACATGTTTGTGAAAAGACAGTTTTACTTATTATGGTCAAAACTGGCTAAGGTTTGTTGGGTTTATTTATAAGTCTTTGAAAAAGACCATTAGTATTAAATATTATACTAAGTAAAACTATAATTTGGTTTTCTTTCTGTTAAAATAAAGAAATAATTTTGGATATTGGTCTGCCCTTTAAAGAGACTGAAAAGATATACTTTGCCTTCTGTGTAATCTGCCTAGATAGCAAAGACTCTGTCTTAACAGAATAATTTTCTATGCTTTATAATTATTTTATTATATCCTTGATTATTTAAGTAAATAGAGTTGTCTCACTTAGGAAGTATTAAGGTTCTTTAAAAATAAAGTTACATCTTTTTTAAAAAAACGTATTTTCTTATCTCTTTGGTTAAATGGGTAGTAAAGTATTGCACAGCAACCCATTATCTTATATTAATCAAGTGTTCAAATCTCATGACAATGTTTGATACTTTGCCTTCTGCAAATAAAATCCTAAAAGATATCTTTGCATCTGAAACTGTCCTTTAGAGAGTCCAGAAGATTCATGGATAATCACAAAATGTGTTCTTTCATCTTAACAAAAATAAGATGTTAAAAATAATAAGATTTGATATGTTACTATTAATGAATTAAGTGGAAGGATTTGTCAAATTAAAAGATATGCTTAACCTTCCCTAGGTTAAATTTTTATGGGTAAAATGACATTAATACAAATAGTTCATAAATTGTATACTGTATGGGAAGTACCTAGAGATTTGTCAATGCCCTTACCAGTCTCTATTTATCATTTGTGATGCTATGTTGCTTGATATTAGACAACAACTGTATAAATTATCAGTCATAATTTCAGTTATTTTAAAAAATGTGGTGGGTCATATCTTTTTTTAACTTTTTATTTTATATTAAAATATAGTTGGTTAACAATGTTGTCTTAGTTTCAATTGTACAGCTAAGTGACCCAGTTATATATATACATGTATCTATTTTGTTTCTAGTCATATCTTTTATTAATATGAATCTAGTATCTTCTAGATACTTATAATCTTACAATTGAGGATTCACATCAGTCACCTATTTTTTATTATTACATAGATGTTTAGAAGTTCAGTTATTTTTAAATGAGCTCCTTAATATTTTTTAATATATTATAGGTATATTCTTCATATATTGGTATTCATAATATACTGTGCATGGTATACTATGTCTCATGATTATTTTATGTTATATTTGAATGTTTTTTATTGTAAAAATTATTTATCATTTAAAAAATTTAGATACCATACCCATTCTTTTATGAAAATAAAGTTAATCATTATATTTACATTATATTCAATTTTTTTAAATTGATTTTACCCTCCTATTCTATATGGCACAGAAAGAACCAAATTTCTTTGTCAGTTGCATTATTTTTGTAATGAACAAAATAAAAAACAGCTAAAGTGAGAATTATAGGACAGATTTGACAATTGTTAACTATTTACCTCAATGCATCAGAGAGGTAAACTAATGAAACTTTTGGAGAGTGGTGAAGCCTACATTGTCACTTCTCTACTCACTCCTCCTACTCATTTGTATGTGAATGATTTTTTTTATTGCAATCTTTGTGGCCTTTTGCCTGAGGGCATTCCCTGATTTCAGCAGCCAGACTCTAGACCACACACAGAAAATACTACATATGTGAAGAGACTAAAGTATATGGGAGCAGCTTCAATAAATGTTATATGGCAGGTGGTGTATAAATGCCCCAAGTTTTAAGGTATGTTCAACAATACTCCCCTAGAGGTCCCAGTAATATTGAACTCTAGTTGTTCATAATGGTAATCTGCTTATGATTTCACTCAGTATTGACATCCTTCCTGTATTAGTCTGTCATGGCTGCCATAACAATGTGCCACAGACTAGGTGGCTTAGACAACAGATATTTATTTTCTCAGTCTGGAGGCTAGAAGTCCAATATCAAGGTGTTGTTTGGGCTGGTTTTATCTAAGGTCTCTCTCCCTGACTTGTAGGTGGCCATCTACTTCATTTTTTTTCACATGGTCTTCTCTCTGTGTATGACTGTTATTGGTTGAATTGCATCCCCCCAAAATCCATATGTGAAGTCCTAACCCCCAGTACCTTAGAATGTGATGATATTTTTAAGATAGAGCACTTAAAAGATGATTAAGTTAAAATATGGCCATTAGAGTGTCCTAATCCAATCTGAGGTGTACCTTTAAGAAGAGATAATTTGGACACCAAGGATCCTAGTACACAGAGGGAAGACCACATGAAGACATAAGGAGGAGGTTATCTGAAAGCCTAAATGAGAGGTCTCTGGATAAATTAAACCTGCCCACAACTTGATCTTGGAATTCTAACCCCCAGAATTGTGAGAAAATAAATTTCTATTGTTTAGGCGCCCTAGTTGGCAGTATTTTGTTATGACAGATTTAGTAAAAACATAGTACAGTGACTGTGTCCTGATCACCTCTTCTTATAATGACATCAGTCCCATATTGGATTAGGTCCATCTATATGATCTCATTTTACCTTAATTACCTTTTTAAAGACTGTATCTCCAAATAAGGTAACATTCTGAGGTACTAGGTTCAGGACTTCAACAGAGAAATTTGAGGGGAGACAATTCTGTCCACAGAACATTTGAAACTGATAGGTGCCATTTCATGGGGGTCTGAGGAGCCCAGTCCTTTATGTCTCAGTGCAGAAAACATTCAGTGAGAAACAAAGTGATAGATAAGAGATTTATTAGAATAGGATGCTTGTGAGGTTTAAAAGTAGGCTGTCAGGAGGGTGCTGAGCCCCAAGAACTTCGTGGTTGACTGCTTTATAATCAAAGGAAAAGTGGGGTGGGGGAAAAGACTACCTTCTTCCTCATTCTTGAATAGACATCATATTTCCATCATCAGCTCCTCTACCAGGTTGAGCAGGGGAGTTTTCTTGTCCCTACATGGTCAAGCTAGGACTGTCACAGCACTATGGAAAAATGTTTGCTTATTAGACTAGAGAGAATAACAGAGAGATACTTGAAAATATAGTAGTTTACAACTTTTGAAAATTGTAGAACAATGTGAATTTGCAGATTAAGGATTACACTGAATTCTGACTAGGTTGAATGAAAATTCCTTTAAAGTATGATTTATTAGTTAAGGTACATTAAATTGTTCAATAAATATATCCTAAAATACAATGGCTCAAACTCTTTGAGACTTATTTCTTCCTCACAAAGCCATCCAGGGCAGTGATCTTGGTTTATGAGTGGCTCTCTTTTATGTGGCAATTTATGTACTCTTAATTCTACCATTCTGTAGATCTACCTTTGCTTGAACTTGTTTTCATCCAAAGTTTGACAGTAGAGTGGGAAAGGTAATGAATACATATGTATTCTCTTTTCTTCTCTTTCTCTTTCTTTCTTTCTTTCTTTCTTTCTTTTTTTCTTTCTTTCTTTCTTTCTTTCTTTCTTTCTTTCTTTCTTTCTTTCTTTCTTTCTTTCTTTCTTTCTTTCTTTCTTTCTTTCACAATGTTTAGTTAACATCTGTCCCCATACATAACTACATTTTTTTCCTCTTGTGATGAGGACTTTTATGATCTATTCTTTTAGCAACTTTCAAATATGCAACACAGTATTATTAACTATGGTCACCATGAAGTACACTACCATGACTACTTTCTCAAAAACTGCTCCATTCTAGAGAAATTTGTCCCTTGGCCATACTTAACCACAAGGATGGCTGTGAAATATGTACTATCCATGTACCTGGCTATCATATTATTTCTATAAAAGTAGGAAAAGTAGATTTTGGTAGATACCACGGGTTTTTGCCTCATGCACTATTATTGAGATTATACAATAAAAATTGCAAAGGCAAAAAAAAAACCCCAAAAAACAAAAACCTCCACAAGAAACAAAAAAGAAGTCCTGAAAATTTATTATGTATAAGATAGAGAAATATACTATTTATACGGGAATAGCAATTAAATGAGAAGATAATTTGCATTAGAATCAATCTTCAAAATTGTGTGACCTTCTCAATATGAATTTTATATCTAAATGATCAATATTAAAAGGTAAGAGTGAAGTTAAGCATTTTTACTAATGAAGGCATTATATCAAATATATACTATTGAATGCAAAAATATAGAATATGATGAAAAATGGTAGTGATTAAACAAGTTGTATCTGGAATGGTTAAAAACAGTAAATATCATTTTCCATGTCAAGAATTTGTTTCCTGCTATATTAGGTGATATATGTTATTTTACATGAAAGTATTTAAATTTTATCAAATGGATTTTCTGTATCTCTTGGAGCCATTTTATGATTATTTGCCTCTAATTTTTTAGTGTTTTGGATTATATCAATCTTTTTTCTTATACTAAATCATTTTCCATTCAATTTAAATCCTGTGTTAACTTTTAAATATATATCAAACATAGAAATCCAAAAATAGAAAGTATAACTCTGTTGTGTTATGTATAAAAACATTTACAAATAATTTTCTCCACATATTTGACAACAAAGAAAACATCAAAAAAGCAAAAAAAAATTGAAACAATGAAAATAGCAATAAGAAAAAAAAAATAGTAATTGATAGCAATCTTTTTCTAGAACAATATAAAAATGAAAATTAAAAAAAAGAAAATTAAAAAAATGATCAGAATTTCTAGAAAGTAATGATAATAAAATGTCCATGTTACATTTTACAGGATATTGCTAAAATAATGCTTAGAAGAAAATTCCTCACATTAAATATCTGTATCAATGAATAAAATATCTAATTCAAATATCTGGAAAAAAGAAACAAAATAACCAAGGGAAGCAGAAGAAAAATATGCTAACAAGAACAATAGAAGAAATTATGAGCTAAAAAAATACAAACTTAAATTTAATAAGTAAATAAAAAGATGACTTAAAAATAAACAAAATACAAAATTTTAGTTTGTTATAAAAAAGAAAATATAAAAATTAAATTAGAGAAATTTTGAATAAAATACAAAAGGGGAACTCTTACAAAATAATTCTGTAGCTCTTTTGTACAATTCAACTTATACATTTGAAAATCTGGATGAAATGGATTACTTTTTAGGAAAATGTAATTAACCAAAATTAACATCAGTGGAGATAATCTGAACTGAAAAAAACACCAGAAAAGGATTTGAGAAACTATACTATGAATGGCATTTCCATAAATAAGATGCATAAAAAGTTTTACAGGGAAGTTCTGTCAATTCCATAAATGTCACATAATCCAAAGAGGAGAAAAATAATAAAAGCTTCAAAATTCTCATATACAGCAAATATAATATGGTTACAAAAATATCATTGAGAATGAACACAAAATAAAATTGATGAAAAATCTCAAATATCAATATTTTTCTTAAATATTAAATAAAATGGAAGCAAAGATAATGCAACAAAAATAATATATTTTAACAGTCTGATATTGACTATAGAATTGTAAGATTTTTTTAATATTAGGGAAACCCAAAATACAATGTATCATATTAATAGATCTATGAAGAAAAAGTAACAATGATTACCATAAATTCTTACAAAGTACTTGACAAAATTCAACACACTTATAGATTTTAACACCAAAGTATTTTAGTAAAATATTTAGGAAAAAAAAGTTAACAAAAATTTGCATAATTTATATAAGGAAAATTTAAACCACTGTTGAAACAAACAAAACTATATTTAAAACAAATGGAAAGAAAGCTTGTTTTTGTCTATTGTGGTTCCACAGTACCACAAAAAGTCAATTCTTTTTGAATTACTTTTTGAGTTAACCTTGATTGAGCTCTATAAAAATACCAATATTTATTTTGCAGTTAGAGAACTTGATAATAAAGTTCATATATAAATATGCATTTATCTTTATAGATATAAATCCCAGAATAGTCAGAAAATTCCTTAAAAAAGAAAGCAATATATTCAGCTAGAAATTAAAATATATTATAGAGCCTCTATTACACACAAAGATGCAATATTTATACATTTATAATTAGCCAGGCCAATGAAATAGAAAAAGTCCAGGTATAGAAATAGACTTGAATGGATTTAATAATTTTGTATATGATGAAGTTTCAACTAAGCTGGGGGTTAGCCCCACTTACCAGCTTCCCCATAGGATTGGTCCTGCCTCAACAGAGGGCCCACACATAGGGGGAACATAGAGCTCTGGTGACCATGGTGGAGTATGTGCAATGGGGCTCAGCAGGACATGTCCTACATGAGGCTGGTTCCTCAAGGTCAGGACATGTAACCAACATACCTATTACACAGAAATAAACACAGAAAATTAGGCAAATTTAGGACACAGGGAAATATGTTCTAAATAAAGAAATAAGACAAAACCCAGAAGAAAAACTAAGCAACATGGAGATAAGCAATCTACCTAATAAAGAATTCAAGGTAGTGATTATAAAGATGTTCAATGAAGACAGAGAAGAATAGGTTAACACAGTGAAATTTTTAACAAAGAGAAAATATAAGGAAGAACCAAACAGGGCTGAAGAGTACAATAACTTAAATTTTAAAAATACTCTAGAATGAATCAGCAGTAGATTAGATGGTACAGAAGAATGCATGAGTGAACTGGAAGACGAAGTAGTAGAAATCACCCAGGCTGAACAGAAAAAAAGAAAAAAAATTAAAAATGAGGACAATTTAAGAGATATCTGGGACAACATCAAGCATATGAACATTGATATTAGAGTGGTCCCACAAGGAGAAAAGAGAGAGAGAGAGAGAAAGAGGTAGATGATTTATTTGAAAAAAATAGCTGAAAACTTCCTTAACCTGGGAAGGAACCAGACATCTAGTTTCAGGAAGCACAGAGAGTCTCAAACAAGATGAACCCACAACAATACATATTATAATTAAACTGGCAAAAATTAATTATAAAAAGAGAATCTTAAATACAGCAAGAGAAAAGCCACTGCTTACAACCAAGGGAAATCCCATTAAACTACCAGCTGATTTTTCAGCAGAAACTATGTAAGCCAGACAGTGTGGCAGGATATATTCAAAGAGATAAAAGAAAAACATCTACAACCAAGAATATTCTACCCAATGAGGTTGTCATTCAGATTTGAAGGAGAGATGAAGAGTCCTACAGAGAAGCAAAAGATAAAAGTTTTCAGCACCACTAAACTGGCTTTAGAAGAAATGATGAGGGGACTTCTCAAAGTAGAAAAGAGAAGGCCACAACTAGAAATATGAAAAATATGGAAGAATATATCTCATTGATAAATGCAAATATACATTAAATGTAGATCAACTACTTATAATACTAGTAGGAAGATTTTTTTGAAGATTTTTTTAAGTAGAAAAATCATCTGTATCCACAGTAAGTAGCTAGGTTATAAACAAAACAAAACATTATAAAATATGATATCAAAAACAATAAACATGAGTAGGGGGAGTAAATATGCAGGGTTGTTAGAATATGTTTGAACTTAAGAGATGATCAAATTAAAATAAACACATAAGTATGTAGGTTGTTCTATATGAACTTCCTGTTAACCAGAAACCAAAAATCTATAATAGATACTTATGCAAAAAAAGAGAAGGAAATACAATTATAATATTAAAGATAGTCATCAAGTCATAAGGGAAGGTAGCAAAAGAAAAAGAAAGAAACAAAAAAGAAATATAAAAACAAACCCAGAACAATTAACAAAATGTCAGTAAGTGCATCCCTGTCAAAAATTAATTTAAATGTAAATGGACTGAATGCTACAATCAAAAAACAAAGAGTGGCTAAATAGATTTTTTTTAAAAAAAGATCCATATTAATGCTGACTACAAGAGAATGATTTCAGATCTAAAGACACACACAGACTGAAATTAAAGGAATGAAAATTGGTATTCCATGCAGATGGAAATGAAAAGAGAGCTGGGGTAGAAATACTTAGACAAGATAGACTTTAAAACAAAGACTATAACAAATGACAAAAAAACCCCGAAAACATTACATAATGATCAAGGGATCCCTCCAACAAGAAGATATAACAATTGTAAATATATATGCACCAAACATAGGAGATCTAGATACATAAAACAAATATTAACAAACAGAAAGGGAGAAATTATCAACTCAATAGTAATACAATTGTACTAGAAGATTTTAACTTACCATTTACATTAATGGACAAATCATTTAGATAGAAAATAAACAAGGAAATACTGGCCTTAAAGGACACATTTGACACATTAAGATGGACTTAATGGATTATATATATGGAACATTCCATCCAAAAGAAGCAGCATACACATTCTTCAGGAATAGGTCACATGTTAGGTCACAAAACAACTCTCAATAAATTTAAGAAGATTAATGTCACATCAACGATTGTTTCTGACCACAATGCGAAGTCATCTTCAAGGAAAAAAGTACAAAAAACACAATTATGTGAAAGCTAAACAACATAGTACCAAACAACCAACTGGCTACCAAAGAAATCAAAGAGGAAATAAAAAAAAAAATACCTGGAGAAAAATTAAAATGAAAACACATCAATCCAAACTCTATGAGATGCAGCAAAAGCAATTCTAAAAGGAAACTTTAGAGCAATACAAGCCTACCTTGGGAAATTAAAAAAAAAATCATGAATAAAAACAAATGAACAAAAAAAAAAACAATTACAAAAGTCCAAGACCACATGTCTTCACAGGTGAATTATACAAAATATTTAAAGAAGATTTAACTCCTATACTTCTCAAACCATTTAAATAAAATGAAAAGAAAGAAACTCTTCTGAATTCATTCTGTGAGACCATCAGACAAAGATATGACACACACAAAAATTACAGGTCAATATCACTGATGATAAAATATACAAAAATCTTCAACATAATATTAGCAAACTGAATTCAACAATATACTGAAGGCATCATACACCATTATCAAAGTGGGATTTTTTCCAAGGATGCAAGGATCATTTCATTTCCACAGGTCAATCAGTGTGATATCCCACATTAACAAATTGAAGAGTAAAAATCATATGCTCATCTTAACAGATGCAGAAAAAATTATTCAACAAAATGCAACATCCATTTATAACAAATTCTCAATAAAGTGGGTATAGAGAGAATATATTTCAAAATAATATAGTCCATATATGACAAACACAGAGCCAACAGTATACTCAACAGTGAAAAGTTGAAAGCATTTCTTTTAAGATCAGGAACAAGACAAAGATGTCCACTTTCATCACTTTTATTCAACACAGTATTGGAAGCCCTAGTCACAGAAAAGAGACAAGAAAAACAATAAAAGAAACCCATATTCGAAAGGAAGAAATAAATCTGTCTCTATTTGCAGATGACATGATAAGAGTGTATCCTAAAGACGTAACTAAAAAACTATTAGAACTCATCAATGCAGGGTTCAAAATTAATACACAGAAATCTGCACTTCTATACATTAACAACAAACTATCAGAAAGAGAAATTAAGGAAACAATCCCAGTTACAATCACATCACAAATAATAAAATACCTAGAAATAAACCTAACTAAGTAAAAGACTCTGAAACTGTAAGATGCTGATAAAAAAATAGAAGATGACACTGATGAAAAGATACTATATTCATAGACTGGAAAAATTAATAATGTTAAAATGAGCATTCCACCTAAGGCAATCTATATCAAAATACTACTGGCATTTTTTTGAGACCTAGAACAAATAAACCTAAAATTTGTATCAAAACACACTGAATAATTAAAACTATCTCAAGAAAGAAGAAGAAAGCTGGGGGTATCATGTGGTCTGATTTCAAAATAAACCACAAAACTATAGTAATAAATGCAGTATGATTCCAACACATAGATCAATGGAACCAAATAGTAATCTTAGAAATAAACCCACACTTATATGGCTAGTTAACCTATGACAAACAGGGCAAGAATATACAAAGGGGAAAAGACAGCTTCTTCAATAAATGGCATTGGGAAAACTGGACAGCTTCAGGAAAAATAATCAAACTGGATTATTTTCTCACACCATATACAAAAATAAATTCAAAATGGATTAAAGACTTAACTGTATAATGTGAAATCATAAAACTAGAAGAAAACTTATGCAGTGCACTCTCTGACAAAAATCTTAGCAGTTTTTTTTTTTTGAATCTGTCTCCTTAAGCAAGGAAAACAAGCAAAAATAAACAAATGGAACCATAGCAAAGTAAAAATTTTGAATAGCAAAAGAAACTTAACAAATGCAGAAGCAGCCTACTGAAAGGGAAAAGATGTTTGCAAATGATCTATCCAATAAGGGGTTAATATCCAAAATATACAACAAACTGACATCTAAAAAAAATACAACCTGATTAAAAAAATGGGCATAGGACCTAAACAGACATTTTTCCATAGAAGATACACAGAGACCACAGACATGTGAAAAGACATTCCACATTGCTAATCATCAAAGAAATGCAAGTCAAAATCACAATGCCATATCACCTCACACCTGTCAGAGTGGCAATTACCAAAAAGAAAACTATAGCATGTGTTAGTAAGGATGTGGAAGAAAGGAAACAGTCATGTGCTGTTAGTGGGAATATAAATTGGTATGGTCACTGTGGAAAATAGTATGGCATTTCCTCAAAAAATTAAAAATAAAACTACTTTGTGATACAGCAATTCCACTGGGGAGTATTTTTATGAAGAAAACAGAAACATGAATTCAAAAAGTTATGTGCACCCCAATGTTCATAGCACATTATTTTTAATAGACAAGATATGGAAGAAACCTAAGTGCCCATCACTAGGTAAGTGAATAAAGAAGATGTGAAATACACACACACACACACACAGTGGAATATTACTCATCCATTAAAAAAATGAAATCTTGCCATGAAACTAGAGGTTATTATACTAAATGGTATAAGACAGAGACAAACAAATACCATATTATTTCACTTATATGTGGAACCAAAAAACAAAACAAATGAGTAAACCTAAAAAAACAGAAGCAGACACATACTCATAGGTACAGAGAACAAACTGATGGTTGCCACGGTTGGGGAGGGATGGTGGAGTTCAGTACGATAGGTGAGAGAGATTAAGAGGTACAAACTTCCAGTTATAAAATAAGTCATGGGAATATAATGTTCAGCATAGGAAATATAGTCAATAATAATGTATTAACCTTGTATGGTGACAGATGTAACTAAAGTTATCATAGTGATCATTTTGTAATGCGCAGTAATATGAAATCACTGTGTTGTATATCGGAAACATATAATATTCCAAGTCATTTATACTCTAATAAAAAGCCAAAAAATAAAAATAAAGAGGAAATTGAATACTTACCTAGAATAATATGTAAAATCATAGTCAAATATCACACCATATACCAATGTAAATTTCAAATAAATCAGAAGTCTAAATGTAAAAATGAAAATATAGGCGTTTTAGAAAAAAAAATGAGAGAATTACATCATTATCTGAGACAGAGGAAAACAGGAGTCAAACAAGAAGGTAATAAAAAAAACAGTGCTTGCAAAGTCCAAAGAAAAAGGACAAACAAGCAGAAAATATTTGTAACATTTATTACAAATAAAGGGCTTATATCTTTATATGTCAAAACTTCTACACATTAAGGAAAATGTGGCCAGCAATCTAATATAAAGTGGAGAAAACATATCAATATAATCAGTTCACTGAACAAGAAAGAAAAATGTTTTTTTTGTTTTTTTTTTTTTTTTGTGGTACGCGGGCCTCTCACTGTTGTGGCCTCTCCCGTTGCGGAGCACAGGCTCTGGATGCGCAGGCTCAGCGGCCATGGCTCACGGGCCCAGCTGCTCCGTGGCATGTGGGATCCTCCCGGACCGGGGCACGAACACGTGTCCCCTGCATTGGCAGGCGGACTCTTAACCACTGCGCCACCAGGGAAGCCCAGAAAAGTTCTTAATCATGTGAAAGAAATAGTCAACCTCATGTATAATAAGAAAAAAAACATATTAAATCATATTGATAATACTTTCACATCTCAAAGATTGAAATCTAAAAGACTGGGAAACAATCTTTATTTACAAGGCTGTAGGAAAATGGACAATTTTATATAATGTTTTTTTGAGAAGATCAAACAAATTGTGATCACATTTAAGCAGATAGAACAAGGAAAAAAAAATAAACTGCCCAAATTAGGAATGAAAAGAGGACGTGGCTACAAACCCTACAGAAACTAAAAGGGTTATAAAGGAATACTATGAACAGTTTTATGTCAACATAGTAGACAGTTTAGGTGAAATGAACAAATTCCTAGAAAGAAACAGATTAACAAAAACTGAAAAAGAAGAATTAGAAAATCTGAATGGTCTTAAGTAATGAAATAAAATAAAATAATAATTTAAAATATTCTCAGAAATAAAAGCCCAGGCCCAGCTGGCTTCAGTAATGAGTTCTGAAAATATTTTTAAATGAAATAATAACTACCTTTCTCAAACTCTTCCAGAAATAGAATATGAGAAAACACTTCACATCTCATTCTATGAGGTCAGTGTTACATTGATAATAAAGTCAGACAAAGTACTAAAAACAGAACCTGAGATCTATATCTCTCATCAATACAGACATGAAAATCTTCAACACAATAATAGAAAACTGAGTGCAGCAACATACAAAAAGATTATATACCATGGCCAAGAAGAATTTATTCAAACAATAGAAAGTTTTTTTAACATCTAGAAATCATTTAATGTCATGAATTATATTAACAGAAAAAGAAAAAATATCACATGATCACCTCAATAGATAGAGGAAGAGTATTTGACAATGTCATAAAAACACTCAACAAATTAGAAATAGAAGTGAATTTTCTCAACATGGTAAAGGACATCTATAAGAGACCTAACATCACAGTTAATAATGAAAGACTGAATGTTTTCCATGTGACATAGGAACAAGGCAAAGATGTTCACTTTTGACACTTCTATTTAACACTGTACTAGAATTCTAGCTTGTAAAGTCAGGAGACAAAAAGAAATAAAGGGAATTCAGATCAGAAAGGAGTAAAACTGTCTTTATATGCAGATGACATATTCAGTATGTTGAGAATCCTAGGCAATTCACAAAAACAAATACCCCCTTGCCAAAAGGAAAAAAAAAAAAAATTATTAGAACTAGTAAACAAGTTTAGCAAGGATGCATAATACATGATACAACAATTGTATTTCTATATTCAATCAATTAACAATCAGAAAACAAAAGTAAGTTATTCCATTTTCAATTACATCAAACAGACTAAAGACTTTAGGAATAAATTTAATGAGAGAAGTGTACAACTTGTACTCTGAAAATTATAAATCTTTGCTGATTGAAATTAAAGTCTAAACGATTGGAAACACATTCATGGATTTGAATTGATTTCGAATATAGTTATGTATTTGAAGAGTCATTATCAAGATAGGGAGCCTTCCAAAATTAATCTGGCTATCTTTATATATAGACAAGCTGATCCTAAAATTTACATGTAAATACAAAGGACCCCAAATAGCTAAAACCATACTAAAGAAGAACAGATTTGAAGGACTTACACTTCTCAATTTCAAAACTTACTATAAAGGTACAGTAATCATGACAGTGTGCCATCTGCATATACATATATATATATGTATATGCAGATGCCTCTCTATATGTCTAGAAAGCCTTTATTTGTCTAGAATTCTAGAAAGTCTAGAAATTAATTCTTATACTAACAGTTGACTTTTGACATAGATACCAAGGCAATTCAACAGAGAAAGGATAGTCTTTTCAACAAGTTTTGCTGAGTAAATTATATATTCACATGCTAAAATACACAAATATAATACATAATATACAAAATATAAATTATAGTGAATAATAGAATTAAATGCAAGAGCTAACACTATGAATACCTTAGAAGAATACATTGGAAAAATATCTTCATGACCTTGGGTTAGGCAAAAATTTCTTAACTACAAGATCTAAACACAATCTATTAAAAAAAGATTAATTAAACTATGAAAATTGCACTTCAAAAGACATCATTAAGGAGTTAAAAAGATAAGCCAGACCTGGAAAAAGTATTTACAAATCATTAATCCAATAAAAGACTATGTTCAGAATCTGAATTTGAATAGGCAATTGAGTAAATACTTCACAGAGGAAGATAGACAAAAGGCCAATAAGCTGATGAATAAATGTTACACATTATTTGTCATTAGGAAGTACAAATTAAAATTACAATGATGTAATGCTTCACACTCACTGGAATAGCTGAAATCAAAAAGACAGGGAGCATCATATATTGGTGAGGATCTGGAGAAACTGTAACCTCAGATATCCCTGGTAGGAAGTAAAATAGTGTTTACCTACTTTGGAAGACAGTATGGGATTTTCTCTAAAAGTTAAATATAAATTTATCATATGACTATCAATTCCACTCCTAGGTATCTTTCGAGGAAATGAAAACATACATCCACCAAAAAAGAACCCTTATATTCAAATATTTACAGCAGCGTTATTTATAATAGCCAAGAACTGGAAACAATGCTATCAACTGGTGACTAGATAAAGGAAACGTGTTATATGCATACAACGGAATGCTATTCAGTACCAAAAAGGTAGGGAGTACTGAAATATGTTACAAAGTGATGAACCTTGAAGACATGCTAAGCCTAGGATAGAATTTTTCTCTAACAGGACAGATCATAAAGTCTTTGAACTTTGGAGTCCATAAAATTACTGGAACAACTATTCAACTCTGACCTTGTAGTGGGAAAGTAGCCATAGATATTATATAAATGAATGGGTAAGGCCATAGTCAACACAACTTTATTTATTTAAAAAAAGGGGTTAAGCAGGATTGGCTTGTGGGCTGCAGTTTGCTGGTTTCTGTGCTAAGGGGAAAAAAACAGATACAAAAGACTACTTACTGTATGATTTCATATAGGAGATGTCCAGAATAGTCACATCTCGGAAGGGGGATTGGCTCTGAAAGGCATTTAAGAGATTTTGGGTCGGGAGAGTGATTTAACGCTCTGAACTTGAAACTTGGATTTTGGTGATGGTTACACAACTCTGTAAATTTATTAAAAATCTTTACATTGTAAAGGTAAAAATCAATTTTATGATGTACAAATCATATGACAAAATATTAGCATTTGTTAAATATATGTAGTAGATATATGATTGTAATATCATTTGGTGCACTTTTCTATATTCTTATAATATTTCATAATTAAAACGTGAAAAGATAATTATGTTATGTTCCAAACCCATATATTGAACAGAATTAAAATAAGACCCAGAGAAGCTACATTGCTCATTCAGAATTATATAACCAATTAATGCAGAGTCAAAACTTAGATTCAGGCCTCCTTATGTTCATTTCTTTTGCACTGAATTTCATTGCTTTATTTTCATAGGGGGGAAAAACATGGAGGCAATAGAGTATTTTATTCTTTGTTCTCTATTTCTTTTCCTATTTTCTCCATGTAGAGCTACTCTATAAGAAACTAACTCACAGAAACAATAGTAAACTACTAGAATTTTACAAGGGTAAATGTAAACATCAGATATGTAAATGCTGTGTTTAGGTGGCATCTTCGGTCTTTGATAACTCTGTAAATCATCTTAATAGCATACTGGATATTTTTTTCTTTTTTATCATCTTCCTTCAAATGTTTAGTGACAGGCTAGTTACAAATTCAGTGAATCAGTTTCCCAAGGTTTAATATATTTTATTAAACATGTGCAATCTTCAAGTACTGGTAAAGAAATTATTTTTGGAAAATTTATCAACTGCCATGACATATTAGTACTTTGTGTGTGTGTGATACTTTCAGCTTTTAAACACCTGCACCTTCAGAAAAGAAACACTTTAATTCATCCCTATTTACACATTTTAAAAGTTTTAGAGTTATTTAAATGTTAGAATATGCCAGAACACTAAAATAAAATCTTGATGAAAAGTTCAGTACCCATGATAGCTATTTATTATTATTCATATTGATTGCATCACATTTATATGTTTGCCTTTGACATCGCTTTAAATTGGAAAAAGTCATTAGTGCAATTACTTTCTGTGTTGATTTATACAGCTTGTTTCCTTGCTTGGCTCTAGGATACTGACTTCGTTTCTCATGAAGGATACTACAGACCATTAAGTTTAGTCATCTGGATCCCAGTAGTTTTAAGCCCAAATTGCATTTTAAAAAAATTTTGTGAGAGACTGTTTTGCCAAATTTTCATGTATTAGTTTTTTTTTTTTTTTTTTTTTTTTTTTTTTCCAGTATGCGGGCCTCACACTGTTGTGGCCTCTCCCGTTGCGGAGCGCAGGCTCCGGAAGCACAGGCTCAGTGGCCATGGCTCAAGGGCCCAGCCGCTCGGCGGCATGTGGGATCTTCCCGGACCGGGGCACGAACCCGTGTCCCCTGCATTGGCAGGCGGATTCTCAACCACTGCGCCACCAGGGAAGCCCCAATGTATTAGTTTTTAAGAAGGAAAGAGGAAGGTTTAGCAAAAACATGAATCAATTTCTGTAGACCTCAACAATTGTTTCTCCCACTGTGTATATGAGTAGAGCTATGCAAAAGGAGTGAGATTTGGGGCATATTTGGAGCAATTTCCCATTCCATACTTCTCATCCTTCTCTATTAGAAAGTAAAAACATAAAGTGAAGTGAAACAAAACAAAAACATTAAAATCAAATAAAGCAAGTCATGGGAATGTGTACAGGTGGTCAAGAGAAAGTACTTAAAAATTTCTAGAAGAGACTCAAGCTCACTCATTGACAAGTTGAGTTGAATGAGATAAAATGCTGTTGTTTATGTTATTCGAATAGGTTGGATGTGAAGTTATTACTGCAGGAGATTAGGTCAGAGTATACTATGATGCCAGTCAAATTTCATCTAAGTTGTTTATTTTTACTTCTCTCTTTAAAATATGTATGTACAATATATAAAATAGCTGACTGCATATGAGATTTTACATTGGTTTTAAATTGCTCTTATTTGCTAAGAGTGTTTAGTAGCCTGGATAGCCAAAAATCTGTGAATTAGTCCTTGTCCTAGCAAAGGTTTGTTAAATTTAGAGACACTCTGTTGTCTTCCCTACACAAAATGAGCACTGTGGCTTTGGCTCGTCTTTACATAGTAAATAGGCTTTAAAATATTGGGTCGCTTAACTGGCAGTAGCTTTTAAAGAAAAGAAAAAACAAAAACACAACAAAAAAACCCAAACAAAAACATTTTGTTTCTGCTAAGTTTTAAGGTTATCATTTAATTATCTACGGAGAATGGAAAAATGTCATGAATTCTGGACACCTCATAACGCTGTTTCCTGAATGACTCTGAAAAGGGTATTCAGTGTAAGTTCACAAAGTTGGGAGGTGTTTTCCCCCAAGAACTTTTTTCACCCCTTGAGATGATGTTATAAGTCTGGCAAGAGAAGAGGCTCGGGATAAAAATAGTGGGGAAAGTGGTAGATGATGAGCCCAGCCACATAAATGCTAACAGCTTGTGTCTCCTGACATATGTCTCATTGTTTTGCACCAAAAAAAAAGTACTGCTCAATTTAATTATCCATATTTTTTCAGCAGTCCCCATCTCAATTATAATATTAGCTAACATTTTACAAAGGTTTGTTTGTTGTTTTAACTGTATCACGAAAACTATTTGAAGCCTTTAATGTTTTAAATATATTAATTTATTAATTCTTACAGTGAGTCTAGGAGATTGATACTATTTTATTCTAACTTTACAGATGGGGGAATTGAAGCACACAGAAGGTAAGTGACTTGCTCAAGTTCATCCCAATCTTAAGAGACAGAAACAGGACAAGCATAGGCTTTTGCATCTAATTTTACCTTCAAAAAAAAAACTTGTAACTTGGTTATAATAAGGACTATTTGAAAGGAATACATCATCAGCTCAGAATGAAACATTTAAAGGAGCATTCAAACTATGTTTGGAACACTGTCAGATATTTAGAAGTTTATATCCTCTCAGTTTCACATTTTTTTAAAGAACAACACTCCTATGGATGCATAGGACTCATTTAGTTTTCAGAAAAAAAAGTTGCATCATCTTTGTCATCCCTCTGATGCTTGTACAAATGTTTCTTTCTCTGAGAAAGCATCTTTCACCAGGCTATCCCTCCAATCCCAACACACACACACACACACACACACACACACACACACACACACACACACACACACACACACACACTCCAGCCCATCTCTCTGTGACTTTCTGTATGTGAGTGGTTGTGTCAGATTCTCCAGCTAACTCATTTGCTCTGGGGGAGTTTTGTAAGGATTCCCACCTCACTCCAATTAGTAGATCTGAACCCTGCAGTTTGTCACTAAGGTCAAAGCTCATGAGGACATTGAGAGGGACTTTCTCTAACTTAGGTCTGAAGGCTGCTCTGCCCTGCCACCATGTCAAGTAGGCCACATAGTCAGCATATACATGACCAGATTCTTTGACCTCTGGCTAATCAGAAAGGAAGCCTGGATAATGAGAGCAGATTAATGCAGATCTGGAGATCTGCATGTATGGACACTGAGCTTCCCACTGTGGTTTAAAAACATTAAGACTCACGGGTGGTAGGGTCAGTACTTACTGTTGATCTCAGTAGCCCTCAGCTTCCAGTTCAAACCCATCATATTACATAAACATCATTATTCATTATAAAACTGCCTAGCCCTTCTACAGCACAGCCTTGTGGTATTTGACTCTGTGACCTATTCTTAAAGTGACTCTTAAGGCTTGACTCCATGCTGTGTGCAGAGAACAATTTTTTTCCCTTTATTTGTTAAACTTATTTCAATCATTAACCTCTTGCTGTAACCCTTTGATCTCCTCCTTCCACTATTTTCATTATATGAGTGAGAAATAATTGACCTGTTGTCTGGAACCATCCTAATAGGAAACCCCACAGTGAAGCCTTCTTGGAAGAAATTTCCCTAGTTGAGCATAAGCTCTCCTGACCAAAACCTTGCCTTAATGTTCTCTTCACTGGGGGCCAATTCATGCCCCCAAGCTGTCTGGCTGGTTGGCAAATTATCCCACAGTTTTCTAAGGAGGGAAATGATCACATATATGAGGGTCTGGGTCACATTCTCTACTCTTAACCTACATTTCTGACTAAGTTTTCTGTAATAATAAAAGGACTGTATTTTCAAAAAGAAAGTTAAATAAAACCTCTTTGTCAATCAAATTCCCTGGTTGAGGTGGAGGCCTCCTAGAAAGGAGAATGTACAGGTTACAGGATGCAGCCATGTCCACAGGCAGATGGGTCATGTGTGGGAGGGCAGACCACTAGGGTCTGTCACTTGGTGCCAGATCATCCCTCCTTAACAAGAAAGATGTGCAGAAGTCCTCTGCTAGTGTCCATACAGTGCATTTGGAAAAGTACAATATCCTCCTCAAAATGTTGGACAGTCACTGTGCTGCATTCCGTTAGTGGGAAGAACATTTCCTTGCCACTGAGTGGTTGATATATACTTTTATCCTGAAAATAAAAGTATCACTCCAGGAACTCTGCATGTTTCCAGGCTTTAGTTATTTATTTCATCAAATTAGAAAATGGATTAGGACCAAAGATTCTTAAAGTCTGGAACCCAGAAGACAACAACAGCAGAAGCATCTGGAAACTTGTTAGAAATGTCCAATCTCAGGTCCCACCCCAGATATATTAAAACAGAAACATTTTGAATCCTTATTTCTCACCATATTTTGGAACCCATTTTCCAACTGGAAAAACACTGAATCTCATCTTCCTGTGTCAGCTCATTATGCTTACACCTTAACTACTTTCAAAATAATTCCCTGATGATCTGTGGTTAATAAAGACTTTAAACATTGCTCAAGCCAAACAAAACCTTGAGATTCCCAGGGGAGCCATGGTATGGTAATAAAGGTTATTTTATGTGGGTATGTCTGGGTGTGTGAGTCCTTAGCATGTCAGTGTGCCTATGGTGATGGTAAAATTGAAGAATGTATTACACAGAGTATAGTACATAGAATAAACAATTGCCTACTCTGTTTTTTTATAAGTTCAAACTTCAACTGATTTGGATATTAAAAAATTACTTTTCCATCTATCCATATTCTAGAGTTAACCTTGATAATTACCAGGTGTGAGGCTCTGAGGCTCAGAGATACTTCTCACTTTCTCTGGGGTTCTATAAACCATCTGGCATCACTGAACTAGGGAGCCAGAATCTCATGACTAACTCTAATGGCACTTTGGGGTAGATGATATGGTTGAGCTACTTGTAGGCCATGAAATAGTCACATTCTTCTTGGCTTGTGACAGGTTTTATGAACCTGTTCCCATTTAGTTCTTTGGTTGCTAATGGCATGGAAGAATGTAGGAAATTAGGGATTGAAGAAGCCTGGAAAACAACTTGGATACTTTTATAATTTTACACAACCTAGAGATTGTTCATCCTGGCTTAGTAAGGACTGACTAACCATTCAACACTTAATGTTAAGTATACATTAAATTACTTTTACGTCCCAAGAAATGAAGTTAAGAAGATGATGCTTAGTTCTCTCTCATGTGTTGTTCTTCCTGCTTCTCATGTTTTTCCTTCTTGCACATCACTTGTCCTGAAGGCCCCTGGACTCCTAGGTCTCCCTCTTCTCACTGTAGTGCACAGCCAGGCTTGCTTCACACCCAACTCTTTCTGGTAAATTCCATATCCTAGATTTTTCTTTTTCCTTCTCCCCTGCTTGCTTTCAGAAGGATTAGTTTTTTTCTCCATCCATCAGCACCAGTTTTGTTAAACTCTAATAATTTCCCTAATTTTATTAATTTCTTCATTCAAGTAGGACATATCGAACCCCACTTCATGCAGAGTATTTTCTGGTGATTGGGATTCTCAGAGAATCAGGGCATTATAAGAGTGACTGCAGGGAGAAGTCTACTTTACACAGGGGTCAGGGAAGGTCCTTTCTCTAGGATGACATTTGAGATGAGACCTGAATGTTGGGAAGGAGTCAGCCAAGTGGAAATTTTAGGAACAGAACTCCAGGGAGAGGAAACAGCAAAGTCAAAGCTGTTGAGGCAGGAACAAGCTTCTCATGTTAAAGGAAAGGCCTGCAAGTAGGCAAGTGGGTGGAGATGAGGGAATGTAAGAGTTCAGGTTCAGTACAGCAGGTCAAGGTAAGTAGTTTGGATGTTATTCTATGTACTTGGAAAAACTGCTGGAGAGTTTCAGCAGGTGGCATGATGTGATTTAAAGGATCAGTCACATTACTGGTAGAGGAAGGTGGCAAAGGGGAAACTAAGGAAAACATGAGACCAGTTAGGAACATAATACAAGAAAACAGACAAGACACAATGATGGCTTGTCTAGATTGATAGCAGTGGAAATGGAAGTGGCCAGATCCAACACACATTTTGGTGACATGGTTTCTAGACCCTGCTGATAAATTAGATGCACAAAAACAAGACAAGCGAGTTATGTCCCAGTGGAATTAGCCATTTAAAGGAAAACTCTTTAAACCTGAAATGCTTTAACCCAGATGAATGCATTGTTAATGGTGCAATTCTATTTAGGGGCATCTTAGGGCAGGTGTCTTTTACAGTCTCTCAAATATCACCCATAGCTGGATTGAATGCACTCTTTAATGCTCAGTAACTCACTTGACCATATCCAACATTTTCCTCATCTGCATGACAAAGGCTAATTACTCTTGCTAAATGACTGCAAATCACTGAGAAATAAATAACAAAAAGCTAAGTTGCAAAACAAACAAATAAAAAATGGGGGTAGAGAGAAATAAAGAAAGAAGAAAATCAAAGTCCACCAGATTGGTGCATCCTGATTTAGGCCTTAACAGTTCTCATGTTTCTTGACCACCATGATCTGCCCACAGCCTGTGGTCTGGAGGCAGCTTGCCCAGGGAAGAAGCAAACCCTGTTAACTTTGGTTGACCTTCCTATCACTTTCAAAAAAATGCAAAACAACAGCAGCCACAGTAGTATCAGCTATAAAATCCCCTGGCCTGACTCTCCCTCCCTTATATTTTCCTCCCCCCCATGGCAGGACACACAAAGGACAAATCTGTCATTAACTATTTGCAAATGATCAGTTATTCACTGCAGCTGTTTGCTCACCAGATCACCATGCCAAGCACAGCTGCTCAGATGCGTCAGCCCAGTTTGGCTGGGCCATTCACCACCCACCCCTGACTGCCCCCAAACTGCCTCAGGAAGAATGGGGCAGGCCGAACCACAAATCGGCAGAGTGAATTGTGGTTTTTCACTCCCAGATGATCTCAACTTTTCCACTTCCTTGGCCTTCTTGGACCACATGGTAAGACTGGCTGAGAAGCACTTGCCAGCAGTCTCACCTCCATGGATGCTGCTGGTCTGTAGGCTGAGAGGTGATAACTCTTCAGAGGTTACAGGTCAGTTCCTAAGAAAGACAGCCTAACTGCTGCCTGGGTCCTCTGGTCACACTTTTTAAAAGCAAGCAGCTTTGTGCTTCCACTTATTAATTTTCACCAGCTTGTAAAGGTCAACGACCTGGCAAGCAGAGATTCACAAATAACAGGTGCAGAGACACTGCCGCTTGCCTCCATGGGACATGGCTCTGTCACTTTTATTTACTGAATCAATCCACCAGTGTCCAGCAGGAGAACAGCAGCTAAATGGCCATTAATTGTGGGCTGATGTGCAGATGAAACCAATCTCCAAAGGGACTGTAAACCTTTGTTCCTTCACCTCCTCCTGCTCTTGCTATGGGATTAACAGTAAATCATTCAACAGCCTCATCTCCTTATTATAAATTTGACATTAGGGGTGTCCCAGGTGAGCTAATGCTAACCTAGCTCTCTGTCTCTTCTCCTCTATCCTTTCCTCCCTCCCTCTCTCCTTTCTCTTTCCTCTTTCCCCTCTTTTCTTTCTTTGTCTTCATCTTTTTCATCTCCCTTTTCACAATCTTTCTGTCTCTATTTTTCTCTCTTACACACACATATGCTCATCCCCAAACATAATGGCCTTTTATTAAAGTAACCTCATTGTCCCAGGGAGCATCATTTTCTGCCCACGCTAACATCTATCTTTACCCTTTTCCCACATGTGTATATTTAGGGAAAGAGTATGGATACAGCTGGGATCCCTATGCAATTTTAAAAAGACAGAAAAAGTTATCTTCAAAAGGAGTTCTTCCACTCCTCTTCCCTCTGTCATTGCTTTTCAGAAAAGCTCTTTAACTCCTCAGAGTCCAAAAAGAGCTTAATTAAAGAGTAAAAGGGAATTTGAAAGTAAGCAATAGACAAAGAAGAAATACAATGGATCTGAGCTCTGTCAAAGAGTCTGGGGATTGCACTGTGAGAATATTATTATTATTATTATTATTATTATTATTATTATTATTATTATTATTATCATCTCTAGGACACACACAGCACCGACTTGGCCTCTGGTGGCCAGCCATTGGAACAGTTTGATTTAAGAGACATTAGGGAGGCAACCCTGAGCCCCAAAATGAATCCCTAAACTGGTCTCCATAATAAGCACAAATCCATAATGGATTTCAGTCTGATTACATATTTGTATTAAGCATCCTCTTTTCCATGTGTCCTTTAAAAATAATGTATTTTTATGTTAATCAGTCATCTATACCTTAACTTAAAGATGTCTCTCTGTAGTCATAGTAGGATTGAGGTGGGGGAGGAGTGACAGAATGAACGGGGGGGAAGTGCGTAAGCCTCCAAGAAGACCTGTCTTCAAAGAGAGAAATGGTGTAGAAAAGCAGGAAGGGAGAGGGGGCTCAAAAAGAGTACACTTTCCATAAATCATACCAGGGCTAAGGAAAAACTCTGGGAGTAAGTCCCAGTAAAACCAGTCTCCATAGTTGGGGAAGGGAGGAGGGTGTAAATCACACTTGCTTAGTTGTCACTGCTATTAATAAAGTTCAATTACTGATATTCATGACACACATTTTTGTAGCTGCATGACATGGCACATTGCACGGGACACAGGAGAAAGCAAAACTAACTTGCACAAGTGTGTATTGAGGGCTAGACATATTCACAGACAGGATTTCCAGGTTATCCAAAATTCCAAAGTAACTGAAGAGTAACCAGATTTTAAAGATTCATATTGAAACTGTGTGTTAAATAGTTTCCTTACTAATGTTTATAAAATATTTTGGAGAGGAAATGTAGTATAGTTTTAAGAATATCATCTCTAAATCTAGATATCCTGGATTTATACCTACCTCACTGTGGGACCCTAGGTATTTTGAGCTTTTATGAATTTATTTGAGAAATAGTAAGAGTTTATAGATCTAGCATGGTGAACAGAAATGGACAGTGGTCCCGCATCCATGAGCTTAAAAGTAAAATCCTAACTCTATAAAGTGCTAAAAGGTATAAGATGCCATAAGACAGGATATTTTGGTCTTGACCTACTGAAGAAAGGTGAGTTCTTAGCAATATTTCCCACATCTGGGCTGGGCTGTAAATGGGTTACAGGTGCACAGACTTTGCTCTCAGAGAGACTGGGTAGGACTCTGGCTGGATGGAGATCCGGAGACAGTTGCTTATCCTTCGAGTAATCTCCTCATTTTTCATCAGTGTTTTTGTTTGTTTGTTATCATTATCTGGGAATACCATCCTGTGAAAAAGTTTGGAAACTACAGAGTGAGGGAAAACTTCCCTGACAGATTGATTATCATGCTAAAATCTAAGTGATGACTAAGCATTGACCAGCTCAGGGTGTGATCTAAGAAGAGCATGTTTGCTGGTCTGGAGGCCATGTGATTAGGGCTTCTCCAGGGACTGTGGAAAGCCAGCATGACAGGAATGCCAAATTAAAGGTAGCAAGGAATGGAAGGGGCGTGAGAAGAGGTGGAGGACTGAGGATGCAGGGCCTGTGGAGGACACTTTGGAGACCTTGGCCTCAGGGCAAGGGTAAGCATTTTAAACAAAGGTAAAGACTCATGGAACTTTCCACAGCCTCATAATCATTGAACACTGTAGGACATTACCTGGGTCTTAATGCCAGCTCAGTTATAAAGCAACTTTATAAATTTTGATCAACCACATAACATTTTTGTTAGTGTTTCCTCCTCTCTAAACTCAGAGATTTTAAATACATTTTCTCTAAATTGTTTCTAGCTCAACAATTCTGATTACCAAGGTTATTGACAGAGATTCAAAAGGGTCAAAGGATTCATCTGGGAGATAATCCAAGAATATACCACAAAATTTACTTTTCTGTTTTTTGTTTTTGTCTTCTAAACACATACTAGCAATTAATAATTGTGTCATTTGACTCAATAAAACAGCAGTAAGTGGACCTTGCTGTAACCATAAAATGTAGTTATTAATGAGAGCAGACAAGTGTCTAGATTTCAGCAGAGGCTTTATCCTTAGATAAGAAAATCCATACAATTTCTCAAACTTCTTAAAATATAAGAATAGAGAAACTCCAAATATTGAGTATTTCTTTTCAAGCATTTTTTAAAAACCCTCAAAGCAACTGCAGAATTGTAGGCAGACAAGGAAGCTAGGACTACTCAAGATCTTAGAAGGAAAATTCCAGCCTGGCTTCCATGAACACCATCCAGCCCTTTGAATTCTGTATGTGTGGAGTAGAGCTGAGTTCTGATCAGTGATGATTTATGTCTGATCCCCAGTTGGAGATATATAAAGATGAAGATAGTATACAGATTGGTTAAAAGAAACCAAAAAAAATGATGTAGAGAAGATAAAACATGTTGGTAAAGCTTTATGTAAACATGTGGTCATTCTGAAATGCAAACATCTCAATTGGTATGTAGCTTATGTCCATAGGTCCTCTCAACATCCTTGGTGGTAATGTAATTTTATGTTCATGTTACAGAAGGAGCAAAAAGTCATGTCAGCATTCTTATTAAGAAAAAAAAAAAAAAATGTTTATTTTCTCTCTTACTGCAAGCTAGAAACAGCTATATTTAACTGAAAAACCTACTTATATCATTGCGGAAACTGTTAATTTCATAATTCACTTATCAAAGAAAATTTAACTATTATATGTCATGTCCAGTGCTTGATGTTAATATACAAGATAGAAATAGTTTATGCCCTCATGAAGTTTCTAATTTGAATACTCTGCATGGAAACTAGGGCATATAAGAGCATATAAAAGGGAACACTAGCCTGCTCTCAGAAGCCAGGAAAAACTCTGAAAAGCAATGTTTTTGGGGAGATCTGAAAGAAAGTCTGTGAACAATGCCCGAGAACTTAGTTGGGAAAAGTTTCAACTTCCTAGCAATTGAGCCAATCAATCTTGAAATTTCATCTTCATTTTGAGAACACCATCCAAGATGCAAGCTTTACCAAGCTTTTGACAGTGAAAACTTTACCCGCAGCACTTTTAAAAATATCTCCTGGGTATCTCCACATATATTTCAGCCTCTGCACCATTAAGGGATTGGACATGAATATTCTTTAAACCTTTGATCATTTCAAGAGGGTAGGACAGGATAGGAGGAGTCTTTCATGCTGGAAATTCTTATGTCATTGTCCAATGTAATACATAACACACCTGTCATCTTCACAGGAAAAAGCCCAGTTGCCTTTTAAAAATTCAGCCCTAAGGGTCTCTCCTGTGATATGTGACCTAGAAGACAGATAACTAGGGAGATTCTTTGAGTGAAGGAATCCTGGATTTCATTGCTTTCGGATGTAACCACCTCCAGAGCTATGGAAGTATTGCTATTTAATTAGAGAGATTAAACTAGGAAAGTACTTTTCTCCTAAAAAAGGAGAAGACTGAGGGCTCAGGGGAGTTCTGGGTGTCTAAGCCTTGTGCAGGGGCAGAATTTGCTTCTTTAAAATGACTCACCCATATGTCTGAATCTGGCTCTCCATAGTCACCTTGTTTTATTTATACCTTGTTTTATAACTGTCCAAGAAATAGTGGGCACATTTATTTATCTGTCCTCACTGGTGTGGCTGGGTTTGTAATAAAAGGCCTCTAGATTGCTTAATAGAATAATTGTGATAGAAATACCTGTTTATATAAACCAGGTTAGAAAAAAAATATCTACTTATTTTTGTGGGTTTTGAGGGGTTTACAAAAGGATTTCTACCTGAGAAATATATTTTCCCTTGACACTTGTTTTTGCATCATTTAAGAAAGAAATGATGTAGAAATTTAAGAGACCTGGGAGTTAGAGGTGAGAATGAGACAGAATGGTTTGGTTGGGATTAGCTGTGTCAAGAGGTTTGCAGTGTACTTACCAAGCTATAGAGACCCATTTACATTTTGACCAAGAGATGGCCATATTCCAGTCTTCACTTTCATAAAAATAACAGCAATAAGATCTGAGGCGAAATCCAGTAAAATGAATCTGAGCACACTTCCTGTTGTTTGTATATGAATGAGATCCTTATGCTGATTGGAATTTCAGAGTAGACCAGATGGCCTGAAGGAAACTCAAATGACACAAATATAGTTGTAATGGCTACCATCTTGCTGCACTAGACAGACTTAACCCCTCCTAATCATGTGCAAACCACTCAACACTTCATTTCACCTATAAATCCAATTTTTATTCTATTTAAGACCTCTCACCAGGTAACCCCACTCTATTCCTTTAATCTCAGCTAAAGCCTTTGCCTCTACTGTAACTGAACATCCAGTTATGATAAAATCTTTGATGTTGTTTTAACTCAAATGTACTTTCAAACTTCCATGCCCTTGTATATGGTATGCCCTTCACTCAGAATTATTTATTTATTTATTTTTCTTCTCTTCTATTATCAAATTCCAGCTTATCTTTAGGACTCAGTTCAAACACTGCTTCCATTTTAAAGAACACTTCAGAACTGGACCTACGCCAGTGGGAGGGAGCCGTGAAGGAGGAAAGGTTCCCACACACTAGAGGCCCCTTCGCGGGAGGAGACTGCGGGCGCCGGAGGGGGAAGCTCCGGAGCCGTGGAGGACAGCTCAGCCACAGGGGTGCGGAGGGCAAAGCGGAGAGATTCCCGCAGAGGATCGGTGCCGACCGGCATTCACCAGCCCGAGAGGCTTGTCTGCTCGCCCGCCGGGGCGGGCGGGGCCGGGAGCTGAGGCTCGGGCTTCAGTTGGATCCCAGGGAAAGGTCTGGAGTTGGCAGAGTGAAGACAGCTTGAAGGGGGCTAGTGCGCCACGGCTGGCCGGGAGGGAGTTCGGGAGAAGTCTGGAGCTGCCGAAGAGGCGAGAGACCTTTTCCTCCCTCTTTGCTGCCTGGGCGCGAGGAGAGGGGATTAAGTGCGCCTCTTAAAGGAGCCCCAGAAGCGGGCGCGGAGCTGCGGAAGAGACAAGAGACTTTTTCTTCCCACTTTGCTTCCTCGGGTGTGAGGTGAGGGGATTAAGAGCACCGCGTAGAGGAACTCCAGAAATGGGCGCGAGCCGTGGCTGTCGGCACGGACAATAGAGACCGGTGTCGGACACCAAAGTTGCTGCTGCCACCACCAAGAGGCCTGTGTGTGAGCACAGGTCACTCTCCACACCGGCCCTCCCGGGAGCCCGTGCAGTCCGCCACTGCCGGGGTCCCGGGATCCAGGGACAGCTTCCCCGGGAGAACGCACGGCGCGCCTTGGGCCTGTGCAGCGTCACGTCGGCCTCTGCAGCCGCGGACTCGCCCCGCCCCCGTGCCACTCCCTCCCCCCAGCCTGAGTGAGCTGGAGTCCCCGAATCAACTGCTCCTTTAACATCGTCCTGTCTGAGCAAAGGGCAGTCACCCTCGGACAACCTACACGCAGAGGCGGGACCAAGTCCAAAGCTGAACCCCAGGAGCTGTGTGAACAGAGAGGAGAGAGGGAGGTCTCTCCCAGCAGCCTCAGAAGCGGCGGATTAAAGCTCCACAATCAACTTTAAGTGCCCTGCATCTGTTGAAAACCTGAATAGACAACGAATCATCCCAAGTTGAGGAGGTGGACTTTGGGAGCAAGATATACTATTATTTCCCCCCTTTTTTTTTTCTTTTTGTGAGTGTGTATGTGTGTGCTGCTGTGTGAGATTTTGTCTGTATAGCTTTGCTTTCACCATTTGTCCTAGGGTTAGACAGACTCATTTTTCTGTTTTTTTTTATTTTTTTTTTTTAAAGGAAATTTTTCTTCTTAATAATTATTTTTTATTTTAATAACTATACTTTATACTACTCTGTCTTCTCCCTTTCTTTCTTCCTTCCTTTCTTCCCTCCTTCCCTCCTTTCTTCCTTCCTTCCCCCCTTCTTTCCTCCCTTCCTCTCTTCCTTCCTCCCTTTCTTCATCTGCACCTTCCTTCCTTCCTTTCTTGCTTCCTTCCTTCATTTCTTCCTTCCTTCCTTCCTTCCTTCCCTCCCTCCATCCTTCCTTCCTTTTCTTTCCTTTCTATTTATTCTACCTTTTATTTTGAGCCGTGTGGATTAAAGGTTCTTGGCGCCTCAGCCAGGCACCAGGGCGGTGTCCCTGAGGTGGGAGAACCAACCTCAAGACACTAGTCCGCAAGAGACCTCCCAGCTCCACGTAATATCAGATGGCGAAAATCTCCCAGAGATCTCCATCTCAAAACCGATACCCAGCTTCACTCAAGGACCAGCAAAGAACAGTGCTGGACACCCTATCCCCAACAAAGAGCAAGGCAGGTCTACAGCCCCATCCATTAGCAGAGAGGCTGCCTAAAATCATAATAAGGTTACCAACATCCCCAAACACACCACCAGACGAGGACCTGCCCACCAGAAAGACAAGATCCAGCCTCATCCACCAGAACAGAGGCACTAGTCCCCCCAACCAGGGAATCTACTCAACCCACTGAACCAACCTTAGCCACTGGGGACAGCCACCAAAAACAACAGGAACTACGAACCTGCAGCGTGCAAAAAGGAGACCCCAAACACAGTAAGATAAGCAAAATGAGAAGACAGAAAAACACACAACAGATGAAGGAGCAAGATAAAAACACACCAGACCTAACAGATGAAGAGGTAATAGCCAATCTACCTGAAAGAGAATTTAGAGTAATGATGGTGAAGATGATGCAAAATCTTGGAAATAGAATAGACAATTTGCAAGAAACAGTTAACAGGGACCTAGAAGAAATAAAGAGGAAGCAAGAAACAATGAGTAACACAATAAATGAAATGAAAAATACTCTAGATGGGATCAATAGCAGAATAACTGAGGCAGGACGGATAAGTGACCTGGAAGATAAAATAGTGGAAATAACTACTGCAGAGCAGAAGAAAGAAAAAAGAATGAAAAGAACTGAGGACAGTCTCAGAGACCTCTGGGACAACATTAAACGCACCAACATTCGAATTATAGGGGTCCCAGAAGAAGAAGAGAAAAAGAAAGGGACTGAGAAAATATTTGAAGAGATTATAGTTGAAAACTTCCCTAATATAGGAAAGGAAATAGTCAATCAAGTCCAGGAAGCACAGAGAGTTCCATACAGGATAAGCCCAAAGAGAAACACGCCAAGACACATAATAATCAAACTGTCAAAAATTAAATACAAAGAAAACATATTAAAAGCAGCAAGGGAAAAACAACAAATAACACACAAGGGAATCCCCATAAGATTAACATCTGATCTTTCAGCAGAAACTCTACAAGCCAGAAGGGAGTGGCAGGACATATTTAAAGTGATGAAGGAAAAAAACCTACAACCAAGATTACTCTACCCAGCAAGGATCTCATTCAGATTTGATGGAGAAATTAAAACCTTTACAGACAAGCAAAAGCTGAGAGAGTTCAGCACCACCAAATCAGCTCTACAACAAATCCTAAAGGAACTTCTCTAGGCAAGAAACACAAGAGAAGGAAAAGACCTACAAGAACAACTTGAAACAATTAAGTAAATGGTAATAGGAACATACATATCGATAATTACCTTAAATGTAAATGGATTAAATGCTCCCACCAAAAGACACAGAGTGGCTGAATGGATACAAAAACAAGACCCATATATATGCTGTCTACAAGAGACCCACTTCAGACCTAGGGACACATACAGACTGAAAGTAAGGGGATGGAAAAAGATATTCCATGCAAAGGGAAATCAGAAGAAAGCTGGAGTAGCAATTCTCATATCAGACAAAATAGACTTTAAAATAAAGACTATTACAAGAGACAAAGAAGGACACTACATAATGATCAAGGGATCGATCCATGAAGAAGATATAACAATTGTAAATATTTATGCACCCAACATAGGAGCACCTCAATACATAAGGCAAATACTAACAGCCTTAAAAGGGGAAATCGACAGTAACACATTTATAATGGGGGACTTTAACACCCCACTTTCACCAATGGACAGATCATCCAAAATGAAAATAAATAAGGAAACACAAGCTTTAAATGATACATTACACAAGATGGACTTAATTGATATTTATAGGACATTCCATCCAAAAACAACAGAATACACATTTTTCTCAAGTGCTCATGGAACATTCTCCAGGATTGATCATATATTGGGTCACAAATCTAACCTTGGCAAATTTAAGAAAGTTGAAATCGTATCAAGTGTCTTTTCCGACCACAACGCTATGAGACTAGATATCAATTACAGGAAAAGATCTGTAAAAAATACAAACACATGGAGGCTAAACAATACACTACTTAATAACGAAGTGATCACTGAAGAAATCAAAGAGGAAATCAAAAAATACTTAGAAACAAATGACAATGGAGACATAACGCCCCAAAACCTATGGGATACAGCAAAAGCAGTTCTAAGAGGCAAGTTTAAAGCAATACAATCATACATTAAGAAACAGGAAACATCTCGAATAAACAACCTAACTTTGCACTTAAAGCAATTAGAGAAAGAAGAACAAAAAACCCCCAAATTTAGCAGAAGGAAAGAAATCATAAAGATCAGATCAGAAATAAATGAAAAAGAAGTGAAGGAAACAATAGCAAATATCAATAAAACTAAAAGCTGGTTCTTTGAGAAGATAAATAAAATTGATAAACCATTAGCCAGACTCATCAAGAATAAAAGAGAGAAGACTCAAATCAATAGAATTAGAAATGGAAAAGGAGATGTAACAAATGACATTGCAGAAATACAAAAGATTAATAGAGATTACTACAAGCAACTGTATGCCAATAAAATGGACAACCTGGAAGAAATGGACAAATTCTTAGAAATGCACAACCTGCCGAGACTGAACCAGGGAGAAATAGAAAATATGAACAGACCAATCACAAGCACTGAAATTGAAACTGTGATTAAAAATCTTCCAGCAAACAAAAGCCCAGGACCACATGGCTTCACAGGCGAATTCTATCAAACATTTAGAGAAGAGCTAACTCTTCCAACAGATAGCAGAGGGAGGGACACTCCCAAACTCATTCTATGAGGCCAACATCACCCTGATACCAAAACCAGACAAAGCCGTCACAAAGAAAGAACACTACGGACCAATATCACTGATGAACATAGATGCAAAAATCCTCAACAAAATATTAGCAAACAGAATCCAACAGCACATTAAAAGGATCTTACACCATGATCAAGTGGGGTTTATCCCAGAAATGCAAGGATTCTTCAATATACGCAAATCAATCAACATGATACACCATATCAACAAACTGAAGGACAAAAACCATATGATCATCTCAATAGATGCAGAGAAAGCTTTTGACAAAATTCAACACTCATTTATGATAAAAACCTTGCAGAAAGTAGGCATACAGGGAACTTTCCTGAACATATTAAAGGCCATATATGACAAACCCACAGCTAGCATCGTTCTCAATGGTGAAAAACTGAAACCATTTCCACTAAGATCAGGAACAAGACAAGGTTGCCCACTATCACCACTCTTATTCAACCTAGTTTTGGAAGTTCTAGCCACAGCAATCAGAGAAGAAAAAGAAATAAAAGGAATCCAAATAGGAAAAGAAGAAGGAAAGCTGTCACTGTTTCCAGATGACATGATACTATACATAGAGAATCCTAAGGATGCTACCAGAAAACTACTAGAGCTAATCAATGAATTTGGTAAAGTTGCAGGATACAAAATTAATGCACAGAAATCTCTGGCATTCTTATACACTAATGATGAAAAATCTGAGAGTGAAATTAAGAAAACACTCCCATTTACCCTTGCAACAAAAAGAATAAAATATCTAGGAATAAACCTAGCTAAGGAGACAAAAGACTTGTATGCAGAAAACTATAAGACACTGATGAAAGAAATTAAAGATGATACAAATAGGTAGAGAAATATACCATGTTCTTGGATTGGAAGAATCAACATTGTGAAAATGACTATACTACCCAAAGCAATCTACCGATTCAATGCAATCCCTATCAAATTACCACAGGCATTTTTTACAGAACTAGAACAAAAAATTTCACAATTTGTATGGAAACACAAAAGACCCCGAATAGCCAAAGCAATCTTGAGAACGAGAAATGGAGCTGGAGGATTTAGGCTCCCTGACTTCAGACACTTCTACAAGGCTACAGTAATCAAGACAATATGGTACTGGTACAAAAACAGAAATATAGATCAATGGAACAGGATAGAGAGCCCAGAGATAAACCCACACACATATGGTCACCTTATCTTTGATAAAGGAGGGAAGGATATACAGTGGAGAAAAGAGAGCCTCTTCAATAAGTGGTTCTGGGAAAACTGGACAGCTACATGTAAAAGTATGAAATTAGAACAATCCCTAACACCACACACAAAAATAAACTCAAAATGGGTTAAAGACCTAAATGTAAGGTCAGACACTATCAAACTCTTAGAGGAAAACATAGGCAGAACACTATACGACATAAATCACAGCAAGATCCTTTTTGACCCATCCCCTAAAGAAATGGAAATAAAAACACAAATAAACAAATGGGACCTAATGAAATTCAAAAGGTTTTGCAAAGCAAAGGATACCATAAACAAGACCAAAAGACAACCCTCAGAATGGGAGAAAATATTTGCAAATGAAGCAACTGACAAAGGATTAATTTCCAAAATTTATAAGCAACTCATGCAGCTCAATAACAAAAAAAAACAAACAACCCAATCCATAAATGGGCAGAAGAACTAAATAGACATTTCTCCAAAGAAGATATACAGATTGCTAACAAACACATGAAAGAATGCTCAACCTCATTAATCATTAGAGAAATGCAAATCAAAAGTACAATGAGATATCATCTCACACCAGTCAGATTGGCCATCATCAAAAACTCTAGAAACAATAAATGCTGGAGAGGGTGTGGAGAAAAGGGAACCCTCTTGCACTGCTGGTGGGAATGTGAGTTGATACAGCTGCTATGGAGAACAGTATGGAGGTTCCTTAAAAAACTACAAATAGAACTACCATACGACCCAGCAATCCCACTACTGGGCATATACCCTGAGAAAACCATAATTCAAGAAGACTCATGTACCAAAATGTTCATTGCAGCTCTATTTACAATAGCCAGGACATGGAAGCAACCTAAGTGTCCATCAACAGATGAATGGATAAAGAAGATGTGGCACATATATACAATGGAATATTACTCAGCCATAAAAAGAAATGAAACTGAGTTATTTATAATGAGGTGGATGGACCTGGAGTCTGTCATACAGAGTGAAGTAAGTCAGAAGGAGAAAAACAAATACCGTATGCTAACACATATATATGGACTCTAAGGGAAAAAAATGTCATGAAGAGATTAGTGGTAGGACGGGAATAAAACACAGACTTACTCGAGCATGGACTTGAGGATATGGGGAGGGGGAAGGGTGGGCTGTGACGAAGTGAGAGAGTGGCAGGGACATATATACACTATCCAATATAAATTAGATAGCTGGTGGGAAGCTGCTGCATAGCACAGGGAGATCACCTCTGTGCTTTGTGACCACCTAGAGGGGTGGGATAGGGAGGGTGGGAGAGAGGGTGATGCAAGAGGGAAGAGATATGGGAACATATGTATATGTATAACGGATTCAGTTTGTTGTAAAGGAAAAACTAACACACTATTGTAAAACAATTATACTCCAATAAAGATGTTAAAAAAAAAAAAAAGAACACTTCACTCTCTCAATTAGGTTTTGCACCTCTGCTTCCAAAAGACCATGTTTGTGCTCAATTTTAGCACTTCGTTCATTTAACAAATATTTGTTGAGCAACTATTATTACCACTCAGGATACCACAGTGAGCGTGTAATGCTCCATTGATTTTTTTTCCCATATGCTACTTCTCCCCTAGACTATGGATATCTTGATCATGGACCCTATTCTAATCATCTTTATGTCCTAAGTACTTAGCAGGTTTCCTGTTATATAATAAAGTTCTCAGTAGTTACCTGATTTAATAATTGATTGAATAAGTATATTTTTATGGGCTCCTGATTCTGATCATATTAATATCATTTGCATCCGTTGTTGTCTAATGACTGTCCTTTTATGTACTTTATGTTTCAGAGAGTTTGTAAAATCATTCACTTATCAAATAAATTTTGAGATGATAATCCAGACCTTTCCATTATTCTCTCCTTTCCTCATAAAACCTTGCTTTTTTCTTGTCCTCTATGTAAATTCCTTAGGATTCAGCCATTGTAAACAATTTTTTTTCCCCAAGTAAACAAAATAGAAATAAGGGGTTAAAAAAGGCCTTTTGGAGTTTATGCATTTTCCACATACTATGGGACTATAAGAAGTGGTGAATCATGTCACAAGACACCCATGTTTCATGTTGGATTAGTTGAGATGTATAGAATTAGGGGATTGTACATTTAAAGAGATTTTGCAGGTGACTTAATCCCACATCCTACCACAGCTTCTATTCATCATTGATAAGGCTCCCAGGCTCCATTTGAATGCTTCCAGTGAGGGAGGTCACACTGTGTCTTAAAACATTTTAAGTCATTTTAATGTTTCTAAAGTTGTTTTTATATTGATCCAAAGTCGGCCTTCTATCACTTCCTGGTGCTAAAAAGTCATTAAATAAATAATAATTAACATGTTAACAATTCACAAAATCTTTTAAGAAAATCCTCTCATTTTAGAAAAATGTTGTTGAGGTAAACTTCAGAGTCAGTGTGCCACTGTTCCAGGCTGAAATCCTACCCTATATTTACTTCTGTGACCAAAAGTAAGGGGCGAGTGCTGATAGTCCATAAAGCAATCAAAGACTCTTTTTGCAAGTTCCTGCTCTGTTGCATCACTAGAAGCTCCAACTTACCCCTTCTGGGTAATTAACTTGCCTGTTGGATCTTGACCAGTGACACATTTTACTTTTCTAGTGTGTGTAAGTTAATCAACACTTAACAGAGTGCCTGCTGTGACGGGACTCTGTTCTAGGCTCAGTAGAAACATTACCCAACAGTGGCCATGGCAGTCATGGCTCTTTTTTTTATTTTTCCCAAGGGGCTCTCATTAAACAGAAAGGGAAGAAAAACATGGAACACAACACTCAATTTATCATTCTTAGTCTTCTTTCTAAGAACTTCATGCAGCATCCTACTGAGGTTAACAACATATCTCTTCTGGGAATCCCTGGGGCTTAGGTTATGGATATTTAATTAAATATTCTCTAAAATATAAGCATACTTTTTATTTATTTAGAATGTCCAACTTTATAAAGAAAGAGCCAGTGTCTGACCATGTTGACCTCAGATACTGAATTTGTCAATGAGTGGGTATCATATCTGGCCATATCAGAGTCCTTCAACCAAGGGCCACAGATACATATTATATCATATTATATTGAAAACAGGGCTCCATGCTTTAACCCTCCCCAAAATTGTATGCAAATTAACATGCATGCCAAATTTTTTGAGTCTGAGGATGTTCATGACTTAATCAGAAAATGCATACTCGGTAATAGAAGCTGCACAGAACCATGACAAACTGACAGCACCTTCTCTATTACCAATAACTATTTATTCAAGTAACTACTCCTATCCTTATTGTGGCTTTACCCTTTTACTCTGTACCTAAAATGCAGAACAACAAAACAAAATGAATACATAATAACAGCAACAGCAACAACACATTTTTTGTGGAGCTATATATTTACAATACTGGGAGAATGCTGGAAAAAATTAATTTAATTTTTAAATTTAATTTTAATTAATTAATTTTAAATTAATCAATTGTGCCACATCTTCTTTATCCATTCATCTGTTGATGAACACTTAGGTTGCTTCCATGTCCTGGCTATTGTAAATAGAGCTGCAGTGAATATTTTGGTACATGACTGTTTTTGAATTATAGTTTTCTCAGGGTATATGCCCAGTAGGAGGATTGCTGGGTCATATGGTAGTTCTATTTGTAGTTTTTTAAGGAACCTCTATACTGTTCTCCATAGTCGCTGTATCAATTTACATCCCCACTAGCAGTGCAAGAGCGTTCCCTTTTCTCCACACCCTCTCCAGCATTTATTGTTTCTAGAGTTTTTGATGATGACCATTCTGACCTGTGTGAGATGATTTCTCATTGTAGTTTTGTTTTGTATTTCTCTAATGATTAAAGATGTTGAGTATTCTTTCATGTGTTTGTTGGCAATCTGTATATCTTCTTTGGATAGATGTCTATTTATGACTTCTGCCAATTTTTGGAATGAGTTGTTTGTTTTTTTGTTATTGAGCTGCATGGGTTGCTTATAAATTTTGGAGATTAATCCTTTGTCAGTTGCTTCATTTGCAAATATTTTCTCCCATTCTGAGGGTTGTCTTTTGGTCTTGTTTATGGTATCCTTTGCTGTGCAAAATCTTTTAAGTTTCATTAGGTCACATTTGTTTATTTTGTTTTTATTTCCATTTCTCTAGGAGGTGGGTCAAAAAGGAACTTGTGATTTATGTCATAGAGTGTTCTGCCTATGTTTTTCTCTAAGAGTTTGATAGTGTCTGGCCTTACATTTAGATCTCAAATCCATTTTGGTTTATTTTTGTGTATGGTGTTAGGGAGTGTTCTAATTTCATACTTTTACATGTAGCTGTCCAGTTTTCCCAGCACCACTTATTGAAGAGGCTGTCTTTTCTCCACTGTATATTCTTGCCTCTTTTATCAAAGATAAGGTGACCATATGTGTGTGGGTTTATCTCTGGGCTTTCTATCCTGTTCCATTGATCTATATTTCTGTTTTTGTGCCAGTACCATACTGTCTTGATTACTGTGGGCTTGTAGTATAGTCTGAAGTCAGGGAGCCTGATTCCTCCAGCTCCATTTTTCATTCTCAAGATTGTTTTGGCTATTCAGGGTCTTTTTTGTTTCCATAAAAATTGTGAAATTTTTTGTTCTAGTAATGTACAAAATGCCAGTGGTTGTTTGATAGGGATTGCATTGAATCTGTAGCTTTGTTTGGGTAGTAGAGTCATTTTCACAATGTTGATTCTTCCAATCCAAGAACATGGTATATCTCTCCATCTATTTGTATCATCTTTAATTTCTTTCATCAGTATCCTATAATTTTCTGCATACAGGTATTTTGTCTCCTTAGGTAGGTTTATTCCTAGATATTTTATTCTTTTTGTTGCAATGGTAAATGGGAGTGATTTTTTAATTACACATTCAGATTTTTCATCATTAGTGTATAGGAATGCCAGATATTTCTGTACATTAATTTTGTATCCTGTTACTTTACCAAATTCATTGACTAGCTCCAGTAGTTTTCTGGTAGCATCCTTAGGGTTCTCTATGTATAGTATCATGTCATCTGCAAACAGTGACAGCTTTACTTCTTCTCTTCCAATTTGGATTCATTTTATTTCTTTTTCTTTTCTGATTGTCATGACTAGGACTTCCAAAACTATGTTGGATAAGAGTGGTGATAGTGGACAACCTTGTCTTGTTCCTCATCTTAGTGGAAATGGTTTCAGTTTTTCACCATTGAGAATGATGTTGGCTCTGGGTTTGTCATATATGGCCTCTAATATGTTGAGGAAAGTTCCCTCTATGCCTACTTTCTGCAGGGTTTTTATCATAAATGGGTGTTGAATTTTTTCAAAAGCTTTCTCTGCATCTATTGAAATGATCATATGGTTTTTGTCCTTCAGTTTGTTGATATGGTGTATCATGTTGATTGATTTGTGTATATTGAAGAATCCTTGCATTCCTGGAACAAACTCTACCTGACCATGGTGTATGATCCTTTTAATGTGCTGTTGGATTCTGTTTGCTAGTATTTTGTTAAGGATTTTTTCATCTAAGTTCATCAGTGATATTGGCCTGTAATTTTCTTTCTGTGTGATATCTTTGTCTGGTTTTGGTATCAGGTTTATGGTGGCCTCATAGAATGAGTTTGGGAGTGTTCCTCCCTCTGCTGTCTCTTGGAAGAGTTTGAGAAGGATAGGTGTTAGCTCTTCTCTAGATGTTTGATAGAATTCGCCTGTGAAGCCTTCTGGTCCTGGGCTTTTGTTTGTTAAAATATTTTTCATCACAGTTTTAATTTCAGTGCTTGTGATTGGTGTGTTCATATTTTCTACTTCTTCCTGGTTTAGTCTCGGTAGGTTTTGCATTTCTAATAAATTGTCCATTTCTTCCAGGTTGTCCATTTTATTGGCAAAGGGTTGCTTGTAGTAATCTCTCATAATCTTGTATTTCTGCCGTGTCAGTTGTTCCTTCTCCTTTTTCATTTCTAATTCTATTGCTTTGAGTCTTCTCCCTGTTTTTCTTGATGAATCTGGCTAATGGTTTATCAATTTTGTTTATCTTCTCAAAGTACAAGCTTTTAATTTTATTGATCTTTGCTATCATTTCCTTCATTTCTTTTTCATTTATTTTTGATCTGATCTTTATTATTTCTTTCCTTTTGATAACTTTGGAATTTTTTTGTTCTTCTTTCTCTAGTTGCTTTAGGTGCAAGGTTAGGTTGTTTATTCAAGATGTTTCCTGTTTCTTAAGGTAGGATTATATTGCTATAAACTTCCTTCTTAGAACTGCTTTTGCTGCATCCCATAGGTTTTGGGTCAACATGTTTCCATTGCCATTTGTTTCTAAGTATTTTTTGATTTCCTTTTGATTCCTTCAGTTATCACTTCATTGTCAAGTAGTGTATTGTTTAGCCTCCATGTGTTTGTATTTTTTACAGATCTTTCCTGTAATTGATATCTAGTCTCATGGCACTGTGGTCAGAAAAAGATACTTGATATGATTTCAATTTTCTTAAATTCGCCAAGGCTAGATTTGTGACCCAACATATGATCTATCCTGGAGAATGTTCCATGAGCACTTGAGAAAAATGTGCATTCTGCTGTTTTTGGATGGAATGTCCTATAAATATCAATTAAGTCCATCTTGTGTAATGTATCATTTAAAACTTGTGTTTCCTTAATTATTTTCATTTTGGATGATCTGTCCATTGGTGAAAGTGGGGTTTTAAAGTCCCATACTATGATGTGTTACTGTCGATTTCCCCTTTTTTGGCTGTTAGTATTGGCCTTATGTATTGAGGTGCTCCTATGTTGGGTGAATAAATATTTACAATTGTTATATCTTCTTCATGGATCGATCCCTTGATCATTATATAGTGTCCTTCTTTGTCTCTTGTAATAGTCTTTATTTTAAGTGTATTTTATGTGATATGAGAATTGCTACTCCAGCTTTTTTCTGATTTCCATTTGCCTGGAATATCTTTTTCCATCCCCTTACTTTCAGTCTGTATGTGTCCCTAGGTCTGAAATGGGTCTCTTGTAGAGAACATATATACAGGTCTTATTTTTGTATCCATTCAGCCAGTCTGTGTCTTTTGGTGGGAGCATTTAATCCATTTACATTTAAGGTAATTATTGATATGTATGTTCCTTTTCCCATTTACTTAATTGTTTTGAGTTTGTTCTTGTAGGTCTTTTCCTTCTCTTGTGTTTCTTGCCTAGAGAAGTTCCTTTAGCATTTGTTGTAAAGCTGTTTTGGTGGTGCTGAACTCTCTCAGTTTTTGCTTTTCTGTAAAGGTTTTAATTTTTTTTAATTTTAATTAAAAAATTAAAAACATGGTTATTCATATTCTAAAACATGCATAACTCTTCAGTTGAGTTTAAATTCAGGGTCACTGTATATTCAGAATTAATCTGATGGTGTCCTATTGTTATTTACCAAATGAATATAAATACAGATCTTTAAATGGAACAAAAAGTACAAAAGAAAAAATATGGAGTTGCAGTTAAAGATAGTGACCAAATAGGTCAACTATCAAAGTTTTGCTTGATAGATTTTTTTTTTCTGTGTTTCATTTTTTCTCGGGCCTGTCAGTTGCTCTGGGGAGAGAACTGTGCTCTTATGAGTTTTAGTGTGGAGGGGGAAAAAAAGGCAGTTAAAAGGCTTTTGAGTTCAACAAATGTGTTCTGAGAGCCAAATGGAACAAGGGTGAAATCCTAGCTAAAACCCGTGGGGAATAATTTGTTGTTAGCAGCTTCTGGAAAGGAAGTGTGGCAGGGGCTGCAGAGTATTGTTTAGAGAACAAATGGAAGGAAAAAGGCTTTTAAAAGGTAGCTTTGAAGGCAAGAGTGGGAGGGAGAAAGTGACACAGCCCTCGAATGAGTTTGGGGATTTAGGAAGGAGATTTAATAGACTGAATAGCAGGTCATTGCCAAAGAAGTGAAAATCTGAGCGAGAGACATCAGTTTTATGTGGCATTAGTGTTGGCACTGCACACCTAAAAGCAAATCAGATTAAGTAGTTTATTAATCCTCTGGCTCTCCTAACACTAATAATGTATTTTCTCTCAAGAACTGAGTATTTTGAAAATCCATATTAGTCATCAAGACTGGTGTTTGCACTGATTCGTGGGTGGCCTATTGTCACAGCTGCCTTAATTCTCACACTGCTGCTTCTTACTGGACACAGAGAGATGCTGGACTGACCAGGAGGACCAAGGACCACCACCCGCCACCAGGCAGGGACCCCGGGATCAACACAGGACCAAGCTTACGCTCTCCAGTCTGCTGCCTGGGCGGCTGGCAGAGCACCCTGCTCTTGACTCTTCATTGTAGGAACAATATGTCTATTACAGGAAAAGGGAAATATAAAAGCCATAATTTCTGCCACAGAGAATGTTCTATTCTAAACCATCTGTGGCCTTCATCTTAACCTTGCCTTTTCATTCCTGCATCCCACCACTTTTCTTCCACAGGCTGTGCAGACAGAGTCTGGGCAAATGGAGAAGGAAAGAACCCGTGGCCACGGTGTTGTCTCACTGCACACAAGGCCACATCTCAGGGGTGCAGTCAAGGTCATGGACCACCCAGGCAGCTCGGGGATTGGTGCCTGGCTCCTTAAGACCGGTTCTACTAGAGAATTATTTTGTCCCATTCTGTGACGCTCTCACTTTCCAGTGTGTGGGGTAAATAGCTGTAAAGAGTGATAGAAATGAGTCCCAACTCACAATTCACTTTTGACTCCTTGTACCTTCATTAATCTCTTCCTAAATTTGGAACTTTGGAGTAACCTTCTACTTCAGATGCAGACTATGCTTATTGCTAAGGGACTCCCCAGAATGCTCTATGTGAGCGAGAAAAAGCTGGTGCTAACCTCCCTATGAATAATTGGGTATTACAGCAGATTTAACCCAATTACAGCTATAATTTATTCGCAGCATAACAGCACAGTGTTCACTGCCTACCTGGACTCTGGGATCTGAGGGCCTGAGTTTGAATGTATATCCCCCACTTTGTTGTGAGATTTCAGGCAAATTGCTAAACCTTCCAGACCTTCAGTTCTCTTATCTGTCAAATGGGTTGTTGTGGAGAATTAGTTAAGACATTTTGATTGTTTAGATCATTCAGTGTTAAGAGCCAAAATCTTAAAAGTCTCACTACATGGGTGTAATATTTTATTATTGTTTGTTCCAACATTGTTATTATCATTGTGTGATTTTTACTGTAAAGGTACTGTGTAAAGTTTACATATGTTGCTTATTTTACCTGAAAAATATCATGTGGTATGTATTTCACTTATCATCCAGTTTACACGTTAATAAGAGACAGAGACAATATTTGAATTTGAGTCTGTTTGTTTTCAAATACTGTGCTTTCCTCACTATGCAAGTATTTCAATTATAAAGAAGTTAAGTTACAATATTAAAATTTCTGTCATGATGACAGATGACAGAAAATATCTTAGATAACTAGCAAGATTTTAGATAACTGATAATATCTTTTACTTTTTATTTATTTCTTTTAATTACTTACTCTGGGACCAAGCAGTACATAAAACCATCAATATTTCATTTTATTATAACAAGAACCCTACAAGGCATCTTTGATTATTATTCCCATTTGACAGATAAAGTATCTAAGGTTTAATGAGTTTTTTGAAGACTACATACAGTTACAGAGCCAGCAAATGATAAAGGTGGAATTTACAGTACGCTTGAGAGCCCAGATTCTTTACAAAGTGCCTCCTATAGAAAATGGCAACCTCTGTATGTTCAAAAGACAAAGATTGAAGAAGACGAACTATTGAATAGTAGTTGAGATTATTGATGACTAAAGAAATCCAGAAGTTTTGGGGCAATGACATTCAATAAGACAATTTGATGATAATTTGATGCTGAAAAGAAAGGTTCTCATTAGAGGTTCAGACACATGCCTTTTTCCTAATCTTCTGGAGCACCATTATCACCATTACAGACATTATCTTCTTAATAATAACCTAATAAACATTGCTTTTTATATATTTTCAAATAGCCACATGTACAATATCTAATTTCTCTTTCACTGGGTACCTTTGTGACATTTAGTATTATTCCCATTTGAGACAACAGAAAACCGAGACACAGAAAGAGTAAAGGACTTTTTGTCAAAGCTAATGAAGATATGGTCCAAATCCTTTGATGACTCAGTCTATTCTCTTAACATTTATTCTGCTCCACTTATGAGAAATACACAAAAAAACACAAAGAATGAAAGGAAAAAAGGCCATTTCTCTCCCCTCCCCCTCCACCAGTAACTCCCAATTACTGGCTGAGATTTACAGTGTATGTACATGGGTGTGAAAGGCAAACCATGTGGCAGAATAATAAAACAATAAAAATATCTATTAATTCTTCTCATTTTAAATTTTGATGCCTTCATTAGCAAATATACTTTGAGCAATTTTTCTGTACTAGCCAGAGTTTAGTTGCAGATATGAATAGATATGATGGTCATGGCCTCTGATCTCAAAGATTTGAAAGTCTATGAGTAAAATAGATACAGATACAAATCACACTGACACAATATTTTAATAGAGGCATCAAGAGAGCTATGGAACTGCTAGGGATGAACAATGGATTCTGTCTTAGAAATCTAGGGAGGCTTCAGAGAGGAGAGGGATTATATGTAATTCACCATGCAGAAAAGAGATGTAAAGAAAGATAGGCGTCATTAACAGTGTATGAAAGAAAGGCACAGGTACATGACCATTACCCAGGTCATCTCTCCTGATTAGAAAGAGTTCAGTGATATTAGTGTTTAGAACAATATGATCACAGTCAATCTTATTTATTTACTCCATTTGATCAAATGACCTTGAGAAAAAGTACAGACTTGCATATCAAAAGAATATCCAGTTTTATATCCCTGATTATATCCCATTAATTGGCTGTGTGACTTTAGGAGAGTCGATTTACATATTAGAACCTCTGTTTCCTTATCTGTAAAACAAAGGAGTTGATATAAGTTCTATAAAATCTTGTAATTTCAGTGTCAAATCCTCCAAAAAATGACAGAAGCATTTTTCCCCCAACAAATTCTGTGGGTGAGCATATGATCATTGGACCCAGGTGTTTTTGTAATTGTGATAAATTGAACAAATATTGAATGCTCAGTGGCCTTCAAAATTCATCCTGCCACCTGTATGGTAGTATGCCCTTCTAATAGCAGTAGAAGAAATCGCCCAGCTACCCATTGACCCACTTCTACTGCCTTAGGTATTTCAGACACAAAATTTTGTGAAACTTTAAAAAGCCACTACATTTTCCAGAATAAAGAGAATATCTATCTATCTATCTATCTATCTATCTATCTATATTTTATGGAGTTATGCCTCTTGATGTCCTGTGGAAGGAAGTATTACTCTAGGGTAAGGAGGATCAGATTATAATGCAGAACTAACTTAAGGTTTGCAGAGCCCTGGAGGTAAGAGAGCTACCCATGCAAACTGAAGGAGGCAAAGGGCTTCTGGTGGTCAGGAACCAATGAGAAACCAAGAAAAAATGCACTAAAAGGATTAATAGTTTAAAACCAAGCTACATTGACCTATTCAAAAAAGGAGACCTCATCTAAAATAGTAGTCTTTTTGGAGTAAGCAGCTGATTAAGTTTACAGTAATATGCTGTCATCCTCCATATTCTATTTGTTTTTGCCCTAGCCTAAGTGGAAAAATAAATAGGGACATTTATTCATTTTTTTAGCAATTATTTACTGAGCATTTAATTCATACCAGTCATATCTTTTCCTACTACAACATGCTTGTCACTTGAGGTCATCATGAAAAAAACAGCAGAGCCAGTGCTGGGGATAATACTGTGAATGCAGAAAGCCAAGAAGAAAAATGTTTACCTTGAACCAAATAACTTGACTTCTCTCACCTATTTTTTTCTTCCCTGTTCCATCCATACCAACACTACTGCTACCACCATCACCCTTTCTTGGCAAGAACACTTGGAAAGATACATGCACAGAGAGGACAAGTATAACCAAACAAATGTGCATTGCTCTCTGAGAATTTGGCCTCCATTGTTTACTCAAGATGACACCCCCTTTTTGGCTAGGTCTAGATTTCAAAACCAAGCTCTAAACAAGCTTGAAAGTCTGCACTTCACACTGTCAACAAAACCTAGACCTTCATTTGAAATTGTACAACTTCATTTGAAGAAAGTTTTGTGCAGTCCATACTCATGGGAGAAAAAAATCCAGAAAAAAAACAAAGGGAGTTTGCTACTGTGGCTGTTAATACAGCCTAGGCCACCTAGCAGGCTTTTTAGAGGAAAGAGTCATTATTTCCCAATGAGTATATAAGGTTAATTTTCAGGGGAGGTGGCTTTTGAACAGGACAGTGAAGAATGAATAAGAATTGAGCAAGCAGAGCAAAAAGGATAGAAAACTCTAAGCAGGTAGAACACCAAGTGAAAAGCACAGAATGACCACAACTCTGGAGAACTTACAGGACACAGAAAAGAGGTTAGTTTGGTTAAACCAAAGTATACATTAAGGGTAAAGCAAGAGCAAAGGTAAAAGGAGCCCATGACATTTTGGAACCAGAAGGAAGAATACAGTTAAAGTTCCCCATCAGGAAGACTAATATTGGAGTGATGCTTAAGATGAATAGAACTGGGCAGTGACTGGAAGTAGGGATACCAGCCAGGAAAACACTGAAAAGATACATGTAAAGAACAGGTGATAAAAGCTATTCAGGCAGTTAATATGGAAAGCAGACAATGAATGGGAGATGTTTTAGGAAAGTTGGAACTACTGAATTGGAAACAAAGGCAGTGTTATGGGCAAGGAAAAAAAATCAAAATGATGCAAGGGTGAGAGCTTAAACCTGAGTTCCTGGGAGGAGTGTTGTGTCATTATATAGAAAGAGAATGCACAAGCAAGAAAGGTTTTGCAGGCAAAATTATATATTCATATTTAAACGCACTGAGTTGAAAAAGTCTGCAGAATACCCCAGATGAGTGTTCTTGTGGAATATTAGAAATGTAGAAATGTAGTTCAAGAGAGAGCTTAGGTGTGCAGCATTTCTCATAGAGATGATTTTTAATTTATGAGGGATTATATTTTTCATATAGTTAGTGAAGAAGGACAAAAATGGAGGGGGGAAGATCTTTGGAAAACATATATATTAAAGCATAGGAAAAAAGGAACTAGAAACAAGAAAGTGTAATGTCAGAGAAAGAAGTAAAATATATAAGTTGACAGGTATTGAAGGACACAAAGATTGAGGATGATGCAGAATTAGAGAAAAGAGAAAAATATATTTTACATGTATACATACAAGAGTATTGTAACGTTCAAAACAAGCAATGTATGATTTGAATAGTGGGGGGAAAAGCCAGATTATGAGAGATTAAGAAACCTGTGGTTAACAGTTAATGTAATGATATGATATATTCTCAGTCTGCAAAGGGGCTAACAGTCTGGATATGAGGAATCTCCCAGCATCAGTAGTCTGTGATTTTTCTTCACTTTGTGTATCTGATTTGAATTGAGTTCAGACCTACACTCTTCTAAAGTGATGGACAATAGCAGTATAAAACTGATTCCTAAAATACTTAAAATCTGGCTCCAAATAGTATGGGTTATAGAATAAAATATGTCACAGACTGTATCTATAGGATACCAACATATAGGTCAGTTATCCCTGTTAGTCAGAGCTCTGGATTCTTAGTGTATAAAACAAATTTATTAACTATTGTTGAGGTAAAACAAGGTGATTTATTAAAGACTTCTTTTGTTTTCAAAACATATTGATATTTTTTGCATTCTTTTTTTTTTTTTTTTTTTTTTTTTTTTTTTTTTTTTTGTGCTAGGCGGGCCTCTCACTGTTGTGGCCTCTCCCATTGCGGAGCACAGGCTCCGGACGAGCAGGCTCAGCGGCCAAGGCTCACGGACCCAGCCACTCCGCGGCACGTGGGATCTTCCCAGACCGGGGCACGAACCCGCGTCTCCTGCATCGGCAGGCGGACTCTCAACCACTGCGCCACCAGGGAAGCCCTCTTTTTTTTTTTTTTGTGCATTCTTTATTAGTTATTTCAACAGTGGGTTCTAATCAAATTCCAACATCAGTAGATCAGCAGAACATTTATTGCAGAGCAAGCGTGGTGATAATAGTGATGGTGTTAATCACTACAATTTCAGGGGCACCTACCATGTTTCAGGTGGTTGACAAGATGACTTATGCATGTTATTCTTGTCTCCTACTTGGGGATCCAGAGGATGCTATGTTTTTTCCAGAAAGCTTGTATTTGTTGGGACCATGTCACTCTGAGTTCATTAGCTTTCAACAAGCATGACATTATAATGATACTATTTAGCACTTCCCATCTTCAAAATACTTGGCAAATATTAGATAAGTAGTTCTTCAAACACTCATGAGAATTTTCCAAGTATGTATTATTGTTATTACCTTGTCACATATGAAGGCTATCCATCTACATAACTTTTCTAAGGAATTGGAAAGCATTATTGGTAAAGCCAAAAATCTAACCTAAACACATTTGTTTTGATTCTGTCTTCTGGCCCGAGGACAATATGTCTTACTTTCTATGGAAAACATTCACTAATATGATGCAAGTAGTCATATAAATTTTACAAAGTATATCTCAACTGTGATAACATAGCTTTAATTTATTTCATAGGCATTTACAAAGTTCCCCTCCTCTGCATCTGTCCAACACAAAAAGTGGAAATTATCTTTATATGTTGCTTGATGACCTTAGTCTCTAAATATTACTCATGGTTTAGGAATCACTAAGGCTTCATACAGAAGAAAAATGGCCTTGTTAGAGGTCATGAAGGCTCTCTTCTTCCCATTATCTCCTTACTGACTAGGTCCTTTCTCTACCACTCCTTACTCCAGTTTTGATTTAGTGAAGGATTCAATGAAAGTAAAATTTATGGTGAAGGATACTGTGGCTTCCAATCTCTAATAAGCCTGATTACTTTAAACTCTAAGACGACATCCATAAACTTTTATGTAACTTTATATAACTTTCAAACTTCATATCATTTCCTTCTTTCATATTCCTGATCAAAATTAACTTTCCTCATAAACTTTCAGAATTAACTTAAAAATTTCCATCCACATTTAAATTCTTAAGCTTCTTCCCCAGTTTATCATTATTTATTTTTTATTTTCTATTTTTTTCCCAGTTTATTTTTGTGTCTCTCTGTTTAACATCAGCCTTAATTGAACTAAAATAGAATTATTTATATTCCTTACATATCAACTCTTCTTCTCAATTTTCCTCTGTCAATGGTGCTGTCTTTCTCCAGGTTGCTTGGACCCATAACCATGGATTTGCTACTTCCTGTATGACTCCTTAAACACCCACAGAAAGAAAACAATATCCAATATTCTCAATATACCTTGGCTGTATGTACTATTTCTTCCTCTTTGTTTTAATCCCATGGCTACCCACTCAATACAAGCCCATCATAATAGGTTACTGGTTTGCATTCAAGATGTCTTACCATGATTAAGTGATCTAATTTTATATATAACCCAACTCGAATAATCCTGTATTATTCTAGCACATACCAATGGAGGTAAGCCCAAGAGGGTAGAAACTGACTAACTCTCTCTGGAAGCTAATAAAAACTTCATGGGTTATATCAACTGGCATCTGAAAGCTCCTTAGCTTCCAACATCTCTTCTGTGCTTGGAGAATATGCCCTCTAGTCTTCTGGTGGGTATGTCACCAGTCAGGCAATAGAGAATTCTAACAGCCAGATATAAAATAAAAATAAAAAATAAAGCAACAAAAATACAAACAAAAATTAAGCCAAGCAAGCCACAACCTCCCCCCTCTCCCCACACAACAAAACTATGGAAGCTGCTGTTCCAGAAAATTCCCTAAGGGTGTATTAGCAGGATCCAAGTCCTGAGAGATTGTTCTCCAGAGTTAGGGAGGGATGACAGGGAGGCATCCAGTTTTTGTATATGTGAGGGGATATCTGTTTTCTAGTATCATTTCAATCCTATTTATTATTGTCAATATTTTACTTGCTGTCTACCCTTTTTTTTGTTTACAGTAAGTCCCCTACATATGAATGAGTTCCATTCTGAGGGTGCATTTGTAAGTCCAAATTGTTCATAAGTCCAACAAAGTTAGCCTAGGTACCTAACTAATACAATTAGTTATATAGTACTGTACTGTAATAGGTTTATAATACTTTTCACACACATAATACATAAAAAAATGAACACAAAATATAAAGAAAACATTGTTAATCTTATAGTATAGTGCATAAAAAGTACAGTAGTACCAGCTGCATCACTGCTGCTTTTATGTTTGCTTCCTGACATCCTGGGCTTGAAATAATGATACTGTATTACTGTACTCTATACAGTACTGTACAGTAAAGTACACAAAATCCCAACCTCTTGCAGAGGATGCACACAAGTGACAATGCATGCCAGACATGTGAAATGACTTACATGATTGGACGTGTGAACACACGTTCGCATCTTTGAAAGTTTGCAACTTGAAATTTCTTATGTAGGGGACTTACTATATTTTGTTTTGGTTGTTTGGGGTTTGTGTTATTTGCTGTTTAAACTGAATTCAACAATTGTTTTGTATTTTCTTCCCTAAAGAATCTAATTCCATTGTGAGACCTTGGTAGACCAGTCTGCCTAACATAACTGAATCCTACGGGACTGAAGACACCATTGGGATTGAGTATTAGTGCTTATAACATCAATTCACATCCCTGAAGAAATACAGAAAGTGACTGAGATTGGGCCAGCTATGTGCTCACCCAAGAACTTTCTTTTCTTTTTCTTTTATTTCTGTATTTCTTTTCTTTTATCTGGTTTCTTGTTTATTGACATTTTGTGTAGAAACAGCACCAAGCAGAAAATGGCAGTCATTTGGACAATCTAATTGCAGTGGTTGTTTTTTTGTTAATCGGGTGGTTGTGTGAGTGTTCATAAGCCTTCAATCTAATGTCTGCTCTCTTATATAGCTCTGCTTTACTTTATTAGTCCAGTGTCTGCCATTTGAGTGTATGTTCTTCAAGGAATGGCAAGCTAGTGTAGAATTTAGCATAATATTCATGCTAAATGGACCTGGACAACATTATAGATTAGCAGTAAATTCTTATGAATTTATATATGAGACTGTAGACAAATGTATTATGTAAGCCTCAAATGTAGCCAATTCTAATCCCCAGGAATTATAATAAAAATAACATATAGAACAAGTTCTTGTACTTAGGGAATGTTTTGGGAAAAAGAGATATGTATATAAATTAGAAAAACTAAATAGCACCTAGAAAATATCTTGATGTGTACAGTGGAATATATACCTGAATAGTTAGTGAATTTAAAATATATGAATGGTCAGTGTGAGTGTTAAACAGTCTAGGAAATTTAAATAAAAGTCTGTTCCTTCTTACCTCCTCCTCCTTATTATTTCATCTCTCATAATATCCTGTATTTGTTCATACTAATTAGTTCAATATCTTCACAGGTATTGTATTGCTACTATATGTAGACAGGTGTGTTTCTAAAAAGGTTGTAAATAACATTCATTCCTTTAATACTAACCTAGAAGCAAAAAAGTCACTATTATTGCAGGTTATTATTCCTGCCCAAGAGATGACAGGAGAGGCAGAAACTATTTGGAGCTCTGTCTGAATTGCAGTTTTAAGCACATCTGATGTAGTACATGTCTGGAGGTGGCATTTCTAACCTTTTTATCAACTGGGTTCCATGGATCAGAATAAATGATAATAATAGCTCACCACCTTTTCTGTTGGACAGATTTTCTACTTGAAAAATGATCAGGGCTCTGTTAAGAGAAGCCACCCCGCCCTAATAGGGAGCAGATCACAGTCCAGGTCTCTCTGCAGTTGTATCTCTCTGTGTCAGGGGACATGACCTTGCCTGTCTTTTTCCCTAGGATCAGTTGAATGATGGACTTCTTTTCTTTCCCTGAATTGTTACAGCAAGAGGAGAGGAAGGATTGCAGATTATTTTTTCTTTTCCTTCAGAAAAGAGACATGGCCCATTTTAACATCCCCATTATCTATGTGTCTGTCCACAAAAGCTCTATTTGAAAAGGTCCTATGGTTTCACGATGAGGACAAGCCCTTTCTAATGCCACTCTCACTGACCACAGTGTACCTGGGGCTCCATTTTTATATGTGGAATGGCAATGCATTTACTTAATGCCCCCAGACCTTCCTTAAACTGACCCACCCCTCAGATTTTGCTCTGCTCTTCCCTTTCATGAATCAGATCCTGTTCCTCCTTTTATGTCCATATTGTAGTTCTCCTTCAAGATATAATTCAAATTCTGCATCTTCTCGGAAGCAATCCTTACCCATTCTGACTCACAATACTACCTACATCTTTTGAAATACTATATATTGTTCTAAGGACCCAGTATAGATACTGAAACTTATTATTATACCGTGTTCATTTATTTATGGTACACAAATGAAATAAATGATCTTGTTATATTTTATTTTATTTTCTCCCCTTCATTCTCTATCCCTTCCTTCATTTCCCCCATAATTGCCCAGTTTTATGTGTTTCATTCATAACCTTAAAAACATATGCATCCAATAAATTTTTATTTATTTTATTGGAGTATAATTGCTTTACAATGTTATCTTAGTTTCTGTTGTACAACAAAGTGACTCAGGTATATGTATACATATATCCCCTCTCTCTTGGACCTCCATCCACCCCTGGCATCGAACCCCTCTAGGTCATCACAGAGCATCTGACTTCCCTGTGCTGTAGAGCAGGTTCCCACTCACTATCTATTTTGCACATGGTAGTGTATATATGTCAATCCTGATCTCCCAATTCAACCCACCTTCCCCTTCCACCCCCAACCGTGTCCACACATCGGTTCCCTATGTCTGCATCTCTATTCCAGCCCTGCAAATAGGTTCATCTGTACCATTTTTCTAGATTCCACATATATGCATTAATATATGACATTTGTTTTTCTTTGACTTACTTCGCTCTGCATGACAGACTCTAGGTCCATCCACATCTCTACAAATGATCTGATTTCATTCTTTTTCAAGGCTGAGTAATATTCCATCACATATATGTATCATATCTTCTTTATCCATTCATCTATTGATGGACATGTAGGTTGTGTCCATGTCCTGGCTATTGTAAATAGTGATGCAATGAACATTGGGGTGTATGTGTCTTTTTGAACTATGGTTTTCTCAGAGTATATGCCCAGTAGTGAGATTGCTGGGTAGTATGGTAGTTTTATTTTTAGTTTTTTAAGGAACTTCCATACTGATCTCCATAATGGCTGTATCAATTTACATTCTCAGCAACAGTGCAAGAGGGTTCCTTTTTCTGCACACCCTCTCCAGCATTTATTATTTGTAGATTTTTTGATGATGGCCCTTCTGACCAGTGGGAGGTGATACCACATTGTAGTTTTGATTTGCATTTACTCCAATAAATAGTGATGTTGAGCATCTTTTCATGTGCCTCTTGGCCACCTGTATGTTTTCTTTGGAAAAATGTCTGCTTAAGTCTTCCACCCATTTTTTGATTAGGTTATTTGTTTTTTTGATATTGAGCTGCATGAGCTGTTTGTATACTTTGGAGATTAACTCTTTGTCAGTTGCTTCGTTTGCAAATATTTTCTCCCAATCTGAGGGTTGTCTTTTTGTCCTCTTTATGGTCTCCTTTGCTGTGCAAAACCTTTTAAGTTTAACTAGGTCCCATTTGTTTATTTTTGTTTTTACTTTCATTACTCTAGGAGGTGGATAAAAAAATATCTTGCTGTGATTTATGTCAGAGTGTTTTTCTTATGTTTTCTTCTAAGAATTTTATACTGTCCGGGCTTACATTTAAGTCTTTTAGCCATTTTGAGTTTATTTTTGCATATGGTGTTAGGGAGTGTTCTAATTTCATTCTTCTACATGTAGCTGTCCAGTTTTCCCAACACCACTTACTGAAGAGACTGTCTTTCTCCATTGTGTATTCTTGCCTTCTTTTTCATAGATTAGGTGACCATAGGTGTGTAGGTTTATCTCTGGGCTTTCTATCCTGTACCATTGATCTATATTTCTGTTTTTGTGCCTGTGCCATACTGTCTTAATTATTATAACTTTTAGTATAGCCTGAAATCGGGGAGCCTGAGTCCTCCAGTTCCATTTTTCATTCTCAAGATTGCTTTGGCTCTTTGGGGTCTTTTGTGTATCCATACAAACTGTAATTTTTTTTTTTTTTCTAATTCTGTGAAAAATGCCATTGGTAATTTAATAGGGATTACATTGAATCTGTAGATTGCTTTCAGTAATATAGTCATTTTCACAATATTGATTTTTCCAGTCCAAGTACATGGTATATCTCTCCATTTGTTTGGGTCATCTTTGATTTCTACCATCAGTGTTTTATAGTTTTCTGAGTACAGGTCTTATACCTCCTGAGGTAGGTTTATTCTTAGATATTTTATTCTTTTTGCTGCAATGATAAATGGAAGTGTTTCCTTAATGTCTCTTTCTGATTTTTTGTTGTTAGTGTATAGGAATGCCAGAGATTTCTGTGCACTCATTTTGTATCCTGCAACCTTACCAAATTCATTGATTAGCACTAGTATATTTCTCATGGCATCTAGTATTTTCTATGTATAGTATCATGTCATCTGCAAACAGTGACAGTTTTACTTCTCTTTTCCAACTTGGATTCCCTTTATTTCTTATTCTTCTCTGATTGCCATGGCTAGGACTTCCAAAACTATGTTGAATAATAGTGATGAGAGTGGACATCCTTGTCTTGTTCCTGATCTTAGAGGAAATGCTTTCAGTTTTTCACCACTGCAAATGATGTTTGCTGTGGGTTTGTCATATATGGCCTTTATTATTTTGAAGTAGGTTCCTTATATGCCGAATTTCTGGAGAGTTTTTATCATAAATGAGTGTTGAATTTTGGCAAAAGCTTTTTCTGCATGTATTGAGATGGTCATATGGTTTTTATTCTTCAATTTGTTGATATGGTGTATTACATTGATCACTTTGCATATACTGAAGAATCCTTGTATCCCTGCAATAAATTCCACTTGATCATAGTGTATGATCCTTTTCATGTGTTGTTGGATTCTGTTTGCTAGTATTTTGTTGAGGACTTTTGTGTCTATGTTCATCAGTGATATTGGTCTGTAATTTTCTTTTTTGGTGATATCTTTGTTTGGTTTTGGCATCAGGGTGTTTGTGGCCTCATAAAACAAATTTGGGAGTATTCCTCTGTGTGCAATTTTTTGGAAGAGTTTGAGAACATTGTTGTTAATTCTTCTCTAAATGTTTGATAGAATTCACCTGTGAAGGCATCTGATCTTGGACTTTTGTTTACTGGAAGATTTTAACTACAGTTTCTATTTCATTACTTGTGATTGGTCTGTTTATATTTTCTGTTTCTTCTTGGTACAGTCTTAGAAGCCTGTACCTTTCTAAGAATTTGTCCATTTTTTTCAGGTTGCCCATTTTATTGGCATATAGTTGTTTGTAGTAGTCCCTTATGATCCTCTGCATTTCTGCAGTGTCAATTGTATTTTCTCCTTTTTCATTTCTAATGTTATTGATTTGAATCCTCTCCCTTTTATTCTTGATGTGTCTGGCTAAATGTTTATCAATTTGTTTATCTTCTCAAAGAACCAACTTTTAGTTTTATTGATCTTTGCTATTGTTTTCTGCTCTGATCTTTATGATTTATTTCATTCTATTTACTTTTTTTTTCTGGTTCTTTCTCTAGTTGCTTTAGGGGTAAGGTTAGTTTTTTTTTTTTTTTTAATTTGAGATTTTTCTTGTTTCTTAAGGTGAGATTGAATTGTTATAAACTTCTCTTTTAAAACTGCTTTTGTTGAGTACCAAAAGTTTTGCATCATCGTGTTTTTGTTGTCATTTTTTTTCTATGTATTTTTTTTTTTTAACATCTTTATTGGAGTATAATTGTTTTACAATAGTGTGTTAGTTTTCCCTCTACAACAAACTAAATCAGTTATACATACACACATGCTCCCACATCTCCTCACTCTTGCATCACCCTCTCTCCCACCCTCCCTATCCCACCCCCCCAGGCGGTCACAAAGCACAGAGGTGATCTCCCTGTGCTATGCAGCAGCTTCCCACCAGCTATCTAATTTACATTTGATAGTGTATATATGTCCCTGCCACTCCCCCACTTCGTCACAGCCGACCCCTCCCCCTCCCCATATCCTCAAGTCCATGCTCGAGTAAGTCTGTGTTTTATTCCCGTCCTACCACTAACCTCTTCATGACATTTTTTTCCCTTAGAGTCCATATATATGTGTTAGCATACGGTATTTGTTTTTCTCCTTCTGACTTACTTCACTCTGTATGACAGACTCCAGGTCCATCCACCTCATTATAAATAACTCAGTTTCATTTCTTTTTATGGCTGAGAAATATTCCATTGTATATATGTGCCACATCTTCTTTATCCATTCATCTGTTGATGGACACTTAGGTTGCTTCCATGTCCTGGCTATTGTAAATAGAGCTGCAATGAACATTTTGGTACATGAGTCTTTCTGAATTATAGTTTTCTCAGGGTATATTCCCAGTAGTGGGATTGCTGGGTCGTATGGTAGTTCTATTTGTAGTTTTTTAAGGAACCTCCATACTGTTCTCCATAGCGGCTGTATCAATTTACATTCCCACCAGCAGTGCAAGAGGGTTCCCTTTTCTCCACACCCTCTCCAGCATTTATTGTTTCTAGAGTTTTTGATGATGGCCAATCTGACCGGTGTGAGATGATATCTCATTGTAGTTTTGATTTGCATTTCTCTAATGATTAATGAGGTTGAGCATTCTTTCATGTGTTTGTTAGCAATCTGTATATCTTCTTTGGAGAAATGTCTATTTAGTTCTTCTGCCCATTTTTGGATTGGGTTGTTTGTTTTTTTGTTATTGAGCTGCATGAGTTGCTTATAAATTTTGGAAATTAATCCTTTGTCAGTTGCTTCATTTGCAAATATTTTCTCCCATTCTGAGGGTTGTCTTTTGGTCTTGTTTATGGTATCCTTTGCTGTGCAAAAGCTTTTAAGTTTCATTAGGTCCCATTTGTTTATTTGTGTTTTTATTTCCATTTCTCTAGGAGATGGGTCAAAAAGGATCTTGCTGTGATTTATGTCGTATAGTGTTCTGCCTATGTTTTCCTCTAAGAGTTTGATAGTGTCTGGCCTTACATTTAGGTCTTTAACCCATTTTGAGTTTATTTTTGTGTGTGGTGTTAGGGATTGTTCTAATTTCATACTTTTACATGTAGCTGTCCAATTTTCCCAGCACCACTTATTGAAGAGGCTGTCTTTTCGCCACTGTATATCCTTCCCTCCTTTGTCAAAGATAAGGTGACCATATGTGTGTGGGTTTATCTCTGGGCTCTCTATCCTGTTCCATTGATCTATATTTCTGTTTTTGTGCCAGTACCATATTGTCTTGATTACTGTAGCCTTGTAGTAGAGTCTGAAGTCAGGGAGCCTAATTCCTCCAGCTCCATTTCTCGTTCTCAAGATTGCTTTGGCTATTCGGGGTCTTTTGTGTTTCCATACAAATTGTGAAATTTTTTGTTCTAGTTCTGTAAAAAATGCCAGTGGTAATTTGATAGGGATTGCATTGAATCGGTAGATTGCTTTGGGTAGTATAGTCATTTTCACAATGTTGATTCTTCCAATCCAAGAACATGGTATATTTCTCCACCTATTTGTATCATCTTTAATTTCTTTCATCAGTGTCTTATAGTTTTCTGCATACAAGTCTTTTGTCTCCTTAGCTAGGTTTATTCCTAGATATTTTATTCTTTTTGTTGCAATGGTAAATGGGAGCGTTTTCTTAATTTCACTCTCAGATTTTTCATCATTAGTGTATAAGAATGCCAGAGATTTCTGTGCATTAATTTTGTATCCTGCAACTTTACCAAATTCATTGATTAGCTCCAGTAGTTTTCTGGTAGCATCCTTAGGATTCTCTATGTATAGTATCATGTCATCTGCAAACAGTGACAGCTTTACTTCTTCTTTTCCTATTTGGATTCCTTTTATTTCTTTTTCTTCTCTGATTGCTGTGGCTAGAACTTCCAAAACTATGTTGAATAAGAGTGGTGAGAGTGGGCAACCTTGTCTTGTTCCTGATCTTAGTGGAAATGGTTTCAGTTTTTCACCATTGAGAACGATGCTAGCTGTGGGTTTGTCATATATGGCCTTTATTATGTTGAGGAAAGTTCCCTCTATGCCCACTTTCTGCAAGGTTTTTATCATAAATGAGTGTTGAATTTTGTCAAAAGCTTTCTCTGCATCTATTGAGATGATCATATGGTTTTTGTCCTTCAGTTTGTTGATATGGTGTATCACATTGATTGATTTGCGTATATTGAAGAATCCTTGCATTCCTGGGATAAACCCCACTTGATCATGGTGTATGATCCTTTTAATGTGCTGTTGGATTCTGTTTGCTAATATTTTGTTGAGGATTTTTGCATCTATGTTCATCAGTGATATTGGCCTGTAGTTTTCTTTCTTTGTGACGTCTTTGTCTGGTTTTGGTATCAGGGTGATGTTGGCCTCATAGAATGAGTTTGGGAGTGTTCCTCCCTCTGCTATCTGTTGGAAGAGTTTGAGAAGGATAGGTGTTAGCTCTTCTCTAAATGTTTGATAGAATTCGCCTGTGAAGCCATCTGGTCCTGGACTTTTGTTTGCTGGAAGATTTTTAATCACAGTTTCAATTTCAGTGCTTGTGATTGGTCTGTTCATATTTTCTATTTCTTCCTGGTTCAGTCTCGGCAGGTTGTGCATTTCTAAGAATTTGTCCATTTCTTCCATGTTGTCCATTTTATTGGCATACAGTTGCTTGTAGTAATCTCTAATAATCTTTTGTATTTCTGCAGTGTCAGTTGTTATATCTCCTTTTTCATTTCTAATTCTATTGATTTGAGTCTTCTCCCTTTTATTCTTGATGAGTCTGGCTAATGGTTTATCAATTTTATTTATCTTCTCAAAGAACCAGCTTTTAGTTTTATTGATCTTTGCTATTGTTTCCTTCACTTCTTTTTCATTTATTTCTGATCTGATCTTTATGATTTCTTTCCTTCTGCTAAATTTGGGGGTTTTTTGTTCTTCTTTCTCTAATTGCTTTAAGTGCAAAGTTAGGTTGTTTATTCGAGATGTTTCCTGTTTCTTAAGGTATGATTGTATTGCTATAAACTTGCCTCTTAGAACTGCTTTTGCTGTATCCCATAGGTTTTGGGTCGTTGTGTCTCCATTGTCATTTGTTTCTAAGTATTTTTTGATTTCCTCTTTGATTTCTTCAGTGATCACTTCGTTATTAAGTAGTGTATTGTTTAGCCTCCATGTGTTTGTATTTTTTACAGATCTTTTCCTGTAATTGGTATCTAGTCTCATAGCGTTGTGGTCGGAAAAGATACTTGATACGATTTCAATTTTCTTAAATTTGCCAAGGCTAGATTTGTGACCCAATATATGATCAATCCTGGAGAATGTTCCATGAGCACTTGAGAAAAATGTGTATTCTGTTGTTTTTGGATGGAATGTCCTATAAATATCAATTAAGTCCATCTTGTGTAATGTATCATTTAAAGCTTGTGTTTCCTTATTTATTTTCATTTTGGATGATCTGTCCATTGGTGAAAGTGGGGTGTTAAAGTCCCCCATTATAATTGTGTTACTGTCGATTTCCCCTTTTAATGCTGTTAGTATTTGCCTTATGTATTGTGGTGCTCCTATGTTGGGTGCATAAATATTTACAATTGTTATATCTTCTTCATGGATCGATCCCTTGATCATTATGTAGTGTCCTTCTTTGTCTCTTGTAATAGTCTTTATTTTAAAGTCTATTTTGTCTGATATGAGAATTGCTACTCCAGCTTTCTTCTGATTTCCATTTGCATGGAATATCTTTTTCCATCCCCTTACTTTCAGTCTGTATGTGTCCCTAGGTCTGAAGTGGGTCTCTTGTAGACAGCATATATATGGGTCTTGTTTTTGTATCCATTCAGCCAGTCTGTGTCTTTTGGTGGGAGCATTTAATCCATTTACATTTAAGGTAATTATCGATATGTATGTTCCTATTACCATTTACTTAATTGTTTCAAGTTGTTCTTGTAGGTCTTTTCCTTCTCTTGTGTTTCTTGCCTAGAGAAGTTCCTTTAGGATTTGTTGTAGAGCTGGTTTGGTGGTGCTGAACTCTCTCAGTTTTTGCTTGTCTGTAAAGGTTTTAATTTCTCCATCAAATCTGAATGAGATCCTTGCTGGGTAGAGTAATCTTGGTTGTAGGTTTTTTTCCTTCATCACTTTAAATATGTCCTGCCACTCCCTTCTGGCTTGTAGAGTTTCTGCTGAAAGATCAGATGTTAATCTTATGGGGATTCCCTTGTGTGTTATTTGTTGTTTTTCCCTTGCTGCTTTTAATATGTTTTCTTTGTATTTAATTTTTGACAGTTTGATTATTATGTGTCGTGGCGTGTTTCTCTTTGGGTTTATCCTGTATGGAACTCTCTGTGCTTCCTGGACTTGGTTGACTATTTCCTTTCCTATATTAGGGAAGTTTTCAACTATAATCTCTTCAAATATTTTCTCAGTCCCTTTCTTTTTCTCTTCTTCTTCTGGGACCCCTATAATTCGAATGTTGGTGCGTTTAATGTTGTCCCAGAGGTCTCTGAGACTGTCCTCAGTTCTTTTCATTCTTTTTTCTTTCTTCTGCTCTGCAGTAGTTATTTCCACTATTTTATCTTCCAGGTCACTTATCCGTCCTTCTGCCTCAGTTATTCTGCTATTGATCCCATCTAGAGTATTTTTAATTTCATTTATTGTGTTGCTCATCGTTGCTTGCTTCCTCTTTATTTCTTCTAGGTCCCTGTTAACTGTTTCTTGCAAATTGTCTATTCTATTTCCAAGATTTTGCATCATCTTCACCATCATTATTCTAAATTCTCTTTCAGGTAGATTGGCTATTACCTCTTCATCTGTTAGGTCTGGTGTGTTTTTATCTTGCTCCTTCATCTGTTGTGTGTTTTTCTGTCTTCTCATTTCGCTTATCTTACTGTGTTTGAGGTCTCCTTTTTGCACGCTGCAGGTTCGTAGTTCCTGTTGTTTTTGGTGGCTGTCCCCAGTGGCTAAGGTTGGTTCAGTGGGTTGAGTAGATTCCCTGGTTGGGGGGACTAGTGCCTCTGTTCTGGTGGATGAGGCTGGATCTTGTCCTTCTGGTGGGCAGGTCCTCGTCTGGTGGTGTGTTTGGGGATGTTGGTAACCTTATTATGATTTTAGGCAGTCTCTCTGCTAATGGATGGGGCTGTAGACCTGTCTTGCTCTTTGTTGGGGATAGGGTGTCCAGCACTGTTCTTTGCTGGTCCTTGAGTGAAGCTGGGTCTTGGTGTTGAGATGGAGGTCTCTGGGAGATTTTCGCCGTCTGATATTACGTGGAGCTCGGAGGTCTCTTGTGGACTAGTGTCTTGAGGTTGGTTCTCCCACCTCAGGGACACCGCCCTGGTGCCTGGCTGGGGCGCCAAGAACCTTTAATCCACACGGCTCAAAATAAAAGGTAGAATAAATAGAGAGGAAAGAAAAGGAAGGAAGGAGGGAGGGAGGGAAGGAAGGAAGAAAGGAAGGAAGATATGAAGGAAGGAAGCAAGAAAGCAAGGACGGAAGGTGCAGAGGAAGAAAGGGAGGAAGGAAGAGAGGAAGGGAGGAAAGAAGGGGGAAGGAAGGAAGAAAGGAGGGAAGGAGGGAAGAAAGGAAGAAAGAAAGGGAGAAGACAGAGTAGTATAAAGTATAGTTATTAAAATAAAAAATAATTATTAAGAAGAAAAATTTCCTTTTAAAAAACAAAAAACAAAAAACAAAAAAAAACAAACAAACAAACAAACAAAAAAAAACAGAAAAATGGGTCGGTCTAACCCTAGGACAAATGGTGCTAGCAAAGCTATACAGACAAAATCTCACACAGCAGCACACACATACACACCCACAAAAAGAAAAAAAAAGGGGAAAATAATAGTATATCTTGCTCCCAAAGTCCACCTCCTCAACTTGGGATGATTCGTTGTCTATTCAGGTTTTCAACAGATGCAGGGCACTTCAAGTTGATTGTGGAGCTTTAATCCGCCGCTTCTGAGGCTGTTGGGAGAGATCTCCCCCTCTCCTCTCTGTTTGCACAGCTCCTGGGGTTCAGCTTTGGACTTGGTCCCGCCTCTGCGTGTAGGTTGTCCGAGGGCGACTGCCCTTCGCTCAGACAGGACGATGTTAAAGGAGCAGTTGATTCGGGAGCTCCAGCTCACTCAGGCTGGGGGGAGGGAGTGGCACGGGGGTGGGGCGAGTCCGTGACGTCAGAGGCCGACGTGACGCTGCACAGGCCCAAGGCGCGCCGTGCGTTCTCCCGGGGAAGCTGTCCCTGGATCCCGGGACCCCGGCAGTGGCGGACTGCACGGGCTCCCGGGAGGGCCGGTGTGGAGAGTGACCTGTGCTCACACACAGGCCTCTTGGTGGTGGCAGCAGCAACCTTAGCGTCCGACACCCGTCTCTACTGTCCGTGCCGACAGCCGCGGCTCGCGCCCGTTTCTGGAGCTCCTCTACGCGGTGCTCTTAATCCCCTCACCTCACACCCGAGGAAGCAAAGAGGGAAGAAAAAGTCTCTTGTCTCTTCGGCAGCTCCGCGCCCGGTTCTAGGGCTCCTTTAAGAGGCGCACTTAATCCCCTCTCCTCGCGCCCAGGCAGCAAAGAGGGAGGAAAAGGTCTCTTGCCTCTTTGGCAGCTCCAGACTTCTCCCGAACTCCCTCCCGGCCAGCCGTGGCGCACTAGCCCCCTTCAAGCTGTCTTCACTCTGCCAACTCCAGCCCTTTCCCCGGGATCCGACTGAAGCCCGAGCCTCAGCTCCCGGCCCCGCCCGCCCCGGCGGGCGAGCAGACAAGCCTCTCGGGCTGGTGAGCGCCGGTCGGCACCGATCCTCTGCGGGAATCTCTCCGCTTTGCCCTCCGCACCCCTGTGGCTGAGCTGTCCTCCGAGGCTCCGGAGCTTCCCCCTCCGGCGCCCGCAGTCTCCGCCCACGAAGGGGCCTCTAGTGTGTGGGAGTCTTTCCTCCTTCTCCGCTCCCTCCCACTGGCGTAGGTCCCGTCCCTATTCTTTTGTCCCTGTTTATTCTTTTTTCTTTTGCCCTACCCAGATATGTGGGGAGTTTCTTGCCTTTTTGGAGGTCCGAGGTCCTCTGCCAGCGTTCGGTGGGTGCTCTACAGGAGAAGCTCCACGTGTAGATGTATTTCTGATGTCTCTGTGAGGAGGAAGGAAATCTCCGCGTCTTACTCTTCCGCCATCTTTAAGCCGTCTCCTTTCTATGTATTTTTTGATTTCTTCAGTGATCTCTTAGTAGCGTATGGTTTAGCCTCCATGTGTTTGTGTTTTTTACAGTTTTTTCTGTAATTGATTTCCAATCTCATAGAGTTGTGGTTGGAAAATATGCTTGATATGATTTCAATTTTCTTAAATTTACCAAAGCTTGATTTGTGACACAGGATATGCTCTATCCTGGAGAATGTTCCATGTGTATTCTGCTCCTTTCAGGTGGAATGTCCTAAAAATATCAATTAAGTCTATCTGGTCTCTTGTGTCATTTAAAGCTTCTGTTTTATTATTTATTTTCTTTCTGAATGATCTTTCCATTGGTGTAATTGGGGTGTTAAAGTCCCCCACTAGTATTGTGTTACTGTCAATTTCTCCTTTTATGGCTGTTAATATTTGCCTTATCTATTGAGGTGCTCCTATGTTGGTTGCATAAATATTTATAATTGTTATATCTTCTTCTTGGATTGAGCCCTTGATCATTATGTAGTGTCCTTCCTTGTCTCCTGCAACAGTCTTTATTTTAAAGTCTCTTTTATCTGATATGAGTGTTGTTACATCAGCTTTCTTTTGATTTCCATTTGCATGTAATATCTGTTTCCACTCTCTCACTTTCAGTCTTTATGTGTCCCTAGGTATTAAGTGGGTCTCTTGTAGACAGCATATATATGGGTCTTGTTTTTGTATCCATTTAGCCAGCCTCTGTCCTTTGGTTGGAGCATTTAATCCATTTATATTCAAGGTAATTATTGATATGTATGTTCCTATTACTATTTTCTTAAATTTTTTTTGTTTGTTTCTGTGAGTCTTTTTCTTCTCTTGTGTTTCTTGCCTAGAGAATTCCCTTTAGCTATAGTTGTAAAACTGGTTTGGTGGTGCTGAATTCTCTTAACTTTTGCTTGTTCATAAAGCTTTTGATTTCTCATTGAATCTGAATGAGATCCTTGCTTGGTAGAGTAATCTTGGTTACAGGTTTTTCCCTTTTATCATTTTTAATGTGTCCTGCCACTCTTTTCTGCCCTGGAGTGTTTCTTCTGAAAAATCATCTGATAACCTTATGGGGATTCCCTTGTATGTTATTTGTTGTTTTTCCCTTTGAAGCTTTTAATATTTTTCTTTGAATTTAATTTTTGTTAGTTTGATTAATATGTGTCTCAGTGTTTTGGTTTATCCTTGGCTTTATCCTGTATGGTACTCTCTGCTCTTCTCAGACTTGGGTGGCTTTTCCCTTTCCCATGTTAGGGAAGTTTTTGACTATAATCTCTTCAAATATTTTATCAGACCCATTCTCTTCCTTTTCTTCTTCTGGAACCCCTATAATTTGAATGTGGCTGCCTTTAGTGTCCCAGAGATCTCTGAAACTGTCCTCATTTCTTTTCATTCTTTTTTCTATATTCTGTTCCTCAGCAGTTATTTCCACTATTCCATCTTCCAGCTCATTTACTCATTGTTCTGCTTCAGTTATTCTACTATTGATTACTTCTAGTGTATTTTTCATTTGAGCTATTGTGTTATTCATCATTGTTTGTTTGTTCTTTAGTTTTTCTATGTCCCTGTTAAAATTTATTTTATTTCTCCTTCTGTGCCTCCATTCTATTTCTAAGATTTTGGATCATCTTTACTATCATTATTCTGAATACTTTTTCAGGTAACATGTCTATTTCCCCTTCAATTATTTTGTCTTGTAGGTTTTTACCTTGCTTTTTCATCTGTAACATATTTTTTTGTTGTCTTATTTTTTTCTGATGGGTGGGGCTGTTTTTCTCTCTTGCTGGTTGTTTGGCCTGAAGTGTACAGCACTGGAGTTTGCAGGCAGTTGGGTTGAGCCATGTTTGGTGCTGAGATGAGGACCTCTGGGAGAGCTCACACCAATTAATATTCCCTGTGGTCTGAGGTTCTCTGTTAGTCCAGCAGTTTGGACTCAGCACTCTAACCTCAAGAGCTTAGGACCTATCCCCGGCCTGAGAACCAAGACCATGCAATCTGTGTGGTGTGGCAAAAAAAGGCAGCAAACCCAAAAGAGCAGAGCTGTAACAAAGAATAAAAAAATAAAATAAAATTAGAATAGTAAAAAGTATATTAGAAAAAAATTAACATGAAACAATAAAGCAAAACAGAATCACAACAACTAAAAAAAAAAAAAAAGTCCAGAAAAGGCCTTGGTGATGGGGGGAGGTTGGGAGGTCTTAGCCTCAGGACCCGTGTGGTAAGAGAGGACCCCAGAGGGTGGAGGTTCAGACCAAGGACACCAACCAGCTTGCCGGGGCTTGAGCTGACAGGGACCACTTTCCTCTCCAGTCCCCAGATCCCCTGAAGTTCTCTTCCCTTTCCCTCTGATGCCCTTGCCATGACTGTACCCCTCTGAATGTGGGAAACCCCTCTCCTCCCCCAGCTGTACCTCACTGGTACTGGTTCCATTACTCCTCCACTTTTCCTTCCTCTCCTTCCCCTCCACATCCTACCCTGTTATACAGGGATTCCTCCTGTCCCTTTAGGTGTCTGAGGTACCCCACCAGTGCCTGGTAGGTGCCTAAGTTGTGAAGAGATGCGAGCTCCGTGTCCTCCTACTTTGCCATCTTGGCTTTGCCCACTAAATTTTTAGAGAGTTATTTTGTGGGTGTATGAGTTTTTCAAAAAATGTATATATAAATTGTAGTGTGAAATATTTCTTATTTTCTTTCTTACATATTACTCTACATTAAAACAGTAGAAAAAATTAGTTAGCTAGATGCCAGATAAATAGATGGATAGATATATGAAGGAATAGAGAGGGAGAACAAGAGAGAAAGAAAGTACACAAGTTAGAAAAAGAGAGAGAGAAAGAGAGATGGATAGATATATAGGAAGGTAGTAGATAGATAGATCAGGAAAAAATTCATAGACTCATTTCACAGGGCCAGTGGAACCAACGTGAGGGCAGAAAACAATTAAAACCAAACTGTCTTATTCACTATGTAGTCCTCATTTTAAACTTTAGACAAACAAACAAATGGAGAATCCTTGGCCAGGAAAGGGCAAGTGTTTCTAGAAAAGTTACAAGACCCAAAGAAAAATGAATGAGTTTTGATTTTAGTCCCACTTTTGCTTAGAGACAAGAACCAATGGACCATCACAGAGAGAACTTAACTTACCTACATTTTTAGAAAAGTTCGTGTGTGTTTCATTCAGGATTGACTGTGGAATGTTCACATCTGACACTTCCTCCATCTTAGACTGAATAAATGTGCAAACTCTGAGAAGTTCAGAACTGAGACTGCTTCAAATATATAAATAATTTTATATAGAGTGAAGAAAGAGTTGTATTATGACTTTTGTGCACCCTAATCACTTTTGTCTTTGTGGACCTGTTCTTCCATTTTACAAAAAACAACCAACTAGTAATATATATTATATTTATGACTGTTGGCGTAAGATGAGTATAATCAGGATGAATTCATTGTATATTCATTATTGTTACAATAATTTTTCTTCTGATTTTAAAATAAATTGAAATAAATTAAAACTAAACATTTTCTTGGCCCCTAAAATTGTTAGTGACCTTAGGCACCATGCTTACTATGCTCAGTGGAGGTCAGCCATACGTCAGAGGAGGGAGATGAACTATTTATCATTCCAACAACTTCAACAATTCACATTAACAATTTACAGTTTGTAAAATATTTAGGTATCATCTTATTTGGTACTTACAAAAACTCTGTATAATAGGTACTAATGGCACCAGCTTTAGAAATGCTGACATGAGTCTTGCCAGTTGTAGTGCTATCACCACTAGAAATTAGTAAGCAAAATAATTTTGCATGAACTCACATCTTATTTCTTTCTTTTTTTTTTTTTTTTTTTTTTTTGCGGTACGCGGGCCTCTCACTGTTGTGACCTCTCCCGTTGTGGAGCACAGGCTCCGGACGCGCAGGCTCAGTGGCCATGGCTCACGGGCCCCGCCACTCTGCGGCATGTGGGATCCTCCCGGACCGGGGCACGAACCCGTGTCCCCTGCATCGGCAGGCGAACTCTCAACCACTGCGCCACCAGGGAAGCCCTCACATCTTATTTCTTAAAGGGCCAGTGCAACTTATTTATGCTTTTGTAGGATCAGTGTTAGAATTGTTTCTGTTTTATGAGTGGTCATCTCATCTTGTCACATTACAGATAAATTAATTTCCCCTTTTGATGTGAAGCACGGCTCTCTCTCCTCCATCATACATGATTGATCAGATATGTAAATATATATATTTGTTGAATATATGAAAAAAAACATAAAGAGCACTCTTTATGAGCCTAGCTTTTTATTAATGACAACTGGTACCCCCACCTTACCACCCTCCAAAAAACTGAAAATAATAATTTTAACTTTCCTTAGGAGATTTTATTTTTGAAAATTTGGATGCAGCTCAAAACTTCAAATAGTTATGGGATTGGCCTATTAACACATTGTGTGTTTGGGGAAAAAAAACCTTATTTTTTAAAACATCTGAATCCTATAAGCTTTGTTCCTAAATGAAATAAAAGTAGCACAAGTTTGAATATTTCTAGGAGTGTGTATGAAAGTGAAGCTCTTCGTGCTGTTGGAGAGTAGTTCTCTTGTTTTAGTGGAAGAATCTATTACAGATAACAGAGTCTCTGGCCTCTGTAATGCACAGCACCACTCATCTGTCAAGCTCTTTCATTTGAAAATAATGAACAGCCAAGAGTTTGAAAAACTAAAGCTATTAAGAATATTTATGCAGGAAAACTATCACTAAACACCTCCACTCACTCATGTAATGAGATTGGCATCACGATAAAATTCTTGTCTTGTAAGATAACGATCTTATGGCTTTTTCTGGCTCTTAAACCAAAGATAATTGGGTTAATCTCTGTGGGAAGTCCATCTGTTTCCAGTAAACCATTTTAATTGTGGATGACTTTATTTCACAAAAGTAGAAAAGGTCTTGCCACTAGCTTCCTGATCTTGGGAAATATAAGAATGGATATCAAAATTCAAAATGTAGATGTGCAGAAAATAATACTGCCACAGTGGATTTGCCAGTCTGTACATAGTGTGATACGGACAACATTATATTATATTTGTTTACTGCTTTTCATTGAGGATTTAAACATTAAGTTTAGTGCATTAATACTTGTGCATTACTCCTGAGACAAGGACAGAAGGATGTATTAATGTTGCATGGATAACATGAGACTATGCACAGGCAAAATTATAAAACTAAAAACATAGGTTGTGTTTGCAAACTTTCCATATATGTTGCCACACATGTTGTGTTTGGTCATATAGCACAACATATTGTGGCATATTCTAATTGTTTCATGTGTGAGGATGCAATGTATTCAACTTAATTTTGCAAGCTCATTAAAGGTAGAGTCTAGCTATATGCATTATACCTAGCTCAGATTTTCTAGGCATATATTAGGTGCTTAATAAACTTAAAAAAATTGTTTGAGCAATGGATTAATTCATAGTTGAGTTAGATCAGCAGTAATTCATTCAAAAATGCAATGGATTTACTTAGTAATTTAGAAAAAAAATTAGTTCATGTTTTCTTTTCATGTATGCTAGAACATCATTGAATAAAAAGAAATATATAAAAACATTCTCCCTTCCAGACTCTGGGTCTAAGCTAGTGTATTTAACCCAAGTCAGTTAATAGTGGCATAAACGTACAGCATTGTTATGATGACCAAAAGTGTTCCTTTTGTATGGTAAGCACTATGTGAATGTTTGGCTTTTCTGTAGCCATGTTATCAGTATATGATTATGATTATTGAGAGTATCATATCTGGTTCACAGATTTCTGATTGTAGACAAGTTAATCTGTGCCTAAGTGAGAGGAAGTCTAGATCAAGAAGCAAACTCTGCCTCAGTAGAACTTATGTTTTAGAGTTAGAAGACATGTTTTGGTCTATATTTGTTTTTTACTAAGTATTACTTTGTTGGAAAGTAATGCTTAGTAAAAGTTATCTGCTTTCTGTCATACAGATAAAAGGTAAGACTTCCACAAAAAGAAGACAACAGGGAGCACAAGATAGTGACTTTGGTTTGACTCATTCAATATATATTCATTGAACATCTGCCACAAAGCAGGTACTGTACTGGAAGCAGAATCAGAGGTGTCTCTGACATTCTCTGACACTTACAGTCTTGAGGAAGAACCAGCCAGTACTTGGAGTTACACCCATGAAGACACAATTACATCTCTGACCAGGACTACAAAGGAGAATGACATGGTGGGCAGAGAGTGGGTCATAGAGAGACTTAACCTGGAATGAGTGCTCAGGAAAAGCTTCTTTGAAGTAATAATGATTGAGGTAGAATTTGTGCTGGCTATCAGGGAACAGATGGTGGGCAGGAGAGCACAGGTTGCAATGTTCCAGAAACCGGGAGCATTATGTGGGAAGCTTCTTTGATGGAAGGTAGCAGAGCATATTTGAGAGACTCTGTAGTGTATGGATGAAAGGTGGCTGTAGAAATATATAGAAGCTCTTCCAGGGCTTAAAACCATGATAAGGAGTGTGTTCTTTACCCTAAAGGTATGAGAGCATCCCTGAGAATTGTTTAAAATTAATAAATAAATAAATTTATATTATGGTATAACATAAACTTTTCCTTTTTAACTACTTTTAAGTGTACATCCCATTATCGTTATGTGCATTTACAATGCTGTGCAACCATCACCACTATTCATTTTCAGAAAATTATCATCATGTCAAACAGAAGCTTTGTGCCCATTAAATAATACCTCATCATTCCTCCTTTCCCCCACCCCTGGTAATCTCCATTGTGCTTTCTGTCTCTACGAGTTTGCCCATTCTAGGTACCTCATATAAGTGGAATCATATAATATTCGTCCATTTATATCTGACATTTCATTTAGCATAACGTTTTCAAGGTTCATTCAAGTTCTTCATCAAATGTGAGAATGGAGTCAAATATGTGTTCCTGAATTCCTCTTTAGGATGGGTAATATAGGAGATAGATAAAGGGAGACCTCCTAGAAGGGTGTTGTGATTCTCATGGTGAGAGACAATGCAGTTTGAATAAATATATTTATCAGTAGAGGGAGTGAAAAATCAGCGGATTGAGGAGATATTTAGGAAGAAACTATAGTCTTTAATGAGCTGACCATCTATTTCAGGGACATGAAGTAAACAGAAAGCACAATAATGCTAACTTGTCATAACAATTACAGGGTTATATACAGATATAGAGAGTCAACAGATATTGATTTAATAAAACTGTGCCTGAGGATTGGATAAGCAAATCCAATAAGCAAATGATAAGCAAACATCATTCAGATGAGAATAACAGACATACAGTGTGTAACAGTGAGAGAACGAGATAAAGCAGAATGATCAAACGTCAAACTCTGGAATTTATTTATTTTTATTTTTTAGCTTTTTAAAATTAGTTATCTATTTTATACCTATTAGTGTATATATGTCAATCTCAATCTCCCAATTCATCCTACCACCTCTCCACCTCACTTTCCCCTCTTGGTTTCCACACGTTTGTTCTCTACATCTGAGTCTCTATTTGTGCCTTGCAGACAAGTTCATCTGTATCATTTTTCTAGATTCCACATACATGTGTTAATATACTATATTTGTTTTTCTCTTTCTGACTTACTTCACTATGTATAAACCCTAGGATTTAGACAAGCCCTATGATAGCTATAGAAATTCTGAGAAGGGGAGAACAAATGGGGAAATCAGGGAAAGCTTCAGAAGAAGGTAGGACTGTGCCAACCCTGGTCACAAGGTAAGGGTTTTTTTTTTTTTTTTTTTTTTTTTTTTTTTTGCGATACGCGGGCCTCTCACTGTTGTGGCCTCTCCCGTTGCGGAGCACAGGCTCCGCGGCCATGGCTCACGGGCCCAGCCGCTCCGCGGCATGTGGGATCTTCCCGGACCGGGGCACGAACCCGTGTCCCCTGCATCGGCAGGCGGATTCTCAACCACTGCGCCACCAGGGAAGCCCACAAGGTAAGGTTTTGTGACATAGAGGAAAAGGATGAGCTTATCGCAGAATGACAAAGTCAGAATGTTAAGAAAATGCCACATTAGTCCAAGGACCACAGTAAAATTTCAGAAATGGATGAGAACTTTCTCAGAGAACGAGAAGCAACATTTCTACATGTATTTAGACAATAATAAATAATGCAGGATCAGAAAATCAATTTAGTGAAAGACAATCCTTCTTTCAACTTATCCCTTGGAGGTCCTAAAATGCTTGAGGTAGACACTCTTTTGCTCTGAAATGACTCCATGGGGATCAGCAGAAATCTTTTAATTTGGAGCAGCATCCCCAGCTCAATGTGAACACAAGTTTCCATTTTCTAACTAAGCTTAATAATGTATTTGAAGTCTAGAACAAATAACCAAAAAATAAATGTGTTCTTTAACACGCTGGAAAACTCAGATCTGACTGCCAAGGAACTGAATCTACTTCACACTGTCAGGAGAATTTCATCAGTATCTGAAGCAACTAATATCAGTAGGTGAAGAAGATAAGTAATGAGGCAGAAAAAGAATAAGAAGACTGGATGTACAAAGCAATTCATGGCGAGGCAAGATATTGATTGGAAATTACAGTTAATTACATTGGTAAGGGGCAAAGAAGGCAGCATTTTCTCAGATGTGAACAAGTGACATTTCAAAGCACTTTTCATGTGTTTGAACTCAGACCTCTCAACGGCCTTTGTGTTGGTGCAGAGAGGAGAGAGAGATAATTGCATAAGGTCAGTTCCCTTTGTTTAGAAAAAGGCATTTTCTGGCTAGAAGCTACATTTAAGGCTTGAAAAATGACAGATGAAAATATATTGTCATCAGGCCACAACATTTTCCTTTGAGTTCAACTACTAGTTTCTCCATAACTCTTTTTGCTTCACTTTTACATTGGTTCTACCAATTAGTCAGTTAGTTCCACAGTATATACTGGTGCCAAAACAACACCAGATCAGGCATATTCCTAAGGCCACCTCTAGAGAACTGAGTGCAGAATGAAGTATTATGTCAAATAAATTGTATGGAAACAAGTGTTATGGGACTTAAAAAGTCATTGTAGACAGATGGGATCAAAGAAAGGTGTTATGGACCAGGTGGACTTTGAGTGGAGTCTTGAAGGGTTATAACATTCTATCAGGCACAAGGAAGAGGATGTGTTTCCAGGAGGGGCAGGAGTGTGAGTAAGTAAAGATGAGGAAGGTAACAATGAGGGCTTGTTGGGACCACAGTTCTTTCAGAGAAGTCCTGGTTGGAAGAGCAGAATGAAGTTTCATGGAAGGAGTGCTGACTCTCAGATTACAAAAAGAGTATGATTTTATCATATGTAAGTATACAGGGCCCCAGTGACTGTTTTAGAAACCTAGATATTTAATAAAATGGGGTGTTCTAATGTTTACCTAATGGGAAAAGCGTAGGCTGGAAGATAAGTTCAAGGCAAAGGGACAAGGTTGGGTATTTTAGCCCTGGTTCAGGCGTGAAGGAGTCATGACCTGATTTATGTCAGGCCAAGGAAAGTTAGAGGAAGAATCAAGGGTGGGAACCATCAGAACATGACCAGCCTCCCCTCCTCTGGTGGACTCAGGCTATGATCTCAGACAAGTTGGGCTCAGTTGCCAGTGAGAGGAATTACAAAGTCAAAGCTTGAGAGGACTTGTGTAGGAGGTAGAAAATGCCCACTGCCATTTCTACCTCCTTGGGTGCTGCCTCCTGGAATGGTACTCCTGAAGTTGTGCAAAGTTTAGGCCCTGGAGACAGAGCAACTGAATGTCGGGAGATCAGGGGTGTGGTTATCAGGTCTACGGTCATTGAAAGCGAGCAGAAGAGTACTGATTTGTGGTTCAGTCAAAGACAACAGTCACAGTAATTCCCCAGAACTTCATTAATCCCCATGATGGTTGCTAAAGGCTGCTTTCTCATGGGGACCTCTTACACCTTAGCAGTTCCTCGCCAAGTTGTCTTTGTTATTCAATCATCTACCCAAATAAGGATGTTGATTCCACAGAGAGAGATTTCTGGGTTTTAGGTAATGAAATTCCTTCCTGAGAGATAGTTGCTGTCAGGCTTTCTAGATATTCAGAAATGACTCAAATTATTCTGAAACCTAACTACACTTTAAAACCACTTCAGGAGCTTTTAAAAGATGATAGGATGGGATCTCCCTGAGCTAATTAAATCTGAATCTTTAGGGTGGGCAGCATTGCTATTATTATCTTTTAATTGGCTAGGTGATTCAAAGGGGCTAACAAAATGTCTTGATGGATGTTTGCTTCAGCATAAATTAGTCACATCAAACTCACTTCTGACTCACATGAACCAGTACAGTGCATACATCAAACAGGGAAAAGAGTTTCCAGCCATGGGCAGTGGACGGTGGTCAGATGAGCTCAGTGTAAAGGAGGACAAGATGTTTGGACACTGGACTAACAGCCAAGAGTGAGTTGGTACCTGCCTTTTTATTTTTGCCCCCAAGGAGTTGATGTAAAGCTAAGGATGAGGCTTACCCAGGACTTGGTTTACCTGACTACTAGAAAACACTGCTAATCATTTTGAGTTGATTTATCAAATCCTGGATGATTGCATAACCCTGTCAAAAAATGTGCCAATCAGACAAACTACCAGCCTCAGGAATGTAACCCAGAACTTGGTCAGAAAACTGTCAAAAAGGCAGATTCTTCATGGTCTCTGGCCGTGGGCTCTGCATTTCTGAGAAGCACTGCATTCTGATAACTAGTAGCATAGAGGAATGCAGATGCCCTTGGACACTCCAAATGATGGGTTCTAAGTAAGGTCTGGCAGGAGGGTTTTTAAAATGATATTTTTCTCGAGTATTTTCTTTGGGAATTCTGAAACCACAAAACCAGCTTTAAAACTCTTCTTTGAAAATGTATAATGATACCACTGGGTCCTGAGGTTACATCCTGAGTAGAGGCTGGTGCCTTTAGCTGCAGAGTTTTCCCTAAACCTGCCATATCTTTTAAATAAATGATGACTGAAATCCTTGCAGTCCCAAAGATATTAGTAAACTTAGCCCTGAAGAGCTGTCTCTAACAGCACTATCACCTACAGACATTCACTGAGAGCCTCCTTCTCATAGGGCACAGAGAAAGGTCACTGAAACATCAGGTGTCCAAAACACAACCATGCACTAAAAGATATTAGAGTCACATTAGAAAAGAAAACCAAATATAAAAAAAGGAAAAATGTGCTTTTTCTAAATTTATATTTTAACATTTCAGATTTGGAAACTGAGATCAATCATTTAGTTTAATTTTTTTCCATTTTATATTAGCCACATTAGACATATCACTTGATCTAATATCCCCTACAAATATAACCTTTCCATGGCTACGGCAATAAAACACATGATTTGTTTAAATAACAAAAAACTATTTAAAAACTATTTAACTCACAAAAAACTATTTAAACTATTTGTTTAAATAGTTTTAAAATTCATATTTTTCATTCAGAATAAAGAGATCACAGTATTATGAATCTGGCTCGTAGAGTCAGAAGTCTCTGGGTGCACCTGCCTTTGTTACAATCAAAACATTGACCCCAAAAGAGGCCTGTAATTCAGTCTTTGCATCATTTTGAAATATGTTGGCTTTATCTTGTTTACATCATACATGTAATTTTCCGGCCAAGGAGTCAATTTTTTCATTCTTCTTCTATTTTGTTTTAATCCACAGTTTATATTCCAGGAATAAAACCCATTGCCTTATAGTTTTCTGTTCTCATTTTCTTTGCTTGTACTTTTTATCATGCTACAATCAACTTCCCCTCCCCACACAGTTAGTAAACATCTCCCACATTCATGAAGCCACTTAACGATCAAATATTTTATATTTACTGCCCACTGGAATCTAAATCATTATCATTATCATTAACCAACTGCTCTGAGCCATGAACAAGTACAGTGAATACATCGAGCAGGGAAAAGAGTTTCCAGCTGTGGGCAGTAGATGGTGGCCAGATGAGCTCAGTGTAAAGGAGAACAAGATGATTGGACACCAGACTAACAGCCAAGAGGGAGTGAGTACCAGTCTTTTTATTTTGCCCCCAAGGAGTTAATATAAACTAGGTATGAGGCTTACCAGAACTTGGTTTAACTGATTACTAGAAAACACTGCCAATCATTTTGAGTTGATTGGATGATGGCATAGCCCTGACAACAAAGTTACCAATCAGAAAAACTACCAGTCTCAGGAATAAATGAGATGTAAACTTCCATTGATTACTGTGAAATCTATTTATATTAAGTTACTAAGTGACTGGGATTGAAAATACCTGTGTGTTCTGTTATTGCTGCTTAATTTATGTTTTATATTAGGTTTAGGATTACTTCAGTTACTGTTGTGAATCTTTCTCACATGGATAACTGAAGGGAAATGGTTTGCATAAGTATTAGGCAAAACAAAAACATTTCAAACTTTCTCTCCCATTCTCTAATCTCTCTCTCTCTTTCTTTCTCCATCCCCACTCTGTTTCAATTCCTTAGCTTCCTAAAGAATAAACATACACACAAACACACACAAACATACATAAACACATAAAATTTTTTACAGAAAGGAACTTATCTCTAGTATGAATCTTCATATGTTTGTTTGTTGGTTTGCATGCAGTATTCTCATTTATTTCCATAGAAACCTACTGAGACTCATGCTAAGCACTGAGCCAGGTGATGCGAGTACTTATATCAACAATATCTGCATGCCATGAACATCACATAAATAGAACATAGGTATCTGTATGACTTACCCTTTTTGTATCACTTACATATCAGACATCTCATGTACATTGTATACCTTACTTTTCATTTTGGCATTCATGCTAAGAAAGCAGTGCTGCATAATGGAAAGTTCATTGCCTATGCAGCAAAGACAAGAAAGTTATTAATTTGATCTTGGGCAAGTCATAACTTCTGTGGTTCTCAGAAGCCACATGTGTCGATTTCAATGACTTGTCTATCTAATGGGGTTGCAGGTGAAGATCCAACAATAAAAAATAATAGGGACATTTCAAATTACTTTTAAGAGAGATAGATTATAAATAAATAAATGCAAAAATTCATGTTTTAGTAAGATAAAGTTTAAAGGATGACTGCTGGTAGAAATATATTTTTGCAGTAAACTGGTGAGCAATCTCAAGCTCCATCTCATATGTCCTCCCTTTTGTATATGCAGTTGTTTTACTTTTCTTCAAAATGGAGACTATGCTCAGGATGGCAAACATATTTTCTATCTCATGGTTCTTCAAACTTTTGCTAGTGACTTCTGGGGTGGTGATTGAAAGATTCAGATGTCAAGTGCAAGGTCAATGGGCTAGTGTCCTGTGAGGTGAGCAAGGGGCACCAGGAGTTGTTGAGCACGTGCTGATGCCTGAGAACCCTGGTCCAAATCATGGGCACTGGAGTCAGTACCATAGTGAGAAACCCACATGTTGAATTTTTTCTCTACTGTTTCTCATCTATTATATGCCTTTTTCAAAGGGAAGACAAAAAAGCTATTTTGATTATCCATTTAGCAGCTGGGCAACCTGAAGAATGGGATGAATCACTTACTAATACCTTCTCCCCACAATTTGAATTTCAGGTTTGCTAAAGAAAACTAAAGGGGATGAAAGTTCTTCAGGTGGGCATTAAATAAGCATAAATTGAGCACTCTCTGTATACACAGACCTCAGACTAGATACCAGGAAAGATGTTGTGCTTATCCTGCCTAAAGAGGTTAAACTCATCTCAAAGTTTGCTTTGGCTGTCAAGACTGATGCTTTCAGATACACACTAAGAGACTATGAAAAGGCTTATTGCTTCCATAATGAGGCTTCCTGAGACCAGAGCATGCCTCCCAAACATTTATGAAAATGGCTTGAAAATCAAGGAAATAAGACTGATTTGAGGTTTTTATTATGGTTAAAGGGTGGATCCAGAATGAAGATACACATGGGTGGGCAGGAGCAGGAGTTTGCATGATTCAAAGCAAAGAAGGGAGCACCTGACTTTCCTAATCAGTTTCCCCACATATAAAGTAGAATAGGAGGAGAGAGGAGTGAGGCTTCAAAGCTGTCAGTCATCAAAGATCAAAAAATGAAGTTAGATTCTTTTATAAATGTTTAAATCCTATGGCCAAAACACCCCTAAAATGTAATTTAGTCACTGTAAGTCACAGTTAAAACTTTATTTAACAAAGAAAAAAAGTGCAGTTAAAATCAACTCATCATAATTTGATTAACTTTCAAAATATGTTTCAGATAATAGGCAACATATGGACTTTGAAGATGGCCAAATTGAGAACTAGAGTAATCACAAATGTTCTGGAAAATTGGTAAATTAGCCAGGGCTTGAAACATGGTTAGGATTTGACCAAGCCAAGAAGATAGGGGAAGATTTTTCAAGCAAAATGCCCTTCTCAGTCTCTCCTGAAACATATCCAGGTTGTTCATGTCTTTTTTTTTTTTTAAGCTTTAAGTATATATATACACATAGAAAAAAATCAGCTTTGAACAAAGTTTGTGATAGAATGAATATATGGCCCACTGTGCATAGAATGTTCATAGACAAAGAAAAATTTATTTTAACTTTTGAATCGAGTGGTTATTATTTTTTATGAGTGCTTCCCTTTCTTCTTCATTCATTTTCCTTTTGCACATTTGTTTGGAGTTTCTCACAGTTAGGTTTTAAGGTAGGTAAGCATAGATGTCCAGACCATAAAGCAGTTTTCCCTAGGGTCAAAGCAAATCACTGCATAAATCAACATACATGAGAATTTCACAGACTCTCAGCCTCAAGAGGACTTTTGAAAACTGACATGCTGGAGCTTTTCAAGTTGCCTTTGTATAATGTGCAGGGTATTCTCAGCATTACTTCCTCACTACTTCCTACAGAAATGTTAGAAAACTTCAGAAGATAGCTTTTCCTTTGAATTTTTTTGGATATTTTTCCACCTACAGCTTTGTTTTTGAATCTTGACTGTTACAAACAGCCTTATAAACTGGATTGCCAGAGCCCAGGGATAGTGCACCCCCAGTCAGCCAAATATGAATGAAATTTTGCTGAAGAGTCTCCTGGTTGACTCCCCATACCCTAAAATGAGGATTTGGAAAGGACTCGAAAGTTTTCCCTTTTCTCTCAAAAACTGGGCCCATGGGACCTTGAACAGTTTTTAAAACACACACAAAAAAATCAAGATAAAAAACCTATATACCTTTTGTCAGGGTTTTATGCATTCATACACAATTTCAGTGGGTATTCTATAGCTCTATGGGGGAAGTTGAGCTGCAAGGAGATGTTTTCCCTGCTTTTTTATTTGTTAGTTTTATTTTGTTTGTTCGTTTTTTGGTTTGCTTGTTTTGACAGAGAAGAAGTTCCATTATTTAGGTGTTAAATTTTTTTAACAATGCATAAAAAATCTTATTTTAGTTTGTTTTAGCTTAGAACATCTGTAGGACAGTGAGGCAAAGTAGTAGTGGCATTCAAGGAGATAACCAAGTTTCTCCTGTTGATGGGAAAGTGCTTCATTTATCATCTGAAAGTTTTTACTCTTAGGGACTGACAACACCTCTAGTTGTTCCCCTTACCTGGAAGAGTGTCTATAGACCTAGTAAAAGTCATTCAACACATACTTATTGGCACTTGCTGTTTGCTATTTATTCTATTTGCTATTCTATTTTCTAAGAATATTAAATTGAAAACAACTTTTTTTTTGTCTTCATGAAGCTCCCAATTTGGTGTGAAAATGGGTATATAAAGAGTTGTGATATAGTGTGATAAATGTAAAAAGAAATCTGGTAGTGTGTGTGTGTATTTGGGGGTGGGGGGGTTGGAAGGAGCCTACTAAGAAAGAAATTTTACCAAAATGATGTGCCAGTCACATAGGTCAGGCAGAGAGATGGTATGACAAGGAACTCATAAACAATGGTATTGCTCTATGATTTATTGACAAGGTGGAGATACACAGACATATACACACATAATATTTTAAAGAAATGGACAAATAACTATGAAAAAGGTCATGTTAGAAAATAATATATTTCTAAAGCATTTTACTTTTTCAAAGTCCCTCTCAAAGTCTTAATGGGACATTAGTTATTGATATTTTTGTTTCTTAAGAAAATAAGTTAATTGGGCACCATCATAAATTATACTGAGTAGAGAATTTTGATTTCCAATTACCAGTTTTCTAACTTCTAGGTGAATACTCTTTTTAACAACTTTTGCTTCAGTCAGGAAAAATTTTTATTGGAATAGAGACAAAAAGGGGACCAAGGTAGAAAGTAGAGACATGAGCCAGGGTCTGCTTAAGGAGTTGTAAGTCTGGGTAATTTGATTAAGTTGAGAGTTTAGAATAAACAGTGGCCTCATCTTGACATTCTAGTGATGGGAACATCAGAAGTCACTTCTAATCAAGTGATAAAATATACAAAAAGCAATTAAACAATATAATATCTTGGGTTGACTAAAAAGTTCATTTGGGTTTTTCCCTAACATCTTATGGAAAACCCTAATGAATTTTTTTGCCAACTCAATAAAATAGCAATATATTATAAAGCAAATTATAAGATCACAAGTCCTGAGCATACTGATAAGAATATCCAGTAGAGATGGGGAGACTCAGTGACTATCCAGACACTGACTTGTATTGGATATCTACAATTATGTCATACCAGAAGCAGAATATATGAGAACAGGAAATAAGTTTCCTGGTTTGGAACATTGTTTTGGACTAATGTGAAAAATAATGGGTGGTGGTGGGGAGAATGAAAGTTAAATGAGTAGATTTCTGAGAAAACAAATCTCTGCTATAAGATGACAAGATCTAAATAGTTGTTATGAGGGATAGAAATTATGAGTTTTTTAGAAGTAAAAACAATAGAAATTTAGGAATGGAAATAATGAGTGTATGTTGTAATAATCATACTTATAAAAAAGACATTAACTAATACAGTCCCCCAAAAATACCAGTAAAACATAAGTGGCAAAACATCTTCAAATTCTGAGATATGTTAATAGAGTCATATTAATAGTGGAAAGTTTAATTCACTTCTATAAGGACTTTTAAAAAACCATAAATATGGGTATATATAATTAAAATTGTAGAACCAATTTACCCAATCTATGAGATGTAATTACCTCACAGTCAACAAATAAATAAAGACATTATTTTGTGCATAAGAAAGATTTAAAATTCAACATGTACTTGGTCAAATTGGAAACCTTGATACATTCTTGAAAGTAGAGAGCTGAGAGTCTAAATTCTCTGATGATGATGTTGCTGTGCAGATATAAATAAAGAAAGTAATCACCAAATGACTTTAGCCATTTCTTTCTTCATAATGATCCATAAATTTTACATCAAAACTTAGAGAAGTGGCTAAAGGTTAAATAAGAGAAAAATGTGTAACCTTTAACTTGTGTTATTAAGTAAAAAGATTGAAAAAACTGTCTAAAGCAAGTAGATACAGGAAGGGGTTAACATACTTGAAAACCAGGGTAACAAAAAGAAAAAATATACAGTAGATTCACAAAAACCAAAAAGAAAGGAACTTGAGCATAATATAAAAGAAAACCATCAAACCACAAATGGAAAAATGAGAAGAAGATGGAAGGAAGAAAGAAGAACTACAAAAATAACTGGAAAACAATGTTTAAAATGGCAGTAAATATAGTTATCAATAATTACTTTAAATGTCAATGTACTAAATTTGTGGATCAAAAAGCATAGAGTGGCAGATTGGAGGATAAAACTAGAACCTACAATATGCTGTCTACAGGAGACCCACTTTAGGGTGAAAGACACATATAGATTGAAAATGAGGGAATGGAAAAAGATATTCTATACAAATAGAAATGACAAGAAAGTGAGGGTAGTAACACTCATATCAAACAAAATAGACTTTAAAACAGGCCAAAAAGAAAGACAAAGAAGGACACTATAACGTGACACAAGAAGAGGATATCATACTCATTAACACATTATGAACCCAATATAAGAGCACATAAATACATAAAACAAATACTAGCAGACATAAAGTGAGAAACTGATGGGAATATAATAATAACAGGAGACTTTAGTACCCCACTGACATCAATGGACAGATCTTGGAGACAGAAAATAAATAAAGCAACAGAGATCCTGAATGACATAATAGAAGAGTTAGACTTAATATCTACAGGACACTACACCCCAAAAAACCCAACATACAAATTCTTTTCAAGCACACATGGAATGTTCTCTAGGATAAACCACATACTAGGACACAAAACAAACTTAAATAAATTTAAAAGGATAGAAGTTATTTCAAGTATCTTTTCTGACCACAACAGCATGAAAATAGAAATCAACTACAGAAAGAGAAATGAGAAAATAAAAGATTACATGGAGATTAAACAACCTGCTACTAAAAAATTAATGGGTCAATGATGAAGTCAAAGAGGAAATAAAAACATACTTTGAGACAAATGACAATGAAAACACAATCATACAAAATCTATGGGGTGCAGCAAAAGAAGTACTAAGGGAAATTTGTAATGCTACAGGCCTTCATGAAAAAACAAGAAAACTGTCAAATAAACAACCTAACGTACCACCTAAAGAATTAGAAAAAGAAGAAAAAACAAAATGTAAAGTCAGTAGAAAGCAGGAAATAATAAAGATCAGAGAGAAAATAAATAAAATAGATAATAGATATTTTTAAAAATCAGTTTAAAAAAATCAGTTAAACAAAGAGCTGGTTTTTCAAAAGGATAAACAAAATTGACAAACCTCTGGCCAGTCTCACCAAGAAAAAAGAGAGAGGACACAAATAAACAAGTTAACAAATGAAAGAGTAAAAATAGCAACCAATACCACAGAAGTAAAAAATACCGTAAGGAAATATTATGAACTGTTATATGCCAACAAAATGGACCACCTAGAAGAAACGGACAAGTTTCTAGAAAAATATAGCCTGCCAAATCAAGAAGAAACAGATAATTTGAACAGACTGATCACTAGAAATAAAATAGTTTCTATAAAAAAAAATAATAATAATAAGCAAAAAAAACAAACAAAAAACTCCTTGCAAACGAAAGTCCAGGACCAGATGGCTTCACTGGGGAATTCTACCAAACATACAAAGAACTTATATCTATCCTTCTCAAACTCTTCTGAAATAACAAAGAGGAAGAAACACTCTCAAAGTCATTCTATGAGGTCCCCGTCACCCTGATACCAAAACCAGACAAAGATGCTACCTAAAAAGAAAATTACAGGTCAATATCTTTGATGAATATACATTCAAAAATTCCCAACAAAAAATATTCTGTCTTCAACACAAGCCACTATAAATATCAATAGAATAACAATATTAACTAAAAGAAAATAATAGAAGAAAATTAATAGCAAAATTGAAAATTAATAATAAAATAAAAAGTATATTTGAATTAATATAGTTAAAATGGTCATACTACCCAAAGAAATCTACAGATTTAATGCAATAACTGTCAAAATACTCATGACATTTTTCACAGAACTATAACAAATAATCCTAATATTTGTATGGAGCCAAAATTGCCAAAGCAGTCCTGAGGAAAAAGAACGAAGCTGGAGGCATAAACCATCAGGACTTCAAAGCTACAGTAATCAAAAGTATATTTGATTAATAAAAGTGGTTGGCCATAAAGACAGTTTAAGTATAGGCCCCTGTATATATATATATATATATATATATATATATATATATATATATATATATATATAAATTGTGTTTAGGAATATGATCTATCTATCTATCCTAACCATAGATAGAGTCATTTGAATTTTTAAAAGATTACATGTGAATTTATATGAATAAATTTGAAAATCTAAGTGATTTTTTATATAAATATAAATAAGTTACCTCAAGAAGAGGTGAAAAAACCTAAATAGATTGTTTTAAATTATAAAAACAATATATAGAAAAATTTTATTAAATAATTGGCATTCTAATTAAACCAAAACAAAAAATATTTATAATTTGTTCTATATTTCTAGTATAATTTTTAAATCAATCAAATTATTTCAGGGCATAAAAATAATTACAAATATCCCATCAATTCATTTCAGATACCTTACATTTAATTTAAAACTATTCACTCTCTCCTACACACACACACACACACACACACACACACACACACACACACACACACACACGTATATGTCAGTTTCATGTATGAACCAGGAGGCAAAATCCTAATAATAGGTAAAAACTTTGGGCTTCTGTATCATGATGCACAGAATTTCACAACTGTTGATATGATTCTTTAATTAGCCTCTGATTATTAGGTATAGCCATTATTATCTTTGTTTTATACACAGGGAGCTAATTCAGAGAGATAGTACGACTCTTCCAGTCTCCCTCAGTAGGTGAAAGGCAAAACTGGAGCCTCAATGACGTAGTTTAGAGCAGCAGTTCCCAACTTTTTTGGCACCAGAGACTGGTTTCATGGAAGACAATTTTTCCATGGACTGGGGAGGGCAGTGGTTTCAGGACGATTCAAGTGCATTACATTTATTGTGCACTTTATTTCTATTATTATTACATTGTAATATATAATGAAATAATTATACAACTCATCATAATGCAGAATCAGTGGGAGTCCTGAGCTTGTTTTCACTTGCTGCTTATTGATAGGGTTTTGATAGGAGTCTGCAAGCAATTGATTTATTATGGTCTCTGTGCAGTCAAACCCCTCTGCTAATTATAATCTGTATTTGCAGCCACTCCTCAGCATTAGCATCACCACCTCAGCTTCACCTCAGATCACCAGGCATTAGATTCTCATAAGGAACATGCAACCTAGATCCCTCATATGCACAGTTCACAGTAGGGTTCGAGCTCCTATGAGAATTTAATGTTGTCTCTGATCTGACAGGAGGTGGAGGTCCGGTGGTAATGCGAGTGATTGGGAGCGGTTGTAAATACAGATGAAGCTTTGTTCACTTGCTCTCCACTCACCTCCTGCTGTGTGGCCTGGTTCTTAACAGGCCATGGACTGGTACCAGTCTGTGGCCCAGGGTTTTGGGATCCCTGGTTTAGAGTCTGCTTTGTTCTGCAAGGCAGGCACTCGGTCCTGAGTGGGTGTAGGGTTCAGGCTGCAGGCTTTATCCTTCATCAGCTGCTGTGGTTGGCTCCATGGTATGTTTTTACTCCCACTGTTGACTTCAATAAGAACATTGCCATCAGACATCAGCACAGTTGCACTGGTACTGGTTAGCATGTCACTGACACTGGCTGATCTGAGGCAGAATCAGAAGCAAATCACAAGACAAGTTGCAGGGGGACCCAAGGCAGAATGGGAAGGAAGAAGATTAGCTGGGGGCCTTTTTAATACACCATGGACCTATGATCTTGAGCATTTCACAGACAGACATGAGGTGGAGCAAGTCATGCAGAAACAGAATGTGAGTACAGTGTGTTGCTCCTTAGGTGAGAGTACAGTGTGGTGGCAAACATTTGGATTAGCAATTAGAAACTTTTATTGACAGATTCAAAATATATTTCTTAAGCATCTGTTATACATGTCATTCTTAGCTACTAATTCATTAAATACACATATTTCTTGCTCTTGCAAAACTTAACACTGATAAGGGGAAATAGAATGTAAGTGATCAATGAAAAAAAAAATAATGAAATTTTGTTCCGGTACTGTCCACTGTACAAAAGGTCAACTAACACTTGGACACACTTTAGGTCATAAGATTCCTGAGAGGTTGTTTAAATTTTCCAACCATATATTTTCATCAGCAGAATGGAAATAATAATATTAACTGTGTGAACTCTATTATGGTCCTGATAAGATATGCATGAAAGCATATTTAAAGAAAGTAGTGCCTCGATTAATGAAAGTGAGGATTATTAGTGGTATTATTTTCCAGATAGTCAAAGATAAATATGCCTGAGCATTTTAAATTGTCATTTGAAAACCATGTAGTGACAGTATTTTCTTTTTTTTTTTAAATTTAGGGAATAAACTAATTACTATTAACATTATAATATCACTGTGGAATCATTACAAGATAATTATGTGGATGAAATTTATTTTTTTGTCTCTTGTAATAGTCTTTAAAGAAACCATTGTTGATCAAGCTCTATATGTTTAACAAATATTAAAGAAAATAAATGATTTCATCGTGGTCCTTTAGCAATTTTTGTAATTAATATTCTTATTTCTTTTGCTTTACATTTTAGCCATTCAACAAGTAATTAATTGCTCCATGAAGAGAAGATGAGTTAGGAGGCTAGAGAATGAGGGTAGAATTCAGACTAATTGCCAGATAATGTGTCCATGTAGTTCAGAAAGAATTGAAAACAGTTTTAAGAAACACTCATTCATGTCAGCTAGCACTAATTTTTGGTAAAACAATCCACATATGGAAATGAAATTAGAAACTCAGGGGAAAAAAAAGTTAAAGCTAAAATGAAAGCAAATTGCATAGCAAATATTACTGACTATGATCTCAAATAAGGGAAAACAGTACAAGAAATGAAGCCACATGAGCAAAAAGAAGAAATTCGATTTCTATTTGCATGTCCAAAATCCTTTTACTTAGATGCAAATCTGAAGGCCTAACATTTGACCCTTCTGAATGTGCTCATTTCCACGTTCTCATTAGTTTAACTGACTATATCTTAAAAGTAAATATCATTTTTGTAAATAGTTTGATGAAAATAATTGTCTCATTATATAATTCTATGAATATCTTAATTACATCCTCAGACGAGAAACAGGATATTATAATGAGACCACAAGGCAGAACAAGGAGGATGTCCTGTTTGCTGTGCTAACAGATATTTAGGATAGATAGTTGGGTAAATTTTAAGCCATGAAATCCTAGAATTTGTAGAAACTGTTAAAATTTTCCCACAAAGATGACTCATTTTTTTTGTCTATACACAGTATAAGAAGCCTTATCTAATGACAAGTGAGGATGAGCACTCTGTAACCTTACCACCTGAGGATAAGTACATATTCCTAAAATTATTATTGTATAAAAATGATAATAACACCTCACATCTATGTATTATTTTGTATAACACAAAACACTTTCATATGTATATATAACACAAAATACTTTCATATATATATATATTATTTTCAAGAGTATTTTTAAGCCTTAAGATAGACTATGGCACACATAAATTTAAATTAGTTTCAGCAAATAAAACCAGAAAAAATATCACAGACACTGCACTAATATTATTGCTTTCTCTACACTTGAGGTTTTTCAGTAAATTGATTTAACCTTTCAGCTTTTTATTTTTTTTTCTGATCCTTTCATCATCTTCACTATTTTCCAGAAAATGTTTATTATTAATACCAGTTAATTTTAAATGTTTTTAACTTTTAATATTTCCCAATTCTATTTTAAAATAAACTTTGTTTTCTTCCATTACAAAGAAATATATACAGATTATTAAAATCTTAGAAATATGAAAAGAATATAATGAAGAAAAACATCCCTTCTGCCATCTGAGCTTACCACAGGGCGAGGATTACATTTTAGAATATTGGTGCATTTTCTTGGAATTTTTTCTGTACATGTTTGAACACTGGTATATGCAACATTGAACTTATGGAATGCTTAATAAATAATATTTATCTGTTTTATAAAAGTTATCCAATATTAATTTTAAGTTTACAAGTAAACCATGAAAAAATATAGGCTGAAAAGAAGTTGTTAAACATATTCTCTCCCCCCCTACCCCCCCAAATTTTATTTCTATACTGAGAAATATATGCAACTAGTCTAAATTTAGTGAAAAATCTAAATTTTGTTTCTGTATTATATAGACACCAAACACCTTTGTTTGTTTACAGCATGAGTATAGGTGCCACAGGTGAGACATCTCAGTTATTTTAAATTTTTGAGGGAAACACCACAACATCTATTAAACCCTATCAACTTGAGGTAGTTCACAGTTTCAACATTAAAACACATACATATCTTTGTAAAACTGAGTTTTTCAGGAGATGCAAAAAGTAAATATTACATTACAATTATGATTCCACAGGAAATAAGAGTGATGGGATATTAATCTGACTTCAGTGTTTGAGAAGTTATGCAGTACCCAACAGGTGCAAACATCCCACTAATAAATAATGGTGGTTATTTCATAATGAAATAAAGTATTATCATTTTAAAATTTCTATGTGTTAATTTTTAGACATCTCTAAGTTTTAAAACATAAATATTTAAGTTATGTGAATCTAACTTTAAAACAGAGCAAGTAGGTATTTATTTTGGTATAAATATTGTGAAAAATTACTGTGACAATAGTGTGTTTTTAGACGGGGAACATCTGGCTTAGAGCATCTATTCAAGTAGCATTTTGAAAATTATTAACTAGTGATAATAATGATAATTAAATCTTTACACATGTAATATTTATTTTGAATGCTGTTACTCATACAAGATATTTCAGCTGGGTATAAAACATTTGAATTGTAAAATTTCACTCTTAAACAACTATAGATCCATTTTCTCTGTTTTTAAACACTGAGTAAAGAGATACATTCATAAGTCAAAAGTATATTTAATTTTGAAAATTAAATTTGTTTAGTTTAAGTGAAACAAATATTGAATTTGTACAAAAAAAAGTATTGACAGTTTGGAAACTATAAACTATCTCAATTAAATACAGTGTTAATAAATATTTCTTTACAGGATCAGTATTTTAAGCTTGAATCTATGATTCACCAAAATAGGATATATATTTTTTATGATGTACATTTTTTTCTTGAAAGGAGCCAAACCTTCCATTAGTTTTCCAATGAGGTTCATCATTAAACCTGCATTCCACTATCAATACTTTTTCCCACAAAGTTCTATATTTTACAGCTGTTAAATCAACAAGTATATATTTTATTTTATCAGAATCATAATATTTTGAATAAACTCTCTTTTGTTTATGTACTTCCTTTATTGTAAACATTCTTTGTGATACATAAATTGAATAAAAGTCATGTGAATGTTTTTTTCAATCCTCTGATTTTCACACTGAGATTAAATATGTAGAAAGAAACTTTGTTTTTTTTATGGTAATTTAAACGTTGCTTCTTTTCTCTGTGGCAAGGAAAGCAGCTGTTCTGGGAAGTGAATGTTTTTTGACTAAACTATTCTGTAGATAACACCACAAGTAAGAAGCTTGAAATAAAGTCACAAGAAAAAAAAGAATCCTACAGACGCAGATTGTTATAGGAAAAGCAAGTTGCTATTCTCAACCTTGATATTTAAAACCAGTTGTCATCCTGAGTAGGTTCTGGCTACTTTGTGGTTCTGGCATTGCCTAAGCTGTTAAAACACAGCATGTTGGGTTTACTGATATTCATTTAAATTACTCATTTGGGCTCCCAAGGGCCTGTACTTCATATTCATTTGACTTTCAGGCATCACTGAACCAAAAATAAAGAGCAAAGAACAGCCAAAACCATATCATCTCATTTCATTTTGAAGATTGAATTTGGGAATTTGCAAGAGAAATGATTTTGACACAGAGAAATGCCCAGTATTGTTGGGAATTCTTATAAAAGCCAAGAATCTTTTCAGGAATTGAGCCTGATGATTTGGTTGATAACATAGTAAAGAAACCAGTTAGATATCAGGTGATTATCACCTGGTTTGGGGTTTTGCAAACATTTTGCAGAGCTCTAACTGTGATGTGCATTAGTCACGCTACTGGAGCAGAAAATCAATAAAATGAGGTTCCAAAAATAAAATATTCGTTTGGAATGTTGCTCTGAACTAATTAGCAATGAGTCATTTAAAAGGACTTACCTGTCATTAGGGAAAATAAAAAAGTATTTACCATAACCAGTTTCCTGGCAAAACATTTTTTGAGATTGAAGGGGAGAAAAAAAGATTAAAAACTTTGATTCACAAAGTGACTTTTATTTTGACAATAAATCACACAGAAGTCACATTGTGAAATGAGAAACAATCATTTTCCTGTCATATTATTTGTCAAAATATATAGAGAAAAAAATAACTCATAAATAAAAGGTAACTTTATTTCTTTTTTGCTATTTGAAAGTTAAAAGAAATAAAAAAGCTTCATTTGTTAATGATTTGGGATCAAATGCAAACAATGAAAACAGATCTCAGTTGCTTGATTATGAATGTTGTTTGAAGTTAAACTTTTTAATTTGCTAAGCCTTCTAAGTAGATGAAAAGTCATTTTTAATCAAATACTTCTTGTATTTTCCATTTTAAAAGTAAAATTTAGCATTACAAATATATAATGTCCACATAGAGCAAGGTTTCTATCTTCAAATATATAAATGAATACACAGATATATATATATATTAAATTCACATACAGTTAATGGATTTAACATTAAACACTCTTTAAATAATTTTTAGATCAGTTAACTTCACCTGCTTTTTCCATTCAGAAATTTGTCTTTAAAATATAAAATTTCTGTAAATCTTAAAACTAGTTAAAAGGGACACAACATAATCACCCTTAAACATTCTCACTAATAAAAGACACCATGGTACAAATTTGCAAAATTTTATATTATTTTATTTAAACAGATTTGAAAATGAAACATATTTTATATGTGGTCAAATAATAGTAGTGCTTCAAATATTCTGAGAATTTTCAACTTCTCAAAAGAAAAGTGACAACAACCAACAAGCAAACTGAGAATCTGTGATTACTCAAATGATGGGAATATCTACCTGTTATTTCTTTATAATCAGTTATTATTTATCTGTTCCCCACTAGGTCACCTCTCAAACTGATAAAGAAATAAATAGCTTAACATGAATGGCTCTTTCCAGCTACCCTTCTCCCTTTTCCTCTCTTTCTCTCTCTGTCTCTATCTCTGTCTGTTTCTCTCTCTCTCTGTCTCTCATTTCCCCCTCTTCCTTTCATGATACATTCCTGTATTTCTCCAGAGAGAGGCTTATGTTCTGATTCCTCATTCCAGACATTTGAAGCCTGCACTTGTTAGCACCAACACTACCCCATCATCACACTCAGTCTTACACATCCACACTCTACATGTGTATGCACATCTACTGAGTCAGGCCCCTGTTTCAGAATCACTCATCCCATGGCTCAAGTGAAAAGAGACAAAAGAACAAAGAAAGCAAGTCCAGGAGAGTCATCTGCCTGAAGGCTTGGGTATGGGGAATCTAGAGAAGATTGAAAGAGGAAAATGGACTAAAGAGAAGAGTTGGGGGAAGGTAAGCAATACAGCACAGTGTGAAGACGTAGACAGTCCACAGAGAAAATAGCAAATTCTGTTTTATAATATTTCCAAAACAAATCTGTAGTTTCAAACTTATATAGAAATTGTCATGGGTACTTATCAGGCCTGTACATCAGAGAAAGCATTTGTATCGACCTGTTGAGAATTATTTAATTGAGAAGATAAGTAGGACAATGAACCATATTAATGACATACACTTGTTAGTTAATATTAATAATAATAAAGAACGAAGGTGCTATTTAAAGACTTCTGGGCCTATAAAAGAATGGTAAACTTTGTATCTCATTTATTTAAAAAAATATTTCTGTGTATTGAAACCCCACAATAAGAAGGGCCACCAACCTGTTTGGATACATTTAGTGGAATCAATTTCACAAATCAGCATCTATTAGGATGAGCGTTTTTAGAAATTTCTTTAAAAAATAATTTTAAAAGAATTCTAAGCCTGAGAACTGACAATTAAAGAAGTTACTATCAATTTAATTGTTTAAAGCTATTCAGGATTAAAAAACAAAATCACTTCAGCCAAGAATTGAGTGAGAAAAGAGAGACTAATGACAAAAGGTAATATATGCATGTGGGAAAGGTGTAGTGTTAAATCGTGCATTATTTAATATTTTAATGAATTAGAAATACATTAAATTGTGGATCATATTACATTGAGGTGATTATAATCCCACAGAAACTAGATGACTCTTCTCTGCTCTAAAAGCTGAGCTTTCCTTTCAGTTTTCTTTCTTAATATCTGCAATTTCATTCTAACTGGCTATGTTTTGAGTAGAGAACAGGTGAAGCCAGGTGGAAACAGGGATTCAGGAAACTATTATCAGCATACATACACTCCTATGGGACTCTTTCCTTATTAGTTTGTCAGTATCAATATTCCTTGTATAAGATGGAATGAACAATATCTTTCTTAAAAAATATTTTGTTTTAAGGGTAAAATAAGTAAAGAAATACCCAGGCCCATTTAAAAAATTGTATGAAGAAAATAGTGAGTAGAGTTATTTAATAGATACTAGTATCTTTTCTCCCTTTTAAAAGTATGTAGTCCAACATGATAATTTTTCAGATGGAGAAAGCAGAGAAAGGAAGATGACTGTTCAAGTAAACATGCATAATTGGTTACAGAGGAAGTCTGAAAGATATAAAATATCCAAATCATAGGCCAGCCACCTTTCCACCTTACCATTCAATCTTTCACTTTTGCTTCTTTACTCTTCCCCCAATTTTTGTCCTCCAAAAAGCCCATGATGGTAAAAACATTGTATTATTTCCATTATTTTCATCATAGTCATTTTTAAGATACACAGGCAAAAGTCTTTACAATCCTGTTTTCTACTTTATCTGCCTGCAAGCTATATCTACTTTCATGCCCTAACTCAGGTAAAATTTATTATTTGAAAATATCTAAGATATTTTTTCTTCAAAGTTTTGTCTCCCCAAACTTCTATCATTGTGAATATTAACTTTATTTTACATTACCTAGAAGCAAATTCTTAAAGTCACTTATGAACTACTCTTATTCTTTATCAACACACTTTCATGAAAAAATTGCATTCTATTGTTTTTTTTAAGTTTTTTTTTCTATTTATTACATTTCCATAATGACCACTGAATTCTAACCTCATCACATATTCACTTGTGTAGTGAAGATATTTCTATACATTTTAATATATATGTTTTCCAATGTAAATAATTTATTTTCATGTACAGTTTTCCCTCTGAATACTTCCATCTTTTAAAACAAATATTATTATCCATCACTGTAGGAAAGACAAGCCACCATAAACATCAAAAAAATAAATGACCAAGAGAGTTAATTTATGTCTGTTGAGCTTTAACACCTAAATCCTGAGGATAAATGATAGAGTTTAAACATATTAGAGAAGCATATTTATTCAATTCTTTTTCATTTTTCTGCACCTGAAGAAATATACTTACTTTTCTGGAATAGATAAGAAAACATGATTCAAATTTAAGAGAAATAAGGTTCTGCTTTCAGTATGTTGGTGTCAGTTTTTAACAGACCACAGATACCAACTATAAACTCTAAAAAACATGTAAAAAAAATTACCTGAAGGCTCTGAAATATGAACAAAACCAGACTAATTTTGGTGGTAATCTAAACTTGGAGGATGCAGATAGCATGGTGGGAGTTTCCCATTGTTATGTCTTCAGTGTGAGGGCAGACCTCAGGTATGGGGCAGTATGACTGAGAATGACTAAAACTCTCATAGAAAACCTAAGTTTTTATGGTCTGAAGAACTAGAGAACAGGGTCAGAGTCAACACAGCTCTGAGTAAATTAGGGTTGGGAGAATGTCTTAAAGGAGGGAAGCAGAAAAACAGAGCCCTCTGTCCAAATATCTAGATAATACCTATATCATGAATGAGCAAAGCAAGCTTAAAGCAACTTTCAGCTAATAGAAAGAATTCAACCAATACTTGAGTTGTCCATTCTTGGTGAGGCAGATATTTCTCTTAATAGCTTGAGAAAATTGAAGGATTACAACAGAATATAATATCTACAATTCAATAGCCATAATATTCAGAATATGATTTAAAATTACACAAAAAACAAGGAACAGAAAAATATGACTCATTCTCAAGGGCAAAATCAATCAACAGAAGGCAACGGTAAGATGATGATAGAATTTTCAGACAAGAAATCAGCTATGATATACATGCTAAATGAGATGAAGGAAAATATAATTGCAATGAATGAAACTGAAAAATCCCAGGATAAAAATATAATTAAAAACATAAACATAAAAAATTAAAAATCACCTATAAAGGTTCAATAACACAATGGAGAGGAAAGAGTCAGTGACCCTGTAGTTATATTTAAAAAAAGATTAAATCTAAAGAAAATTTTTAAAAAAGAAAACTGAAAAAATCAATAAGACCCCCAGGGACCTATAAGACAATATAAAAATATCTCACATAATTGGATTTGGAATTGTAGAAACAAAGGAAATACTCAAAGAAATAGTTGTTAAAAACTTCTCAAGTTTGGTAATAAAAAAAATTATAGATTCACAAGGGATAAATAAATATAAAGCCATGACTAGGAACAACATAGTCAAATGGTTGAAAACCAATGATTAACATACAATTTTGAAATTAATTAGGAAGAAGATGGCACATTACCTACAAGGAAAAAATAATTAAAATGACTACAGATTTCTCATCAGAAACTATGGAGACAAGAAAGACAATGAAATGTTAATTTTAAGGTTCTGAAATAAAAAAGCTGTTAATCATGAATTCTATATCCAGAGAAAATATCCTTCAAGAATAGAAGCAAAATTAAGGTATTTTCAGGGAAAAGAAAACTAAGACGGTGGACTGACCCAGAAGAAATGCTAAAAAATATTCCTCAGGGTGAAGGGAAATGACATCAGAGGGAAACTTGGACCTTCAGGAAAAAATGAAAAGTGGAATTTATAAATAAATAAACAAATGAATAAAATATGTAAATGTAAAATGATATTAATTTTTATAAAATACAAATGACTAAATAAAATTATCATCTAGTGATATACATAGAAATAATAAATATTGCAGATGTAACACATACAATACAAAATGGATATTAAATGGACCTATATGAATAAAAGTTTCTACATCTTAAGTAAAGTGGTAAAATTACTAACTCTAAATTGTCTGTGAGATGTTAAGAATGTATATATTATTTCCTAGAACAACCATTAAAAACAAAATAATAATAATATGAAAACAGGTAGAGCTAAAAAGGCAATAGCTACAGTTTAATGGAATTCTAAAAAAAATACTCAATATAAAAAAGATAGGAAAAAGGAAACAAGTTAACAAACAAAAAAACAAAGGCAACAGACAGAAAACAAAAAACAAACTTAAATCCAACTATATTATCAATGATATTAAATGTTATTGATTAAACATACCAACAAAAAGGCAGAATTTCTCATTATGGAAGAGAAAAAAAGGCCAATATCCAGCAGGAGAGGTCCAATTAAAAGAGATGAAATGGGACTGAGGAGGGGATATGGCTTTTCACAAAGGAAGCCTGACTATTCTGGCACTGCTCAAGTGAGAAAATTCACTGACAGTCACTCAACCCATTGGTTAGCTTTTAACTTATTAGATTACTTAACTGTATTTTGAAATAAAATACGTTGTATAAATAAATGCAGTCCTATGTGGGCAGTTGGTTGAGATAAATGGTTTCCAATGCAGATTAGAATAGTTAAGAATTTAACACTGGAGTTTGACATTTAAACTGTTCCAATTTGATGTTTCTCCATAAAATGGTAAAAATAACATGTATTCCAGAGGGTTGTTATAAAAGTTTAAGTAAATAAACTGTTTGTAAATCACTTATTAAAGAGCCAATAAATAACATTCAATAAATGTTTATCATCTTCACCATCACGTTTCTCATTTGTACTCTCACCAACATTATTATCATCATATCTGGTACCATGATCAAAGTTATATGGAGTTTCTATTTTCAAAGCTTCACATTCAGAGTCCATTAGTATGAGTTTTTCTTCTTGATTCTGTTAGAATATCTTCTTCTTTTTCAAGGAAACCCTATTTTGTTAAACAAGTTTGAATGGATTTTAGTTTATTGTGATCATATGATGCCTATATAAAAATCCTATTTGCTTTTCAACATATATCTTTAAGTAAAATCAATAGGTAGGTTGCTTTTGTTTCCTGCACATGTCATATTAATTCTGAGGTTTTCCTATGCTGACTCTCTTCCTCCGATGAGCCACTGCTTCCTCACTTTCTATCAGAACAAATCTGACCCATGCTGCTTCAAAGACTACTGAAATAAGTTTTCATTCATTAATCCACCTCTAACCTGATCTACTCTCATGAATCAATCTATTTTCTGAAATATTTTGCCACTAAATATATCTGCACCACAATCTAGCCATTGCATAAGTACTTCCTTTTAGTTTTTTTTTTTTTAGCTGTTGTCTGTCACATCTTATACCCCAACGAGAATAAAAGTCCTTTGGAGGTCATAATGAAGTCTTTGAATTATCTCTCATTATTCACAGTACACAAAACAGGTACTGGTAAAAGCAGTTTTTAGTTACCTAATAGCTACTAACAAATTAGATAGGCAATGTCTCTTACCTCTGGAAGGTCTCAGTACAATGTAAGATGCATTAATCAAGCAGCTAGAACAATGGTAGAAAAAATGCTGTCAGGGATGAACAGACTTCAAAAGGAATGACTATTTTGTTAATCAATTCCCTTGCCTTAGGAAAGATAATTACTTAAGTGTCTCTAAAAGCTGATTAAAATCAGTAACCTTCCCCACAGGTATATGTGCTTATTCTTCTTGCTTATATTTTTGTTGTTTCTTTTAATAGATAAAAATGTAAGATGTTGGTTGAAGAGAAATCTTGGGATTTATTTGCTTGTTTGTTTATTAATTTGAAGCAATCCATTTAAAATATCACTTTAAAGTCAAAAGACCTGGATTTTTCATAATCTTATTTGGCCATTGAATTGTTATGTAAATTGAGACAAGGCAATTAACCACATAGGGCCACAGTTTCCATATCTGGGAAGAAAAAAATATATAAAATCCAGCTGGACACATTGTGTATTTCTCATATGTGCCTCAAATGCAGTTAGAGGCTAAGATATGATGTTTTCTAGCTCAGTCATTATATAAAATATCTAACATTTTCATATCATTTGATAAGGGAAATGCAATACTACTGATACCAAATATTTTAAAGGTGCTTAGCATATTAATTAGAAAAATTCTTTTAAATATCTAGGCAAGCTCAAATTCAGTTCACTTATAAAAATTATAGGTAACAAATGTTTGCACTTACATGACACAATCTGGGAAATTCACACTATTCTGTAAGCTAATTAAATAAGACCCATTAAATAACACTTAGTTAAAACAAAGTAATGAAAAATAATTGATTCCAGGATTGACAAATTGCATGTCTTCATTCCAGCATTAAAAGTCATTGACCATTGAGAGACAGGCACAGAGCTTCCAAAGAGACAAGAGACTTGTTCTTGCCTCTTTGTTTCCTGGTGTGTGAGGAGAGTGGATTAAGCACACCTCTTAAAGGAGCTACAGAAACAGGCACGAGCCATAGCTATCAGCATGGACACGAGAGACGGGCATGAGATGCTAAGGCTGCTGCTGCCGCCACCAAGAAACCCATGTGTGAGCACAGGTCACTCTCCACACATCTCCTCCTGGGAGCCTGTATAGCCCACCAAAACCATGGTCCTGGGATACAGGGACAACTTCCCCGGGAGAACTCATGGTACCCCTCAGGCTGATGCAACGTCATACCAGCCTCTGCCACTGCAGGCTTACTGTGCACTCCATACCCCTCCCTCCACCGAGCCTGAGTGAGCCAAACCCCCGAATCAGCTGCTCCTTTAACCCCATCCTGTCTGAGTGAAGAACAGACACCCTCCGGTTACCTATATGCAGAGGCAGGGCCAAATCCAAAGCTGAACCCCCGGAGCTGTGTGAAAAAGAAGAGAAAGGGAAATCTCTCCCAACAACCTCAGAAGCAGTGGATTAAAGCTCCACAATCAACTCAAGGTACCTTGTATCTGTGAAATACCTGAATAGACAATGAATCATCCCAAATTGAGGTGGACTTTGGGAGCAAGATATATTATTTTTTTCCATTTTTTCTCCTTTTGTGAGTGTGTATGTTTATGCCTCTGTGTGAGATTTTGTCTGTATAGCTTTGCTTTCACCATTTGTCCTAGGGTTCTGACCATCCCTTTAAAAAAAAATTTTTTTTCTTCTTATTAAATATTTTTCTTATTTTAATAACTTTATTTTATTTTAACCTACATTATTTTATCATCTTTCTTTCTTTCTTTCCTTCCTTCCTTCCTTCCTTCTTTCTTTCTTTCTTTCTTTCTGCCATTCTATCTTTCTATTTTTTTCTCCCTTTTATTCTGAGCCGTGTGGATTAAAGGCTCTTGGTGCTCCACCCAGGTGTCAGGGCTTTGCCACTGAGGTGGGAGAACCAACTTCAGGACACTGGTCCACAAGAGACCTCTCAACTCCACGTAATATCAAATGGCAAAAATCTCCCAGAGATCTCAATCTCAACACAAAGACCCAGCTTCACTCAATGACCAGCAAGCTACAGTGCTGAACATCCTATACCAAACCAGTAGCAGACAGACCATACATTAACAGAGAGGAGGCCTATAATCATAATAAGGCTACGGGCACCTGAAAACACACCACCGGAGGTAGACATGCCCACCAGAAAGACAAGATCCAGCCTCATCCACCAGAACACAGGTCCTAGTCCCCTCAAACAAGAAACCTACTCAACGCACTGAACCAACGTTAGCCACTGGGGACACACAAAAAACAATGGGATCTACGAACCTGCAGCCTGTTAAAAGGAGACCCCAAACACAGTAAGATAAGCAAAATGAAAAGACAGAAAAACACAAAACAGATGAAGGAGCAAGGTAAAAACCCACCAGACCTAACAAATGAAAAGGAAATAGGCAGTCTACCTGAAAAAGAATTCAGAATAATGAGAGTAAAGATGATTCAAAATCTTGGAAATAAAATAGAGAAAATGCAAGAAACATTTAACAATGACCTAGAAGAACTAAAGAGGAAGCAAGCAATGATGAACAACAAAATAAATGAAATTAAAAATAGTCTAGATGGGATCAATAGCAGAATAACTGAGGCAGAAGAACAGATAAGTGACCTGGAAGATAAAATAGTGGAAATAACTACTGCAGAGCAGAATAAAGACAAAAGAATGAAAAGAACTGAGGACAGTCTCAGAGACATCTGGGACAACATTAAATGCAACAACATTCGAATTATAGGGATCCCAGAAGAAGAAGATAAAAAGAAAGGGACTGAGATAATATTTGAAGAGATTACAGTTGAAAACGTCCCTAATATGGGAAAGGAAATAGTTAAACAAGTCCAGGAGGCCCAGAGAGTACCATACAGAGTAAATCCAAGGAGAAACATGCCAGGACACATATTAATCAAACTATCAAAAAGTAAATAAATAGAAAACATATTAAAAGCAACAAGAGAAAAACAACAAAAAACACACAAAGTAATCCCCATAAGGTAAACAGCTGATCTTTCAGCAGAAACTCTGCAAGCCAGAAGGGAGTGGCAGATCATACTTAAAGTGATGAAGGAGAAAAACCTACAACCACAATTACTCTACTGAGCAATGATCTCATTCAGATTTGATGGAGAAATAAAAAACTTTATAGACAACCAAAAGCTGAGAGAGTTCAGCACTACCTAACCAGCTTTGCAACAAATGTTAAAGGAACTTCTCTAGGCAAGAAACAAAAGAGAACGAAAAGACCTACAAGAACAAACCTGAAACAATTAAGTAAATGGTAATACAAACATGCATATCAATAAATAACTTAAATGTAAATGGAGTAATTGCTCCCACCAAAACACACAGACTGGCTGAATGGATACAAAAACAAGACCCGTATATATGCTGTCTACAAGAGACCCACTTCAGACCTAGAGGCACATAGAGACTGAAAGTGAGGGGATGGAAAAAGATATTCCATGCAAATGGAAGTCAAAAGAAAGCTGGAGTAGCAATTCTCAAATCAGACAAAATAGACTTTAATATAAAGACTATTACAAGAGACAAATGAGGACACTAATTAATGATCAAGGGATCGATCCAAGAAGAAGATATAACAATTGTAAACATTTATGCACCCAACATAGGAACACCTCAATACATAAGGCAAATACTAACAGCCATAAAAGGGGAAATCAACAGTAACACAATAAGAGTAGGGGACTTTAACACCCCACTGTCACCAATGGATAGATCATCCATAATGAAAATGAATAAGGAAACACAAGTTTTAAATGATACATTAAACAAGATAGACTTAATTGATATTTATAGGACATTCCATCCAAAAACAACAGAATACCCATTGTTCTCAAGTGCTCATGGACCATTCTCCAGGATAGATCATATCTTGGGTCAAAAAATTAGCATTGGTAAATTTAAGAAAATTGAAATCATATCAAGTATCTTTTCCAACCACAACGTTATGAGACTAGATATCAATTATAGGGAAAGATCTATAAAAAACCAAACACATGGAGGTTAAACAATACACTACTTAATAACGAAGTGATCACTGCAGAAATCAAAAAGAAAATCAAAAATACATAGAAACCAATGAAAATGGAGACACGATGACTCAAAACCTGTGGTATGCAGCAAAAGCAGTTCTAAGAGGGAAGGTTATAGCAATACAATCCTACCTTAAGAAACAGGAAACACCAAAAAGAAACAACCTAACCTTGCACCTAAAGCAATTAGAAAAAGAAGAGCAAAAACCCCCCAAATTTAGCAGAGGGAAAGAAAGCATAAAGATCAATCAGAAATAAATGAAAAAGAAATGAAGGAAACAATAAAAAAGATCAATAAAACTAAAAGCTGTTTCTTTGAGAAGATAAACAAATTGATAAATCATTGGCCAGAATCATCAAGAAATAAAGGGAGAAGACTCAAATCAATAGAATTAGAAACAAAAAAGAAGGAACAACTGACACTGCAGAAATACAAAAGATTATGAGGGATTACTACAAGCAACTCTATGCCAATAAAATGGACAACCTGGAAGAAACAGACAAATTCTTAGAAATGCACATCCTGCTGAGACTGAACCAAGAAGAAATAGAAAATATGAACAGACCAATCACAAGCACTGAAATTGAAACTGTGATTAAAAATCTTCTAACAAACAAAAGTCCTAGACCAGATGGCTTCACAGGCAAATTCTATTAAACATTTAGAGAAGAGCTAACACCTATCCTTCTCAAACTCTTCCAAAAGACAGCAGAGGGAGGAACACTCCCAAACTTATTCTATGAGACCACCATCACCTTGAAACCAAAGCCAGACAAGAATGTCACAAAGAAAGAAAATTACAGGCCAATATCACTGATGAACAAAGATGCAAAAATCCTCAACATAATACTAGCAAACAGAATCGAACAGCACATTAAAAGGATCATACACCATGATCAAGTGGGATTTAATCCAGGAGTGCAAGGATTCTTCAATATATGCAAATCAATCAACGTGATACACCATATCAAAAAACTGAAGGAGAAAAACAATTTGATCATCTCAATAGATGCAGAGAAAGCTTTTGATAAAATTCAACACCTATTTATGATAAAAACCCTGAAGAAAGTAGGCATAGAGGGAACTTTCCTCAACATAATACAGGCCATATATGACAAACCCACAGCCAACATCATTCTCAATGGTGAAAAACTGAAACTATTTCCACTAAGATCAGGAACAAGACAAGGTTGCCCACTCTCACCACTCTTACTCAGCATAGTTTTGGAAGTTCTAGCCATGACAATCAGAGAAGAAAAAGAAATAAAAGGAATCCACATCAGAAAGGAAGAAGTAAAGCTGTTACTCTTTGCAGATGACATGATACTATACATAGAGAATGCTAAAGATGCTACCAGAAAACTACTAGAGCTAATCAATGAATTTGGTAAAGTAGCAAGATATTAAATTAATGCACAGAAATATCTGGTATTCCTATACACTAATGATGAAAAATCTGAAAGTGAAATTAAGAAAATACTCCCATTTACCAATGCAACAAAAAGAATAAAATATCTAGAAATAAACCTACCTAAGGAGACAAAATACCTGTGTGCAGAAAATTATAAGCCACTGATGAAAGAAATTAAAGATGATACCAATAGATGGAGAGATATACCATATTCCTGGATTGGAAGAATCAACGTTGTGAAAATGACTCTACTACCCAAAGCAATCTACCGATTCAATGCAATCCCTATCAAACTATCACTGGTATTGTTTTACAGAACTAGAACAAAAATTTGCACGATTTGTATAGAAACGCAAAAAAACCCGGAATAGCCAAAGCAATCTTGAGAATGAAAAATGGAGCTGGAGGAATCAGCCTCCCTGACTTCAGTCTATACTACAAAGCTACAGTAATGAAGACAGTAATGTACTGACACAAAAACAGAAATATAGATCAATGGAACAGGATAGAAAGCCCAGAGGTAAACCCACACACATATGGTCACCTTATCTTTGATAAAGGAGGCAAGAATATACAGTGGAGAAAAGACAGCCTCTTCAATAAGTAGTGCTGGGAAAACTGGACCGGCACCTATAAAATTAGAACACCCCCTAACACCATACACAAAAATAAAGTAAAAATGTGTTAAAGACCTAAATGTAAGGCCAGACACTATCAAACTCTTAGAGGAAAACCTAGGCAGAACACTCTATGATATAAAACACAACCAGATCCTTTTTGACCCACCTCCTAGAGAAATGGAAATAAAAACAAAAATAAACAAAAACAAAAAAGTCATTGACTATTAAAATGCTCTCTTTCAATACCATGATTATCCTACTATCAATAAGGAGTCCCCTGTCAGGAGTTTCATGTAGCACCCTTATCCAAGGTCATCCATACCTTTTCATTTTGGACTAAGTTTTTCCAAATGACATATTTTTTGATGGCTGATAAATAATGAAGTCTGTAAATTAGAGCTCAAGTGTATAGGGAAGTTAAGTGATCCACACAAGATTTTCAAACTTATGACCTTAACCTTCTTAGTACAATATTTTAGTCTATTTAAATAAGCCACATGCACTCCAGTATGAATATATATATATATATAGTGATAGATATACATAGAGATATTGATATAGATTTAGATTTTGATATAATTATATCTGTTCATGTGAGCATACATATATATCCTGTCCATACTTATTTGAGATGCATTTCTGAAGAAAAGTACCATTTTGACAAGTTGCTAAATAAAACACGTTACTGCTTTCTATAGACATCAATTCATTGAAAAATATGGATTAGTGTATATAAAAAGGTAATGTGTCAATTTTACTTAAAAACAAGATTTTTAGCTAGATTATATTTCATTTATCCAATATATCTTACATAATCCAACATATGTAATATTCACCACAAGAGGTGAGACTCACTCAATATACTTTAATATCTTCTCAAATTGGAGACTGCTGGTTATTAGACTATAAAGCTTGATTTGTTTCTGTTTTTTTAAATTTTTCCCCTGCTCTTATAGTTAAGGGTTGAGTATTCACTGGTTTTATGTAATAGCCATTCATGATTCTGTAATTTATCACTGATTGCAGCATTTTAAAATTATTTTTTCTTGAGTATGCAGGTCAAAAATCTAAGGGATATTCTCAACTCCATTTTCTCTTGCAGAATGCTTCTAAACACCTGCAAATGCTTTCAGCTATATCTTGAAGATACATGTCAACTTTACCCACATATACTTACCTTTACTTCTACAACCCATAGTTTAAAATATCAACAGTTGGGCTTCCCTGGTGGCACAGTGGTTGAGAGTCCGCCTGCCAATGCAGGGGACGCGGGTTCGTGCCCCAGTCTGGGAGGATCCCACGTGCCGTGGAGCGGCTGGGCCCGTGAGCCATGGCCGCTGAGCTCGCGCGTCCGGAGCCTGTGCTCCACGACGGGAGAGGCCACAACAGTGAGGCCCACATACCAAAAAAAAAAAAAAAAAAAAAAAAAAAAAATCAACAGTAGTTTCTGGGATTCAATATTAGCCTCATATTTGGTCTCATTTATTATAATCAGCATCTTCCCTTATGACATTTTGGGGTTTTGATTTTTGTTGTTTTCACCATGCTTCAATCAAACTGATCTTTTCAAAAACATATTAAAAATGTCATTCCCCTGATAACTTCCAATTATTTACCATAACAATCTGAATAAAATCTCAAATCCTCACTGTAGCCACCATGACCTACCCCATGACTAAAGTTTCCTACCACTTTCCTCTTCTTTCATTTCTTTCCTGTCACAATGTTCTGACCTTTCTTAGAATTAGCATAGTCCTAACTCTGGATCTTTACACTTTATGTTCTCTCTCAGTCTCTTTCTCCTTTTCTTGCTTTATTTCATTAAGGTCTTTGCTCAGCTATTACCTTCTTAGCTAGTCCTTATGTCACATATATTTAAATAGCTTCTCCATTTCTTTCTATCTACTTTTCTTGCTTTACTTTTCTTTATAGCAAATCTCACTCTATGAAATAATATTTTATTTTTGATTCATTAATTTACATATTGTCTGTAAATTCCATAAGGTCAGGGAATATTCTGTTTTGTTCACCACTCTATCTTCAGAACTTCAGTAGTCAATGGACACACAATACTTATTTGTAGAATGAATAAATAACTTATATAACCTCTCAGTGATACCTTCTAAAGGAAGAAACTGAGTTTATTTCATATATATATATATGTATTGTATGTAATGCAAATATATTATATATTATATAAATATAATATTTAAATGCAGTCTTTGCATTTATTGTTTATGTCAAGATAAACTAAAGTGTATAACCATGTAAGCATCATTTATCATTTAATAAAATTTGATCTTTATTTTCAATATTCATGTTTTCAAACTGAAAAGTTAGAATGTATATATTTTATGTCACATTGTCCTATACAATTATTTCATTTACTTTTATTTGAGCTTTCTCATACTCTTTCTTTCTTGGTATATAAGTCAGAATTTCTTTTATTTTCTCAAATAAGTTTTGTTTTAATTAAGGAGAAGAAAGCTCTTCTATGTTTTATATTTTTTAATCTTTTATTGAAGATTTCCAAGTTTGCTTGGTTCATGCCATTAGTTATACACATAACTGGGGTTCTCTGATAACATTCTGAGTCATTTTTTCTTTTCCTGGTATTTAACCTCTTCACTTTCAGTCTGATTAAAGAGGATATGGTGATTCTCCTTATTGGAAAATTTACCTGAAAAACTAGCTAACTTCACTGGATGTTTCCATATGTCCCTTCTGCCCTTGATTTAGATATGTTAAACATCTAAATATGATTGCATTTAAATCATTATTTCTTTGTCAATGTGCCATATTTTGTTACATCAGAAATTATTTAAGTTAAAAAATGTCTTTTGGTTAATTGTGCCTGATACAGATGCTCTTAACTTCCTTAAAATTAAACAAAATGAAACAAAATCTCTGAAAGACAATTAGAGGGGAAAATTTGTTTTAAATGCATTAAAGCTAAACATATATACTAGCAGTCAATCTATTGACAGAATTAGTGAGTGAGAATTGGAAGACTAGATTGAGAAAAGCAGTTAAGAGCTACCTATGACACATTTCTGAAATATCACATCTATGTCTGTGGGTAAGAAGATACAAAGAAAATTCATATCTCATCAACTTGTTGTCCCTAGTGCAGAAAGGCAAGGTTTGCGTCAAACAGAAAGAAATTGGTAGGTGTTATCTCTGGTACTTCTGAGCATCCATTGTGCTGCTTTACACTTGCTGTTAACTTTTACTGTCCATTCAGAGGGTATAAATCCTTAAAAACCAGCACAGGTAGCAGTGTGGGAAAGGAGGGTGAAATATATCATCCCAGGAAGTATACAATCCCATAAGTAGAGTGTTAAAGAATATGAAGGGATATAAAGAGTCTAATATTAGTGAATATAGGAGATATCAGTTTTTACATGATTTATTAATTCCATGTCCCAAAATATGGAAGTGAGGTTATGATATGATCTATCATATCATTAGAATCACAGCTGGTGAATATTTGTCAGCATTTGAGAAACTGGTGAGCAGTTATACACATCAGCAGTTGTGCCAGATGTAAGTTTAAAAACGAACCCAGAAGGGCTTCCTTGGTGGCACAGTGGTTGAGAATCCACCTGCTGATGCAGGGGACACGGGTTCATGCCCCAGTCTGGGAAGATCCCACATGCCACGGAGTGGGTGGGCCCATGAGCCATGGCCACTGAGCCTGTGCATCCGGAGCCGGTGCTGTTGAACGAGAGAGGTCACAACAGTGAGAGGTCCACGTACCACGAAAAAAAAAAAAAAAAAAAGAAAGAAAAAACAAAAACAAACCCAGAATCAAATTATCAATGAGTCATCAGAGGATGAATGAGAGAAACTTGACTTCTTTTTTCACCTGTCAGCAGTAAGATGGTGTCTCCATTACTCTACAAGAAGAGTGTCAAAGATACCCACCTAAAACAGAAGGTTTAAATAAGATCCAGAGTCTTAGAATATTATGCAAAAATGTCCAGATTTCAATTTAAAAAAATCTTCATTCGTCATACAAACAAGAAGGAAGATCTCAAACTGAAGAGGGGAAATAGAAACAATCAATGAATTATATAAATATATAAAGATAACATCAATATGACACAGATGTTATACATCAGAAAAAGATCTTAAAATAATCATGATAGACGTATTTCAATGAGCAATTATGGACATGCTTGAAACAAGTGAACAAATAGAAATCCTCAGCAAAGAAATATAAGATATATAGAAGAACCAAATGGAAATTTTGAACTAAAAAAAAATATAATAGCTGAGATAAAAAGTCAGTGGACAGGATCAACAGGAGAATGGAGACTAATGAGGAAATAATGAATGAACTGAAAAATAGAACAACAGAAATTATCCAATCTAAATAATTAAAAAAAACTGAATAAAAGCAGATTGTCTCATGGACCTGTGGGATTATTACAAAAGATATAACATTTATGTTAGCAGCGTTTCAGAAGATGAGATGAGGGTGGGGCTTAAAAAGTACATGGAAAAAATAATGGCTGAAAACTTCCCATACTTACAAAAGACTTAACCCTACAGATTCAAGAAGGTAAGCAAACCCAAATGAAATAAACTCAAAGAAAGTCAAGCCAAAACACATCATAATTAAACTTCTAAAAATTAAAGACAAAGAACAATACTTGAGAGCAAACAGATAAAAAAAATAACACCATACTGATAGTAGAAAAACTAATTCAACAATAGTGGATTTTAAAATTAGAAACCATGCAGTCCTGAAGGAAGTGGCACAATATTTTTCAAGTGTGGAGGAAAAAAAAGTGCAGTTAACTCAGAAGCCTATGAAACTATCTTCCAGATGAAGGGGAATCAAGACATTCTCAGATAAAAAAAAAAAAAAAAAAAAAAAAAAAAAAAAAAAAAAAAAAAACTTGTAACCAGGAGAGTTACTGTAGAGGAATGACCAAAAAAAATTCTCTAAACAAGAAGAGAGTCGTAAAAGAAGGATTATTGGGGTGTGCAAAGGGAAGACAACATGGTAATAAAAAATCTAGGTAAATACCATTGACTTTCATTTTCCTCTTGAGTACTGCAAGTTATGTTTGATGGTTGAAGCAAAAATTTTAACAATGTCTGATGTGATTCGAAATGCATGTAGGGAAAATATTTCAGACAATTATGTTATAAACAGGGAATTGTAAAGCGATGTAAAAAGAGGCAAGGTTTCTATACTTCACTTGAGCTGGTAAAATTATGACACTAGTAGACTGCTGTTAATTATGTATATACAGTAGACCCTTGAACAACATAGGTTTGACATGCATGGGTACATTTATACGAGGATTTTTTCACTAAATATATAGTACAACACTACATGATCTGTGGTTGGTTGAATCCGTGGATGCAGAACCAGGGATACAGAGGGCTGACTGTAAAGTTATACATGGATTTTAAACTGCACAGAGGGTCAGCACCACTAACTCCCATGTTGTTCAAATGTCAACCATATAATGTAATACCTAGATAACTCAGTAAAAAAGTATATAAAGATATATACTACAAAACAGTACAGATACATCAGAAAGGAATTATAAAAATTTTTCAAGTTATCCACAGGAAGGCAGGAAAAATGAAACAGAAAAACATAAACTATAAAAAATCAAACAGAAAACAAAACAAAACAGCAAAATTAATCTATAACATATCAATAATTACATTAAACATAAATGGTCTAAATATACCAATTGAAATTCAGAGACTGGCACAGTGGATCAAAAAACAAGATCTGATTACATATAGTTTATAGGAAAATCACTTCAAATATAAGAATACAGATCTTCCTCAACTTACAATGGAATTACAGTCTGATAATCCATTGTAAATTGAAAATATTATAAATTGAAATATATTTAATAAATCTAACTTACTGAACATTATAGCATAGCTTAGCCTACCATAAATGTGCTCAGGACACTTACATTATTCTATGATAGGCAAAAACATATAACACAAAGCTTATTTTAAAATAAAGTGTTGAATACCTCATGTAATTTATTGAATACTGTATTGAAAGTGAAAAGACAGAAAGGTTGAATGGGTACAGAATTGTTATAAGTGCATTGGTTGTTTACCCTGATGATAGTATGACTAACTGGGAGCTGTGGCTTGATGTCACTGGCCATCATCAGGAGAGATTATCATACCACATATTGCTAGCTTAGGAAGAGATCAAAGTACACAATTTGAAGTAAGGTTTATACAATGAAGTTGAAAAATTGTAAGTTAAACCATTATAAATTGGAGACCATCTGCATATGGAGATTGAAAGTAAAAGAATGGAAGAAGATTTATCATGCAAACATTAGCTAAAGGAAAGTTGGAGTGGCTATATTATCATTAGATAAATTAGACTTCCAAGGAAAGAGAAAAACATTATATAATGATAAAAAGGTCTGTCAGTGAAGACAACATAACAATTCTGTGTTTATACAACAATCTACATAGCTATAATATATGTGAACCTAAAACTGGAAGCTCCAAAAGGGGAAATAGAAATAGAAAATAAAAATAGGAAAAGCCATATACACATATATGAAAAACTCAGTTTCTCTTTCTTAATAATTGAAAGAACAACTATATAGAAAATCAACAAGAATACAGAAGAAAATAACATTAACTCATAGTATCATATTGGCATGAGCAGATCACCCCACCAAATAAATTCAGAATAAAAATTCTTTTGATGTGTCCAAATATATATATCAAGATAGATTATATTATAGGCCATTAAATCAAGCTCAACATATTTATAAAGTCAATTTTGAATATATTTAAAGGTAAAAAAAGTTTGAATCAATGGATAAACCTATCATGGTTTTAAGTGAAAAGATTAAATATTTCTTTTAAGGATAAAAATTATTTCCAATAATTTTAAAATGGATGGAAATTTTAACCAAAATCAGATCAGTTGTTTGTATATTTTGCTTTTTAAGAACTTGTATGCATGACTCAATTTCATCTGGAAAATAAGTGTGGTGGTCATTCTTAGTTTTTGTAAAGAAAATAATCTTTGAAAAGAGTTGGATTCTAGTTCTGACATCACAACTTATTTCTAGTCATTTTGGAGACACTAAATCTTTCTAGGTTTATTTTATATATTTGACATAATCATGTATAATTTACAGTGTTATTGTGATTATTAAACATCTGAAGAAATCATTTAACACAATACCTGACATAGTTAACACTCAATAAAGGGTAGAGTTTTTTCACAACTTTTTTCAAAGCTGGATAACAGCCACTGAGTTTTACCAGAAATTCTTACCCTTCCGATGAAGACTGAAATTTATTTTTGGTCCAGCCACAACCTTAACTTTTGGAAATGTGTGTCACGGGCTTTTCAGTACTGAAACATAAAGCATGTAATAAAGATGTGACCTCACACTTTTGCTTCAGAAAAGAATGTTCAGTGTAATATTTAGGTACATCTTTTAGTAGAAAAGATATTTAGACTGTATTTAGACTGCTTTATGTACATAAATATGTATGTATTTTCAGGTGAATGTTTTTGCAGAAAATATGAATGTAGCTAGAGAGGACAATACATTTTACATCACGATGGAAAAAAAATGTCATGAGTAACAAATTTATTTAGCTGGTACAGTGAAGCCTGGGCTGAACTCTTTTAAAATCAAATAACTTATTCCTAGGTAATATACTGTCAGAAGGTTAACAGGTAATATTTTCCTTTGTACTAGGGAATAGGGACAGTACCAAGTGTGGAGATCTGGGTTTAAGGAAAAACTTGGATAAGAGCAGAAAGAACTTCTCAGTTTAGTGGAACTCAGAAGTGGAGAGGCATGGAGAATTTAGAAAGTTGAGCAAATGTGATGGGGATTAGAGAGAAAGCAGAACAAGTGTGAATCAGGAAACCAACCTGGCAAAGATATGGCCAAATCTATGTGGTAGCATTTAGTTATTCCCCTCCACTGGTTCAAAACCTTCTGCAAAGTTTTACTGTTTCCATCAGTTCACAACTGGGTTATAAGGAATTAAAAATGGGTATAATATATTGGGTTGGCCAAAAAGTTCCATAAGATGTTATGGAAAAACCTGAATTAATATTTTGCCCAATCCAATATATCTTCTGTTGAGTCTGTTGAAACTATCACCTTTGTTTGGGAAATGATCTTTCCTTCCTTCACTAAACAAGTAGTTTCAACTGCTGATATGAACACCCTCAACTCACCCTAACTCTGCACAAAGTGGATTGAGTTGATTGATGAAGGCATGGATACCCCAAGTTACTTTAGTTCTCTATCCCTGCCCACAGATGATAGATAAAGGGAGAGGCAAATAAATCAAAGTGAGACAGCTAGAATTTTTAAGTAAGTTATTTGAACTTGAGCTCAATATCCTTCTGGTATTAGTCAATAATGGTATGACAGAAAACTTGTCAATGGGCAAAGTTATGTGGCATAACCTAAATGAGAAGATGAAGCTCACCCCACACCTCAAAGGACTGAGAGCAACTATCACATACGCTGCCCCAACCCAACTTTTTAGGCCCTGATGTGGAATCTATGTGAGTCACCCACCAGCTCTCTCCCTTGTTTTGAGCTTTGATCTAACCAGAGTTATGAATCCCCATGCTCCATCAGGTTGAATCCTATTAAATTTGCATCCAGGAAATAATAGATACAAAATGATGTACCCTGGTCAAACATGAATGACCCTGCTCTAAGACTGACATGTTTGCCAGGGAGAAACATCAATAAACAATAGGTACTTTGTCTCCAGGATAGAATATCATATCCTAATAATGAAACATAAAAGGACACAAATACTTCCATGCATGGTTTTTATAGCTCCTTTTCTGAGTTTCTGGGAGATAAATTCTCATTCTTGTTGGTTCTGATATCACTGACTGGTAGACATGTCACTGGATTTTCCAACAATTACCAGCGTCCAGAAAATTATTCACAACTGAACTTTCTAGATTATTGTAGCTAAAAGAGATTAAGAAATGATCAAATCAATGTCCTGTCTAGTGTTGAGAGTACACTTATATCACTTTATTTGGTATTGTTTAATGCTAAAAACAGTACAGTGAGCTGTAGTGGGCACATCTTGTGTTGGGAAATTCACGTTAATATCTAATAGTCTCTGAAGATTAATATTCTTCTCCTGTAGGAGTGGTGGCACTGGATTCAAGGTTTTTTTTGCTTTACATACACCAAAAACTGCTTAAGTCACTTAATACTGCCTTCTACATATATTAACACAATTTTATTCTTATTTAAATACTTTAAAATATAATTTCTTTCTTGAAATTATATGAAATAATATATTGAATAATGGAGAAATTTAGATATAGCTAGTTATGGGCAGAGTGGGCTGGAACTTAGGAGTTTTTATTCTTTGGTCTTTTCTGAAAACTCTTGCTGCTTCTCAACTGAAAACAAGATATATTTTAAAAAATGAAAAATATAAACCTAGGATTATTTTTCATTTGTTTCAAATTAGCATAAAAAACATATATATATTTTTATGTCCTTCTAGGTCTGTTTTTTCATTCTTGGAATAAATTTATTCCTCCCTTCCTTCCCCTTGCCTACTTGCTAGTCAAGGAATTTGTACAAGCAAAGTTATCTATTGGTATTAATTCTGAACCATGATATTTCTATAGGTCAATTTAGGAGACACCAATGTATGCAAAGACACCTCTGCAACAATGAAGAAGAAAGCTATTAATATTTACTGCAAAATAGAACCTCCTATGTAAGAGAGGTTGTCTTAAAATACATAAAAGTCTAAGGAAAACTTCTAAAAGCTGTAAGTACTGATCATACACTACCAATCCATAAGATTAAATGCAGAGAGGCCAAATGATAGAATTCAGTAAATTGAGAAAGAAAATGAAAGAAAAACAGAAAAAGAGAGTCTCAAAAAATAAATTCTAACTTTTTAAGGAAATAAATTAAAAGAGAGAAAGCTTTTCAGGCTATATTCAACAGCAATAATCAGGATTCTCAAAGCAGAGGTATTGTTGGTAGTTATGGAAAAGCTGTTTTAGAATGTGCTCTGAAATGGACTCTATCTTGCTTTCTTCACTTTCTTTTCTGATTCTGTACATTGTTTCTCTATGGTTCTGCCACTCAGTTGCCTGTGTTTGACCAAGGGCACCCTGAAAAAACTCAGCTCTGTTGCTAAATTCCCAGGATTTATGACTCTTGCTTTGACTCCTTTCTGTGACACATTTAACATCTCTGACCCTTTTCTCACCTTCCTTAACATGGACCCAATTAGGGGAAATTTTTTCCTTACTACAAAAAGATTGGACTAGTTCTGCAGCCTGGATTCTGTCTAAAAGTTGGTGGCATTTCTTTAGCGTGTCTAACTAGTACAAAAATAGAACTTTCTCCTCAGATAGGTGTTGGGAGAATTAATTAATGTTTATGAAGCACCTCAGATCCTTGGATGAAAGGGCCCTGAAGAATTCTCTCATTTGAATGTGGTATTATTGCATCATCTGATCCTGTGGTGAAGCTGGAAGATAAAAATAGCCTCAAGTACAGTGACCAGCTGTAACTCTGTGAGGGAGGTGTACTCTTTGTTCAGGGTCTGGGTAAAACATTTATTAAGCATTCCCAGAGAAAACTTGACTCTATGCACATTTTAGGATTGTGCAATTTTCTTTCACAAGAGAAACTCCCAGTTCCATGTTTTTCTTTCTTGGGTGAAGACCTTACGTCTTCCCTAAATATAAACACCAAGGATCTACTATTTTTTACTTCTTCTCTTTTGAAATGTGATAGCAAAAAATATTAGTATTTCATATACTAGTATAAATAATTGGTAATTCTTAAATGGGTACTCATAGAATGAGCACTCATTCACATCATATACTTCATACCCAAAGGAAATAACCAGATAAATGAAAGAATTATCAAATAAGGAGATTCCAGAGTATTTTGATTGACTAAGGCAGTCTTGCTGGCTTCTCTAAATTTGGAATACATTGTCTGACATTATGTAAAAACCAGATAAGATAGAGTTAATGGTAGAAAAAAAAATCATTGGAACATAACACATTTTTCTCCTGGAACAATTTTTGACTACTCTAAGATACTCTTTATATCAAATCATAATATCTGCTTTATTTCAAATCATAATATTTCAAAAGTAATATCTGTTTTAGATTAGGAAACTTTATTTTCTCACAGTACTTTCATGAAGATAAAACAATAGATGTGAGTTTATCAATAATAATAAAAATTAAAATAGCATTTATAAGCTAATTTTATCTCAAGATCATTTCAAAGCCCTTCATCAATATTATCTTATTTAATTCTTGTAACCTGAGAGGTACATGCCATTACTGCTTTACATATGGAGAAGCAAAGGCACAGAAAAGTGGAATGACTCGCCAAAGATGGCAGACTGAAAAGTGGTGGAGGCCAGGTATAAACTCAAGCCATTTGACTTCAGAGTGCTGGTGGGTATAGAGCCTCATTGTGTAGCGTCATGAAGGTGCTTTGATAACATTTGCTAACTAAACTCTGAGTGTGAGGAATTTTAAGCACTTTGAAGAGAGATGACTCTTGAGAAGTACATATTTTTAAAAAATGTAGAAAAGGGAAATTTATTATTTTCCTCCCTTTAGTCAGTGGTAAACCTCTCTGCATTTGAAAAATATCGGCCCCCATGAAGTAGGAGCATGGCTTTCCGCCAAATGAGAACTTTAGGGCTAACAGCAGGACAGACTGTGAGCCCACAGACAAAAGAGGACTATTCATGCTTGTCCTCTATTTGGGCCCATTCCATCTTTTCCAGACACAATTGTGTCCTCGGATCTCTATTTGAAGAACTCACAGTTGGCAGTCTGTTATTGAGTGTCTGGAGAAGTTTGGTTATCTCTCCACAAGGAATTCTAAGGCTGGACTCATGACCTTGTCACAAAGACTAAGCCTTGTGCTCCCCCTGAAAGAAAATAAACAGATGTGTCTCCCCTGGTTTAATGGGATGTAAAACAGCACTTAGGCTTGTCACTGTTCCTCCCAGTATTCATCAGCATCTCACTACTAAATAGCATGCTCCCAACTCAAGCAGCTGCCGTCAAGGTAGGAGGTGACAGGCTCTTGGATGGCAAGACGAGATTTCAGATGTGGAACAGTCAAGGTGCCGACTTGAGGAACCTGTAGGGGGATTTAACCATGGTGCTTTTATTTACAGGGTAATGAGTCAAAGGGAAGGGCCCACCTAAGCAGACTGCATCTATGAATGTGACTAGCAGTGAGATTAGGCCAAAATCAGTATTTTCTTAAGAGACCTGGGAAACATGCTTGTTTTTTCATATATCTAATTATTAGATGGTAATGAATCATACTTAAGAATGCCTGTTTGAGGATCATTCAATACTTGGATAGCAAGACCACTAAAGTGATTATCAGCAGAGCTGGGTATCTGACCGCATGCAGTCTCATCCCTTTGGCTGTCTTCCTGCAGGTTTCAGAATAGATTGAGGAGGGTTATTCACTGACCCTACTCTGGGCAGAAGCCTTACTGTGCACAAGGAGACACTGTCCTCATACCTGAGAGCACTCACAGATTCAGAGAAGAGACAATGCTCTAATTTCAATCCTTCATGAGTTTAGGGTAATGTCGGCCAACAAAAATAAAGGTCAGAATGTTACCTGCAGAATGTCATCAATGAGAGCAAATCCTTCTCAAAATTATTTGGCTTTCATGTCTTGAATTAAATATCCTGAATATTTCTATTGATTGAATTTATCAGAAAACTTAGATTTCTATTGCAGTATGTGCTGCATAATGATAGGAGTAAAATGCTAACTAATGATAACATTTATTCAGTAGTTAAAATGTCAAGTTTGAAATTCCTTGATCTGTAGGTATCCCACCCGTGTTTAAGCTTTTGCCAATAATAGATCAGTCCTTCACAATCTCTATTCTCAGGCATGGTACAAGTAGAGAAGAAGAGAACAAATATAGAATACGTTCCCTGAAATGTAGGCACTTACAGTGCGGCTGGAGAGAAATTACTCAATAATATTAGATAATAAGAAAAAAAGGAAATAACACAAGTTTCATGATTTTAGATAATAGAGATTAGGAATTCAAACTTTGGACCTTAAAGGACTGTTACCCACATAGCAATAAAGACTTACCACTTGTATACTTATGTATCCTTATTCATCACATCTCTAGAGTAAACAAAGCAGCATGTACAATCACAGGGTTATTGTGAAGATTAAATAGATCAGTGTAGAACAGTGTTTAACTAAGTATCTGGCACATAGTATATATTCAACATGTATTATATATCAATGGCATTAATATTACTGTTATTATTTCCCCTTAGATAAACTATAGCTATTATGGCCCTGTAATACTAAGGACTTCAAAATCTATGATTGTATCTATGTTGTTTAAAACCCGGGTTCAGTGAATAATAACAAATGACCTTTGATCATTCTTTCTACATCAATCTGCATACCTAATTCTAAGTCATGTCAATTCCTGCTCATATATATATTTCTATTTTAGACACAGATTCTAAAAGATTCACACAGACCCACCACATACCATGCTGTGAAATGTGGCATTTTCACTTTGTTTAGCTTATGTTTATTGCTTACTTTTCCTACAATGAATGTGTTAACAAGTATTGTTTATACTATAGAAAAACAGGATAAATATCTTTGAATTATTTTTCTCCTCCCCAATTTTACTGTTAATGCCTTACTTCCGTTTTTTACAATTATTTTTTCAGCCACAGTGTTGCTGCAGCTGCTCTCTTGATGACTATCTTCCATGCAGTAAATTTGGTGGGAATTCCCAATTGTAACTCTGTGTGACCCCCATAGCCCTGGAGAATGTAGGCCATGGGTACTCACTTTGTGTAAACTTTCAGACAACTCTAGCACAGCATATTATAACTGTCTCTGTCTTTCTACTTCTCTCACCTCTCTATGAATGAAATAAATGAAAGTGGAAAACATTTTGCCATCAAGTTACAATATATTCCCAAAAGACTATAGTTAACAGGGTATATGTAAATTCACAGCTTTACACTTAAATTGAATTTCATTTTTGTAGTTTGTATTTTTAAGTTGAAAATTTCCACCCAACAGAAGTTGTATGGTAATAATTCACTTTTTCTAACTATGTTTAAATTCATTTGAAAATAAAATGAAATGAAAGAGCTAAAAAGAATTATATCTCATTAACTCTGAAGAAGGAAAAGATCGAGATTTCACTACTTTTTTCCTTATATAAACTGCCTGTTGTACTGCAGAATGTCAGTGCTTGGCATGCCTTCCTTCCAACATGCAGAACAGATGTAGGAGGGCACCTTGGGGACCAAACATTATAAAGTATGGCTGAAGAACTATTTTCACACCTCTCCCAGCCCTGTCTTCACCTGTTTATGCAGGAAACAGACCTATGGATTTTAGTCATCTGGTTCCATGCCAAAGGAGTCCCAGCGGCTCCAGACAACTGCTTTCTCATTTGAAGTTCTGTTCTTTTCCTTCTAGTTTTGGCTGACAGTTGCTCAGATTTGGCTGCTGGCAGGATGTCAGAGGCCTCTTTGCTACAGGTTGCTTCAGTTTAAGAAGATGTTGGTAATAAAACAGATTTCTAAGAATGAGACTCAGAAATAAGGTTGGCATTATTTTAATGATGCGGGAGCTTCTATGTAGGCACCTTTAGAAAGACGAGCAGACATTTAGTTCTTCCTGGTTCCTGTCTATTACCATGAGGCTATGAATGCAGAGAGAGAAAGCTTAAACCTATAAACTCTAGGCATATATCCATACCCATCAATTAGTAAAACCACACAGAGTAACAACATCTAAACAGTATCCTGTAACTAATGATTTTTCATGTGATGTACTCAGCCAAGTAATCAAATGCCCTAATAACCTCAGGTCATATGTGTTAAGTTATAATATTAATTGCATTAAAGTCTAATAATTAAAAGAGAATTAGCCATGATCTCCTAAGAGGAAGAAAATTCAAACTTTGACGCTTTATGGATAAGAATGGAAAGAGGCCAGCAATAAGCTGTAAAAAACAATGCAGACCAAAATTCAACATTTCTGTTCTCTACATTTTTCTTGGCATGGGGAACATTGCAGATGCCTTCTGTAGAGTGTGGCTATTAGTGCCATAAGAGCTCTGTTATCTCACTTTTGGAATTTTATTCCAGATATGCTCACATAGGTGATATGAACTTGGTTGGAAAAAAGTCCTTATTCACTTTTAGAGACTCTCTTTGGATGCAAAAGATCTGAACGATGAGGCATCTGTGTTTTCTTTCTCTACTTCCATCCTAGTGGAGTTAGAATGTCTTTGGGTAAACGAACAAAAAAATGCTGTCAGATACTTATAAATGAGGCTTTTGGTGTGACTCTGAGATAAGTGTCAACATATCCTATATGTGCATGTTCAAGCTTTAAGGAACATGGCATGGGTGAAGACTGGAAAAGAGAGGACAAGATGTCTCATAACAGACTTAGTTCTTTTCTTTTTTTGTTAATGTTCTTATATGGAGACCAAATTGATGAAGTGTCAGTAGCTTACAAGGACAAAATTAGAGTTCTTCTAGGACCAAAGGTTAAGAATTGTAAGCCATCTTGATAATGTTATTTTGCCCTCCTTCCTTTTATCACATGGATACCTGACTAAGGAAAAGTGTCTTGGGAAGTAGTAGTGATGTTGACACGTCTAATGTTACTGGGAACAACTCCCACCAATTCGAAGCAGGATTGGATTTACCACTTTGACACATTCTCCAGACACTGGAGGTGATCCTTCAGCATAATAAAATATTTAATATTCTGTGGCCATAGAAGTTTTTTAGAACCTGGCTATCCATAAAATGTGAGGGTCTTCAGAATGTGAGTAACTAGGAGTAGAGCATTACACCAGTCTCTGAAAGAATACCAAGCAGTCTAGACTAGAGATTAGCAAACTTTTATTTTTTTCTCTAAAGGGGCAGGAAGTAAATATTTTAGGCTTTGCATGCCACCATGCAGATGCTGGGATACTTATTCAGCTCTGCTCTTGTAACACAAAAGTAGCCATAGATAATATATAACAAATATCTAATTTTGGGGGTCTAAATTTCAGTAGAACTTTATTTACAAACATAAATGGCCAACAGTATTGACATGTGGTCTTCAGTTTGTTGATTCCTGACCTAGACTTCTGCCCACAGTAACTTCACAGTCCAATTGGGCAGATACAGAGGCATGTGAAGAGACAATTAAAGGTAATAAAGTGAGAAAAAAACAAAGCAGTGGAGATAATAAGATATATACAAGTTCAGAGGAACAATCAATACTTGAGAATAATAATTATATATTACATGAGCCTTGGATAAGATCACTGATGTTCTTTTACATTCTGTAATCTTAAAACATACCATCATTATAGATTCTTCTCTGTTAAGCAGATTTCCATTCCTGGTAAGTGTACCTCATGAGAGTACATTTTTATTAAAAGAAGTGGGTAGAAAAGGTCTAGAAGAGAGGTACAGAAAATCAAGGACTTCTGAAATTTAAGTGGTTGATTAAATAGACTTGAAAGTACTATAATATGAAGTTTGTGTAATTGCCATCTTCTCTATTTTACACATCCCTGACCAAGACCTTTGAGCCTTAGAGTCTGATGATTGTTTCATTTAAGAAAGCCATGTAGGATGATTCTAGGAAATATGTTGGCTTTCTGTTTTCATTACAAGCAAATATGGAGCTCCTTTCAGACTAAAAATCAAACTTATAACTCCCAGCTAATATTGTGGCCAGCACATTTATTTTTGATAGAAACGAATGTCAATTTAATTGCAAATGAGGCACTCTCCTTAGACTCATGGCAAATTACAATCCTAACCCTCAGTTCTGAAAGCTTGGGTTTTTCGTGCTGGTTTTTCCTGACCTGGTTTAGAAAATAACGTTCTGAGTTTCACCAAGCAATATTTAAAAAGGTATCCTGTGCAGATCGTTTTATGGAGATGTGAATGAAAATGAGTTGAAGATGTCTCAAAGCAGCTGTAGTCTCATTCAGAGTGACCAAAGACATCAGAGACACTGCATGAAATCAGAGGACGTGGCCATCTTCCTTATCAGGGAGCTAAATTTCCTATCAATGAAAAGAGATTCTTTCTTTTAATGTGATCAAGATGGGTCCCTTAGGGTCATAGTTGAAGTATGTTAGTGGAGAGATTAAAGCCCACCATCTGCTCATCTATATTTAACCTGAACACAAAAGATTAAGAAGACTTTAGACTCTGGTGAGCTGACTCATTCTTATTATCTCTCTCTCTCTCTCTCTCTCTCTCTCTCTCTCTCTCTTTCTCTCTCTCCATGAACACTGAATGTATCATTTAAATGTTAAAAAGAGAAACCAGATGCTATAGTTATTAACTTTTGGAATCAACTATAATCTTCCTATTAAATTCTTCCATCCAGGTACAGGCAATTATTTGCTTGATCTTAAGGTGAAGAAAATGCAGGCACACAGGGTTTCAGAAAGTCCAGTTTAACAAGACAGGTGGGTAACTAATAATGTGGAAAATTACCTGCAGATTGAGGATATTGGGAATGACAAATGGCCAAAACTAAGTGAGTAAATTAGTTGCAAAATGATACCATTTGCTGTAGTTGTGTGAATGGGGGACAGGAAAGCACAGTAGCATGTGGCAGTGAGCAGAGCTGAGCAGAGTTTGAATGTGGCCCAGACTCAGGAAAGCATGCCATCTACTTATGCCTTCTCCCACCCCCACCCCTGCATTGTGACTGCCTCTGGCCTTCATTTATTTATCTATTTTTGCTCATCTGTGCTGGGAGAGTAAGTTTTAAGAGTGCCGGCTGTGGAGTCTAGTTAGCTTTATAAAGTCTAACACAAAGTCATCACCAAGGTCAAAGCCATCAGTTACAGAGCTTGAGTTTGCTTCACAAACCCAGTAGATTTCAGGCACTCAGATATGGTCAGAATTTGTAGAAAACGGCACAGGGTGGGTTTTGGAACAATCAAAACTTAAGGTTGACTGTTATTAATTAGAAATATGTTGGTATTATCCTCTAAGACAGGTTTGTTGAGCAAATATAACATGAAAAACTTCTGTTTAAAGATATTTTTAAATTATGAGTGTCATATAATTGGTAGATTTGCTTTATGTGTTGTTTTTTCTCTTTTCCTCATAGAATTTTTAATAAATTGATAGTATGTCTGCAATTTTATGATGCCTGAAGATAGAAAATATACATATCTTGTTGGTATTACATCCATTTTAGAACAGACTTGCTGAGCTACCCATTTTTCCTTCTTCCAGATCCTCTTTGAGATCCCATCCAGTACTAGCAGTTCAAATGAGGTAACGAGTAGCATAGCAGTCCATTGTCTAAACTTACCTCAATGACAATAGAATGAAAATTGAGGCAACTTTAATCAATAAAATGTTATTATTATCTATCCTAGAAACTGTATAAATACGGGAAGGTCTTCTCAGATCTAATGTTCTTGCTGCTGAAATGGCAACAATCTGAAAAGAAGGCTAATTGACTACTTAATCCATTTTCGTTGATAAATGTTAGTTCAAGCTTACCATGTTCTGCCCATGGTGGTAGAGAGAGAGTATTGAGAGGTGTTTAAGAGAATCACAAAACAAGATGTCTGCCCTCCAAATACTCATAAAACTAAGATGCTCAATTGTGTAAAAAGTGTCATTAAGTCCTGTATAGTGTAATATATTCTCCTAAATCACATGGTAGGACATTTAAACTTTCTCCATAGCTAAATTGAAGACATGAAAAACATAATTAACTTTTTTATATCTTCACTATCAGAGAATAAGTTTTCAGTACTTCATGTGTAAAAGTCAGCAGTTACCTTATACTCAAGCTGCAGAATATATAGACATATATTTTGGTTGTCTAATCTAACTAACTGGCTTAAAACTTCCTTGTGTTGACTTTACTAGTAGACACTGTCCTCCTTCTCCAGGTGAGTTGGTCTGTCTATCCAATAAAAGTTACATAATTCCCTGAGTGTTTTGATGACCAAATAATTCATGGACTTTTGTAACATGGCATGAAAATCTTCAGACTACAATGCTAAAATCCATGGATTAATCCCATTTTCAATGTTCGTTCTACAGTAGTTGGTGATTCAGGTGGGCAAAGAAGAAGAGCTGCCTTTTGCTGAAATCTGTCCTTTGATATTTTTAGGATTAAAGTATGAGCCACAGGCCTAGAGAACAAGAGTCCAAAGGACAAAAAACAATCTACTGCATTAGGGCATGCACATCTCAGTTTAGTAGGGCATTTTTTAACCATTGCAATGAGCATTATATGAAACAAACTGCAACTTCATTAGCAGTTACCAAGTAGAATATAATTCTTTAAAATGTACTTACTGGTTTTCGTACTTGATATGAAGTCAGATATTTTCCTAGTGTAGTGTACATGCTATGGTGATACATAATATACAGATGAGAAAGATGAAAAATTAAAAACATGCTTTTGTAAAGTGCTTTTAATTTGTTAGAAGACTTTCACATTTATTATCCAATTCATCAAAATTTTACTTCCAATGTTGAATTCATAATCTTCTATCCAAAGCAGTCACTTCCCCTGCTTTTCTTCCTTGTTTTAGTCTTACCTAAATCTTGGAAGCCATCTTGATTGGCTATCAAGTTCTATTCTACAATGTCTCTTATACCTGAAACTTTGTTTCTATTTCTATTGCTGCTATTCCATTTATTACTATAAAATTTTCCTGAATCTTCTCCTATCGTTGTTTACCAATTTAAAAAAAAAAAGTATCTCAAAAGGATATAACTTATCTGCAGCAGCGTGATTTTCATACTCAAAAAAGTGCCTCTTCATTGTCTACAAAATAAAGTGCATGTTACTAGTCAATCATTCAAGGTAGATGGAATCAACTTTACAGGAATTCTCTATCTGTACCCTCTGATTTAGGATTGAAACTGAATTTTAAGATAGATATACTCTTTTCTATTCTCTTTACTTCTTTTTCTCTTTCTTCAACACCAATGTTGTAGGACATTTTTATAATTTCTGAAGAACTAGTGACTGCCCCTGAAAATGGTGTCTTCCTCTACTTGACTTCAGTTGGTCTAAACATGTTCATGAGTCATTCCTCCAATCCTTAATAAGTAAGACAGGGTCAGGAGGCAGAGTTGAACTGGCTGCTGTTCTTGTAACTTTGATTGCTATTGTAAGTCAAATGTAATCAAGGGAAATATAGTTGGTTACAAAGACATGTTCCCTGCACTTGGGATGCAGAGCAACACTACCCTATTCATAGCTTCCTACCTTCATATCTTCACACTGAGTGGAGTGCATGTTTTCACAATAAACCAATGGATTATATTATAAGTGATCGGTTTTAGTGAGAAAATAAAGTTTTGTTTGCCTTGAAGCATGTGAAATTTTAGGATGAACAGGAATTACTTGTTCAACTACGAGGGACCTGGCACAAAGGACCTGGAATGATGAAGCAGGGGCTCTGCAAAGACTAAATAGAAAAGGAGAGAAGGAGGCTGACCAAATGAAGCATGGAGGCCCTGGGCACCAATGGGAAGAAAACTCTAAATGAAATGAAGAGGCTGCTGGGAATAGTAATAGATTGTTTTTTTCTTTTTGTATCATATCCTTACTTTAAGGTAGTTCTCAATCGATTATTTCCTAAATGGTATTTCCAGTTCTTGACTCTGTGAACCTGTTTTGGCCACTGTATATAAAAAAGAAGGACCCCTCACATAAAATTTGCCTTGCTGTCAAAACTAATGACACCACACACATGCACATACACACCAAGAGAACATGAAAAAGTTTATTTCTCACATAATGAGGCTTTCTAGGGAAAGCAGGGTGGCTCCCAAAAAGATATGAAAAATGATTGAGAGATCAGAAAAGGAGACTGACTGGAGGTTTTTATGTTGTTTAGCAGTGGTAGCTGGAATGAGGCCTTGCATGTATGTGCAGAAGATTGCCTTGTTTCAACTTCCCAACTGTGTCAAATAAGGGAGTGCCTAAGCTTAAATATCAGCTCTACCCAAATGCGGGGCATAAGCAGAAAAAGGAGGGGTGACCCTTAATAGCTGTCAGCAGGTAAACATCAAAAAGTAGAGTCTGACTCTTTATTATAGAGGCATAACTGCCTGAATGAAGTATCAAAGGTGGTGGTTACAGTGGTCCAGCTCAATGGGGAGAAGCATTTTAACACTAATATTGTTTAAGATTGCTGGTGACTGGTGATAATAAAAGGCATATCAAATTTTAACCAAGCCTTTATTATTAAATATTTTTCTGGAGAAAGAGTACCCCCTCTTATCCGCACATCTCCCAAAACATCCTCTCCCCACTACCCTGGTATATTTGTAGCTACAGGAACACAGAGTCTCTGTCTTTTATTCTACAAAAGTATTTTCCCATTGTATCTAAGGCTGGGTCCTCAAAATAGATTCATGAGGTGGTTTGACCTTATAGAGGGGTGTGGCAAAAGTTTGGGGTAAGTTTCTTCAATAGATGTTGCAGACTCCTACAGAAGCAGTCATCTTTTATTCATGCAGAAGTAGTATCCTTATCTTCCAGAATCTAACAGAATATTGTTCTTTTCTCATGGATATTATTATACCTTGATTATATTATAGATATTTTGTGCTTTTTAATTTTTCTGTAAACTTTTTATTTGGGGATAATTTTAGATGTCTTGAAGAGTTGCAAAAATAATACAGAAGTTACTATATAGCTCTTACTCAGTTTCCCCTAATGTCAATATTTGACATTACCATGGTTTTTGTCAAACTAGAAAACCATTATTGGTGCATTAAACTCCAGGCGTTATTTGACTTCCCAGATTTTTCACTAATGACTTTAAAAAATATTTTGTTCCAAGATCCAGAGCAGCACATTTCATGTGTTTATCATGTCTCTTTAGTCTACTCTGGTCAGTGACAGTGTCTCAATCTTAACTTGTTTTTCATTACTTTGACAATTTGAGGATAACTGGTCAGATATTTTGTAGGATGTCCTTCAATTAAGGTTTGATGTTTCTCTCATGGTTAGGTTGGAGTTATGAACTTTTGGGAGGAATACGACAAAGGTGAAGTGCTTTTTTTCATCATATCATACCAGGGGATGCTGGCTTTCATTTGTTTTAATATTTCATCTGCTAGACTATACAAAAGCTCTTTGAGGTGGGGAAGTATGGATTTTTCACTTGTATATCCTTTCAGCCTGGTTAATAAAATGTTTTCTAGATAGAAGATACTCAATATGTGTTTCCTGAATTAATTAAAAAATGAATACGTTCTCATACTACTTCCTATTTAGAGAAAAGGGTAGGGAGTGTAAAATTTTAAATTAGAGTCAAGAAAAAGGAGACCCAGACCATAAATTTTGTAATTAGTCCTGTTAGAACAAGAAAACAGGTCTTTGGGATTTGCATATTTATACCCAAATAATGGAATCAAACTGATTTCCATTGGTAAGTGGCATGCCTAGCTCCTCAAATCCCAGAGTCTGCTTTTAGAAAGGAATTGATTAGTTTTCTGCTTGGCAAAACCCCCAAAATTCAGGGAAGTGAGCCCTCAGTACAATTTTATTTTTTATTTATTTATTTTTACTGTTAGGGTAATTAAAAAAAAATATTGGAGTATAGTTGCTTTACAATGCTGTGTTAGTTTCTACTGTACAGAAAAGTGAATCAGCTATACATATACATGTATCCCTTCTTTTTTGGATTTCCTTCCCATTTAGGTCACCACAGAGCACTGAGTAGACTTATCTGTGCTATACTATAGGTTCTCATTAGTTATCTATTTTATACATAGTATCAATAGTGTATATATGTCAATCCCAATCCCCAGTTCATCCCACCCCCTTCCCCCTTGGTCTCCATATGTTTTTTCTCTATGTCTGTGTCTTTATTTCTGCTTTGTAAATAAGTTCATCTATACCAATTTTTTTCAGATTTCACATATATGCATTAATATATGATATTTGTTTTTTTCTTTCTGACTTACTTCACTCTGTATGATAGTACGATTTTAAAAGTTAGGGAAACTAGTATGTTAGCTGACGTGGTATACTGCTCAAATATAACCAGTTAAAATCAGCTTTAAGATATAACATTAATGGGGGATTTCAATATTTCTACTGGTCAAGGAAGAGTAGATATTTGTGACCTTGAATCTTTTAACTTTTTCTGAATGTTAGCTGTTTCATCTGTTTGCACATTATTTGCTCAGGCTCAGGATTAAAATTGAAGACACATCTCATCTCCTGGGGAATTCGGGGGTTCAGCATTGACTTTTTAGTCTTTAGCATACAAATTTTCCCTGCCAACCAGACTTTTATATATGAATATTCTTTGAACCCATTTGATGTGAACCAGAAAACTAAGATAAAACCCTCTCATTCAAGAAGCAGACACACAGACAAGGAATGCTGCCGTGAACATGCATTTCTTGAAATACTTTCTGTAATCCCCTAAAGTCCTATAACCTTCCCTGACATCAGTGAAAATTATTAGTTTTATTCTGTGCTGTCGTGTATCATAGTTACCTCTAATTGAAATGGAAGTGTTCCGGGTAGCACAATCAGTTAAGAATCTTGCCTAGTGCCTCATTTTGATAATTTATAGCAGGATTCGAGGCTGATGAGTTCAGAGCCCATGAGTTCCCTGAGTCCTTAATCTTTGATCATTTTTTGTGGTGGGACAATGCTTGATGAGAGAGGAGTTTGAAGATAACTGCTCCCTGCAAATGTATTTATCAAATACCAATGTTCCTAGCAAAGTTATTTGAGATGGGGATTACCTATCACTGGAAATGAACCTCAAGGAGTATCTTAATTTGAAGAAAGTACAGGCTTGATACTTTTTAATAAATTCTTGATATTGAATAAAACGTAACACAGCTCTCAAGTTTAAATGACTTTTTACATTAGAGACAAGTAGAAAGTTGGAAAGGGCTACGAAAGAAATGAAGGAATTAACATCTTTGAAAAAGATTCTGCTGAGAAGCGGCAATGATAAGGGTAAAAAAAAAAAAAGTCACTCCGCATCAACTCAGGGACATATTCCAGTCCTGTTGTCTATGTGTTACACCAGGAGTCTTCAAAGTGGGGTATACCAAGTTCAGGAAATTTGCAACACAATACTTTAGGGCAGGATAATAAATTATTAAAAAAATGATAGTTCATTTTTTAAATCTCAGCCTACATTGAGGGAATTTGTTTTATAGTGTATATAATATTTTATAGTAAAATGCATATAAATAGATAAATATACATTTACTGTGAGTGCATATTGTAATTTTAAAAAATTGAGATAGAAGTGTGATGAGGACTTTTTGGGGAACAGTGTCAGACCATGCTGGCATGACTTGTTGTAATGTGAGGCTGTTCTTTAAAATGGAAATATCTTTCTAAATATTCATCTTTTCTTTCATTTATCTATTGATGTTTACTACCCATGGATATACCTGAACATTATCTAAATCTGTGTAGTTAGCTTGTGTTACTTCTTGAACTGAGCTTCTTATGCTTACTAAACTCTGAAAAGTGGTATTACCATAATTTATTATACTTTTATTTCAAGATTTATTGCATAAGAGTGCTTACACTCATTTCAGTGCTCTGGTTTCATTCAGAGTTTCAGGCTTCTTTTTTCTATTACTTTTATAATCTTATGAATGATGAGTATAAATACTTTTTAATTAGTCTTCATATAATCAATTTCTCCATTTGATCTTCGACACTTTCCATTGTTTGAAACTACTTGAGATATTTTTACCAGAGTACTTTGCAGTATTAAAGATAGAGACATATATAAAATATTGGTTTAAAAATGTATGTCACTATTAGTGTTTAGATAGTATGACTTTATTTATTCTCTCATTTAACACATATTTATTGAGTATACAGTTTCTGCCTTAAATGTGCTGACATGATTATTAATTTTGCACAGAATATAGGCTAATAAGAGAGAAATAGGCCTTTCCTTTCTTCACCTGTGATAAGAGCTATGAATTAGAGATACAAAGAAGAAAGCCTGATTTAGAGGTCAAGAAAGGTTTCTAATGGAAATTCTTACACTTAGGTGAAGATGATGATGCTCAGTATGATGACACATGATGGTGATGAATATGATGATATTATGCAAATTTGTATTGAATACTTCTAAGTATCAAGCATTCTCCTGAGTACTTTCTGTGAATTAATTCATATAATCCTCATAGTAACCCTAAGAATTAGTTAGTATTATTATCCTCATACTTCAAGTGAGGAGATTAAAGAACAAAAATGTAATAATTTATCCATAGTCAAATAATTATCATGTGGTGAAACTAAAATTTGTATATTATCTACCTGATTCCAGACAACATTTTTAACCACCAAGATAGCTGTACTGCCAAATAGAACTAAAGGACATTAGGAGTAAGACTGAGATCTTAAAATAGTTGAATCGTGAAGGAAGTAGCACATGTGATTAAAAAAAAAATACAGGATATGAAATTTGGAGAAAATTGAAGACAGGCAAGAGAGGAATGGGGGGAGTAGACCATGGATTGACTTGCAGAACATGTGAGGGGTTTTTATTTATATTATGAGGATGATGGAAAGACATTTAAGGGTTTTAAATATATGTGATGTATAGGGGTGCATATTGTTTGTGCATGTGAAGATAGCTGGTATTAAAAAGATTATTCTGACCTCCATACTGGGAATGGACAGCCATAGGCCAAATGTGGAGGTGGACCAATATCAACCAGGAGATTATAATGGTCCTTAGAAATATGATTTGGTGGCTTAGAATAGGATGGCAATAATGGAGATAAGGAGAAGGATATATATTTTGATATGTTTTTTCAGGACTTAAAACCAACTGGATCAGTGCTGTGTTAGATATGAGGAAGGAGGAAAGTGGAACTACGGAAGAAATCTTAAATTTCTGCTTTGTTTAACTGGATGAACCACGTTTTCATTGCCAAGTTCAAAACCACTGAAAAAGTAATAAACCAAAGGCAATTGTGGCTGACAAAAAAAAAAAAAAAAAGACACTAAACTGAGCCTTAAAGAATGCCAACTTCCTCGTTGGGAAGTGGATAAAAATCCTGTAAGAGGGTCTAGGATGCAATAATTATGGAAGTTGTGAGAAAATCAGGAAGTATAATCAAGGAAGTTAAGGGAAAATTTGTACTAAGAAAGAGGGAGCTGTAAATGGTCAATCAATTGAATGGTATTCAGAGGTCAAGGAAAAAGGCAAATGGATTTGAATTTAGTGTCATAGGTGTCTGCCTAAAACTTTCAGTCTTGCTAATGTGTCAAATATTCTAAACTTTGACTCAAGCACCGATTGTGTACACTTTATATTCTGAAGCTTTTAGTTTATTGTAATGTGGAAAAAGTAAGAGAAGAAGAAAATTACGATAATCTCTGAAGTTATTCCAAGTTTTAAAATTCTATAATAACAGCTAAACTAATTAAATACAGAAAATAGAAGTACAAATATCAAGAGAAGATTGGCACTCACTGAAAAGATTCCTTTGTAACAGAGACTACTCTACTAATAAACATTTTTCAAAATAACCCTGATTATATCCAAACACACAAGATAAAAATGGTTGAGTGTTCCAACTGGAAAACTATGAACTGAACAAACTACTAATATTTGCAGAGATAGCCTCCTTTCAATGACTAAGAAGAAAAGAGTCCTGGAAAAGGAGAGGTCATCTACTTTCACTGGAATCAGCTGGAAAACTGCACCTACAGGAAAGAACTTTAGTAGTAACACAGCTATTTTGGGAGTTTTGTGGAAACAATTGTGGGGGTGTGAAGGAGGACTAAGAAAAGAATGGTATTGTAAATTATAGTAATATCATTTTGTTGCCAAAGTAATAAGAAATCTCAGACATTTTACTTGATTCAGAGTAGTCTATCATTTCAAATGAGATACATTTATTTTGTTTATAAGCTACATACTACATTAAGAGATAAAGGGCAATATAATGAGACCCACAGAAGATATAGTAGTAAGTCACAGCTTGTCCATATTAAGCCTCAGTTTCCTGACCTGTATATTAGGGATATTTATAGATAAACAATTGGATCATAAAAATTTTTTGAAGGATTCGTTCATTTACACAGATTTTTTTTCTGTGTAAATACATGTTTATTTTATGCCAAGATTTTTGTGGGGGCACTGGGGCCTTCCTTCTTGAACTTACATCTCAGTTGAGGAAACAGGCAAGTAAATAAACTTTGTCAAATCAGAGTTAGGAGGTCCCTAAACAGGAGTACTCATCTAGACAAATCAGAAGAGTCTTCCCAGAGGAAGTGATATGTAAGCTGAGTCTTACAGATGAATAGTCAAGAAGCAGTAGGTGTGGGGGGATAAAAGGGCCAGTCGGTGGGATTGTGTCTTGGTCTTCTTGGGATGCTATAACAAAGTGCCATAGACTAGGTAGCTTACAAACAACAGAAATTTATTTCTTATAGTTCTGAAAGTGGGATGTCCAAGATTAGTGTACTAGTATGGTCAGGTTCTGTTTAGCACCTTCTTTCAGGCTGGGGAAGCTAGCTCTTTCATGACTCTTATAAGGGCACTAATCTCCATCATGAGGGTTCCACTCATGACCCCATCTAATCCTAATACCTCCCAAAGGTCACACACTGTAATACCATCATGTAGGGGAGTAGGGTTTCAATAAATGAACTTCGGGGGACAGAAGCATTTAGTCCTTAACATATGTGGAACAAAGAAGGAGGAAAACATAGTGCTTTCCATCAAGACCGAGTAGAGTTTGAAGTGTCATAGAATATTCAAGTGGATAGGTTTAGTTGGAGGTTGGATATATATGTGATTAGACATCAGGAGAGATATTTAGAAAGTAAGAAAGGTAATAACTGAATAAATGGAAGTAGAATTGATGTTTCCAGGGGGAGAGGGGAGGAAAAACCCTGAGGGTTATATCATACAAACAATAAGCAGATGAAGAGAGAAAATAAAGGAATTTGAAAAGTAGAAGCCAGAGAGATAGAGGGAAAAAAATAATTAGTATAGTTTAGAGACATAGATGCCAAATGTAGAAAAATCTTTCAAGAGAAAGGGAGTTGTCAACAATGCCAAATGATATAATAAAGACAATAAAGATAAATTTATTGGATTTACTAAGTATAAAACCACTGAAATATTTTGTGAAAATATTTTTTTTGGTCATGGAATTAAATGCCATGTTGTTTTGCTCTAAGACATGAGAGGGATACTAGGAAAAGAGTAAGGACAGTTGCATCAAGAAACTTGTCTGTATTAGGTTATTTGATTTATTTCAGAGCTGACAGTGTAACCGAGCAGAACCCTCAGGAGCCTTCCCAGAACAGATCACCCACTCCCCCTGTACCCTGCCTGCCTTTTGTCTGTAGAAAAACTTTAGTCAAAGAATAAATTTAGTGAGAGTAGTGAGAAAATGCAGAAAGAAAGGAAAAGAGTCATTAAACAAAGTCAAGGACTTTTATTTCCTCCTCAAGTGCTATAGATAATATTCTGAGCCATGTCCTTTGAGGTGTTTTGCAGGTACTGAAAACCTCACAGATGGAAGAAGTTAACTGTATGCTGCCCAAAAGCATGTAGACACCAGACCGATTGGAACCAGATGGTTGATGATGTTGAGTCCCAATTACCTTACCACCAACTGATCAGAAGAATATCCATGAGCTGATCACACATCCCACAACCCCCCTCCTTTACCCTCACTTTAAAACATTTCATTGAAAGCCTTCAGGGAGTTTGTGCCTTTTAAGCACTAGTTGCCTGGACTCCTTACTTGGCACCCTGCAATAAATGCTGCACTTTCCTTCACCACAACCCTGTGTCAGTAGATTGGTTTTACTGCGCTTGGGAAAGTGGACCCAAGTTTGGTTCTTAACAGTAGGTGCCTATAAGATAAGCTAAAAAGTGTGCATGATTGAAGAAGGGGTTATCTGAAGAGAGTTAACTTCTTCTGGAGAAATTTCCTTTTCTCTCTGCAGAAAAGAGAGAGATGCATATTTGGATAAATTATATTCTAATAACTGACTGGCTTAAATAGAGAAGCAGTGTTGTTACATGCTTCATTTGGTTAAAAGTGAACATTTCTTTGAACTGCCTCAATAAGTCATTTCCATTGGGAACTCAGCTTAAGGAACAATGGAGTATCAAGAACAAAGTGAAAAGGTCAACAGAAAGGTAAATACACACACACACTCACACACACACACACACACACACACACACACACCAAATGAAATGTTGTTCACATAAGCAAATACACAGTGGACCCACAATCCTATACATTTCTGGGCAGAGGTGTAAAAATGAATATATGAACAAGATGATCAAATATCCAAAGATAGTACACTGCTGCCCCTAACTTCAAGACAACCAATCAATTCAGTGTGAAAAATCCATTAACCTCTGTGTCTGGCAACTTATAGACACAGACAAAGCAGTCGGACAAACTTGGACTTTTCACTCTGCAGTTGACGGGGTTGTTGTCCTATAGACTCAGATAAAAATATTCATTTTATTAAAACAAGTCTTCTTCCCAACCCCCATCACACAAATCTCCATATTTTTATTTTTCTCATGTTAAAGCCTTTATAAATAACCCATTTATCAGCTAGCCAAGTAAGGGTGGTAGAAGCCATAGGGAAAGAAATTTCTTTTGTTTTTTGTCATAAGTACCCTTTTGAATTCATCAACAGTATGTGAGCATGCTCACAGCATTTCAATATAACATTAGAGTGTGAAAGAGAAAAGGCAACGATCACCTTGAGAGAAATGCTATTGAGAATAACTGGAAAAAAGTCATTTTCTTCATGGTGAGATTCACAAAGTAATTCCATGGCAGAAAAGTCAAGGTAAATATTTACTCCAAGTATCTTAGAACCTGCAGGAGGCTAAAACCTTCAGTATTTCTATTTTAATATTTATCTCATGCTTTCGTAAATTATTTTCATGACCACCATTTCCCAAAGGGTCACTATTTGAGAAAATTAGTGCATGGGGACAATGCTCTGATGCTGGCATGGAATAAAAGTTTTGTTTGTTTGTTTTTTCAATATGCAGAAAAATATCCCCATTGGCCCTTTGGCATAGCTGAAATCTGGCTTTTCTGTATATGTTCTGGTTCCCTCACCCAGAGCTTGGGTCACCCATGTCACATGGGAAATACAAAATATTTAGCTATTTAGTTTGTGAAGAAAATAGAAAATAATCCCTGAGAGGAACATATCAGAATGGTGAGATAGGGGCTAAGCTGCTGAAGAAGTAAACTTAAATAATGCAAAGTATTGTTGAGTTTTCATGGTCCAATGGCATGAAAGTCTTGTGAGTGTTTAATTTCTGCCTTCAGGAAGGGGTACAAAGAAACTGTGTGATGTAAAACAAATCATTTTTGCTTTCTCTCCCCTCTGCCACTATGCTCAGCTCTTGAACATTTTCTGAATCTATCATAATAGAAGCTGTACATGAGTATTTAGGTGGTGTTTCTTTTGAATTTATTCAAGGGTACAAAATTGTCAATCATTTTTCAATGTAAAATTCAAGCAATGAACTTATTTTGTATTAAATCAAGTGTCTCTGGGTGTATGAGAGTATGTAGAAGCTACTTTTCATTTTCCTTAAAATTCTTAAATCAGTGCTGTTCGATGTCAGCCAGATTTTGAAAAGGAATAAATGAAGAAGGAAAGAAGAGTGAAGTTGTCTGTAGCCTCATCTTTGCAAGGAATCAACGGAGATTGTGGAGAAAAGAAACCCCAGAGACAGCTGTAAGGCAGCAGCTAAAAGACTTAAGAGCAAATTTTGATACATTATTTATCTGGATTACAGTTGGTTACATCACAGTTTTGAGGTAAAAGTTTAAGATTGCAGGTTAGATAAAATCCAGTATTTGAACTGTGCCTTCACCACTTAATATTAGTGTAATCTTCAGCAAGTTGCTTTAACTCCATGAACCACAGTTTTCTTATCAATAAAATTGAGGTGATATCTACCTTATTGAGTTGCTAAGTAGGTCAAATAAAATAAAGCTTGTGAAAATCCTTTATAAATTATAAGAAGTTATACAAATTTTAGGAATATTACATGTTGAAAAATCTTCAAATATATATAATCTTAAAGATTTTTCCCACATTTTATTTATTAAAGAGATATATGTGGATGGCTCAATTCCCCAACTACTTTACTGACAGAACACCCAGTGTCTCCCTCTTGACTATTGAACAACACCCAGGGTGACACGTAGTCCTAAAAGGGGGCTGTGTTCAGTTTTCAGTTTATAATTGGAAAAGAGTTTGGATCTGATCAGTCCACTATTGCCAGAATTTCTTGTTGTGACATGGTATTGCTGCTAAAATTTGATAACATACAATCTGCCTGCTTGTGCTGGACCACTGCTGATATCCCACTAAGGCTGACATGGCTTTGCAGGGAGGACAGTCCTACTTATGCTAAACTCAACCAAATGCTCTGCATTGGCTGCAGCAATTAGAGAGTTCTAATCTTTTCTTTAGATTGTTCATATTTTCATTTCTGTATCTTCCAGGGCATAGCCAGGCCCAAAAGACCCAATTCACTTCAGGTCTACTATCAACCACATCACAGACCCAGAATTGTTATCCTTTTCTCCTACACTCCTTGTACTGTGATGCACTCTCTTGTCCTATGGGATGAATGAATTTGAATTTAGGATAATTTACTTCTCTAAGAATATCTTCTAAAATCATTTTGTTACTGAATCCAAGCTCATGCTGCTTGAAGAATGACAGACTGATAAATTGAGAGACAAGTTGTTGGAGCAAGAAATAGCAACTTTACTCAGAAAGCCAGCAGACTGAGATGCTCAACTAGTGTCCCAAAGAACCATCTTACCAGCGTTAGAATTCAGGCTTCTTTTATTCTAAATGGGGAGGGGATATGGCTGGTTGTTGCAAACTTCTTCCTGCTGTAATCCTTTGTTCTTTCAGTTGTCCATGTAGGTCTGGTAACAAGGTTTTTATAAACTTCCAAAAAGACAAATTTCATTCTTTGTCCTACAAGTTTTTATCTCTATATGAATAGGAAAATGTTTAAAGCCTAGAGCCTTGAGAATGGGCTGCCTTATATATTTCAGGCTACAGGAAACATTATTTTACAAAAGGTGCAGAGCCAGCAAGCCTAAGCATAGGAGCAGAGTACAAAGGTTAGAACTAAAGGAATAGAATCAATATGGAGTCATTTGTTCTGCTACAATTTCAATAATCTCCACACCTACCTTTCAGGAGAACCACTTTTAGCCATCTCCAGAAGATCTTCTTTCATTCAAAAAGATAAAACAAAGACCAAGCAAAATAAAACTCTTAAATTTAATTTCACCCCTGCAGTAGGATACATAATTAACTCATTTTCCTATAGCTCAAGAATTTTGAAGATCCCATGTATTAGTTGGTTAATACAAGATACTACAACAAACAAACCCCAGAATTTTAGCAGCTTAAAACAATATACATTTACTACTTTCTCATGTAACTATCCAGTGTGGCTCTGTTATGCAATACATTAAGTTAGAGAAAATATATTGGCTATTTAAATTGCTTCTTTAATGATGTCACCTATGCTCACACTTTATTGATGAAGACCACTCAACCCTTTCTCAATCCAGGAAGTGGAAGTGGGGGCATTGGGAAATAAAGTCCTTGGCTAGATAACTGCTAAGTAACAACCACATACTAACATACAAAGGAAGCATGAGACTTGTAGACAGTAAAGGATCTCTGCAACACGATGTTTATGCTGCTGCTCTCTGATCTCTTAAACTTTTTCCAGAGTAAAACCAATATCCATCCTTGCAACTCATCTGCCCTGCCTTTTTGATGTTGTAGGAGAGGAGTCAAACCCCAGATTCCAAATTTGGCTGATACAAGTTAACTACAAGTGTATTTTAAAAAGGACCCAGCCTTGTGCAAGATCCTAAAGGAACTCTGGCATTTGAACTTTGAATTTAAGGCTACATGACATATGGAGGGATGTGCTACTAAAAGGCTGAGAGTCAGAGAGAAATTAAGCAACACTGATGCCCACCAACAATTCCTAGGTTCCAATTTTGTGAGGAATATTGAAAAATATTACAACTATTATCAATGAGTTTATTTAAATTATCTATTGGGATAATCAATTAGTTTAGAGTTTAAGAGTTTGTACCCTTTAGGTGATCATTGTATTCACTATGAATAAAATTCTGAACATGATTCCAAAATCTACTACCAGTTTTTCTCCTAACTTACTTTCTGATAGAAAGGCTAACAGTACATATGTGGGACTCTAGTGGATTCAATGAAAGAGTGAATATAACAAAAGACACGTTTGCCTTATGATACTTATGTTGTAATTTTTATCTTGATAAATAAGTGAGACACAGTCCTTCCAAATTCATCTGATACCATTAGTCTTTTTTTTTTTCTTTTTTTTTTTTCTTTTCATATTCCAGAGTTTTTCCAGGCTTCCAGGCTACCAGGCTCTGTGCTAGATGTTCCATCTGCTGGGTCTTCCTTTTTCCTGCCTCTTGGCATCGTTAACTCTTCTCACGCTTTAACAGCATCAACATTCATCTCTGATCACAGTGTCTAAAGTCTCGTTCCCCCAAACTCACAGCTTCTCTAGAAGTTTTCCATCAATACCATCCTATCTGAAATTATTTATGCCGTCATGAATCTCTGGTTATATAGTCACATATTCAGTTGCTCTAGAAATGGAGCTTTCTGCTTTACTTTTTTTTTTTTTTTTTTTTTCTATAACCAAACTGATTCCTGTTTAAAAAGCAGAAACTTTATCTCAGTACATTTAGGAACACCCCTGCCTCTTCCCTCCTCACCAGACTCCAAATTGCAACTAAATTTTAGAGGTTCCCCAAATGACCCTCGTTAGGTGGTAGGATGTTGTGTGTATGTGAGAGGAATCTTGTTATTTGTCCTTTTCTGTGAAACTAAATGAAACTTGAGCTTCATGACTCCTCCATGGCTTTGTGTCCTTTTCTGTGTTTTTTGTATTAAAAGAGAATTGTGTAAGCTTTAGGTCCCACAAAACTGAACCTACTCCTAACAATATCCTTAGAAAAGCCATAGAAATAAACACTGTATTTTACACTAATTAATTCATCTATACAAGTCTCATTTTTCACTTGGGGAGCTTCAGATTATCTCTGTCATTTGAGGGAGGCTTGACAGTTCTACTGAGATGTTTATCCCAAAGAAAAAAGCCTTTGTGACCACAGTGGCTGTGTTTAAAATACTGATGGACTCTCATGCAAAAATGAGGTACAATATGTTTTGATAACTCCAAAGAAGAAATTAAATAGAGAAAGAAACAAGGAAGGGATCAATGTTATTGCAGACCACACATATGCCAGGCACTTTACATTTCCTCATTACTTCTTACAGACAGAGAAATATATGATAGATACTTTATTTACATCTCTTTACAGAGTAAAATAAATAAATAAATAAACAACTTCAGAAGAATTGAATTTCCTTCCCAAGGTCACTACTAGATATAATAGGTGGGCAAACAGACACATTCACTCCTTTATGACTCTAAATCTTTACAGGTGCAATAAATACTCTGTGGAATGTATCTCTGTTACTACAATATGCTTAAGAACAGAACTGTTATATAGTATGAATATTACATTTATTTTTTAATAATAAAATGATGTTTCTTACATTTATATGAATTGTGCATTCTAGACATATTATTGAAATATCCTGTGTTGACCACAGCAACCACACAAATAGGCAAATTAAATAGAAACACAAATAAGTAGATCTATGTACATAAATTACCTTTTGTACCAGAGACATGGGGAAAAACCTGTGCACACAACAATGCCACCCATGGCCGTAAGAGAACCATTCTGAAAAAAGATAGAGGAAATAAGTTTGGTATGTAGAATATGGATGGGCATGGCAGGGGTAGGAATCTTATAGCCAGGGAAGAGAAATCTGCTTTGGAAAGAGGGATAAAGGGAGCAATATAAAAAACAAACACAATGAAATGACTCAAAATAAAATATAATGATGCTCTTCCATTATTCTGAGTCCCATAAGGAACCTGCAAAACAACAACTTGCTGTCAGAATGAAACTCTGAGTGTTCCCATCAGAACTAAGTTACATTAAACAGGAGCAGTTCTCGGCATATTATGCTGCTGTCATTTCTTGGTAAATCCATGTCATTAGCATTGATTTCTCAAGGAGAGATTAAAAGAGGTTTAGTTAGGAGAGTAAGGCAGGAGTGGATATTACCCAAGCCAGTGCAGCTCTGGGTCTCAGAGATGACATTTTCCTCTCTGCTTCATTAACTTGCAGAGCTTGTCGAGCTTTGGCTGTTTCTAATTAATTCTTTTACTGGCTTTTCTGAGTGTGTATTATTGCTGGCAAACCATATAAAATGAAGAAATCTCTCTAAGGTTTTACCCTTTTAATTATTATTTTTATTGCTTAAATTAAGCACCAGAATTGCAAATGTTGACATTTTGGTTTATTCTTGTCATTTGAGTTTTCAAAGGGGGGAAAAGAATAAAGAAAGGAAGAGGAGGAGGAGAAGTGTGAGGAGGAGAGGTGGTGTTGAGCAGAGGAAAGGAGGTGAGGTTGGGTCTCAATCATGCAGACAAACACTGAACAGGGAAAAGCAAACAGGTTTGTCTAAAGTGACCTCCATGATGATTTTGCTCTTGTGAAAAAGAACAGGAAATGAAATATCTTTAGAGGTAATTCCTAATGGTCTCTTACACCAGCCAGTGCTCAGATTACACAGGGCTTGATGCTGCATGCGACATTTGTTTTGATGTAAGCAAGTAGTTCCAAATATGGTACATAGTCTTTTTGTGTCCATTTGTTTGTTTTCATTTGGGTATTAGATAGAGCATAACTTTTGGGAAAAAGAAACTTCAATCAAAACAAATTAGTTAACAAGTAAATTTGCTTTGGTGATACACAGAGCAGTTGCTGAGAAAAGCCAGCTCTGGCGGGCCTAAGAAGTCAGTTTAAACCAATATTAATAGAACATCTATGTAAAAAATACTATGTTGGATATGTGTACAAGTTGAGTGTTATAAGGAAATGCTAGAGAAATCTGCCTTTTAGTATTTTAAGTTGAGTTTGTAATATATGACACATTCAAATAAAAATGTAACACGCACAATTGCATATAGTCTCCTTCCCATATATTGAAAAGAAGTTTGATTTACAAGTCCATTTTTGAAGTTGGGAGGCATTTTTCCCACAGAAAATTGTTTTAGACATGGTGTTTTAGTTCCCAATCCACTCACAAAAGCCTATTTAAGTCATAATGTAGCTGAACTACAGTAATGTCCTAATAACACTATGGAAACTAAATGCAAAGCATAACAATGTTTCTATGGCATAATGCATTCAGAATTTAAATTTGCATCTCCAGGAGTGGGTCTCTGCTGCTGTGTTGGAAGGAGAGTTATCTTAACTCCAAGTCCTCAGGGTCCCTGTCATTTTCACTCAGCAATTCAGCAGGGCAGGGCCTGCAGACATGTATATAGAAGTAAGTGCTGAGGCCCAGAGGGGAGGTGTAAGAGCATGAGGAGTCCTGAGAAACGTTGGCTACTGGTCTATATTAATCCCTGAGGGCTTGGCTTGGCCTGACTGGCTCCTGGTTGCCTAGTTGTTTTTCATTTATGTCCCGCAAGGAAAAGATAGGTTTCTATTCTGGCTGTCCACCAGGATTGGTCTCACAATTTTTCTCTCCTTTTATCCCTGAAGGGATTGCCTACTTCTTTTAAGAATTTTTAAGATTTGTTTGCCTTTTTTTTTTCTTTTAACTTCTTATGTGAAGGCAAGGAAGACACAGAAGAAAAGGCTCTTTCCCTTTCTACTTCTATACCCATCTCCTCTCCCCTCAGTGTCCGTTTTCATGTTGTAGCTTAGATCTTAGACACAAAGCCAATATCTATGCATAATCATTTCCATTTCAAAGAGCAAAACCAGTCACATCATTCCAATCTAGGAAAGGAGAGAATTGAGAGGAGAACACATTAATATAAAAATAACTCATATTATTGATTGTATACTATGTGATAAGTAATGTTTTAGGTAATTTGCGTGCATTAATTAATTTAATCTTCCTAAAAAGTAAGGACAATTATTATATTTTGTGTACAGATGAGAAAACTGGGTCTCTGCCCAAGACCACAGAACTTCATAGGCGATGAGGTGATGACACATTCTTCAAAGGGATGAGGCACAAGAATGCTGCTGAGAAGACCAGTGTTGAGACCAGAATACTCCTGCTAAGAAAGGCCTTGTTAAGGGGATGTTACTTCCTTCCAACCTCCCTTTTTTTCCTAATCATCCATCACAGTTAGTTTAGCCCCTACAAGTCTGAATTGATTATAAATCTAGCAAGGTGAGGTAGCAGGATGAATTTTAGAGTCTCATCTCAAATGTGTAAGAAATACCTTTTCCTTATTTCTCTGTAACTCAATTTTATTTCTAAATATGATTTCCTATCCTACCAAGTGTTTGGAAGTTTAGTTGTTCTTGGAATTTCCCTAAGGTGATATAGGATTCTAGGATGTTATGTATGGGCTGAAGATTTGGGAAGATGCTGACACCTCATCATCTATCTATATAGGTTACCTCTGAGGCATCCATCATTCCTTGCTACATGACCTCTTCAGGCTCCCAGTCTCTATGCTGTCTCAGACTCATGCTTGGGACTTGGGAATTTTGATTAAGCCTGAGAACCTTGTGCCCAGAACTCACCAATTCTGCTGCCCATTCCAATTGGAGGATCTTGCCATTAACCAGCAATGCTGTCCAGATTTAAGGATCAGAGCCTCCTTGCTGTGGAATTTCCAGAACTTTCTTTCCCCACATTCTGTTTTCACATTTCTTCTGAGTGCTTCTTTCACTTCTTTCACTTGATCTTTGAAAACTTTCTACCTTCTCTGAAAAATTTAACCTTTTGAGAGAAAAAATTAGAAATACCTGTAGGCTACTCTATTCTTCCACCATGAGGATGGTAACAACAGAATCAGAGAAGTAGTTCAATGAAGGGAAGGAAAAAGAGGCAATAAGGAAGACAAATAAAAGACAATGTTTTCTTAATATTTAAAAATGTTTTCCAATCACAGCAAGAATAAGGAGGGATTCCCAAGCAAAGATAAAAAGTCAGAGAAAAGGAAAATGTAAGGAAAGCCAGTCTCTTGTGGCACCAGCAGTGGGTAATGGGGATTTCTTCAGCCACAGTATCTATTAGGGAGGCACAGACAATCTCTAGCTTTAGGTGAAGAATGGCTGGCATGGAGAGGTTGGATGGTGGAATTACTGAAGAAGGACATGGGGATTCTTCTGGATTTTAAAAGATGAATAAGTTTGGAAAAGCAGGAACAGAAAGGGAAACATGTTCAATAGCAGACTATCTGGTAAAATTCAGCATGTGGCTTGAGTAGTGTCAAGTATAGCCCATCAGCAGAGACAAGAGTCAAACTAGCACTGGACAAGCATGAAGCTCAGAATAATGTACCTGTCCTTGCTTTGCCACAAAACCAACCTTGTGCATGGAGGTCAGGTTTCTCCTGCAGAACAAGGGAGTTTTCTTCTTGGATCCATTTGATTCCTTCTACTTCTGCCCTTTTGTTTGTGACACTGAAAATTGTGATCCACCATCCAGGTATTGGGCATGGAAGTTGTCAATCTTCTTACCTGCGAATTATGAAATGGGCACATTGTGTATTCCCTCTCTCAAGGAATTAACAATTTCAAGGTAAAAATTACCATTAAAGATAAACATTCAAGGAAGCAAAATGTTATTTTCTTCACTTTTCTGGTCTGATTTCCAACGTCACGCTTGCCTTCTTTGATTCCTGGCATAAGCCACAAAACTTACTTTTCAGGCTATACCTTTCTTTTTGTTCCTCTTTCATATCTCTGTGAAATTAGTTTCAGTGAAACCGTGGCCATTAGTATAAGTGCGTAGATGAACCAGTGAGGAGCTGGTACAGCTTGTACGGTGGTACTGATGAACTGATTCTCTAAGTACAGAGACGTTGGCATAGAGCGTTTGTTGTGTTCTACGCAGTGCAAATTAATTTTCCAGGGTTACAGAATGGTCAAACTCTAAAATGTTTATTTTCACTTCTCTCTGACCCTGGGCTCCATTGTTTACCTCTCTTAATAAAACCCAAGAGTTGCAGGCTTCAAACTACATCTTCCCTTTCCTTTGAAATTTCATACAGTTTCCTTCAAGTATCTACAACTTTACAAAGAGAATTCTCCCCTGTAATTTTTTTTCAAAGAAATAAACAAAATGCTTGCATGGGGTTTGGCAAGATGGGAGGATTTTTCAGCATAATTCAAAATTATTTCTTTCCAGTATCTTGAGATTTAGTTTAATTATTTTCCATCAGTGTGGTTTTATTTTTATTTATTTATTTTTTTGCCTCCACTGGGAAACAGGAGAATTAGAAAAGCTGAGTCTGTTTGCACTTGGATTTGTCCTTACATAACCATCAGGTGCTCTGGCAACGGATGATGCCAAGTTTGAAGGAACACTGGAAAGCAGTCATCTGGAAGAAAATACATTGGAGATGTTAAAACGTCTATTTTATGCCATAGTGGTTTTTTGAATCAAACACCTTTGACTTCCATGAAAATCATAATGAATAAATGCAGAAATGATCCACTGTTGATGAGTGTGTGAGTTTTGGAGAAGCGAGGCAGGGAGGTGCCAGAGAGGAGAATTTGCTGGTGAGTAAAAATTCTTCCAGGCAGGTGGCTAAATCTTGACAAACTGCCAAAGCATTTTAACAGCAGCCACTATTGCTCAAGGCCCTCTTTCATGCTTTTAATTTTTCCATGCTGAAATACCTTGAGCAAAAGAATCTGCCAGCAACTGCCAGCAATGGACGGTTGTATAAATGACAGAAAGAGAGGTTGAGTTATTGTCTGAGCAGGTTAGGCAATAGGTGGGCCTTCCAGTGATGGAGAAACAGCAAGAAACAAGGTGAATGGGGGTGGTTGCATGAACCTCAGTGTCTCAGGAAAGCATGGAATCTGTTCTTTGATCTTCATAGAGGACACAGAAAGTGAAATCTTACTAATTGTGGAACAGGGATCATGTCTAGTAGTCTACTGGTATGACTCCCTTGTCTGGCATAAAATTATAAATATTAAATATTGATTGAAAAGGTGGAATAGAATTTACTTGGAGTAAGAGTGACTAGAAGGGCACAGTAAGCTGAATTAAACTGAGTGACAAGCTGTAAGCAGTTCCAGTTTGTCTTGAAAGCTGGATCTGTTAGCCTGGAAGTCTGACTCTTAGTTCCACCTCTGCTCTATTTGACCATGGGACTTTGCATGGCCAGGTGGCTTTTCCAGCCCTTAATATCTTAATCTGTTAAACAAAAATAACAGTAAAGAATGATTAGGTCACTTTTAGCATAATTTCTAGGTCTAATACTCTATTTCATTTTATTTTATTTTTTAGGAGAGACTTTCAAAATAGCAGATGTTCAGGGAGGGAGGACAAGAGAAAGTGTGTTAAAACATGATTAAAAATAATATATAAATTCAATCATTGCAAATGGAAATGCCAGCATCAATGAGGTTATCTGTTCACAGGGGGAAGTGAACTATTATAAAACATATCCCTGACTCTCCATTAATATTCACATGATTGAGAATTTATTTTTAAACTCAAGCACTCTATGATTTTTGCTTATAAAGGTGCCATGATGAAATGAGCACCTCAAGCAGGAGCAGATTTGAGAGAGCATACTATCTTTAGGTAAGTTTAGTAAGACTTACCTCTTTAGTTGTTGGTTTCTGGAAGATCATTTGCAGGAATAAAATTCTCTGAGTTTTCCTTCTTCCTAGCTTAACTGCCCACTCAACAGGCTTATGTTCATCAGACACACATCCTCATCAACTAAGGAAAATATTAATACACAACTTGGGACAGAGATTCATTCAAAATGAAATAATCAATATTTTCTTTTGGAAGACGAAGAGATTGTAGGGAAGATCAAACACATAGCCACTAGCATAATGTAGCTGTGGGTTTTCCAGGAAAGTGGCCAGCCTTACAATATACTTTGTTTACCATCTCAAAGAAACTGCTTTACAATGGTGCAATTATTTTAAATTTATTAATTTTATTTATTTATTTTTGGCTGCATTGGGTCTTCCTTGCTGCATGTGGGCTTTCTCTAGTTGTGGTGAGCAGTGGCTACTCTTCATTGCAGTGTGCAGGCTTCTCATTGCAGTGGCTTGTCTTGTTGTGGAGCACAGGCTCTAGGAGCATGGGCTTCAGTAATTGTGGCACATAGGCTCAGCAGTTGTGGCTCGTGGGCTCTAGAGAGCAGGCTCAGTAGTTGTGGTGCAAGGGCTTAGTTGCTCCACAACATATAGGATCATCCTGGACCAGGGCTTGAGCCTGTGTTGCCTGCATTGGCTGGTGGATTATTAACAACTGTGCCACCAGGGAAGCCCTGTGCAAATATTTTTTCCCAAAGTATCACATTCCAACAGCTTATATTCATGCTGGAGTGTAAAAAAACAGGATAGCCAGTATTATTTGAGGTCAATTTGAAGAGGAGGTGGTGAAACAGTAGGTGCTGCCATAAGGTATACATGTTTAATATTGCAGCATCACCACCATAATTTTGTCACAAATTGTTTCTAAAATAAAAGGTCAAATAGCAATTAGTCAAATATTGTATTTTATTTTAATTTACTTTACTTTAAAAATTTTATTTGAAAGGATTTACATACCATCCTAGCAGGAAATACAGATCAACAGCATGTTATAATAGAAAAAACACTGTTCCTGAAATTAGAAGATTTAAATTCTAGATTTCTGGCCTTGGGCAACTCAGTATCTCTGAGCTTCTCTTCTTTTGTTGTCTTTGTTTGTTTGGGCTTTTTTTGGTTTGTTTGTTTAAATTTGTAAAATATAGGGAAATAATGACAAAGATCTCTATGGACATTTTCAATCTTAAATTTTTCAACTGCCTATATGTAATAATTAAATTGTGTGGGGCGCGGCAAAGCGTTGCCGCAAAGCGGGGTAGAAAAAGCTGAGTCATCCATCCTGTAGCCAGTGCGCATGCGTTGAGATATGCTAACAAGGTTTTAGAGCAGTAACCAGTCCGAAGGCGACGTGTAATTATGCCTTCGATATGAACCAATCAGAGACTTGCACAGTATCCCGAATCTTATATAGGCAGCTGCCGTTACGGCTGCGGGGTCTTCCTTCCATCTTTCTCTAACCAAGCTGTACTCCAATAAAGTGTGATACGAGAAGAATCTAGCGTGTGGCGACTGTTATTCTGCTGGTCAGACGCAGCTCGCCATAAGTGGTGCCGAAACCCGGGAATCGTTGCACCTCGCATGGAGGACCGATTCAGAACTCGACACACGGAGTGAACCGTCGGAGTGAACCGTCGGTGAGTAGTCCAGTCAGGTAAAAGTTTCGCTTTCACTTTTGTTCCTTTTGTTGTCCTCGCGTTCTTCCTTTGTGTGTTGTCGGCGTGGCCGAGTGCGCACCCCTGGTCGGTAAACAGTTCGAGTGTTCTCCAGCTGCTTTCAGTAGGAATCGCCGGTATGGGGAATAGCTCATCTGCCGAAACTGCCATTGAGTTTCATGAACCCATTCAAGCCTTATTGAGAGATCGGGGACTTAAGCTGTCACAGAAAGCCATAAGCAAGTTATTACAAGATATTGATGGCGCTGCACCCTGGTTTGCAGTGTCTGGCAGCTTGACTGTTCCATCATGGGAAAAACTCGGAAGAGATCTAACTGAGCACAGTAAGCTGGGAGAGCTTTCTCGGGGCACCCTCCCGTTGTGGAAGTTGATACACTCGTGTCTCAAGGGGGGAGGATGTGAGGATATAATTCAAAGGGGACGCAAGGCTCTTAGTATGTGTCAAGATAGTGCGTCAGAAGGCGAAAATGTAGGGACTACTGTAAATAGGCCTAAAAATCCAAGAAGAAGAAAAGAAAAACAAGCAGAAAAACAAGGGCCGGCGCCAAGATTGTATCCGCTCTTAGATGAGTTTAAAGCTTTACATTTATCTCAGGAAGAATTGAATCCCAAAGAAGAGGTAGATTTAGAAGAGGCAGCTGCAGAGTATGAACGGGGACAGTATGGGAGTTCCCCGTGTGCTCGTCCGCCATTATATGCCCCCGCTGCGGCACGAGCTTCCGCGCTTGTACAGACCCCTGCTTCAGCTGCTAATGCCCCCTGTGTACCTCAAGGACCATTAAAATGTACTTTTATCCCTCGGGAGGCATGGTCTCAAGTGCCCATGGCCTTTCCCGCATTTGAGGATCCAGCCACTCGTCAGAGATATTATGAGATGATAGATCATAAAATAATCAAGGATCTTGCAGAGGCTGCCAGAGGATATGGAGTCACTGCTAATTATACTCTGATGTTATTGCAACGCCTTACCCGAAATGCATTGACGCCCACAGATTGGCAGGACATTGCGCGTGCTTGCTTATCGATGGGCCAGTATCTGGACTGGAAATCTATTTTAACTGACTTGGCATATGGTCAGGCGCGGGAGAATGCCGCTCATGGGCAGCCTGCCTGGAATGTTGATATGTTATTAGGGCAAGGTCAATGGTTGAATAACCAAACAGTGTTTCCTGTGGAGGTCTATGGCCAAATAAACCAAATTGGTATGCAGGCCTGGCGTGCCCTCCCAAATAAAGGAGAAGTTTCAGGAAACCTGACTAAGATCATACAGGGCAGTACAGAAGCATTTTCTGACTTTGTAGCCAGGATGATGGAAGCTGCTGGTAGGATTTTTGGTAGTGTAGAAGATGCTATGCCATTAGTGAAGCAATTGATTTATGAGCAATGCACGAAGGAATGTCGTAGAGCAATCACACTAGTAAAAGGAAAGCCTTTAGATGTCTGGATGAAAATGTGCAGAGAAATAGGCGGGCCATTGTCTAACACTGGTCTTGCTGCAGCAGTTCTGGCCGCTGCCCGAAATGCACCTAGTACCGTGAAATCAGGGGTTTGTTTCCAATGTGGACAGCCTGGGCACATTAAAAGGCAATGTAGAAATTTAGGCGCGAGACCTAAAACGTCTTCGCCCCAGAAAATGCCCGGGACTTGTCCCCGATGCAAAAAAGGAAAGCATTGGGCCAACGAATGTAGATCTGTTAAAGATATAACTGGACAAGTTATTCAGCCTGTTGCATCTGCAGTTAACCCTAGATCCACCTATGCTTCCGAGTCAAAAAACGGGAGAAAACGGGCCCATGGTCCCAGGGCCCGAAAGTTTTTGGGGCCCACGAGAATGTGACTTTTCAGCCACCCCGGCCCCAAGGCGAGCCACGACAGGATCCGCAGGGTTGGACCTCCGTGCCGCCTCCAGAGTGGTATTAACAGCATCTATGGGTATACAACCTGTAAGTACAGACATGAGTGGACCACTGCCAAAGGGAGCAGTTGGGTTGGTGATTGGCCGTTCCTCTTCTACTTTGAAAGGACTTATAGTCCAACCTGGAGTAATTGACCCCGATTATACTGGACTCATTAAAGTGATGTGTCAATCCCCTAGGGGGGTAAGTATCATAAATCCTGGGGATCGGATTGCTCAGTTGTTAGTTTTATCATCTCTCCATGAGAATTATCCTGCATGCCCTAAGGAGCGGGGAACTAACGGTTTTGGATCTACAGGAGTTGATTTTGCCCTTTTGTCATTGTCTCTTGACGATCGTCCAATGTTGGATTTGAAGATTGAAGGGAAGATATTTCCCGGATTAGTGGATACTGGGGCAGACCGTAGCATCATCACCCTCAAGTTTTGGCCAAGGTCCTGGCCTTTGCAACGATCTTCCCAGACGTTGCAGGGGCTAGGGTATGCACAGGCCCCTCACATTAGTTCCAAAGAATTGACCTGGATCTCAGGAGATCAGAGAGGGAAGTTTCGTCCCTTCGTGGTTGAGGGTTTACCGCTTAACTTATGGGGAAGAGATGTACAGAGTCAATTGAAACTTAGGCTTACTAATGATTATTCTGAGGTTTCTCAACAAATTATGTTGAAGTCAGGGTTCATACCAGATAGAGGGTTAGGAAAAAGGTTACAGGGGATTACTGCCCCTATAGAAGCCCATGGGAATCCTCATCATCGAGGGTTGGGTTTTTCCCAGGGGTCACTGAGTTAATGATTCCGATTACTTGGATGACCACGACACCAGTGTGGGTACCTCAGTGGCCTCTATCAAGGGAAAAACTGGAGGCAGCATCACAGCTAGTGGAAGAACAGTTACAGTTGGGGCATTTAGAACCCTCTCATTCACCCTGGAATACTCCCATTTTTGTTATTAAGAAAAAGTCAGGGAAATGGCGTTTGCTTCATGATCTGCGAGCAATAAATCAACAAATGCAGGTCATGGGTCCCATACAACGCGGGTTGCCAATGTTGACAGCCATCCCGCGAGGCTGGCCAGTTATAGCAGTAGATATAAAGGACTGTTTTTTCTCTATTCCGTTGAATAGGCAGGATAAAGAGAGATTTGCTTTTACCCTACCCTCTGTTAATCATGAAAAGCCTGATCGGAGATATCAATGGGTTGTGCTTCCTCAAGGCATGGCTAACAGTCCCACTATGTGCCAGCTGTATGTTGACACGGCTTTGCAACCTGTACGAGACAAATTTCCCGGGGTAAGAATCATCCATTATATGGATGATGTGTTATTAGCGGCCCGTAGTATGGATTTACTTGATAACGTTTTAGGTGAATTAGCTGAACATTTGAGAACGAAAGGTTTGTTTCTTGCCCCAGAAAAGATTCAAAAAGGAGATGCCATAAAATTTTTAGGGACCACTATTGATGAGACTACAATTACTCCCCAAAAAATGGAAATCCGGACCAGTAGCTTAACCACTTTGAATGATTTCCAGCGGCTTTTAGGAGACATAAATTGGGTTCGACCATATTTAAGTTTGACTCGATTGGAATTGAAGCCTTTGTTTGAAATATTAGAAGGCAATCCTGATCTTAACTCCCCGCGTCGCATGACTCTTGCAGCTCGGAAAGCACTCCATAAGGTGGAACAGGCCCTTATGAAGGCACAATTGCTGCGCTGTGAGCCTACCCTGCCTATTTGGATGTGTGTTCTCCCCACCTTGGGGTTTCCTACTGGTGTTCTATGGCAAAATGGACCCTTGCTTTGGATCCACACTAAATCTGTGGGGATGAGAACCCTGTCGCACTATCCATCCATGGTTGCTGAGGTAGCTCTATTAGGTATTAAACAATGTGTTTCCTCTTTTGCAAACTCACCAGACAGACTTGTAATCCCCTATACGAAAAATCAAATAGAGGTTTTAACTGCAACTACCTCTGAATGGGCTATTCTTATTTATACCTTTTCCGGGGTAATTGATAATCATTTGCCTAAAAGCGAGCTTTTGGAGTTCATGATTCAACAACCTGTTATTTTTCCAAAAGTTACTGTGCAACAGCCCTTGGATGATGCCTTAACCATTTACACAGATGGATCTAAATCAGGGAGAGGAGCTTATATGGTCCAAGGACAACAGCCGGTGGTTATGAACTATCGACCCGGCACTCCTCAGGTTGTAGAATGTCAGGTGGTGTTGGAAGTTTTCAGACGCTTTCAGGAGCCCTTTAATTTAATTTCTGACTCATTATATGTGGTGAATGCAGTAAAAATCTTGGAAATTACACCCTATGTGAAATCATCTAGTACAGTAGCGACCCTATTGACAGGGATAAGGTCACAGATATTGTCACGTGAGCAGCCCTTTTATATTACTCATATTCGAGCACATTCCTTGTTGCCTGGCCCTATGGCACAAGCAAATGAGCAGGTTGACCTGGCTACACGTGTTCTGGTAGCACTGGATCCCGTAGTGCAAGCTCAAGAATTTCATGACCTATATCACGTGTCATCTACTGTCTTAAGAAAAAAATTTCATATTACCAGGGAATCAGCTAGACACATTGTGAAAAGTTGCTCTGCCTGCGCTCAGTTCTTGCCTGCCCAACATGTTGGTGTTAATCCCAGAGGTGTTGCTCCAAATGAGTTATGGCAAATGGATGTCACTCATGTCTCTTCGTTTGGAAAACTACAATATGTACATGTGTCAGTAGATACTTGCTCAGGAGTATTTCATGCAACTCCCCTCTCTGGGGAACGGGTTCAACATGTTATTACCCATTGCCTTGAGGCCTGGGCAGCCTGGGGTAAGCCCACCAAGATAAAGACGGATAATGGCCCAGCCTATAGTTCTAAAAGTTTTGCTCTTTTTTGTCAACGGATGCAGGTGCTGCATGTTACTGGCTTGCCCTATAACCCACAAGGTCAAGGGATTATAGAGCGTGCCAATCGGACACTCAAAGAACTATTATTTAAACAAAAAGGGGGAATAGCAGAGAACTGCACCCCCAAACAGAGATTATCACTTGCCTTATTTACTATAAATTTTTTGAATGTGCATGATGATGATAAAACTGCTGCAGAGCGTCATGTGGCATTGACTCATAAAGAATATAGTACAGTGATGTGGAAAGATGTATTATCCAACTAATGGAAAGGCCCGGATCGCGTTATTGCTCGATCCAGGGGATCTCTTTGTGTCTCTCCACAGGATCAGGACCCGATTTGGGTGCCGTCAAGATTGACACAGAGCGTGGAAGAGAAACTCGAAAGGGATGCCGAGTGTCGCACGGATGATGCAACAATGGATGATCGTAATGTTTCTTCCCTTGCTCAAGGCAGAGAATCTGACCTTTTGGGGGATCAGCCGGACCTGGCCAGTTCCCATGCCGGTGCATTCCCAGAGTAGAGTGCTCCCTATGCTGTATTCTACTAGCTGTGATATGAATGCGGCATGCACCACGCCATTGAAGCTTGATTGGGTGCCTTATAATGCTAGTAATATAGTTTTGAACAGAAGTCTTTGTTTCAGTTTCGATACTGACAAGGATTGTATTATTTTGAAAAAAGGAATATTACAGGCGTGGGAAAGCCCACTAAGGCATAGTATAGTTCCATTAAAGGTTTTGACGGAAGCATTACAGCAGATTGCCTCTGGAGCCCAACAAGGTCAGGGTACGGGAATCAATGGCACTGACGAGGCAAATGTCACTACCTTTGCCTTGGAGCATACAGGCATAGTCCCAGTTAGGAAAAACTCTTCTTGTGTACTGGCTAATAGGACCATTGTTGCTCCCTACTGTGAGCCAGATACGGCATCACCCCCGATTTTCACCCAGTGTCAAGATAGAACCCTAGCGAAATATGAAATTAGCTCAGGTTTTCGATTTTCCCCTGATTTGAAGTCTTATATGGGTAGAAAGAATAAAATCACTAATGAGCGTTGGGTTTTTGAAGGGTGGCCATTTTACTCCTGGCTGTTGATTAATGAAGTGGGGGCCAGCATGGATATCTCTGCTTTGGCCATGTTGCAGCAAAGTAATGGTACCTATTACAATGTTTCTGGGACGGTGCAACATTCCAATGGGACCAGATATAAACTTAAGATCATGAAAACATATGAATCAGTGTATAATTACACCAGATCAGCAGCAGCGGTTTGTGTGAAATCGCCCTTTGTGCTGCTGCTTACTAATGACAGTGCAAATTGCACGAGGTCTGGCCACTGCTGGCTGTCTGAGTGTCGGAATGGGACTCAGGTTACCACTGCCATCGTGGTGCGGGTGCCTACTTTCGTACCTATTCCGATTCGGGCAGATCCAAATAATTTCCCCATTTTAAATTTGCTTCGTATTAAAAGAGATTTTGGCATTACTGCCGCCATTGTCACAGCAATAGCCATTTCTGCCACCGCAGCGGTTACCGCAGGTGTAGCAATGGCGAGCCAAGTTAAGGCCGCAGGAGAAATCAATGAAATTGTGACAAAAACTTCACAGATTTTGGAAGAACAGACTCGATTTGATGCTCATATTGTGAGTGGCATTTTAGCTACCAATGAAAGAATCAATCTATTGGAAGAGGCCATGGATGATTTATATGGCCTCATACAAGTGGGCTGCATGCAGCATGTAGGCCATGTGTGTGTCACACCTTTTCTCGTTCCAGATGCACTCAATAAAAGCAGAGTGATCGGAAGATTCCTAGCGGGAAATTGGTCCCGAGAGGCGGAACGGATGATACTGAAACGGAAGATTCAAATATTGCGGCTTAATGCTACCAAACTGGAGCCAGTTACTTTCGGGGACTTTACCTCTTGGCTCTCCTCTGCTTTCTCCTTTTTCAAAGAGTGGGTGGGAGTAGCTACGTTTGCAGCCTGCTGCCTGTTTGGGATTGTGCTATGTCTCTGGTTGGTCTGTCGAATTCGTATCCGAGCGCGTCGAGATAAGGTTCTGCTCACTCAGGCGCTTTTGGCTATCGGTGAAGGTGATTCCCCTGCTGCCTGGCTCTCTGCCCTGAATAATCCCAGATGACTGCCCTTGCACGGAGAGGCCTTGCTGCCATTGCACCTCCATAGGGAGCTCTGTTTTAGGTCTCGACAGCCCTTGCACCCTGCCGCCCTATGATGGCATTGCACGCAGGAGGGTGTCGTAGATGTGCCATCGACAGCCCTTGCACCCTGCCGCCCTATGATGGCATTGCACGCAGGAGGGTGTCATGGATGTGCCAGTGGAAAACTGCCGTTGAACCGTGAGCACACCATGGTGTGAGCATGTGTACCGGCAAAACTTCACTGTGCTATAGTAAATAAATAAGGGGGAGATGTGGGGCGCGGCAAAGCGTTGCCGCAAAGCGGGGTAGAAAAAGCTGAGTCATCCATCCTGTAGCCAGTGCGCATGCGTTGAGATATGCTAACAAGGTTTTAGAGCAGTAACCAGTCCGAAGGCGACGTGTAATTATGCCTTCGATATGAACCAATCAGAGACTTGCACAGTATCCCGAATCTTATATAGGCAGCTGCCGTTACGGCTGCGGGGTCTTCCTTCCATCTTTCTCTAACCAAGCTGTACTCCAATAAAGTGTGATACGAGAAGAATCTAGCGTGTGGCGACTGTTATTCTGCTGGTCAGACGCAGCTCGCCATAAAATTGTATAGTATAACATTTTAGATTCAAAAAGGGCATTGTCACATATGCTTAGGATGCCTAGGGACAATGGAATATTTCATTTGAGACTGTATGTTACATAGGTAGGGTTGAGGCAACCAAGGGAGAACCCTGACTGGCATGGGAATTCTGACTTAGTTCATTTAATTTCATCCTCAGCCTTAGCATACAAGTGACTTGTTGGGGAAGATGAATCTGAAAGACTAGAGAAAGTGTTGATTACTAGAACAGTCACATTGTTTAACTGATCTGTTTCTTATCCCACTCTCTGAGATAGGATTCTATTATAATTTCTACCTTACAGATCAAAAATTATAAACCAACTAATTAAAGGATTTTTACCAATATCTCAAAGAAAGTTAAGCGTCATAATCAGGACTTGAACCCAAATCTCACAATTACACATATAAAGCTAAAGGAGCCTTAAATGTTGTTTAGTTTAAGAATCCAAGTACAGTGCTACTTTGAGAAAACATAGGTCAAGAATCTTTTGCTTAAAATAAAAATAAAGACAGATTCAGGAGATATATTTTACGATTATATAACTAAAATCTCCCTTTGAAAAATACCTATTTTTCTTTACCCAGCATAACCTGAATAGGGTATTCTCTGGACAAACTATAATACTTTCAAAATCGTCTTCCTTGACCTCATTTCCATTTCCTTAACCATTGTCTCTCTTCCACAGTAAAAATTTCCCTATATCAAGTCCTAACAAGCTACCAGTATTTTTCAATATGCCTAACCAATAATCTGTACTTCATGGTACCTTATCTCTAGCTGGAATTTTCTTTTTCTTTTTTTTTTTTTTTTTTTTTTGTGGTACACGGGCCTCTCACTGTTGTGGCCTCTCCCTTTGCGGAGCGCAGGCTCTGGATGCACAGGCTCAGTGGCCACGGCTCACGGGCCCAGCTGCTCCGCAGTATGTGGGATCTTCCCAGACCGGGGCACGAACCCGTGTCCCCTGCATCGGCAGGCGGATTCTCAACCACTGTGCCACCAGGGAAGCCCTGGCTGGAATTTTCTTAATTATTTTTGTTTATTTCTTATGATCTTAAATTCAACAGAAAGTAAATTCCATGAAAGCATCGCTGGTCTGCTAGCCTCGCCATTTCACCATCTCTAACTTCAGTGCAAATCTTGGCCTCCCCTCGTCCTGTTTCAGGACACCCAGACACATAATTGATACTTGCTGGCTCAGTTGACATTAGTTTAATTTATATTCTAGATACTGCCATATTGTAACTAATTCTAAATGATGCCTTGCATTTGTCCTAATACAATCTGCAGTTTTTAATTCCCTATTTTTTGCCTTTGTGTGTAATTGGAATCTAACTTTGTTAATTGATGAACTGCTTGTCAGGTGCTATGCTCCCATATTTGTCCATAAGGAGGAGCTGGAATAAGAAGATATGAATAAATACTTTTAAGAATGTTCACATGTTTGAGGTATATATCCCTTTGACCTTATAATGCTCTTGTATTTATTTAAACAAGCATTTCTTATATTATTTCCAAGCTATTTCAGTGCTCATTTAAGGAGAATATAGGACAGTGTCTACTTTAAAAATATTTACTGTTTAATTCTGGAACTATTTCTGATTAGAAGTGATAAATAACAATATATAAAACTGAGTTGCAGTAGATAAAAATGGCTAAATGTCACTCCCCTTAGAATCCAGGTAGCCTCTGTGGCTGTTTGTCCAAAAGAATGCAGTGAAAATGACTCTGTGCCAATTTATGGGCATGGGTTTTAAGAAGTAGGAAGTTTACATTCCCTCTTTAAATGCTCAAATTTGGATCCTAGCCATCTTTCTAAAAGGGGTTTCCAAAAGCCCAACTGATAGGCTCATGTAGAAATGAACTAAGGCTCCGAGCTGAAATGTACAACTGACAGTCAGGATCAGTTTGCCAGCTATATGACTGAGCCATCTTGGAAATAGATTTTCCTGCCCCAGGCAAGTTGCTTGAACTGACACTGGTGTGGCACAGATAAGCTACTGTAACAAAGTCCTGTGGAAATTACAGCTCTCTGAGAAAAAAAAAAAAAAGATTATTTAAAATATTGACTTATTAAATTTGGAGATGGCTTATTAGGTAGCAATAGGTAAGTGCAGCACCAAATTTTGTTTTGTTGTTATTATTTCTATATTCTTTTCTCTCCCTAAGTTAATTTAGAATTCTCTCAAACTTAACTCCTCAGAGGGATCTTCTTGACAGTCCTACCTAAAGTCACACACTGCTTCCTATTCCCTATAACTTTGCTTTATTGTTTATCATAGGATGAATTTCTACCTTAATTATTATATGAGTCTATTTATTTATTTCCTTCTTTCTCATTACTATATAAGATTCATGAAAAGAGGAACTTTCTTTTTGTTTATTGTTGTATCCTTACTTCCTAGATTAGGGCTTGGCCAAAAGAAAATTCTTAATAACTATTTGTGAATAAATGCCTGATAAGTGAGATACAAAGTGCCAGGGTGGCTCAGAGATGAAAGAGATCATAGTGGCTTCTCAGACTAAATAACAAGGAGGAATTTTTTAACAAGCTGGACTGGAAGTAGAGAAGGGTTTAGAGAATGTAGATAGGGAAGGAGAGGAAAAATAGAAGAACCTTTAGTTGAGAGAATTAGAATAAACAGTAGACCAAAAAAGAGAAAGTTCATGGTATAGTTAAAGAAAGTGGGTAAACTATTTGGAATGGAAAAAAATGATGTGTGGTCATGTAGAATAAAATTTTTCTTTTATACTGAAGACCACTCACTTCTTTAGATAGTCACCTTCCCTGGAGTGGAGCAGTCCTCCAAGATGAGCCACCTTGTGATATTTGTGCTTTTTGTAGTCCCCCACACACTGAATGGAGCTGATGTGTGTAACTCACAGGATTGTGCAGAAATGATAATATGTGACTTCTGAGACTAGGTCACAATGATGCTACAGCTTCTTCCTTTGCTCTCTTGAATCACCCACTCCCAGGAAATTTAGCTGCCATATTGTGCCTCTCCTTTATGAAGAAGTTCATAAGGTGAGAATCTGAGGCTTTCTTGACAAAAGCCACATGAGTGAACTGTCTTGGGAGCATATCTTTCAGCCTTATTCAAGCTTTCAGTGACTGCAACCCCAGATGATATCGTGGTAGCAACATCATGAGAAGATCTGGAGTCAAAACCAACCTGCTATGATGTTTCAAAATCCCTGACCTACAGATTGTGAGGTAACACTTTCTTATTGTTGTTTTTGCTAAGCCATTGTGTAATAGTTTACAAAGTACTAGATAACCTGTACACCTGGATTTCTTAACACTCTCTTCTGATCCCTTTCCTCCTTCTCTGGATGTTTCTTGGTTCCTTTTGTGTATCTTCTCTCTCTGTATTTTTTAATGTTGCTGTTTACCAGGTCATCATCTTTGATCTTCTCTCTTTTCCATTTATAAAATATCTTAGGAAAATCTTTTCCATTCCCGTGACTTCACTTACCACCATTATGTTAATGTTTCCCAAATCTATATTTTTATCACAAAAGCATACTCTGATTTATAGATCATATATCCAGGTTACCTCTAAATATTTCCACTTGACATTATAGCTTTAAACATGACCTCAAATTCATGTTATTCTCAGTATGTACCTTCCCCACTAAACATGATTTTCATCTAGTATTCTTTGTCTGAGTGATCACTTTGTCACTCATCCTGTTGTACAAATTAGAAAATGGAAATTAATCTAATCTTCTGCAATAGATGCCAAGTCCTTTGATATTTCTTGTTTATGATATATTTCATACCTCTTCCAACTTTCCATTTCCATAATTACTGAAGTGTTTTAAACTTTTATATGTCTAGTCTAAATTATTAAACTATGATATTAACAGGTATCCCTGACTCTTGTTTCATTTTTGTCTTTTTTCCAATTCAGTCTCTATTGTGCTGCTAGAATAATTGTGCTGAAAGGAAAATCAAATCAAAACACTCCCTTGATTAAACATTCTCCATAACATTCATGCTAAACTCTAAAATCATTGCATAAGATGCTAAAACTGTGTAGGACCTAGCTATCTTCCAATCTGAGCCAGTTATTAGTGCCGTGTTGCAAACCACCCCCAAACTTAGTGGCTTAAACCAATAAAGCCATTTATTTTGTTCATAAAGTACAACTTTTGTAGAGCTGGGCAGGGTCAGATCATCACTGCTCAGTCAATATCAGCTGAGGCAGCTCAAAGACTGAGGCTTAGAACCATCTGAGGGCAGACTCACATTTCTATTGGTCAATGCTGGCTGTTGGCTGGGAAGATTCACACAGTCCAGGCAGTCAGTGAGAACATTTACTCATGGACTTTCTAAGTTTCTGTTTGGCTTTCTCATAATACATTGGAAAGATTGCAAGGGAAAAGAGAGAGCCAAGTGGAACCTGTGGCCTTTTTTGACTTAGCCTCAGTCTTGCAAGGTCACTCTCTCTACACTGTATGGGTTAGTTACAAGCCATCCTAGCTTCAAGGGGTGGGAAATGGATTTCCTTTCTTAACGAGAGAAAAGAAAGTTTCCAGAAGAGTACATGGGGTCAGAAATATCGCAGTTACTATTTTTGGAGAAGCTAATCTTACACACAGTTCCATTGTTTGACAAATGGACATTGTTATCTATATTTTAACTCTTTTGAATTAATTGCAATTTCTAAAATAGATAACACATTTAGTATATTTTCCTCTGCACATGTTCATCTCTTTGGTTGGAATATGAGCCATTTACCTCTCTATTATGCCCTATTTTTCCTCCAAGATTCAGTTTGGCTGATATTTTATCTTAAATTCTCTTCTTAAAACCCTAGCTCCCATTAGGCACCTTCCTCTGGGCTATTTTAACATTATTTTCAATATTATCTTCTATGTGTTTGCCCTGACATTGTACTTTCTTGGCTACTCATCTGTCTTTTCCACTGGACTCTAAGCAACTTGGAGCAAATGGTAGGGATGAAATATCTGCAGTTAAATATTTAATAAATGTTTGGGGTAAAGATGTTTGGGGTCCCATTGCCAAAGACCTTGAATGTCAGACTAGAGTTCAGACTATATCTTTGTTTTCACTAGTTAATGATATTTATGTTGACAGCATTAATCAAAGAAAGAATATAGAACTAACATGATAACAGAATAATACATTATAAGGAAGAGTTGGAGGTAGAGTGTTCTCTGATGATCTATCTAATAAACAACAACAACTATCTTGCTTAGATTTTAGATGCAAGTTGAGGAAAAGACTCAGGTTTTAAGATCTGTTGCAGTCCTATGATAATACTAAGCATTCTATCTAAATGGCTATTGTTCCATTGCAGAACCTTAATTGCTAAACTGAGTAATTTCTGACCTGATTTTCTGGAAGTTGATGAGTCACACACACACAGACTTAGAGACTTTATTGGTGTAGGTCATTTGTAATGCGTAGTGCTTGCAGCTTAATTTAGCATGGCTTTTGCAGATCCCTTAATATGCATAATCTGACTCAATATGGAGATGGTCTTTAGAAAGAGAGACTTATGGGGAAATATATATATGAAGTGATTTTAGAAGATTTCCCATGTGCTAGCAGACTAATTTGAAGGATCTTCACTGAATTCTGATAAGAACCTCTCCAAATCTCTCTGTCACACCTGGATTTGGCCATCTGGCTACTTCATTTTAATATTTCCCAAGCATGGCTCAACAATGGGGATGTCGGATTTGGGTGCAAAAAAATGATTTTACTCTTTAAAAATGATGTGAACAGTGAGACAAGATTTGAGAAAAAAGGAGCTTGTTTAAATGACATTTCCTACCAAACTATTAGTAAAAACATCAATATATGATTTTATGTGTGTAAGAAATGATGCTTTTATTCCAAATAACTATTTGGCATTCATACATAATATACTGATAATGAAAAATAATATATAGTTAGAACCTATTATGAATTAGATAATATAGAGATACTAAACAAGAGACCTAGTTACTACCCTTAAGTCACTAAAATATGTTTTGAAAGACGATACATGAGAAATAAGAATCCAAAGCAGTGCGTGACAATTGTGTATACCAATACTATTGTGATATTAAACTTGAAAACATTTTGAAGAAAGGAGAATTGAGGCTATTTCATGAAAAATACTTATGTATTTATTTCATCTAACAATTACAATAATGCTTTAAAGTTCTTATTATTTTAAGATATTACCCTATTTTCAGATGAAGAACAGGAAGTCATGCATTTGAAGAGTTCAAATTGAAACATGGATCTTATTTCAAATATATTTCCCTTTATAATTTGTCATTCTGTCTCTCATGTATTTTTAATGACAATATAATTGATGTAGAAGATAAATATTACATAATTTCATAAAATCAATTTCTAAACAAACTGGAATTAGGTTGACTTCACACCAGATGTAAGGAGTTAATCTGGTCCTAAAAGATGGGTATGTTTGGAGAGGTGAAAATGCAGATGATTTAATTAAGGAAAAGGCATGATTGAACAAATGGAAACCGGAAAGAAATGCAGATTGCAAGAAAGGGGGTCAATGGGAATCCCTCTCATCTTGATTAAGGAGCAAGCAAATGGATTGTCTAGGGATTGCAGTAAGGTGCTGACCATGAGGACAGACCAAGCTGATACCAGGCCAAGGCATTATGACTTTAAAAATGTATACATTTTTTGTTAACAATGAAAGACAGCCAACTATTTTTTGTTTAATAAAGGTTATCTGATAGTGTATAGTCTGGTTGATCTGTAGTATATATATTGACTGAAGGTACATGAACTGGAGAACATATATTACTTTAATAAATTTCAAAAAATTAATAACATAATTAGTGGAGGAAGCAAAATGAAAAGTAGGTAAAGATGCAAAAAGTAGGATTCACTGGCCTCATTTCTGCTTCCCATCAGAGCTAAACCCATTCTTTGTAAATCATGGTAGAATGGATCCTTTCTCAAGCTATGCTTTTATGATTCATGTTTGGAAGGAATTGCCATGCAAAAACATCCAAGTCAAAAGAAACTCTCTGTAATATGGAATGAGAGGACAAAGAAAAACTGATTCCAAATTTCCATTCCATTTTCATCCTTAACCACTCCACATCAAACACCAAAGTTTCCAGGATGAACCTATATAAAACTATTCCAAAGCACCTGACTTTTCACTTCATACAAACACGTAAGTCCCTTCACTCACCATGGCACTTATCAATAACTAAAAGTTTTTTCTCCCCTTTTCCGTTAGGAAAACTAATCTCGTCTCAGACGTTCTTTGCTTCAGGAAACTTTATTCCCTTATTTTCCTACTTGGGCATCTCCTAATGGTACATACCTATTAAAGCCCTTATCACATTGCAAAACATTTGTTTGTTTCTACTAGAATATGAAAAAACTAACTTTATTATATTGCTTTCCCTCCTAAGTTTTCTAATGAAATTTTGGAATAAAATAATAAAATGTTCTTGAATCTGGAAATATCTCTGTATTTTAAATCATGATGATTCTTAGAATAACCCTAACAGATAAAATTAAATAAAGAAGAAGATGTTTTTTACTTTTTCTGAAAAAAGATGACTTCTGAATGGTAATCTTGAAGGGATGAACTGAAACTTTGAGCCCTAAGATATATTACAAACAATATTACTGTCCATTTTAAGCAAAGTAAAGATGACAGTTGCTAAGAATACTTTTCCAGCAGGTAGGTGTGGGGAGAGGGCAATGAGGAAGAAGAGAGAGAAGTTGAAAGGAATTCTAACATGAAAGTAGCATATTTAGCTTAAACAGAGATACTTGTTAAGCCATTGAGAAGCCCTAAATGTCCTGAGAATGTTTTCATAAAGGAGTGGTGTGGAGCCCCATGCCTGGAGGCAATGATGGAAGCCATACGATGCCCCACAGTAACCCCTCCACGATTGTACTGGAGGCACAGAGGGACCTTTTTTTATGTGGTTTCTACCAAGAAGAAATATGAAGACACCTAAATGTAACTGACTCCAACACGTGGGATTGCAAGCTCCCTCCCAGCTTCTGTAACAAAAATGACCTTTCAAGCAGCAGGAGTTTAGGTAATAAGGTAAATAAGTTAATAAAGTCAAATAAGCCAAGCTGTCTTCAGTGCCCTCCCACCACTTCCATTTTGATGTTATTTCCCATTCCTGGAGCCTGGTGCTCCTACCCTTCTCACCTCTTGTTCTTAGACAAGGGGTGGTCCAGTGGAAGAAATCTGGATTCAGAAATTGAAGCCCTCCCTTCTTTGCAAACTCACTAGGTTTTCTTGTTCAAACTTAGACATCTTAGTGTCTGCACTTTAAACCTGAAAATTAAAAGATTTATTTACAGAAACTGTAAAGACTCTTCCAACTCTACTTTTCTCACTTAGGATACTTTTAGGGTTAATGCTGAAGGTAGAGGCTTCAAGGTGAAGTCAACCCATTGTTGTCTTGTTGAATTATCAGTTTTATATTTAATTTACTGAATTCCTCCTCTTTCTCTTCCTCAACTGCCATGCACTGTATCAGAAGCTCACATCCTCCTGTCCCATTTTTTCTCCTCTTCATGCCTCTTTGCTGTGGGAGACCTATGAGTCAGTCATCATCCAGGAAAAAGTGATTAGAGGGCTGGGGGTCTCAAAGGGGTCCAACCAGTCCTATACTCCTAAGAGGGGTTGAAGACAAATAAACCAGGTACATAGCACTCCGTTCAAACTTAGAAGCATTAAATAAGCAGTAAACCCTCCTTGAGAAAGTCAGCAAAGGATGATGGTGGTAAGGATGATAATGTGAAGCATTAAATCAATGTAGGTGTCATTCAAGGATAAGACAGGTAAAGACAGAGGAGAGGACTAAGGTCTGGGATCAACAATAACATTTAGGATTTTCTCCCAGAAGGTGGTGTTGCTGCTGGAAAATAATTTCCACAGTGAGTTCATTACTGACCTTCTATGAGGACACCTGAGCCCAGTTTTAGAGGCAGCTGGCTTGTGGGGCATAAGCAGAAGAGGTTGGGTAAGTCTGGTCTTCTGCAGCAGGTGTTCAATTCTAGCAGTGCTGAAGTCTCTGAGACTTTGCTGCAGCCACCTCTTTGGGGTGAGTGAAGAGTCAGTCAGGGCTAGATGGAACAGGTAGAATGCAGGCCTAGATTTCATTTTCTCACACTTTGCCTTTTCTTTTCCATTTTCCTTTCTCCCCAAAGCCAGCAGCATGATGTCATTGAGCCCAGGTTGGGATGGTAAGGTCAAGATTAGGTTAGAGCAGAAAAAATCTTCCTGATTACTCTCTTTTTTTACATCAATTTTGATAGTTTACTCTGCATATATGGGACTGCGGATATCTAGATGGGCAGACAAGCCTGGGACCTAGAGCTCAGGGTTTTTTGTTAATCTTTTATTTTAAAGATATTACACTTAACAGGGAACTCTGCTCAAGGTTATGTGGCAGCCTGGATGGGAGGGGAGTCTGGAGGAGAGTGGATACGGTATATGTATGGCTGAGTCACTTTGCTGTGTACCTGAAACTATCACAACATTGTTAATCAGCTACTCTCCAATATAAAATAAAAAGTTTTAAAAAAAGATTTTGAATATAGTTCCCTGTGCTGTACAGTAGGTGCTTGTTGTTTATCTATGTTATATATTACATAAACTTTTAATTAGTAGAGTCTTACAGAACTCATGGCTTGCATGGACCGCATATAAGAGGAAAACTAAATTTATTTAAAAAAAAAAACTTTAAAAAAAGATATAATGCTTCAGTCAGTAGTGGCAAAGCCAGTCTAGAACAAGGAGAAATTTTCTTCTTTCTAAGTAATTATAAATTTAACAAACTTTATTGGAAAAGAGGTCTTTAGTGGCTCTCGTGAAAAATGGAAACAAGGTGCAAGTGTTTGGTTTGACAGGGCTCAGAAACAAACTTCATGTCAGGCGCCCTGGCTTCTAGAGGATTGAGGTAATCTCTTAAATACTTTGGAATGTTCTAGATGTCACTAAAGTTAAAAGTTGATTAGAAGTTGATTAACAGTTTAAATTTAGGGTTAACAGTCATCTGAATCAGGCCCTGAAGTTGACTGGCAGCCACCATGGCACTACCTTCTTTGCACTGCTTTGTGCTCTCTGCCAGGGTCTGAAACATGATGGGGACCACCTGCATGACAGGGGTCCCCTCATGGGTGGTACTATCTTTTAATTCACTATTTCATTCTCTCTCTTTATTTATTTATTTAGTTAGTTAGTTAATACAGAAACTTTACTGTGGAGAAGCCTGGTAGAACATCATCTTAATCAGTAATCAAATTGAGACTCATGATTAATGAGACAAATGGAAATAATGTGCCAACCAACAGACTACAATTAGAAGAATGCAAGATCTCTTTTTGTGACATCCCTGCCCCCCCCCCCAATACATAACCTAAATATTTTCATGAGGAAAAATCAGAAAAAAAAAACAAACTGAAGGACATTATTCAAAATATCTGGCTTATAATCTTCAAAATATCAAGCTCATGCAAGTCAAGGAAAAACAAAGGAAGTTTTTCAGTTTGAAGAAGACTAAAGGCATATTATAACTAAAACAACACATGATACTGGATGGGAATAGTTTACTAAAAAGGGCATTGTTGGAACAACTGGTAACACTTGAATAGGCATCAGTGGATTCTATAACAGTAATAAGGCAGTATTAGTTTTCTGATTTTGACAGTTCTATGTTGGTTATTTTGGGGAATATCATTGTTTGTATGAAATGCAACAGAAATATTTGAGGATGATAAGAGATCACATCAACAGCTTCCTCTCCAGTGTCAAGGGGAAAATAAGATATTTATATGCACTACTTTTGCAACTTTTCTGAAAGTTTGAAATTTCTTTAAAATTAAAAGTTTCAGAAAGGTTAAAAAAAAATCAAATATCTATAGACTTAAAGGTACTAGGGATTCGAGTTCCTTAAAGGTTACTACCAGAAAATTATGTGGCTATTCACATCACTTCTGACACCAAATGTATAAGTTTTCTACACCAAGCAATTGTCCAATTCTTGTGGACACCAACTGGGTGTCCTGAAATTTAATTCCATTCTGACACTAATTATCCAGAGTTCGTGCAGATACCACAGGTTAAGGGTTCAGTACCATAAGACTGCCTCACTTCAGACATCAGTTGCAACTATGGTTCTCTAGGTTACACATAACTTTTGCCCAACTGTGTTACAAATTCAGAATTCTGACACCCTCCTCAGTTTCACTAATTTGCTATGACAGCTTACAGAGCTCACGGAAACTCTTTACTTATGATTACCAGTTTCTTATAAAGGAAATTATAAAAGATTCATAAAATGAAAGATAAAGTGAACAGCCAAATGGAAGAGGTAAATAGGACAAGACCCAGAAATAGCCTGAACACAGGAACTTCTGTCCCCTTGGGGTTTGAGGTGCACCACTCCCCTGGTACGTGGATGCATTCACCGATCTGCAAGCTCTCTGAACCCCTTTATTTAGGGTTTTTATGGAGGATCCATTACATAGGAACAATGAGTAGATCATTGGCCATTGGTGATTAATTCAACCTTTAGCTCCTCTCCCCTCTTAGGAGGTCAGGGAAGAGGATTGAACATTCCAATCCTCTAATCATATAGTTAGTTCCTCTGGCAAGCAGCCCTCATCCTAAAGTTATCTAGGGGCCCACCAAAAGTCATATTATTAGCATAAACTCAAATATGGTTGAAAAGGGTTTGTTATAAATAGCAAAACATGCTTCCCTCTCCCTTACTACTCAGATAATTACAAGGGTTTTAGGAGCTCTGTGCCAGAAACCAGGGAGAAAAATCAAATATACATCTCTTATTATATTACAGTATCACAGGTACCCAATCCTTAGAAACAGAGTAAACCATGTGGGATTAATGTGCATTTATTTTAGCAAATATATTTCATATTGGGAAATGAGATACTAAAGTCCAAAACTCACAGAACTGGCACAGCTGAGCCTTAATTGCATGCCCTCCATGGACAGAGGCCTGTGTGAGAATTTACTTCTGACACTAAGCTTCCTCATCTGTAAGTAGGGACCACTCTCCAACTTCGACAAGAGAAAGTTCAGATTAATTGTTATATATGAAAGTGCTTAAAATGCCTCCCCAGGTGAAATGAAGGACCTCTATCTTCGGGAAAGCTACTTGAGTTGATTTTTCGATAAAAGTAAACATGTTTTAACCTCCTTTCTAATGTGACTATCTTTATTATCACTTTCATATTTTGTGTGTAGACCTAGACTCAGATTAAGTAAGTTCTAGTATTTCCAAAAATGAGTTGTTTGGTTCCACTGAAGTTTAGGACATGGCGCTTAATGGTAAGCTTTTGCCCATCTCTCACCTGAGGCACTGACAGAGGAATCAACAAATACTTAGATTGTTCATTTAAATCATGTGTTTTCCTGACCTTTTGATCACAGAAGAATCATGGATTAGAAATATGACTAGGAAAGGGAAAGAGGTTTATTGCATTAATTACAACAAAAGAGGCTGAATCTGTTCCTGCTTGGGCTCTTAATCAGACTGGTAAGATTAGTGGTCTGTGAAAAGTGCCCTCCCAGTTAACAACTCATTCACTTTCTGTCACTGTGGATTAGTTTGCATTTTCCAGAGTTTTATAAAAACATAATACCGTATGTATTCTTTTTTTTTTGGCTTGGCTTGGCTTCTTTTATTCAACATTTTTAGTTTAAGTTACTTTTAAACTGTTGTATATAGCAAGAGTTTGTTTAGATGGAGGAAGACTAAGATGCAGAGATCATCTTCCTCCCCAAAGATACATCAGAAATACATCTACATGTAGAACTGCTCCTATAGAACACTGACTGAATGCTGGCAGAAGATCTCAGACCTCCCAAAAGGCAAGAAACACCCCATGTACCTGGGTAGGGCAAAAGAAAAAAGAATAAACAGAGACAAAGGAATAGGGACAGGACCTGCACCAGTGGGAGGGAGCTGTGAAGGAGAAAATGTTCCCACACACTAGAAGCACCTTTGCGGGTGGCAGAGGAGGAAGCTCCGTAGCCACGGAAGAGAGTGCAGTAACAAAGTGCAGAGGACAAAGCGGAGAGATTCCCACAGAGGATCGGTGTCGAACAGCACTCACCAGCCCGAGAGGCTTGTCTGCTCACCCGCCGGGAAGCGCTGGGGCTGGGAGCTGAGGCTTGGGCTTCAGTCGGAAGCTGGGAGAGGACTGGGGTTGGCGGCGTGAACACAGCCTGAAGGGGTTAGTGCACCACGGCTAGCCGGGAGGGGGTCGGGGAGAAGTCTGGAGCTGCCGAAGAGGCGAAGAGGCAGCAAGAGACCTTTTCTTCCCTCTTTATTTCCTGGTGCGCGAGGAGAGGGGATTAAGAATGCTGATTAAAGGAGCTCCAGAAACGGGCGGAACTGCCAAAGAGACAAGAGACTTTTTCTTGCCTCTTTGTTTCCTGGTGCACGAGGAGAGGGGATCAAGCGTGCCACGTAAAGGAGCTCCAGAGACGGGCGCGAGCCACGGCTATCAGCGCGGACCCCAGAGACGGACATGAGATGCTAAGGCTGATGCTGCCATCACCAAGAAGCCTGTGTGCGAGCACAGGTCACGCTCCACACCTCCCCTCTCGGGAGCCTGTGCAGCCCGCCACTGCCAGGGTCCCGGGACCCAGGGACAACTTCTCTGGGAGAACGCACGGCACGCCTCAGGCTGGTGCAACGTCACAATGGCCTCCACAGCCGCAGGCTCATCCCGCATCCGTACCCCTCCCTCTCCCCGGCTTGAGTGAGCCAGAGCCCCTGAATCAGCTGCTCCTTTAACCCTGTGCTGTCTGAGCAAAGACCAGATGCCCTCCGGTGACCTATGCGCAGAGGTGGGCCAAGTCCAAAGGTGAACACCAGGAGCTGTTCGAACAAAGAGGAGAGAGGGGGGTCTCTCCCAGCAGCCTCAGAAGCAGCAGATTAAAGCTCCACAATCAACTTGAAGTGCCCTGCATCTGTGGAATATCTGAACAGACAGCGAATCATCCCAAGTTGAGGAGGTAGACTTTGGGAGCAAGATATATTATTATTTTCCCCTTTTTCTCTTTTTTTGAGTGTGTATGTGTGTGCTGCTGTGTGAGATTTTGTCTGTATAGCTTTGCTTTCACCATTTGTCCAAGGGTTCTGACCGACCTTTTTTTTTTTTTTTTTACTTTTTAAAATTTTTCTTCTTAAAATTTTTTTTTATTTAATAACTTTATTTTATATTCTTTCTTTCCTTCTTCCTTCCTTTCTTCCTCCCTTCCTTCTCCTTTCCTTCCTCCCTTCCTTCCTCTCTTCCGTTCTCCCTTCCTTCCATCCTTCCTCCTTCCTTCCTTCCTTCCTTCCTTTCTTCCTTCCTTCTTTCCTTTCCTTTCTATTTTTTTCTCCCTTTTATTCTGAGCCGTATGGATTAAAGACTCTTGGTTCTCCAGCCAGGCATCAGGGCCATGTCTCTGAGGTGGGAGAACAAACTTCAGGACACTGGTCCACAAGAGACCTCCCAGCCCCACGTAATATAAAATGGCGAAAATCTCTCAAAGATCTCCATCTCAACACCAAGACCAGCTGCACTCAACAACCAGCAAGCTACATTGCTGGACACCCTCTGCCCAACAACAAGCAAGGCAGGACTTCAGCCCCATCCATTAGCAGAGAGGCTGCCTAAAATCATAATAAGGCTACAGAGACCCAAAACACAGCACCAGACGTGGACCTGCCCACCAGAAATGCAGGATCCAGCCTCATCCACCAGAACACAGACACCAGTCCCCCCAGCCAGGAAACCTACTCAACACACTGAACCAACCTTAGCAACTGGGGACAGACACCAAAAACAACAGGAACTACAAACCTGCAACCTGCAAAAAGGAGACCCCAAACACAGTAAGCAAAATGAAAAGACAGAAAAACAAAGAGCAGATGAAGGAGCAAGATAAAAACACACCAGACCTAACAAATGAAGAGGAAATAAGCAGTCTACCTGAAAAAGAATTCAAAATAGTGATAGTAAAGATGATCCAAAATCTTGGAAATAGAATAGACAAAATGCAAGAAACATTTAACAAAGAACTAGAAGAAATAAAGAGGAAGCAAGCAATGATGAGGAGCCCAATAAATGAAATAAAAAGTACTCTAGACGGCATCAATAGCAGAAAAACTGAGGCAGAAGAACAGATAAGTGACCTGGAAGATAAAATAGTGGAAATAACTACTGCAGAGCAGAAAAAAGACAAAAGAATGAAAAGAACAGAGGACAGTCTCAGAGACCTCTGGGACAACATTAAACACATCAACATTCGAATTATAGGGGTCCCAGAAGAAGAAGATAAAAAGAAAGGGACTGAGAAAATATTTGAAGAGATTATAGTTGATAACTTCCCTAATTTGGGAAAGGAAATAGTTAATCAAGTCTAGGAAGCACAGAGAGTCCCATACAGGATAAATCCAAGGAGAAACATGCCAAGACTCAAATTAAGCAAACTGTCAAAAATTAAATACAAAGAAAACATATTAAAAGCAGCAAGGGAAAAACAACAAAAAACACACAAGGGAATCCCCATAAGGTTAACAGCTGATCTCTCAGCAGAAACTCTGCAAGCCAGAAGGGAGTGGCAGGACATATTTAAAGTGATGAAGGAGAAAAACCTACAACCAACATTACTCTACCCAGAAAGGATCTTATTCAGATATGATGGAGAAGTTAAAACCTTCACAGACAAGCAAAAGCTGAGAGAGTTCAGCACCACAAAACCAGCTTTACAACAAATGCTAAAGGAACTTCTCTAGGCAAGAAACAGAAGAGAAGGAAAAGACCTACAAGAAAAAACTCAAAACAATTAAGTAAACGGTAATAAGAACATACATATTGATCAATAGCTTAAATGTAAATGGATTAAATGCTCCCACCAAAAGACACAGACTGGCTGAATGGATACAAAAACAAGACCCATATATATGCTGTCTACAGGAGACCCACTTCAGACCTAGGGACACTTACAGACTGAAAGTGAGGGGATGGAAAAAGATATTCCATGCAAATGGAAATCAGAAGAAAGCTGGAGTAGCAATTCTCATATCTGACAGAATAGACTTTAAAATAAAAACTATTACAAGAGACAAAGAAGGACACTACATAATGATCAAGGGATCGATCCATGAGGAAGATATAACAATTGTAAATATTTATGCACCCAACATAGGATCACCCAATACATAAGGCAAATACTAACAGCCATAAAAGGGGAAATCAACAGTAACACCATCATAGTAGGGGACTTTAGCACCCCACTTTCACCAATAAGATCATCCAAAATGAAAATAAATAAGGAAACACAAGTTTTAAATGATACATTAAACAAGATCAACTTAATTGATATTTATAGGACATTCCATCCAAAAACAACAGAATACACATTTTCTCAAGTGCTCATGGAACATTCTCCAGGATAGATCATATCTTGGGTCAACAATCAAGCCTTGGTAAATTTAAGCAAATTGAAATTGTAACAAGTGTCTTTTCTGACCACAACACTATGAGACTAGATATCAATTCCAGGAAAAGATCTGTGAAAAATAATGAAGTGATCACTGAAGAAATCAAAGAGGAAATCAAAAAATACTTAGAAACAAATGACAACAGAGACACGACGACCGAAAACCTATGGGATACAGCAAAAGCAGTTCTAAGAGGGAAATTTATAACAATACAATCCTACCTTAAGAAACAGGAAACATCTCGAATAAACAACCTAACTTTGCATCTAAAGCAATTAGAGAAAGAAGAACAAAAAAACCCCCAAACTTAGCAGAAGGAAAGACATCAGAAAGATCAGATCAGAAATAAATGAAAAAGAAATGAAGGAAATGATAGCAAAGATCAATAAAACTAAAAGCTTGTTCTTTGAGAAGATAAACAAAATTGATAAACCATTAGCCAGACTCATCAAGAAAAAAAGGGAGAAGACTCAAATCAATAGAATTAGAACTGAAAAAAGAGAGGTAACATTGGACACTGAAGAAATACAAAAGATTATTAGAGATTACTACAAGCAACTGTATACCAGTAAAATGGACAACCTGGAAGAAATGGACAAATTCTTAGAAATGCACAACCGGGACTGAACCAGGAAGAAATAGAAAATATGAACAGACCAATCAGAAGCACGGAAATTGAAACTGTGATTAAAAATCTTCCAACAAGCAAAAGCCCAGGACCAGATGGCTTCACAGGTGAATTCTATCAAACATTTAGAGAAGAGCTAACTGCTATCCTTCTCAAAATCTTCCAAAAGACAGCAGAGGGAGGAACACTCCCAAACTCATTCTATGAGGCCAACATCACCCTGATACCAAAACCAGACAAAGACGTCACAAAGAAAGAAAACTACAGGCCAATATCATTGATGAACATAGATGCAAAAATCCTCAACAAAATACTAGGAAACAGAATCCAGGAGCACATTAAAAGGATCATACACCCTGATCAAGTGAGGTTTATTCCAAGAATGCAAGGATTCTCCAATATATGCAAATCAATCAACGTGATACACCATATCAAAAAACTGAAGGAGAAAAATCATATGATCATCTCAATAGATGCAGAGAAAGCTTTTGACAAAATTCAACACTCATTTATGATAAAAACCCTGCAGAAAGTAGGCATACAGGGAACTTTCCTCAACATAATAAAAGCCATATATGACAAACCCATAGCCAGCATCATTCTCAATGGTGAAAAACTGAAACCATTTCCACTAAGATCAGGAACAAGACAAGGTTGCCCACTCTCACCACTGTTATTCAACATAGTTTTGGAAGTTCTAGCCACAGCAATCAGAGAAGAAAAAGAAATAAAAGGAATCCAAATTGGAAAAGAAGAAGTAAAGCTTTCACTGTTTGCAGATGACATGATACTATACATAGAGAATCCTAAAGATGCTACCAGAAAACTACTAGAGCTAATCAATGAATTTGGTAAAGTATTAGGATACAAAATTAATGCACAGAAATCTTTGGCATTCTTATACACTAATGATGAAAAATCTGAGAGTGAAATTAAGAAAACCCTCCCATTTACCTTTGCAACAAAAAGAATAAAATATTTAGGAATAAACCTACGTAAGGAGACAAAAGACCTGTATGCAGAAAATTATAAGCCACTGATGAAAGAAATTAAAGATGATACAAATAGATGGAGAGATATACCATGTTCTTGGATTGGAAGTATCAACCTTTTGAAAATGACTATACTACCCAAAGCAAGCTACAGATTCAATGCAATCCCTATTAAACTACCACTGGCATTGTTTTACAGAACTAGAATAAAAAAATTTCACAATTTGTATGGAAACACAAAATACCCCGAATAGCCAAAGCAATCTTGAGAAAGAAAAATGGAGCTGGAGGAATCAGTCTACCTGACTTCAGACTATACTACAAAGCTACAGTAATCAAGACAGTATGGTACTGGCACAAAAACAGAAATATAGATCAATGGAACAGGATAGAAAACCCAGAGATAAACCCACACACATATGGTCACCTTATCTTTGATAAAGGAGGAAAGAATATACATTGGAGAAAAGACAGCCTCTTCAATAAGTGGTACTGGGAAAACTGGACTGGTACATGTAAAAGTATGAAATTAGAACACTCCCTCACACCATATACAGAAATAAACTCAAAATCTTTTAAAGACCTAAATGTAAGGCCAGATACTATCAAACTCTTAGAGGAAAATATAGGCAGAACACTCTATGACATAAATCACTGCAAGATCCTTTTCGACCCATCTCCTAGAGAAATGGAAATAAAAACAAAAATAAACAAATGGGACATAATGAAACTTAAAAGCTTTTGCACAGCAAAGGATACCATAAACAAGACCCAAAGACAACCCTCCGAATGGGATAAAATACTTGCAAATGAAGCAACTGACAAAGGATTAATATCCAAAATTTATAAGCAACCCATGCAGCTCAATATCAATAAAACAAACAACCCAATCCAAAAATGGGCAGAAGACCTAAATAGACATTTCTCCAAAGAAGATATACAGATTGCCAACAAACACATGAAAGAATGCTCAACATCATTAATCATTAGAGAAATGCAAATTGAAACTACAATGAGATATCATCCCACACTGGTCAGAATGGCCATCATCAAAAAATCTAGAAACAAGAAATGCTGGAGAGGGTGTGGAGAAAAGGGAATACTCTTGCACTGCTGGTGGGAATGTGAATTGGTACAGCCACTATGGAGAACAGTATGGAGGTTCCTTAAAAAACTAGAAAGAGAACTACCATATGACCCAGCAATCCCACTACTGGGCATATACCCTGAGAAAACCATAATTCAAAAAGAGTCGTGTACCAAAATGTTCATATCAGCTCTATTTACAATATCCAGGATATGGAAGCAACCTAAGTGTCCATCAATAGATGAATGGATAAAGAAGATATGGCACATATATACAATGGAATATTATTCAGTCATAAAAAGAAATGAAACTGAGTTATTTGTAGTGAGGTGGATGGACCTGGAATCTGTCATACAGAGTGAAGTAAGTCAGAAGGATTAAAAAAAATACTGTATGCTAACACATATATATGCAATCTAAGGAAAAAAATGTCATTAAAGAGCTTAGGGGTAGGACAGGAATTAAACACAGACCTACTAGAGCATGGACTTGAGGATATGAGGAGGGGGAAGGGTAAGCTGTGACGAAGTGAGAGAGTGGCATGGACATATATACACTACTAAAAGTAGGGTGGATAGCTAGTGAGAAGCAGCCCCATGGCACAGGGAGATCAGCTCGGTGGTTTGTGACCAGCTAGAGAGGTGGGATAGGGAGAGTGGGAGGGAGAGAGATGCAAGAGGGAAGAGATATGGGAACATATGTATATGTATAACTGATTCATTTTGTTGTAAAGCAGAAACTAACACACCATTGTAAAGCAATTATACTCCCATAAAAATGTTAAAAAAAAATCAAGATCTGGGGACTCAACAACATCCAGAGGATTCTGGGGAACCACACAAACTGGGTCCCCTACTTATGATTTTTGGAACCTTTGTACAAGTATTTGTAATTGATGGGTCATAGGGTTTGCATACTTTCAACTTTAGTTAATAATGACAAACTGCTTTCCAAAGTGGAATATAACAATTTATTTACTATCTCCCCCCAAAAAATTTTATTTAATTTTATTGCTGATTATAATTACATGGATATTCCAAAATTTGTTTATTCATTCACCTCTTGAAAGGCATTTGAGTTGTTTCTAGTTCTTAGCTATTACAAATAAAGCCTCTATGAGTATTCATGTACAAGTTTTTATGACTATGTGCTCTCTTTTTCTTTGGTTTAATATCTAGGAATTGAATAGTTGTATCATATGGTAGGTAAATATTTAACTTTTTAGAAATTGTCAAAATGTTTTTTCAAAGTGTATATTACATTTTCATCAACAGTGTCTGAGAGCTCCAATTCCTCCACATCCTCACCAAACTTGCTATAGTCTGCTTTTTAAATGTTTGCTATTCTAATGGGTGTGTAGCAGTACCCTATTATGATTTTAACTTTCATTCCCCTAATGACTGATGATATCTTTTTCTGTGCTATTTGCCATAAATATATGTTCTCTGGTAAAATGTTGGTTCCAATCTTTTGCCCATTTAAAAATTCTGTTATTTTCTTATTACTGGGCTTTGAAAGTTTTATATATATATATATATATATATATATATATATATATATTCTTTATATATGTATTATGATCTTTGAGGCTGTGGATGGTCTTCATTTTTTTTCTTTCTTGTGATTTATTTATTTATTTTTATTGACATATAGCTGAATTACAGTGTTGTGTTAATTACTGCTGTACAGCAAGGTGACTCAGTTATAAATATATGTATATATTTATATATACAATATTTTTCATATTCTTTTCCATTATGGTTTATCACTGTATATTGAATATAATTCTCTGTGCTATACAGTAAGATCTTGTTGTTTATCCATTCTATATATATATATATATTAGTTTGCATCTGCTAATCCCAAACTCCCAATCCATCACTCTCCTACCCCCAGCCCCTTGGCAACAACCAACCTATTCTCTATGTCTGTGTTTCTGTTCCTGTTTCATAGATGGATTCATCTGGGTCATATTTTAGATTCCACATATAAGTGATATCGTATGCTATTTGCCTTTCTCTTTCTGACTTAACTTCACTTAGTATAATAATCTCTAGTTGCATCTACGTTGCTTGATGTTTTCAATTTTAACAGTCATTTTTGAAAGCACAGAGTTAATATTTTGTTTGGAATGAGGTATAAATTTTTATTATTATTGTTTTGCATATAGATATTCAATTATTCCAGCACCATTTGTTAATCTTGGGTTTTTAAATAGGTAAAATGAAAGTTTCAATTTCACCAAATAAAAATTGTCAAGTTCCATTACCATTATATATATATATATTTTTTTTTTTTTTTAAGAGAACAGGAGTATTTATTTATTTATTTATCTTTAAATTTATTTATTTATTTATTTTGGGCTGTGTTGGGTCTTTGTTTCTGTGCGAGGGCTTTCTCTATTTGTGTCAAGCGGGGGTCACTCTTCATCGTGGTGCGCAGGCCTCTCACTATCACCGTCTCTCTTGTTGCAGAGCACAGGTTCCAGAAGTGCAGGCTCAGTAATTGTGGTTCACAGGCCTAGTTGCTCCATGGCATGGGGGATTTTCCCAGACCAGGGCTCGAACCTGTGTCCCCTGTATTAGCAGGCAGATTCTCAACCACTGTGCCATCAGGGAAGTCCCGACCATTATATTTTAATTGTAGTATAGAAAATACTCTTACAACTGTTTTCTGAAGACTCCAGTTAAACTAGATACATATCATTTAGACATATAAAACTTGCCTTTTCTGGTATTATTTTAAAGTTAATAACTGTTAATTTCAGCCACAAGAAAATTCTGGTGTGTTTCCAGAGATAAGCATTATAATTCTTAAATATTTTATATATATATATATATATATATATATATATATATATATATATATATATAGTACTAAAAAATCAGCACAATATTATGCACAAGGATATACCCGTACTACTGCTTTTAAACTGTTGGAATTTTGTGGTTTTCATGCATGAGGTCTGAGTATCCTTTGTTTTTCCTCAGTGTCAGGGTATCAACTGCAGTTCTAAAATTCTTCATTGTATCTACATTTAACAGTTACCTGAATTACATTTTTCTAGTTTGGGATTTCATATTTTCAAGAGTAAAATAGTAAACAACATATACAAATCTCAAGTCAGTTGTCATAAGAGACAATATAAAGCTTTAATAGAGATTGCATGATGGCTATATTAAAAGTATTTTTGTTTTTTTCTATTTTTTCAAAAGAATTTACTATGATAATCTGTACAAACCCTGACAGCTGAGGAAAGGAAGAAATATTTTCTTACTTGTATATAACACTTTGTATTTTATAAAACAATTACACATATTAATCCAATTCTATAAGCGTTAATATATATCATTCAATTTATCCCACCATCATTATATAATTCAGTATTTAACTACATCTTTAACTATGAAGAATAAAGTCCAGTATTATTTGTGAAATCAGGAAGTCAGAAGCAATCTAGGTGACTATCACTAAGGGAATGAGTCAGTAAGATGGGGTGTATTCAAACAGAATCAGTAAATTAGAGCAGGATTGTTTATCCTCAAAAAGAAATCAGATAGAATTAAGAAAGCCAATTAAATTATATTGGGAAAAAATACATCTTCATATTCACAAATATCTAACTGACATTTAGTATTTCATTTAATTAAGAATGAAGACAACAAACCACAGTTCTATTAGCAATATCTTGACTTTTTCACTAACAGAAGTCACATTTTTTTAATTACTTGTTTCAGATATTCCAAAATATTTCATGTGTTAATCACCATAATGGAATGACGGTAGTTATTAAACTGGCCACTAGATTGTATTATTTGATGTATTAATACGTAAATACATATATTGCTGTGCCACACATTTGTTATTTTATTATTTTGATAAGTGTATTTCTGTATAATTCATCTATTTTGTAATCCACTGTACTTGAGTATACCTATCACAAATATTAAAGACATTATGCTCCATAGGGTTCCATAGAAGATTATTTTGGGTAGTCTAGACTACCAAAAGATCTCCAGAACAAAAACATTTATAACTCCTGAGATACAGGATCAAGAATAGATGTTAAAGCATAGTATCGATTATTAAAAGCACAAATTAGAGATTTGATGCACAGTGACACTTACATATATTGAAATATCAAAATATCACTACATTAAAAAATACATGCACACAGACATGCATAAACACACTACAGAGGAAAGTGAAGGTCACGGGGGATGGATTTAGGTAGACAGATCAAGCATATTAGATAAAGTACTAAAATAAAGACCTTGTAAAGGCCAGTGATGATAGGTATCTGCATATGAGGACCAGAAAGGAAAAATAAAATTAAGAAAATTAGGAAGTGGTTTCCAAACCCATAACCCCCAATAAGTCAATAACCTCTGAGAGAATCCTTGAGAATCCTATATCTCTGGATTTATAAATGTCATATTCTACATATGTAAAATTTTGTTTTGGGTTTTTTTTGTTTTTGTTTTTGTTTTTTTTGCGGTACATGGGCCTCTCACTGCTGTGACCTCTCCCATTACGGAGCACAGGCTCCAGACGCGCAGGCCCAGTGGCCATGGCTCACGGGCCCAGCTGCTGCGCGGCATGTGGGATCCTCCCAGATCGGGGCTCGAACCCGTGTCCCCTGCATTGGCAGACGGACTCGCGACCACTGCACCACCAGGGAAGCCCTGTAAAATTTTAAAAATATAATAATTCTCTCTCTCTCTCTTTCATTCTTTCCAAGGATTTAACATATGTATTCTCTTAGAGTTTCCTATTTCTCCTCTCATCAACAGAGACAATAATTTGTCTTTCCTTCATCATTTGTGACTTTATTAACCTTTAAAAGCTCACAACAATCCCTTTTCTAAAATTTGTAAGACTTGGGGAAAAAAAAGATGGCAGAGGAGTAGGAGGACAAGGAGTTTCTCTCTCCCCACAAACACATAAAGAATACATCTACAAATGGAACAGTTCTCACAGAGCACCTGCTGAACACCAGCAGAGGACCTTGGACCCCAAAAAGGACAAGAAAGCTTCCCACATAACCGAGTAGGACAAAAGAAAGGAGGAAAAAAGGAAGAGGAGAGGAAGCAGGACGAGACCTGAGCCCCTGGTGGGGAGCTGAAACTGAGGAGAGGTTTCCGCATCTGGGGATGCCCTTCACTGGCAGGGAGAGCAGCTGGGATAGAAGGGGAGATTCAGGGGCTTGGAGAAGAGCCCATAAACACATCTGTCGCAGTCAGGACAGAGTGAGACCTAAACAGATGGTCCATGCCACAGCACTGCACACAGCAGCCTGAGATGGGTGTCTGCCAGTGTGCACAGGGACTGGGTGCTACATTGTAGGGCTTAGAGAGCAGACTGGGGGGGGAGACTGCTGTTGGATGTGAGGAGACAGCCTGAGGGAATGGGAGTGATGAGGCCCACAACTGGGAATGATCCTGGAGGAAGCCCAGACCACCACAGAAGCATAGTGCCATTGCTGAGTGATGCGTAAAGAGTGGGGCTGCCATTGCAGCCTCTTTCCTCACAGGCCTGCCCCTGCCTTCACAGGCACTAGGGGACGGCTACCACTAGAGACAGCTTGAGTGTCCCTGCCATCACCTCCTTTGCCCTCCCCCCGAACCTTGGTGACCCATTCACTCCAGTTGCCGACTGATAATCTTGTGCATTCCAATCACTACCCCAACACCCTTCCTACTGGGTGGTCTGCTTACCCCAATCACCTCCTCAACTCCTTCACCACTGACAGGTTCCTGTGCTCTGACAACCTCTGGAGCTGACTCTGATGACAGGAACACACACAGTGGTGGGGCTGAAAACCCAGCTGAGCACCAGGGGCCATGTGACTAAGGAAGAAGAGCTGAAATCTTTCCTCACAGCTGCACGAACCATGGAATTACATCTCCACTGACAGCTTCCTAAATTCAGCACCTGAAACATCTGAAAGGACAACAACTGCTCCTACAGCTGGGACACATCTGGCTTTAGCAGTTGTGAGCTTTGTGGACATGTACATGTGGGGCCTGGGCCAGGCCAGAGTTCAAGCTGTCTCCATACCTCTCACAGCAGGTCCAGGTGCAAAACTACTGCAGTCCTGGGACCTGACATCACTGGATCTGAGCCAGTGGCCTGGTGAAAACAATGTCTGAGAGTCACCAGGGCCAGTTGCCAGCATACATACAGTTAAAGTGGGACCAAGAGCAGTGACAACAGTATACTTTGTGAGCCCACATAGTGAGCAAAAGGAGACACAGCAGAGTACATTCACAGGTGAACATCTCCATAGGAGGAATACTCAGTGGCTTCTCTCCCAGTGTGAGTGCTCCAATCCCACCTACCTTGAATGATGGATCAGAAACACAGCTAAGAAACCTAAGAAACAGATCTGGGAGCCTCTACTCCAACAACCAGGGAGCAGACCCTGCCCCTGAAAAGGCATGACAACAACAAAGCAAAGGGGAGGTCCCACTCAATATCCAGCACAAGCTCTGGTCACCACAACACCAATCAAACCCCCTATCAAGGGGATAATGGCACAAGCCTCTGCACCAAACTCACACACCAGGGGGCAAACACCAGAAGCAAGAAGAACTACAATCCAGCAGCCTGCAGAAAGGAGACCACAAACACAGGAAGTTAGACAAAAGGAGATGACAAAAAAATATGTTGAAGACAAAGGAGCAAGATAAAAACCTACAAGAGGGCTTCCCTGGTGGAGCAGTGGTTGAGAGTCTGCCTGCTGATGCAGGGGACACAGGTTTGTGCCCTGGTCCAAGAAGATCCCACATGCCACAGAGTGGCTAGGCCCATGGAGCCATGGCCACTAGGCCTGTGCGTCCGGAGCCTGTGCTCTGCAATGGGAGAGGCAAGAACAGTGAGAGGTCCGTGTACTGCAAACAAACAAACAAACAAAAACCCTACAAGAACAACTAAATGAAGAGGAGATAAGTAATCTACCCAAAAAAGAATTCAGAGTAATGATAGTAAAGATGATCCAAGATCTCAGAAAAAGAATGGAGGCATAGATCAAGGAGATACAAGGAATGTTTAACAAAGACCTAGAAGAACTAAAGAACAAACAAACAAAGATGAACAATACAAAAACTGAAATGAAAAATACACTAGAAAGAATCCATAGTAGAATAACTGAGGCAGAAGAACGAATAAGTGAGCTGCAAGACAAAATGGTTGAAATCAGTGCCACAGAACTGAATCAAGAAAAAACAATGAAAAGAAATTAGCACAATCCCAAAGATCTCTGGGACATTAAACACACCAACATTCAAATTATGGAGGTCCCAGAAGAAGAATAAAAATAGAAAGGGGCTGAGAAAATATTTGAAAAGATTGTAGTCAAAAACTTCCCTAACACAAAAAAGGAAATAGTCACTTAAGTCCAGGAAGTGCAGAGTCTCTCACAGGATAAACCCAAGGAGGAACATGCTGAGACATGTATTAATCAAACTAACAAAAATTAAATACAAATAAAAATATTAAAATCAACAAGAGAAAAGCAACAAATACCATACAAGGGAATTCCCATAATGTTATTAGCTGATTTTTCAGCACAAACTGCAGGCCAGAGGCAGTGGCATGATATATTTAAAGTGATAAAAGGGAAAAATCTACAACCAAGAATACTTTCCCCAGCAAGGATCTCATTCAGATTTGAGAAAGAAATCCAAAGCTTTACAGACAAGAAAAAGCCAAGAGAATTCAGCACTACCAAACCAACTTTACAACAAATGCTAAACAAACTTCTCAAGATGGGGAGGGTGGGCACAACTAGAAACAAGAAAATCACAAATGGGAAAGATCACTGGTAAAGGCAAACATACAGTGTTTGCCTTGTATGTTTCACATACAGTGAAAGTAGGAAATCATCCATACACAAATGTTATATCAAAAGCAGCAACTGAGAGAAGAGGAAAGTACAAATGCAGGAAATGGGAATTGCACTTGAAATTGAGACCAACCACTTAAAACAATCTTGTATATATATATAGACTACTTTATCAAAACCTCATGGGAATAGCAAATCAAAAAACTACAATAGATACACACATAAAAAAGAAAAAGCAACACAAGCACAACACCAAAAATGCTCATCAAACCACAAGAGAAGAGAATAAAAGAGGAAGGGAAGAAAAAAGACCTACAGAAACAAACCAAAACCAATTAAGAAACTGGTAATAGGAACATAAATATCAATAACTACTTTAAATGTAAATGGATTAAATGTTCCAACCAAAAGTTATAGACTGGCTAATTGGATACAAAAACAAGACCGATATATAGGCGGTCTAAAGGAGACCCACTTCAGACCTTGGGACACATACAGACTGAAAGTGAGGGGATGGAAAAAGATATTCCATGCAAATGGAAATCAAAAGACAGCTGGAGTAGTAATACTCATGTCAGAAAAAAATAGGCTTTAAAACAAGGACTGTTATAAGACACAAGGAAGGCCACTATATAATGATCAAGATATCAATTCAAGAAGAAGAAGAGATAACAATTGTAAACATATATGCACCCATATATTGAGGTGCTCCTCATATATGGAGGAGCACCTCAATATAAAATGCAGATGCTAACAGCCATAAAATGGGAAATCCACAGCAACACAATACTAGTGGGGGATTTTAACACTCCACTTTCACCAATGGGTATATCATCCAGACAGAAAATTAATAAGGAAATATAAGCCTTAAATGACACATTAGACTAGATAGACTTAACTGATATTTATAGGACATTCCATCTGAAAGGAGCAGAATACAATTTCTTCTCAAGTGCACATGGAACATTCTCCAAGATAGATCACATCTTGGGTCACAAATCAAGCCTCGGTAAAATTGAGAAAATTGAAATCATATCAAGCATCTTTTCTGACCATAATGCTATAAGATTAGAAATCAATTACAGGAAAAAACAAACAAACTGTAAAAAACACAAACACATGGAGGTTAAACAATATGTACTAAATAACCAATGGATCACTGAAGAAATCAAAGGGGAAATCAAAAAATACCTAGAGACAAATGACAATGAAAACACAATGATTCAAAATCTATGGGATGCAGCAAAAACAGTTCTAAGAGGGACATTTATAGCAATACAATCTTACATCAAGAAGCAAGAAAAATCTTAAATAAACAACTTATCCTTACACCTAAAGCAACTAGAGAAAGAAGAAAAAACAAAACCAAATGTTAATAGGAGGAAAGAAATCATAAACAGTAGAGCAGAAATAAATGAAATAGAGATGAAGAAAAAAATAGCAAAGATCAATGAAAATAAAAGCTGGTTCTTTGAGAAGATAAAATTGATAAACCATTAGCCAGACTCATCAAGAAAAAAGGGAGGGCTTCTCTGGTGGTGCAGTGGTTGAGAGTCCGCCTGCCAATGCAGGAGACATGGATTCATGCCCTGGTCTGGGAAGATCCCATGTTCTGCGGAGTGCCTGGGCCCATGAGCCATGGCCGCTGAGCCTGCGCATCCGGAGCCTGTGTTCCACAATGGGAAAGGCCACAACAGTGAGAGACCCGTGTACCACCAAAAAAATAAAATAAAATAAAATAAAAAATAAACAGAGAAAAGGGAGAGGACTCAAATCAATAAAATTAGAAATGTAAAAAGGAGAAGTAACAACTGACACCCAGAGAAATACAAAGGACCATAAGAGACTACTACAAGCAACTATACACCAATAAAATGGACAACCTAGAAGAAATGGATGAGGTCTTATAAAGGTAAAATCTTGTAAGACTGAACCAGGAAGAAACAGAAAATATGAACAGACCAATCACAAGTATTGAAATTGAAACTCTGATTAAAAATCTCCCAACAAACAAAAGTTCAGGACCAGATGGCTTCACAAGTGAATTCTATGAAACATTTAGAGAAGCGCTAACACCTATCCTTCTCAAACTCCTCCAAAAAACTGCAGAGGAAGGAATATTCCCAAGCTCATTCTACAAGGCCACCATCACCCTGATACCAAACCAAAGATATCACAGAAAAAGCAAATTAAAGGTCAATATCACTGATAAATATAGATGCAAAAAATCTCAACACAGTAGTAGCAAACTGAATCCAACAACACATTAAAAGGATCATACACCATGATCAAGTGGGATTTACCTGAGGGATGAAAGGATTCTTCAATATATGCACATCAATCAATGTGATATACCACATAAACAAATTGAAAAATAAAAACCATATGATCATCTCAATATATGCATAAAAAACTTTTGAAAAAATTCAAAACGCATTTATGATAAAAACTCTCCAGAAGTTGGGCATAGAGGGAACCTACCTCAACATAATGAAGGTCATATATGACAAACCCACAGCAAACATCATTCTCAGTAGTGAATAACTGAAAGCATTTCCTCTAAGATCAGGAACAAGACAATGGTGTACTCTTGCCACTATTACTCAACATAGTTTTGGAAGTCCTGGTCACAGCAAACAGAAGAAAAAGAAATAAAAGGAATGCAAATTGGAAAAGAAGTAAAACTGTCACTCTTTGTAGATGATATGATACTATACATAGAAAACCCTAAAGATGCTACCAGAAAACTACTAGAGCTCATCAATGAATTTGGTAAAGTTGTAGAATACAAAGTTAATACACAGAAATCTCTTGCATTCCTATACATGAACAATAAAAGTTCAGAAAGAGAAAGAAAGGAAACAATCCCATTCACCATTTCAACAAAAAGAATAAAATATCTAGGAATAAACACACCTAAGGAGGCAAAAGACCTGTACTCAGAAAACTATGAGATACTGATGAAAGAAATAAAAAATGACAAAACAGATGGAGAGATATAACATGTTATATCAATATGGAACATATGGTACACCATGTTCTTAGATGGGAAGAATAAATATTGTGAAAATAACTATACTACCCAAAGCAATCTACAGATTCAATGCAACCCCTATCAAATTACCAATGGCATTTCTCACAGAATTAGAATTAAAAAAAAATTTTTCAATTAGTATGGAAACACAAAAGACCTTGAATAGCCAAAGAAATCCTGAAAAAGAAAAACAGAGCTGGAGAAATCAGGCTCTGTTTCTTCAGACTATACTACAAAGCTACAGTCATCTAAACAGTATGGTACTGGCACAAAACCAGAAATACAAATCAATGGAACAGGATAAAAAGTCCAGAGATAAACCCACACCCTTATGGTCCCCTAATCTGTGACAAAGGAGGCAAGAATATACAATGCAGAAAGACAGTCTCTTCAATAAATGGTGCTGGGAAAACTGGACAGCTACATGTAAGTGAATGGAATTAGAACACTCCCTAACACCATACACAAAAGTAAACTCAAAATGGATTAAAGACCTAAATGTAAAGCCAGATACTATAAAACTCTTACAGGAAAATATAGGCAGAATACACTTTGACATAAATTTCAGCAAGAACTTTTTTGATCCAACTCCTACAGTAATGAAAATATAAAGAAAATCAGCAAATGGCACCTAATTACATTTAAAAGCTTTTGCACAGCAAAGGAAACCATTAACAAGATGAAAAGGCAACCCTCAGAATGGGAGAAAATATTTGCGAGTGGAGCAACCAACAAGGGATTAACCTACAAAATATACAAATAGCTCATGCAGCTCAATATCAAAAAAAACAAACAACCCAATCAGGAAATGGGCAGAAGATCTAAGCAGACCTTTCTCCAAAGAAGACATACCAATGGCTAAAGGCACATGAAAAGATGCTCAACATCACTAATTATTAGAGGAATGCAAATCAAAACTACAATGAGGTATCACCTCACACCAGTTAGAATGGTCATCATCAAAAAATCTACAAACAGTAAATGCTGGAGAGAGTGTGGATAAAAGGGAATCCTCTTGCACTGTTTGTGGGGATGTAAATTGGTAGAGCCACTATGGAGAACATTATGGAGGTTCCTTAAAAAACTAAAAAATATAACTACCAGCAATCCCACTCTTTGGTCTATATTTGGGGAAAACCATAATTTGAAAAGATACATACACCCCAGTGTTCATTGCTGCATTATTTACAATAACCAGGAGTACATGGAAGCAATATAAATGTTCATCAACAAAGGAATGGATAAAGAAGAACTGTTTCACTTTGCTGTACACCTGAAAATTTTCAATTTGCTCTACACCTGAAACTAACACAACATTGTAAATCAGCTATACTCATATATATATATATATAATGGAATACTACTCAGCCATAAAAAAGAATGAAATAATGCCATCTCCAATGACATGTATGGACCTTGAGGTTGTCATACTGAGTGAAATAAGCAGCATGCTTATATGTGGATTCTAAAAACAGTGTACGAATGAACATATCTGCAAAACAGAAATAGAGTTACAGATGTAGAAAACAAACATGGTTATTATGGTTACCAGTGGGTAAGAGGGGAGGCATAAATTGGGAGATTGGGGCTAAAATATGCACACTACTATATATAAAACAGGTAACTAATAAGGACCTACTGTATAGCACAGGGAAATCTACTCAATACTCTGTAATGACCTTTATGTGAAAAGAATCTAAAAAAGAGTATATATATATATATATATATATATATATATATATATATATATATATATATATATATATATAAAACTGTTTCACTTTGCTGTACACCTGAAACTAACACAACATCTTAAATCAGCTATACTCCAATACATTTTTTTTTTAATGTAAGATTTGTATGCCTGGCACAACTGGCTTTTTTAATAGCTCCTTAACACAAAAAAGTGTTGGTCCACAAGTATGCCTATACATTGACCCAAAGTGTAAATGTACACTATTTCTGTATCAGATATCACTTTCTATACTTGACTTATATTCCTAATAGCATTTCATTTCAATCTAGACCACATGATACAGTGCCACAAAATTCTTGCTAACTGAATATAATTTAGGATTTTGGGGCAGCAAATAAGACAATTTTCCATGCATAAATGGTGGTTTGTTTACATCTTTGGCTAGGCAAAAACCATAGAAGGTCTTCCATACCTGAGAAAATTTCTTGTAGTGGATTCGAATGAGTATACAGTCTTCTCATCATTTACCAGAAATATATCCTTTCCTCATGTGAATTCACTAGCTTGACCAGTGTCAGAGTCTCTTGAGCTATCTTGTTCACCTACTAGTTTGATGGCCACTTTTATCCTTCACCAGGCTTGTTGTTCTGCATCTGAGTGTTTGCTTACATGATGAGTAAGAAAGAGACTCTATAAGAAAATGTTCCATCTTCATCTATATAAAATTCACTTCCTTTTGTTCTCCAGAATGTAAGTACTATGAGGGAAGGATTTTTACTCTTGATTCTCTATGTAGCCCCACTGGCTAGTCCTCAATAAATATTTGTTGAATTAGGTGTATGAGCAATAAAGGAAAAAATAAAATGATAAATTTATATATTTGTTTGTATATTCTTGTAGCAGTCACCAACCTTCAGCCCTGAGATAGTATGCCAGATGCTGAAGTTGTTAACTATGTATGTAACCATGGTGATGGTGATTTTCTTCTTTATGTATCTATCTATTATCTCCAATTTCCCCTAATGGGGGTTTACCATATGATTTTCGATTAAAAAGTTTAAAAATATAAGTTTGCTCTTTTTTCAGTGGTTACCTTGCTTACAACCTAGAAAGTATTGATATGTATATTTATTATTTTAAGAATTTATTCAGGACCTGATGAAAGCAGAATAGCATTACCATCTCTGTAATGTTTTCTAATTATTTAGAAAAAATATTATTTGCTACTTTAAATCATATATTGGATAATGCTTATTTTAAAGTATACATTAATACTAGTGAGAATAGATGAAAATCTTCGATTTAGTCTTCTGTCACTCATTCTTTTACTTAATTTACAAACTCATGTTGAGATATCAATGCTCTATACTTTCATAATATCTCATTCTCAAAATGTTTCCCTATGTAGTTACTGAAACTAAAATAGTTTCACTAGTTTCACTAGATTTAATTATATATTGAATTCCAGATCTAGATACTGCCAATACCTGTATTCATTAGGCAAGATTTGTGCCCTAAAATGTGCCCACATTATCTACCATTACAGTTCTTCCCAGCAAGTGATTTATGTAGAGTGTATAGGTAGCACAGTGTTCCAAATCAAAGCTATATGAGTTCTATAAAGAAAAAAAATTCATGCACATAATCTACTGAGACTATTAAAGAAGATAAATCTACATGTAGGTAAGGACAGTGTATGTGATCTATTTGGATTTTAAAGATTTTGTGACAGTTTTAGATCCAGTTAATAAAGAAGGAGAAAAAAGTGAGAATAGAAAACAAATGTGTATGTTCTAACAGAGCCAGGGTATAATTAAATTAGGAAAATTGAACAAAAAAATGTTTGGTGGTAGGAGGGACAAGAACAGTGGCAAGAGACCGATTTTATCAGGTCAGTCTGTTTCTCGCCATTCTTCTTTAAATTTGATCACCTTCCAGACTGGAAAGGTGAGTTTCTAATTAGCTCCTTTCTCATCAGTCAAGGCTCAGTCTCTCTAAACAATCTTTGGATAATGATCATATCTCCACTTTGATCAACATTAGGGAAATTGCAGAGCCAAATATTAAACAAGTACTTATGTAATTGTGCTCAACCACCTGTTTTCTTGACCTCTAGTTGACCCAGTTAACAAAGACCAGTGTACTTCAAACAGTGCAAGTGATACCAAATATAATCAACCCCTCATTAACACTGGACTCTTTTCTCTCAGTCTTTCAATTTTATTTTCTCAAATTAATCTTCAGTATATTTTTATAACTAAATGAAAGATCACTAAGAAACTCTAACTTGGTCCTGAAAAATCTATGTATAGTATAAACTACAACACTAAGGACTACAATCTTCCCCCACTTGAATTGCATATTTATTTAATTTCCTTATATTTATTTAATTTCCTTATATTTATTTGCCTTGGGGCTAAAACAACTGTCTATGTAAATCTATTAAAAAATTGTCCTTATGTTAAAAAAAAAGTTTCACTGGAGTCCATAGCAACCTCTTATGTGTTCAGTTTAAAAAGAGTTCCAGGGCTTCCCTGGTGGTGCAGTGGTTGAGAATCAGCCTGATGATGCAGGGGACACGGGTTTGTGCCCCAGTCCGGGAGGATCCCACATGCCTCGGAGAGGCTGGGCCCGTGAGCCACGGCCGCTGAGCCTGCGCTCCACAATGGGAGAGGCCACAGCAGTGAGAGGCCCGCGTACCGGAAAAAACAAACAAACAAACAAAAAAGAATTCCAGAACTCAGATCCTGCTTCAGAACTAGGGAATGAGTATCTTCAATGGCAGGGTCTAACTGTTTGTAACTTTAACAAATTCACCAGGTGATTCAGATGTAGACCAATACGTGAGAAACATAGGAATGAACTTACAAAGTTGGCCCTTGAACAACAAGGGTAGGGGGTTAGGAGCCCCAACCCTCAACCAGGGTTATACGAAATCCCCTTATAATTTTATAGTTGGCCCTCTGACCCTCCATATCCCTGGTTCTGCATCCCTGGGATTCAACCAATCCAGGTCATGTAGTATTGTAGTATGTATTGACAGAAAGAAATCCACAGATAAATGGACCCGTGGAGCTGAAACATGTGTTGTTCAAGGGTTGTCTGTATTTGGAGGATACTGACTTAGAACAAAGCATCACAGCTTTGGGTTTCTGTTTCTGTTGTGTAGTAATGGAACTATTCCCTAACAAAGAAGAATCCCATAAAAAGTAGATGAAAAGTGGGCAGGTGAAAATCTAGGTAGATAAGAAAACAGAGGAGCATTACTCTTTACTTGCTCTCTATGCCCATCTCAAATTAGTTCCATTTTTTCACTCATTCTTAAAAACATACCAAGTGTCTGTCTTTGCCAGGAATATATGCATGTTGGGACACAGGTGGGAAAAAAAGAAATGCCATCTTTATATTATGGAGTCAAAATGTTGCAGCAGTTAAGGGTTCAAGTTCTGTAGTCTGACAGCCTGCATTTGAAACTTGGCTTTGCTATAAAGCAACTGGAGTAAGTTCTTTTTCTGGTCTAAACTACTTAATGTGTTTTCATCTGGGAAATGGAATTATTGATACATATTTAATAAAGTTGGCAAAAAGATTAATTGCTTGGCTCATAGATATTCCTCCATATATGATTATTTATTTATGAAAAGATAATGCTATTTTTTCACATAACTTCTGCAGCCTGGGGTTTGGGGACCCCTGCTCTAAGTAACCTGGGAGTGCTTAACTGTCTATCTTCTAAGCAGTCTCAAACTCCAGTGTGCATTCAGAATCACCTGGAACCATCGTCAGAGTTTCTGATTCAGCAGTTCAGGTGTGGAACTTTATAACAAGTCCTTAGGGGATCCTGTTGCTGTTGGTTTGGGACCAAACTTTGAGAAACTCTGTTTTAAAGCACATATTATGTCTTATTTCACAAGGATAACTAAGACTCTCGTCTTTGTGTAAACTCATTTGTTGGCGGTCCTCCTTTTTCCTGCTGAGAGAGCTAGTGATAGCTGCTGTCATCTGTTACCATTTCTAAAAAAATACATTAAGAAGGGTGTTTTGTTTTTGTTTTTGCTAGGGACTGTTTTCTTTACTAACTCCTTTACATATATGTAGATAAATGGAGATCCAGGGATTACCTAGCATGCTGAAAAATCATAGGCAAACCATGTCTAGATTTTTTAGAAAAGTTGACATTTAGGGTGAACATTGAAGAACAGAGGATAATGAGAGACAGAAAAGGAGAACCAGTGACTGACCTAGTAAAATCATTTCTTGTCCGTTGCAGCACATTCTTCACCTCCACATTAAAAAAGAGAAAGAAAAGAAAGAAAGAAAGAAAGAAACCTAAAAGAGCAATTAACACCCTGGAGAGCACTTTGGAATTGCTCTCTAAACTTGGTGTAATATAAACAAATGGACATTTTGATTAAACAGATATCATTAGGATGACAAGTTTTGATCTCAACCCCTGGTTTAATGATCTAATTATGACCAAGAAAAATTCATTATGGACTCTCAGATCAAATAATTAATTTTACAGAGCCATGGAAAAAGACTATCTGTTCAGGATAGGAAGAATGTCTCAGATGAATGAAGAAAAGAAATTTAACCCTGAGAAGTTTATGTGTCTTTATTTCTAAGAGGAAAAGATAACAGAGAAAGCCAGCAATGAAAAGTGCAAACTATGAGGAGGAAGAGGATGTAGGCCCTGGATGTACTTTTGCCTTCAGCTACTCTTTGCTGTATTTTACCTCAGCTTGTCCATTACAAAAGGAGAAAGATTTGGGAGAAAGATAAGGTGGATGTATTAGGATAACCCAAATCCCACAGCTTTTTGAGGTTTGAGTGTTATAATATCCAGGGGGTTGACAAAGGAAGAAGTAAGAAAGCAGGTCAGATGAGGGTGAGAAAAGTCAAATTGCATAGAGGAGGTCAGGGAGAAGCAGTGGTAAGAAGCTGGGAGGTAATAGAGCAGGAACTGTGACAGTTATTTTTTTGTCAACTTGACAGGGCTAAGGGATACCCAGATCACCAGTAAAATATTATTTCTAGATGTATCTGAGAGGGTCTTTCTGGAAGAAATAAAGCATTTTAATCAGTAGACTGAGATAAAGAAGATCTGTCCTCACCAATGTGAGTGGAATTATCCAATCTATTGAGGGCCCAAGTAGAAAAAAATGGTGGAAAGCAAACTCTTTCTCTCTCTTCTTGCAGTGGGACATTGTTCGTTTCCTGCTCTCAGACATCAGAGCTCCTGAATCTTGGGACATTGGCCTCCAGGACTTACATTCTGAGCCCTTCAGTCTCCAACTGAGAGTTATACCATTGACGCCCTGGTTCTCAGGTCTTTGGACTTAGACTGAATATTACACCATTGGCTCTCTTGGTTCTCCATCTTGCAGAGGGAATATCATGTGATTCCTCAGACAGCATAATTGAGTGAGCCAATTCCCAAAATAAATCTCTTACATATCCATATCTATATATCTATAGCTACTGTTGGTTCTGTTTCTCTAAAGAACTCTAATACTGTAACCAAAATATTGAAAAATAAGGAAAATTGAATGGATTAAAATTAAAACATGAAACAGCCATGATATTTCTATAGAATACCACATGTAGTTTTCTTGGAGATAATGTTTCCCCCTCAAAAGTTGAATATCACTGAAATCTGTACTCTAAAAACTCATTACATTCAGAGGTTTATTGCATGTCTTCTTGCTGAAGTCTTTAACTAAATATCTAAAGGGAAAGCAAAACAAAGCCCTATTAGACTATTGAGTAATTCTCACTTGAAAACATTTAAGATTAATTCACCTAAAACCTTAAAAAACAAAAATTTAACAACATTGCCTGTGGCTTTGCCAATGGCAATCTATCTGCTGTGTTATATCAGGGGACATTGAAGCAGGATTATAGCTAACTGCTGTCAGTCTTCTTCCCCTTTTGAACATAATATTTCCAGTGGACCCATTTGACTGTGCCTTATTCTTCTTAGGGTTGACTGTATGGATTGTTAGGACCTCAGCCACATGAGCAGGGAAGGGAAGAGATGGAATTTGAATTGGACAGGATGATGAATGAGGAAATTAGTCTAGTTATAGATGTGGCCCCTTAAAGGTAGCCAACTGGTGTGCAAATTTTGTGAATTCTGATTGATTAGATTAAGTGTTAACGTCTGAGAAGATTCAATATAGAGTGAGATACAAATGTTAAATAACACTCAAAGCCAAACCAATGGTGATGCTGTAAGTGCTATTATGAGTATAGAAAGTATAAACAATGGCTTCATACAGGGGGTTTATGAAAATTAAGCAGAATGTCAAAACCTCTATTCTTAGAATAGAGGGATGTGCAAGAAAACAAGGAGAAACTGAATCAAGATAATTGGACCATTGTGACAGGAAAGTACCTAAATGTTGTGACTTAGGTACTCACAGATAGTAAGGTTTTACTCCTGTCACACTGGACTGCCAGAGAATCCACTGCTTAGAGAGATGAGCTTGCTGATACCCTTTTTGTCTAGTTCCCATTAGTTGAGATGGTAAAAACATCTATCAGTGTAACCAGCAGGATGGGAAATGCAGGGGTGGACAGAACATACCACCACCTGTTAGAGGTCATTGCCTCTGCTTCTTTCTGCTGATGAAGCTGCCTGTTTGCTAGACTACACAGTCCCATGTGTTGTGCGACTACTTCTTCCAGTCACCTTCATTTAACCTTGCTGCTAATTCCTTCACAGCCAGAACAGAAAGAAATCGTCTGTCTTTCTGAAAGACTGAACTTCAAAATTATATTCCCATGAGGGCTTGTGGTAGAGGAGATAAAGCACAATTTTTAGAATTCATGAAGAAATTGAGTTCAAATGAGTAAATGTTATTTGGATCCTGTTGGTAATCTGAGTCTTAGTTCCTCATCTCTGGACTAATTTGGCATTGTCTGTTTCATGGTGTGACTGAGATGATTCAATGAGAGGAAAAAAAAAAAAAAGTTAAAATGCATAGCTCACTAGCTGGCACTTAACAATTGTGAATTTCCTCTACCCCTTCCCATATCATATTTTCTTTTCTCTTATTTAGGGTTTCTTGACACTCACCTACTTCCTGCTTATATACTCATCTTTGTGGCCTTTTGTAGCATCTTACCTTCAAGTACAACATGTCGTTGACTTAAGTTTACTCCACTCTAGCCTCTCATGGCTCATGGTTAAAAAAAAATAAAAATCCTGTTCAACCAAGTCATTACCAACTCAGATTGTTCGATATCTGAAATTAATAATCAGTTGTTGGATACAAGTAGGATTTAAAAGTCAGAAGTCTGAAATGACAGTTTTGACATTTTATATATACCTTGAAACTTTTTAATATACATTTGCAGGTGTAACATGAACTTTATTTCATGTCATTCCCATCTTATTCTAAAATTAATACAGTAGGAACTCAATAAACCTGGAATCTTATTAACTGCTATAAATATAATATAGTTATCCTTTCCTTTGCCATAGGGTGTTTAGTTGTTGTTTTGATATATTTTATGTTGTGTTGTTTCATTCTTCCTTAAATTTCTTACAAAGAAAAAATGTTAAATTATCTTGAAGATGAGAATATCAGTGAGTAATGTCCAAAGTCTGTTATAGAGAAATAATGTAATGGGTCAGAATCTTTGCATTATTTTGCCATTGTTCAAAATAATAATTTTACTTACTGTGAGCTATCTGCCAGGAATATATCAGGTCTGAGAGGGGCAATTTTTAAACGTTTAGGAATATTTAGGATGATGCTTAAAAGATAATTAGAGAGTTGGTGTAGTCTATTTCAACCAAAATATAAATGAGGTCCCCAAACCTCTTCTGATAGAAGAGATAAAGTAGTTTACTTGAAGATATAGGTCTATTCAATTCTAATGGGGATATTGTAAGAAAAAGCCAAAGAATCAAAGCCCTCAGTAGAGGAGGAGTTTGAAAAGACTCATGTTGTGAGATCATGGGGAGACACATGGCCACTTAATGAGGAAGGCTATCAGAGTCTATACACCAAATAAATTATCTTCTTATGGTGATGGGTCTTCAGAACAGGAAGCTTTGGGGCAGGAATAGCATCATGTTGGATAAATGTCAGCTCACAAAGCAGGACTTGAGCCTTTCCAGAATAGGACTTTGTTATTTTTCCTATTGAAAGATAAAGGGGTTACCTCTGAAATCTCAGAAACTCTTCTAGATGGGCTAAACATGAGACTTTTCAGTGGAGGGAGGTTACAAAATTGCAGGGGGTATAAGATGGACTGTATAGAAATTTAGGTGTAAGGCTACAGTAATGAATTCAGGGTCCCCTTTTCTAGAAGTGTTAGGAGAAAAATAAACAAAAATATTGATTTACTGGCATAAAAGGTGGGGACTGACAGTAATATAATAATATGTCCCCTCACCTTGTATAGTGATTTGTTGATAGGGAGGTGAATTATCATATATCTCTTCATGAGTGTGTTGAGTGGTAAAAATAAAGGAAAGATGCCTTATGTCAACAAAATATCTGTATAATTACTGGCTGTAAATATACCATTTTCCTAAGACAGCATTCTCCAATAGAAATATAACGCATAGCACATATGACATTTTAAATTTTCTAAGTAAGAACATGAAATAATTTAAAAGCAGGTAAAATATTTTTAATTAAATAATTTATGTTGAGATAATGGTAAACTCACATGCAGCTGTAAGAAATAATATATTGAGATCCCTGTACCCTTTAACCATTTTCCCCCGGAGATAAGATCTTATAAAACTAGAATACAATACTACATCCAGGATATTAACATTGATGCTATCCCATCAATCTTATTCTTATTTCATCCATTTTACTTGTACTCATTTGTATGTGAGTGTGAATGTGCTTTTTTACAATTTTATAATGTCTGTTCATCTATCCACTACCACAGTCAAAACAAAACAGTTCAGTTACCACCAACATCCCTATCTATCTCAGTTTCCTATCTCCTGTGTCCCGCATTCTTAACCCCTAGCAAATTATCCATCTTCCATTTCTATAATTTTACCTAGAAAAATTAATTTTAACAACATATTTAATATAGCTAAACTATTACCATTTCAATGTATAATCTATAAAAATATGAGATATCTTACAAATTTCCTGTATTATTAAGTCTTCATGGTCTAAGGTATATTTTATGCTTACAGTACATATTGATTTGGACTAGTAACATTTTAATGTTAATTAGCCATATGTGTCTCATGGCTATTTCATTAGATTGCTGAGGTCTAGGGGATGAATGTTTGCTCTTGGATTGTCCATGCCATCCAGTGTAGAGGTTTTAGATTCAGGGAAATATAAAAATATGGGTATATTGGACCCTTGGAAGCAATCTGAATATTTAGCAGTAAAGGAATGGCTAATTGTATATTATAGACATTAATTTTTTATTTACAAAGAAGATAAAATAACATGATGTATGGTAACCAACAATCCAATTCCTGGGTCTGAGGGGTTTCTTGAGATGTGAGACTTTCATTGCTAACTAACATAATGGGAACCCTAACTCAATGAGAAAATCCTCATAATAGTAGAAGTGTTTTATATAAATATATACATGAAAATATATATGCATATATTATATATATGTGTGATAGATATGTATAGATATGTAAAATGTATATGTGTACATGTATATATCTCACAAAGAAAGAGTAATAATATTCAAAGAAAAGCATTTTAGAAATAAATATAGTAGATGATCACTTTTAAAATGAAAGCTAAGGTATCACATTCACAAAATTGAGCTTTGCAAGGCAGGTATAGAACAAGAGGGAACCTAAAGGTCTCAGTTTTTTCTTTGTAAAATTACAAATGGTAATAGACAATCTCTAATATGCATTCTAGTTCTAAAATTCTACAATAATAATTCCAAATAAACATTTGTACAGCTCAAAATTACTATAGAAAATCAAGATGCAATTTCATTATTCCAGAAAATGTTCATAGAAGATGTGAGAAGTACATATGACTTTGAAAGATTAGATGAATTAGGTGAATTTGGTCTAGGTGAATGGATAAAAGGAGGTAATTCAAAGCAAATGAATAATAGTAAACTCTAACAAGGCACAGTTACAAAACAATTGAACTAAGGTCCTTGTTAAGGGGAGCACTTCAGGCATGAAACATTATTTTAAAAGAATCTTATTGATCATCCTTAAAGCATTATTCTCTGTGTTAATAACTGAGCATTTTACATTCACCAAAGAGATTATAAACAGAAATGATGAGTTTAAGGCAAATGATCATTTCTTTTAAAGCATTATTTTAGTTTACATCAACTATTATTTAAAACTCTTATCTGATGTAAACACTAAGAAATAAATAGCTTTTGATGCAAGTGGGCGATGTACAGATGGGAAACTTGCCTTTCCAGATCATGTCCGTTTCAAAAGGCTAATTCTTCCAGTCTGCCATTGTTCAATCATAACCCACATTTGCATCTAAGAAAGGCATTTGATATCCCTTACTCTCACAATAAAAGATTCACTGATATGTGGACCAGGCACTATTTTATTGTTTCTCTGAATTAATGGTACTCAGTCATCTTTTGGGAAAAGAAAAAAAAAAAAAGAGAGACTGAGACTTGATCATTTAACAGACATAACAATAGTAGAGCTGAGAATGGAGTAGTAGTGTTTGCGTTATGTAAAGCAGAAGAGCAAAATGTCTGCAAGAAGAGAGAAAACAAACAGAAAGGAAAGAAGAGACATGTTTCTACAAAACCACATGTCTCCTAGTCCGAATGACTCCTGACAATTACATTATTGGTCTGTTCAAGCATACAAAGCGAGAGTTAGCGTATAAAAAAATAGTACTTCTACTGTAGGGCAAGGAAAGAACAAAAATGTATTCATGAGCAAACATTAACTCTACGTTTGGAATATTTCTAGAGGGGAAAAAAATAGGACTTGGGTTTCCAGAGCAGAAATTTGCTCTTAAGAAACTTTGCAATACAAAAATCCAGGTGTATTGGGTTTCCTTCACATGGAGGTATGTGGTACCATCTGCTCGAGGGCCAAAGAATTTCATCTCAAACAATATTTTTTTTCCACCTAAGGATGAATGGTTTGAAAGTATCCTGGATAATGTGATGGCAAGCTAGGCAGTGATTCCAGTTCTTTCTGTGCCTGTGTGTAAGTTTGATTTTGATGAGCTTGCCAAAGGACATAGACACTTCTCCTCCTCCTCTAAACATCTGTGGGTGATCCATTCCCCCCCAAATGACAGTATCTGTCTTCCTTCTAGCTGACTTGAGAGCCAGTATGCCAGACTCTCACAGCTGTGGGAGCACAGCTGACAATCCATCTTCAAAATGCACCACATGCCAGATGTTTGGATTGAGGTAGCTTGGAAAAGTCACTTCTTGGGAAGAAAACTTTATCTGAGAGCTGATCTTCTCACAAGGAGTATATTTCTACTTTCCCCTCAACTTCTGCACATAAAGGGGGCATCTAGATGAGAAGTGCCCATCATCAGATAATGACCTTACCTTTGGGGGCTCTTTCTAGCTGTTAACAGCATGACTGAGTCACCTGGGCTGAAAGGTTTGATGAGCATTCACTACCCTAAATAAAGGTCATTCTCATTTTCCAGTGCATGTTGGCAGCTAGACATTATGAAAATTACAGTTGTCTCCCATTAAAGTTTCCCCCACTTTTGCTCACAGGAAGAACATGAATTAATAGACCTTCACTTCAGCAATAAGTAGATCCTAGTTATTCTTTCATTTAATTTATTATTTACTATTTCAAATTCTATATTGTATTTTGAGGAAAATTCCATATATTTTTATTTTAAAATATTAATGCAAATATAATATAAATTCATTTAGTAAAATGTGCCCTAAGGCATCCAACCAAGTAACAGGAGAGATGTGGATGTGTTTATTGATAGATATCATATATATATATATATATATATATATATATACATATATACACATGTATACACACATATACAGCCATACATATGTAAAACATACAATAAATACATATGGTCATATAGTTTGTATATGCGTACAGACTTATAAAGACATGTGTACTCTTAACTGTATAAAAAATACCACTTTATTAAGTAACATAACACTGAATGCTCTAATTATATGATTCATCTGAGCATTTTGTATAGATTCTCATGACAGTATCTCTGTACTCTCCTTTTAGTATGAATACATGGTTGCAGAGAGGCAAATAGCAAAACACTGATGTGATTTTAATGCCATTAAGTATGGCTGAGTTAATAAGATTGACAAATGCATTGATTGACATTTCCATCAATTAACCAGTTCTTTGGGAGAATTGATGGGTTACACCCAATGGAGGCTAATTACTTCTCTACCCAACAAATTACCCTCCTTAAAGTTGAGTGTTTTTGATTTACCTAGTGAATATGGTTTCACTGGTTCTTATCTCATATTATCTACAAACGGGTCACTGATGTCTGGTGCACATTTATTAACAGAGTAAAAAATGTAATAAAGCTTGTAATAAAATAATCATTTAATATGCTGTTGTAGCTTTTTTCTTTTAATTAAAAGATCCATTATGTATAAATTACTTAGCATAATTCTTGGCACAGAGTAAGTAAGAGTCCAGTGAGTGTTTATTACTGTTTTATTAATATTATGAAGCACCACAATACCATGTCAAAAAAGTCAAATCTAAATATTATATTTTGCATTCTCTGTATTAGGGAAAATATAAGCAGAGGCAGAGTGAAAACTGAGTATACTCCATAGAGGGATGCATTAAATGGCTCTGTAAGGACCTAAAAGATTTATGTTGGCTTGTAAATAAAGAAAAAGGCCAGATTCTGAAGGATAAACAGGCAATGTGTTGTTGCTTTTCAGTAGATACAAGTTCAAGAGATAGAATAAAAAAGAGGCCGAGCATAGTAACTGATTTAAAAAAGCTGTGGTTATTGTCCTCATATAAATAGTATTGCTGCTTCAGTGGTCAAATCTTTAAAAAATAAATGCCATGTTTGAATATATCAAATCCACTTTTGTGAATGGAACTAACACTTTTGTTAACTTTATGTTTTATGTTTTGAAGTTTTAAATGAGATATCATTAGAACAATTTCACTGTTTAAAATATTTGAAAAACACCAGTCTAAAGACTAGTATATTATATTTATAATATGATAACAATTACTGCAACAGAAGTAGGTCCACATAGGATGTGACATTAGAATAAGGCAAGTCAGAAGTAGAATTCTCTGCATAATTTAAATAGAAAGTTATAGGGCTTCCCTGGTGGCGCAGTGGTTGAGAGTTCGCCTGCCGATGCAGGGGATGCGGGTTCGTGCCCCGGTCTGGGAAGAACCCACATGCCGCGGAGCGGCTGGGCCCGTGAGCCATGGCCGCTGAGCCTGTGCGTCCGGAGCCTGTGCTCCGCAACGAGAAAGGCCACAGCAGTGAGAGGCCCGCGTACCGCAAAATAAATAAATAAATTTTTTAAAAAAAAGAAAGTTATAAAACATTTACCTTTGTGTCAAGAGAGAAGATTATCTAAATAAATATTATATATATAAGCATGCAATATGTGAAGATATGAATATTTTAAAGTTAAGAATCAAACTGTAAGCTAAGGTTAGTACTTTTGAGACTAGTTCTGGTTGATTTCTTAAAGACGGCAATTCCTTATACTCATGAATTAATAATGATATCTCAAAACATTTTCACATGTGTTATTTTTTATTTGCCTCAGAAGAGCCCCATAATATGTAGAATATTTAAAATTAATTTTGAATAAGTGCAACTATAGGAACTATACATAGTTTACCAGAGTTTATAAAGCAAGTTGCTTTCAAAAGACATCTAGAGAAGTCTTCGGGAGCTGGGAAGGGGCAGCTATCTCCCCAGGACCATCTTCCCATCAGAAGTGAAGAGTTCTGCTTTGCTCCAACCCACATTGGCAATGCCTGATTAGTGTACCCGTTTTCTCTCTATAGTCACTTTTCCAGGTAGCATATGTCAAAAGCAGACTTGGACAAAGCTCAGAAGGAAACATGTATGCAAATCATTTTCTTTGGAGAAGAGAGAATGGGAGGGGAGATGTATGGTTTGGGTGTTCTCCTTTCTCAGAATGATAACTCTATCTCTCCTCTGAATAATGAAGGATATGATCCTAAAGAAAGTGTTTCCCTCCCAGCTGACCTACAAAAACAGTCACTACAGCAAACTCCTAGGGAAAGGAAAGTGTCCTTTTCCTTTTGACTGATAAGAGTTCACAATAATTTCAGAATAAGCAGTGATTCTTTACTGTCTTTGTTAAGAGTATGATGAATGTGGGGAGGGCAATCAGGAGAGGGATAAACAGAGGAGGCAGGGCCACAGGGACCAGCTCGGGAGAGAAACGGGCTGCTATATGAGGAGGTGGAAATTGTTACAAAGGGCCTCGTCTTCAGAAAATGATCCTCCTTAGTATGCTGATAAACTTTACTGCAAGAAGAGCTACTTTGCCTCTTTAGGAGTTTATTTCTTATAATCATCTTTGATGGAACAGCTGATCCACATAGTTACCTTAGGTATTACCTAAGTGGAGATAGAATTACTTTTATATTACCACCAAATGTAAAGAAAGAAAGAAAAAATTCAAACTTTATTTTCAACGTCATTTTCTTTCCTTATGTCTATTTGAAATAGTAACTAAGTACTTATTTTAATCCTGTTTAAACTGACTTTCCACAAATATACTAAATATAAGATTTAAACACTTAGAAAGTATTGGAAGATGCCATTGAGCAGAGTTGCACTCATTATCTAACCAAAAGAAAAGAACTTCGGAAGAAAAAAAAAAAACACAAATGGCAAGACTTTGAATAATCTACTTGTTATCTTTTACACTCTGATGATTTTAGATTTTCACACCAAATTGAAACACCATTTTCTGAACAATAATGTAATACATTTTTGACATCACAAAAGAATGCTTTTAAGGCATAAAAAAATGCATTTCCCTTATGTAATCAAAAACAAAAAACCTATAAATTACAATGCAATAAACAGTCTAATTCCTCTATTGAATGTATTTAAAAGATATATGCCGATTAAGCTCTTAGTCATTTGTGTTAACTGGCTAGTTGAAAGCTTTCTGAATCTGGTTTAACCCATATTAAAAGTCCTAGTGGTGGCCCTCAAGTAAAAAGAGAAGGGGAAAATTAATCTTAACCTTTTTTCCATTATATATTTTAATAAATGTTGCTGTACATTTCTAATACATTTATGTCTCACACAGAATGCCAAATGATTAGATTTTTTTCAATGGAAAAGCCAAGAGCAAATTTACACATTAAAATGCAAAGCAATTCAACAGTATAAGCTTTGTCTTCCAGAATATGATGTATTTTCTCTGCTTCTTCATAACTCTTTATAGTCATTTCAGCTTTATATATAAGTAGGCTTTGCTAAAAGTTTGCAGAATATCCTTTTTTTTTTTTTTTTTTTCCTTTATTCCCTTCTGCCTTGCTGAGAATGTTTTAGGACTGCCTTGCACATTCATACATTAATAGATTCTACTTCTTTAACATAATGATTTATAAGCTGATAGTGATATTTGCTAGATCTTGCCATGAAACCTCTTTAGGCAGAGAAAAAAATAAAAATTAAATTAAAATAAAAAGAATATCTCCACAATATTATTAGCAGGGATGCACTTAAGTAACAAAATACCAAAAGGCATTGCAGTAGACCACAAGGTGCCCATTTCTGGACATCTTTAAATTGAGATAAGGTAAAGGGGGTTGACAATCAAAAATGATAAAATTAATATAATATAATATAATATAAAAATAAAATAAAATAAAATAAAATAAAATAATATAATATAATATAATATAATATAATATAATATAATATAATATAATATAATATAGAAGGCTGCCTGTAGATAGTACAGCCTCCAGCTTCCTAGTTGACAGCACTCTGGTTTAAGAAAAATAAACAAGCACAGCTATAATGTAGATTCAGTTCCTATACTTAAAAATGCAATTGTCTTTGGGAAACAAAATGCAGTCAGCCCAGTTGATTATGGTTTAAGAAGTCGTCTGACATAGAAAATTAAGCAAGAGGCACCCTTCAATGGTAAATGTCTGCTGCCTAGTAAAGTGGTAAAAGTAGAAATGAGACAGAAAATAAAAGTAGATATGTAGAAGGAAAAACAGATGGGGACATTAAGACCAAGCTCATGGGTTATGTGATTTGGGACCTATTATTTAACACTCTAAGTCTCCTTCTTGAAGTTTCTTGTAATACTATCTAATCATGAAGATCTCCTCCAGCATAAGACTTTATGTGTGAGGTGACTAATCTCACCCTTTGCTGGAATGTCACATGAAAACTGAAAGCTTTCCTTGAGCTAAGCCTCAATCCCACTGTAGGAGTAGGAATTTTGGCTTGGAGAACCATAGTTCCAACCACATGGTGTTCTCCAACCTGACAACTATGCTGCAGCCTTTCTTTCTCTGCCCTAGAAATAGTTTTCACATCTGTATTTTTTCAGTCTAGGGAATCTGCTTGGTTCTTAGATTGGAACATTAAATAAAATCTACTTATTTCAACAACCTAGATGACTCTAGAGCAGGTAAATTTTTCTTATCCCCCTTGCTCACTCATTCTCCTGTGCTTAAGGCTTGTTCTCTGCATTGTTTCTTTCACCAGTTCCCTAGTTCTTCCCAGTTTTGATATCTGAATTTACAAGTTTAATGTGGTAGATATTTAAGAGAAATCCTATTGCACCAACTGGGTCATCACCTTCCATTTTTATATGTAAGAATAGGCCCCATTTTCAGTAGTAATGTAAGAGAGCTGACTGCCTTATAAGAGGACTAATATAATTAAAATAGAGCATTTGTACAATTAAAAGAGAGAAGTAGAAGAAATCAATTGATTAATGACACTAGCATATGCTAGTGTGCCCTGTGCTCTTTCTGCATTAAATGCAATGGCTAGTGCCACTGACTACCATTCATGCACATTTACTGTGTCTGTGAGTAGCACGAGATCTGAAACTAGACCTCTTGGGTTGGAATCCTCACTCTGCCATTTGGTGGCCTTTAGTTATTTATCTTCTCTGTGTCTTATGTTCTATTCACAGTGGAGAGCAGGAGTATATGAATAATAATACAGATCTCATAGGGTTGTTGGCAGTGTGAATTACTGTAACAGCTATTAAGCATTTAGCACTATGCCTGACACAAAAGTAATATGAATTATTATTTTCATTATTAATTTTATTAATAGTCTTACATAAAACTAATCTTAATTATAAGTATTCATATTGATGGTTAGATATAATTAATATTAATTGTATACTTAAGTAAATTTATTATGTAAATTTATATTATTAAGTATTATTGTAATAGCTATTATTGAGAACATCCTTATTAATGTATTAATTTATTAACTTAATGTCTAAATTATTTGCACATTATATGAATTTACTATGCATTACTTATTATACTGGTATTATTTTAATTAATCTTCCCTTGAACCTTATGAGTTAAATATCAATGATATTGAAATCCTTGTTTTAAAAATAAGAATACTGAGGCATAAAGAAATTAAGTAAATTGGTCAAGGTTAGATAGAGAGTAAATGGTAAATCTCAGACCTATTTACAGATTCTCCTCTGCGTTTTCCCACTTTGAGTTTCAAGTTCTTTCTGTTTGGCCTGTTCTTTGAAATAATACACACTTGGCCACTTGGTCTCCACCTAGGACTGTGGACCACATCAGTGAACCTATCTGATTTCCAGGACTGGGTTCTTTAACATCTGGCCTATCTAGTTTTTATGGCCTTCAATATAAAGACATAACAGAAGGAGTGCTAAGCTGTTATTTATTAGCATCTTGGAAAGATTTAGGTAGCTCTTTTTTTAACTCTTTCAGAAAATCATGCCTGTAAGTTGCCACTGCCTATAAATAAATTTGTAAAAAATTTTAGTGGTTTATCCTTTTATAAGATAATGCTTCACATCACACATGCACACACACACACTTCAAGCTCTACTGGTAAATATTTAATCGATGTATTAGTGTAGAAGGGTAAAAAATTGTGGGTATTTGTTCCTGAAGGATAATCTATTCCATTCCTGAAAATATTAGACATCCTTAAAAATAAATATGTTGGGATTACATAAAGTAACCACCATAGTCTCTGACACATAGAAAGCTTTAACTAGTTTCTTTCAACTCTTCTTTATATTCAATATCTAAAGGAAAATAAACAGTTATAATTCCTCTGGTCTTTCAAATTCTGTAATTTATCTCCTTGGGTTTGGGTGACAACAACTGATGTGACCACCTCTTCCTTTGTTGCTGGCTTGGAAAATGTGGGGAATTGGCATTTCTGAAGAAGCACGATCATTTATACCTCTGTTCTCTGTTCTCTGTAACCACTGTTGTAGTGAGGAGTACATATTTCCCTCATTCACACAATGTGCTGCCACTGTACACTGCTGGCTTTCCATCTCAGTTTTTTACTAAGAATCCTGTGGTACAGATCTTCAAAATTTTTATACTTCAATGCAACACCCTTTCCTTATGTTTTTTGTTTCTTTTGTTTTAATGATGATAGAATATACATAACATAAAATTAACCACTTTAGACATTTAAAAATTTACTATTAAGTACATTGACATTGTAGTATAACCGTCAGCACCAACGATCTCCAGAACTTTTTCATCTTCCCAAACTGAAACTCCATAGTAATTGAACAACACTTTCCATTCCCTCCCTCCTCTCATCTCCGGGCCACCATGAATTTGACCACTCTATGTATTATAGAATCATACAGAATTTGTCCTCTTGTGATTAACTTATTTCACTTAGAGTAATGTCCTCAAGTTTCACGCATGTTGTTGAATGTGTCTAAGGCTGAATACCACATAATTGTATGTATATAACACACTTGTTTACCCATTTATCAGTTGATAGACATTTGAGTTATTTCTGCATTTTAGCTATTCCTTATGTTTCAAACATTCATCAGCAGAGCCTATGTTGAAGGAGATTGTGTTGATGACCTAAATTCAAAATTACAGACTCTTCCTCAAAAATATTATTTTCTAGACAGAGTTACTTTCCTTTTATCTCTTTTCTTTTACAGAGAGTTCCTCATCATGGTGTTCCTTTTCTATTTATCTGAAAAAAATGATATTATTAACAATAAAAACAATAAACAACACCAAGTTCAATGCCAGTTGATATGCCAATCTGTTTTGAGGAACTCTTTTATTGAATACTTATAAAAATCATATGAGATGGACACTAATAATCATAGATACCATGAATGAGGAAACAAAAGTTCAGAGCAGTTAAGTTATATTTTTAAGGTGATACAGTTACTGTATAAGAGAGTGAGACAACAGAATGGGATCTGAAGGTCTTTTTCAGATCAATATAACATGATAAAGTGTCATGGCCAGAAGTGTACGCCTACAAGAGATAGATGCGAATGCTAGTAATTTCAAGGAAATGGCAGGGAGTATGAAAAACCGTAGAGGGCTTTATACCTGCACAAACAATTGATCTGACCTCAATAAGTCACTTGATATTTCTGGGATTCTATTTCTCTTATAAAAAGATATCCATGTTCAGCCATGTTATTTTCAAAGTTAATTTCCAATCTAACATTGTGAGCCATATTTTAATACTTTCCCAGCTATTTCCTGCTTATGTTAACTGCATTTTAATTCCTTATATAAGATTCTTAGGATCCAGCAAAAAGATTCCATGAAAAGTTACCAAGATGTAATTTGATAATCCCTATCAAAATTCCAATGACATTTTTCACAGAAATAGAACAAGAAATTCTAAAATTTGTATGGAACCATAAAATAACTCAAATAGCCAAAGCAATCTTGAGAGAACAAAACTGGTGGCATCATGTGCCATGATTTCAAACTATGTTACAAAGCTATAGTAATTGAAACAGTAAGGTATTGGCATAAAAACAGACACACAGATTAGTGGATCAGAATAGAGAGCCCAGAAATATACCCACACATACATGGGCAATTAATTTTTGACAAAGAGTCAAGGATATATAATGGGGATAATAACAGTCTCTTCAATAGATGGTGTTGGGGAAAACTGAACAGCAACACACAAAAGAATGAAACTGGACCACTACATTATACCATACACAGAAATTAACTCAATAGGATTAAAGATTGAATGTAAGTCCTGAAATCATAAAAATCCTAGAAGAAAGATTGGATTTGATGATTTGGTTTATGATTTTTAAGAGCACATCTAATCACTGACAATTTAATAATCTAACTATATGAGTGTATTTAGTTAATTGCAGTTTTAAAAATATTAAGTCTCTCGGGCTTCCCTGGTGGTGCAGTGGTTGAGAATCTGCCTGCCAATGCAGGGGACACGGGTTCGTGCCCCAGTCCGGGAAGATCCCACATGCTGCAGAGCGGCTGGGCCAGTGAGCCATGGCCACTGAGCCTGCGCGTCCGGAGCCTGTGCTCCACAACGGGAGAGGCCACAACAGTGAGAGGCCCGCGTACCACAAAAAAAAAAAAAAAATTTAAGTCTCTCAAATTAAAGATGTAAACAATTACAATAATTTATACTGGTATATGAGGTGTGCTTGCTCTTCTTTCTAGTTACAACTAAGGTGACCCTCAAAAGTGCCATTGGTTCCCATATAATTCAGCTATAGTATCTATTCAGTACAACTAGAAATCCTCTTCCATGTCTAAAATCCTTTCAGGAAGAAAAAGCCACATGTCTGAAAAGAATTCCTACCCTATTCAGCCCCAGTGTGAATAAAACACAAATCAGAAAATGAGGAAGTTAGAATTATACATGTATGTCATTTCTTCACTGATTAAAATCATGAGCTCATCTGGAATTTTCTAGTGTGGATCATTTTGACTAAAGATAGATCATCCACCAAACATTTGTTTTCTTTCTTCATATTTCATATGCAGTTTACAACAAGAATCAAGGAGAAAAAAATGAAACAAATATGAACAACAATAAAATCAACAATTTGCCAGACAATTTAAGGGGAAAAGTAACTATAAAGAGATTGAAAAGTGCCAGCAAAGAATTTCAATGTACTAATCCCTCCCCATCTCCCTCTCTCTGCTTTCAAGGATATTCCTTCCAACTTTCTGCAAAAATAAACCCCCAAGGATTTATGAACACTATTGAAAAAGATAATTTCCACTTTTATTTGGGATTTTGATTTTTCAGATAGATAGGCAGACAGAAAGACATATAAATAATGGAAGAAAATAGTCAATTCATTTGCAGTTCCATCTCACCACTCAGTCACTCACTTATGACTCATCTGGGATAAGTTAGAAGTTTCTTCAGCAGTAAATGAAAGACTATTTGCTCAGCCGACTTCAGAGGTTGCTATGTCTTAAACGATGTATTTGAATGATTTGAAGAACCTGAATTTGTTGGTTTTCATTGTTAGCTTTAGAAATCATTGTATAAATCCCATTTATTTAATAGCACTCAAAAAATGCTTTATTAATATTCCAGAGGAATTTTGGATTAGGAAAAAATGAGCATCATGTTACCTTCAATTTCTCATCTGGAAGATTTTCTCCTTCCATGAAATGATATTTAAAGAAGAGAGACTAAATGGTTTGTCCAGGCTCCAGTCTAAACATTCAGGTAGAGAGCAAGGATCATCTGTAGCATCTCTGTATCACTGACAGACAATCATAGGATCATAATAATGATTCTGAAATTTTCTTCAGATCACTATTTTTTCTCTTTTTCTCTTTCTTTTATTATTTTTTATATTAATTTTAATTATTTTATTTTATTATTATTATTTGTGTGTGTGTGTGTGTGTGTGTGTGTGTGTGTGTGGTATGTGGGCCTCTCACTGTTGTGGCCTCTCCCGTTGCGGAGCACAGGCTCCGGACATGCAGGCTCAGTGGCCATGGCTCACTGGCCCAGCTGCTCCACGGCATGTGGGATCTTCCCGGACCAGGGCACAAACCCGTGTCCCCTGCATTGGCAGGCAGATTCTCAACCACTGTGCCACCAGGGAAGTGCTAATTTTTATTTTTAAATAATGGCAACCAACCTTCAAATATTCAATTATTTCTGAGGAATACAACTCATTTGAATAATCTCTGAGGTCACCTTGAATGGGACAATATTGAGAAATATTACCAATTAAACCAGCATTAAAAGTATAAATATTTGTATAGACATTGCCATCTGATGATAGAAAAACCACCATAAATGCCAATGGAAGAAATTTCACAGAGTTAAAAATCAGTGTACAATAATTTTTATTTCCAAATTGTTTCCATATGAAATCTGCATCCTGTATGTATTTTGTAAAACTTTAACAAATATCATTTATCCTGAATAATGCTTCTTTTCTACATAGCTAGTCATAATATCTCATAAATAAGGATTTAATTTAGAAATGTGACTCAAGAGTTGGAAAAATAAGAAAAAAATCCTTAATGTTACTCTAGAAATTTGCATCTCTATCAGGTAAACCTTTAGTCAAAACTTTGAAAGCAAAATTTAAAAACCTCTTGACCTTACATTTAGTGGTGGTTTTTTACTTGTTAATGTAAGTTACATTAAGAAACTTAATTGAAAAATAATACATTATTTCTCCTGATAAGAAAGGAATATATATTTTATTATAGAAAATGTAGATGATCAAAAATAGAAAAAAACAAATCACTTTTAATCTCATCATGTAGAAATAAACACAAACGCTTTTGCAAGTGTAACATTCTAGAAGTTTTTCTGCAATTCTTATTTACTAACTCCATCTTTTTAAAAGATTAATTTACATTTAGAGATATATAATTGACACATAATGTAATGTTAATTTCAGGTGTACAACATAAAGTTTCAACATATGTATATATTGTGAAATAATTGTCACAATAAATCTAACTAACTTCCATCACCATACCTAGTTAATGTTTTCTTTTGTGATCAGAAATTTTAAGATCTCTCCTCCTAGCAACTTTCCAATATATGATACAATATTATTAATCATAGTCACCTTGCTGTACATTATATTCTCAGAACTTATTTTTTTATTTATTTTTGGCTTTGTTGGGTCTTTATTGTTGCATGCTGGCTTTCTCTAGTTGTGACAAGCAGGGGCTACTCTTCGTCGTGGTGCATTGACTTCTTATTTTGGTGGCTTCTCTTGTTTCATAGCATGGGCTCTAGGCTTCAGTAGGTGTGGCACACAGGTTCAGTAGTTGTAGCGCACAGACTTAGTTGCTCTGCGGTATGTGAGATCTTCCTGAACAGGGGCTCAAACCTGTGTCCCCTGCATTGGCAGGGAATTCTTAACCACTGTGCCACCAGGGAAGTGCTTATTTATTTTTATAACTGGAAATTTGCACCTTTTGACCACTTTACACATTTTACTCCCCACCCCAGCCCCTGCCTCTGACAACCAATCAATCTGTTCTTTGTAGCTATGAGTTTTGGTTTTCTTCTTGTTTGTTTGTTTTGTTTGTGTTTTTATGTTTTTTTAGGTTCTACATACAAGTGAGATCATACAATATCTATCTCTATTTGATTCATTTCACTTAACAATGCCCTCAAGTAAATTACATTGTTAAAAAATATTGGCAGAACTTTCTTTTTTTATGGCTGAATAATATTCAGTTGTATGTATATATATCACAAATTCTTTATCAATTCATCCCTTGATGGATACTTTGGATGTTTCCATGTCTTGGCTATTGTAAATAATGCTACAGTGAACATGGAGTGAAGATAACTTTTCCAGATAGTGACTTTGTTTCCTTTGGATAAATGCCCAGAAACAGAATTGCTAGATCATATGATAGTTCTATTTTTTAATTTTTTTTTTTAGGAACCTCCATACTGTTTCTCATAGTGGCTGCACCAATTTACTTTTCCACCAACAGTGCCCAAGGGCTCCCTTTTCTCTACAACCTCACCAATTTTGTCAGGTAGAGTATTGGTTGGCATTATTATTTATTTTTCTTTTAGCACTTTGAATATATTGTGCCACTCCCATTCTGGCCTGCAAAGTTTCTGCTGAAAAATCTCTTGATAGACTTACGGGAGTTACCTTGCATGTAAAAAGCCATTTTTCTCTTGCTGCTTTTCGGATTCTTTCCTTGTCTTTAACATTTGACAAATTAAATGTAATGTGTCTTGATGTGCATCACTTTTGAGTCATCTTACTTGAAGCTCTGTAGTATTCCTGGATCTGAATGTGTTTTTCCTTTCCCCAGATTAAGAAAGTATTCAACCATTACTTTTCTTCAAAGTTTTATGCCCTTTTCTCTCTCCCTCTCTTCACCTTACGGAACCCTTATCATGCAAATATTGGCCCACTTGATATTATCCCATAAGTCCTTTAAGTTTTCTTCATGCTTTCAAATTATTTTTTTCCTAGTGCTGCTCTGATAGGATGAATTCCACTGTCTTGTTTTCTACTTGCTGATATTTTCTTCTACTTCATCTAGTCTGGAGTTGAACCCCTCTATCATGTTTTTCAGTTCAGTTATTGTATTATATCTTTCTTCATATTATCACTTTGTTTATGCATTGTTCTCCTGAGCTTGGTTAGCATCTTAATGACTTTTATTTTGAACTCTTTATCAGGCAAATTGCTTATCTCCATTTCATTAAGGTACTTTTCTGAGGTTTTATTTTGTTCTTTTGTTTGGGACATATTCCTCTGTTTCTTCATTTTTCTTGACCCTCAGTTTTGGTTTCTATGCATTCAAAAAAACAGCCACTTCTCTCAGTCTTGAAGGATTAAATCATGTAAGAGATAAAACTTATTGTTCAACCCTGCCTTTCTCTTCGTTGCCACTCAAAACGTTGTGATTTTCCAAGAAGGCTACTTTGCTCTAAGTAGTCCCCAGTAGTTGAGGGTTTACCAAGACCTGTCAGTGCCCTGAAGGGGATTATCTCAGTGAGCACCTAGATTCAGTTTGGTCTGAAGCAAGACCCTCAGGAAGCAGAGTATGAAATATGCAAATATACCTCTTTCAGAGGAAGACTGGGATATGGACGTTTCTGTCTGAGCCAGTTAAGTACTATTTTGTTCTATTTTAAACAATAACTATTTTGTTTTGAACTATTTTGTTTGCTACAGTGCTGTTGAACATGTGAACAAAACCCCCTGGGCCACAAGAGCCAGGATCTCAAGGGATGTGTCCTCTAAGCAGCAGCCTTAAAATCTAGAGCAGCAAATGTATGCACAAGGTCCTTTCTTGGAAACACTGGCAACCTTGGATGAGGCAGAAGGAGAACATGAAGATGGTACAAGTCTCTGGAGACAATTGCAATTAACTCTTAGATATATGTTTAATTAGCTCTCTGTAGCTGTGAAAATAACCTGATAGACCTCTTTTATGGAAAGACTGGGGTTTCTGTCTGTTGGAGGGGTTGAAGTATCTGGCTAAGAACTATTTCTCCATTTGTTACAGTCTTGTGCACTTGCAAATGCAAGCCCTGCTGGTTACCAGAACCAGATAATTAAGGGGTGTCCACTGGGTGGCAGCCATTAAAAACCAGAGCCCCATATGTGTGCACAAGGCTCTTTCCGGGAGACATCAGCAACCTGGAGCAAGGTAGAGGGAGAGAGGGAAGATGGCACATGATGGCCTCCATGATCTTTGTTCAGTATTTCTGTTGGCTCCTATATGTGTGTTAAATTAGACACTTGCCCCTCATACCAAGTCTTTTAAGATAAACAAATAGGCTTCTTTCACAGAAAGACTAGGCAAGTTTCAGATGGCTGTCTCAGCACTGTGTCTTGGGGCGTTAGCCAGAGCAAATCTGATCTGTGCGAGACTTTTCAGAATTTTTTCTCAGTTCACCATATCCTTTAAAGTCTCATGGATGCAAGCCTTGTTGGCTTTCAGAGCTAGATGTTGTGGGGACCCATCTCTCAGGTGCAAGTCTTAAAAGATGAGGTGTCAGATGTAGGGTTCAAAACTTTCACTTTTTAGGGTGAAGCTGAGAGTTGCGTGTTCCTTCCTGATTGTAGGTTGCCATACCAGGGATGAGTTTATGATGAGATTGTGTCTCAGGCTCTCCTACCTGTTTCAGTGGGTGTTTTTTCTTATTGACCCCACTAGTTTTTAGGTTTCTTTCATAGAGAATCGTTCCATATGTAGCTGTAGATTCATGTATTTGTGAGAGAAGGTGAGTTCATGATCCCCTTATGTTGCCATTTTGAATAAGAACCCCCTAAATCCATCTTAATATGATTATGAATCAATTTTCTTCCAACCTATGTTATAAATATTTTCAATGAAAATAAACCTTACTTATATCATTTTAATACTTGCATAGTATTATATGAATATACCATAATATATTTAACAAGTTCCCTAATTGGGTATAAGTCACTTGCAAGTTTATGAGACCATAAAGCATACTTTTATATACATCTTTTCCTAGAATTTCTTACCAATATTTTAAGGATAAGTTCCTAAAAATATGATTATGAGTCAAAGGGCATGCCTATTTTTAAACTTTTATCATTGTGTTTTTCCTGAAAAGATGTACCCATTTAGCCCCTCAACAGCAATGCATAAAAGGTGTATTTTTCTCTAGCTTTGCTCTTCTATCATTACTAAAAAAATATTCGGGCTTCCCTGGTGGCGCAGTGGTTGAGAGTTCGTCTGCCAATGCAGGCGACACGGGTTCGTGCCCCGGTTCGGGAAGATCCCACATGCCACAGAGCGGTGGGCCTGTGAGCCATGGCCGCTGAGCCTGCACATCTGGAGCCTGTGCTCTGCAACGGGAGAGGCCACAACAGTGAGAGGTCTGCATACCACAAAAAAAAAAAAAAAAAAAAAAAAAATTCGCCTGTGAGTTAGTGAATAAATTGCATCTCATTTTAATGAGCTTTTCAGATATTTTAGCTTTGGAACTTGTAACAACTTTTAAAATTAATTTTTACTGTTCCAAAGATATGCAAATATATATTAACAAGTAATTTTTACAGTAATATCTCAAACATTTGTGTGACTTCAGGAGAAACTGTAAATTTAGAATGCTCACCTAGTTGCTTCTGCATATAAGCATCTAAATCCCATACCTTTGGATACTGAAGTGGAATAACAAATTGCCTGCACTTATTCTCATGGGATAACTGAAAACCTTGGGCCTCAAATCACTTCCTCTCTTTTTCAAAAAATCATTGAATTTATTGCATCTTTATGCAAAGAAAATACCCCAGCAACATAAAATTAGAAAAAAAAATTTTTTTTAATGCCAACTACTTGAAAACAAACAGTTAAATAATTGGTTACTAGTAACTTCTTGAAAAAATTTCAGATCTGTTTTTTAGAAACACTGACAGAATATTTTTGAAAACTTTCCAGAATTTTGAAATATTTGTATTTCACTTTGAAGATAGAAGCAGCCCTAATTTTCTTAAAGGGAATATTAAAGGTGTCCCTTCTCACTTCTTGTCCAACACCAGGAAAACCAGGTTCCCTGCCAATGAATGTGCAACAGTAACAGTGAGATCATGACCTATAATTTTTAAAGCAAAGCAGCATTTAGTCTTGACTTTAAAATAACATGGAAATGGCTGAAGCTCATGCAAGTAAACATTGAAATCCTACCCCATGCTAGCCAATCCTAGAATATTTCACTGCTTTCCCAACTGGATCTTCCTTATCCTTCAAATCTCAGATCATTTTTACATAATCTCAGTTGACTTTCCCTATTGCCCAGTAGAAAGTGAGTTACTTGTTACTGTGTCTCAGAGCACTCTGTTTTTTCCTCCTAGTATCAATACTTATCAACACTCTCCTATCTGAGTCAGGCATACCTCAGAGATATTTCAGGTTTGGTTCTAGACCACCACAATAAAACAAATATCACAATTAAGTGAGTCACACAAATATTTCTGGTTTCACAGTGCATATAAAAGTTGTGTTTACACTATAGCCTATTAAGTGTGCAATAATATATGTCTCAAAAAACAACATGTATATCTTAATTAAAAAACATTTTATTGCTAAAAGGTGCTAATCATTATCTGAGCCTTCAGTAAGTCAAAGTAGAAACAACAGAGATAACAGATCACAGATCACCATAACATATAATAACATCAAAAAAGTTTGAAATATTGAGAAGATTACAAAAAAGTGACAGAGTCGCAAGGTGAACAAACACTGTTGGAAAAATAGTGCTGACAGACTTGCCTGATTTGAGGTTGCCACAAACTTTCAATTTGTAAAAAACACAAAATCTTTGAACTACAATAACGGGAAGCACAATAAAATGAGGTATGCCTGAATACTGGCTTTTTTGTCTCTAATTAGACTATGCGTTCTATGAGGGTAGTTTCACAGCACTTGTCTCATGTTAGTACCTGAACTTAGTGATTGGATAAATGGAATTAATTTGGATCTAATGCCTAGAGGGAAGACATGCAAACTAGAAGTATCAATTCACCATGAAATAACAAATCTAAGAAAAGACGCTAACTCTTAAAGATGAGTTTACCACAGTTAATATTTCTCTTAACACAATGGAGCACGCTGCTAAAACGCTATTCAGAAAATGTGAATAGATTAAAAGTGAGTTTGATAAATTAATACATTAAATACAAGAAACTAAGATGCTCTTATGATCTGTGTAATATTTGAGAATGTGTTCTGAAGAACAACCATTGTCCCTATGATCTAACATTGAACATGTAAACTGGGCTAGGGGATGGGGGAATAACTTTGTGATTGGTGTGAATGTAAGAATCACTATGCTAAATCAAAGAGGAAAATAAATCATAATTTTACATTTTTTCAATTAAAACAGCATAAAGTGACTTTTTATAATTTTTAAAGAGTTTTTTAAATATATTGACAAGATTATATAAAAAGACTAAAATGAGTTTATTTGAAAGTCATGCCCTAGTTTTAGCAAATAAAAACAAAACAATTCAGCATTTAAATTATTCGCTCTTTAAATGTTTAGTATTGCCAAAGCAAATGAACATATAATAAAATGAATATATTGTTGGTGTTATGATGTGTACAAATGAGCAATATGTACTTCCAAATGGAAACTCCCCATATCCCTTATTCATACCTTAAAGTTTGCTCAGCTTTCTCATGATGCCATTAGCATGGCAAAGGTTGGGGATTCTTTTAGTAAGCAATGTGTATTTGCAGCTACATGTTATTTTTTTAGCTGGATATAGAATTCACTTTTCAACACTTTGAATATGTCTTTAAGCACTTGGTGTCATCCCACTGCATTCTGACCTCTCTGGCTTCTGATGAACAAACAGCTGAAAATCTTATTGAGAATATCTTGCATGTGATAATTCATTTTTCTCTTGATGCTCTCAAGATTATTTATCTTTGACATTTGACACTTTATCTTTTAAAAATGTATGATATGCTAGGGATGAAGTTGTAATAGTTAATTTTATGTGTCACTTTAATTGGGCCATGAGATGCCTAGACAGTTAGTCAAACATCATTTTGGGTATGTCTGTGAAGGCATTTTTGGATGAGAGTAACATTTGAATTAGTAAATTTAGTAAAGCAGATTATTCTTCCAAATATGGATGGCCTTCAGCCAATCAATGGAGGGCCCAAATAGAACAAAAATATTGAGTGAGGGAAGGTTCTTCTTCCTGACTTATTGAGCTGAGACATTAATCTTCTGCAGTTGGACTGGAACTACTCCATTCACTCTTCTGAGTTTCCATCTTGCTAACTACAGATATTGGGACTTCTCAGTCTTCATAAACATGTGAGCCAATTCCTTAAAATACACACACACACACACACACACATATGCATATCTCCTGAATATTTGTGTGTCTGCTCAAAATTCATACACTGAAATCCTAACCATTAAAGTGGTGATGAGGGCTTCCCTGGTGGTGCAGTGGTTGAGAGTCCACCTGCTGATGCAGGGGACACGGGTTCGTGCCCTGGTCCGGGAAGATCCCACATGCCATGGAGCGGCTGGGCCCGTGAGCCATGGCCGCTGAGCCTGCGCGTCTGAGGCCTGTGCTCTGCAATGGGAGAAGCCACAACAGTGAGAGGCCCGCATACTGCAAAAAAAAAAAAAAAAGTACCTAAAAAAAATAAAGTGGTGATGATAAGGTGATAATATTAGGAGGTGGGGCTTTTGGGAGGTGATTAGGTCACAAGCGTGGAGCTCTCATTAATGGGATTAGTGCCCTTATTAAAGAGGCTCTGGAGAGATCCCTCACACTCTTCCATCATGTGAAGACACAGTGGGAAGGTGACATCTATGAACCAGGAAATGGGACTTCACCAGCCATCACATCAAAGCTACTGGCACCATGATCTTGGACTCTCCAATCTCCATCTCCAGAACTGTGAGAAGTAAATTCTTGTTGTTTATAAGCTACACAGTCTATGATATGTTTTTATATTAGTACAAACAAAGACCAAAAATTGGGTCCTAGATCAAGAAGTGGGGGTGCTGCTTTAACAAGTACTAAAAATGTGGAAGCAGCTTTGGATCTAGGTAATCAGTAGAGGCTAGAAGATTTTGGAGGTTTGTTAGAAAATGCCTACTTATCAACACTGGACTTTTCAAGGCAATTCTGATGAAGGTCCAGAAGGAAAAGAGTTATTTCTTTGATAATAACTAAGTGGTTGTGAATAGGATGTTGGTAGAAATATGGACAGGAAAGACTATTCTGATGAGGTCTTAGACAAAACTGAGGTGTATGTTGCTCAAAAATAGAGGAAAGGCCATGGTGCTATAAAGTGGCAAAGAAATTGGCTGAACTATGTGTCTGTCCTTGGGTTTTGCGGAAGGTAGAACTTTAAAACACTAAAATTGAATATTTGGCAGAGGAAATATCTAAGTAAGTATTGCTTGGATACTCTAAATACTTAAAGTAAAATACAAGAAAAGAGAAATAACTTAAAGATTGAATTGTTAAAAGGGAGGCAGAATTTTAAAATGTGGAAAATTCTCAATCTATCCATAGTGAAAGAAATGAGAAATAATGTTCAGGAGAGAACACAAAGCCTGCTCAGGGCAGAACAATTTCAAAGAAGGGACCAAAGCTGCTCAGCACTCACATTGAAGGTTCTGCACCCTGAATTCCAGTGCCATGCTCCTCAGCTGCCCCAGATGCAGCTCCAAAGGTCCTGGTGTAGTTTGTGTTTTATCCAGCAAAGAAGGGGGGTGTGCGTGGCAGCCTCCACCTAGATTTCAAAAGATGGGACCTCTTGGAACCATGGGTGTACAACCCAGGCAGAAGGCTGTTGCAGGGATAGGGCCACCATGCAAATTTCCTCACTAGGGTAATACCCAGTGGAGCCGTGGCGTGAGACTGCCCCAGTGAACCCAGACTGGCATGCAAATTCAACAAGGGCAGCAGCAAGTATATGATTCCAACCCATGAGACCTGCAGCATGGGCTACGCTTAGCAATGTCATGGGGGTGGAACTGGTTAAAGCTATAGGAGGAGGACCACTACCCTAGTGTGACCAGAAGGTAGGCCCACCACCTCAGTGGGTCTTAATGTTTTGGACTTGCTTAGGACTTATTACCCCATTTCTTTTTTCCTTTTTCTCACTTGTGGGATGGTCATTTCTATCCTATATCTTGTTACACCATTGTATTTTGGAAGCACATGACAAGTTTGATTTCACACGTTCACAGTGGGAGAGCGATTTGCCTCAGAATGAATTGTCTCATTCACATGTTATTTAGATGCTTATTTTGACTTAGACTTTTAGGTTGATTAAAAAAAAAAACAAACAAAAAAAACTGGTGGATGCTGGATCAGATGCTGGAACAAGTTAAGAATTTGGGAGCTACGGGGATGCAAGGAGGACATGAATTTGGGGAGCCAGGGGTAGAATGCTACTGTCTACCCAAAATCCCTACATTGAAACCTAACCCCCAATGTGTTGGTATTAGGAGGTGGGGACTTTGGGAGGTGAATAGATCATGAGAGCAGAGCCCTCGTTAATGGGATTAGTGCCCTTATAAAAGAGGCTCTGGAGAGATTCCCTCATATTCTTCCACCATGTGAGGACACAGTGAGAAGACAGTCTATGAACCAGGTAGTGGGCCCTCACCAGCCACCACACCCAATCTGCTAGTGCCATGCTCTTGTATTTCCCAGCTTCCAGGACAGTAAGAAATAATTTTCTGTTGTTTATAAGCCACTCAGTCTGCAGTACTTTTTTATAGCAGCTCAGACAGACTGAGACACATTCACCAATCCTATTGGTTTTGCTTTTCTGGAAAATCCTGATTAATACAGGGCTCTTTGAGTTTATTCCACTTTTTTGAATTTGTTGAACTTCTTGCATGTGTAGATTAGTGTTTTTCATCAAAATTGGAAAGTTTTCTCCCATTTTGTTCATATCGGTAAGCTTGATGGTATGCCATAGGACTCTGTTCATTTATATTTATTTTCTTTGTATTCCTCAGACTGGATAATTTCTACTGACCTATTTTCAAGTTTGCTGATCCTTGTGTCTTCTGAATTGTTGTTGAAGCCTTCTAGTGATTTTTATTTAAGTTATATTTTTCAACTCTAGAATTGCCATTTTATTTTTTAATATAATTTCTAGCTCTATTGATATTTTCTATTTGGTGAGACATTATTCTTATATTTTCTTTAATTCTTTAGGCTTCAGTTTAGTTCTTTGGTTTCCTTTAGTTCTTTGAACATATTTATCTTTATCACCTGTGAAGAGAGTGCAAATGAGATTCCGATTTTGGTGCAGTGTTTCCCAAAGTATAACTTGTTACTTAAGAAGTACTTACTATAAATAGTGAGCAAAAGAAAAAGGCTATGCCACCCAGTAGAATACTCCATGTATTTTTCAGATGCCTTAAACATACAATGAGATTCAAGTGTGTAACTTCAAAGAGAGATGAGTGTATATATATATATATATATATATATATATATATATATATATATATGTATATTATATATATATATATTTTTTTTTTTCCAGACGCGCAAGCTCAGTGGCCATGGCTCACGGGCCTAGCCACTCTGCGGCATGTGGGACCTTCCCGGACCGGGTCATGAATCCGTGTCCCCTGCATCGGCAGGCAGACTCTCAACCACTGTGCCACCAGGGAAGCCTGAGATGAGTATATTTTATCCACATCTGATCTCCTACCTTTTCTCCATCCCCTTTCAAGACCAAATTAATCAGAATAGCTTTTTAAAATGAAAAACCAACTTGCCTTTGCTTTCCTTTAAGGTATTCCAAGCATGAATTTCAGTTACTGGATTTGTTACTTCAGAAATGGCTAAAGTAAATCATGTTGTTTAAGATGAAAAATGTAGCATGCACACCACCATTGCTCTCCCTGCTTCGCCCTCAGTTCAGATTTTTTTTCCCTCATCAAAATGCAAAATACAATTTGAAAAATTAAACTCGGCCCTGGAGTGTTTATCATGAAGTTTATTTGTATTGTCAGTACTCAGATGAATTAGGAAGCTGGCCTAGTTGGAGTGACTCCTCGGTGTTTATGGATTACCCACCACCTTGGGAGTGGATGGGAATGTGCCAACCTCTCCATGCAGGGGAAGCTCCATGCATACCCACCGCAGTTTCCCACTCTTGACTAATATGCAGATGATTTCAAATTTTAAATATAATAAAGACTACACACTAAAATTTTGCACATCAAATTGATAGTGGTTCTTTCAGCCCTCCAATTAACTTAATGTGTTCTAGAGGGAGGGGACCATGGATATTCCCATTTTTGGTTCAGTCCTAAGGCATGTTTTCACTTTTAACTTTAGATACAAATCCTAAGTGAGAAAATCCAACAGGATATGGTACAATACAACATGAAACAATACAGTGCAATGCAACACAATACAATGTTTTCTTAAGTTTAAAAAAAGAAAAATATTTAACAGGGAAACTATTTTTAAAATCCTTTAAATTCTGCATTTGTTAGGATCAGTGAATGGTGAGAAATGAATCTTAAAAAGTATCTAAGGAGAGTAATTGACAATGATGATGACTTTGAGAATAATTAAAATAAAGCAAACTTTCTATTTCTTTAAGTAGGGTTTTGCAAGCTTAGTGTGGACCCTGCACACAACTCTGAAGCAGGCTCTATGGTTTCTAGCCTTGTTTCATCTACTTCCCATCTTTGTTGTATGTCAGTCCAAGTTTCAGCGCCCTCAGGGTGATAATAACAGAGTGTAAGTTCTCTCATTATGGTTGTTCATCAGTTAATTACAAAAGATAGTTATAGCTGGAAATATATATTAAATATATATTTAAAACATTTGGAAATGTTATGACAACTTCTAAAAATGTTTTAATCTCTAAACTTGATAAAGTTTTTCCAAAGTTTCTAATTAGAGTTTTCTTTTCAAACACATATTACATAAACTTTAAATAAATTAATAAATTATGGATGGAATTAACAATTTTGTAGATCCACACAAATTAATCTTGGTAAGTGTAAAACTCACCTGGAACCAACTGGCCACAGCAGTTCTGCAGACAGTGGGCATTAGATTATAGGTTTTATGCAGAATGAAAAGCATTGGTTAATTTAGAAGGTGGAGGACACATGTGAAAGCATCTGTCATAATACAGGTAAATAATAATAGTGGGTGATGCTAGTTGAGCATATAGCATGTAGTAGGCACTGTAATAATCTTGTTTTATAGACACAAACTCCTTCTATATCTGGGCAGACTGCTATCTGCTCGTCATTCCCAGTAGCTTCCCTTGGTCTCTGTGTCATTCACAAACACTCACATGAACTCATTTACATCAATTTGCAAACATGGTTTTCCTATTAGTAGTGAAAATCTTGTTTTTGTTTGCTTTAAGTTAATAATTTTAGTGTACAAGATATGAAGAATTAGACAAATTACATCTTCTCAATCAGCACAGTTGAAGAGCAATCCAAATCAGAAAGTGGATGATGACACTTGGAACTAGAAAACATATAATAAATTTCTGGAGGATGTTGGTTGAAGAAGGATTGGGTAAGGACTCAAATTAGAATGAGGAATTTTCTCAGTTGGATTTAATTAAATGTAAGCATTTTCTTACAGGATAAGATGTCATATGTATCCTTATTTTTTCTTAAATAAATGTAAAACACCAAAAATAAAGTTATTTTATTTTATGGAGAAACTCATCAAGAATAACTGGGCTTCTGGTAAAACAGATGCAATTTTGGCAAAAGGCAGAGAAGAAACTCCAGGTGAGAGGTAGGTTATCCCTGGAGATGTTTAACCAGTAAACTGTGTGTCTTGGATAACACAAACCTCTTTGCCAATATAGTGCCCACATTCTGAACTTCCACTCAAGAATATTTTGAATGGCATCTATAATGCTAGTTCAAATAATGATATAAAAAGAATTTAAATCAAGTTAAGATTTATCAGACATTTCAGCTATGTTCTCTAAGGACTGCTGCTGCAAGATAGAGAGGACTGGAAGGGTTTTAAGGGGAGGAAGAAGAAAATCCTTGGGGTAGAGGATGATTATGACTCCTGGGAAGTGTCTCAGTGTTTGGGGGGATACAGCTGTTTGAAGACTATGTTGTACCAAGATTGAGGAGATCAATCCTCTCACAGTATACTTTTAGCTGAACAACTCCAGTTTTCTTTTTCTTTTTGATATAGATAAGGAGTCCTCTTATGATTAAGAAAAATAAGAAAATAAGAAAAACAAAAGAAAAAAATCTACTATTTAAAAAAAAAAAACACAGTGAACACCATTATTCTGATTTCCCATGTAGAACCATTTTGAAATTGCAAAGGCATCACTTCTGGAGATTACATATAGTTCATAGGTCTGAGGTGGGGGTCCAAGAATCTGTTTTGCTTTGTTCTTTTGTTTAAGTAAGCTCTTGGGTTGACATTGATAAAGGTGATCCCAGACCACAATTTGAGAAATACTTCTCAGGACAATATTTTTTTTTGAAGATTACTCTGATACTTAACTCCCAACACTTCCAACTCAGCTTGTGTCCTGAACACCCCTTCATCTGATGGAGATCCCCTTGCCTTCTCTGGACATACAGGAACTTCCTAAACTCAACATTGACTCTCACCTTTTTACCAATATGAGAACTCTATCTCCTTGAAATTTGTTATTTGTGCCAATATGATGTAAAACAGACTTTGCTCATGAATGTTTTAGAATTCTGAATTCCCTTAATTGAGATTGGACCTATGCCATCTTAAAATTAATATACAATATTTCATTGTGTTCATATCCATATTGTTATTATGATTTTGAAAGAGTCATTAATTGTCTGTGTTTCTAGTTACACATTTGTCTAATGTAAGTCAGTGGTTTTAAAAGTTTTGTACAGCATGATAATTTTAACACAAAATTTGATGGGAACCTCAATATTTGAAACAACATACAGATTCTGTAGAGACTGTAATCTTTGGTTGTCAAAAGGAAAATACGTTTTATAGATGCTCTTAAGCACCTCAATTGAGACTTCAGTTTCCAGATTGAATGGATTTGAAACTTACCGAAATGCAAGTGTGCCCTATGCACAGTGAGGCCAAACAATACCAAAACATTGGAGTTTGGAAGACAGAAAGGTTTATTGCAGGGCCATGCAAGGAGATGGATGTCTCCTGCTTTAAAAAAAAAACCCAAACTCCCAGAAAGCTTTGAACAAAGCCCTTTTATAGGAAAGGTGAGAGAGGGGTGTGGTTAGTTGTTGCAAACTTCTTGGTGTCAGATCCTTTGTTCTTGAGGTCAGGTCAAAGTCAGGTAAGATGTTCCTGTAAATCTCCACCAAACAAATGTTACTCTCTGTATCGACAAGAAAGGGGAAGGTCCCAAGGCACAACTTTCACCCTTTGAGGTCCAGGCATGGCCAAGAGTAGGGGGTCCCTGCAGAGGGTGTGGAGGGCAGTTACCCTGCCCCAGATCATTCATCCAGCACCCAGTCTGGGTCCTCACACCAGTGCCCTGGCCTGGCTGAAGACTCAGGTCTCATTTGGTGGCTCCCTCAGGGCCAGATCCCCAGACCCTGCCCAGCTGTCATCGCTGAGGGAGCCAGGTGCCCAGGACCCAGCTGGCCCTCAGGCTCCTCAGGCTGCACAAACATTGGGGGCCAGGTGCCGTAGACTGTGTCCCATGCAGACTGTCACTGCCATTAGGTCGTAGAAGCAGGGATGGGGGAGAGGTTCACTGCCGCCTCAGGGCCTGGTCCCTGGCAGGGTGAGCTGGAGGGCCCTGGGGAGAAGGTTAGGATTTCCCTCTTACCTCACTCTCCACCTGACGACCATTAAGCCAATGCTCAATGCCCCTCTAATGATACTCATTGACGTTAGCTTGGGGGTGGGGCCCACTGCGGTATTCACCAATGGCTGAGCAGGACCTGTAACGTGGCTCTGTCTGGCATCAATGGTCTCCCGGTAACCGCTGCCTGGTAACAGGGGGTGCGGGGTAACCTCCTGCAGCAATGGCCTAGTGGTAAGGGCTGGGCACTGCAGCGCTCTATTACAAAACCATTGCCATCCGTTATATAGCTAAAAGTGGCTTTCCCAGTTCTTTTCTTTTACACAGGTTTTTCAAGGACATTCAATGAAACTGTGTGTAAATGCCATGAACTTGTAATGTGCCTAGAAGTAACAAATGAACATTTCTCTTTTACTCAGTGTAAATCGTAAGTTTAAACTCTCTCTTGCTTGTTCTGCTCGCCCTCTTTTGCTTTACTATGTCCACATGTGCAAGTTGGGAGAAACACATAAAGTGGACTGTTCATTAAGAAAAGAAAACCACTGCCCTTAAATCATGAATTTATGCAATTTTTGACTGTTTTTAACAAGCACAAAATGGTTCACGGGAATTTTGCAAGTATAGATCATTTTAATTTGAGTCATTGTGGAATCATAAAAGACTCAGTTCTTTAATTTTGTGCCTTCAAGTCAGCTACTTTGATTAAAAAATAATAAAGCAAGGGAGCCGTAGGGTCCTTACAGGTTCTCGGCGCTATCGTGGCTCCCTGATCTTCTGTGCTAATTCTCCTCATTAATATTAATAAAAGGCTGATAGGCCATTGCAAAGCATGATACGAAAAGCAGACAATTAATTACTTGTAGTATTTTTATGCTTATTTTGCACAATGAAAATAATGCCTCGGGACTATCAGCTAATCAATAATATCAACGGTGTTGAAAACGAGCGCCTTCAGTTTCTTTTTTATAAATCCCCCTTAAATCTGAGAAACATGAAAATCCAGTGAATATTCTTGAAAGCAACAGTTAGAAAAAAAGTTTTATTTTACCTGGAACTCTTCTATATGGGGAGAGAAATGCCATACATATAGGCATTTCAAGTTGTCCAGTCATTTCAATTAATGCACTCTAAGTGTTTTTGCCTTTTTGTAGGGGAAACTGAAATGTAGATGATGGGAACATATTGTAGGTTAGATAAGGCATCTGGGGGATTCCAGATCAACACTTTTGATTGATTTGATTAATCAACCAGTTTTATTGATTTTTAAAGTCTTTTTAATCAGTCACTTGATATTTCAAGGCCAAATTCACTACTTGTGAGTTGAATTTTAAAAGCTTTATTCAGGTTAAAAATTGTAGAGTGAGGCTTCCCTTATTCTCTCCAGAGACTGGAGAAGAATGCTTCTGATTCCAGTGTTCCTTCTTACTTGTTGAAATTATATAAAGTCTAGTCTAATTTTGTCATTTAAAAAGCCACACTAAATATATGAAATGATAAGTTTAATCCGACCTCTTCCCTGACATGGCCATGTTCTTTTCCACTTAGACCTTCTTTAGTGTTAGGACATTGGCTCCTGTGCCATGTCTAATAAGGCCAATCATTAGGTGTATAATAAATTTAATTGCCTGTATATGTGTACACATATCATTTAGATGAAAATACATTGAATAAATAATTTCATGGAAATAATATTCTCTGAGAAAGCTAGCTTTAAAAATGATCTATGCATTTAAAAATGATCAAAATAATAAATGGTCACAGACAACAAAGTTTGTATACATATCATTGTATTCAAAATGACTCAAAATTCTGACAAGAAATTAGTAGGTAATGAAACAAAAATCTAATCCAGCACAATAATCTCCTTGGCATGGAATTTCTCCAGGTCACTCATATATCAATGATTGTAATCACTTCCACACCCATTTAGTTCCTAAATGAATAGAATCTCTATGGAGGTTGCTAGCCAAATTGTCAAAAAAAAAAAAAAAAGAAAGAAAAGAAGATATATACAACTCTAGCATAAGAATTGACAATAGGGCCTACGAGGCCCTTTTGAACATGTTAATTTCAATTCTTAACTAAAATAACCAAGTAGAGCTACAGATGCTAGTGATGCAATATGCTGAAAAGGACTGTTTGCAAAAACCTAGGGTTGTAGCAAATAGCAAATTTTCTCATCATCAAAATGGCTTAGATTTACAAACTGCCCATCCAAAAATTGTTTATCTTTTATTTTGAAGAGCTATACTTCTAAGAAGTTACCATCAAGTAATTCATGGCATTGTAGATTTATAGCTTTGATTTGAAAGCTCGTGGTGTTTTGAAGATAAATAATTTGGATCAGAGTGGATTTAAGATTCCTTACAAAAACATAACGTTATTAGTACATTAAATAATTCATCTCAATGAAAAACGGTAAAATTTAAAAACCTGTAGAAAGCAATGTTAGTGATGTGACTTTTTCATTTCTTCGTTTTGTAATAACCAACTATTAAATACTAATTATTCATTTATTTATTTATATTATGTATTTTCCATAAACATTGAGGTACTTTAAAGCTAAATAACATTGAAAATAAAAAATATATACACTTCTAGAGTAATATGCTATCTCCAGAAGCAAAAGAAAGCTCTCGAGAACTTCTTGTTACTGTCATTGGAAGTTTCATTTTGCTATAAAATTTCTAAGATTTAATTCATAAGTTTCTTAGAAACTAAAGTAAAAAGGGAACACATTATGATGCATAACTTTCATTTTCTTATAAAGTACAATTTGCAAATTAGTCCCCAGAAATAAATTTTTCTCTCAGAAACTGATCTCAACCAATTGACTAATCTTAGATGGCACTATTTCTCAGAATGAATTTTAAACTTGTAGAAATCGTCTTGCCTTTGTTATACACTCAAAGAGTTTTAAAGCTGAAAGTTGTTTTGGAGTCCATCTTCAAGTTCATGAACTTGATATTTTGTGAACAATTAAAGTGAATCCATGAAAAATAGATAATTTTTCTAAGAACACTCAACTGATCAGTAGTAGCAGCTCATTTGGAAACTACTGGCCTCAGATCTCCATTATATCCTACTTTATTCTCACTTATTTGGTTTCAAAATTTGATAGTGCAGCTCAGCCTCTCCTTCTGCCCAACCTGTTCTGGTTAATAAATCCCCACAGAGGATTTTATCTAATTGTGTCCCTTATTAGATTGGAGCATTATTTTCCTGTCTTTCTGCTAAACAGCCTCAATTCAGTTTCCCACAAAAACTATTTTAAAATTTTTCTTGATTTGAAATCTTGCTTCTTTCTTTCATCTTTTGATTACAGTAAAGCACACTGGCTAGACAGACTCTAGACACATGCTAGATAAGCCCACCTGCTCCAGATTCAGATTTTTCCATTTACCACCATTACCACCATGGTCTCATCAGACAGGTGAAAGCTTTTATTTGCAAATCTAGGTATCGATCTTATATGGAAAGAATTATTGCTTAAGATGAAATACTAGCATATATCTTAGATATACTATAACTCAAAAGGATTTTATTGGTTCTTATGTCTCCACTTCATTTTGACTGGAGAAAACCCAGTCTAGTGGTAATTCTACTAAACTCAACAAAATGTTATGTTGTACTTATCATGTTTAAGGCCATCTACAGTGGAGAATAATAAAAAACCAGTGATGGCCTATAACATCAAATAGAAAATAACTACAACAATGTAATATTTTGATATATGCCATAAAGAAGTTAGCAAATATGTGAATACAGAGATAGAGGCTGCTACTTATGCTAGAGGGAAATGTGATGATTTCAGGTGGGACATTTCTTCAGACTACTATTTGCTGTGACTAAACTGACAATTACTATAAAATTGAGCTGAGGTACCATTTCTTCCAACTTCCAATCAAAGAGACATTTTTTAATGTCTCTTTCATAAAATATTAATTATTGTCTGGTGATACTCTCGGGCTTTTTGTTTATTGTCTAATATTTTCTTTGTTTTTTTCCATATCGTTATTGCCTTATTAAGATTGCAGTTACTTGATGTGTAGAACACAGCTTCAGGACGGACTGAGTATACTCTTAGTTGATAATATGTAAGGGCCAGTCTAGATTAGGGGTGCCTCACTTCTGTGGGCAAGATGGTATCATTCCTTTTTATAAATGCAGTTAAAAGGAAATTTCAGGATATTCAAGCAATATTGACTGGTCAAAATGTTGCAGTCATTTTTTACTCTTTCTCAAATGTGACACCAATGACACCTAGAGGATACCCATATTACCTTGGTCTTTGCCGTGATGGTCATATGTTTTAAGTGTCTTAAGAGACTTAGGCCCCTAACAATACTCATTCAATCAGTTGAATGAATGACTGAACACTCCTTCAATCAGTTAAACATCCTAGCAGTTGCCTGGATGAAACTGAGCCTCTGCAAGGACCATCAGAAGAACCAGCAGAGGGAGGGAAAGAGATGGAGTTAGGAAAATGGTTCTTGACTTTTTTATTATCTCCAGTGGAAATTCTAATGACATATGTTTTGTTACCCTGTTTCATCTTTTTTCTAATGTTGAAAATGAGTTTCTTTCTAATGTGTGTAAAAGATATGAGAGTCCACAGAGCAAAATTCTAAGCAAGGGGACTTAGAGCTGCTGATTTGCAAGGCAGATACAGCCCTTCCACACAGGTCCTTGGTGAGTCTCCCTGAGGGAGAGCAGACAGTGGTCAGTGTCAGTCAATCCCACCTTCCTCACGAAAGGAGACCATGGAAGACAGTCACTAGAGGGTGTTATATGCTAACACAAAATTTTTTCTGAATGTTTCTCTTTACACACACACACACACACACACACACACACACACACACACACACACACTTCCAGAGAAAGTTTTACTTCTAAAATACAGAATTAAATTTTCCCTATGCAGGTATATTCACTTTAATCCCTCCTCTTGCCATCCTTTTCTATTAAATATAAAAGGATGTTTGGGAGAAGATACCTTTGTGTGTTTTGGTTTCCTAAAGCTTTCTTCATGATAAACCATTCCAAAGAGTATCAAGAGAGTCCAGATGGGTAAATGAAACACTGGAAAGAACACAGCGGGGCAAAACCTTGATACCTTTCAATTTCCCCACTTCCACCATGAGAAAGCCCTATTAACCCTATGGAATACTCTGCATATAAAGTGAAAATGAGGGTTCTCATTTAATTATGAATTTAATGAAACAATTTTTGAGAATGTTGTTTTTTGATGGTGTTGTGATCTGTTTAGAAAAAAAAAGTAGGGGTCATGAATTCCAAACAAAGGCACAAGTGTTTGTCCTTTAAGAAAATATGCTGTTGCCTTAATCCTGCTCCCTTCAGTGATATTTACTTGGAAAAATCTTTGTAAATTTTGCTTACAGTGAGTTCTCCAGCATTAGGGTTTTACTGCATAGCTAGCCTTCCCAAGATATCCACATCTTCAAGCTGACCTTGACATCATTCAGGTGACAACACTACACCCTTGATATCCATAAAAGAAAAGCTATACATGACTACACAGTTAACTTATATTCAAGTTTGGCTGTCCAAGTCTTAAAATGTTAGAGAGAAAAATATTCTGGATTCCATGTGTCTATCAAAATGTCTGGATTTCACACTTCTTTTCCACTTCAAGTCTGGTCTTGTTTAGGAAGAAAGAGTTATTTGAAAAAATAAAACACTAAAATTTCTAAATGTTAAAATACTATATATATATTTATATTTATATAAATATATAAAATATTTGGGCACAAAGCATAAAATTTGCTTTTAATAAATTAAACATTTTTCGAAGTAGTTAAATATATTAATTATTCAGATAACTTCCTATGTTTAAAACAACAAAATATGAATATATATCATTACAGCTTGCCATGAATAGAAGTAAGGTACCATAATGACAAAATCACCCAACCCTAAAGATACAGTAAGTCACTAATTATGACTTAATATGTTCCATAACCTCTAATACTCGAGTCATTTATTTCATTAATAGTTGTTAATACAGGAAAACTGTTGATTAATGTCAGAACTTTGTCCATAAGCTATAGTATAAAGTGTACTTGGGAATAGCTATCACCAAAAAAAGAAAAAATTACCACCACCCAATTTCCCACCACAACGAAAAGAACACTTAATGCATGTAGAATATGCAATATCACCCCGTGCTACAATTACAAACTATGTCACTCTTGGCAAATCTACTGGGTGTTTCATCTGGGATGCCAATAGCATCCTTGAGGTAGGACATCACAGTAAAGAATATAAAGCTTCCGTAGTTCCATCATTATTGTAGGTTAGCAGGAAAAGTTCTTTGAACATAGATCTTAAAATTCTGCAGAGAAAGAGTGGAGTGTAAAGGGTCAAAGTTATCTGATTAGTTCTTCTTTCTTGGGACAGCTTGTCAAAGGCCTACAACTGTATCATACAAGTCTGAATTAGTACCGACATACTCTCATAAAGCAGGAAGGGATTCAATTAGCATATGCATAAAAACATCCTCTTAGTGGAAGATGCAAATGTATAAAAGTTATAGATTAAACATTGCAACTATAGTTAAACTCTTATTTTGTAGCTCGGTGCAAGGTAGTGTTTAATAAATGGCATAGGATTGGAGGAGTTATTTCAACTGGAACGACTTAAGGAGGCTTCATGAAAAAAGGTAAAAGGTAAAATTTGATGTATATTTTAGGAAACAGAAATGACAAGTATGTCTCTGTGAAACCTGCATACGTCCATATGGGAGATGGAGGAAATGCATTCTAAGCAGCAGTTCTTGTGTAAACAAGAATGTGGGTTGGAGAGCTAGTGTCTTTGGTGGAAATGTAAATAGGCCAAAAAAGCTTATGCAGAGGGTCCATTTTGAGGAGAAGTAAAAGAGACTTAAAAGATTGTTTTGCAATAATGGTGGAGGGCCATTAACATTTTTTGATGAGAAAGAATCTCATCAGTGATTTAGGAAGGCTAACGAGTAAACTGGCTAATAATGGAGGGCAGGGCACAGGATCAGTCCTCTATGAATGATACCACACTTGTTTGTACAAAAGTGTTGGTGACAGAAATTGAAAAAAGAAAGAAGATAATTTTAACAAACAGTAAGGGCATAAGTGGAGCTCAGATTCATGAATGAAGATACTGTAAAGTTGGGAGGACTGTGTGAGTAAACTTTTATTTTCATGGTGCACAGTTGAGTTGTGGCTTAGAGAAGTATTCAGGTGACAATATAAACATCTCTGTCTTGGGGAGTTGATGTTTGGGGTGAATTATAAACTCTTCTCTCTTTGATATCTTTATTTTTAAACACTAATGAAATGATCTCGGTGCTGAAAAGAAAAGCATTATTTGAGATATTTGTTAGTTTGTTTAATGTGTTGGAACATGCCCTCAGTAAAGATTTCACTACCGACTAAGAAAGCATATCTTCAGCATTGAGAAATCTTGTAACAGCAAGATCTGGACAGTTTATAAGAGTGCTAATAAAAGCAATTAGGAGATCAGGAAAAGAAATTGGCTATGTTCATGAATAAGGAGCAAAGGATGATGGGTATCATAATAGACATTTTGAATTTGCAATATTTTGAGTTATTTAGATTAAAATGTGCTCTATCATATTGAATATAGATTTTAATTCTATTATTGCACTTTTCATTCCCTCGCAATTCTCTCATCCATTTTGCTTACATCTAGTTCTGTTATATTTTTAATTTATATCTTTCTTTGCTACTTCCAAAGGCAGAAACAGTGCAATAGGCCAGGAATTCTTAATGTGGGATCAGTAAGTCCCCTGGGGTCCCATCATTAGCTTCAGCGTGTCAATTAAATATGCAAAATAATATGTGAGTGTTCAGTTTTCAGGGTAAAACTTTCTGAATATTATCAAAACACTCTTCATTTTCTTGCACTGATACACAGTTGTCCATATACTAGCTCACAAAATGAAAATGGGTTTTCATTTTTTTATGGAGCAGGCAGTACAATTTTGTTTCTGCAATTAGATAAATACTATTAGCAGTGAATTTTACTATGGCTTCTATAAGGGGAAGAGCTACCTCTTAAAAGCTCTCCTTAACTTTTCCCATTCTAAGTGTAGTCCAGTCCTGCACACAGAGTTGATGACTGTCTTTTTGTTTTGCTATAACACTGTTTTTCCCAAATCCTTCTCCCATTCACCTGGCTCATTATGCTAAGTATCTTACAAATTAGGTAACTGAGGTAGAAGTAAAGAAGCTTCTTTTTAAAAATACTTACTGCTTACATGGAAAGGGTATGAGCTTGTCCCTCTGGATGATTTCTACAAAGGCTTCTGCCATTTGAATTTGAGCATAACTAGAAAATAAATTTTTTGAGAGCAGGCAAGTTTGTCTGCTTTGTTCACTACTGTTTCCCCAGCACTGAGGATAGTGCTTAAGACATGCTACAGGTTCAGAATATTTGTCGAAGGAATGAATGAACATGTATGTACTTGAGGCCCTTTGATAAGAACACTCATTTTCAAATGCATTTCTTCTTCTCACTAACCTTTTACCTCCACTTCTGCCTTCCCTCCTCCTCTGCATCATGGTTCCATCAGGTACTCACATTATTTCCTGGAGTTTTTACCTCTCCCTCCTTGCCAGCTTCTTAACATAAGCATGTGTATATTCTCAGGTTTCATACTTAAAAATATAGAAAAACTGAATGCGTCTCTAGACCCACACATTTCCCTTAAAACTTTATTTTTCATCTCCCTTTTAAAGCCCAAAGTCTTATTTGTGAAATATTATCCTTTCCACTTCTTAATATACCATTTGCCTATCCCATTGAATTTCATTCTATTACCACTACTAATAAATCTACCATTTCCAAGATTACCAGGTACCCCCTTGCTGCAAAATCAGAACTAGATTCTAGTTCTTATATTATTTGATTTCTGGGTAGCATTTGGCACTGTTGACCCTCTGTTCCTTTTACAAGTACTTTCTTTTGCTCTGTGACATGTCTGATTTCTATCCCACTACTATATATAACTGAACCTTAGTGATCTTATTTGTAAATTCTTTTTCCTCTGGATATTCTTAAAGGATTGTATCCTTCAAGGTTAAGCCCTGGACCCACCTTCTTCTCTGCATACTTTCATTTGTCATTTTCAGCAATCTCTAAAGCTGAGCTTTAGATACACATTTTTTTTTTTTTTTTTTTTTTTTTTTTTTGCGGTACACGGGCCTCTCACTGTTGTGGCCTCTCCTGTTGCAGAGCATAGGCTCGGACGCGCAGGCTCAACGGCCATGGCTCACAGGCCTAGTTGCTCCGTGGCTGTGGGATCTTCCCGGACTGGGGCACGAACCCGTGTCCCCTGCATCTGCAGGCGGACTCTCAACCACTACGCCACCAGGGAAGCCCTTAGATACACATTTCTAAGGCATATATGACCCCAAATTAAACTCATCCTCCTTCCCATGAACGTGCCCCTCCTCTTATGTTTTCTCTTTTAGTAAATAACATGATAAATAACGTGATAATAACATAATAACATGTTTTCTCTTTTAGTAAATAACATGATATACAGTAAATATATAACTCCCCTAACTCCACTCCCACTGCCAGCTTGCTATCATCCTTGTCTAACAGCTCTTCATTTTTTTGTCTGGAGTACTTACTATAAGAGGCTCTCAACTTGTGCCCATTCTTCCAGTCTTGACTCATTTCTATTCTTTTCTCTGCATAGAATTGAATGATCTTTCTCTAAAATGCAAATGCAGTCCTATTCCTTCCATGATTAAAAGCCTGCAATGGCTCGGTATTAAGTTTAAACTAATCAGGATGTACAAAACCATTCCTGATGTTGTGGTCTTTCCTTACCACTCTAGTCTCATCTCTTAATCCATCCACTTTGGACCAGATGGCCTAACATATTGATATTTTTTGGCACAGGGTCTCCTTTCTCTACCAACTCTGTACACTCACAAGATTATAACTCTTACTGGGCCATAACCTATTTTTCCTTTTCTCTTTGATTGGATAGTTCCTTCTCATACTTTAGACTGCAACTTCAATTTTATTTCCTCTGGGAAGCCTACCATATACCCTGATCTATATATGTGGAGCTAAGAGGTTCCACCACCATTATACCCAGCTGCTTAGAATATGTCACCGTGCATAGTAACTGCTTAGGTATAATACTTCTCAACATACCCTAACAGTTTAAACTGAATTTAAACTACACCCACTTTCTCTGTGTTTCTGTCTGTATTTATAGCCCTTAGTACAATGCCCAGAATATAATGAGCGCTCACTAATATCACTTAAAGCAAGAATAAATGAAATTGTGTTTTTATTATTGTTGCAGTTGTTGAATGTGTAATAGTTAATGTGAAACTGATAATCCTGCAATCCTCATTCTGACTTCTTAAATGACAAGAGATCTGAAGAAAATTTACTGCTTAGGAAATGTTATGTTGTTATCATGCCCCCCTCCCCGACCAAGTCATACAATTCTTCGGGGTATTATAGTATCACAAAGAAATATATTTAATCAAATACTTTCTGTGTATGAGACACAGCTAGTCAATATGTGGTAAACAAGTTTGTTTCAATATAAAGTGGAGATACTCTTTCAGAGAAATGCATTGATCTCAAATGGCAGAGTTAGTCTTCTTTTGTGAGAAGAATCTTTTAAATAAAACTACTTGAGCGTTTGAAGGTGTCAGCACTTTGAAGATTCAAAGCCTCAATTATTCAGGTACCACAGAGCTGAGCATTGTATGTCTGCCAATGTCACATTTAAAAAACTCAGATGGCTAAGATGCCATGTTCTGTTCAAGTCTTCTGATATTTGAAATTAAGAGAAGAGCCCTTTCATTTCAGCAACTCCTAAGGCTCTCCCGGTCTTCCCGCTGCTGCTGAAACTCAGCATTCATTAAATACTTGCTACCAATTTGAATATATTGTTAATAGAGTGGACAGCTTCTGAGGTTGAATTTATACTCTAGGGCAGGGGGAAACTTTTGATATCTCTGATTGAGATTGGTTATTGAATCAGGGACCTGGTTTGGAGCCAGAAAAGTATTAGACAAATTATCCAAGAGAAGTGGAAAAAAAAATGCTTTTATCTTGTGCCGCATCTGAGGAAGCTACAACCACGTTTCAACATATGGCATTCAATCATGCGTTGCCCTCGTCCCAGATGGGTTTGAGAACCTTTTCTCAAGAAGTCAACTGCAAATACTGATTTTCTACCAACATTATACAACACTGCTCTATATGATTCTCTGTGATGCATAGCTCCTGGCTCACTGGCTCTGAAGTCACAACCACCCACCTCAGGGATATGCAACCTTTTGTTTGCCAGATAAATACTTGTATTTAAATTCCTAGTGCAATTTGCTTCAAATGATAGACTTCCCCAATAGCAAAGAATCTGTCATTTGCATTGGTCTGAAATTGTCTGGAAATGACATTTGGGTTGAATGATCATTGTGGTAGAAATTAATTTTAAATATTTGGGAGAAATAATGTATGAAGAGGTATCATCAATAATACTGACAAATGAGGTTATAACCTCTGCCTTTTGCATCCAGTTCCATGCATGATCCAGATGCACTTAGGTACTCAAACGGTAATTGTTTAATCAAGAAGGGAAAAGATGTATCCAATCTACAACTTACTCAGATGATTCCTTCTAAAACACCAATTCTCAAAAATGCCTAAATAAAATATTCCGACTACTTGGCCCCGCTACCATTCCCTTTTCACAGCATTTTGGTCTTTTTTCCATCTCAGGATGTAATTTCCTACTTGAGCATTCTGCTCACTGTAACATCCAGACCCGCAGATGCCTCTGCCTGTGGTACACCTAATCTACTCTTTAAAAATCTGCTAGACTGACTCTTCTATGAGCACTTTTCTTACTATTCCAACCTAGGATGATCTCGCTTGTGTCCCACATTTATATTACTTACCATCTGCCCCCACTTATTTAGCATTAAGGCATGCATTGCCTAGTGACATCTGTTCTATTTTTGGCTGATATTGCTATTGACCTTTTTATGTACATTTCTTATCTCCTTAACTGGATGGAATGTTTCTTGAGGACAGGGTCATGAATTGAATCATAGATTTTTACACCTACAAGAAACTTTAGAGATCAATAGTCATTTCATAATTGAAAAGAAAAGAGCTTGGTAGAAGTTAAATAACTGATTTAAGGTCAAACAGTAATTTAGTTAGAAGATCAGAAATAGAGTTCCTAGCTTGAAATACACTGTTCTTTGCAGTGTGCTCCATTGTAACTTTCCAAACATATTAGAGTTGAAATGGGCAATAGTTATCCAACTTCCTCAATTTATAGAGTGGGAAACTGAAACTCAGAGAAGCTGTGAAATTGTGGCCAATGTCATATATTGAGTTAATTTTAGCATTCCTGGAACTACAAAGCACAATTCTTTGTCCACTGACCTAAACTCTCTTCATCTTTTTGTATTCCACAAAGTTCTGTGTACAGAATAAATACCTACTAAGCATCTGTTAAGCTTTATACATAAAAAAATATAAATGTCTCCAGTACACAATCCTAGAATCTGACATTTCAATGGAAATGGAGAAATAATAAATTTCAAAGTTTAATTTTCCCCCTTCTCATTAATCTTTATATGTAACTATATTTCATCTTTGGAGACCCAAGTTGTGTATAAAAATGGATAGATTTAGGTTTACCTCTTCTTGTAGAAAAAAAATATGCCTCCTGCCCTGTAAGATTTTCTAGAGTCAAATCCTTACCTCGTTGTGCATGGCAGATCTATTTTCCACAGAACTCTCAATGTGTTTAGGATTGAGTTAAGGTTTCAATTTATCTTCACCCAATGTTTTCTCCTTAAGCATGAAGAATTCTTATTTTCTGTATCTTATATGCAGAAAAATCCTTCACAAGAAATATTATAATCCTTTGCTTAGTGAAGTCTTCATCATGTCAATGTACTCTGCAACCCAAAACACCTAAGTTTTTCAAGGTTTTCTTCATTATCACCATAAAATGAAAACTCAATCTCTGTAACTCTCAACAATCCAGAGATCTTCTTACCTTAATTTGATTCATGAATTTTGCTTTAATTGATCCCTTTTGGCTAATAAAACTAGATACCAGATTTATCAATTTACTGTGATCATGAGAACACATGGCGTTTTATGGGAGGAAGCACTGCTGCTGATTCCTGGGTGGTTTTTTTTTTTTTGCGGTATGCGGGCCTTTCACTGTTGTGGCCTCTCGCGTTGCGGAGCACAGGCCTCGGACACGCAGGCTCAGCGGCCATGGCTCAAGGGCCCAGCTGCTCCGCGGCATGTGGGATCCTCCCGGACCGGGGCACGAATCCGCGTCGCCTGCATTGGCAGGCAGGCCCCCAACCACTGCGCCACCAGGGAAGCCCTCCTGGGTGGTTTTAACCAACCCATGAATGTCCCTGGAATTGTTCCTTCATCTGCCAAAAACAAACAAACAAATAAAAACAGAAGTTTTTGATTAAATGATCTCTGTCCATTCTCTCTCTTGATAAATTGACCAAGATGTTTGAAGACATGGATCTGCCTTTCTAACTGCTGAAATCTTTGAAAATTATAGAAATGCTATTTTATAAAACTAAATTTCCAGGAATGAAAGTTACCATCAGAGTGGTAGAAGATATTAGGAATTCTTGGAATATACCAGATAACATTTGTTGAAGGTTTACAATGTTCTATGAACTTCATCAGTATTAACTTACTTATTTTGCACAACATTTCTGTGAAATAAATGCTATTATTATTCTCATTTTATAGGTGAAATACCTGAAGCACTGGGTTTAAAGTAACATGTCTCAGAGTGCTTAGTGAGTTAGTCATAATCTGCAGCCAAATTTCAGATTCCAGAGCCTGTACTCTCAACCATTGCTTTCAACTCTTGCTCAGGGACAGTCCCAGAGAACCCATGTGTTCATGCTAGATAAAGGAGATCAGAGAGATCTACAAACTTCCACATTCAAAGGAAAATAACACTGCAATATAAGAACAGGTCCAGACTGACAAATACATAGAGCTAGAAGGTGGGTTGCAGGGTAGAAGGTTGTGATACAAAGTGTCTGTTTAAAAATCAATGTAATTTATTTTAAAACTCTATTTCAAACATCAGGACACTAGACCAGAGCCTGAAGTTCATTTTTAATGAGCACATTCATTCTCCTCCTTTATTCTCAGTTGACATTTTGTTTTCTGTCCAGTACATCCTGACACTGTTTTCACCTGTCTCTTAGTTTCCTCTATCTACCTTTGAATCATTCACTAAAGAGAAATTCAGAATTCCTTTGTACACCCATCACTATATTTGCTACTAGCTATGATGAGTACAGAATAAATAGTAGAAAAGTGCTTAGGAAATTCATAAATTTTACGATTTATATGGAGGGAGAAAGCCTACACAAGAGGGAATTGCATTATGGCATGAAAACCTGAGTGTGATCTTATGTTCTAAACTCCATGATTGTAACAGCAACCCAAATGACATCTAGTCCTGTCTCTGATATTAAGAAGCACCTTGTTGACTGAGGATCAATTACTTTATCTGTAAAATGGGAAATCTGAACTCATTTGTCTCTAAGGTCTCTTCCTGGTATGCAAATCCATGACTTCCAGTTTTGTTTAAATCATGGAGTCCCCATTGTATTTCTCATTGTCAGTTATATTACTTATATGGCTTATGGTAAGTGATGTTTAATTATCCCTGGTAAGGTATTTGGTAATCCTCAAAGACATTTAGAATAAATGGTCTACCATTTTGTGGCTAAAATTAATCTTTTCTAATTATTTACTCAGGTAATGTAAAAAGGGTCAGTTTCCTGCTTGACTCTTTCAAATGGTCTTTGTCCTGTCACTGGAACCTGTAATCCTTGCCATAAATTAGCAGAAGTTGAGAGCTTATCTTCCTTAAGGTAAATGACAGCATTGATGGTTGCCCTATCCGAAATGTATGCTATATCTTGCCCATTTTATGTCCCTATTATGTTCGTACTTTATCCATTTCATTTTGGCCCCACATGTCTTATATCTTGGTTCCTTTATCTTGATTTCTGCTGCCTTTCTCTCTCAAGGCATATTTACCCAGGTGTCTTTGAGCATTCTGAAGCTTTGGTTACTGATTTGGCACTACTCAGCAGAGCTTGAGCAGAAATCTGGTATTTCATATTTTAATTGTCCTTGCTCAAAGGCCCTGCTGCCATTTCCCCATATACTTATTTTGTTTATATGTGTTTTATTATTTTTAAATGACTGTTTGGATTTTTAGTTTTAACTTTATAGGTTTTAATTTTGAAACTTATCTGTGTCAAGTGCTTGCCTTCTATTGCTTTGAATTTAGACACATGAACATGACATATTGTTCACCATAACCATACATATGCTTCAAGGGTTAAAGACCTGGCGAAGATAATTTTGTTCAACCAGGTTTATTTAGAATGAAAGTAAAGGGACATTTGAAGTAAAAACTCTCAGCTTAAAACTATAAAATAAATCCCTGAGAATAGCAATTATTAAGTATATTTTTGCACAATTAATTAGCTCAACCAGGCAATGAACTCAACATAGCCAATGAGAGATTCCCCAAACAGTCTGTGACTAGTGATACAATATCATGACTTGCCATTTCCAAAGATAATTTAACACTAAGTTTTGAATTCTGAACCGTAGAAATATGGACACAAGAGGAATTATAAATAGTTTTTGTTAATGCTCTTACATTCCAATTTATTGAATCCATGCTTCTGTGCACTATGATGCTTAATTTGTCTAGACTAGGGACTCTTTACAAATCTACTCTAAAAATAATTTAAATAGAGAATACAGATATATGTGATTTATTGCATTCCCTCTAGAAGAAAACTTACTTTAAAAAGCTTCAGGTCATTATATGTTTTAATTAATTTTTAGCTGTACTTTTAGATTATTCAGAATGCTAGGAAAAGGTGGAGAATAAATATAGCTAGCAAGCAAACTAGGGCTACTTTAATTCTCCTGGTGTATTTAAACCTATTCAAGTCTTTGATGGTCTATAAAATCATGGTGTTCTATCAATTATGATCTCAAAAGATTTCTGAAACATTTTTTAAGTGAGAAGTAAGTAAATTATGGGTTTGTCTTTTAAAATATGTTTTATTATATCATTACTTCAAATAATGTCAGTAACTCAGTACTGGTTTGAATGGTTATGGAACGTTTGTAATTCAAGAGGGTGTGATTATCACTGTATATTCTGGTATAAAAAAGGACTTTAGCCAGATTACTTTTTATTGGCTCATGAATTTAGATGCAGTTCTTTTAGTTCCATAATGCAGCTGTCTAAGGGTAGATATATGCAACTCTCCAGATTGGCTGCCATTGAAAACTTGTAGTCTGAAACTTGTTAGTTCAGGGTGGGGAGGGATTGCTGGCTCTCATGGGGAAAACATTCTGAAAGTAATAGTACAACAATGACAAAAAATGAGATTTGGGTTAGCTGTTTCTCAGGTGACATTTTTGTTTTCCATCTATATAAAAAAAATGAAAGAAAAAAAAAAGCTGCCCTCTTTGGGTTCATTTCTAATACCCATCTGTATATGATAAATATCAGTTTATCCAATCATCAAAAAAAATATGGTCTCCCTGCCACTGAGAATTATTCACTTAACTGTCAAATTCATTCTCTCTATTTAATGTGGTTTTATTAACAACATTTTCTGTCAACAATTTTCAACTGATAGGTTGATGAAGAATGATGCATTCTGCTTTCATTAATGGTCACTTAAGAAAATCATTCCTAATCTTCAAAGGCTGAGTAGGCATGCTGTATACTCTTAGAAAAAGATGTACATGAGTAAGAAAAGACAATATCATTTATGTAGACTTGATCAAAGACTGAATGATGGCAAGGTACTGGCAGAATGGAAGAGGACTCAGGTTCATACAGACACACCTGTATCTGCTTGTTACAGAAAGTTTTTGTGCTGGATTTTCAATAATTAGTGATGTGAAGTACATCAACTAGGAATCAGAAATGTGGGAAATGTTGGTACTATAAACTCCATGTATGTTAGAAAGAGGAACCATAAGAAGACTATAAATAAGACTAGACTTTAATAAAAATTTTATTTCCGATATGTGTTTTTAAGGCCCTAAAATCCTCTATCTGAGACTACTTTGGAATCATTTCCCCAATCTTCCACCTCCTTGTAGACCTTGGTAACCTTCTGTTCTAATACTAGATGAGGGATACCTACCTAAGTCCAGACTGATGACAGAGGTAATCCTGGATGAAAAGGTCTGCTATTTATCCTGAAGGGCACAAGAATGTGCTGGATAATAGTGTTTGAGAAATGAAAGTGTAAGCACTAAAGTCAAAGCGGAGAAACTGAATACTGGAAAGGAGACAGAGACCACAATTTTCTTTGTAAAGAAAAGAGCAAGCCCTGGTGGTTGTAGGGGAAGGAAAACACTCAGGTTCAGTGTGTGGGGCGCACAAATAAAACTGTCAAAAGACAGATTAATAGGATAAAAATGTTTATTACATATACACATAGGAGCTTCACAGAAAAGGAGTGAAAATCCAGAGGCAGATAGATCCAGAGGCTTAGATAACATTTTAACAAAGTATGCAGAAGGAGATTTGTGCTTCCAAAACGGGCGGGGTGGAGGAGGGAGGCAAGGGTTGTGGGAAGGTGACTAGGAAATATGTGGCAAAGAGGGTAGTTCAGTAAGGTTTGCTATAGAGATTCCAGTCATCTCAGGTGATAAAAGTTATCTCCCACTCATTCTCCTTTTCCTGGTATAGGATAAAAGGACACTTTTACAAATTGAAATTTCCTTTACAAAAGGGAAATTTATGCCCTATTTTTAGGCAATTATGATGAAGGTAAGGAGTTTTTCTTGTGTCTGCTCTTTCTAATTGCCTTCAGCTCAGAATAATTTTGGATTGGCATGTCTGGTCTCCTTCATGCCAAAGTATAAAGTCTTGAAAATAAAGTCAAGAGGATAACACATATTTGGTAAGACTGTGTAGAGTTTTGGAAACAAGCTATGTCAGTTGTGTATATCTTTGTTGGATCATCACTCTTCACTCATCACTCTTATTAAGTAAGGATTCTGTTAAGTGTTATGAATATGTTGTGTCATACAAGCGTTGATACAGGCCTTGTGGAGTTGGTAGTATTAGTTCTCTTAAAAAAAAATAAGAAAAACCAATTCAAATAGGATAAGTAGCTTTTTGAAGGCTTACCACAAATTGGTGGTACACAAGCAAATCAAATCTAAGTCCAAGCATCAGGTTCTTTCTCCAGGTCTGGTGCCTGCTTGGAGAAGTAGAAGTGCAGGCAGACAAAACTTCTTGAGGGGCTATTACGCTTGGCCCACACAAAATGTAACCACAACAAATGTATTTAGCTAAAATGTAAATGTAGGGGCTTCCCTGGTGGCGCAGTGGTTGAGAGTCCGCCTGCCGATTCAGGGGACACGGGCTCGTGCCCTGGTCCAGGAAGATACCACATGCCACGGAGCGGCTGGGCCCGTGAGCCATGGCCGCTGAGCCTGCGCGTCCGGAGCCTGTGCTCCGCAAAGGGAGAGGCCACAACAGTGAGAGGCCCACGTACCGAAAAAAAAAAAAAAAAAAAAAAAAAATGCAAATATAAAGTACAAAAGTATATCACAAATGTGGAAGATTTAAAAGCCAATGTGTCAGCAAGAAAGCAAACCATTTGGCTCAATGTGCACCAAATGTGTAACATGCCTCTCAAACATACTTCTCAAAAAGTATACTGTTGAATATCTTAGAATGGCCAAAATCTGGAACACTGACAACACAAATTCTGACAAGGATGTGGAGCCACAGCTACTCTCATTCACAGCTGTTGGGAATGCCAAATGGTACAGCCACTTTCAAAGACAGTTTGGCAGTTTCTTACTAAGTTAATCATATTCTTACTATACAATCCAGCAATCATGTTCCTTGATATTTACCCAGAGCCGTTGAAAACTTATGCCCAGGCAAAAACCTGCACACAGCTGTTTACAGCAGCTTTATTCATAATTGCCAACATTTAGAAAAAAAAAAACAAGATGCCCTTCAGGAGAGGAATAGATAAACTTTAGTTCATCCAAACAATGAAATATTATTCAGAAGTAAAAAAAAAAAAAAAGGTTTCAAGCCACAGAAAGACATGAAGGAAACTTAAGTGCATATTACTAAGTGAAACAAGCCAATCTGAAAGAGTATAATTTGCATGATTTCAACTATATGTCATTTTGGAAAAAGAAGCTCTATGGAGACAGTAAAATGATCTGTTTTTACCAGAGGTTGAGTGCAGAGAGGTGAATAGGCAGGGCACAGAATTTTTTAGGGCAGTGAAAACACTCTATGATACTATAATGATGGATACATGCCATTATACTTTTATCCAAACCCAGATAACACATACTAAGCATGAACTGTAATGTAAACTCTGGACTTTGGGAATTATAATATGTCAATGTAGGATTTGCCTTGATAAAAGATCTAACATTTTGGGGGGGATGTATAATGGAGGAATTTATGCTCGTGTGGAGGAAGGGGATACATGAGAAATCTCTGTACACTCTCTTAGTTTTGCTGTGAACCTAAAATTGTTACAAAGGATGGGTCAGGAAAGTATGGGAAAGTAGTTAAATCCTGATATGTTACCTGCCTCCTAGGACAAGGTAGTGACATAGGAAATGATCCAAATGTAAAAACAAACTGGTGACATAGGTAAGCAGGAGAGGTCCAGCTCTCTAAGAAAAAGATAAGGTGAGGCATGATTCAGGAAAAAGCCAAAATTTACATTTCTGGTCATGGAGAACAAAAATCCAGGTGGTAGCTCGGACTTTGGAAGACTAGCAGGTATGCAGTCATCTTTGTGGAAATATAATACATCTATTTTCTCCAAGTCACTAGGGAAAGTAAAGGAAATTCTCCAGTCCAGAAAGATGGGCAGAATCAGGCAGGATGGCAGGTCTCCTTATCACTCACTGATAGCTGTGGTAAACTTCTAATCTTTGAAGCTATATAGGGTAGCCTTACAGGCATTTCTATAAACTGTAGCAACCCTGGGAAAGTGACTATTTCAGGGGACATATAGAAGGGCCTTGCCATCTATATAGGTTGACCTATAAAAATAGCAATTATACTGCCATTGAAAATGTGTCAAAGAATTTTAAGTTAAATAATAAAGAATTATCATACAAAAATGAGTAGAATGAAATGTGTGTGTGAATAAAACGTGTGTGTACATATTTTTATGTCCTTGTTAGACACATACATTCCTTGTTCATCTATGTCTCAGAGATTGAAATTATACACACCATGGTGAATTGAACTTACCTCCAGGTTTTCTTAACTCCTGTGATGCCAATGCCTATGTATAACTTCAACTAAAGCACACCGATCTCCAATTTCCTCAAGGGAGTGAGAACATATAATCACATTTAAATTAAGGCAAGAGTAACATTGTGATGTATTTTTCTCTTGCCTGTATTTTTTAAGGAGGACAGCAGAGAAAATATGATTAACTGAAAGATATGAAATAGTAAATTTTTAAACTCTATGACATATTGCTGAAAAAGTCCTTCAAAATGCCCCTGAAATGACCTGCAGAGTTACCTAGTCCCTCTTATTTTATTTAAAATGGTCCTAATAAAAACTGAGGATGTATTATGAATAATGAGGCTGAATTTTAATAAAAAACATGTCTTTATTAATCTAAATGTTCATTCCATCAAACTGAAAAAGAATGTTAATCTAAGTGCTATCCTCCTGACATTTAACAGCCTTGATTCATTCTATTAAGATTCCTCTCCACTTGTTCAATGCCCTAAGATAATAAGAAGCTATGTTTATTTTTATTTAAACAAATAGGGAATTTTCCTGGATGCAATCTTTACAGGAAATGTTCCAATGTATTTATAACACAGAAGGAAAGTTCTCAGCACAATACAGCATAGTTGTACAATTTGGCTCTTGACTATTGAAATAATTTTCTCTTCTCAATTCAGTAAAAGTAGTTATTGATTAAGAATTGTATGCATAATATTTTGCATTATTAAATGGACTGGAATAGCCTAGTTTCTTCCTTCAAAAAACATTAAATCTACCTAAGTAATAGACATTACAGACATTATAACATAATCAGTTATTATGCACAACAATATAAGAATAAACATTTGTTGCACATAGAAACAACTAATGTTCTACTTGCAGGGCCGAGGATAATCATACCAACAAGGACCCATTTATCTTGTATTTAAAAGTTCTAACCATTCATAACAAACTGAAAGGCCAAGTTGAATTTGGGATTTTCAGAGTCCTTGTTGCTCTGCTAGAGTGCTGGGCTCAGAGAGCCCCCTACCAGTCCATCTTCTGCACAATCATGCTCTGTTTTTAATACACTCTTGCCTCTGGAGTATACTGCTAGTGACACTAAATTCTGCAGGCATAAGTTTACTTCAGTCCACACATCAAAGTTCCATGTGCACTTTCCATTTAAACTACTTTTTGTTAGTGTACACTGGTGATGGGATCTATATTCTGGGGGAGGGATGTAGAGAAGATACCAGCTTTTTGGCTGAATTGGATGTTGAAATCAGGTCCCATAAGATGAGTAGGAGTTGAGATTTGTTGAGATGAGAAGTTCGTTGAAACTAGGGCAAAGAATATATCAGAGCCATGGAGAAAGTAATTATATTAGATGTTGGATTTGTAGGGGATCATTCTTTTAAATTGATGGAACTTACAAGTGCAGAGTGGCTATTAAGACAAAATTTTTCCTTCAATAATTTTGCCCATTAGCTGCAGAATTATGTTAGAAACTTCTTGGAATTGAGGTCAATATTTTTCACAGTTTAATTCTAGACTAAATTTTTGACCTCACTGTCCATTATTTTCTTATATACCAACTCCATTTATTTTCTGAACAAAAAACATGATACTCGACAATGAAATGTAGCCCTTAAATCTAGGAGGAGCTTATATATATATATATATATATATATAATATATATATTATATAATATATATTACATATATTATATATATTATATATATAGTCAATATACTTTTATGTTCCATGTATACCTATCATAACAATTTAGTTTACCATTCCTAACTCATACAAATTTTGACCTCCACATTTTAAGATATGATGTTTGTTCAGGTCAAATATACAAACCCCATGCACCAGCGAGCCAGTTCTTACAAAGAATTAACAAATCCTTATTCTATATGTCTCATTTCTAAAGAAATACATTTGTGTCATACCATTTATTATATACATCTTATTACCACTGGATAGTAAATGCTTTAAGACAAAGATGATGACATATCCATTTACCAAAGTGCTTATCACAGTCCCTGATATATTGTAAACATTCAGTTAATAATCAGTGAGTTTTAAAATACTTTTTAAATTTTGCATAACAAGTTTATTTTTAAAAGGCATGTAGACAGTAAACAAAGTAAACGTTACATCAGGTCTTAACTTCTGCCAAGTATTATCTGCCCTAGAATTGTTCCATTAAGTTCCAGTCTCTAGACATCTTAAATTTAATAATCGTCACCTTCATGAGTCCATTACTTTTCTTCTGTTGAATTTAATTGTTGTTTTCTTTTCTGTTTGTTGGCTTACTTTTTCCCAGGATTTCTATTAAACCTAGTGCTGATACCTTCCCACTTAGTTGTCCATACCATGCCATCTGTATAAGGTAATTCTCTACTCTTTTGTTTGTTTGTTTGAGATGCATTTTATTAGCACAGTCATTCCTTTCGTCGTTATATTAACAGGGTGAAACAGTGATTTTAAACAGTAAAAGCTGGTTTCTCCCCAAACTAGTTGCACTGTTGTATTAGAGGGCAGAAGGTCAGTCAAATCACAACCACCCAGTCTGAAAGAGACAATCTGTACAACTAGTACAGCTCTTCCAAATATTAGACTCTCATTCACATGATCATCTGAGCTGCACAAAAAACTGGGTACACCCCAGTCCCTGATATATTGTAAACATTCAGTTAATCATCAGTCAGTAAATAAGTATGAAGAACCCTTTAATTTAATGTTGGTGCAATAAGTAATGGGCATGGGCTCTCAAATAAATAAGCCTTTTGAAACATATAAAGGTCATGGGGTACTTATTTTATTAATCAAATTTCTTAAAAATTCCAAGATAATAGTTCACCTCAGATGCTGATGCCAAAAGATTCTTCATCGTACCTGCTTTGCCTTAGTACGGTTTCAGTGTGGATATAGACTTGGTTTGAGGAAAATTCTACTAGAATTTATGGTGCTTTCTCTTGTTTAAGTCCCATGTATCACTAGATCCCACCTTACTTAAGGAAAACCACCAACAAACTGAAATCCTGCCTGTCACTCTATTACAGACTTCACAGAGCTCAAGTCATGACAGCAAACATCAACAAGTTCCGTGAAGTGATTGGTATTGCCCATCAATCATAGTGCGAAGTGAAGGAGAGGCTTTTCTTTATAGTGGATATACTAGAGAGAAAGCATGGTCATCTCAGGTGTGTTTATCTATAAACGTCATGCATCCACACTGTGAACACAAAAGCCTTCCACCTATTATTCACTTTTCTTTCTTCTGAACGTTGATTTGCTCCATCAAAGATAGAGAAATATTAAGTGGAATAACCAGATTATGGACCAGAAGGTAATAATCCTGATAATGCTTTTTGAATGAATGTGTTCAATATGGCAGGATTATGTTTTTTAGAATTAATTTGTCTTGTTGCTGAATTGCTTCTTATGAAAATTCAATATTGGTGGAAAACTGTATTGTAGCAATTTTTATTTCGAATTATTAGTTTCCATTGAGTTTTCCCAAACTGTGCAGTTTTTTGATAATAAAGTCATCACCTTTTATTGACATATGTACCTTACTGTTCTCTTTTTCACTTTGGCTGGAATTAAGATTTTTACAAAGTAGTTAAAATTCCTTTCTCACTGTCTCTAGAATTTTTAGGAAATAAATTGATTGGGAATCTAGTCTGATAACCAGTGCAAACAGTGTCTCCATAATACCAAAACAATCATACCTTAAGGATTCACTGAGTAGAAATTGAAGCTCTACAAATTGCTGAGTATTTGTGTTTAAAGTATGTGTATATTTCAAATTTTACTGTTCAACCACATTTCCAGCATCATGGAGATAAAGATGTATGAAAAACAGAAGAAAAGATAAGCTTTGTTGTTTTTCATTTGATCAGTTTTGAAATAAATTTATTGAATGATTAATTAAATTTTTGAGGTCATCAGCTGGTTTAAACCCATGGTAAAATCAAGGTCTGGATAAGCTGACTTCAACTCTGGCCAGATTTGCATTTTGAATTTTAAATTTTTTTTTCATTTCAATATTTATTTTTGAAGAAACTTATCTGAGCTTAATGAAGTAACAGCTACAGTTCAGTTCCCTTTCATGAGTTCAAACCATACTCCACCCCTACCCACTGGACTCACAAATGACAGAGGTCACACAGCAGATAAATTAAGAGAATGTAGAGGACACAGACTCTGTCTGTCCTTACTACTGGACAAAGCTCTCAAAACCCACACACAGCAACTGCTACTGGCTCAGTCATTTCCCTTCCTATTCAAAAACAAAAAAGGAATTTTATATAAGCCCTCAAAGCTGTTTTTATACTTTGTTGGTCATATCTGTAGTATCTCTTGAGTTCCTGTCAGTGACTGAGAACACTCTTAGTAAAAATTAATTTTTGGTTACTGAAAGTGCTTTGACCTCTAGACCCTTTTGGGCCTTTGTCTCTGAAATTGTGTGGCACGTGAATGAAAATCAGAGAAAACTACAAGGTCATCAGGTGATGACAGAAAACAAAACAGTATCTGGGAGAAGAAAGATGCCAAAGCAAAAGCAGCTCTGCTCTCCTTAGATAAATAGTCCCTGTCTGTCCTTCTTGTCCTAGGTTCTGCAACTGACAGACTTCACATGATCTCAGAGAGGTGTGAGATAAGCAACCATGGAACAAGAAAAAGCAAGGGCTTGGAGAAAATTTTAGTATCTGGCTGTGTGATTTCTAGATTGCTCAAACTTGAACATACGAAGGGTGGTAGGAAAAGGTGAGTCTTGTTGCTACCAAGAACTCTTTATTTGAAAATAAATCCTACAAACCCTTTTGCTTATCCTCTAAATTGATATTAAAAAAGTATCCAGTGGTTTTCTTTTTCTTTTTTTTTTTTTTTTTTTTTTTTTTTATCTCAAAGATACAGAGTCAGAAAGAGCATAGCTCCCACTCTTACAACAAGAAAAAGGCTGAGAAAACTGCAAAGTAATGATTTCTTGAATCCATTAGACAACTATGGTGGCAGGGTAACTCACTCACCCTAAGTCTGAGGAAAGACGGATGCCTCCAAGGGGAAACAGATCTTGATCACTTGCTTACCGAGGACAGATGCCAGAGGGCAAATAGGCCAGGAAGAATTCAGCTAAAGTTTTAATGAATTACAAAAGATTGTGTGTGAGATAGAGCCAGAGTATGCAAGTCCCTGTGGATGACATATACAGGGGAGTTTGTATTCCTCTTGAAGACTTTTTTCTCTCAAGAATTTTACCAAGAATTCACAGGGAAGATTGGGAAGAATACTGAGTCAGCTCATCTTGTGTTGTGGGAAGCTGCTTGGGGAAGGCGTACAGCAACCATGGAAGAAAAACTGCCTGAATCATCTTTTCTATCTCTCATACAGAACAAAAGCCTTAGGGCACTGATGGAAGAGGAACAGGGGAAAAGCTTTCCTGGAGTGCAGACAGGGATACAGGTTGGCCTAACTCCACAGGGAAAGAGGAGTTAGGGGAAATTTGTGAGGGTTTCACCTGGAGATTCATGGGCATGGTGTTTGACTCTGAAGGAGGCCTAACCTGAACAGCAAGGAATATTCCCCTCTTTAACTCTTCACTACCAGACTAACAAGCATAGAGTAAAAACAGCCCTGGGATACAGCTGGGAGATATTCAAAAGACATTATCTCAGGGATAAAGCACAAAAAGAAGACACCAAGCCAAGGGTAAAGTCAGACAATGAGGAAATAACCTTTGGGATTGCAACCAACACCCTAATATAAGTAATTACTAGAAGAATATAAAATCTGTAGTGCCCTGAGGGTAACAATAGCACCACAAAGTTCAAACATCTCCTTACTCCTGACTTTATTAAAATAAGCCCACAAACTAAAAATGTAGCAATAGGAAAGTTATGCTCATCTCCAAACATTACAAAAAAGATTTACTTGAGTATCTACTGTCTTACATAAGATGTCATACTTTCAATTAAAAATCAACCAAACAAATAAACTATAAGGTATAATACTATGTTGGCCAAAAAGTTTGTTCCAGTTTTTCTGTAACGTCTTATTGACAAGCCCAAACAAACTTTTTGGCCAGCCCAATATGACACATAATAAATGCAGTCTCAAGAGATGAGACAATCACCAAAATCAGACATGTCACAGATATTAGAATAAGCAGGCAGTTAAATATTATTAAAATGTTAAAAACAAACTCTAATTTAAAATGTAGATAACATGCAACATCAGGTGGATGACTGTAGCAGTAAAATGAACACTATATGAATAAATCAAATGAAAGCACAACAAGTGAAAAACATATTACCAGAGACAAAGAACATCTTTGGTGGTCTCATCAGTCAAGTCAATGCAGCTAATGAGATAACTAATTAATTTGAAGACAAGTCAATACAGATTATGCAATGTAAATCACACAGGGTAGGGTGAATAGTAAAAACATAGACAGAAGAAAGGATCCTAGAGTTGTGGGGCAATATCAAATGGTCTAATGTAAATATAATTGAAATTCTATAAGAAAAGGTAGAAAACAGAGAAGAAGTATTTGAATAAACAAAAGCCAAGAACTTTCCAAAACTAACGACTGTATCAAACCACAGGTCTAAGAATTCAGAGAACTAGAAGCAGAATAAAATTTCCCCTCTTTTCCACACATACCTAGGTGTATTATGTTCAAATTACTGAGAATCAAACCTGAAAAGAAAATCATGAGAAAAGACAGTGGAAAAAGGTGCAGTATAGAGGAATAAGAGAAAGGATTATAGCTTATGTTTTATCAGAAACATGCAAAGAAGAATTTGATGACGTGACATATTAAAATGCTGAAATGAAAAATATAACAGAACAGGGCTTCCCTGGTGGTGCAGTGGTTGAAAGTCCTTCTGCCAATGCAGGGGACACAGGTTCGTGCCCCAGTCCGGGAAGATCCCACATGCCGCGGAGCAGCTGGGTTTGTGAGCCATGGCCACTGAGCCTGCATGTACAGGAGAAATAAAAACATGCTCAAGTGCTTCCCTGGTGGCGCAGTGGTTGAGAGTCCACCTTCCGATTCAGGGGACACAGGTTCATGCCCAGGTTCGGGAAGATCCCACATGCCGCGGAGCGGCTAGGCCCGTGAGCCATGGCTGCTGGGCCTGCGCATCTGGAGCCTGTGCTCCACAATGGGAGGGGCCACAACAGTGAGAGGCCCGCGTACCAAAAAAAAAAGAAAGAAAACAAAATACATGCTCAAACAAAAACTGAGGAAATTCATTGCAAGTAGTCTTATTCAACAAGAAATGTTAAAGGAAATTATCCAATAGGAAAAATTATGATAGGAATAGGAAAACACAAAGAAATAAAGAGCACTGGAAAGAATAAAGGTAAAACAAAATTTATTTTCTTATATAAATACCATAAAGTATCAACTTCCTAAAACAAAATTATGAATTAGTAGTTTTCTAGCATATGTAAAATCAAAATACGTGACAACAACAGCATACAAAGTGTAAGGGAACAATTTAGAATACATTATTTAAAGATCCTTGTAGCACATGTGAAGCAGTGTATTATTTGAAGGTAATCTAAGATTAATTAAAAATGTCTGAGTCCTACAGTAATCACTAAATAAAGGGAATAAAGGAGTAACGACAGTAAAAGAGATAAAAACAAAATAATAAAAATGTTGAATAAAATTAACAAACAAATAAAAAACTAAATAGTAAAATAAATATGTTCCAAAAACTTAAAAATTAATAATAATAAAAAAATAAATACTAAAGAAAATAGAAAAAAGAACCTGAGAGGAGGTGGAATAGATGACATCTAGCAAAATGATAGATTTTAAAGAGGCATCTAAATGAAAATGGCAATCAATATAAGGATGTTAAAAGAAAAAATTTCTTAAGACTAATTCATCTCATAAGAATTCTAAAGTTTTATTTATTCTTGTGTAGACTATACTAATTTCAAATTTGTTTCCACCAAAACATAGCTGTGAATATTTTCTATTTCCTTTCAGAGCACATAACATGGGAATGCATGTTTTTTTATATAACCTTGGAAATTAGAATTTCACCACATGTAAATTTTATTACTTTAAATAATGTGATTTATATAAAAAATATCTTTATGATAACATGGTATTTGAGGCAGCTGTGGCATGATGTGATATCTGAGTTCATATGCTGGCTTAATAGTTTACATACTTTGAATATTGAAGATGGTCCTTAATCATTCTTCACCTATTTTCTCATAATTACAATGAAAATTGCAGTATGCATTTATCAGGAATGCTCGTTAAGATTAAATGAGGTTAATTATCTGTAAATATCTCTTACAGGTTATAGAATCAACAACTTTGATAGTAAATGATCAAGACTATTTCTATAAAAAAGAGTCATCAAGGTAGTTTTTGGCCTAAAACACTGAAAAATGCCTCTCTTTAACCTTATTTTTGTTCCTTAACAAGTTATGTTAATAAGTTATATAGAAGTGTTGTTTCTTTTAACTATCTAATTTTGTGTGTTTAAACTTGCACTGATTAATTTTTCTCAATCATAGAGTCATAAAACATGAGCCTTTGGAAAAAAATAAAAAGTTAGTAATCTTTTCTAAACTCATTAGTGAATAATACCTTCCACCAAAGCCTAAGCATCTACTTGAAGCTACCAGTAGTAAGTAAATCACTATTATAGATTGTTTTATTTTGAACCACTTTTATTCTTTCATTCATTCAGTCATCAATGGGTAATATAATTTTTCCAAGGAAATTTACACATATATCACATACATTTGTGAAAATTACAAATGTATAAGGAGAAAGAGACTGTATACTGGTTTTGATTATTGGGTCTATGGTTACTTTTGAGGGAGAAGAGGGATACAGGCAGGAAAAGGGAATGGCAGCAAGAGAAAGGATGAGAATTCTGGTGGGAGGAAGGTAGGATGCCCTGAAGCCAGTTATTACTTTCAGCACTTAATCTACCTCTGTGATATTTGGTGTCGATATGATCAAGCATAACTGATTTCCCACTAGTTAAATACATCCATGAGAGATCTGAAATAAAATGCATTTAGCTCCCAGTTGATTCCACAATTACATAGAACCTGAGCTGTTTGAATAAGTCTGTTGTGAGATGTACACCCCTTAGGTTGATGATCTTTCACAATATAAGGACCTGTGGGCATGGATGATCACATAATAATGAAGCATAAATGTTGGAAATTGATTTGGTTCATACCAACAAATATTTTTAAAAGTTTACTATTTGCAAACTAAATGCAATCGGTTAAACAGTTGGTTGGCCCAGGGAAAGCAACTGATAAAAACTAATGATTTGATTAAATGGACTGGATCAGCTGGGGAACTAGTACCATGTGGAATCAAAAGAGCATTGTGAGGAACCAGCAACACTAGAATCTTTGGAAAATTTTAAAATTTTGACTATATACTGACTATATGACTATATGAATTTGACTATAATGAAGTCCACTTTGATCCATCAAATCCTATTAATTTTACCTGAAAAAAATGTTTCGACTCTTTACTTCTCTTCATATTCTACAACCTAGTTTTATCCACCATCATATTTCTGGGTAATTGCAATAACCGATATTTAGTCTGTTTGTTTCAACTCATACTTCTTTCCTCTCTATATATATTTTTTCCTCAATACATCCAGAATTACTTCTTAAAAATTGATTTCAGGTCAACTGATTTCCCTGCTTAAACTATTAAATGATTTATCCCTTATGGGTAGAATATAATCCAGATTGCAAACCACAGTCATTGGATTCTTCATGATTTGGCCCTACCACTTCATTCTTATGTGTTCTGCCACTGCAGACAGCATTTTCTAAGCTCATCTGGATGCTTAACAGGAGGCACTGGCCAAGAATGCATAGCTAGGAGGAAGGAAGCACTCAGAGTATCTCTCTTCTTCATGGCTCCAGCCCTTACTAGGCAGGATCTCTGTGGTTCTGGCTTCAACTGGGTAGCCCCAGCTTCAGTACTATCTATTCAATTGTCCCTTTAGGTCTAGAGCTAGTAGCAGTTTTCCACTGTTACTGATCTCTGAATTGCCTCACCATCATCTAATTTGCACCTTAGCTCTTATAACATGTTTCTCTGTGTAACGTATTTCTTGTATTAAATTCCCTTCATTTGAAACGCATAGAAGTTTATGTTTCCAAGATAGTGCTCTGGCTAATACACAAGCATTGGCTTCTTTGCCTTCAATTATCAACTCCTGTTGGAAAAAGATGAAAGAGCAACAACTCTTTTTATGTCTTTATTTAGACAACAAGCCGGAATGTTGTTTGATGGTGACCTGTTATTCCAGTACTTCTAAAGCAGTGTCACCACCAAATCCTGTGGCATTAAAAAGATGGTTTGAAATGCTTCAGTCAAGTAGGGTAGGTCTTTGTGCCAGTCTTTCTAAACTCGGTACACTATTAAAGAGAGTTGCATTAGTTTGCCATAACAACATAGCAAAAAATAGATAACTTAAAGTAACATAAATGTGTTATCTTGCAGTACTAGAGACTAGAAGTAAGAAATCAAGGTGTTAGCATGGCCAAACTCTCTTTAAAGGCTCTAAGGTGGAATTCATCCTTGCTTCTTCCAGCTTCTCATTGTCTCAGGTATTCTTTTTCTTTTGACAGCATAACTCCAATCTTTGTCTTCATCTTCGCATAACAACCTAGCCTTTGTGTCTGTGTCTGTGCTCAAATTTTCCTCTTACAAGCCCACCAATCAGATTGGATTAGAACCTACTTTTGTGACCTCATCTTAGTTTGATTACTTCTGAAAGATCCTATTTCCAAATAAGGTCACATTTACTGGTACTGAGCTTAGGGTTTTCAACATATCTTTTTGGAGTACACAATTCAACCCATAACAGGAAGGATGGATGCTGTAAGGTCTCACTTTCCTTCTGTTCCTTCCTTTTGATACTCATTATTCCTCCAGCTTCCAAAACTAGTATAATGGAAGGAAGCAGGTTTTTGCCTAAATTTCTGCTCTAGGTCTTTGTCATAAACCAAAATTCCTCCATGAAAAGCATAAAAACTCCTATTTTGAATAAGAGGGTGCAATTATACAAGGATGCCCAGATTTATAGAAGCCAGTATTTCCAGGCCTCATGCCAACTTGACCACCTTATTCATGCTGCTGTCCATTCCAAACTGTTTACTGCCAGACAGCTACATTTATTGAACCTTTTATAGGGGCTGAAAAATAGTCACCTCATTGTGAGGTGTGACTGGCACAGCCCACATTGTAAACTTCTTAGTAATTCAGCAGTTCACATTGTAAAACAATCAGAGTCAATGCTGAAAAAGACAATATTTTATGGGCTTCCTGGGAATCCTGACCTCAAATCTTCTTCTAACATTTTCTAACCTAATGGGAATTAATTTACCATCTCTAAACAGCCCCCAAATACATTATTTTAAGATCTATTATTTACTGTACTGGTTAGCAAGCCTTTATTTCTTATTTATGATCAGGTAAGTTTTAATTGGAAGTGGGTTGGAAGTTGTCCAAGCTAGGTGAGTAGTGTGGTCCCTGTCGTAGGTTGATGTTACAAACATCTGGTTGTTGTGTGAAGTTATGCAAAAAATCATCCTGGAGCTCTCGCTTTTTCTTTTTTTTCCCCCTTTCATTTTTAAACTTTTGAAGCACTGTGGAATTTGCCAATTAAATCAAGAAAACATAAATAAATCTCTCTGACTTTGAGAGGGGTAGAATAATCCTTGTTTAAAGCATACTTCTCTTGACTAAATTATAAAATTATTTTCATGTGTTATGAGGGTTTTAATTGTTTTTACCCACAATGTGCTTGACTGAAAGAGTGTTAACCTACTTCTAATAAATGAAAAAGAAGTAGTTGATGTCCCATAACCTGAAGGTAAGAGGACAGATAGAGGGATAGAAAATTTGACCAAAAGTTTCATAAATATTTTTAAAATGTCTATCATCTGAGGTACATATTTTTAGGACCCGTTTAGAGTAAAATTGTTCCTCCTTTATATTGTAATACAACTACAGACGAGTTACTTCCAGTTCCTCAATGTGCTTTTGGAAGCATTGAGTACTTTGGATTGAGAGGTTTCTGGAAGGCCAAATTAAGTCATAAAATCTAATTGGTTTTAACTGTTCTTTATTATACATGTGTTGGTGACTATGTGGCTATTGTATTCTATTCCCAAAAGAGTGTAACTTGAAAAAAATCTGAACTTCAGTGTTGAAATAGTGATTCTTTGCATATACATTCGACTCTCAATTACATGCACTAATAGAGAGGACCTGCTGCATGATTGATTTGAAGAAAAAAAGATTATTTACAATTGTCTTCAGATTGCATTATATCACTTTTGCTGCAGCAGAATTGTCTTCTTCATTCTGTCTTACTCCAGTTATTCAATAAGTTTACACTGGTTCATTGTGAGAAGGGGAGGAAGTCATGGTGGCTTTCCTAGGTGGCCAACAGCTGGAAATTGAACAGTTCCCACAAATATATGCAAAGTAAGGCAAAGAAGCATTACAATACTTTACATTTTACCTTTCCTCTAGTTAATTTCTGAAATGGTAGGATAATAGTCATGCTGGGCAGTCTCTGTTCTTAGTTTTGTTCTTCCATTAGCTGAATCTTCCCCTTTGGCCCCAAGATGAATAAAATTCCTCATAGAAAGTCAAGCAGGAGAAGTCCCTGGTGGTCCAGTGGTTAGGACTCTGCACTTTCACTGCCAAGGGCACGGGTTCAATCCCTGGTCCGGGAACTAAGCAAGACAAAAAAAAAAAAAAAAAAAAGTCAAGCAGAATGACAGGTTAGAACAAACAATGAGCCTATTTCAGGATAATGGTTGCAATGATTAAGATACTCAGACCAGTGACGTTGATCTTTTTGTGTCTATTTCCTGATCTGTAAAATGGGAGTAAAATTCTTCCCTGTTAGCTGATCAGAGCTGTTTTAAATCAAATTAATCATTGACTTTGTCAAATATAATCTGTAGTTCAGACTTAAGGAAAAACAATTACAGGAGAAGATATTGCACCACTAAAGGAACACGGGCTTGGAGTAAAGACCCTTAGGTTTTATGTGCCATGATGCCATATATACATTCAAGCATACAGCTAGTGGATCAATTAGCACGCCTCAATTTGGCTCACTATGGAGTTGAAATTTAAGAAACTGTGTCTTATTTCTCAGTTGTAAGTATTTCTGAGTGTTAGTGATTTTTGCTTACTAAACTCTCTACCTTAGGTCATTGCAGTAGTTTTTTTTTGTTTTTTTTTTTTTTAGATATTGCCGTGTCATCAATTATAAATAAAAAATTAAATATGATGTTTTATATTTCAATTCAGAGAGAGAAATTGGTAATACTATGTCAGAATTTTTTAAATTGTAGTTAGAGGATTTTTAGGAGAACTTTAAATCCATTTATTCTCTCATTTATAAACCTACATATTCAATTGATAAATGTGTGGCATATATTTTTAAAATAAGGAAAATCTGTTAAATACAAGAGATATACTAGGCGTGATAAGACATGCAAAGTGATATTATACTGATATAGTTTACTTAGAAAGATGATAAAACAAATATGTGACAATAGAAGGTACTGAAACAAGTGATAGCATAAAATGGAATAAAGGTTGGCTATCTTTGATCAGATTGTTCTGAGAAGCATTGTGAGTTCAAGTGAAAATATAGAATGAGTGTAATTGGAAATAGGATGTAAAAGGCAAGTTGAGAGTCTGAATTTGAAAGACCTGTGTAAGGGATAATGAGTTTGGAATCCATCCCATTTTACTCACGAACCATTACTGTTTTGTGAGTAGGACATTACTGTCCTCACCTAGGAAAAAAATTAAATGTGGATCCTCACTAAAGTTATGAATTTGGCAAAGAAGGGACAGAGAATAAGCAGTGAAGTGAACTGATAGGAGGAGATTTTAACGAACATAGAGAAAAAATAATCTAACAAGGAGAAAAACATTTGATGCACATAACTGTTGAACAATTGATTAATAATTGTGACATAATTTAAAAAGAAAAGAAGTGGGGCAAGCCCCTGAAACCATTTTGATAAAGAGATTCATGTTTGAAGGCCCCAGACTTTAACTTCTCCTGTTGTTATTACTTTCTATTCACAAGTCCTTCCCTTTATATGGTCTCTCTCCTTCCAAAACCTATTGTGTAAATAAAAATAGTAGCTTATATTTATTAGAATATTAGTTATGATAGTCTGGGTTATGCTATGATGACAAACAATCATAAAATATTAGTGAACTAACTAAAAAGAAAAAGTCTTCATCACTCCAAGTTTAATGTAGGACTGTGTAATTCCTTAGGATAGTCAACCTCTAGCAGATCTTGGTCAGCATTCCAGGCCACTTGGGTCTTATGGCACAGAGTATGCCAACATGTATTCTGGTGATTGCTATGAGGAGAGATTCTTGTGTTGGCTCTAAGGCACATCTATTTGTAAAAGATATACTTCACTTGAACTTGTATTTCATTATCCAAATAAAGTTATGCAGCCACACCTAAATTCAGAGAGGTAAGCGCAGTCCTATTGTGTATGCTGAAAGGAGAAATAGATATACTAATGAATTTCATTAATGTCTGCCATAAACACTTATTACATGTCATTCACTGTTCTAAGAACTTTCCATGAACTATCTATAGTAACATGTGTTAATTAGCACAAACAATATATTACGTAGCGACAAATACAAAGAGAGGGTCAGGGCATATTCCCAGACCATGTGGCTGCAGAGTGTATCCCTTATCTACAATGTTATGCTTTCTCTTAAACCATTACTCCTTGAAATAGCCTTTGTATTTTGAAGGGAAAAAAAAAAACCTTAAGCTACAAGAATTACATACTAGCAGGTAAAAATTTGGGATTCTCTGAGAAAAAAGTCTATAAACCTTCTTCAGTTTCAATAAAATCCTATCAGAGTTAGTTTCTGCTTCAGTTTTGGTTGTAGAAATCTAGTTCCCGAAAAGACAGAATAGAGAAACAGAATTCAACTGTTGGAAATGAAAAAAAGGATGATGTAGTTGAATACTGTAAATAAAAAAAAATTAAAGGTAGTCACCTGTTTTGTCAGTTTGAATAGGGAGAAGGAGCCAATTATATAAAATTAATATAGGAGAAGAAAGTAACAAAAAGTCAAATAACTATTTTTTTCCCCTTACATGGTTCTTTGTCAAGGATAGGTGGTGTTATGTTAAACATTGTGAGAGGAAATAGTTTAAGCAATCTCAGTTTATTTAGGGAAAAACAAACAAACAAACAAAAAGATTTATGAAATGATAATAAATGTAAAATAGTATTATGAATAAATCATGTTGTAACATTATGCTTGGGGGCTTCATCATTCAGGAAAGGCATATGCTCTCCAAGAAATATAGCCTCCAGAGTACATCATTTTAAGATGGAGTATTTAGTGAACACATTAGCAAAGCTTAGTCTCTTATTTATGATCAGGTTGGTTTCAATTGAAAGTGAGCTGGAAGGCATCCAGACAAGTAGCTGTGGCCACTGGATTTGTCAGCCCTCAGTAATACGGCTGTTTGAAAAGTCTGTACAAACTCTTGGGATATAGGCAAGTTCTCATCAGATGTCCTAAAAAGCATATCTGCATCCTCTATTCATGTGAAAGCTAAACCAAAGGAAGACGTTAATTTAGAGAGGATATGACAAGTTCATCAGATGGAAAGAAGTATATAGCCAAAATAAGAAGAAATCTATGTATTCTAATTGTCCTCAGTGAAGGAGTTGAGATTCTGGATGTTTACTTCTCCTCTACAACTGCATGTAGTATTATCATAATAGGATATAAAGAAACTACCCAACATCACAGATACCACCCCCATAAAGACAATTATGGCAGTGCAAAATGTACCCCATCACCCCCTGCTTATTCCAGGAAATGGTTGACCACAGAAAACCCTCTGCCCTAACATTGAACAATCTTTCCTCTTTGAAATGTTCCCAAACAGCTTGCCTTCTTGCATCCTAAGGACAATCACATGTTCCTAAGAAGAATAAAAATAATCTCCCCACTTCTAAAAATTCCACTGTAATAGAACACTTGCCAATTAGAGACTGTCTCAAGATTTCTTCTTTCTTGGTCTATAAAATGTATTCACCCTTCTAATACGTTTGAACTCCTGCTGAAAAAAAAGTGATGGAAGACAGGGACCCCAACGGTAAGTTTATGAATAAGTAGCCTTCATTAATTTTGTCACTGACTTAGTTTTGTCTTTGACACTTATCTCAGTGCCACACATGGACACCACCAGATCTGTGATGTGGACTTTGGCTCTTGAGCAGGAGCTGAACCCACACAGGTCTTTTGAGCTGCAGCTGCTTCTCCAATTGCTCAAAATAGTAAGTCTTCTTCACTGGGTCCACCCTCTTTGTCTAAGAGTCCTGGTATTTTGTTCATTTGTTCATTCCTAGGTATTTGCATTTGTTGGAAATTCCCTTTTTGGTTTACATCCTTGGTGATCTGCCTCTGCTTGCTGTACTTTTAAATGTTGTTTAGTTATAAGGAAGGAAGTCTCAAGGTGCGAGTCTGTTGTTCCAAACAGCTTCCCAGGCTGAGGAGTTTGTGGTTTTCTCCAGACCTGTGTACTCTGAGGGCGACAAACTTTGCTCTTAGTCACCAACAAAACTGGAAGAGATTCCCCTCCTATCCTGACTATTCATCCTGAGAGCTTGCTTGAGAGCTTGTACACAGGGATTATTCTCCTTGTATTTCCATGGGTGGGAGTGGGGTACACCTTGTCAAATTTGTGTTTATATGTAACTAAACTTAAGGTAAGGGGCTTGAGACACAAAATGCGCTTTCCACTGACTGACCAGATCTTATGGGCTCTCCTTAATCTAAACCTCCTACACCTCTGAGAAAAATTCTACCTTCCTATATGACTTTTACACTACTAACTCTTGTGCCTATTTCTCGAAATGGCAGAATTTCACCAATGTCATTTAGCAAATGCCAGTGAAGTGGGTGTCTAATACCACTTTGGGGAACGTTTGATGTAGCAAAAATTACTCATTTGAGAGATAACTTAGGGAAAAGGAGAATACAATTGCTTAGCCCAATGGGAAATAATTTTAATTGGTACATTGAAGTTTCTAAGTGAAATTCTGACTCAAATTAACTTCTTTGAAAGATTATTTGGCCAAAGTAAGAAAAGATTTTGATGACACTAAAGAAGGGACAGCTTTCCCCATTAGAACCCTACCTCCTGTATATCTCATATTTCCTCATACCCTGCTGTACCTCTAGTTAGAGATACAGAATTCTACAGGCCCACCTTCTTCCTCTCTGTTCCCTGAACCTTTTCCTCATAAGTTTCCTACCACTTTCATCTGCAAATTCCTTTTAAGGTCAACTCAGTTCATAAGCCTAGAATGTCCTCCACAACTGGATTTAAACCTTGGTCCTGGAAATAATATTAGGGATTTTCCTAAGCATGTGAAAGACAGACAACTAGTCAGTGAAAACCTTAGAATCCTCCTCAGGATTTACAAGTCTGGCTTATCTGACTTTTCATCAATTAATCCATGTCTTAGTATACTCCTCAAATTCAAGATATAGAGGAGTTGTAGTGAAAAGCTATGGCCCTCACCGTTGCTAAAAAGCTGCTTTATTTTATGATTCCAACTTGGGCAGACAAACTTTTATACCAAGTTAATAGAAGCACACATTATTCAGGAACTATCATAGAAGAAATCTGATAAGTAGTTCCTCTTACTCAAAAACTACACTGCCTTCACCACCATACTCCACCTCACTTAGAAAGGTTGAAGGAAACAAAATCATTCTTAAGCAGAGACTAGCAAACCTCTCAGAAATTCTTGAACTCCTTTGACCAAAAGCACAGTCCCTAGCTGTTGTAGCCATCCAAGCCATCCCTTTGGTGCCATGTGAGTTATCTGCCTATGAATTTCTGACTAGAAAGCACAGCAGATAGTTCACCCCCCACCCTAGAATCTGCTCTGCCACATGCAGACATGGCAAAATAACTTAAAGGACTCATGTACACCAGTGTTATCACTAGTAGGTCAAGACTACCCTTCAGCAACATTTTCCTAAACAACCTCTTCATAATCTTCAAATGGGAGATTTTGTTTACTGGGAGAGACATCAAAGAAAGACTACTCTCTTAAACCTTGTTGGAAAGGTGCATATCAGTCATCAAGTGTGTCATTTCCAGGATGTTAAATGCTGTAGGGCAGCTGCTGTCTTGATGGACTGTACAATAGATGATCATGCAATACTCAACTACACAACAAGATAGACTATGAGCATAAAATCTTTAAGCAAGATGCCTATGATGGCACCCAACATAGTCAATGATGATTAGTGATGATAGCACAGTAGCCTTAGTCAAGGTTGATCTCTTGATTCCAGTAAGGAAAATGACCAAAAGGGAGACTGAGACACTACCTGCTATGGCAGCCACTTCCATGAAGATTATTATGACAGTTTGACCCCATAAAATCACCCCATCTACACCCCCGCCACTTGTTCTAGGAACTGATTCATCACAGAAGCCTCTTCATCCTAATGTTGAATATCCTTCCTTTTTGACATGACCCCAAACTGTTTTCTTGTCCTCTTTCAGTCAACCAAGTATTGCCAAATGTACCTGAAGACCAATTAGAAAGTGGTCCCAGCCTTATTAATTTTGCTCTGACTTAGTTTGTCTTTGAGAATACCAAATGGAGATATTGACAACTGTTACTTATCACTCACCACTGCCAAGCACTGTGCTTTTTCTCTCATCTCTCATGTGGTATTCACAATAATCTTGCAAGTTAAGCATTATTCCTGCTAAATAGACAGGAAACTGAAGGCTTGGAGAGTTGCAAGATTTTGGCAGTTGCATAGTAAAGTAGAAAATCTTAAGAGATTTGCAGTTAAATGGCAAATTAGAGTTAGAACCAGCACTGTAATCTAGTTTGGATTTCTAGTTGAGTTTTCTTGCTCCCTGACAGTAAAAACATTTCTTTTGTATCTACATGGTCTTCTCATAGGGCACAATTTTTTTTTTTTAAACTTCTGGGAAATCTAAAAAATAAAACACAAACTGACCCATATTTTGCTCCTTGGGCTAGGTTCAGTAACTCACAAGGTCAGACATGGGAGATTACTTGAGGAAAGGTAAGCATTGAGGAAAAGATGAGGAGGTGCTGGAGAATGTGAAAAGTTGTTCTATAAAGCCAAACAAGGAACGGTTATCCTAAGTTTTTACAGATGTGATTTTAAAAATTTCAGAATCAATTTCTAAATCTAATAAAAAATAAGAACATATCTCTAGTAAAATGAAAACAAATTGTATATTATCTATTGGTAGATGGTGTATAGCAGTGGTCCCCAACCTTTTTGGAACCAGGGACCAGTTTCATGGAAAACAATTTTTCCACAGACCGGGGAAGGGGGGGATGGTTCAGGTGGTAATGTGAGCAATGGGGAGCAGCAGATGAAGCTTCACTCACCTGAGGCTCACCTCCTGCTGTGCAGCCAGGTTCCTAACAGGCCAAGGATACCTGGGGGTTGGGGACTCCTGGTTTATAGTATACACAGGCAGACATACACAATGTTAAACTTTTTTCACTGATAGTTTAATTCAAATGAACATTTTTTACTACCTTAAACTTAAGTTTAAAAAAGTTGCAAAAGATTACAGAGAGTTCCAATTTATCCCTTCTCAGTTTCCTCTGATATGAATATCTATACAACCATTAAACAATTCTCAAAATTGGAAAATGAGAATTGCTATAGTGCTATTAACTAAAGACATTATTGAATTTTGCCAGTTCAATAATGAACTGTCCTTTCTCTGTTCCAAGAGTCTCTCCAGGACCCCACATCACATTTACCAAAATTTTTCCTTGGTCACCTCAATCTTTAAAGTTCAGCAGCCTTTCTTTGTCCTTCATGATCTTAATGTTTTTAAAGAGTACCAAACAATTATTTTGTTGAATGTTCCTCATATTGGATGTATCTGATATTTTATCCTAATTGGGATGAGGTCATGTATTTTAGCAGCAATACCCTAGAAATTATGCTGTGTCCTCCACAATATATCATATCAAAGAGGTCATGAGTCTGATATATCTCTTACTCCTGGGGATGTTAACTGTGATCACTTGATTAAGGTGGTGTCTTCTGGTTTCTTTATGGTAAAGTTACCTTCTTTCTCACTGTAGTTTATAAATATGTTGGGGAAATTACTTTGATAATGTGTATACCCTTTCATCTTAAACTTTAACCTATTAATTTTATAATAATTTACTGGAATGTATCTGTGACAAGTTTCACTATGATATTTGTCTTATAGTGATTTTATATTTCCCTCTTTTATATTACATTTATTTATGGAATTCTGCTAAAAGGAAGAGCTGCCTTTTCTTTCTCATTTATTCATTTATTTAAAAAATATGAATTCACATCAACATTTATGATATATGAGTATGAACTCAGATATTTGTTTTATTTTCTGTCATAAATACTGTAATTTTTAGCTTAATTTGTACATATATTCTCTCATTTTTATTAGGATATTGCCATTTTTTGAAGAGAAGCATATAACAAAATTATGCAAATAAAATAAAAGATCAGATTCAATAACCCTAAGTAAACCTCACTTTTAAACTTGCCTGAGTGAAAGTTAAAATTTTCATATTACAAACTCTGACATACAAACTGACATGTCACCTCAGACAATTAATTAATGCCAACCTTACACTTGACAATAGCAAATTTTGATCAATCTGATTTTGGTAAATCCAAGATTTACAAAGCTAAGGTCACTATTAGCAAAAGAAGTAAGTGTTCTCAAATCTCACTTTGCAAAAGGAGAGGAGGTGTTTTTGGTCTGTGTCAAAAAACACAAATAAGGTCCTCTAGAGAGAAATTCCCAAACTGTTCCTCAGTGTTTACAGCTATCTGTGAATCCCCTGCCTGCAGAGAAATCAATAAAAAGAAATACTTTGCTAAGACAGTTCCAGTAGAATTCCATCACCAATATAACCTTCCAGTAAAGCATCTTTTTCTAAAGGAAATGGATATTTTTTTTCTCCTAGGACATCCATGGTGGTGACTAAAGCATGTGAATGGAAACCATCTGAGCTCACAATAGTTTAATACGGTTATAAGATGAAGGCAAATGGCATATTTGACAATTTCTCCGGGATTCGCTTCCAAAAATTGAACTAAATAACCTGTTCTATGGAGTGGAAGATATCATCTGACAGAAGCACTGCTTACATTGTCTTGCTCTGCTTCAGGACACAGAGCAGTCTGATAATTTTCAAGCTCCATATTCTCCCCAAGATTGTTCTAATTTTGCATAGTTCCTTTTCTTGCCAGTAAGAGTAGCAATCTAACATGCTGCACAATAGTTTTCTTTCTTTGTCTTGGGTAATTTCAAGTATGTGTAAACAAAGATTTTAAAAATCAAGTTTTATCTCCCACCACTTGCAGATGCGTGCGCGCGCACGCACACACACACACACACACACACACACACACACACACACACACTCAGTTTAGTGCATGGTAAATGGAGAGAAGCACTTTTATTAACTAAATGCTTCCCTTGTTATGGATATTTCAACACAAGAAACACTGTTGATCTAGGATCCGATTTGAAACAGTGATGAAAAAATTATATCGACTAAATGATTTTTAAACATCAACATGCACCCCTTTTCTGACATTTTACAACTTTAGCTGGGTTGGATGTAAACTGCGGCTCCCATCTACAATCACAATATTCCCCCTTCCCAGTAACTCTTCCTGCCATTGTACTTTGGTGGTGATGACCAGCACCCTAACATTGTAGCTTTTGAATATTAGAAACTACACATTAATAACACAATTTAAACATAATTTGGTCTTGAGTACTTTTCCCATTTTAATTTTCTAAAAACATATACAAGAAATATGTGGTTTGTGTGTGTTTATGTATGTGTGTATGTGTTTGTTAGATTTTTGTTTCATTTTCTGGATCATCTAAATACACTAATGTCCCTGATCCTTAGTTAAGAAAAACCCTTGCCTTGGAAACAGGATTCTCAATTGTATAATATGATACTTCTCAGAATTATTGTTATGAAGAATACAAATGACAGTTTTTTCTCTTCTTTCTCCTGTGTGTGTATATATGTACATATATATACATATATAATTTTCTAGTTATAGAATAGTATAATATATATAATTTTGTAATGTATATAATATAGAGATAATATATACACATAACACACATATAATTTGAGATCTTGTTTTGTAATAGCTACATTGTAAAAGACACTTGTGGCATACGTATAGAAGGTAGTCAGTAAATATTGGATGTGTGCATCTTTGATTACAATTAAGAAAACCTCAGACAGAAATGAAGGATGAGTTGGATTTCAGGGAGAAGGGGGCTCCATGGAAGGGAACTAATATAAGGACTGGTGTGGTAACTCAGATGTGGTACTTTCTCAGTGAGTGCTGCATGGGAGGGCAGGGAAAGAGAAGGGTAGGCACATCTAAAAGGGACAGGAGGGCAGATTGTCAGAAGAGCAAACAGAAAGCAGACTAGCCTCTCTCATACAAAATCCTTTGTTTCAGAGATGTTGGAAATATTTCCTAACTAAAAGGAAAAGACTGTATTTCACTACTCCTTCCAACACATCTCTTATCACTGGTGTGAAGTAACAGGGTGTAAAAATGTGATTTAAACAGACGAAAGTGTTTCAGGAAGTTTGTTTTGAAATTAATACACAAATAACACCAACATATTCTTTCCTCCATGAGTTTCATCTGTACTTTACTTTCATGTGAGAGGGACATCTCAAATCAGGGATTTAAATGTTAGTCATGAATTTTCTTGCCTAGGTCCATATACCTTCCTTACCAAGTCAATGAAATTATAAAGTTATTAATTCATGTACCTTTCTAGCCTTATAAAGCTCCGCATGCAGGCTCATTGGCCAAACACATAAAATAACCTAAATTCTCCAGTTACACACAGCAGTAGGTTTTAAAACATCCGGTGAGAAAGTCTGTGGAGGAGGAGGTACACTTTTGTGGCTGTACTGATTACGTTTAAGTTGGAGACACCAAAGGCTTTGAAATGCTACAAACTTTCCTGAAAGGAAAAGCATTAAACACCATTCTGCCCTTACTCCCCTCTCATGATGTAGATAAAAAATAATTTCCAGGCTTTAATGGTGATTCCCTTAGGAACTTTAAGAACAATAAAGCATTTTGTTTTTGCTGCAATGGAAGTGCATTCTATCCTCTTCCTTCTAGCAGGGTAAACTCCCCAATACCTACCCACCCCCGAAAACTTCAGAAATCTAATATATCACTCAATACTTTTCATCAGGTCTTAAAGAATAGAGTAGGATGATCCTTTGCTTGATGCACCAACGATTTAAAAAATATATTTGTTGTACCTGAGAAGATGTGTGTGCCATGCAAGATTAATATGTATACAATTTTGTCAGCGGTCTACTATATCCAGAGGGAAACACATATGAATCCTTTTAGCTGTTGGTACAACATGCTGAACTACTTCTGTCCAGGGGCAATGTCACTGCCTTAAATTGTTCAGCTTTGTCCCTGCCTCAGGATATCCCGATTATGGCCGAAGTGGGCCAGACAAGACCATTAGGTGAGAGAATGAAACCTACAGAGGGTTAGATTCAGTCCCTTAAATCTTCTGCAGTTCAGGAAATTAATGTCATCCTCGACTCTGTATCTTTTGAAAAGTTGAATAAGTACCTTTTCAAGTCAGTTATTAAAATGAAAGTGTTTGTGCTTTTCTCCCCTCAGCATTTGGAAATGAATGTTTTAAAGTAAAACGAGTAAATCTGCGTCTTCTAGGCTGGTGTACAACATGGTAATATTTGCTCTATCATCTTTCCTAGAAACTATATTCTGAGAAGCCAGACTAACACTGCACTATAAGTAATATTAGATTACAAAGGATATAAAAGCTTTGAAGTTGAAAAATATCTACTTTACTTTCACCCAAAGATGACACTGGATGAGGAAGAAATAACTGAGGTCTAGGGGATGGATATTTCATAAAGCAAAAGGCATAAGAAAAGGCATATTATTGGTATGATAATCACAGGAATTAGTTGCTACCCTGTGCTACATAATAAAAGGAGAAATTACTCAAGGGTTCAAACCCCATGTCCATTCAGAGAAGAATTTTATATCTTGGAAGGCCTAGTATTATATTTTCTCTGAAATTATTCTCACATATTTGGAACAAATCCTGGACAATTGGTGTCAGTTTTATTTTTTATTTTTTTTTCTTTTGCGATACGCGGGCCTCTTACTGTTGTGGCCTCTTCCGTTGAGGAGTACAGGCTCCGGACGCACAGGCTCAGTGGCCATGGCTCACGGGCCCAGCCGCTCCGCAGCATGTGGGATCCTCCCGGACTGGGGCACGAAGCCCCGTCCCCTGCATCAGCAGGCGGACTCTCAACCACTGCGCCACCAGGGAAGCCCTAAATTTTTATTTATAATATTGGTTGAGGGGACTTCTCTGGTGATCCAGAGGTAAGGAATCGCCTTCCAATGCAGGGAAGGTGGGTTTGATCCTTTGTCAGGGAACTAAGATCCCACATGCCGCAGGGCAACTAAGCCTGCACACCACTACTCCTGAACCTCCGCGCTTCAACTAGGGAAGAGAAAACCCGCAGACCACAACTAGAGAGAAGCCAGCGTGCTGCAACAAAGATCCTGTGAGCCACAATGAAGACCAGACACAGCCAAATAAATAAATAAATAAATATTTTTTTAAAAATATTGATTGAATCAATTAACTTATCTAAACTATTTCTGCAAGTACTTATTTTCAACATGTTTATTAAATTCATGCAATCTAAATTCATGTTACTTATTACAGGTTCACTTTGCACTTTCAAAATTCTTTCTGTTAAGGGTGCTAATGCTAAGAGTTTTTTCCCTCCATCAAGCTTCAAGAAGAAGATCATAGGGAGAGTCGCCATGGTGGCTGAATAGGAAGATCCTGAATTCTCCTCCTCCCCCATGCACACCAACATCACAGCTATTTGCAGAGCAACTATTGACAAGAAAGACCAGAAGACTAGCAGAAAAGATCTTCTAAAATGAAAGCTATAAAGAAGAAATCACAATAAGAGTAAGAGAAGAGGATGGCATAGTCAAGACTCATGCCCCTGGTTGGGCAGCCCACAAATGGCAGGGTGATAACAATTGCAGAAGTTCTTTCCAAGGAGCAAGCCATCTGAGCTCCCCAGCCCAGGAGTTCTGGACCAGAAAGACAAACCCCCAGAACATTTGGCTTTGAAGACCAGTGGGGATTACTCTTAGGAGAGCCAGAGGGCTGTGGAAAATAAACTCTACTTTTAAAGGGCACACACAAATATCACACACTCCAGTACCCGGGGCAAAAGCAGTCATTTGAATGGAGCCTGAGTCAGATCCATCTGCTGATCTTGGAGAGCTTCCCAGAGAGGCAGGAGGCAACTGGAACTCACCCTGGGGACAGAGACACTGGCAGAACAATTTTGGGAGCCTGTTTTACCATGTGGACACTGGTGCTGGCAAGCATCAGTTTGGGACTCTCCCTCTAGCTTATTAGCACTGGGACCCAGCCCCGCCCACCAGCCTGTAGGTGCAGGTGTTGGGATGCCTCAGGCCAAGCAGCTAGCCTGGCAGGGACACAGCCTCCACCATCAACAGGCTGGCTTCCTTAAGACCTCCCAAGCCCACAGGCATCCTGGAACCTGAACCTATACACCAGAGAGCCCAAGACATGGCCCCACACTCAGTGTGCTGACCTTAGCTCTGGCACCTCTTCAGGGCCGTGCACCCATCCATTAGGACTAGGTATCACCTACCAGTGGGCAGACATCAACTCTGGGATTCCCAGGGCTTTGCAGCCAGAGATCCTGGGACACAGTTCAGCCCACAATTGGACCAGTACTGGACCCAGAACACCCTGGCCCCTAACCCTACCCACCAGTGGGAAGGCAGCAGCCCTAGGAACCCTGGATCCTGCAGCCACATACCTCAGGACCCAGCACCACTCACCAGTGAGACAATGCCAATTCCAGGATCCCCCAGGGTTCTGCAGCCAGATGCCTCATGACCCGACCCTGCCCTCCAGTGGTTGGCAGCCACCATCCAAGGCAGTGCTTGGCAACCAACCCAAACTGGGGTCAGCCATGCCTACCAGACTGCCCACCTTAATCAGCCTGCCACAACAGAAGGACACAGGCAGCCCATATAGGGGGCACTCCTAGAGTACTTAGCTCTGGTGACCAGAGGGGAGTGGGCTGCTAGGACACATAAGACATCTGCTACAAAAGACCACTTCTCCAAGGTTGGGAAACATAACCAATATACCAAATACATAGAAATTAAAAAGCAATTTAGGCAAAATAAAGTAATAGAGGAACACTTTCCAAATGAAGGGACAAGATAAATCCCCAGAAGAACTGAATGGAGGTAAACAAGTTACCTGAGAATGGTGAGGTGGGGATTAAGTGGCCTTGAAATGCCTGTTATGTCACAACAAATAGACGATCACATCCATAGAAATTATGGTCAGTCTAATCAGCCACAGTATACTTGTGCAACTTGAAAGTCCATTAAACATTTTTTTTTCTAGTTCTACTGACATCTGTGATACTATGTATAGCATTGTGTTTTACATACTTTCATAATGACAGTCTCCTGAGAATTATGCACAGAGGTTGCAGCACATTACTGAGCATGTTCCTTCCCATCTATCTTGCCTCCACCTTCCAAACAAGAAAGGAAGAAGGAAGATAAAACACTCTTTAGGTTATACAGAAATGGGGGATTATATTTAGTGAAATAACTAGAGTAGTCTGCTCAGAAATATTTTGTATGGATTGTCTTTATTTGAATTTTATTATTAATTTACCTAAAATATTACTGAAATACCAATTATCATTCATGTATGAAAATCAGCCCTTTTGTACATGGGTAAGTTATCTACTTAGATGTCCACAAGAGTCAGAAACATAGCATATGTGAGATAAAATGTATACTCTCTAGACCCCCAAAATGTTTACCTTTACCTCAGTAAATGGTGCTACCATTCATCTAGCTTAGGCAAACTTCACCATCCCCACCACTTCCCACCTCAAAGCAGTAAACAAATAATGTCGGCTTATTTTTACCATTATACATCCTGAATCTGTTCATTTCTCACCAATTACATAGCTGCTTCTAATGCAAGTCACCATCATCTCCATCTCTCTCTACTGCACAACTGTACTAGCTTTCTAACTGGTCTCCTCACTTCCATTCTTCACCTCCTGACTCTCAACAGAAGAGCTCAAGTAATTCTTTTAAAATCTTTATCACATAATTTTAATGTCCTGCCCCCAAGTTACTATGGTTTCCTGTAACTCTTAATATAAAATCGAAACACTGAATGGTTGTCTACAAGGCCCTGTCTATCCTCCAACTTCCTCTCCTCATCCTCTACATTCTCTCTTTGCTCAGACCACACTGGCTTCCCAGTTGATTGATTCTCAGGTAAATTTCAGCTCCATCCTGCTTCACTATCTTTGCTCTTCCCTCTGATTAGCAGACCTGTCTCCAAAAATTATTGCAGGTTTTATTCTCTCACCGTTTTCATGCTTCTGCTGAATTTTTGTGATCAAATATTCTCTGATTAGTTAATATTAAAAAATCCTCTTGTAACACTCAAACTCCTTATCTTGCTTTATTTTTTCTTGCATAAAAATTTCAATACCTAACATATTATATAATTATATGTTGTTGTTGCTTTGCTGTCAGACCATAAATTATAAGATGCTAACATTGTTTTTCCAGAGTCCATAATAGATGATCAATCAATCAATCAATCAATAAACAAGTAAATATTTGTTCAATGGCTGAATGAGTCAATAAATTTGAATGTACCTATATACAATCTAGAGTGTGATGATCATACTGAAAATCTTTGATTAAGTCAGAAGACCAGAAATCTATTCAGAGCTGTCTCTGTCTAGACAGGTGATGGTTTTAGAAGTTAAGTCATCCATCCAGGCCCCATCCCCCCATCACTATGTAGTACAGGTGTCTTAGGCTACCGCACTATGGCAATAAATATATATTCCATAATAGTTTCAAAACTTTGCTCCAGAAAGCCCTCACAGAACCCACCTGTGTTCATCTTTCCATTTTTACGTCTTCCACTCTAGGTGTATGATGCATCCCTTCTGATGCACAGTGATTGCAATATGGGAACACCCACAGAAGGGGATGTCATTTCTCCAGGGCCCTGGTGAGAGGACTGAGCCCCTCAGGGCTAGAAGCATCAATGTTACTGCACTGTGTTCTGACAATGCCCCAAAGGGAACTTAGTGAAATATACTCTTCTAATTATACTCTTCTAATTTACCCCACATTTCTGAGAATCTGAGAAACAGGCACATATTTTGTGCCACCTATTTTCCTGTACCAATACTATCCCCTTGTTTTTCCTCCATGTGGGAGGGTGAGTCCAGAATTCCTCACCATAACATGTATCTGATAAAAACCTAAAACCTAGGGTGTACATAATTGAGGTTCCACCTAAGAATGTAATCTAAAATAGTTAGAAGGGTCTACATCTCTCAAAACATTTAAATCTTTTAATAGAAAGCCAGCAAGTATGCTATCTTTCTCTCATTCGAATTCATTAATGCAAGTTTAGGTGGTTTCACATTTGCATTGCTAATAGCCCTCCCTCAAAGTGTGTTGACATTGTAGGTTTTCAATGTTGCTTTTTTCCTCTCGCTGATATGGGTAATCTTTTGCAAGGGGGCTAACTTTTTAATATAGGCCTCAACACCTACATAGTTGTTTTCTTTCTCAGAATTCCTTTAAAATCTCAGGGATCTGATATCATCCCTACTTATTTATTTAATTATAAAAGAATATTCTTTGTCAGATGTGATGATAAACTTACTGGAAGCCACTAGAGACAAGAACCTGCTTATTTCTAGTGTTTGTTTCTCTTCTACCCTGACTGGAGAAAGAACCTCCTTCCAGAGGAAAACTGGAGGTTTCTGTCAATCAAGATGTTGAAACAGTCTTCCGCAGCAGGGGGGGTCTCCCTCCCCCTCCCTTCGCCTGCTGGTCAGTGCCTTCACATGAACTTCCTGTGGTCAGTGCCTTCCCCTGAACTTCCTCAGAGGCCTTGAAAGTTCAGGAGTACACGTTAGCCACCGCTTTCCCTCCCAAAATGTACAAAGAAAAATGCGTAATGTATGATAATGGTCGAACTAATAAGAATTAAAGTAAATGGTGTGATATAAAAAGGCTTTCAAACAGGATTAATAATTCTGCAATTTGTTATACAAAGTCAGTTTTTTCCACTTGCAGAGCAAAGTTGCCTGGTGGGTTTATTGGTTCACTCATTATTAGGTATATGTCACTTTTATAGTTTCACATTTTTATAGTTTATTAAAAAAAGACATCATTCATGAATAAAACATTTTGGCTCTAGGCTGCTATACACTGAGGTTGGTCAGATAGATTATACCACCATCCCTGATTTAAAATAATAACCAAAAAAAAAAAAATGGTCATGAAGAACCTAGGGGCAAGACGGGAATAAAGACACAGACCTACTAGAGAATGGACTTGAGGACACGGGGAGGGGGAAGGGTAAGCTGGGACAAAGTGAGAGAGTGGCATGGACATATATACACTACCAAATGTAAACCAGATAGCTAGTGGGAAGCAGCTGCATAACACAGGGAGATCAGCTCAGGTGCTTTGTGACCACCTAGAGGGGCGGGATAGGGAGAGTGGGAGGGAGGGAGACGCAAGAGGGAAGAGATATGGGGATATATGTATATGTATATCTGATTCACTTTGTTATAAAGCAGAAACTAACACACTATTGTAAAGCAATTATACTCCAATAAAGATGTTAAAAATAATAATAATAATAACCAAATATACAAAGTAAAAATAGTAAACTATTAGATAACATAGAGGCATATAGGGGGAGTATTCCAAGCTGCAAAGAGACGTTCATATCTCAGGTGGATTCCTCAGCATCAGTGCCTTTGTTTTTCTTGTCCACTCTCTGGACAGCACCTCTCTAGAGCCCAGAATCTTTTATTTCTCCTGGGTTCTTCTGTGGCAATGCTTACTTTGGTCCACATGAGTTTACTGGGGTTTCTCTCCCCCTCACTCTTCATCACACAGGACTACAGTGCATCTGAGGTGCAATTCATGTGCTGCTATGAATGAAGTGGAGACATGTAGCCTGATGGGCATTTTTTTTTTTAATTTATTTTATTTTTTTGGCTGTTTTGGATCTTCGTTGCTGCGCTCAGGCTTCTCATTTCAGTGGCTTCTCTTGTTGAGGAGCACGGACTCTAGGCACACAGACTTTAGTAGTTGTAGCATGTAGGCTCAGTAGTTGTGGCTCATGGGCTCTAGAGCACAGACTCAGTAGTTGTGGTGCATGGGCTTAGTTGCTCTGTGGCATGTGGGATCTTCCCGGACCAGGGATCGAACCCATGTCCCTAGCATTGGCAGACAGATTCTTAACCACTGCACCACCAGGGAAGCCCTGATGGGCATATTTAATTTTAGCTCTTTTCAATCACTCTGCCCATTTGAGAGTTCAGAGCTAAGCATCATCTAGTCAATTAGAGCTCTATGAGTAATATTTCTGTGTGTTCACACATCGATTTGGTTGGCGTTACATGCTATGCTTATCTTGTTCCTGAGAGGTCTGGCAAAGTCATGAGGAGGACGTCCTAGATATTGTGTAGGTCCCTGTGGTTATATCAGGAGAAACAGAAAAATTCATAGTTTGGCCTATTTAACAGGAACTGTTAGTTTTGTGTGTCTGCACCAGGAGTTAGCCTAACTATGTTGTTCTAACCCAACACTGCTCACTACTGTAATCATAGCATTGGTAGAAGCATGAGCCAGTCACAGCAAAAGGAGATGTTGGAGGAGAGCGAAGAAAAATCGTGAGACTAAAGATATTTTCCCCTAGCTTTCTGCCTTCCACACTTAAAACTCATGCTTTCCATTCAGAGTAAATTTTCTATCACTGCCATGAAAATAAAAATTATTTCTTAAGAAAAAAATCAATAAAACTTGATAAATTTACCTTTTCTCCATGATTCAATTAATTTGAATTAATGTATAACTGTTACATGGCAGAAACCATGGGCAGAGCCAGAAGGGGATACACCTATGATTGCAACTGTTGCTTTTCAAACTGATATTCTCCCTTAGATACATTCTTTTCCTATGTATCTATAATTCTGAAGTTATTTTTAACTTTGCAACATTGTTAATTACCATTTTTAATTTATCTTAAAAATTAGAAAACTAAACAAAATAATGAACACATTCAAAATTAAAGTCCATTACATTGACACTTGCAGTACTATAAGCTAGCTCATTGTTTCATCTCATTTTAACAAATCTTTAAGTAAATAGTTTTAAAAAATGATTAGTATTTTTAAAAATTATCTGTACTTGAACATAGCTTTTTCTCTCTTTTTTTTTCTCTCTCTTTTGTTGGTTGTTGGAAATAAAGTAACACATGTAAAAACACTTGGTATACTGGTAAATTGAAAGACTCCAGGAACGTAGAATATATTATCATTAAGAGGTAAGGTTTTTTTTTGTTTTGTTTTTTTTTTGCGGTACACGGGCCTCTCACTGTTGTGGCCTCTCCCGTTGCGGAGCACAGGCTCCGGATGCACAGGCTCAGAGGCCATGGCTCACGGGCCCAGCCGCTCCGCGGCATGTGGGATCTTCCCAGACCGGGACACAAACCCGTGTCCCCTGCATTGGCAGGCGGACTCTCAACCACTGCGCCACCAGGGAAACCCAAGAGGTAAGGATTATAATAAACAGAGAGTCATGATTTCTCACAAGCTACTAATATTATTTCATATCCCTGTAATCTCAAGCTCACAGCCCTCACTTCACAATTTAATTTAAGGTATGAGAGGCAATGGAATCTGCTTTTAATTTAATTAATTTCTATTTCAAAAAGGAATCAAGTCAGTCAGTCAAGCAATCAGTTCAATCAATCATTTTGACCCCTACCTGTCACCAGATTCCTGTGATATTTAACTGAAATATGATAGAAATATCTAATTTTCTGTTACAACATATGTGATATAAAAATCCAATCACTAGGGACTTCCCTGGTGGTTCAGTGGTTGAGAGTCTGCCTGCCGGTAGGGGAAGTGGGTTTGTGCCCCGGCCCAGGAGGATCCCACATGCCGCGGAGGGGCTAGGCCCATGAGAAATGGCCACTGAGCCTACGCGTCCAGAGCCTGTGCTCCACAACGGGAGAGGCCACAACAGTGAGAGGCCTGCTTACTTCAAAAAAAAAAAAAAAAAAAAAAGTCCAATCACTAAAACAATATTTGTCCATTTTAGGATCTTACTCAGATATCCAAAGCAGTCAATCAGAGGTTACCCATCAGACAGAGATGGTTTTGGTGCCCTGGTTAGGCTCTCTTAGTGTGAGAAAAGAAAAGCACAATTCTCCATAATTCTAGATAATACCCAGCCTATTGGAGAGACATGATGTGTAATTGGGCCACTCTGGAGAAACTACCTATTTGCAGCATTTATGATAAAGAAGAAACTTAACAAGAACATAACATAAGGCAACCCCCAAACTTGCCTACCTTAGTCATGATAAAGCAAAGCCTGAAGCTTGCCTTGGAGAAGAGGCAAATGGACATCTTTCTTACTCAGAGGCAGCTGCTAGCATCAGCAATGTGTTATAAATGTGATGTGTCAAAACTTTCCCTGAAGAAGCAAAACTTAAAGACCTAACAGATTCTCAAATGTCTAGAAAGATGATTTTTTTTGTTTCAATTTCAAAAAGAAATCCCATGGCTTCTTCAGAGACTGTATATAGATTTCCCTAAAAGGTTTACTCTTTCAGAGCATCCCACAGTATAAAACATATATTTTAGCTAGATCTAGTTACTTTATATCTTTTTCTTGATATTTAAGTTCTTCATTTACTTCACAGTTATGTTGAGTCATGTATAATTAGGCTAATACTGATATATTGATAAACAAAGGCTGTTACTGATAAAAATATTGTGAAAAGCATAAAACTGATGTATCAGGTCATATATAACTCAACAGAGCTTTTGGAAAATAAACATTTCTGGGTCATTGTGTAATAAACACATAATATATTGTCTGCATTTTTTATTTGCAAGGATTTTAGTTTAGAGTTACATTTATAAGGTTTAGGAAATGTGACTGAAATCTCTGGGCTCATATTCAGCACATGTAGGAAAAATAAGAAAGTCATTGTTTCTTGAAACTATAGATGGAAAACAAATCAATTCTCTCCCATTTCCATTTTCTTATGTATAAAAGAAATAGAGCTTCATAGTGAAAAAGCAGGTGGAAATAGTACTGGAAACTGGCTTATGACAGAAGAATTTCCATTTCTGTTTGTAAGAAATAAATATAGGCATTTATGATGAAGATAAATAAGGGCTGCTAAAAAAATGTTGTCCTTTGTTCCAATATTCAGACTTCGGCGAAGTCTCATGTAAATGATAGATAGCAGGTGAGCTGGGCTCAGGTGAGTTAAATGTATCAGCCAACTAACAGGAACACACAAAAAGATGCAACTTATCAATGCTTCTCACTAAATATAAGTCACTTAAAAATTGGCAAATTCAAACAAGCTCAAGTCATGAGATTGGTCCCTTTTCCCCCATGTTAGAAATATGAAGTTTATTATACAATTATATACACATATATATGTGTGTGTTTCTACTTCAATAACAGACACTCAGAAGAATATACTCACAATTTCAATGTCTTAACAGATACATTTTATATATATATATATATATATATATATATATATATATATATATATATATACTTACAAAGGCTTGTTAAAGAATATTCTTTCTATCATTACTTATTAAAAATTAGAAACGACTTAAATATCCCTAAATAAGGGATCAGGAACACAGGGTTGTATGATATGTATAAGATGAGATAATATATTTCATCAAAACTCATACTTTAAAGAATAAATAGTGTAAGGCACTGCTCATGATATAAAATTCCATGAAAACAAAATATAACTGAACTCTGTGTATGAACTGGCACAACTTTAAATAAACAAATGCATAATAAATGACTGAAAACACAGGACATTTACAGAATTGCTTGTAAGTAATTCTCTAGAGTCATGAGATTATAAGTAATTTTCATCGTCCTGATTCTCCTAAGTTTTACATTTTCCAAAATCCCTTTCCATAAATATAGATTATATTTGTTAGTATAAGAACAAAATTTCAGTTTTTGTAGAATTTGTATTCTATTAAAGGAGTCTGAAAAGAAACAAGTAAAAAAAAAAATCCCAAACTATATCTATATCTATTTATGAATCTACATATTTAAACATATCTATATCTGTTTATCTTTCATTTTAAGTGATAAGTAACAAAGAAAAATAAAGGAGACTTAAGTGATGGAGCATGGTGGGGTGAAGATGGGGTCGGGGAGGCTAGATAGTAAAGACATTGATGTTGAGTTAACATTTGAAATAAAGTTGAATGAAGCAAGGAAGTAAAGAATTAGAAGGGTTAGGATAAGAACATTTCAAGCAGCAGGAATAGAAGTAAAAGGCTCTAACATAGAATCCTGTTTAGCAAGTTCAAAAAAAATCAAAACAATTATGGTTTTGAAGAGCCAAGATATGATGTTAGAAAAATAAATAGAAACAAGATTGTGAGGGTCATGTTAAGAAATTAGGGTTTCTAGACCATGTTAAGAAATTAGGGTTTAATTCTAAACATTATGGTAAATAAATGGTGGGATTTTAATAGGTAGTATTGTGATATAATTTATATGTTATACAGATTATTGGTTTTGTTGTATAGAGAACAAATTATAAAGGGGAGGTTAAAAGTAAGACACTGCAGGGGCTTCCCTGGTGGCGCAGTGGTTGGGAGTCCGCCTGCGGATGCAGGGGACGCGGGTTCGTGCCCCGGTCCGGGGGGGTCCCGCACGCCGCGGAGCGGCTGGGCCCTCGAGCCATGGCCGCTGAGCCTGCGCGTCCGGAGCCTGTGCTCCGCGGCGGGAGAGGCCGCAACAGTGAGAGGCCCAAGTAATGCCAAAAAAAAAAAAAAAAAGACACTGCAGAAACCAAGAATGGAAAAGATAATGGCTTGAGCTAAGGTAGCAATAGTGGTGGTGGCAAAAATTCCCCAGGTTTGGAAAATATTTTGTATGGAATAACAGGAGAAGGATTTAACAATAACCTGTATATTTTTTCTGTAAGCTCCTGTGTTAATGCAAAAGACTGGGAAAGACAGGTGGGGTAGGTTAAAAAAAAAAAACTAGAATTCTAGGCATGTTAATTTTGATACGTCTATTAGATATTTCTGTGGAGAACGCTGAGAAGATATTGGAACACTTAAGTTTGAAACTTAGGAAAGAAATTGAGGCAGAAAGATATAAATTTTGGAGTAAGAAACATATAAATGAAACTTAGAAGAAACACTAAAAATAGACAAGAATTTAGGGTATTCACCACCAAAGGCTGTTGTTGATACAGAGAGAGGATACTCTGGAACTAGGCAGAAAGATAAGATTTTTAAAACAATGTCAGTTCAGTGATGAGAAAGATATCTGTAGCTAGAGATAAAAAGAAGTTTTGACCTAATCTTAAATTTTCAACATCTGAAAATCAAATTGCAAAGGCTGACTATTGAGTGAGATCACAACCTAGCATAAGTGCATATCCTGCTCCCAAAATGCAATTATTCTAATTACATAGCAATTACAGTATATCCACAGAGTAAATTACCTAGTTATTGGCATCCTGTGGAATAATCTAGCCATTTCCTCTCAATGATTACACTATATTGCAGGTTTTCAGGGCAGTAACATGATTTCTTATCAGACATTGTTCCCTAACCCTTCAATTTCTTAATTTACATCTCTTTTTTAGCTTTCTATTCTCTTCCCTAAATTAACAGACACAATTTTGTGAACATGTAAAACATGATTTTTGTTTTGGATTATTCTTAAAAATTAATTTTGTTATAAATTATTACACATATTAAAGTGAAGCTGTATAGGAAGAGTGGAACCAGTCTTTTAAGATGCTTAATTCTGCTGAAATGGCCATATTAATATCTACATCTCTAAAAGAATGATTTTATCTGATCTAAGCTCTGTATTTTCTTATCAGCATAATATAGTCATTAATTTAGATGATATCTAAGTATTTGAGAATAAAACTCTATGCTGCATTGGGTAACTGGGACTCAAGCAGAAAGCAAAACTCTTAATGGAATAAGAAGTTAGAAGAATAAATTCTCCAGACTGAAGAATGAGGGATAAATCTCAGAATATAAATAGTTGAAGAAAAAAGATGTCCCAAAATTTGTATAGAACTCTGCCTAATTCCATATGTGACTTTTCACTTAGAGATCCACAGAAGAGAACAAAGGGAACTTGCATAAAATAACAGCTAAAATAAGTGAGTACAACCTTCAGTAACTGCCCATCATAAGTATGACAGAGTTTGGATTTTAGGTGCAGTCAAGTTAAACATCTTGGATAGGATAAAAATCAGCATTCCTCAGAAGAAGATATCAGTATCCAGAATCTCTAAAACATATAATCTACAATTCCAGTATTGGATCAAAAGTTCTAAACATATGAGGAAACAGTAAAATGTGACCAATTATCAAGAGAAAAGGCAATTATTGGAACCGTATGCTGAGATGACCCAGATATTGAAATTAGTGTTAAAACTGCTATTATAAATATGTTTAAGGACTTAAATAAAAATATAATTTTAATAAATGATCAGATGGGGCAATTTCAAAGATAAATGGAAACTATAAAAAAGGAACTAAATGGAAATTCTCAGAACTGAAAAGTATAAGAAAAATTCCAAGATTGACTTTGTATACTCATGAAAGCAAAAGAGAATACCAAGTGAATTTGCATAGAAAAGTCAATAAAAAGATGTAATATGAAGAAATGAAATTTTAAAAACTAAAAATTATTTTGTATTCCTTTATATTTATGTGTATATTTGCCACTGTTAGTACGTTTTATGCATTTCTATAGTTTCAAGTTTTCATTTGATACCATTTCTTTCCAGCCTGAAGGGTTCTTTAAAAGAAGTATGACTTTTTAAAATAAAGGATATATAATTACTTTGTGAGTGATGATTTTTCCAACATATGTAAATGCAATGCATATGACAATAGCATAAAAAGTGGAAAGAGTGGACAATGCAGCAATACCATTACAGCTGTCTAACTATACATAGAGTTCTACAACATTTACTATAAATTGAGTGCTTTGTTAAGCATACACTAATATTTACAGAGCAGCTATTAAAGAATGAAATGAGCCATACCTAAAATCCAATGAACAAATTAAAATATAATATAAAAAAATATTTAACACAAAAGAAAGTATAAAGAATAAATAGAAGAAAAGGTAGAAAAAATAGCAAAACAGAATAACTAAATCCCACAGTATCAATAATTACATTGTGTGTCTTTGAGCTGAAAACTACAGTTATAAGGTAGATATTGTCAAATAAGATATAAATTAAGATTAATCCATAAGCATTCTAAAATATGACACAGGATTAAAATAAAAATATAAAAATTATATACCTTAAAAAATAAGTATAAGAAGTCTGGTCTATTAGTTTCTTACCACTACAGTAACAAATTATCACCAATTTGGTTTTTTAAAATAACACAAATATGTTACCTCATAGTTTTGTAGGTCATAAGTCCAAAATGAGTGCCACTGGACTCATTCAAGGTGTAGTCAGGTCTGCATCTCTTCAAGGGGAAAATCCTTTTCCTTGCCTTTTCCATTTTCTAGAAATGACCCCATTTCTTAACTCATGGCTGACTGCCATCTTAAAAGTAGGCAATCAAATCATTCTGAACTTTGCTTTTGTTGTGTCACTATTCCTTCTCTGACTGACTCTCTTTCCTCCCTCTTTCATTTATAAAAATCCTTGTGATTATATTGGACTCACTCAGGTAATTCAGTATAATCTGTCCATGCCTAGGTCAGCTGATTAAATACATTAATTCTTTTTCTCCATAAACTTTTCACAGTCTCTGGAAATTAGTATGTGGATTTTTTAGTGGGTTATAATTATGCCCATAGCTGGAAATACTATCAGATGAAATAAACTACTAGACAAAACATATTGCAAGGGGTAAAGAGAAATATTACACAATAACACGAATTTGCTTTACTAGAATTAAATATTTTAAGACAGCAGTCCCCAACATTTTTGGCACTAGGGACCAGTTTCATGGAAGACAACTTTTCCACGGACCAGGGGGGTGGTTTGGGGATGATTCAAGCACATTACATTTATTGTGCACTTTATTTCTATTATTATCACATAGTAATACATAATGAAATAATTATATAACTTATATTATATAGCTCTGTAATCTTGTTTTGGTTTCTGTCACTGCAGAAAACACTGCTTCACAAAGATAGGATGTTGGAAATGGAAGCAGGCTTTTCAGTGCTTTTGTGGAAATCTCAGGATATTCTGCCTTGACTTTAATCCAGAGCATATGGAGATTTGAAGTGTCTCAAACATACTTTTAGGCCACCATCATTTGAGCTCTCAGGCAGTTGATCCTCTTCTAGCATGGAGAAAGTTGATTCACCTGGCTTTTTCACAAATGGGTCATGGATCCATTCCTTCCCAGGTCGGGGTCTTTCATGTTTGAGAGTAACGTTCAAACTCTTTTGAAAGCTGAGATAGGTGATCATGAACCAACTGGGAGAAAGAAGGCCCTGATTCAGTTTCTTTCAAAATCTCTGCTAATGTTTGAAACATGTCAAAATTCACAGTGTTTACTCATTGCCCCCAGAATTCCAGTTTGGCTTTGAATGCAGCCACTTTAATTGACAACTTGAAAACAGTTGTCGTTCTTCCCTGATGAATATGTCACACAAGTAAGCAAGTTTTGCAACCTATTCTATGTCAGTGAAATGGGCTGCCAGTGGTGACTGTTTTTCTAAAAGAAATCTCTAGAGTAGCTCTCATAACTCAAAAGCTCTGGCCAGTGATCTACCTTTAGAAAGCCATCTAAGAGAAGACATGTGTGCTCTGAGTCCATCTCCTCAGAGAGCTGCACAAACAGACGTGAGTTAAGGGCATGTACTTTAATGTGTTAATAATTTTATTCACGTCCTGTAAAACGTTGTTAAGTTCAGGTGACATCTTTTGGCGAACCAGCATTTCTCTATGGATGGCACAGTGCATAGACTCACATTCAGGATTGACCTCTTTGACCCGAGTAGTGAAACCAGAAAGCTGTCCAGTCATGGCAGTCGCTCTGTCCGTGCATTACTGACACAAAATTACCAATTCAGTTTTCCTGATATGTAATCATTCAAAGACTTGAATAGTTTTGCAGCTGTGGTGTTGGTTGGAAACAAAAGTGCACATAACATATCCTCATGCACACCCTCCTGAAAAATATATCACAAAAACAAGCACTTTTGCCTTGTTGTCAACATTGGTAGACTTATCAACCTGGATTTATTAGTCACCACAGTGACTAATAAATCTTCTCTAACAATTGTGCCTCAATATCCTCTGCTATTTCATCAATTTGTGTAGTTATGGTGCTAGCTGAAAGAGTAACATGTACCACCTTTTTAAATGCATCCTCTCCTAAATGTTCATGACAAATGTCCTTAGCAACAGGCAGGATCAACTCTTCACAAACAGTAAAGGGCTTCTTAGCTTTAGCAATGTGGTTAGCCACTAAAAATAATGCTCTCAGTGCAGATACATTTGATGAAGTGGTAGCCTTCAATAATTGCTTCTATTCTTCATGTTCACTTTTATTTTCTTTTGAAAAAAGAAAAATTTGTCCTTTTTTAATATTTGTTTATTTTTAAAATTTATTTATTTTATTTGTTTATTTTTGGCTGTGTTGGTTCTTCATTGCTGTGCTTGGGCTTTCTCTAGCTGAGGTGAGCAGTGGCTACTCTTCCTTGCAATATGTGGACTTCTGATTGCAGTGACTTCTTTTGATGTGGAGCACAGTCTCTAGGTGCTTGGGCTTCAGTAGTTGTAGCACGTGGGCTCAGTAGTTGTGGCTCATGGGCTCTAGAGAGCAGGCTCAGTAGTTGTGGTGCACAGGCTTAGTTGCTCCGCGACATGTGGCATCTTCCCGAACCAGGGCTCAAACCCATGTCCCCTGTAGTGGCAGGCAGATTTTTAACCACTGCACCACCAAGGAAGCCTGAAAGATTTGTCTTTTAATGCAGAGTGCTTGGACTCCATTTGGTGAAACAGTTTTGAAGGTTTCATGGTTTTGTTGGATAGTCGGTTGCTACGTATTTACGCAAAGTGAGCTTGGAGGATGTAAACCACCTTTTACAATGAACCCGTAATTTAAATAGGACTTTTGGTATTTTCTTTTAAATGCAGCTTTCTTTTTGTTGGCAGTCTTAAAGTCTTCTGCTCTCTCATCATTGGGTCTCTGCCCCTTTTCAAAGAAGCTCTGCAGCGACGTTTGTTTGTTACTCATTTTGTCTAGAGTTAGCTTGTGGGCTTACCAAAACTGTAACTGAGACAAGTATGCAGTGTGGGAAAAAGGCGTGGATGGAAGTGGCAAATAAAATAACAGGCAGGCCACATGCAGACTAAAATAAGTGTCAGATTCTGACTTAAAGCCTGCCACCAGATGCAGCTGTACAATTGAAGTACATCAACTCACTTGTCTCTATAAAGCCTGTCACCAGATGCAGCTTAATTTTCACTTTCTACTCACTGATAGGGTTTTGATATGAGTCTGCAAGCAATTGATTTATTATGGTTTCTGTGCAGTCAAACCTCTCTGCTAATGATAATCTGTATTTGCAGCCACTCCCCAGCACTAGCATCATTGCCTCAGCTCCCCCTCAGATACTCAGGCATTAGATTCTCATAATGAGCATGCAACCTAGATCCCTTGCATGTGCAGTTCACAGTAGGGTTTGCCCTCATGAGAATCTAATGCTGCCACTTATCTGACAGGAGGTGGAGCTCAGGTGGCAATATGAGTGATGGGGAGTGGCTTTAAATACAGATGAAGCTTTGCTCACTCACATGCCACTCACCTCCTGCTGTGCGGCCCAGTTCCTAATAGGCCACTGACTGGTACTGGAGGTTGAGGAGCCTTGTTTTAAGACATATCTCTCAGTAATGTGTATGGTACTTTAGATACAAAAATCAGTAAGTGTCGAAGATCTGAAAGACATAATTAGACACTATGACCTATTTGATATTTATAGAAAACAGCAGAAAAAACTGGTGTTTCACCAAGATATTCCATATGCTTGTCCATAAGAGAAGGCTCAATATATTTGAAAAACTTCAAACTCTATAAAGTATATTTTCTGACTATACTGAAGTAAAATTAGAACTTATTTATAGATACCAAGGAAAGCCCCAAGTATTTTCAAACTAAATGGCATAATTTAAAATGATTTACATGCAAATAAGAAATCACAAGAGAAATTTAAAAAAATTCCAAACAAATGATAAAATAAAATGTGAAATATTTGTGAGATGCAGCTAAACAGGGTTTAGAGGAAATTTTGTGTTTTAAATATCCTAAAATTAAAAGAATGATTATTGAAATCAATTGTCAATGTTTATATCTTATGAGTAAATTAAAACCAAAATAAGTAAAGAGATGTAATAAATAGAAGATAAATTAGAGAAGTTAATCAAAGCAAAAGATGACAATTGAAAAGATTAATAGCTAGCAAGACACTGATCAGTTGTAATAACAGGAGTGAACAATTGTATGTTTCTCTAGATTTTAGACACTAAACAGAAAATAAAGTACAATTATTAATAATATTTTGCCATACATTTGAGACATTAGATGGAATGAACAAATTCCTAGAAAGATACAACATACAAAAATTGAAATGAGGTGTAGTAGAAAACCTGAATATTCCAGCATCCATTAAATAAATTAAATAATTTATTAAAACATTCTCTCACATAATCCTCCAGGCTCAGATAGAATTTACTCTTCAATTCTATCAAATACTTAAGGAAGAAATAATAACAATCTAAAAACACCTTTTCAGAGAATATAAAAGAGAGGAACGCTTCCTAACTCATTTTATAGTACCAGCATAAGCCTAGTATGTCAAATTCATAAAGAGGAAATTACACATCAATATATCTTATAAAGCTAGACGCAAATACTCTTTAAAATAGGTTAGCAATTTGTATACAGCAGTATATGAAAAGGATAGAACATTATGAACAAGTAGTGGTTTTCCAAGGAATTCAAGGATAGCTAAAAATTGAAAAATCGACAGAATTTAACCTCATTAGTAAGAATAAAAGAATAACTCTATGATTATGTTACATACATTTGTGGTAAAATATCACAACAAATTAGGAATGGAAGAGAACTATCTCAATCTGATAAAGGAGAGATACAAAACATCAACAGGTACGTTATACGTTCTGTGGCAAAATTTCCCATCCCACATACTCTCTACAATGTGACCTTTTATTCTGGCCCATCAAGAGTTGGAGTCTATATTTGGTCCACTTCAATCTGTTGAGGTATATAACTGCATTGACAAATGTAGTAAAATAGAAGTTATACCATTTGACTTTCAAGGCTATGTCATAAAGCCTTGCTGGCCTAGTTTTCATAGCTATGAGGGAACAGATAAGACTGACTACACTAAAGCTATCATAATATTAGAGAGCTCAGGATATCAAGAGAGAACATGTGTAGGTCCTCCAGTCAACAGTTCCATCAGAGGTCTCAGCTGACAACCAGAATTAACCATCAGACATGTGAGTGAAAGCACACCAAGATAATTTTAGCCACTACTGGTTAAGTTTTCCTCAGCCTTGAGTCTTCCTTGCAAAAGTTCCTGAGACTGTGGAACACAGACAAGCCATCGCTCCCTGTTTAATATTCTGACCAAGAAAATCTGTGATAATAATAAAACATTTATTTTATTTCACTACCTTTTGACATGGATTATAAATCATCAGTAGTAACTGCAACACCACCCTGTAAGATCAGAGATAAGACATAGTTGTCTAATCTTGCACCTTGTACTTACTATTATATGGAAGGCCCTAAAAAATTCAAAAAGAAAACACAACAAAATAAAAGACATAAAGATTGGAGAAAGAAGAAATAAAACTTTGTTTGCAGATGACATGATTGTCTACATAAAAAAAAATCCTAAGGAGTCTATAAGGTAATTAATTTAAAGTACACATGTGAATTTTTCAAGGTCACAGACAGTAAGCCAGTATACAAAAACAATTTTATTTATATGTAGTACTATGAGTAGACAATTTGAAAATATCATTGAAGTGCCAAATTTCTCAAATTGGCCTATAGATTTAATATAGTCTAATGAGTAAGGCAAGCGGGCATTTTTACAACAATGGGCAAACCAACTACCAATTGGGATGATCAATTTTTATATTATTTTTTATTAGTATTTATTATTAATATTATTTAATTTATATGAAAATCTAGAACTGGCAAAACTAATGAAAATATCATTGGTTGCTTTTGGGTAGTTTGGGAGTGAGTGGGAAATAATATGAAGGAATTTATTGATGTAATATGAATGTCCTTTATTCAGATAGTGGTATATGTTACATGGGTTTATGAATTTGTGAAAACTCACTGAATTTTCCACTCAAGAATTGTGCATCTACTATATATAAATTTTACAAAAAATCTTAATTTTTTAAAATGTTTATATCTTCATTACTGAACTCTAGTTTGTAGGTTTGCTTTTTTCCAGTGGAATAATGGTATGGGTTAGCAGTTTGGAAAGAACTTTAGGTTTATTCTGGTTTTAGGAAAAAAAAAAATATACAAATTTTAAGGTTAGTGGCAACCATATTTGTCACTGTTGGAGAAGGGATTGACAAATAATAGAAAGTGGAAAGGTGATAATGAACCCTGTGTTAAGGAAAATCTTAAGGCAATTAAAGACTTGTCAGAAGAAAACAGAAGCCAGATTGAAGGGGTTTGTATTGACCAAATCTAGGGCAATTTGATCATTCAAAGAAATAATAATGAGAATACAATAAAATCTATTGAATAGAAATTCATAAGCCCATACTGATACAAGTGAATAAATAAATTAATTAATGAATTAATATGGGAGAAGGGAAAACTCATTCAGTAGAAAACCAACTAATAAATACAGAAGAAATTATAGATAATCTTCAATGGTTGCTAAAATTAGTAGGTGAAATTTTGATTAGAAAGAAAATATTTAAATAGTTTGAAAGTATCTTCACACAAATTACTTACTTCTTACAAGGGGCAAAAATCATAACTTTCCTGTGGAGAAGCCAGATGGACCCCACCTTAACAAAATCATCAAAATGACATCACTAACATGGTGTGCCTCCTGATATGATTTGTGGTAAAGGAAACAGCTTCATTTCTGTGATATTCTGCCAAAAATTCATAGCCTAAATCTATTTATGAGGAGCATAGATGCACCCATATTGTGGGATATTTTATAAAATAGTTGACCCTTCATAATTGCCAAGTTTAAGAAATACTGAGATTAAAGAAAACAAAGAAAATTTGACAAATAAATCTTACATGTGTTCCTGTACCAAGGAACAGGTATAGAGAACATCAATGAGAAAGTTTTAAAAATAGTAAACATAAACTGTGGGTTAGATGACAGTATTGTGATTAATGTTAAATTTTCTGATTTTGGAAATTATACATTAGTAATGTAAAATAATATTTTTTTCTAAAAAACAAACTTCCTGTTATAAAATAAATAAGGCATAGGGATGTAATGTACAGTATAGGGAATGCAGTCAATAATATAATGATTTACATGGTGACAGATGGTAACTAGACTTATCATGGTGATCAATTCATAATGTATAAAAATACCAAATCACTATCTTGTATACCTGAAACTAATATAACACTGTAAGTCAATTATACCTCAGTAAAAAAAAATAAATGAAAATATTCAATGGTAAAGGATAATGATAATTACAGTTTTACTCTTAAATTATTTTGAAAATAAATGTGTGTATACACACACACACACGCCAGTTACATATGCAAATAGAAAGAGAATGATAAAACAAGTGAGGAAAAAGGAAAAGTGGTCATTCTGGAAAAAAGAGTGTAATAAAGTTCCTTGTATTCTTCTTGAAAATTTTCTCTAAGTGTGAAATAATGTAAAAATAAAATGTTACACACACAATAAAGCCTTATCCTAAGACTATTGCTACTTTATTTAGTTGAAGTAAATACATTAAAACTCATAGAAAATTGGTCCTTCTGAAACCAAATATCAGAAAACTATATAGGTTGATATTCTCTTTTTTCAAGGAGCTGATATAGCTTTCATGAGTGTGATCGAAAATTCTTGGAAATGAATTTATTTTTCTCTAGAGGACAATTGTACTAGCACTGCATCACCTCTGTTAATTGGCTTCAACCTTGGGTGCCACTGAAAATGAGAAGATGGTTTTGCCTTGGGGGCCTATTTCATCCTTAGATCTGCATGGGCTGACAACTAGAAGGGCAAGTGAATGTGTTTTGTGATCTGTATGCTTGGTCTATTGGGAACAGAGTTGAAACCCTGATATGTTTCACATGCCTCCCAGAAACAGACCTGGGAAGGTAATGATTCTACTGTACTATTCAGCTAGCTTGAGACTGAACCTGAGTATTAATGCTTGGAGGAAAATTACCATGTTTTAACTGCTTTGATTGTGGTTTAACTCAACACACATTCACTGAGCACCTGCTATATCCCTAGCTCTATGGCAAGTACAGTGGAGAATAACATGTAAAGAATATGTGGTACCTGATTTCAATTTCTTAGGTACAGTTTGGTAAGAACAGAAGGCATATGATTAAAACAATAATTAATAAACTCTAGATTTATGTGTTCAAAATGTATAGTCAAGGTTTCTCTTTCTAAATTGCTAAATAAAACATACATTTTAACTTCTTCCCTCTTGTACCCCTATCAAATTATCAAAAAATAAAAATTGAAATAAAGAAAACTATATCAGAGCTAGAAAACAGAGATGAATGCTGCCCTCATATACTAGAGGAGAAATAACAATTGTTATCATTTGTTGAGAAATTCTTATGCATCAGACAGTATGTTGCATATTTCACATACATGATTTTATTTAATCCCTTAAGAATAATTATTATCAAGTTTGCTTGTGAAATATGAGACTTAAGCAAATTAAATAACTTACCCAATGTCATACAAGTTATAGAGTTGTCTCTCAAGTCACTGTGTATGTAATAACTTAGCATCATGGAATGGAAGGGGGTTTATAATTTGTATATTTGTACATGCAGAGGAAGTAAATTATAAACATCTATATCTAAATAAGTATTAAAAAGTTCTTCCACTAAATGGAGAATATAATTCTAAGAAATTTTAAAAAGAAATACATTGTATCATAGATTAATTAGCAATGTTTTTATTAGAAGATACAGAAAATAAAGATATGTCTCATAATTGATTATAACTCAGGTTCAATAAAATTTTTAAAAAAGTATAATATCTTAAGGGTTAAATAACCATGCAGAAAATGGAGGGGAAATAGTCAAGGTATGACTCCCACAAATGTTGAGGATCCAGACTATTTCAGAAGTCTACACTTCTGAATTATGAATACTCTAAAAATAATGCATAATTTTCATGTGATTCAAACTTTTACAGAGCTTAGAAAAAGTAGTAAATATTCCTTTTTAAAGAAACACTTGGATAATAAATGAGGAAGACAAAGTGAGAAAATTCTAACACAGAAGTTAAAAAATCTTCAGGATACATGAAAGAAACCTAAACAAAATATTGTCAAATAAATTAATCACTGTAGATAATATACCATGACCAAGGAGACTTTAATCCCAATTAGCAAAAGAAAACTCTGTTGATATATTTTATTATTTTAATATTCCTGAGAAGAAAAAAACATATTCTTTTTCAAGAGGTTCCATAAACCATTTGATAAAATTCATATATAATCCCAATAAAAACTCCAAGAATAATATAACTGCCCAAACCATTATATTTAATGAAGAAATGTTAGTCTTTGCCATTAAAAATAAGAACAAAATGTATCTACCTAAAATACTCTTGCATAATATTTTGAAGGTGCATTTAATGCAATTACATCATACAAGAATATATAGAGTGAAGAGTTGATGGAAAATATTATTTCATATTATATGATGTGGTACCTGAAAATATCGATAAAATAAAAACCTTCATTTGAACAAATAAAGATGTAAGTTGTTTTTTCATGAGAGAAATTCAACATCTCTATATAACAACAATTTGTTGGACATTTCTATGAAAATTGTCCCAAATCACAACTGTAATAGCAAATATAACCTCTTGAAGGGAGTTTTACACTATTTGATTTTTAAATTTCTACAAACTTTTCATAAGGACTGGAAAGCTGAAAATACCAAGAAATTTTTTTTTTCCATTTTTCTCTCTCTATTACTTTTCCAATTCTTTCTACTAGGTAACACTAAGTTTTCTACTGTATGTAAAATAACATTACTTTCAGTTTTTAATTTTTATTTCCAGATATTTGATTTTTTTTTAAATTTCACGTTCTGGGAGTTCCTTGATGGCCTAGTGGTTAGGATTCCTGCCTTTTTACTGCAGTGCCAATCCCTGGTCAGGAAACTGAGATCCTGCAAACTATACGGTGTGGCCAAGAAAAAAAAAAAAAAAAAAACTTATTCTATTTTATACTTATTATATCAACAAAGCATGATGATATCAAATATTTGGTATTTGTTGAGATTTCCTTTATGGCCTCAGTACATTATGTAAGTTCTACCTTTTTTGAAAACAATGTATTATATTTTACTTGCTCATTTAAATTTCTGCATTATCTTTACTTACTTCATATATACTTTGTGAATTTCTTTTTTTTTTGTACATTTCCCAATTTCTCTTAGAAATTCAGGTTTCTTATTTTTTATACCTCATATTCTTGTAGAGAAGTATTTTAGTATCTGGTGCCTTCCATCTTCATCCCTTGTATTATCATGAAATCAGAGCACACTATCTACAGATGTGCCTATTCAATCATTTTTTTCCCCTGTAGCCTGTTTACTTAATCTCAAAGCATTCACCAAAACCTGAAATAATATAATCGATGTAATAAAATATTACTCAGCCATAAAAAAGAATGAAATCTCACCATTTAGACAACATGAATGGACCTAGAGGTTACTATGCTAAGTGAAATAATTCAGACAGAGGAAAAACAAACACCATATGATTTCACTTATATGTGGAATCTAAATAACAAAAGAAATGAAGAAACATAACAAAACAGAAAGATTCATAGATACAGGAAAAAACTGGTTCCATCCCTCTGGTTGCCAGAGGGAAGGGGGGATGATAAGTGAAGTAGGTGAGATTAAGAAGTGTAAACTTCCAGTTAGGAAGTAAATAAGTCACAGGGATGTAATATGCACCATAGGGAATACTGTCAATAATATTGCTATAATTTTGTATGGTGCATATGGTAACTATAATTCTTGTGGTGATCATTTTGTAATATATAAAAATAGTGAATCACTATGTTGCACACCTGAAACTAGTATAATATTGTAAGTCAATTACATTTCAATAGCAAACAAAATTAAAAGGCCTTGGTTCTTTTATAGATCAATAACATGGACTATGTTTAGCAACATACCTGGGTGTAATTAGATATGGGTAATAAAATATATGGTAGTTCATCACTTCATTGCAGTGTTGTCTATCTAGTAGTGTTTATCAAAATCACTTTGGATGCTTTTTTCAAAACGTATAGGATCAATTTTTTTTCCTGGGAATACAAAAAACAGATTGAGGTTTGGAGGTAGATGCATATATAATAGATATCTTCCCAAGTCATTGTGATATACACTACCCTATATAAGGACTAGGAATATTAGCAATCCTATAAAAATCATAAAGCATTTCAGGGTATCCTGTGAGCAACAGAGAAAACAAAACAAAGCAAAACAAAACATTTCAATTATGAATACAAGTTGCTATACTCACCAGTTCCAGTTCGTCGAATAGAAACAGTTATAGAGTCAATTATTGCTTAGACCTTCATGAGGTTTATCTGATACCTGTTTTGATGTCTTTATTTGAGAAGAACAGAAAGAATCTTAATAAGTCACAGGCTTAACTGATCAATTCACTGAAGGTAAATAAAGGGATATAATATGAAAGCATATTATAGGTTCACCAAAAGTTCTGGAGTCCTCACTAAGACAGAGAAGTTCTAATATATCTGGTGAGTATTCTGTTATACATTCAGTCACTTATCCACCACATTTTCATTGTGATCCTGTGATGCATCAGCTGTTAAATTAGAAGTGGGTATATAATTGAAAATAAAACAGTACTAGTCCCTAATTTTAAGGATCTTAGTCAATAAAAGAGTAAGCAGAGACATTATTTCAGGTTTTGATGAATGCCTTGAGATGAAGTAAATAGGCTACAGGAAAAGATGATTAAATAGGAACATCTGTTATAGTGTGCTCTGATTTCATGATGATACAAGGGATGAAGACGGAAGGAGACATACTAAAATACTTCTCTACAAGGAAGGTTTTCTTATAAAGTTTCCCACTTCCTTGAAGACAATGTAGCAACAAAGTATCTGATTCAACCCACTTTGAGTAACTAGTATATGAATAATAACTGAATAATTAGGCCAAGGGACCCAGGGTGGGGCTCAAGGGAAAATAATCAATCATTCAGCCTACTCCTTTCCAGGCTATTAGTCCGAAGGGGGCGGGGGGGAAGCCTTCCCAGCTCATATCTGTTTTCACTCCAAACTGACTTGGTAGGAGATTCTTTAACGGTTTGAGACAACCAGCTAGAAATAAACCATCATGCTTTCCTTCAAATATTTGGACTCTATTTATCTCGAGTTCCTTTGGCAGCTCTGAGAATCCATGGAAAATTCAGAAAATTGAGAACTTTTCCACATATTTTTTTTAAAGAGAACTTACTATCAATTATTAAGCAGGAGGTAATTAACAGCAAGAAGTATATTAGATGACAGAGTACAACTCTATAAGAATTTAATGGACTTTATATACATGAAAGGTAACATGGAGAAAGTGGGGCATTTAATGAATTTTGAAGGATCAATGGATTAGAGAATAGAGTTAGTGAAGCTAAATGAATTAGTTTTCATAGAGAAAAAATTGTTGCCAGCTCAGGTGTATTTATTCAAAAAAAGAAACCAAATGAGTAACTGTGGGTAATTTAGTGATAACTTTCTCTCCCATAGAAAGAAGTTCAAAGAGCATGTCTTACTGACAGTATATCAGTGGCATCATTTTCCTATATGAAATATGGCCCATTGAATTTTTCTTACTTCATCTTCTTTTTTTTGGCTCATTGATTTTTTTAGGTTGAAATGAGCTCATTTTTTCCCCTATGGGGAGAGTATTTTCCTGGAACAAAAAAGAAAAATAATTCATCTTTACCTAGTAATAAAAGTTTCCAGCAGTTTTACATCTATCAAACCTTGTCAGTTTATTCTAAAACTTGAACTGTAGAAACTTACAGGTAAGTAAACAATTGTTTTTTTAGAATCAATTATTACTTTTTTTTTGCATTCCTACTGTGATTTACTAATCCTTAAAAAGATTACTCTACTTTTTCATATGCAGTCAAGTCATCAAAATGCAAGGTCAGTTCTTTGAAGTGACAATCCCAATGCACTAGATAAATGGGCAGATGGCAAAGTGCAGATAATAGATGACCTTGGGAGCTAGGGTCTTGAAACTCTCAAGGAAACAATTATGAATGCTTTATATCATGGCAGTAAGTCATTGCCCTTAAGCTTTGTCTGTAGGCAAGTGTTGATTTCCCAATAAGGCAGGGAGAAAATGGAGGAACTTATAAGCTGTGTACATGCTGACTCATAATCCATAATAATAAGAATACAAATAATTCAAGAGAAGTTTTTTAAATGCCACCTTTCTTCAATGTCCTAACTATAACAAAATAGATCTGGGGAAGAAGTTTGGCTTATATCATGACAATAGAGTTTTAGCATCTTATCATAAAATTACTCACTTCATGATTGCTAATTTTTTTTTTTTTTTTAATGTTTAGCTATGCATGATGCAGTTGTGAAAGAAAGTTATTTTACTAAGGAAAGGATCTGAAATTACGGGCTCAACAACCAAAATTATGTATATATCTATTTGTTCTCAGTTTCTGTATTTGTCTGTCTCTGTCTCACACACACGATAACAATTATGTTCATCTTATTTTTATCTTATGCTAATTTTGTAATGAATCTCTGGAAAAATTGTTTAATTCTTCCAAAATTTGGTTTCTTCAGTGTAAAAAAGCATATATCTGGTCTGCTTACATTAACATACTATGATTTCCTCTCTGTTGGGCTGGAATTGGTCGGTATGCATCAAACTTGTTTTGTCTACACTAGGACTCTATGAAAACTATGGAAGAGTGTCTGGATATGGGGAATTTTAAGGGAATTAACTGCCAGATCCTCAAACTGCAAACTTTTGCCTTCTTACAGCAGAGCTGCTGCAGTGGACAACTCAGTTTTGCCTTTCTTTTTTTTTTTTTTTTTTTTTTTTTTAACATCTTTATTGGAGTATAATAGCTTTATGATGGTGTGTTAGTTTCTGCTTTGTAACAAAGTGGATCAGTTATACATATACATATATCCCCATATCTCCTCCCTCTTGTGTCTCCCTCTCACCTTCCTTAATGAACCCCTCTAGGTGGTCACAAAGCACCAAGCTGATCTCGCTGTGTTATGTGGCTGCTTCCCACTATCTATCTATTTTACATTTGGTAGTGTATATATGTCCATGCTACTCTCTCACTTCGCCCCTGCTTACCCTTCCCCCTCCCCATGTCCTCAAGTCCATTCTCTACATCTGCATCTTTATTCCTGTCCTGCCCCTAGGCTCTTCAGAATGATTTTTTTAAATATTCCATATATATGTACCAGCATATGGTATTTGTTTTTCTCTTTCTCACTTATTTCACTCTGTATGACACACTCTAGGTCCATCTACCTCACTACAAATAACTCAATTTTGTTTCTTCTTATGGCTGAGTAATAGTCCATTGTATATATGTGCCACATCTTCTTTATCCATTCATCTGTTGATGGACATTTAGGTTGCTTCCATTTCCTGGCTATTGTAACTAGAGCTGCAATGAACACTGTGGTACATGGCTCATTTTGAATTATGGTTTTATCAGGGTATGTGCCCAGTAGTGGGATGCTAGGTCATATGGTAGTTCTATTTTTAGTTTTTTAAGGAACCCCCATACTGTTCTCCATAGTGGCTGTATCAATTTACACTCTCACCAACAGTGCAAGAGGGTTCCCTTTTCTCCACATCCTCTCCAGCATTTATTGTTTGTAGATGTTTTTTGATGATGGCCATTCTGACTGTTGTGAGACAATTTCTCATTATAGTTTTGATTTGCATTTCTCTAATGATTAATGTTGTTGAGCATTCTTTCATGTGTTTGTTGGCAATCTGTATATCTCCTCCACAATCACATCTTTTCTAATTTACAGAAGAAAGGCATACCTCTTAACCATCCCACACCTAATCACTGAAATTCTGGATTGTCTGTTCTAGAAGGGTATGAGAGTAGTTTGCTTATGAAAGGGGGAGTGAGCCAAAAGAACCAGCTGTGGTAATCAGTACAGCAACTCACCAAGAATTTCTGGAGTTTCACCCTCCTAGAACACAGTAGGATTACATGTCCTGTCAATGATCTGGAAGTCAAAGTGGCATATGTCATTGCTGGGCTGGAGCATTTAATTTCTGGTAATATCTGCCTTCTGCCACAGTGCAGAGCAACTTTCCCGATGACAGCTGCTCTGATAGTGTGAATACTGGACTCACAGACAGAGACCAGAGCCCACAACTGACTTACATTTACTACATAGAGGGTGAAAGAAATTGATGAAGGTCTCGAGAGACTGTTCTCTACCTCCTCCTGGTGTTGGTGATCCCAGGCATCCCTGGGCTGGCAGCTAAGTCACTCCAATCATCACTGCCATAGTCACACTGCCTTCTCTTCTCTGGGTCTTCTCACCTTTTCTCTCAAATTCCCTTCTGTTTTTTCCCTATGAGGAAATTTATCATTGGATTTATTTATTTATTTATTCATTGAATTATTGCTGATTTACAATGTTGTGTTAGGTTCTGGTGTACAGCAGGGTGACTCAGTTATATATATACACACACACACATATTACATATATATATTCTTTCTCATATTCTTTTTCACCGCAGTTTATATTATAAGATATTGAATATATTTCCCTGTGCTACACAGTAGGACCTTGTTGTTTATTTTACATATAGTAGTTCATGGATCCCCAACATCTGGGCTGTGGACCGGTACAGGTCCGAGGACTGTTAGGAACTTGGCTGCACAGCAGGAGGTGAGCAGTAGGCCGGTGAGGGAGTAAAGCTTCATCTGCCGCTCCCTATTGCTCGCGTTACTGCTTGAACCATCCCCCCCAACCCCATCCATGGAAAAATTGTCTTCCATGAAACCAGTCCCTGGTACGAAAAAGTTTGGGGATTGCTGTAGCAGTTTGTATCTGCTAATCCCAAACTCCTAATTTATTCCCTCCCCCCATTGTTGAATTTAAAGTGTACCAGAAATCCAGGATGAACTCAACTTAAAACCTTTAATTACATTTGCAAAAATGTTTTTCCCTTCTCCCCCAAAATGGTAACATTGTCAGTTTCTAGGTATTAAGATATAAATATATCTTTAGTGAGGCTACCATGCTAACCTACTACAGACAGCAAAGGTAAGTAGCTGCCTTCTGCATCATGAATATGTGGCCACATCTGGAAGCAAAGTTGGTCAATAGAATCACAGGAGTATACAAGGTGGGGTGGCACAGCTTCTAAAACGGTAACTGTGAAATGGCATAAAAGAAGCCTTTCAATAACACTCCCTTCTTCCCCTTCCCATCATTCTTTCCACCACAATCATGCAGAAAAACTAAGGAGGACAGTTTAATTGCAAAGTCAGTAATAGAAGCCTAGAGTTTAGGTAGATAGCTTTGGGCCTTCCTGTATATGGACTCTTTGGGGGACCGATTTTTCCAGAAATAAGGACGTAAGGGAGTTACTGCTGCTTGAGAACCTTTAGCAAACTTCACCTTTGCTATTTTGTTGGCTCTTTTGTGGGTTTTGAGTGACCTCTGCGACCTTTTCTTTTCACTATTAGTGTGGTAAATCAAAAAACAGCAGAAAAAAACTTGTTATAGGCTTAGAAGCCATGTAGTGACCGGTTTTTAGTTCTAAGTGTGTAGTTCTCAGACTTTAGCATGCATTTGATTTACCTTCAGGGCTTGTTAAATCCCATATTGCTAGACTTCACTCCTGGAGTTTCTGATTCAGCAATTCTAGGTTGGGACAAGGAACCTGTATTTTTAACAGGTTTCCAAGTTATGCTGGAAACTGCTGCTACTGGTCCAGGACCCATACTTTGAGAACCGCTGGTCTAGGCTTCAGACATATTTTTAATCTTCTGCAAGGATCCTGGTTGGATTCATCCAGCTGTCCTCTCTTGTGACTGGTTTAAACCTTATAATATAACCCTCATAAGAATAGAGCAGTGCTTTTCAAAATTTAATGAGTAAATCAATGACCTGAAATCTTGCTAAAACCAAAATCCTGCCTATGTGCCTTGAGTTTCTGGTCTGAGGTGGGTCTGTGTTGGAGGAGGTCATCCAGAGGAAATAAATCCCAGTTGACCAGCAGTCAAGATGTGCCTTTCTCCCTCCCCCATCCTTGGAATATATGCTCTGCCCACAGATCCCACAATGGGAGCTGTTTTCAAGGGCATGACCTTAAGAGAAAAATGTTTTGTTAAGACCATCTGGATTGAATATGTGTCTGAACCCTGCTTAGACCTCTATATAAACTCTTAAGATTCTGCTGGGCAGGTGTGGGATCTATTCGTCTTGTAGCACCCAAGACAAGTCATTATTAAACCCACCACCTAACAATATGGAGTGGCTGCCTCTTTCTTTGGTCTTTCCTTGCCCTCTGAGTTCAGGGCTAGTTTTGAATCTCACCAGGGGATATCCTGAGATTACAAACAACAACTTGCAGTTTGAATTTCTAATAAAGTTCCAGAAGATGCCAATGTTATTAGTTCAAGGACCACACATTCACTAACAAGGTGATAGAGAACATTAATTTTCCTGTCCATGTTCTCTGTGTTCAACTCTTACTGGAACCTGGAACAGAAGGTGTTTAAGATCATAACAGTAAGTCCTGGTTTGAGGCTATCATCTCTGGAATGTGACTAAAATGATCTTTGACCTCCAGAAGTAGCTCAAAGATCTTCTCTTCTCTCTGTACATTTTACCTACCCAACACCATCCTCAGCTTATTTCTTCTCCCCTCACAATGAGTCAGAATCAAGACTGTATGTTTTATTTTGTCACAAGGTTAGAGGTGAAACTTTAATTAGAATATAAAGGACTGACATCACAATGGGATTATTTAGCTCTTCTTTGTATGGGACTTAAGTGGGTAAAATAGTGTCCAGGCTTTCTCCTACCTGAAAGCCTCTCAGTTTTTGTTGTAGGTTTTTTGTACAACTTTAGCACACTTTTCTTTGGACTGATAGGTTTTACCTGGTAACTAGACTGGGAAGAATCAGTGAGCAGAGATTCTTAGGTAGGACCAATCAGAAAGAAGAAAGAAGTTTGTGCTGGTGTTTTTGTTTTTGTTCTTGGTTGTTATTGTTGTTCTTTGCTTTAGAGCAAAGGATTACTTCAGAAGGTCTGGCTGAGGAGCTTTCATTTGGGTTTCGGGCAGAAACTCTGACTAGGAATTTTTTTTTTTTTTTTTTCTGGCCTATTCTGAAGGCATCCCTTCTTCTGAAGCCTCATAATTGTGGTGGGGCAAGGCAAAGGTGACTGTGGTGTGATGGCAGTGACAAAAGCATCTGTTGGGATCTAGGACACAATTTCCCTGCTATTTCATAATCTCTATTCATTTTGAATAACGTTAACATTGGTGACCTATAAGGCAGGTTTGTAAACTAAAAAATACTATGCAAAAAAGTAAGGGTTGGGCTTCCCTGGTGGCACAGTGGTTGAGAGTCAGCCTGCCGATGCAGGGGACACGGGTTTGTGCCCCGGTCTGGGAAGATCCCACATGCCGCGGAGCGGCTGGGCCCGTGAGCCATGGCCGCTGGGCCTGCGTGTCCGGAGCCTGTGCTCCGCAATGGGAGAGGCCACAGCAGTGAGAGGCCCGCGTACCGCAAAAAAAAAAAAAAAAAAAAAAAAAAAAAAAAAAAAAAAAAAAAGTAAAAGTAAAAGTAAGGGTTGAGGAGGTGGGGAAAAGAATGGAAAAAGATCAAAGATAACCTGAGAACTTTTTGGTTCCTGGCAGTTATTTCAATCATGCTGTGTGTCTGTGTGTGTCTTTGTGTGTAGCAATGTGATCCTCAAGGTATCTCAAAGCACCAGCACTGATAAATACTATTACTCCCATTGAATAGGTTAGGAATATGGAGATGCCGAGATATTAAGTAACTTGCTCAAGATGACAAAGTTCATAAGTTTTAGGGTTGAAATTTGAAAACAGGCCTTTCTTTCAAAAACATAATATTCATGGGTCAGCTAATTTATGAATGTTAACAGATATCTAGATATTACTTAGAACTTATGACTTACTACTTAAACTCTTTAATAAAATTTAAAATTCTAGAACTCAAGATGGCTTTTATAAATCATATATAATTAAAGGAATGGAAACTTCCATTTCGGGAAGCTCCCAATATTCATACAGATGGAAAAATCGGTGCAGTGGTAACTGGGTGTCAATGGGGTGTCTATTACCTGTAAACATGGAAAGCTACAGGGAATTATCCCCTTGTTCTTCTGCCCTTCTGTTCTTTTTCCTTCCTGGAGTTCAATCTGGCAGAGAGAGAAAGTTCCTCTCTGATATAAGTTTGTTCTAAATTCCTGCTTAATCCTCTGGCTCTACCAAAAGGTGGTGAATCTTTAGAGAGAAAATCCCAGATTGTGATTTACACTTAGTTCCTCTAACCACAAATCGGATTTATTAAAATGGCTTATCAAGGGGAACTGTGCAATTTCTTCCTGGTTTCTTGCTCAACCACTTCTTGACCATCCATTGTAGAGTTCACAGAATGCACACAATTTTATTTTACATTCATCGAAACACAAGATAAGATGCAAACAAGGCTTTGCATGAAATTAATTTAAAACCCAATTAGAAAACATGAACAACACTAATAACAAAATGGTAATGTGAGAATCTCTGATAGTATAAAAAATGAGTGTTGACATTGTATCATTTTAAAACAAGTGGAAATTGATAGTACAATAGTAATAATAACTAACACTTATTGAGTGCTTACTGTGTGCCAGACACTATTCTAAGATTTTTATCTATCTTTTCCATTTAACTTATGATTTAACTTCTAATGATATTTTTATTTGAAAGATGAGGAGAGTGAAACACAGAAAGAGTGTGTAGCTTGCTCAGGGTCACACAGACAGGGATACATAAAAATGATGCAGAGTACATGACCATGCTTACAGGTTTAAAGTCCTCCTATACACAGTCAGAGACTGAATGTGTAAGTGAACACAAAGACAAATACATACATATTCACTCAAACAAAGCAAATACAATTTTGTTTCTGAATGGCCCAAATCAATGGACTTCTATAAGATTATAGGTGTGGCTATTCTAGCTAGTAGTAAGGCAGTATTTAGATTAAACTATAAAAATGTAAGTATAGCATCTTTATCTGCAAGTAACATGGTGAAGTATTATTAGTTTTTACATCTATAAGTTTTACTGCTTTATCTTTGACAAAGTCTGTAAGAGTACACTGGTGACATTTTTAAAAATTAGTCTTCGGCATTTAAAGACAACTCACTATTGTCATCTATCATTGTTCTGGAAATGTTACATTGATTTTATCCTCCTTGCAATAAAAAGAAAACAAATAATGGTCTGACACTTCAAAATCAGCTGTCAGTCTTGGGTAAAGCAAAAATGAATAAAAGGGCAATTTTACTTGAAGGACAAGGAAAGGAAGTGAGAAAGAGAGAGAGCAATGCTCTGTCAGACACTGACAATATTGACAATGGTCCAGAGTAACCAAAATTATAATATTTTGTCTTTTCTATTTAAGAGATGTCATATAACTGATAAATATAGTATGTCATATCATAAGTCTATTAAATTTTGCAGATCATGGCAAATTTCTTGAAAATAGATTTAGATATAGAACCACAGTAAAGATTCAAAATTGTAAACTCAATGTACATGGAAAGCAGATTACTTCTAGATAACATATTCTGGAATTCTCATGGATCATGTCATATTAATGATGTATAATCAAAGATAGGATGTCAGAATAATTGCATTAAAAGGACCTGATGTGAATAAATTAAATGTGATTCCTTATGGGTACTGAATGAATTGAGAAACATATTGGAAATGAACATTGAATTGGGAGTCTAGATCCTTGGGTTATATTGCCAATTTTTCCAGTGATGGTTGTTGATTTTGGACATATAAATTGAACTACCTGCAGCATAGTTTCTTCATTTGCCAATAGTACTAAAAATATGGCAGCCTGTACCATATTCACAAAGCTTTTAATTCAGTGCATATGAGGTTATGGCTCAAGAACTTGTGTATTATCAAATTCCTTAGATGCATCTGATAATCAGCAATGTTTGGAAACCTTTCTTTTAGTCACAGCTGCAGATGCAGGTAGAGAGGAAGCTATTAAAGCACATAAAGTGGACTCAGACTTTGTCTTTTTACCCCTCTGAGTGGACAAACACTTCCAGTTGAATAATAGCAAGGAAGTGTGTAGAAAAGACATCTGTTCTCTGTTTGTTTTTGTTTTCTCCCAATAGATTCTCTAACACTTATTTGGATATCTCAGTATAGAAGACTGTGTGGGTATGGGAGGTTGAGGATGGGTGTTTTCAAAGACTGTGAGAGTGTAGGGCAGTGGACTTTTTATTCCTTTCTCCCAGGATGAAGAAGTGTTGATGTCAGGAAATCATTCATCTACTAAAAAAGAAATATTTTTAAATGTCTTCTCTATAATTCCATCCATAAAAGAATTCACCATAAAAATTATTTTGGTAGTTTGCAAAAAAGGAAAAAAAAAAGAAAACAATGGCCACAATACTTTTGTTACTTCCATTAAGCCTTAGAGTCAATTCCTTCACTCTTGAGTCTAGGCAGCTTTTATGAATTGTTTTGACCAATGGAATGGAGCAAAAGAAATGTGTGATTTTGATCCTGAAGCTTCAAAGGGATTTGTATGCTTTCTTTCCTTTCTTTTATTAGCCCTGCTACCACCAAGACCACTTCTGGGTCAACCTAATGGGTGATGAGAGACTATGGGGAGAAGATTTAGGAGCTTACAGCAGAGGTCCTCTCTAGACCAACCAGACACCTGTCAACTTGCAATCTGTTAAACCTGGAAGGGTTTAAGAAAACTAAGTTAATAATATAGGAGAGTTAAAATCCTCTCTGCCTGATGAGTTCACTCATGCAATTTGATAATCTATTCCTTCAGATGATGACAAAAAACTGAGCTTCCTAAATAATATGGACTGATTTTACATAGCAGTAGTAATATTCTTAGGTATTTAGTCACCACATTTTCAGGGTCAAACAAAGAAAAAGAACCCTTGTGAGTTAGAGTAAGTGATTTATTATAAAAATCAGATATTACTCAATTGTGGGAAGGACTGGAAAGTAAAGTTTCAGGAGGAAAGATAGGACATCAAAGGAGCTGCCAACCAATGAGAAGCAAAGCCACTGAAGGGGACTACGGAGGTGAGGTTGATGTGGAGAACTATGGAATACTGTGATAATACCTCTATAGGTTTCCCCACAAGGATCTGAGGGTGGGACTGGGACTGTGGTTTGTTAACAGGGTCAACAGTGAGGAAGAAGAGCTGCATACAAAGTAAAGGAAAAGGCAACAATAATCTGCCACCATCTCTGCAACTGTTTCTCACCAAGTCCAACTTTGATGACCTTCAGAGAGTAAAGGCTGCTGTTCCACTTCACCTTCAAAATCTCATGCAATTTCCTCTTTGGGCCAATTCTGAGATGGTACTATGTAGTGGAGAGGTTTCTGGGATCTTCAATTCCAGATAAACAAATTTGATGTAGTTCACCTGCCATAGTTACTATATATTAGGTTGAATATTATGTATAATTTGTTAAAATCATGTTCCTCTATTCTATTCTTTTAAACTTAGAATAACTTAGAAGAAAACTGTTAAAATGACTTGATCATGGAAACTCCATTTTTTCATAGTACTGTATATGAATGAAGAAGAGTACATAATAAAGGCATTAAGTGGATACAATAAATAATAAATTTCTTTGCCTACGTTATCAAAGTAGTTTAGCAGGGAATTATGTAACAGGAATTTGCCTGAACTAGATATAAGCTCTTAATTTCTTGTCTACTTTGATTAAATCCATACAAAACACTAATAATCATTTTCTGTAAGTTAATTTTTAAAAAAGCATTACCTAACATAACATCCTGTGTATTCACTCTTTTTGTTTACCTACATTTACTCAGTTTCTGAAATACAAAATCTAAACTCTATTTATAATCAGCTTTATTCTATACTGTCATATAACCACCAAAATCAGATTTATAATTTTCCTAGAATGCTCTCACAATAACCTTTTGTAGCCAAACACTTTTTCTCCTCCCATTGAGCCTCTAGTAATCACTGGCCAGTTTTCAGTCATTACAGTTTTATCTTTTGTGAATTTCATGTAACTAGGAGTGTTCCAATTTTCTGTTTGGCTTCTTTCACTTAGTATAGTGCTCAAGAAATTCAGTCATGTATCAAAATTAACTCATTTTAAATGGTAAGCAATATTCCATTTAATGATTAGGCCACATTTTGATAACCCATTCAACAGCTGGTGGAGATGTGGCCAAGATGGCAGAATAGGAAGACACTAAACTCACCTCCTCTGATGGACACAAAATAATTACAAATACTTACAGAGCAACTATATATGAGAATGACTTGAAGACAAGCAGAAAAGATTTTGTACAACTAAAGACATAAAGATGGAAGCACAAGTAAGTCAGGAGGAGCAGAGACATAATATAGTCAGGACCCACAAGCCTGGGTTGGTGATCCACAAACAGGAGGAATATCAAATTTTAAAGTTTTTCTCCAAAGATTGTTTGGACCCCCACATGGGCTCCAAGTCCCAAGAGTCCTGCATGGGCAAGATGAGCCCTGAGAACATCTGGCTTTGAAAATCAGAAGGGCTTATGTTTAGGAGAGCAAGAGGACTGTATGAAACTGAGATCTGCTCTAAAAGGGCATGCACATCTCACACACTCTGAGTCTCAATGCAGAAGCAGTAGCTTGAAAGGATCCTGGATTATACCCACCTGTTAATCTTGGAGAGACTGCTGGAGAGGTAAGAGGCAACTGAGACCCCCCTGGGAGTAGAGACCCTGGCAGCAGCCATTTTGGGGAGCTCAATCTAATGTTATAACACAAGAACTGGCAAGCGGCATTTTGGAATGCTCTCTCTAACCAATTAGTGATAAGGATTCAGCCCTGCTCTCCAGCAGGCCATCACCACTCTGGAGAACCCCAGGCCACATAGACAGGTGCACAGTGATCAATCTTAGCCCTCTAGTAGATCTGCAGACACTGAGTGAAGCACAGCCTCAGTCAACCAGGTCGGGAGCCAGCTCCACCTACTAGTGCACCCGCAGTAGTCAGCCCTACTACAACAGAGAGCTTACACTGCCCACATAGGTGGAACCTCTAGAACATATAGCTCTGGTGATCAGAGGGGAGTGTACTGCTGGGCCTTATAAGATGTCTCCTGTGTAAGGCACATCTCCAAGATAGGGAAATATAACCAACCTACCTAACATATACAAGTAAACATAACTGGGCAAAATGATAAGACAGAGAAATATGTTCCAAATGAAGCAATAAGACAAAACCTTAGAAAAAGAACTAAACAAAGTGAAGATAAGGATGATCATAAACATACTCACCAAACTGGCAGAAGAATGGATTATGAACACAGTAAGAATTTCAAAAAAGAGTTAGAAAATATTAAGAAGAAACAAACAGAACTGACAAACATAGTAATTGTAAAAAGTACACAAGAAGAAATCAACAGTGGATCATAGGACACAGAGGAAAGTCAGCATTATATAAGATAAAGTAGTGGAAATTACCCAAGCTATACAGAAAAAAAAAAAAAAAGAATTTAAAAATGAGCATAGTTTAAGAAACCTCTGGGACAACATCAAGTACACTAACATTCATATTATAGGGATCCCAGAAGGAGAAGAGAAAGAGAAAAAGGAAGAGGACTTATTTGAAGAATGGATAACTAAAAATGTCCTTAAACTGGGGATGGAAAAAAAAGTCCAAGTTCATTAAGCACAGTCTTAAACAAGATGAACCCAAAGAGGTCCATGCCAAGACACATATAATCACAAAAATTAAAGATAAAGAGAGAAACTTAAAAGCAGAAAGAGGAAAGGAAAGAGATATATACAAAGGAACTCCAATGAGACTATTATCTGACTTTTAGCAGAAATTTTGCAGACCAGATGGGATTGATAAAATACATTTAAAGTGATAAATGGGGAAAAGCTACAATGAAGAACACTCTACCCAACGAGGCTTTCATTCAGATTTGATGGAGAGATCAAAAGTTTTACTGACAATCAGTAGCTAAAGGAGTTCAGCACCACCAAACCAGATTTACAAGAATTGTTAAAGGGACTTTTCTAAGCAAAAAAGAAAAGGCCACAGCTAAAAACATGAAAATTATGAAAGGAAAAAATCACATTGGTTAAGGCAAATATCCAGTAAAGTTAGTAATTTAGACACAGATAAAGCTCCTTAGGAAAGTTAAAGGACCAAAGTAGTAAAATAATCTATAACACAATGGGTAGATATGGCATATGCAAAACAAAATAAAATATGACACAAAAACAATAAACATGATTGGGAGGGAGTGAAAAAGTAGAGTGCTTCGAATGTATTTGAACTTTAGATCAACTACTTAAAATAAATAAATATATACACACACACACACACACACACACACACACACACACACACACACATGCTCACAGGTTGCTATAAATGAACCTCACAGTAGCCATAAACCAAATACCTATAACAGCTACACACATAAAATAGAGAAAAGTAATCCACATATAACACTAAAGATAGTTATAACATCACAAGTGAAGAGAGAAAAAGAGGACAGAAGGAAAAATACAAAACTATAAAACCAACCAGAAAACAGGTAATAAAATGTCAATAAGTATATACCTATCAATAATTACTTTAAATGTAAAAAGGCTAAATGCTCCAATCAAAAGACATAGAGTGGCTAAATAGATATGAGAAATGACCCATCTATGTGCTGCCTACAAGAGACTAACTTCAGATCTAAAGACACAAACACACTGAAAGTCAGAGGATGAAAAAATATATTCCATGCACATGGAAATGAAAAGAAACCTGGAGTAGCTATACTTATATCAGAAAAAATAGCCTTAAAACAAAGATTGTAATGGGTATGGAGGTTCCTTAAAAAACTAAAAATAGAACTACCATACGACCGAACAATACCACTACTGGGCGTATACCCTGAGAAAACCATAATTCAAAATGAGTCATGTACCAAAATGTTCATTGCAGCTCTATTTACAATAGCCAGGATATGGATGCAACCTAAGTGTCCATCGACAGATGAATAAATAAAGAAGATGTGGCACATATATACAATGGAATATTACTCAGCCATAAAAAGAAATGAAATTGAGTTATTTGTAGTGAGGTGGATGGACCTGGAGTCTGTCATACAGAGTGAAGTAAGTTAGAAGGAGAAAAACAAATACCATATGCTAACACATATATATGGAATCTTAAAAAAAACAAACAAACAAACAAACAAAAAAAAACAGTCTTGAAGAACCTAGGGGCAAGATGGGAATAAAGACACAGACCTACTAGAGAAGGGACTTGAGGACATGGAGAGGGGGAAGGGTAAGCTGTGACAAAGTGAGAGAGTGGCATGGACATATATACACTACCAAATGTAAAATAGATAGCTAGTGGGAGGCAGCCGCATAGCACAGGGAGATCAGCTCAGTGCTTTGTGACCACCAAGAGGGGTGGGAGGGAGGGAGATGCAAGAGGGAAGAGATATGGGAACATATGTATAACTGATTCACTTTGTTATAAAGCAGAAGCTAACACACCATTGTAAAGCAATTATACTCCAATAAAGATGTTAAAAAAAATACTGTAATGAGAGACAAAGAAGGAAATTACATAATGATAAAGTTGTCAGTCATGAGGGTTCCCTTTTCTCCACTTCCTTGTCAATACTTTTTATTTGTTGTATTTTTTTTTTTTTTTTTTTTTTTTTTTGCGGTATGCGGGCCTCTCACTGCTGTGGCCTCTCCCGTTGCGGAGCACAGGCTCCGGACGCGCAGGCCTAGCGGCCATGGCTCACGGGCTTAGTTGCTCCGCGGCATGTGGGATCTTCCCGGACCAGGGCACGAACCCGTGACCCCTGCATCGGCAGGCGGATTCTCAACCACTGCGCCACCAGGGAAGCCCAATTTGTTGTATTTTTGATAATAGCCATTCTGACAGGTGTGAGGTGATAGCTCATTGTGATTTTGATTTGAATTCCCCTGGTGATTAGTGATGTTGAACACTTTTTCATGTGCTTGTTGGCCGTGTGCATGCCCTCTTTTGCAAAATGTCTATTCAGGTTTTCTGCCCATTTTTTTAAAAATCTTTTTTTTTTAAATTTATTTTTATTTTGAATTGTATGAGCTGTTAATATATTTTGGGTCTTAACCCCTTATTGATCATATCATTAGCAAATATTTTCTCCCATTCAGTAAGATGTCTTTTCATTTTGTTGATGGTTGCCTTTGCTATGCAAAATCTTTCAAGTTTAATTAATTCCCATTTGTTTATTTTTGCTTCTATATCATTTTCTTTAGGAGACAGATCCAAAAAAAAAAAAAAATTGCTAAGATTTATGTCAGAGTGATCTGTCTATATTTTCTTCTAGGAGTTTTATGCTTTCTGGTCTTACATTTGGGTTTTTAACCCATTTTGAATTTAATCCATTTTGAGTCTTACATTTAGGTCTTTAATCCATTTTGAATTTATTTTGTATATGGTGTTAGACAATGTTCTAATTTCAATATTGTATATGTAGCTGTCCCGTTTTCCCAGCACCACTTATTGAACAGACTATCTTTTCTCCATTGCATATTCTTGCCTCCTTTGTCATAGATTAATTGACCATAATTATGTGGGTTTATTTCTGGGCTGTCTATTTCTTTTTCCCATTGATATATGTATCTGTTTTGGTGCCAGTACCATACTATTTTGATTACTCTAGTTTTGTAGTGTAGTCTGAAATCAGGGAGCATGATCCCTCCAGCTCTGTTCTTCTTTCTCAATACTTTTTTGGCTATTTAGGGTCTTTCATTGTTTCCATATAAATTTTAAAGTTATATGTACTAGTTCTCTATCAAAGAGGAAATTTTAAAAAAATAAGCTGGAGACAAAATGGAAACAAAACTATCCAAAAACTATGAGATGTAGCAAAATCAGTTATAAGAGTCAAGTTTATAGTGATACAAGTCTACCTCAAGAAAAAACATATATCTCAAACACCTATATTGATACCTAAAGGAACTAGAAAAAGAAGAAACAAAACCCAAAGTTACTAGTAAGAAAGAAATCATAAAGATCAAAGCAGAAATAAATAAGTTAGAAACTAATAAAATAATAGAAAAGACCAATGAAACTAAGAGATGGTTCTTTGTATAAATTTATTTATTTTTTATTTATTTTATTTTTTTTTAATTTTTGTTGCATTGAGTCTTCATTGTATTGTGCAGGCTTCTCATTGTGGTGGCTTCTCTTGTTGTGGAGCACAGGCTCTAGGTGCACGAGCTCAGTAGTTGTGACTCATGGGCTGTAGAGTGCAGGCTTAATAGCTGTGGTGCATGGACTTAGAAGAGCTGGTTCTTTGAAAAGATAAATTGATAAACCAAACTTATGAAGAAAAAATAAGTGAGATCCCAAATCAATAAAATCAGAAATGAATAAGAAGTTACAAGCAACACTACAGAAATACAAAGAACCATAAGAGATTACTATAAAAAAGTATATGCCAATAAAGTGGACAAAATAGAAGAAATGGATAAATTCCTAGAAATGTACAATCTCACAAGACTGAATCAGAAAGAAATAGGAAATCTAAACTGATTAATACTAGTAATTAAATCAAATCAGTAACAAAAAGAATACTTTCAACAACAACAACAGTCCAGGACAAGATGACTTCACAGGTGAATCGTACCAAACATTTAAAGAATTAAAACCTATTCTTCCCAAACTCGTCCCAAAAGATTGAAGAAATAGGAATGCTTCCCAATTGATTCTATAATAACAGAATCACCCTGATAAAATCACCCTGATAACAAAACCAGACAAAGAGACCACAAAAAAAGAAAAATTACAGGCTAATATCACTAATTAATATAGATGTAAAATCCCTCAACAAAATATTAATAAGTCAAATTCAACAATATATTAAGTGGTTACACACTACCATCAAGTGAGATTTATCCCAGGTATGAAAGATGTTTCAATATCCACAAATCAATAAATGTCATACACCACATTAATCAAGTAAAGAATGAAAAGTATATGATCATCTCCATAGAAGCAGAAAAAGCTTTTGACAAATAACTCATAAAATTCAATGACAAAAAACCAACAGTCCCATTAAAAATGGGCATAAAAATCATTTGACAAATTCCACCATCTATTTATGATAAAAGCTCTTAACAAAATGGATATAGAAGGAACATAGCTCAACATATTAAAGACCATATATGACAAACCCACAGTCAACATCATACTCAATGGTGAAAAGTTGAAAGAATATCTTCTAAGATCAGGAACAAGACAAGGATTCCCCTTCTTGCCACTTTTATTTAAAATATTATTGGAAGTCCTAGGCACAGCAGCCAGACAAGTAAAGGAAATAAGAAAACTCCAAATTGGAAAGGAAGAAATAAAATTGTCACTGTTTGCATATGACATTTTACTATATATAGAAAATAGAAAATCCTAAAGACACCACCAAAAAACTATTAGAACTAATAAATGAGTTCAGTAAAATTGCCAGATACCAACTTAATATACAGAAATCTGTTACATTTCTATATACTAATAATGAAGTTTCAGAGAGAGAAATTAAGGGAAAAAACCCATTTACAATTGCATCAAAAATAATAAAATATCTAGAATAAATCTAACCAAAGAGGTAAAAGACTTGTACTCTGCAAACTATAAAATATTAATGAAAGAAATTAAAGATGACACAAACAAATGGAAAGATATACCATGATCATGGATTGGAAGAATTAATATTTTTAAAATGATCACACTACCCAAGGCAATCTACAGATTCAGTACAATTCCTATCAGAGTACAAATGGCATTTTTCACAGAAATAGAATAAATAGTTCTAAAATTTGTATGGAAACATAAAAAACCCTGGGTAGCCAAAGCAATATTGAGAAAGAAAAACAAAGCTGGAGGCAACATTACTCTGATTTTAAACTATACTACAAAGCTGATGTAATCAAAACATTATGGTATTGGCACAAATGTAGAGATATAGATCAATTGAACAGTACAGAGAGACCAGAATAAATTTATACTGATATGGTAAATTATATGGTCAACTTCTTCAAAAGTGGTGTTGGGAAAACTGGACAGCTACATGAAAAGAATCAAACTGAACTACTTTATCACACAATATACAAAAATAAACTCCAAGTAGATTAAAGGCTTCAATGTCAGACCTGAAACCACAAAACCCTCAGAAGAAAACTTAGGGAGTATACTCTTTGACATCAGTCTTAGCAACATATTTTTGCATATGTCTTCCCAGGCAAAGGAAGCAAAAGCAAAAAATAAACAAAATGGGATTACATCAGCCTTAAAAGCTTTTTCACAGCAAAGGAAACTATCAACAAAACAAAGAGGCAGGGCTTCCCTGGTGGCGCAGTGGTTAAGAATCCACCTGCCAATGCAGGGTACATGGGTTCAAGCCCTGGTCAGGGAAGATCCCACATACCACAAAGCAATGAAGCCCGTGTGCCACAACTACTGAGCCTGCGCTCTAGAGCCCATGAGCCACAACTACTGAGCCCTCATGCCACAACTACTGAAGCCCACACACCTAGATCCCATGCTCTGCAACAAGAGAAGCCACCACAATGAGGAGCCGCACACTGCAATGAAGAGTAGCCCCTGCTCACTGCAACTAGTGAAAGCCCACGTGAAGCAACGAAGACCCAACACAGCCAAAAATAAAAATAAAATAAATAAATTTATAAACAAACAAACAAACAAACAAAAAACCAAAGAGGCAGTCCACTGAATGGAGAAGGTATTTGCAAACAATATATCTGATATGGGGATAATATCCAAAATACACAAAGAATTCATACAACCCCACATTAGAAAAACAAGCAACCTGATGAAAAATGGACAGAAGACCTGAATAGACATTTTTCCAAAGAAGACATACAGATGGCCAACAGGCACATGAAAAGATGTTCAACATCCCATGATTATCAGGGAAATGCAAATCAAAGACACAATGAGCTATCACTTCACACCTGTGAGAATGGCTATTATCAAAAATAAAACAGATAACAAGTGTTGGCAAGGATGTGGAGAAATGGGAACCCTCGTGCAATCTTGATAAGAATGTAAATTTGCACAGTCACCAGGGAAAAGAGTATGGAGGTTTCTGAAAAAATTAAAATTAGGACTTCCATATGACCCAGCAATTCCTCTCCTGGGTATATACCCAAAAAGCAAAAACAAAAGCACTATTTTGAAAAGATACATGCACCCCAATGTTCATGGCAGCATTATTTACAATTGCCAAGATATGGGAGCAACCTAAGTGTCCATCAATAGCTGAATGGATAAAGAAGACTATATATAATGGAATACTATTCAACCATAAAACATGAGTGAAATTTTGCCTTTTGCAACAACATAGATGGACTTGGAGGTATTATGATTAATGAAAAAGTCAGACAGAGAAAGACAAATGCCATATGATCTCACTTATATGTGGAACCTAAAAAAAAAACAAACAAAATAAATCAAAGTGAAAACAGACTCATAAATTCTGAAAACAAAATGGTGGTTACCAGAGGGGAGGGAAGTGGGAGTAGGAAAAAAATAGGTGAAGCGGATTAGAAGGTACAAACCTCCAGTTTAAAATAAATAACCCGTGGGAATGTAATACACCACATAAAGGAAACCATCACTAATATTGTAATAACTTTGTATGGAGACAGATGGTTACTGAACTTATGGTGGTAATCATTTATTCATAATGTATGCAAATATCAAATAATTATGAAACTAACATATATATTATTTATTTATTTATGTATTTATTTTTGGCTCTGTTGGGTCTTTGTTTCTGTGTGAGGGCTTTCTCCAATTGTGGCTAGTGGAGGTCACTCTTCATCGCGGTGCATGAGCCTCTCATTGTCACGGCCTCTCTTATTGCAGAGCACAAGCTCCAGACATGCAGGATCAGTAGTTGTGGCTCACAGGCCCAGGTGATTCACAGCATGTGGGATCCTTCCAGACCAGGGCTCGAACCTGTGTCCCCTGCATTGGCAGTCAGATTCTCAACCACTGTGCCACCAGGGAAGCCCTAACATATATTTTAAGTCATCCATATTTCAGTGAAAGAAAAACAATTGATGGCCATTAGTTATTTTGAGTTTTAGCTATTACAAATAAACTCTTAAGACAACTTAGTGCACATTTTTATACGGACATATATTTTCATTTCTCTAGAAAATTATCTAGGAGTGGGATTCTTGGATCACACAAAATGTCTTTAATTTTATTAGAAATTGCCAAGCAGTGAGCTACAATTTTGCCTTCCTGTCACTAGCATATTTGAGTTCCAGTTGTTGTACATACTCACAAACACATTTTTCTGTTTTAATTGTCCATTCAGGTGGGTGTAGAATTATATCTCATTGTGGTTTTAATTTATACCTCCCTAATGGCTAATGATAAGTATATTTATTTATTTATTTATTTATTATTATTAGTTTTTTTAATTTGCGGTACATGGGCCTCTCACTGTTGTGGCGTCTCCCATTGCGGAGCACAGGCTCCGGACGCGCAGGCTCCGGACGTGCAGGCTCAGTGGCCATGGCTCACGGACCCAGCCGCTCCACGGCATGTGGGATCTTCCTGGACCGGGTCACGAACCCGTGTCCCCTGCATTGTCAGGCAGATTCTCAACCACTGCGCCACCAGGGAAGCCCTGATAAGTATATTTAAATGCATATTTGCCCTTTATATATCTTCTTTGTAGTAGTGCCTATTCAAATATTTTGCTCATTTTAAAATCAACCTATCTTCTTAATATTAAACTGTAAGAGTAATTCATATCTGAATACAAGACCTTAATCAGATATACATTTTGCAAATATTTTCTCTGAGTTTGTGGCTTAGTTTTAAATTCTTTTAAGTTTTCAGTGTATATATTAGAGAAGAAGAAAAATTGAAAATTAGTGAGACCAGTATCCATCTCAAGAAATGTATTTAAGAACAACAAAATAAACACAAAATAATGGAAGAAAATAAATGGTAAAAATAAATCACATTAATAAAATAGAAAATATTTATTGTATTACAAAGTCTTAACACAGCTCAAAGCTGTCTTTAAATAGACTAATAAAATTCATATACTTAACTTATTTCAAGAATGATAAAGGAAGCATAAGTATAGTTCCTGTAGACAGGAAAAATTAACCAAATATAAGAGGGCATTATGTATAAATTTATGTTAATAAATTTCAAAATTATGTTTAATAGAGAAATTAATTACTTACCAAAGCTTACTTAGGTAGAAATAGAATACCTAAATAGTCTTATAATTATTAAAGAAATTGAATTTATAATTAAAATAATTTCAGAAAGAAAAACAAAGAAAAAAGAAAAAGCCTTTGGGTCCAGATGACTACATCTTTAGATTCTACTAAACATTTAAAATAGAAATAATTCCAATATTATGCCAATTCTTCCATAGACTAAGTGGGGAGCAGGGGGTGGCAAGAAGTAATTTTCCACAATATATTTTAGAAAACTCTCCTAAACTTGATACCAAAACTTTATACAAATTGGTAAAGAAGGTAAGTTACAGACCAATATTTCTCATGAATACAAGTGAAAAAAATAATCAACAAAATGTTAGAAAACTGTATCTAACAATATAAACTGAGCTAAGCATCATTAACAATTTGTGTTCATCTCAGAAATGTAGTCAGTTTAACATTTAACATCAATCAATAATTGCTATTTACAGGTTTAAAGAGAAATATCAGATGATCACACAAATAGAGGAAAACTGATAAATTCAATATTCACTTATTATTATAGCAAATTAAGATTAGAAGTGAACTAATCTGAATCAAACTCTTTCTATCTAATAAAGGTCTCTGTAAAAAACTAACAAACCACACCAGTAGAAAAGACCATAATTAATGGTGAAACAAACACATTTTCTATGAGAATGAGGATTAAATAAGGATAGTCATTGCTGTCAACATTTCTATTCAACATTGTATGAAAAATCTGAGGCAGTAAAACAAAATATATACATATGCATAATGTTCTATGTTATTTTATGTGATGGTCAGTCAGTTGTGGTCATAAGAGAAAGCATAGGAGATACTCAAGAAAACAAAGTTTATCATACTCACAAGTTCTAGAAACAGGAGGCATGGCATTCCAGACAGAGCACATGAAGCACCAGCACAGAAGCACCACCATAAGTCAGGAGGCGGAAGGGTCAGGAAGAAGGGGAGAGCTTAGGCCATGCCTTTATTATAGTTTCTATGGGAAAGGAAAGGCAAGGGAGGGTAAACAGTTTAGGACTGGCTAGTGTGAATACTAGATGTAGGTTTGAAACTACAGAGGTGGTCCCCAGTAGTCTGGTACCTGTCCCTGGGATTACTAAATCAGAGGCATATTGCTTCCTGGGGTGTCTGGGCCAGATTGAGAAGGTTTAGATCTGGAGTTGTTAGTTTGCGTGTCAAAGTCATGGTCCTATCTGAGCTTATTGGCATTCTAAAAATTGACTAGCCCTGGAAGCGGAAATCTCTTCCCATCCAGAAAATTTCTTAAGATGTCAAAACATCAAAAACATTATAAACAATACATGTGCATATACATATAAATGTACGATTGCATAAAAATGAATAATAAATGATGTATAAGGAAATGAAGAAGAAATAGAGTTCTTATTATTTATAGATGATACAATTACATATACAAAAAGTCCAAAAGAATCTACAGAAAAATATTACACTTATTAGGAGAGTTCACCAATTTATTAATATTCAAAAATTATTGTATTTTACATACTGGCAACAAACAACACACAAAAAGAACTTTAAAAATGATACTGTTTAAAATAATATAAACATGAAATTCCTAGAAATAAATCTAACAAATCATGTGCTAGATCTCCATAGAGACAACAAAAAATCATTACTGAGAGATACTTAAGATGATCTAAGAGTAAGAGAGAAGTATCCCATTTTTATGGATACAGAATTCAAAATTTTAGAGATAGCAATTATCCTTAATTTTTAGACACTATGTAACACCAAATAAAACCCAAATTTTTATTAGTATTATTATTGAGTGGCATTTACTATGCTGAATTTAAAATATATATGACAAGGCAAAATGTGAAGAATAGCCATGGCATTCTTTAAATGAATTTATGATTTATGACAAAGGCAACAATGAAGAGCTTTGGCTATAATTTCAGTAATACAGTATGCCCAGAAAGGCAAAACCAATCTATATTATTTAGAAATGTATAATTATTTGGCAAAAGTATAAGTAAAACAAGGGGTTTGATATAAAGTTTTCTAATGGCTACTTTCCAAGGAAGGAAAGTGTTTAAAAATGGGGAGGGTATTATACAAGATGAGGAGAGGATCTGGATACAGGATGATGATTACATAGGGGGTAACTTTTTCAAAATATGAAGCTTTATATTAATGTTTCATGAAATTTTCCACATATATATATTTTTTTTCATACTATGAATTATAAAGTTCACACACAAAAAGCCAAAGAAAAAGGGGGCTTTAAGTTCAGAAAGAACCAGATTATAAGCTCAACTTGTCTGTATGTACTTAGACAATTACTTAATTACCCCTAATGCTTAAGGATCTTATTGTATGAAATGATCACAATGCATATTTGCATTTCTATTTTTTTTAACATCTTTATTGGAGTATAACTGTTTTACAATAGTGTGTTAGTTTTTTCTTTACAACAAACTGAATCAGTTATACATATACATATGTTCCCATATCTCTTCCCTCTTGCATTACCCTCTCTCCCACCCTCCCTATCCCACTCCTCTAGATGGTCACAAAGCACAGAGGTGATCTCCTTGTGCTATGCGGCAGCTTCCCACTAGCTATCTAATTTACATTTGGTAGTGTATATATGTCCCTGCCACTCTCTCACTTCATCACAGCTTACCCTTCCCCCTCGCCATATCCTCAAGTCCATGCTCTAGTAGGTCTGTGTTATATTCGCGGCCTACCACTAATCTCCTCATGACATTTGTTTTTTTCTCAGAGTCCATATATATGTGTTAGCATACGGTATTTGTTTTTCTCCTTTTGACTTACTTCACTCTGTATGAAAGACTCCAGGTCTATCCACCTCATTACAAATAACTCAGTTTCATTTCTTTTTATGGCTGAGTAATATTCCATTGTATATATGTGCCACATCTTCTTTATCCATTCATCTGTTGATGGACACTTAGGTTACTTCCATGTCCTGGCTATTGTAAATAGAGATGCAATGAACATTTTGGTACATGACTCTTTTTGAATTATAGTTTTCTCAGGGTATATGCCTAGTAGTGGGATTGCTGGGTTGTATGGTAGTTCTATTTTTAGTTTTTTAAGGAACCCCCATACTGTTCTCCATAGTGGTTGTATCAATTTACATTCCCACCAGCAGTGCAAGAGGGTTCCCTTTTCTCCACACCATCTCCAACATTTATTGTTAATAGAGTTTTTGATGATGGCCAATCTGACCGGTGAGAGATGATATCTCATGGTAGTTTTGATTTGCATTTCTCTAATGATCAATGATGTTGAGCATTCTTTCATGTGTTTGTTGACAATCTGTATATCTTCTTTGGAGAAATGTCTATTTAGTTCTTCTGCCCAATTTTGGATTGGTTTGTTTGTTTTTTTGTTATTGAGCTGCATGAGTTGCTTATAAATTTTGGAGATTAATCCTTTTTCAGTTGCTTCATTTGTAAGTATTTTCTCCCATTCTGAGGGTTGTCTTTTAGTCTTATTTATGGTATCCTTTGCTGTGCAAAAGCTTTTAAGTTTCATTAGGTCCCATTTGTTTATTTTTGTTTTTATCCATTTCTCTAGGAGATGGGTCAAAAAGGATCTTGCTGTGATTTATGTCATAGAGTGTTCTGCGTATGTTTTCCTCTAAGAGTTTGATAGTGTTTGGCCTTACATTTAGGTCTTTAACCCATTTTGAGTTTACTTTTGTGTGTGGTGTTAGGGAGTGTTCTAATTTCATACTTTTACATGTACCTGTCCAGTTTTCCCAGCACCACTTATTGAAGAGGCTGTCTTTTCTCCACTGTATATCCTTCCCTCCTTTATCAAAGATAAGGTGACCATATGTGTGTGGGTTTATCTCTGGGCTTTCTATCCTGTTCCATTGATCTATATTTCTGTTTTTATGCCAGTACCATACTGTCTTGATTACTGTAGCCTTGTAGTAGAGTCTGAAGTGAGGGAGCCTGATTCCTCCAGCTCCATTTTTCATTCTCAAGATTGCTTTGGCTATTCGGGGTCTTTTGTGTTTCCATACAAATTGTGAAATTTTTTGTTCTAGTTCTGTAAAAATTGCCAGTGATAAGTTGATAGGGATTGCATTGAATCTGTAGATTGCTTTGGGTAATAGAGTCATTTTCACAATGTTGATTCTTCCAGTCCAAAAACATGGTATATTTCTCCACCTATTTGTATCATCTTTAATTTCTTTCATCAGTGTCTTATAGTTTTCTGCATACAAGTCTTTTGTCTCCTTAGGTAGGTTTATTCCTAGATATTTTATTCTTTTTCTTGCAAGGGTAAATGGGAGTGTTTTCTTAATTTCACTCTCAGATTTTTCATCATTAGTGTATAAGAATGCCAGAGATTTCTGTGCATTAATTTTGTATCCTGCTACTTTACCAAATTCATTGATTAGCTCTAGTAGTTTTCTGGTAGCATCCTTAGGATTCTCTATGTATAGTATCATGTCATCTGCATACAGTGACAGCTTTACTTCTTCTTTTCCGATTTGGATTCCTTTTTTTCTCTGATTGATGTGGCTAGAACTTCCAAAACTATGTTGAATAAGAGTGGTGAGAGTGGGCAACCTTGTCTTGTTCCTGATCTTAGTGGAAATGGTTTCAGTTTTTCACCATTGAGAATGATGCTGGCTGTGGGTTTGTCATAAATGGCTTCTATTATGTTGAGGAAAGTTCCCTGTATGCCTACTTTCTGCAGGGTTTTTATCATAAATTGGTGTTGAATTTTGTCAAAAGCTTTCTCTGAAACTATTGAGATGATCATATGGTTTTTCTCCTTCAGTTTGTTGATATGGTGTATCACATTGATTGATTTGCGTGTAGTGAAGAATCCTTGCATTCCTGGAATAAACCCCATTTGATCATGGTGTATGATCCTTTTAATGTGCTGTTTGATTCTGTTTGCTAATATATTGTTGAGGATTTGTGTGTGTGTGTGTGTGTGTGTGTGTGTGTGTTTGTGTGTGTGTGTTACGCGGGCCTCCCACTGTTGTGGCCTCTCCCATTGCGGAGCACAGGGTCCGGACGCGCAGGCTCAGTGGCCATGGCTCACGGGCCCAGCCACTCTGTGGCATGTGGGATCTTCCCAGACCGGGGCACGAACCCGTGTCCCCCACATCGGCAGGCGGATTCTCAACCGCTGCACCACCAGGGAAGCCCTTTGTTGAGGATTTTTGCATCTATGTTCATCAGTGATATTGGCCTGTAGTTTTCTCTCTTTGTGATGTCTTTGTCTGGTTTTGGTATCGGGTTGATTGTGGCCTCCTAGAATGAGTTTGGGAGTGTTCCTCCCTCTGCTACCTTTTGAAAGAGTTTGAGAAAGATAGGTGTTAGCTCCTCTCTAAATGTTTGATAGAATTCGCCTGTGAAGCCATCTGGTCCCGGGCTTTTTTTTGTTGGAAGATTTTTAATCACAGTTTCAATTTCAGTGATTGTGATTGGTCTTTTCATATTTTCTATTTCTTCCTGGTTCAGTCTCGGCAGGTTGTGCATTTCTAAGAATTTGTCCATTTCTTTCATGTTGTCCATTTTATTGGCATACAGTTGCTTGTAGTAATCTCTAATAATCTTTTGTATTTCTGCAGTGTCAGTTGTTACATATCCTTTTTCATTTCTAAATCGATTGATTTGAGTTTTCTCCCTTTTATTCTTGATGACTCTGGCTAATGGTTTATCAATTTTATTTATCTTTTCAGAGAACCAGCTTTTAGTTTTACTGATCTTTGCTATTGTTTCCTTCATTTCTTTTTCATTTATTTCTGATCTGATCTTTATAATTTCTTTCCTTCTGCTAAATTTGGGGGTTTTTTGTTCTTCTTTCTCTAATTGCTCTAAGTGCAAAGTTAGGTTGTTTATTCGAGATGTTTCCTTTTTCTTAAGGTATGATTGTATTGCTACAAACTTCCCACTTAGAACTGCTTTTGCTGTATGCCATAGGTTTTGGGTCGTCGTGTCTCCATTGTCATTTGTTTCTAAGTATTTTTTTATTTCCTCTTTGATTTCTTCAGTGATCACCTCGTTATTAAGTAGTGTATTGTTTAGCCTCCATGTGTTTGTATTTTTTACAGATCTTTTCCTGTAATTCATATCTAGTCTCATAGCGTTGTGGTTGGAAAAGATACTTGATACGATTTCAATTTTCTTAAATTTTCCAAGGCTAGATTTGTGACCCAATATATGATCGATCCTGGAGAATGTTCCAGAGCACATGAGAAAGATGTGTATTCTCTTGTTTTTGGATGGAATGTCCTATAAATACCAATTAAGTCCATCTTGTGTAATGTATCATTTAAAGCGTGTGTTTCCTTATTTATTTTCATTTTGGATGATCTGTCCATTGATGAAAGTGGGGTGTTAAAGTCCGCTACTATGATTGTGTTACTGTCGATTTCCCATTTTATGGCTGTTAGTATTTGCCTTAAGTATTGAGGTGCTCCTATGTTGGGTGCATAAATATTTACAATTTTTATATCTTCTTCATGGATTGATCCCTTGATCATTATGTAGTGTCCTTCTTTGTCTCTTGTAATAGTTTTTATTTTAAAGTCTATTTTATCTGATATGAGAATTGCTACTCCAGCTTTCTTCTGATTTCCATTAGCATGGAATATCTTTTTCCATCCCCTTACTTTCAGTCTGTATGTTTCCTTAGGTCTGAAGTGGGTCTCTTGTAGACAGCATATATATGGGTCTTGTTTTTGTATCCATTCAGCCTGTCTGTGTCTTTTGGTGGGAGCATTTAATCTATTTACATTTAAGGTAATTATCAATATGTATGTTCCTATTACCATTTACTTAATTGTTTTGGGTTTTTCTTGTAGGTCTTTTCCTTCTCTTGTGTTTCTTGCCTAGAGAAGTTCCTTTAGCATTTGTTGTAGCTCTAGTTTGGTGGTGCTGAACTCTCTCAGCTTTTGCTTGTCTGTAAAGGCTTTAACTTCTCCATCAAATCTGAATGAGATCCTTGCTGGGTAGAGTAATCGTGCTTGTAGGTTTTTTTCCTTCATCACTTTAAATATGTCCTGCCACTCCCTTCTGGCTTGCAGAGTTTCTGCTGAAAGATCAGATGTTAACCTTATGGAGATTCCCTTGTGTGTTATTTGTTGTTTTTCCCTTGCTGCTTTTAATATGTTTTCTTTGTATTGAATTTTTGACAGCTTGATTATTATGTGTCTTGGCGTGTTTATCCTTGGGTTTATCCTGTATGGGACTCTCTGTGCTTCCTGGACTTGATTGACTATTTCCTTTCCTATATTAGGGAAGTTTTCAACTCTAATCTCTTCAAATATTTTCTCAGTCCCTTTCTTTTTATCTTCTTCTTCTGGGACCCCTATAATTCGAATGTTGGTGTGTTTAATGTTGTCCCAGAGGTCTCTGAGACTGTCCTCAGTTCTTTTCATTCTTTTTTCTTTCTTCTGCTCTGCAGTAGTTATTTCCACTATTTTATCTTCCAGGTCACTTATCCGTCCTTCTGCCTCAGTTATTCTGCTGTTGATCCCATTTAGACTATTTTTCATTTCATTTTTTGTGTTGCTCATTGTTGCTTGCTTCCTCTTTATTTCTTCCAGGTCCTTGTTAACTGTTTCTTGCAATCTGTCTATTCTATTTCCAAGATTTTGAATCATCGTTACTATCATTATTCTGAATTCTTTTTCAGGTAGACTGCCTATTTGCTCTTCATTTGTTAGGTCTGGTGTGTTTTTATCTTGCTCCTTCATCTGTTGTGTGTTTTTCTGTCTTCTCATTTTGCTTATCCTACTGTGTTTGGGGTCTCCTTTTTGCAGGCTGCAGGTTCGTAGTTCCCATTGTTTTTGGTGGCTGTCCCCAGTGGCTAAGATTGGTTCAGTGGGTTGAGTAAGTTTCCTGGTTGGGGGGACTAGTGCCTATGTTCTGGAGGATGAGGCTGGATCTTGTCTTTCTGGTGGGCAGGTCCACATCTGGTGGTGTGTTTGGGGATGTTGGTAGCCTTATTATGATTTTAGGCAGCCTCTCTGGTAGTGGATCGGACTGTAAACCTGTCTTGCTCTTTGTTGGGAATAGGGTGTCCAGCACTGTTCGTTGCTGGTCCTTGAATGAAGCTGGGTCTTGGTGTTGAGATGGAGATCTCTGGGAGATTTTCACCATTCAATATTGCATGGAGCTGGGAGGTCTCTTGTGGATCATGTCCTGAGGTTGATTCTCCCACCTCAGAGACACAGCCCTGGTGCCTGGTTGGAGCACCAAGAGCCTTTAATCCACAGTGCTCAAAATAAAAGTGAGAAAAAATACAAAGGAACTAAAAGGAAGGAAGGAAGGAAGGAGGGAGGGAGGGAGTGAGGGAAGGAAGGAAGGGAGGAATGAAGAAAGGTAGGGAGGAAGGAATAAGTGAAGGAAGGAAGAAAGCAAGAAAGGAAGGAAGGAAGGAGGAGAGGAAGAAAGGGAGGAAGGAAGAGAGGAAGGAAGGGAGGAAAGAAGGGAGGAAGGAAGGAAGAAAGGAGGGAAGGAGGGAAGAAAGGAAGGAAGAAAGGAAGAAAGAAAGGGAGAAGACATAATAAAGTAGGATAAAGTATAGTTATTAAAATAAAAAATAATTATTAAGAAGAAAAATTTCTATTAAAAAAAAAAAAAAACAAAGAAAAACAGGTCGGTCTAACCCTAGGAAAAATGGTGAAAGCAAAGCTATACAGACAAAACCTCACATAGCAGCACACACATACACACTCACAAAAAGAAAAAAGGGGAAAATAATAGTATTTCTTGCTCCCAAAGTCCACCTCGTCAACTTGGGATGATTCGTTGTCTATTCAGGTTTTCCACACATGTAGGGCACTTCAAATTGATTGTGGAGCTTTAATCCGCTGCTTCTGAGGCTGCTGGGAGAGGCCTCCCCCTCTCCTCTTTGTTCGCACAGCTCCTGGAGTTTAGCTTTGGACTTGGCCTCGCCTCTGCGTGTAGGTCGTCCGAGGGCGTCTGCCCTTCACTCAGATAGGACGAGGTTAAAGGAGCAGCTGATTCGGGGGCTCTGGCACAGGCCACGGGGAGGGAGGGGCACGGATGAGGGGCGAGCCCGCGGCAGCAGAGGCTGGTGTGATGCTGCACCGGCCGGAGGCGCGCCGCGCGTTCTCCCGGGGAAGCTGTCCCTGGATCCCGGGACCCCGGCAGTGGTGGGCTGCACAGGCTCCCGGAAGGGACGGTGTGGAGAGTGATCTGTCCTCACACACAGGCCTCTTGGTGGCGGCAGCATCAACCCTAGCGTCCCACACCCGTCTCTACTGTCCGTGTTGACAGCCGCGGCTCGCGCCCGTTTCTGGAGCTCCTTTAAGCTGCGCGTTTAATCCCCTCTCCTTGCGCTCCAGGAAGCAAAGAGGGAAGAAGAGGTCTCATGCCTCTTCGGCAGCTCCAGACTTCAACCAGACTCCCTCCCGGCTAGCTGTGGTGCACTAGCCCCCTTCAGGCTGTGTTCACGCTGCCAACCCCAGTCCTCTCTCTGGGATCTGACTGAAGTCCGAGCCTCAGCTCCCGGCCTCCGCCCGCCCCGGCGGGTGGGCAGACAAGCCTCTTGGGCTGGTGAGTGCTGTTCGGCACCGATCCTCTGTGGGAATCTCTCTGCTTTGTCCTCTGCACCTTGTTACTGCGCTCTCTTCCGTGGCTACGGAGCTTCCTCCTCTGCCACCTGCAGTCTCCGCCTGCAAAGGGGCTTCTCGTGTGTGGGAACCTTTCCTCCTTCACAGCTCCCTCCCACTGGTGCAGGTCCTGTCCCTATTCTTTGTCTCTGTTTTTTTCTTTTTTCTTTTGCCCTACCCAGGTACGTGGGGAGTTTCTTGCCTTTTGGGAGGTCTGAGGTCTTCTGCCAGCATTCGGTGGGTGTTCTATAGGAGAAGTTCCATGTGTAGATGTATTTCTGATGTCTCTGTGAGGAGGAAGGAGATCTCCGTGTCTTACTCTTCTGCCATCTTGAAGCCCATATTTGCATTTCTGATATGAGGATGCAAGGTGCATAGCTACACAGGGATGGTGTAGCAAACAGTTTTTGAGTGTTTGTTATTGTCAGACAAGGTCCAAAGTATTTTTCATGTATTTTCTCTTTTAATTCTCACATTTAGCCTTTCAAATAGGTACTATTATTTCAAAATTTCCCCAAAATTATGACTCATTCATTCATAGTATAACTTCTGTGAGAGCCCAGATCCGTCTATATTGTTACCTATTAAGTCCAGGACCTGGATGAATATGTTTGAATTCTGACCTCAGAGTAAGCTTATAACCAGTGACAGACATGGGTCACCATAAACTGTCTGCCCAGGTTCACCATTTGTTTGTTCAAGACAGACCAATTTTACGTTAATTGAAGAAAGTGGGATTCTCTAGGAATGGCTAAAATGAATCCAGTTTTATCTCTTACTACCTCACAAAAATTCCTCTGAGAAGGAAAAAGGGTTTTTTTTTGGAACAAATTCCTAATTAAAGCATGTAAATCCTTGTAGAACTTAAAAGTTAAGCTTGTGTCCAGATTTTGCAAAAAGGATTAAAACTCTTCTTAACAGGCAAGAAAAAATGATGTTCTCTTTGAGAAGATGTAAAGATGAATAAAGGGGAGAGATGGGGCAGGGAATGAAGACAGAAGAGGGGAAGGAGGAGGAGGGAATCTGCAACTTTTCAATAAAGTTACTGAAGCTTACAGAATTTTTAGTGCAGCAACTGTAAATTTTTGTGGAAACAATTTGACGGGCTGATTAGGCCCACATTGACATGGGGCAAAACAGCATGTGAATATAGAAACACAAGACAAAGTACATCATAAGAAATTAAAAATTCAAAATTTGTGGCTATCCTAGAGGAGGGATTTTGTCTGGTCCCACCAATGGAATTAGGAGCCTGAACAAAGATCACCAAAATGACCACATGACCTGAAATCACAACTGGGTTTTAGAAAAATAAAAGCAAAATGCTGGTTCTGAGACCACAGTGGAATGGGGTAATTCAAATTCTTCACAGAGAAAGTGGGCAAGAAAATCCCATTTTATGTGGAAAACACTTAAAAACATTGAGCCGACTTACAAATGTAAGGGTTGAGGGCTTTTCTAATAAACCTAAAAATAAGTCTTCTGCCGTCCTTAATTTCTTTGTAATAGGCCTTAAGAAGTGACAGAAGGAGGAACGCAGGATGCTGAACCCACCTCCCCCATTCTGCAACACTGACTTTCCTTGGAGGTCAGACACAACACTTAGCTTGGAGCTTCCAGGATTATTGATGGCAGCAGCCAGCAGAATAAAAGTTCCATAGGTAGGCAGTAAATATTTGAAAAGACCTTTCAGTTTGGGGAATGGTTTATATTGTTGCTTAAAAATGTAGTTTGAGAGCTATGGGAGCCTACGATTGGGTGAGGCATGTTTTACTAATGATACCCATTTGTCCTGAGCGAGAAACATTCTACCCTGTAAATGTCAGTTTCACAGTGACCAGATATGATGAATGAGTCCTCTGGTTCCTATTAATATGGAGGTTACACATTTAGAAAAAAATTAGAGACCATTGCAAAATTAATTCTCCCTCTTGGTGTGGCTAAAATGATGAGAAAGGAAATAGGAAGAGCAAGTTTTCAAAAATATGAAACATCAAGTTTCTTTCTGAATGTCTCTCTAAGCCTCCAACTTTATAAAGGAATTAACTTAATCATATCGCAAAAAAATGAGAGGGCTTAAAATACGATCTCAGATGGAAACTCCGACATAAGGATGTATAACATAAATTTCACGTACTCAAGCTTGGGATATTGCAGGCATGATTCCATAGCTCAACCCCTGAAAGGAATAATAATTACTATTTGGCTATTTGTCAAGGTGAGGGTTCCACTGGAGGGAACGTCTTATTCAATTTGGGAGCTGAAATTACACAGCTGGTGAGATATTAAATAACAACACCAAGCTGAAAAGGGAAAGAAAGCAAGCAAGTAGCTGACTTGTAAGTGAGGAGTAAGCAGATAAAAAGTGTGAGGAGGGCTTGAAGGAGAAGGTGGTTGGCTCCTCTGATACTAATTTTGGGAATAATCTGATTATATTTAAATTCAAATGATTTTGGTAATCCATTTATGTGTCTGTTAATGACCAATGATGTCACTTTGCAATTAGCAGGAGTGGTAAGTCAATTAATCAACCAACAAATAATTATTAAGAACCTAATATATTCAAAGTCAGTACCAAGTGTTATAGAAGACACAATAATAAATTATAATATTTATCTTGCCAGTTACTTGAGGAATTACTCTATACACATAAAATACAGCAATGCAGGACAAAACATGAGACATCACAAATTAATGGTACTATATATGCCATAGAATTTCACAAAGGGAAAACAGTCTACCCTTCTAGGTACAGGTGGGGATGAGACAGACAGATATTTGCTGCATATTTGAGCTTTGAGGACAAATTTCCATTGCCTTCTCAACATATATTAAACAAATATGTATAATATTTAATTTCAATGCTCTAAGAAGGGTACTAGATATTAATATTAAACATGCAAAGCAAGTTGAGTCCCTATTATTCCATTTTTATTATTTCAAAAAAAGTAAAGCATTTTCCATTGCTTGATTTGACAGAGTGAGTCGGGAATATCATTCTGCCTTTAGATAAGTATGTGAAAATTCCCTGGGGAAAAATTATTCCTCTGTACTGTGGCAAGTTCCTTGGTGGCCTGGCTTTAAATATAGCCTTTCAATAGACTAAGCAATGGATAATTTGTAACAAAATACATGTTAAATATTAAAATGTTTTATATGAAAATCAGTGTATGAATGTTGGGGGTTGCTTTTTAATCTCTAGTGTACTTAAAGAAAAGACTGGCTTATATATGAGTTATTGCAAAAGTATTTAGGCATCACCATGTTTTATGAAGGAAGCCCCCTGAAGCCCCTGGGTAGGGGTCAGAACAAGGACAGGCACTTTTTTCTTGACAGAGGTATTAAGGTATCCTTTTTAACCCTCTGACCATCAAATTACTCTCTGTTTGTCCTACCGTTTTAAATTTACATGGTACCAGGGCCTTAAATGTCAGGATTCCTGTTATAACTTAGACTCGTGTTTTTAATTAATGCTTCATGTTCCTGTTATGGTTATTTAGAATTCTCTGAAATCCCAACATCCATAAATTTCTTTTACAGGTCTTTGTGGTATGAACTTTAACAAAACAGCTATAAAGGGGTAATAGGCAAGGACAGTATATCACAGAATTGCAGTGGCAAGATGGGAGGAAGGAGGGAATATTTTGCAAACAGATTAAAAGATTTTGTTTTTGTCAAGGGGTTTGGGACTGGAACAAATTGGACATAAAATTTAGGTAAGAAAGCCTGATCTCCTTTAGTGTTTTGAGTAGGTGTAAGTTTCCACTTTTCACAAGATAGACAATTTCATTTAAAGTTTGGTAAATTCAAATCTGTTTAATTCAAATGTACTACATTTTACTTGAATGCCTACTGTGTGTCTAGTATTTTATTGTTGCTATGGGAATTACACAGAAAGGAAAAGACAAACTCCTGTCTCATTAATCTTCAAAAACTAGTTTTGGAGGCAAGGTTATCATGTAAGAAGCAATTACGAACCATTACCAGAAAGAACATAAATCTGCCAAAGTGCACAGAATAATCTGTTCTATGCACAGACTATTATTAATAGTAATTTTGAGTACTACTGCATCTCACAGGAAAAGATCAGTGAGAACTAGAATTATCATGGGATACACCATAAAATAAGAAATATGAAGTGTTTCTTGTAAAAATGGATGGCCATTGGAATGTGGAAACACAGAAGAAGGCCATTCCAGAGGAGGGAATAGTGCAGGGGTATTCATAACAGTGAAAAACACTGCATTGTATAGTGGATTAGAACATGTTTTTAGATTTGGAAAGATGTAGCTGTGAATTACTATTTTATTATATTATTTGCTTAAAGGAGAGAGGACTAGTTGGACAGAAATGTAGAGTTTGGGATTTGAAGCATATGTGTTTTAGATATTTCAAGAATAGCTTAAATGATTGAAAGAGGAATTAACATATCCATTGAGGGATATTTTAAATGTAAGCTGTTTATGTAAGTTTGGAAAATAGATTGATATGCTGAAATCTGTTTTTAATTGCATAGCAGTTCTTCATTAAGCTTCTGATAATACCCTTTTCTTAGAAAAATGAGAAAGGGGAAAAGGAGGGAATAGGAATCCATATTTACTTTGAACATCAAAACCCTACAATAACATTAAAAGGAAAATAAGAAGCTTTAAATTACATCCTAAAACTGATGCACAGAGCTGTGCTGGTCATTGGTCTTGATTATTGTCTCAATACAAGAATGTTAAGCCCAGTGATAATGAAGAGGCATGCTAAGACAATGGATGTTCAGCATGTCAATAATTATTTGAGAAGTCACCACTTTTATATTCCATAATGAATACCAATTATCTGGTGCATTACAATTGATTCTTGACTGTGCATAATCTTGTAGGTGTTATAGTGAAGTTGAACATATTCATTCTATAAAGTTTTGTCAAATGTCATTATCACAAGTCAGAGCAGACTAAGTTATGCTCCAGTAACAACTAGCCATAAAACCACAGTGCCTTAAAACACCACACATTTACTTCTTCCTCCAAGCTACATGTCCATTTTAGGTCTGAGGGTTCTTTTCAAGTGATCCTCATTCAGGAAGTTGCATAGACAAAATCCATAAAATCTGGAAGGTCTTTGTTTCTGCAGTAGGGAAAGTACACATAGATTTTAAAGACTTCTTTCTCAAAGTGGCAAGTCAATTCTAGTCACATGGCCATTCCTGTCTTAAATGTGGTCCTGGTGGTGGGAGGAGGGTGCAACACTAACATTGGCAAGGAAGAAGAGAGCTGGAAATAAAGATGAGCTTTAATGAGTCCAACAATGAGTGCTGTGATTTCAGAAGAGAAAGACACACAAAACACCTGACTTAATGGAGCTCAGATATACCCTGGGGGACAGAGATAATAAACATGTGAAAGAATAAATAATATAATATCAGATAGTGGTAAATGACATAAAGAAAAAAATAGGGCCATAAACAACAGAACAGTGGGGGAAGGGAACACCTTTGCTATAGTAGTCAAGAAAAAACTCTGTATTGTTGAAAAGAGACCTGAAACTAAATGATTAAAAGAGTCATCTGTGCAAAAATTCTACCAAAATAGCACTTTTTAGGCATGGAAAACAGTGAGGAGGTGTTACCAGATTAAAAATGCGATGACATGAGGATTTGTAAGGCAAAGAAATGTGTTTTGCTTTTATTTTATTTGCACAATTGTATCCAGAAATGATACCATCTAATTTACATTTTGAGAGCCCTCTTTGGCTGTTCTAAGGTGAACTGATGGATACAAGAAAAGAGCAAACACAGAGAACACAGTTAGGAGTCCAGCAATAAAAGACAGAATCTAGAACTAGGATTTGGGGGAGCCAGTAGTGAGAAGGAGATGGATTAGAGACAGTAAATACAGGGTTTTGCAAAGTATATTAATCATGAGTGAAAAAAAGGGATCATATTACTCTCAGTCTCTGCATAGGTGCTAGTGGCTGGAAGAAGTTCTCATTTACTAAGAAGGACAGAACTGAGGCAGGACCATGTTTAGATATGGGGTGGTGGTAGAGTGGAGATTTAGGGTTTTGTTTTTTACATATGAAGCTGGTAATAAATGCTTGACATCCAAGTGTACCTGTGGAATGACAATTGAAGTTGAGAAAAAAATGTTAAAGGCCTTAAAGACAAATATTAGAATCTGAAATCAATAGTATATTTTTCAAAAGAATCTGAATAACAACAATCTAAGAATAGAATAGAGACAAAGAGGACAACTTCTGCTTCCAGTAATGATGCATTAGGGGAGAAAAACATCAATCAGGCAGGATAAATAGTATTCAAATAGTAAGATGGTAAATTTAAAATCCAGTGTATCAGTAAGTACTTTAAATGAAAATTAAATGCTCCAACTGAAAGATATTGTCAAACTGGGCAAAATATCTGACCATCTGTTGTTTAAAAAAAAAGGCACATCTAAAATATAAACAGATGGAAAATGGAAAAGTTATGCCATGAAAGTGCTAAGAAAAATTAAAAACTAATTTCAGACATTTTTATGTAAAAATAATTATTAAAAATGAAGAAAGCCATTTTCATAATGCTAAAATGTTAAATTTATCAAGAGGGTATAAAACTCCAAATTTGTCAATGTCTAATATACATAAAACAAAATGATATAATGGGAAAGCACCAATTTTCACTCTTGGAAATTTTTTTTAAACCAATCTCTTAGTAAACAACAACGAATACAAGAAGCAGAAACTTATCAGTGAGAAAAGAAAACAACATAATTAACACATTAACCTAATTGACATATATGGAAACAGGGCACCTCAAACCTGAGATTTCATTGTATTACCAAGCATATTTTGAGTGCTTAAAATTTTTAAATCATCTTGCTGAATTGAATATTTTATAATTTTAGTAATGTTCTTTATCATTGCTCTTTGTCATATTTGTTTCTATTTTCTTTCTTCTGAAGTCTACTTTACCTGATATTATAGCCACTCCAAATATTTTCAATTAGCTTGGTATAACTTTTTCCATTCCTTTACCATTTGCCTACTTATAGCATAATATTAGAAGTAAGATTCTTATAGACTGCATTTAGCTGAATAACTTTTTTAATCCATTCCATCAATCTCTGGTTTTTAATTGGTTTGTTTAGACTACTCACATTAAATGAAATTATTGATATTTTAGAACTAAAACTGTCATTTTATTACTTATTTTCTGTTTGCCCCCTTGGATTTTTGTTCATCTATTTCCCTGTCCCTCTCTTGCTCTGGGTTACTTGAACATTTCTATATTCTGTCTTGTTTTATAGTTTTTGAGTATAGTTTTTTTTTTTTTTTTTTTTTTTTTTTTTCCCACAGGTTGCTCTAGAGATTACAATATACATATGTAGTTTATGAGTTAGGTCCTTTTATCTTTTTTTTAATGTTATAATTGTCTTAAATATTACTTTACTTGCATTGTGAACATCAAACAATTTGATTTATTTGTTTTGCTTTTAACTGTCACACAATACAAAAATCTGAAGAAAAAAGAAAAGTTTATTATTTCCCCCATTTATTTACCATTTCATTGCTCTTTCTTCAGTTTATATGTTAATCTGTTATTTATTTTCTGCTTGAATAGATTTCTTTGATCATTCTTTTAGCAGCAGTTATGTTACAGGCAGATTCTCCTAGTTTTCCTTCATCTGAGAATATATTTCACCTTCATTCTTGAAGGATATTTTAGCTTGACATAGAAATGGCCATGACTTTTGAGTTGGTAGTTCTCCTTCTCAGGACTTTAAAAATATGGTGTCACTTTCTTCTGTCCTTTATGACTCCTGATGAGAAATCTGGTGTTGATTGAATTGTTCTCTAAAGTAGTGGTTCAGCTTGGAGTTGTTTTGTCCACATGGGCACATTTGATAATGTCTGCAGCCATTTTTCACTATCAGAACTGAGGGGTGATGCCAAGTATGTTGAAAAACATCCTAAAATACACAGGGCAGCCAAAATGAGTTTTCTGGTTCAATATGTCAGTAGTGCTGAGTCTGAGAAACCTTGCCCTATAGGTAATGTTATTTTAATTTCTCTAGGTGGTTTCAATATATTTTGTATTGTTGTCTCTAGTTTTCAGAAAGTTGATTACACTGTGTCAAAACATGGATTTTTTGTTTGTTGAGTTTATCTCTTCTGGTACTCACTCAGCTTCTTGAATCTGTAGATTTATATATTTCACCAAATTTGAAAAGTTTTACTCATTATTTCTTCAATATTTTTTCAGCACTATATCTGTTCCCATTCTATCTGAGACTCCAATGACATGAATATTATATCTTTTAAAAATTGCCCCAAAGACCTCTGAGCTTCAGTTCAAGTTTTTTGTTTTTTGTTTTTTTTTTGTTTTTTTTTTACTATGTTTTCTCTCTGTTGCTTAGGTTGAATAATCTCTATTGCTCTATCTTAAATTTTACTGATTTCTTTCTTCTGTCATCTCTATTCTGCTATTTAGCCCATCCAATGAAGGTTTTGGTTTTTGTATTCGTATTTTTTAACTCTAAAATTTACCTTTAATTCCTTTTACGTTCCTTTTTTTTTTTTTTTTTTGAGACTTTTTGTGTTTGTTTCAAGAGTCTTTGTAATGCTTGTTAGAGCATTTTTATCTGATAATTTCAGTATAAGTGTCACCTCATTGTTATTGCTTATTGATTGTTGTTTTCCCATTTGAGTTGAGATATTCCTGCTTCGTGGTATAACAAGTATGTTATACTTGTACAGTATGTTCAGTATTTTGAGTATTATATCATGGGACTCTGGTTTGTATTAAATCTTATGCTTTAGCAGGTACTCAACTTGTTTAGGCTCAAAATTCACATGCTGGCTCACTTTCATACTATATGATTCAAATTGAAGTTTAATATATATTATAAAATATATATGGTACAGTTATATGTATATGTATAATATATAGTATGTATATATATAATATAAAATAGGCAAAATCAAAATGTTTATACAGTGATGATAGTAATCATCTAAAGGAACCAGTAAAATGTTGATTTTAGAGAAGCATTCTGAAACAGGTGAGAGGAGATGGAATATAGAGTACACATAATCAGTTCTTAGATATAAGAGAGGCATATGTTTCATTACAGAAGAAAAGACAGATTATGAAGGTCTGCATTCAAATATGGGTTGTATTTTCTAGTGAGAAAATGAGTTGCTTCTCAATTGACTACATCTGGTTTCTGAACGCAATATGAGATGAGGTCATCAGATGAGCTAAAGGAGGAAGAAATGGAAAAAAATATGAAATAGTTATCTTGGAATGGGGACAAGTGTGTGTTCTCAAGAAATTTATTAGAATTGTCTTGACTGTATTGAATGTCCATTTGAGATTTGTAGCTCTCCTAGAGTCTATTTGGTTAACAAATCTAAGAAATCATTCTGAACACAGAAAATTAATGGTGAATGACTGAAGTTATTAAACATAGTGTTAAACACCTGAATAAGGTGAATTTATGAAAATTATCTAATTACTGTTCACTTTGTTTTATGTGGACCAACAGAGCCTTAAGTAGAGTTTCTGTCTGAATTACCTGTTTTTAGGCTCAAAAGAGATTATGCTAAAGACATATTAATAATTTATCTATCTGTACCTTCATCGAAGTATTTATTGAATTACTTGTTGTTATACATTCAATTTTTTTTCTGTTGCTATTTATAAACTTACTCTCAAATACTCTTTTTGCAAATTATGATAGTGCTGTGATTTTCTTCCTGAGCAACTATATTTTTGGCCTTTTATTTTTTTTCTTAAAGGGAGGAAGTGTATTACAAGTAATTATTTAAAAATAAGGAAATGTGAAAATCATAAATGAGTAAGTAATTTCATACATTGTACCACCCGGAGAAATAGCTTTTAAGAAGAAACGGAATAGATCCATCTTTAGATTTCATTTTATGCAAGAAGAAGCATAATTCTTCACTACTTTTCCCAAATATAAAATCAGTTGGAAATTCTAAAAACGATTCAGGAAAGCAGACTAGCTTGCCGATGTAAGATATTCAGGTCAATTTAGAATCAAACACTCTAATGTTGACTTTAGTTTATAAAAAATTATGTTCAACTTCAATAAAGAAAATAAAGAGGAGAAAAAATAATTTATGCAAACCTGAAAAAACGATACTGGAAGAAAGTTGTTTGACTCAAAATCATCCATTTTATGAAAAAACATGGGACTTCAATTTCCAAGCTTTGTCAATCACAATGAAACTTTTCCAAATTATTCTTATTTAGAAAAGTGTGGTTAACTATGGTCAACCATTTATTTTCCTACATGATCAGTAGGAAAGTCAAAGTTCACTAGTAAGGATGTTTAATCATACTCATATGAAGCTGGATTAGAATCAGTTTAATTTAATCTAGTAAATTGGCGAATTTGACAACATTGATGGCTGGCTATCTCTGCTCTCTGATGTTAGGATAAACACATACAATCAGAAATTACTACTGTGAGTCCTAGTCTTTCAGTGATTATTTGTTGATCTATCACATGATAAATACTGCATCAGTTGTTGGGTAAAACAAAGATGAAATAGGCTCTGTGTGCAATTTGTTTGCAACCTAGTGGGGAAGAAACGCACGTAAATATACTTGAAATGTAATACATGAATTTTATCTCAGTAATTTTAGTGAAGGAAATAGACAATTTCAGAAAAGGAGAAATAAACAATCCAGAATTATAGAAAGTGAGGACTGGGAAAATATTGGATTATTTATATTTCTGATCAATATTTATGAGACAGACATTGGTATTTTTACATGACTAAAAGTCAATTAGATGATTTGGAAATCAGAGTTACATATTTTTTCTTATTTTTGAAATTTTATAAATACTGTTTTTAAATATTTTAGGGAAATTTTCTAACATATATGTCAAAGTAGAGATCATAATACATTATACATTTATTTATCTATTATCCAGATTAAACAATAATCCAAACATGGTCAATTTCATGTCATATAGACTCTTACACAAATTTTAGAGATGCTTTTATTGATGAGAGAATTTAGTCAAGAAATTATTAATTATGTGTACTAAGAATATGCTTTGCCAAGGTGCCACTTTGCATGTTATTTAGTATTTATAATAACCCATAACCGTAGATAATTATATTACCATCTTACAGATAAGAAGCTGTAAAAGCTTGTGTGCTACTTCAGGTCCTCTTGAGTTTATGATCTTTGTTAAAGGTCTTGCCTCATCTTTGTTCCAGTGGGTTTGGGCTTCCACACAGGTACCAGTTGAACATCCCTTCCCTCATGCTCCTGTCTCAGATATTTTTTTTCTCTTTCTCATGCTTCCCTGTTCATACCTTTTATCAGACCTTAACTGAAGCCTATTCACAATCAAGAAAGGTATGGGTCAACTTTTGATCCATAAGAGATAAGAAAGGGGTAATTTTCCCCTTTCCTCCTCTTTGATGAACAGTCTTGTGATGCCATTGACTTTGCTCCCTGGGGGGCAATTCCATATGACTGAGCAACTGGTTTCACTTAGTGGCAATCATCTTGATAACATATCTTCCTTGTGGCTCTCCCTGCATCATCATCCTCATCCATCACTCTTGCTATCTGGGATAGCAATCCATCGTGAAGTAATAGAATACAAACCTTCTGTCTTAGGCCGTGTTCTCTGTGAAACTCAGGCTAAAACATCAGCTAAATAATTTAAGAATTTTACCCAAGTGCACTCAGCTGTTATGTGACAGAATTAACATTCAAACTAAGAGTTTTCTTAATCCAAAACCAGTGCTCTTTTTCTCAACATTTAGGATCATGAATGAGAACCAACTGTGTTTCCATATCAGATTAGCATGGATAATATAGCCTGCTTTCCAAAGAATATCACTGAATCTTAGACAAGTTTTAATTTATGATATGAGAAAGGGGATTATTCAGTTTGGGGCCATATTTGAGGATTTTAAAAAATATATCAAGCCATCCTTGGGTGTATTCCTGTTGGAGAGTGGTAAAAAATTACTGATTAGAAGCTGTTTTGTGTGATCATTCTTATTGACTGGAGGACTTTACCATTGTATGATCAGGAAGAGACCCAGAAATATAATGGAAGAGCTTTAAATATTGGTGCCTGTAGACTATTTTCCTAGGGACATTCAATTTTTCTGAAGAAGAACCCTCCAGCACCCAGCCTGGCAGAAGGAATCAATTCTGCTGAGCAGGGTGAGCTGAGTCTCACTGTTCATTCCAGATTTTCATATAGTATCTCCATTTCAGTATAAAACCCTCTCCCCACAGCCTTCCTTTGCTTGGTGTACCCAAGAGACTGGAGGCAATCTGATTTGATTTTTCTAGACAATAAATCTCTTGTCTACCCTGAGTACTTGAAAAGGGAACTGCTTAACTGCTTGAAATGATGGAAGGGACATAAAAGTGTAGTATCTTATAAAACATGTTTTAATTAATCCACTGTTTCTCATCCCATATTTCTCTTTCATCAGTTGAGGTGAGTGGAGTTTCCCATTCCTGATTTAGTTGTGAGTTGCCTTATTTTGGAAACATCTTCTGCCTGAACAAAAAGATCTTACCACTCTGTGTCCTGCCAAATCTATTAATCATGCCACAGCATTTTCCATCTTCCAAAAATTAGTTGACATCTCTCATCCATTCTTATTCATTTTGCATGCCTGATATTACATCTTTTCATTCACCATTATATTTTAGCATGAGAGAGATTAGAAATAAATGTATATATTTATTGTGACATAGGTGACTAAAAGTTCAATGTTATATTTTCCATAGTCTATTTTCTGCTCTCTTCTAAAGCTACCATTCTCATATTTCTCCCAGTGTTACTTTCAAGGTTCAGAGAGGATAATATTTATAGGTTAATGTTATATAACATATAATTATTTGTTATTTAGTCATAGGAGAATTCTAGGATTTGACTCATTGGAAATGGTTTAGAAGAAAATTAAGCAATTAATAACAATTTGGAATAGAATAATTCAATCCATCAATTAATATGCATCAAATTTATGCTAGGTTTGGGTAGGTAGAGATGAAAAGAAGAAATAGGATCCTTGTTTGTTGGATACATTTTAAGAGAACAGGTATGACTCTAAGAATTGTAGGTAAAGGCAAGCAATAAGGTAGAGGGCCAGGGCAAATTGAGATCATGCATTTACTGTAGGCTAAGCTAAATGATGGTTTTATTCTTAATATAAAAGAAAACTATTGAGACATTTTTGTCAGGAGAGTAACATGAGTTAAGATATGTAAATGAATAAGTGCAATAATGGATTGCAGCTACCAAAACAGGATAACCCAATGCCATTTACTCTGATCATAATGGTTTAGATAACAGATGATTGGGACTTGAAAAAAAAATATGGTAGTATATAAGCATAGAAGTAGAAAAAAATGACTGATTTCACATGAATTTGGGAATAGATTTTATAGAATTTGTTATGTATTGGACATGAGGGGTGACAGAGACAAATTTTCTAGTAATGACTTTTAGTTCTATGCCTTTGATGGAGAGTGATAACATTTTTTTGAGATTAAGAAGGAATGGCAAAGATTCTGGAAAGAGTGCTGACAAGAATATCAAAATTTGAATACTTTGGGACATGCCATATTTCTGAATATCTTGAGATATTTGCATCTGAGGCAAGAAATACAGTGTTCAGAGTAATCAGTACACTTATAATCCCCAAATATATGGAAATTGGTGAGATTTTCTAAGAGCATATGAGAGCGAGGTACGGGGTAGTTGAATTGTTTAGATTTTATAAGAGGATTCAGAGAGAAAAATAGGGCTACAGTTTTTAAAGTTCTGGTGAAAGAATAGTGACCAGCAAAGGATTTTGAGAGAGAGTAGTAAGAAAGAAGAATCAAAAAAATATGGTACATAATGTTTCAAGATGGAAAGAACAGTCAACACTGCTAAATGATGCTGCAAGGTTTAGAAAAGAAAGGACCAAAAATACCTATTGAATATTTCACAAGAGGTATGTGAATAGAGTGTGAGGAGAAGTAGGCATATGGAAAAGAGTTGACAATGATAATAGGAATAAATAATTGTAGATATTGGTGTAAACATCAATTTCAGGAAATGTGTAATCTTTTTAACATGTGAGGTACTACAGCTTATTTGTTTATCAGTGAAATTATCCAGTTGACAGAGAAAGGTAAAGATGTTACAGTGGGAGTAACTGAAGGAACAAATGGGCTGAGAAAACAAGGTCTGCTTTCAGAGAAGCTGACCTCTGATGAGAGCAGGGTCATTTTAACTGTTGTAAAAAGGAGGAAGAAGTAGAAATATGATACAGATGATGGTGATAGGATGGTCATGGCTTCTATTTTGTTAGCAAAGCTCTTTGTACAAGTTTTCTAGCTTGTTCAGGTTGGAGGGTGTAGGAAGATACAAAAATATTACTGATGATGAGAGAATAAACTTAGAAAATAAATAGTACAGTATTTCTGTGTGCAGTTTATGTGCTCCTTTGAAGTTGGTTATAATGAATTATTATTGAGTGTTACCCATCTGCTGGAATGAGCCACAGTCTCAAACAGTGCTTCAGAGAAACTATGTGCAGAGACCAAAAAAAACCAAGAAAAAACAGGTGGTTGATTTCATATATGTGTGTGCTTTTATCAGTAAGTACTCTGAATGGAGAGGATTATTGATGTCGATTGTATGTATTAACTATGGAATGTGGAAACAATAGTCAGAGAGATAAAAACAAGGTGATGGAGAGGCAACGGATATATAGAAAGGATTTAAATGGAACTCTTAATAAGTTAAAGGAGAATTCCAGAACAGATCCTTGATCAAGTGAGTCAGAAAGATAAGAAGTAATTGTAAAAAAGTGGGTGGTTGGGTTCCTGATTTTAATGGGTGGTTTCTGGTGCTTGATAAAGTTAGGGCATTTTCCCTGAGAGTAAGTAGATAAAGTGGAATAAAGGGAAAGGTCATGGTAGAAGAGGCCAAAGAAGTGAGTATCTAGGTGTTGGATCCACATAGATGTTTACTATATTAAGCAGGATGGCTGGCATTGGGTGAAGATGAAGGAAGTGAGATTGGATTAAATAACTATGATCCTTCTCAATCGTGAGATGCGATAGTTCTGACTTTCAATTTTAATCACATTATTTATATACCGTATTTTCTCAATCATAATTACTTTTTTGTCAGTATTCAATAAATATTTAATAAATCTGATTTTGCAAAAATAACAATATCTCTTGGTGTTGTTTTGTCATCTGTAAAAGGGAGATCAAACTGTACCAAAGTCACATGAAGACCTCTTTCATTTCCAACAGCATCAGTCCATGAACTCTTCTTCAAAGAACAGGTCTGCTCCATTGGTCATGGTACAGCATGACTGTGAGTTTGTGTCAGTACATTTGTGTAAATGTGGTCAGGGGTGTAAACTTGAAACCAGTCAGCCCGAACAGGATAAAATTTGCATAAGTGGACTGTGGCTCTTGGATGCTGATGGGCTGCTCTTTCTGTCAGTAGTAGTATACCATCTCCAAAGTCAGAAGACTTTGGAGATGGTATACTACTTCAGGAAGTAACTCTTTTTCTAATTTTTTTAAAAAATTTGACATGATTACTTTTTAATAAAAGGAAACATGGTCAGATAAACGTCTTTTCTGAAGATTGTGACCAGCTGTTTCTCATTTTTTTCCTAAATATTTAGATACAAATTTAAGGTGAAAAAAAATGTATCTCAAATTACAGTCATCATTAAAATTCTACAAAGATAATTGTATCTCATTATTCAAAACTCCAATATTATGCATGGCATATGTAAATTGAAAGAATTACCTTTGATACTCATTTTTTTCTGTTGAAATTTTTAGGTCTTATAGAGATAAAAATATGTATATTTTTATGCACATGCAGAGGATTGGCAATAGGCACTGGTTTTAATCCTCTATTCTCTTACACTACTTGATCTATAGAATTCAGGTGTCAAAGAAAACAATGAACTGCTTCATATTGCATAGAATTTAGCTAATAGAAAAAGAAACAAATGAAACTGGCTTTTTTTAAAAAAAATGAAGTGTAGTTGTTTTGCAATCATATATTCGTTTCATTTGTACAACAAAATTATTCCATATTTTTATAGACTATGCTCCATTTAAATTTAAAAAATATTGGCTATATTCCCCATGTTGCACAATACATCCTTGCATCTTACTTATTTTGTACATAGCAGTTTGTACCTCTTAATCCTTTACCCCTATTTTGCTCCTCTCCCTTTCTTTTCCGCACTGATAACCAACAATTTGGTCTGAATTTCTGGGAGTCTGTTTCTGCCTTTTTAATATTTATTCATTTCTTTTATTTTTGATTCTACATATATGAGATAACATAGAGTATTTGTCTTTCTCTGTCTGACTTATTTCTCTAAGCATAGTACCTTCTGTGTCCCTGTGTGCTGTTACAAGTGGCAGAATTTCATTCTTTTTTATGGCTGAGTATTAAGTAATAATAATATACAATGTGTATATATATTATATATATATATCTCACAACTTGTTTATCCTTTCATCTGTTGATGAACACTTAGGTTGCTTCCATATCTTGACTATTGTAAAAAATGCTGCTATGGGGCTTCCCTGGTGGCGCAGTGGTTGAGAGTCCACCTGCTGATGCAGTGGACATGGGTTCATGACCCAGTCCAGGAAGATCCCACATGCTGCGGAGTGGCTGGACCCGTGAGCTATGGCCACTGAGCCTGTGCATCTGGAGCCTGTGCTCCACAACGAGAGAGGTCACAACAGTGAGAGGACTGTGTAAGACACACACACACACACACACATGCTGCTATGAACATTGGGGTGCATGTATCTTTTCAAATTAGGGTTTTCCTTTCCTTCAGATATATATCTGGGTGTGGAATGCTGGATCATATGGTAGTCCTAATTTTAGTTTTTGAAGAACCTCCATAATGTTCACCATAGTGGCTGCACCAATTTCCATTCCTAATAAGAGTGTACTAGAGTTTCCTCTTCTCCACCTCCTCCCCAACATTTGTTGTTTGTAGACTTTTTAAATGATGGCCATTCTGGCAGTTGTGAGGTTATATCTCATTGTGGTTTTGATTTGCATTTCTTGAAACTGAATTTTTATTGCATATTATACATTGCAGTGCAATATTCTAGATCCACCTGCTGAAAATGAATTTTCAAAAGGGACTTCATCATTATTATTTAAAAAGTACTTTATTTATTTTATTTAATTTTTATTTTTTGTGGTATGCAGGCCTCTCACTGTTGTGGCCTCTCCCGTTGCAGAGCGCAGGCTCCGGACGCACAGGCTCAGCGGCCATGGCTCACGGGCCCAGCCACTCCGCGGCATGTGGGATCCTCCACGGATTGGGGCACGAACCCGTGTTCCCTGCATTGGCAGGCGGACTCTCAACCACTGCGCCACCAGGGAAGCCCTAAAAAGTACTTTAAATTCAGGTATTTTGTAGACATTTGTGTAAACTTGTTCAGGGAAATACTGGATACATTGTTTAAATAATTTCTTAGACTGTAGTCAACTCCCTCTCCTTCTCTCTATGTGTCTATATGTGTATATATATATATATATATATATATATATATATATATATATACACACACACACATATGTATGCATATCGTATCTATATACATGAAAATATTAATAAAGAATAAGAAAATTAATTTCTACAAGGTAGAACAAAATTGGAGAAATAGCTGACTTTTTAGAAAATTGTATCCAGTTTTTATAACAGCATATACATCCAAATTTTATTCAAGTTATTGTACCCAGTTATACTCAGACTGTCATAGCACTGTTTGATTATCAGAAAATTAAAATGATCTATTAAAAGATGCGGGTGCAGATGTGAATGCAAATGTATGGCAAATATGTGTATAATTCCTTCTAAAAATACTAAGGCCTAAATTGGCTGAGGATTGTGAATATGAGCAAAGAACCAATAACAGGGCTTTTAAAACATCTGTTTGAATGGAAAGAACAGGGTCAGAATTTGCAATGATAAAGGTAAAATAGAACTACTCCTCTGTCACATGGTTTGCTTTAATGTGTCACATAAGTTTTCTGGGTTCAAATTGCCTACAAAGTAATTACCCATGTTTCAGTGGCTCTACCTGTTCTCATAATAAAGGGTCCTTTACTCTCCACTGCCATTCCTGAGTACAATTTCCACTTGTACTAGCCATGATCACTGCATGTGCCAGGCACCACTATTTCCACCAGACCCAACAGGCAATGTGGGGTGGAGCTAACATGGCTGATGAGCAGTAGCCATGTCTATTCCATTCAACAGTGTACACCCAGAGGTTAGTACAGTACTTGGAACAGTACTGTGCTTTAAATTTCTTTGTTGTTGATATATACAGCATTTAATGTACAAGTGAACAGAAAATGACAATGGAAATGATAAATTCTGGTGTAACCCAGCAGTAGAGCCTGCTGTGGCAGGGACTTACTCACTGCTAGCTAGTTACAAACATTCAAGAAATTAAAAGGCATCCAAAAAACAGTGGTTTACTTTGGACTCACTAAGAAAGTGTCTGATTTTTGTCTGCCTTCTTCTACTTGTTTCATCTTGCTTTGATTGTTTTGTTTTGTTTTTTTTGCTACCTGTGTTTGTTTACCACCTGTAGGAATCCCATGTGTCCAGGGCAGAGCCCAGGTGCGTGTAGAGGGCAGGCAGTAAAAGTGTAAAAGAATAGAAACTGTCGTGAATAAAATAGTCTGTACTCTATCTCAAGGAGCACATGCCCTCAACTGCAGTTGACTTGTGCTCCTGGAAATGCTAATCCAGTGCTGCTGCATCTTCTGCATGTCAAGAGTAATTGAAATAGTTCCCTATTTTAATATATTGGCAAATAAATCCCACAAATCAAAAACAATAATGTTTCATTGGAGACCAAATAGAACATGCCTGTGACCTAGACCAGCCCATGGTCACCCACTGAGGACCTCCTTTCATCCTTTTTGTATCTCTTCACCAGGTCCTCACCATTATTGTGTTAAGTTTAAATCTGTAAAGTACAGAGAGTTTCCTGATAAATGATATACAATTATCTTAAATGTTTGACAGAAGCAAGTCCTTCACAGCGATCTGAGCTGTGTTGTGGTAACTGTGAAATAAGTATCCATTTTACTCTGCCAAGTAGTAATATCAGTTGCTTCTCCTGTGTACTGCATTTCTACAATCATAATTTTTCTCATGCCCTCATTATCATCTGACTTGTGGTTTCCTAGTAGAGGAGGGAAAAAGCAAAAGAAAGGCCAATATTGCTTTTCTTGTGAAACAGAGTTCTGTGGGACACCTGGATGGAAGAGCCAGCCCAGACTAGGGAGGGCAAACATTGACCAGGAGACCTGTGTTTCCTGCAGGCTAGTCAAGTTCCTAATCTTGGTGTGTTCAGACAGGCAAAATAACTTTTGTGAAGGTAGTCCTTCAAGATTATTGTATAGGATGGAGCCTGAATTAGAGGCTCCACACAATCCTTAGATTCTTTATAACTCTGAGATTTTTGTAAAACAAAAGAAATCAATTTTAATTTGTAGCTCAAATTCTAGAAATTTCCTTCCTTAAGTCCAGTTCTAAACATCAATGTTTTATCAGCCTGAACTGTAAGGGTCTGAAATAATTTGTTACTGTCTTCTGTTTATGGACAGTATTTTGATCATCACATCTGTGCTGTGTAAGATACTAAATACATAGTAAGTGATCAATAAACACTTGCAAAATCAAATTGGATTCACAACTACACGTCTCAGCTTGCCACAGTACACATATGGCCTTAATTTATGTTGGAGCCAGAATATTTAAGAATAGATTAAAGTACCACCTGCCAAATTTCTAAAACCAAGGGAAAACATATTTACACAATAATTGGAAGAGGAGATGAGAAAATTAGCACAGAGGCTAAAGACCAGATTTTACTCATTCCATTTTAATGCAACATACAATAATGAGTTTCTAATCTGCAAAGGTTCTGTGCTCAGTGCTGTGGTGATGTGAAGGTGTTTAAGGACAGTTCTGGCTTGAATTATGAAGATGTGATTCTCCCCTTCATCCTTGCAATTACAGAAACTACAAATACAGTGTTCATAGACAAGAACTGTATGAGAACATCAAAATCACTGAGTTCATGTTTACCACATTTAAGCAAAAATAGTCATGGATGCTGTCTTCCAGGGATATGGTGTTATTACCATTAATGTTGTAACCAGGGTAGAATTGTATTCAACACAGAAACCTGGGAGTTGTGAAGTCCATGGACCAAATAGAAGGGGCAAAGTGGTGGTAATCACACTAGAGTATCCTTCAAGGCTATTTGATATGAGACTTTGAAAGCAGTCCCTTCCTAAAGAATGCAAGCTTGATCAGATAGATGACAGTCTACCCTACCTAATAATGATGCAGAAACACAACTCTGTCATATATAAGAAGGAAATCTTTCTTTTCTATACATGAATGGGCCAATCATTCCTAAAATGATTTGCATCCAAAGGGAGAATTCTTATCCTAACCCATGTCAAAAGTGGTTCGGAAGTCTAACTGGAGGGAAGGTCAACACTGGCAAGCCTGGTTGTGTTGGGGAATGCTGGTATGAGAGGAAGTTTTTAGTGCTACTAGAGATGTTGCTATGGCCACTGATGCATAAGAGCCAGATACAGTGGAAGGAAAATAATGAAAAATGCTGATGAGGAGCTCAGAGAAATGAATGGAACATTTGTGATCTCCAATAAAATGTAATGCTCTGTTAATCTATTTCTTGGCTGTTCTTACTCTGTAGGTTTTTAAAATACACTTTTGTTCCTCATTCAGTTCCTTACACTATATTTCCTCCTTTCTCATCACTTTTCCTATTTTGACACTAACTTTACTTGTGAATAGATTCAACTTTGCATGGGTCTGAATTTGAAATATAATGTCAGCATCAAGAGAATCAACGCTTTTTGTTTCATGTGAAATCAACAATGTTAGATATGGATAGTACATATTAGAACCATCCCCAATAGAGGCTCGGGAAAAGATCACTGTCAAAGCCATGCAGAGAATTCCTGAACTTCTGGGGTAGAGAAGTGCCTCATGCCCTTAAATATCCATGACACAGATTTAAATATGAATACATATGTGTGTATAGGCAAAATTTATCAGATCTGTTTATGTAAATTTGTCAAGTGAGCTGTTAGACCTGAATGACTCTTCATTAGCTATTTGTCAGTGATGTTCAAATTAAGCTTATAAACAGAACTTCATTTCAGTTCTAGAAATAAGAGGAATTTAGAACGTGTTAGACCCAATATCTAGCCATATTCCTTTTTTAAAAAAACTTATCATCTGTAAACCTTGCTATCTGTAACATCCTGTAATTCTATTTTCCATCTTGTCACTTTATTTCCTCCTCATGTCACTTCTGCATAATGAAAAATCTTGAGGCTACATTCTACCATCACAGCTCAACTTCAGATATGTTAACCAATATCCTTTTCTTTTTCAACTTCCTACTTCCTTAATTCTACAAGGTGGCTATATATGATTTCTATATTTGTGATCTTTATGCTTCATAAAAAACAGAAAATATTTGACATTTTAAAAGTGTGTTGACATCAACACCTGTTGTTGCTTTGGATATCTGATTTATTTTCACACTTTGATGTTTTAGGATATCCAGGTTCTTAAATGTCACCTCCATTCTTGCAGACAAAAAATGTTGGCTTGTCATTGGTAAGATGTTATGAATGTTGACCTCACTGTGGGTGAAATCTAGATCACGGAATGAAGCAGCATGATTTAGCTAGTGAGACTATACAAACTGAGGGTCGCCATGATGAAGAGGAAGACTAGTCTATAGACTTTCCCAGAGAGCCTGGGTTTTGGTGTCTATCCTGCCAAGGACCAAAACAGAACACTTAAACCTTGTCTCCCCCAGAGATGCACTTCCTCCTTCAACACAACCATCCTCTAAGAAAATGAAGAATTGAGCTCAGCAGGGAGTACGTGTGGCCAAATGTAATAGGGTACCACTGCTATCTGGTGGCACAGATTTAATCTCCAGGTACAGAGCTGCTGATCTGATTTAGGGTAGCAGTTTTTAAGAGCAGAAGGAGCTGCCTGAACAAATGGCGGCCCTCTCAGCCGAGCATACTTTCCAACTGTCCTGAATATAGAGGAAGGAAAAAAGAGCCATAAGAGGGAGAAAGGGAGGGAGAGAACATGGTGGCAGACCGATTGAAGAGTTGGGCTGTAGCTCACTCAGAGGAATTCCATTAAATGAACTCATCCATCATCTTGCCTTTTATTGATGAGTGGCATTTCTTTGTAGCAAGTGACATAGCAGAACAAATAGCATCAGAGTCCTGGCTCCTGTTCCGCAGCACACAAAGATGCATGGGCCCCCAAACAATGAGTCATTACTTATTACATCCATTATTAACTCAGCTCAGCCTCATTAGGCTTAGAAATTGAGGAGAGAAAAAAAAATCAGAAGCTAAGTAACACCAAGTACCCACACATTAAGGAGGAAGGGGGTGGTGTGGGAGAGACAGTGAACAAGTGAAGGGCAGTTAAAACCAGCAACTCAGCAATTGTGACATTTTCAAATCCTGAGGGTCATGGATAGTTGATTGTGTGTTTTCCCTTTTCTGACATAATTCCACTGAGAACAACATTTTAAAGTAGTGGGGTTGAAGTGAAGAATATAGGAAGTACATCATTATCTATCACCAGCCCTTCAAGATAAAGTTTATTAGGAAGCGGTGCAGTCCCTTTATTAATGGATGCTTGGAGGTTGCTATATGCTGAAACCCATATGCATGATCACATCTTCTAAAGGGACTTCTAGAAGTGACAGGGACAGCCTGCTTCTGCTGTAAAGCAGTATGCCTACTAACAGTATTGCAAGAATGCAAGGGAATCTTTTTCTTATTGCTGTTGCTCCTACATCTACCTGTGGTTTCTCAAAGATGCTGCTGCACCCGAAAGTAAACACGTTTTCTGGAGTTTAATTGCTCTAACACAGAATTCAGATAATTAGAAGAGAAAATTGCTTTTATATGTTAGCAATGCTGCATGATGACTGAAATACTGTAAAGTATTAGAATTAGTTCTTTGGAAATTATTGTCTTCTGGAACAAAATATGGACTCATGTTTAGCACAACTTATGGAAGCATCTCTTCTTTTACTGTGAACCATGAATAAAAATGATGTTTTATATGACTCCCTGTGAGACTAATTGATCAACTCTGTCAGCTAAATTCCCGGTTAAGTCAAAATATTGGCTATAATTTTTTCTCCCTGAATATTAATAAAATAAACAAATTTGCCCACGTGGCTATGACTTCTTCTTCTTTTTTTTTTTTTTTTGCAGTACGCGGACCTCTCACTGCTGTGGCCTCTCCCGTTGCGGGGCACAGGCTCCGGACGCGCAGGCTCAGCGGCCATGGCTCACGGGCCCAGCCGCTCCGCGGCACGCGTCATGTGGGATCTTCCCGGACCGGGGCACGAACCCGTGTCCCCTGCATCGGCAGGCGGACTCTCAACCACTGCGCCACCAGGGAAGCCCGGCTATGACTTCTTGATTCTGCATGCATAATCAGTATTATTCCTAGGCTTTCACATTCTTTCTTTTTGAATACAGTCTTTAAATGTTTCAATCTCTTAAGATAGTATAAGAATAGATAGATTTCTTGAGTATTCTCTCATTTGGACTGCTGAAACACTTATTATTCTATGAGGCAGTTGAAACTTATAGTAATGTTTATTTTGCATCATATATACAGTAGATTGTTCAGCCAAAGTATGTTTACAGACTGGCAATTGATTAAGTTGGAAAGTCACTGAGAGAAGGGAAAAAATTCAAATCCGTAGTATTTAAGACAAATGTTAAACTTTGTCCTTTTGTAGAGTTGTTATTTTGTTAAAATAATATTTTGTACAGGAAATAAATGCAAATTGGTCACCAAAATTGGTGAAATATACAGCTATATAAATAAAGCTTATCAATGTTAACTTTCCCTCTGTGGGTTTTCTATTTAATTACATTTTCAAATTACATTTATTACATTAATTACATTACATTAATTAATTAATTACATTAATTTTTAAATTACATTTAATTACATATTTGGAAAATAATTAAATGTTCTTAGAATGTGGAGTTATGTACACTAACAGATTATAGTATATGGAGTTTGATTACACATATATTTGAGATCTATCTTAACACTTCATAAAAATAATTGATTTATTCCATTATACATTCACCTAGTTATCTAATATAGTGTTATTTAATGTGTATTATAATTATGAAATTACAAACTGTAAAATGACACTATAAACTCTGACGTTACCATATAAATGGATGCTATTTCTCTCCTGACACTAGCATTAAAGAAGAAAACAAAAGGAAGAGAGCAGAAAAAGAAGAAAAGGAGAGGAGGAAGAGAAATATATTTTAGTTTGTCTTGCTAATTTTGAAATTTAAGTTTCTGATTATAATATTTCCAAAATATCACCAAATTTATTTTATTTTGTTCTCCTTCAGACTGGATTAGGCATTTATGTGTTGGTGGTTTTTGTGTTTATGTGTTGTGGTTTGTATGAAGGCATCTAGCAGAGAAGAATGTATTAGATATAAATGATATTCAATTTTTGATTTTGTTCTTGAGCAACTTCTACCTCAAAATATGTTCATAGTTATTCATTCATTTGGACATTTATGCTAGAAGGGATAGATCTATCAGTTTTATATGTCTGTAAGTCTGCTTTGACATAAGTTCTCCCTCTGGAATAACAGAATAAATCTATCTTTTCCATCAAACCTCCTCAAAACTATCCAAAGATAATTACGATGTCTTTTAACATTCTTCTGTTTTCCAGTTTCTGCACACTCAATTTTCTCAACTCTACTGTATGGAAGAGTCATTTTATGCCAAGTCAGCATGTAGAGAATAAAAATGTCTCTGAAGTAGGAGTAGTAGCAACTTGGTGGCTTCATTTGTTCTCCAACACACCCTTTTGCCCTGGAGACTCCTTCATCTTTATTCTTCTAGTTCAAGGGGGCTGAACCCAAAGGATAGTAAATATTTTCTTAATGCAGAGCTGTCTTTCCAATGATGAGGCCATGTGCCCTAGAAAATACCACTGATGAAAATTTCCTCCTACACTTTGAGGTTTCTCTATTAAAGAACTGTCTCTTGTCCAATTCACCTGATTTCCCACTAAAATTTTCCACAATGTTTTCCTTTCTAAACCAGCAGATTTGTCTGTGGGTTATTGATGAGAAATGCTCTTCTCACAACAAAATGCCTTATACTACAGAGCAAAACTGATGTGTATCTTCATTTTTTACAAATATGCTCCAGTGGTATATAATTCCACCTGATTTTCCCTTTGTTGTTACCTCTTATTCTTTGAACTCACTGTGACCTGAAGAAAGGAAGGACACAAGAAAATGTGAGTGACATTTTACTACCATGTAATCCATAATCTTCCACCTCTGACTCTAACCCTTGTCTTGCATCAAGTTTAAACACAAATCTCTCTCTTGAAGGTGAACTAGCCACCCCCCCTTCCAGTAGACCACCAGGGACATGCAGTAGTTGCTCATGTATCTCACAGCTATGAATCTCAGTCCTTGTGAATTCTCCAAGAAGGTATACTTTTAGTGAGACTTGCTTGCTAGACTCCCACCACTCAAACCTTCTGACTATTCAGGAGAAACCCTTTCCCTGAAATTCCTTCTGCACATTTGCCAAGGTGTGCAAACAGTTTGGTCTCAGATATTCCTACGAACCCTTTTGGCAATAGCCTTCTACTTGGTCAAGAATGCTCTTAAAGCATCATGAACACTTCCAAGCAGAGCTTTTCAAAGCCTAACCATTTGTATGTGGTGTACAGGACATCAGCCTCCTGGCTTCTGGATCTAGTGGGAGACCCACCCTTTGCTGAAGTACAGCTAATCCAATCAGGTTACCATTTAATGCATACCACTGTCTGATCTGATATATACATTCACTGCCCTGACTACTCAGGTTAAACAAAAGTTACTTCAGCCAAATAAATTTCAAAGCTTTTCCACTTTAAATTTATTTTCTGTTTCGGTTCCAGATATAATGTCTGGATATATTGATGGTCATTATAGCTAAGTTCAAGCATTCTTTTTTCCCATATTGACCTATGAAAAATGTGGGAGCATTGACTCACCCCAGTAGAGATCTAGAGAAACATATGGCAAAGAGAGATCCAATGTTGTGATTGAGTGGGTTTTTTGTTTGTTTGTTGTTTTTTTGTGATACGTGGACCTCTCACTGCTGTGGCCTCTCCCGTTGCGGAGCACAGGCTCCGGACACGCAGGCTCAGTGGCCATGGCTCACGGGCCCAGCTGCTCCGCGGCATGTGGGATCTTCCCGGACCGGGGCACGAACCCGTGTCCCCTGCATTGGCAGGCGGATTCTCAACCACTGCGCCACCAGGGAAGCCTTTGAGTGGGTTTTTGAATGGGACTTAAAATCCCTATAGAATTAGCCACAGGCAAGGGCTGAGTAAGCACCTGTCTGCTGGTATAATTGAAGAGTGACAGGTAATCTCACTGCCCAAATGTATGCATATCTCCTAAACTGCCATGCTGATATTAGAGAATCATTCCTTGGTATTATTTCTAAAATGTCTGTGTAAAAATGCAAATACTTTACCTAGAAATAATGGAACATTAAGCCATTTATAGTCATTTAAATTTTAGTTAGGCTTATAACATTGACACAGAGCTAGAGTAAATCCAGAAAAACAGGGTATATAACAGAATCATTGATTTAGGAGATGAAAAGTAGTAACTCAAAGAAGGGGGTGAAAACTTGAAGATGGGAGACAGTTGCACATTGGAGACAACAATACCTTGGTAGGACAGTTTAAGGATCAGTAGGTAAAAAACGGAAGTGAAGTAGCAGCAATGAACGTCTTTCTAAAATTTGCCAAATTCACAAAGATCTGACCCTGACCCTCTGAGCTAAACCAAAACTGATTACTTTGAGTATTTAGACATGGTAGGAATGGTTGGTTGTTGACTAGAAATAGCTTAGGATCCAGGAATCTCAAACTTTAAATTTGCCCTTGGATGTTTGAGAGTATACTGTCTGCCCTCCATATACACTGGATTCTGCATTTACAGATTCAACCAACTGCTGAGAGGTCTGGGGTTGGTAAAATCTGCATATGTGGAACTCACAGATAGGAAGGGCCAACTGTAGGATGTCATTTTATATAAGGGTCTGGTATGGGGGCTCTGAGTGTCCTGGAACCAATCCCCCATGGATACTGAGGGATGACTGGGCCCAAGTTTATTTTATTTAGGGGAAATAATTGACATACTTTTCCCTCAAATATTATCTTTATATCATCATTATTATTTTCTTCATTACCCTGCAGAGTGTAGAAGAAAAATTGAACAGTATGGCATTGGACAGACTTTATTTAAGACTATTTCAATAAGGGAGAAAGAATTAATTCAATACCACTAAAAGAAAAGGAAGATAATTTTGTTTTGTTTATATGATGAGAACTTGTAAGATCCACTCTCTTAGCAACTTTCCAGTACACAATACACTGTTATTAAGTGTAGTCGACATTCCTTACATTATATTCTCATTATTTAATTATTTTTTAACTAGAAATTTGTATCTTTTGACTCCCTTCTTCCATTTGCCCACCTCTCACCCCCTACGTCCCCAGTCTGGTAACCACCAATCTATTCTCTGTATCTATGAGCTTTTAGTTTGTTTGTTTGTTTCCACATGAAAGTGAGATCATACATCATTTGTTTTTCTCTTTCTCATCAATTTCACTTAATATAATACCCTCAGGGTCCATCCATGTTGCTGCAAATGACAAGATTTTACTCTTTTTATGGCTGAATAATATTATAATATCATTCTTTATCAATTCAACCATAGGTGGACATTTGGTTGTTTCCTTATCTTGACTATTGTAAATAATGCAACAATGAACATGTAGGTACATATATCTTTTAAAATGAATATTTTCAATTTCTTTGCAAAAATATCCAAAAGTGGAATTGTTGGATCATACTGAAGTTCTATTTTTAATTTTTTAAGGAAACCCCATACTGTTTTCATAGTAGCTGCACAAATATACATTCCCACAAGCAGTGCACAAGGGTTCCCTTTTCTCCACATTCTTGCCAATATTTGTTATTTCTTGTCTTTTTGAGAATAGCCCTTCTAATGAGTGTGAGGTAATATCTCATGGAAGAGGATTTTTAAAAGCCTAAATGAGTTAATGGAAAAATACTGGAGATCTTTGTGTCCACAGGTATTGGTGAGTATGATTAAGTCATCTATGTTTGCTAATTGTCCCTTACTGAACTTAGACTCCCACCCTCCCACCGTGACTAGGAGTTAAGGAATGCAGTATCCTTCAATGATTGCATTTCAGAAGGATGACACAGATCTTTGAGAAAGACATTTCTGGGTTGTAGAAGACTTACATCTCAAAGGGACAGAGAAAGAATTTATAATTGAAAGTTTTCTAAAGTAAATGTTCTAAGGAAAAGGAGGACATTTTAGGAAGAAACCTATCTAAAGTTTAGTCAAGTTGTATGATCCTTTTTATGTATTGTTGAATTCAGTTTGCTAATATTTTTTTGAGGATCTTTGTATCTATATTTATCATGTATATTGTCCTGTAGTTTTCATTTTTTATAGTATCTTTGTCTGGTTTTGTTATCAGGGTAATGGTAGCTTCATAGAATTGAATTTGATAGTATTCCATTCTCTTCAATTTTTTGGAATAGTTTGAGAAAAATAGGTATCAGCTCTTCTTTTTGTGTTTCATATAATTCTCCTGTGAAGTTGTCCAGTCCTCAACTTTTATTTGCTGGGAGTATTTGTTTGTTTGTTTGTTTGTTTTTACAACTTAAATTTCACAACTAGTGATCAGTCTGTTTAGATTGTCTATTTCTCCTTGTTTCAGTCTTTGAAGTTTTATGTTTCTAGAAATGTGTTCTTTTCTTCCAGGTTGTCCAATTTGTTGTATCTCTGTGATATTGGTTGTTATTTCTCCTCTTTCATTTATTATTTTGTTTATTTGGATCCTCTCTCTTTCTTCTTGAGGAGTCTAACTGAAGATATGAACTTTTTTATCTTTTCAAAACAAATCAGCTCTTGGTTTCATTGATCTTTTCTATCTCTTTTTTTGGGGGGGTCTCTAATTAATTTATTCTCTGATCATTACTATTTCCTTCCTTCTGCTGACTTTCAGTTTTGTGTGTTCTTTTTCTAATTCTTTTAGATCGTAGGTTGTGTTGTTTATTTGATATCTTTTTTATTTCATAAGGTAGTCCTATATCACTATAAACTTCCCACTTAGAAATGCTTTTGATTCCTCCCATAAATTTGGAAAAGTTGTTTCCATTTTCATTTGTCTTGAAGTATTTTCTGATTTCCTCTTTGACTTCTTCATTGGCCAACTGGATTTTAGCAACATGTTGTTTAGTTTCCATGTGTTTGTGGTTCTCCCATTTGTCTTTGTGTAATTGATTTCTAGTTTCATACCACTGTGGTTGGAAAAATGCTTGACATCATTTCTATATTCTTAAATTTGCTTTGTGGCCTAGCATATGATTTGTCCTGTAGAACATCCCATGTGCACTTAAATAAAATTTGTATTCTCTTGTTTTTGTATGGCATGTCCTGTAGATACCCATTAAGTCTAACTGGTCTGTTATGTCATTTAAAACCAAAGTTGTCTTAGTGATTTTTGTCTGGGTGATCTGTCAATTGTTGTAAATGGAGTATTAAAGTACACAGCTATCATTGTATTATTGTCAGCTTCTCACTTTATGTCTATTAATGTTTGCTTTATATATTTAGGTGCTTGTGTACGAGGTGCATATGTGTTAATGAGTATAATATCTTCTTTTTATTGATCCATTTATCATTATATAATGCCTTTCTTTGTCTTTCATTACAGACTTTGTTTTAAAATCTGTTTGCAAATGATATGACTGATAGGAGTTTAATATCCAAAATGTATAAACAGCTTATATAATTCAAAATCAAAAACACTAACATCCCGATTAAAACATGGGCAGAAGATATGAATAGACATTTTCAAAAGAAGACATACAGACAGCCAGAGGCACATTAAAAGGTGCTCAACATTGCTAATCATCAGAGAAATGTAAATCAAAGCCACAATGAGATATCACTTCACACTTGGCAGAATGGCTAACATCAAAAAGTCTACAAATAACAAATGTTGGAGAGGATGTGAAGAAAATGGAACACTTGTACACTGTTGTTGGAAATGTAAATTGGTGCATCCATATGAAAAACAGTATGGAGTTTCCTTTAAAAAATTAAAAATAGAACATACTTGTGATCAGCAACTCCACTCCTAGGTATATATCCAAAGAAAATGAAAACACTAATTCAAGAAGATACATGCACCCCAATGTTCATAGCAGCATTATTTACAATAGCCAAGATATGAAAGCAACCTAAGTTTCAATCAACAGATGAATGGATAAATAAATTGTGATATATATTTATACAATGGAATATTAGTCATAAAAATAATAAATTCTGCCATTTGCAACAACACAGATGGAACTAAAAGGTATTATGCTTAGTGAAATAAGTCAGAGAAAGAAAAATGTTCTGTTATCACTTATATGCGGAATATAAAGAAAGAAACAGACTCACAGATATAGAGAACAAATTGGTGGTTACCAGTGGGGAGAAGGAAAAAGGAACCAGCCAGATAGGGGTATGGGATAAGAGAGACAAGCTACTATATATAAAGTAAATATGCAACAAGGATATACTGTACAGCACAGAGAACATATATCAATTATTTTGTAATAACTTTAAATGGAATACAATCTATAAAAATATTGAATCATTATGTTGTACACTTAAAATTAATATAATATTATAAATGAACTATATTTCAATAAAAAAATAAAGTTTAGTCAAGCTGAGGAAAACATTAAGTCCACTTTTGTCAAAAGAGATCCAAGTAATTAATTTATTATTCTTTTTTTCTACAATTTGACCTCAGCTAATTGCCTCAGACTTTTCCCTCTTCCCCTTTATTCTGGATATTATATTATATCAAGACACTATATAAATATACACACACAACATAAACATTTGATTAAATTTTGTTTAAACTTTTTTATTTGGTTAAACTTTTTCTTTGTATACATAATTACACTTTATATTTAGGAAACGTTCTTATTTTTTTCAAATAATTTATATCATTTACTTTGATTTTTTTTCTTTGCTACAAACCTAAACAAAGCAGGCTTGTGCCTATTTTACCACTGGAGACAGACACCATTTTATACGAGGTCACATGGGTTGGTTCATGTCTCAGGCTTTGCACAGCCACACTGAAATTGTTATCACTAAGGAGCTCAGTCTCTGTTTAGTTTTATCTATCTCAGTTTTTAAATTTGATCTCAAAACGTTATCTTCATCCCAAACCCAAAGAGAGCTGATGCCAGTGGAGCCAGTGGGAACAGAAGAAGTGGGTTACAGAAAGATGAGTTGTGAAAGGGTAGATCTCTATGTTATTCTCTGAGGAGCTGGCTTCCAAGTTCTTCTTGGCAAGTGAGTGAGTATTTGAGTGTCTCACAGTGTTAATTAATTCTAAAAAGAAAAGCGGAGGGAAGTAGAACTGCTTGACAGCTGCCCTACACATCAAAGTGTCAATGCCAGTTAACAGATGCCACTGATCAGCTGCTTTCAACTTGTTTTTGTAAGTCTATCAGCAGAATGGCAGGAAGTTTTTATAATTTCTTCCATGGCTTTAGACTCAAGGAAAATAGTACTTCCTCTAAAAATGCACATTCAATATATATACTTCCTTGGACATTATAGTCTTTGCCAGCGGTTGCTAGTTTTCATTTGCTCCTATCGTCAGTAGCAGCTACAAAATTGTATTGGGCATCTACCGTGTGCAAGAATCTACAGTGAAAATTAAATAATATAAAAAGATGCAGACAAAAGCTTTATCTTAAAGGGCTTAAAATCTAGAATATGAAAAACATAACAGTACACAAAAATATAAGACAATATTTACTAGGAACTAAAATGTTATTAACAACAAGAAATACTGACATTATTAAAGCTGGGACTCATATATTTTTACAATTTCAATTATTTTCCTCTTGGCTGATATCTCCTCTTTTCTTCTTTTTTTGGTCTTAGTATGATATTCCAAAGTACCTCTTAAATCCACAGAGCTGCTTCTATAGGAGTCATTAATTGTTGTTACTTAAAGAAGCTTTATTCTTGCCCTTGAGCAAAAAGAGTCAGTGTTGAATGAAAGTGCCTGATCTGAAAATTGACTGGGAAGATTGAGTAATTTTTGCAGGTTAAGTCAGAAATCTACTCATTTCAAGAATTTTAGTAGACTTTAATAATGAAAAATAACAATAAAATAGCAACATTTAAAAATTTTATTATTCATTATAGTTAAAGAAACTTACATATATCCACATGTACACTTAATTCCTATATAAATTCTGTGATGTTTTCAACAATTGATATTGTCCTTTTAGAAATTAGGAAACTGAAACTCTAGATTAAGGTTGTAATGTTGAAGCTAAGGATCAGAATTTATGGTGTTCCCACTCTGACCACTTTAATACTATTAAATTGTATCTAAAATTCCAAGACCCCAAAGCAAATTTACTGAAGAGTGAATTATAAGACCTTATTCTAAGACCTTCTTATTTACCACTTTACTTCTCCAAGCACAGCTGTTGCCTCCCTCTAGGAGGAAAACTTTTATTGCTTAATCTTTCTTGACAGACACAAAGGAGGAGATCATGTGGATAGCCTGTAGAAATTGCCTGATACTATTATTCTGTATCTGCTATATCTTTCTACATAATCCTTGTGGTCCAAAGTTAGGAAAGAGACTTTGGAAAGGTTAATATTTGGAACTTAATAGCAAGGTTTATTTATCCTTCAACTTTTCACTAGAGTTACTTCCTCTTGGGAATCTCTCAGGCACACACAGCATGAGTTGACTTACCTTCCTCTATATTTGGTAGCTTCCTAGACTTATGTCTATTGCAGCAGAATGTGTACATTCTATTATAATAGAATGCTTTTCTTGTAATTGTCTTCTAATTCAACGTGAGAGCTTTAAGAAAGTGTTCTATCCTCTTTACCTTTATCCTGAGCACCATGCTGTGTACATTGTAAGTGCACAGTAAATATTTTCCAAATGATAGAATAAATGTAGTGGAATACAATAATATTAGGATGGTCTATGTATTTAATTATCACAATTTCATGGTCATCTAAATCAGAATAATATTAAGTTTATTAAGGAAATTCACATGTATTCTCATTCTTGGTATAAGAAAAATAATCAGTTATATACTTGAGATTGCAAAGGAAATCTTTGTCAATGATACATAATTCCTAAACTAAAGTGTAGGTAAGAGCATTCATCTCTTATCCTAATCACTCTGGAATGTGCTTGAAACCAATAAAGAAGATGAACTATTACAGTCCAGTTGTAGCTGCATTTTAGAGAGGTTAAGTTCCCTCAGTATAAAATGAACAAGATGCACATATTAAATTATTAATAAGCTAGCTTTATAAGCCAAAGCCAAGGTGAAAACAATTGGGAGAGGAAAGCTATAAAACAAAGTATATCAAAGCATGTGATTTGATCAAAACTCTCCGAACAGTCTTTCAGGCTTTCTTCTCCTTGCATTAAGGGGCTTTTAGTTGCAATTATAATCAACTGAGTCAAAGTAGTATTCAGACCACCTGGAAGTAGGCAATGGTATTGGTTCAAGCCCCAAATACATCTAATTTGGTTCTATTTATCTGATTGGTGGGAAATATTTTTCTGAGGTTCGTTTTAGCTTCTCCTCTAAGACTCATGCCACACTCCTGCAATTTGAAGTCAATTTCAAATCAACTAGATCCTATTTCTAAATGTGACTAAATAAATCAATAACAATAAGTAGGCAATTGAAGCTTTTTCTTTTCTTCCTAAATTCAACAAATTTCAGATTTGGAAAAATATTCCCCAAGTCTCTGAGACTTAGTTTAGTAATTAGAGAGTCAGAAAACTGTTAACTTACAGAAAAGAAAATGTATAAAATTGTGTATTTATATATTATTTTTCATTAAAACATTTCTTTACAAATAAGCTGTCCTGATTGTCCTCACAACAGTCTTCTGAAGTAAGACATGCATTATCGTCCTAAATTTCTACCTAAACAAAATTAATCTTATAGACATATGTATCAGCCACCCATAGAAGGAGAAACCATTTAAGAACCAGTGAATGCGTGGGTGTTTATCTCTTAGGTCAAGAGAAAAAATAAAATATGAGGATAGTAGTTATGTTTGGGGGCACAGATCAGAGGAGCCTTGAGACACAGTATTTACTGGTGTTGTGGGATGAGATTTTAGGCAGCATGCAAAATATTCCTGGATTTACAGCAGCATGTAAAATATTCCCCAACTGCATCAGTCAAGGTTTGATCAGTAAAAAGAACTTCTAGGAACTATGTATGTGTCTATGAGAGAGAGAGAGAGAGAGAGAGAGAGAGAGAGAGAGAGAGAGAGAGAGAGAGAGAGAGAGAGAGAGAGAGAGACTGACTCAATAGGGACTTGATCGTATTCAATTTTGAGAACTGAGGCAAAGCTCTTTGCCACTGAGCCTGAAATAATCAGGGAACTAGGGGAAGGCTGGGACAAACTGGAAACCATGAGAATGAACTAAAACCAACAGGATGTATTGGAACACATGTTTATCTCTCACTACCTCTAAACCACAAACTTCCATGATGTAAGTGACCTTATGGAAAACCTGGTCCCTTTTGTCATGGAGCAAAACACATGTGGTTCAGAAGTTGAAAAAACTAAAGAGGAACAAGTGAAAGCCAAAAGAACTGCTGGCCTAGTGATTACCCCACTCACACCAACAGGATGAGCTCACCCATCCATAAGTGACAGTGAACATGAGTTACAGCAGTCCCTGGTACTTCTGCACCGACCTTCCAAACTTAAAACTACAGCTTGACTTTTAATTTTCAAATCTCAAAATGTTTCTCAAAGCCCATGTGATTTCAGAACTACGTAGGGAAAGTGATGTCTGGAAAAGGTATAATCCAGGCGAGTTATATTGAATTGATAAAATCCACTATACTACCATAAGGGGTGTGTGTGTATGTGTCTGTGTGCCTGTGTGTATGTGTTAAATGCATACAAAAATTTATAAAGAGAAGATGTCCAATTCATAAATATTAAAAGCTAATAAAAAATATAAAGGAAAAGAGGGGGTTTTTTGTTAACTATTTAGTAGATTTAAATGAGGTGATGAAAAGTAGATTATATATAAGGTTTTGTGAATCTAACTGTATTTATCAGACTCATACATTTAGATTCAAGGAAGATTTGTGATAAGACTGAGAAGGAAATGACATGTAAGGTAAGATTCAAGGCTAGATTAGAAATTAATAAGGGCAAAGACCGTTGATTTTCCTAAGAATGGAACCACTTTCTAGCTTCACTTGCTAATTTAACAATATAAAAATAAATGACCAACTTTTTGAAGAGATGTTAGTAACATTGTGGAGATTATGTCTTCAAAGAAATGTGGACACTGCCAGATTATAAGGAGATGAAGATAATGAAAACCACAGAATGGCGAGGAATAAATACAATAAAAATAACAGAGGCTGGAATTCCAGCTAAGCCCACCAGTTAAACATTGATTAAATAGAAGCAGTATCAATGTGCAAGCTTCTAATATTTTTCCCATTAAAACAAAAATAGATATAACCTTATCTGATCAAGAGTCTTTCCTATTCTGAGTTTGCTAAAAATTATATTCATAAAATAATTTTGAATTTTATGAAAATTTTATGTACATGTTGCATTGATACATTTTTCTTGAAAATTCATTTGATCTCTTCTATAAAACTATTGTAACTAATGTTTTATTTCTGGGAATTTTAAAAACTACTCTCTCAAACGATTTAAGAACTATAGGACTATTGAGGGTTTCTACTTCTTCTTGATTCTATTCAGGTAAATTTATTGTTTTATAAATGTGCCTATTTGCCTAAGTCTTCAAATTTTGTGGCTAAGTCTTTTCCTATTATCTTTAAAATCTTTGTTCTATTTATTATTCTGTACTATTTTATTTTTTAAATGTTTTTTGTCTTTTCTGTTTTACTTCATTAATCTAATTCTAGATTTGTATATCTTACATTAGTTGTGTAATAATCAAGTTTTGGCTTTCTTGAACTTCTGTTTTCTATTGTTGATGTTACTAAATTTTCGTTTCTGTTATCAAATGTTCTCTGTATTTTAATTTTTTCTTTCCTACTACTTTCCTTGGTTTTTGTTACTTTTCAATTGTTCCTTAGTTAATTTATGTTTAGTTTTCTGTAGCATTAATATCAGAATTTTTTTCTGTAGCATTAATATCAGAATTTAAGGCTGAATGTCAAACACAGTAAAGTTTTTAACTCCATCCCACAAATTATGTAGTGTATTTAACCTTTAGGGTTTTCTTTAAGAATTTTAAAGTTTTATTATTTATTTTGTAACACAAGAATTACTTATTATTATTTATTTTTTTAAAAAATGGTGATCTTAAACTATAGTTTTGGTATTGTCTCTTTACTTTGTATGGTGGTACAATAAAAAGTAAGTCTATGTAATAAGACATTTTTGACATTTGATGTGACAATTTTCTCCATTTATGTTGATTTTTATAACTGTTCAGTGTGTACTGTACTCAAGAAAAAAATGTGCATTCACTATTTGTGGGTCAAGACTTCTGTACATATGTAATAGGTGAAGATTGTTAATTGTATTGCCCAAAATATCTGCAGCTTTATTTTGGGGGTGTAGGAAGCTGATTGACTTTTCAATTTTTCAGAATGATCTTGAAATATTCCACTATAATGGAGAATTTGCCAATTTATTCCTGTCTTTCTCTTAAAGTTTCTCATGTACTTTGAGAATATTTTATTAGGTGTATGCATTGTTATACATTTCTATTTAATTGAATACTTTATTATTATATAATGGTCCCTATGTATCACTAGTAACAAAGTAATTTTTAAAAGTCTATTTGGCATAACTGTAGTATCCACTTTCCCTTGATTATTATTTGCTTGTTGTATATTTGTGTGTCCTTTACTTTTCAATGTTTACAAAGCCTCATATTTTAATTGTAACTCTTATAATTGCATATAGCTGTACTTTCCTATTATATAATTTTAGAATATCATTTACATAACAAATAAAATGTACTATTTTTCATAAATGTTGAGATTGACGTGTTTCTGACTATTCTACTCTTGAATAATAGCTTATTCTTCTTTACTATGCTTCTTGCTTCTCCTTTCTTATTTTTCTTCAGTTAACTGTTTTAGCTTTGCTCTTGTTTACTTTTGTATTTTACACATCATATTTTATAGAGATTATCCTTTATCTTTTATCATAAATATTTAAAGTCCAAAGTACACAAAATATTTTATCACACTTCTGAAAAATAAGGACCCTGTAGAAATTTATTCCTGATTACTCTCTGCTGACTATACAATCTACTACTTTTGTACCAACATTTTAGTATTTTCTATCTATATTTTAATTCCACAAGTGATAAATTGTTTATATATCTACATACATATGCATATGTGCATGTGTATATATATATATTTGCACACAGTTTCTACCTAAATCTCCAGTTGTGCTTCTCATATTATGCCTATCTATTAGAAATGCATTTGGTAGAGGATATTTTCTAACACACTTTTGATTAACTATATATTTATATTTTATTTTATCATCATTCTTTAAAAATAATTTTGATGTGAACACATTTCTAAGTTGACAGTTATTTTCTCTCAAAATATTGAATGTACTTTTTTTTGTCTTTGAGCTACTACCATTTTTTAATATTGAAAAGTCCTTTGTGGTTGAGCTGCAGCTGCATTTTCTTCTGTGACTATTTTTAATAGTTCCTTGTTTTTCATGTCCTTCCATGACACTTTAATGTATCTTTGTATATATTTCTTTATAATTATTCTGCTTTGAATATATTATATTTTCTGCACCTATGTATTCACACTTTTAGTCAACTCTGGAATATTCTGAATAATGGTCTCTATAAATATTTCCCTTTGTCCATTTTCTCTATTGTCTTCTCCTGAGGATCCAATCAGAAACATTTCGAGTCTCTTCATCCCATCCTCTATATCTTGTAATTTTCCTCCAAATTTCTATATTTTCATCCTGTTAATTTCATTCTGAGCACGGTTGTTTTTGCTTCTTCTGACACTCATACACTGTTGATTTTCTATTCTTGTTGATCTTTTATTGTAGATTGATTGGATGATAGTAAGCCATGGAATCTCTGGATGCATACATTAGGGATGCTTTCCTAAGGATTGAATTTGCATACAATTCTTCTGGGCACCAGAGAATGATAATGGCACCAATTCAGTCCCCAGCTGAGAGTTATAGCTCAATATAGATGTTCTGGGCTCAATTCCCATATAATGCTGGCTCAGTTGACAATGGCTCATTATCAAGATCTCATAATGCTATTGGCATCTACTTTCAGGACAACCATGCCCTCTTGTCTGCCCACCTTTTCGTAGCACTAATCACTCTTTGTTCTGCCACTGGATATACCTCATTTTTTCATTCTTCTCCTTTCTTTTTCTTTTTCCTTTTTATCTTTCTTTCCTTTCTTTCTTCTGAATGTCAGGGAGCTTAGAGACATCCTCTACCCCTTACAATCCCAGTGATAATATTGTCCCAGTTTTAAAGTTGTCTTATCCAACATCTAATTTTTCAAGATTGGGAGGATACCTCATCTTACCTGGTTAACTATATTACAGTTCAACTTAAAGACATACAGTTTTCTTTGATTCTAGAATTTTCTCAGTCATTGTTTCTTTAATTATAACTTTTCTGCCATTTTCTATTAGGGATGGAGTAGTAGCAGTAGTAACAGAAGTAAAGTCAGTATTGGTAGTAGTGTGCTATGCTGGCACTTTCAGTGATTTTGAGTAAAGACAGAGACTAATCTAGATGAGTAACCCAGTGCAGCCTTGTTGACCAAATGAAAACTTATTGGAGTAGCTTGTAGTCAAAATATTGATAATTTAATTAAGGAAGAGGTAAAGATCATCTTTTGATAGTGGCCTTAGGAAATGTTTAAACAAAGAAAGGAGGGGAATCTTGTATGTTTTATAAATCAAATCAACCCTGCAACTGTGAATAGATCATTGGGATTAAGAACCATGGGAAGTTTTGTTGATAAAGGATTGCCTGTGAGCAAAGAGTCAAAATTTATACTCCTCTGAAAGAAAATCACCATTAAAAGAAACAATAAGATGTAAAATTATGATCAGCATTCATTGTGAATTCCTTAATTTTTATCTTCTAAATTAATTAATTCTCCTAGATATTGCTCAAACTCATCTTCTTGGTACTGAAATCCAAGAAGATATATATCCAATGGATATTCAGTAGGTTTCTCAACCTGCAAACTTCAGAGTCACATTTGACAACATGTCTTATTGATGCTTCCTTTCTTTGCATCTCTCTGCTCATTAATTTTTCTGCCTACTCACTGTTTTCATCACCACTGATTCACCAGGACAATTGTAACTCAGTATGCCTGCCTCCCATCCATAGAAATCACTTAAATAAATATTTCTCAGATTCAAATCTGATCTTGCCACTTCCTTATTTGTTTTCTGACTTCAGTGTTTTCTACTTGTTTCTTGGTCTCAGCATTTTGTTTTACCATCTTCATTTATGTTTTCCTCTTCTGACATTGCATTACCACACTAGATGCAACTATTTCCCAAAATACCACTGATATATGATTTTGTGTCACAAATTTAAAAAAAAAAATTGGGAGGTTGCAATGAAAAGATTGTATCACAGTGTGGTACAGAAAATAATGTGTATCGTATGGTAGAAATCCATATTCCAAACACCAGATAATTCCCTGGGATTTTCCATTTTTATAATTAAATTAATCAGTCAAGGGATTTATCTAAACAAAGAGTCATTATGCTTCTCCCCTAGAGGGCAAGTATGGATTTCAACAATACTTTTTTCCTCTGATATTGTGGAATATAGGGAGTTTCTTCTCTGCTCTTCCCTCATCCTACCTCACACACCACACCAAACTTCAAATGATTAATTATTCTTTGGCCTTTGCAAAAATAGTCTGTGGGCTGAATGGCCTTATTCCTATCTCCAGTCTAGTCAAAGTCATGGATGTTCCCTGTAGAGTGAACTGACCCCTTGGACCTCTATAGTATTAGTGCCTTTGAATGTTTATTATCACCTTTGTAACACAAGAAACATATTTAACTGTTTCTCATGAATACCAGTGTTCCTTAAAAACAGGTATTTCTTTCCTGGTATGGCAGCTGGAACAAAGTAGGTAGGTATTTCCAAAGAAAAATTGTGACTTGACATCTGCCTCTACAAGGATTAAGTCACTAGCCACTGCAGCCACTGAGCTTCAAGACACCCTGAAAGTTCAGGTTGGAGATCAGGAATGAGGCACTCTATGTTCTGGGAAAACTAGCAGAACAGGCCTTCAGATAGTTAGATATTTTCAGAAGATTTTATGAGTCCAGATTCTTGCATATCTAGAAAAGCACTAAAATTAATGGTGATATATGCTCCTCGTGACTAGCAGCAAGCCTCTGCCAAAATGTGTGCTTGACTGCATGTAATGCCCTTTCACTAAAATCATATACAATACTGACCTTCCCCCCTACCTCTTCAGAGCAGTTCCTCAGAGCTATCTGAGATGCTGTCTCCTGAGATATAGTCCTCATTTTGCCCCCCAAAAATCTTAACTCACAACTCACACATTGTGCTTTCTTTTTCAGTCGACAGTATGTTATACATTTTAATTAAATGAATGATATTTTGTGTCCCTCGAATTTCTCCAAAAATATCTATCAAATACATTCTGCCCTCAGAAAAACAAGGAAGAGTCAATTTATTAGTATAATAAAATTTATATTTTATATTTATATTTATATCATGAGAAAGCATTATAAAATAATAATCACTAGCACAAGAACACTAAAATATATTTATAAATGCCAAGTACATTACAATCATTATCACTAAACTTTACAATAATTCTGAGAAGTAGGTGTTAAATCCTGATTTTGTAGACAAAGAAATTAGTCTCAGAACTATTAAATAAAGTGCCAAAGGGTGAACTATTAAGAATTTATGTTAGGATATGACCTCCTAAAAGAGGTTCTTTTCTGTCACAAATCACAATTATTTTTTAAAAATAATTGTTGGGTTTGCTTTATATAATTTTATAATGCTTTTTACCTTTTATAAATTAAAAACTTCAGAAACTTTGGGAGTTTCAAGTGCTACAATAGAAATAGAATGGTAAACTGTCAGGGAGTTGCAGTTATTAGCATCTGACTAAACTTTAGTCAAAGAAAGCAAAGATAAAGCAGATCAACAATTTTCAAAAGATGTGAAGAGAATTGAGGTCACCCAATTACCAATTTCCAGTGTTAAGTGCTAGACCCTGGGTCTCCTACTGTAACATCATACTCTGCATGATGCTCTTCAGTATCTTAGCCAATCATGTTTATAATTGTCCTAAGGTGCTGATATACTAGCTTCAAGGAAAACATTATTTCACAGTCAGAGATTTTCATGACTAAGCTTCTGTTTTTGAAGATTATCCAAAATTGCCATTTCTTTCTCTATATACTTTCATCCAACCTCATTCAAATTTGTTCTCTCTGTCTTAATTGCCTGCAAAATTTACTATTTAGGAGGGACAAGGATGATACCTCAGTTAAAACTTATCTTTGCCTGAAATCATGTATGCTTCTTCAGAGTATAAAAGGACAGGTAAGCTTGAGAAGCATTGAATAGGGGGAGAACAGGCAGATATTTTTTTTCATATATTCCAAAAATAGTGAGTAACCTACTTTATATCCAATACAATGTAAGGCACTGAGAAAATAAAAGTAAAAAAGAGGAAGGGACATTACTTCTTCTCTCAGTGAGCATATAGGACAAAAAGAGAGCTCAACAGGTAATTAAAATACTGGTTTACAGGTACTCTGTGAATGAGGCACATCTTTAAATAGACTTGGAGGGTCCAGGAAGCCTTCCCAGACTAAGTGCCAACTCAACCTGAGCAACTCCACAGAGAAGCACAAGGAAGAGCATTATAGGAGGAGGGATGCACATAAGAAAATGTTAATGGCAAGAAACCATGTCAGTTTCAGGAAACTTACTATGGCTGAGATGTGAATGGAGGGAAACAGTGGTTCAGACTAATGTGTAAAACAAAGCAGGGATCAGGGGAGTGAAGGAGAGCACTACAAATTGTCTCCTAAAAACAAAACGACAATAACAACAACAACAAAAACTACCCCAATACTTACCACTTGCTATTATTGTATTATATATCATTTGAACTTTATTTCTTTGAGTCTTTTGTTACATGTTATCTCCCAAAGCCTCCCATTAAAATGCAAATGTAGTTGGAAGGTGTGTTAATCAAAGCTCCTTTGTAAACAAAGAACTTGGTGGAGTTTAGAATAACTGAGAAGTGTAGGTGGAAACGTGCCAAAGGAAACTTCACCCATTCTACAATTTTGCTGCAGGCTAGTAATTATCAAACCCCCTTACTAATCCCTGTGAGGAGCTGCATTAATGCTTCAGTGCCAAGACCTTAAGGCAGGGGCTTCCAGGCTGGCTGGAAGCAAACAGTAGAGAAAATGTCATAAGCACATCCTCAATAGTTTTCCACCAATTTCTGTAGACTCTGAGATGTGAATCCAAAGTTTTCTGGGTAAGCATCCAACTCTAGCCTTCTGAGATTCACCCATCACCAGTCTTTAATCCTTTCAAATGTTTGAAAATGATAATCATATCCCTCTTCCCTTGAGCTGTGAAGGTTGCATTTTACTTGGTTCTTCATAAATCAATCCTTCTTGACACATAGGTTATGCCTATGCAGCAGAGAGATTTACAATTCTCTTGTTAATTTAGGACATGATCATTATATTTCCATGTACACATTAATTTTTTAAAATTTTCTAAATGGATAGGCAGGAAGAACAACTGAGCCATATTTAAATGTGAAGTCAACAATTCTGGATATCTATATTGCTCATCCATCTCTACTTTTTCACCTCAGAGACACAATAGGAAAACCCTTAACATAGGATGTGTAATTGGTTCAACCCTCTTGGTATCCAGTATTCTTTATTTTATGATTTTAAGACTCATTCCCATTGGAATTTTGAACCTAAAGACAGATAATTTTTCTTGAAAGGAAGGAAAGCTTAGTATAGATAAATGCGTGGAAAAAAAGAATGTTGAGTTGGTGGCTTTTGCAGATATCTTTAAACAGTACCCATATGGATAACATGGACCCCTAACTCTAATATAATGTATTGCCTGCCTGCCTGCCTTTTGTGCTAATAACTGTTATGATTCATGAATTTGAACATTTGGGTGGGGATCTAAACATCCATTTGTATAAGATTTAGACACGGTTGAGTTTAGACCTCCAGTGGCTGTTTTTGCCTCAGACTTGATATATATGCACTGGATAATGGAAGAGAACTTGAAATAATAGGAGCAGAATTTAAAATATACATTTTATTTACTTGAAATATACAACATTGTGGTAGAGGTCACCAAGACTCATTGTACTATGCAAGATATAATATTATATTTTGAAAATGCAAAATAATTTTAGTATCTATTTTTACCTATATAAGGAATGTAATTACCAAATTCAGAAAATTTTGACTCTCTCTCATTCTCTGTTCCTAAACCTTTTTGCCAGACTAGATATATGCCTTTGGCTCTTGGCTTGATGAAATGAACCAGATAATTGCCAAATTTTTACTTTATTATGTTCCCATGTAGATACACTCTAATTGGACCATATAATGAAATGTTTAAATATATCCATACATTTTGTACAAAATGAAGCCCCAAACTAATCCTCCTCCTAGAACTTGGTCACTAGGGTATTTTAGGATGCACAACTGCAGCTGATGCAGAAGTTCTTTCCCAGATGTTCAATTTGACCTGGGGCAGCTCAATCAAAATTTGTAAAGTTTCCAACATTCCTAGTGGGAATTTTCAGAAAAGGAAGCATATGGATTATTCTGGCAAGTGGATATACAGACAGAAATTTGTGTGCAATGACTCCAGAATTTGATACCTCCATGAGAGCAAGTCAAATAATAACATTATTTGTAACCGTAGTATTAATAAACAATGAAAGCACCGGTGTTAGTCTTTTTTCAGAGAAATGAATCAACCATCCACAAAGCAATGGGAGTATAGGAAGTAAGGCTACATTCTGGGAGCCAGAGAAGAGACACAGAAAGAAGAGGAAAAAAAAAGAAAGGTGGCTAAAACCTCATGCATGGCACCTATATGATAAGGGACATAGGCAAATAGAGGTTCAGGGGCAACTCCTCTCTCAAATGTTATTGTCCACATCCCAAATCAATCAGCTTTCATTCCATCTTTACGCCAAGATGTCCAAGCTGTGTCCAAGCCACAAGGAAAGTAAAACAATCAAACTCGTTTTTATTTTGGAGCTATTAAATTCAAAACAACAATTAAACAATAAGAATTTAATCATGTGTTCAGCAATGTCCTGGGCACTCTGGAGGAAGACAGGAGTTTAGGGTTTTAGACTTAGTTTTAAAATAGATTTGTGAAATTTTCAAGGCATTTGAACTTTAACACCTTTTTGATCATTTGTAAAAATAAAGGTATTAAACTTCCATACCCATTCTTTTCTTTCTGAGTGTTAAAATATGTATAAATATTACATGATTAAAAAAAACAATAGACCTGTGTACAATTTGTGTATTAAAGATTGTGTTGTGATGTAGGCAATGCAGTTATTCTAAGAAAAGAGAACTCGATGATGGATAAAAAGACTGTAGGAGGTTTCCTGAGAGTGAAGATTGACTTGAGCCTAGAAGATCTTATTAGCTAGAGAGGATTGCAGAGCGTCTTCTTCAAGTTCAAAACAGTGAAACACCAATCAGTGGTATTAGAAGGATTACCAGACAGACCTGGATTGAAGAGGAATTGTGCTGAGTATGAAAGATGAGAGCAGTGAGAAATATGACTGCATGAAGAAGGCAGAATTACAGAAATGAAAGAGACATTAAGAATGTTCTGAATGCTCATTCCCCATGTCCTGATGATGTTGGAGTGATGATTCTTGAATTTTTTTTAATGGTCTTTACCCATGGACTCTGCCTTACCCTCACACACTTCAACCATTAACTCCCCCCACTCTCTGGGAATCACATAGATCTGTGGATACACCTGTGGGTGCTCTGTTGTGGTGACAGTATGAGTGTTACACACCGAAGACCTGTTACTTTCTTCTCCTCTCCTCAAAGCAGGTTATGTCAAGGTATAGTTGCAAGGCACTGAAGGGTGGTGGGTTACCTGGGTGATTAGGAAGAGGAAGAGTTGAAAAATGAATGAAATGTGTGCCTGGGAATTATTTATGGTTCAAATCTGAGAAAGAAAATCTATCATATGGCCCACAGAATGCAGATAAAACTGAAGATGGAATCAAAGTTAAAAAGTTTGGAAGTTAGACTGTTCCCAGGAACACACAGACAGGTTAAAGAAATGGAAAGGCAAAAGAAAGCGTCCAAGACTTGTGACACAGATTAGGTTAAAAACTTGCTATTTTGGAACTAGACATTTGTTCAAGGGAAGAATGGAATCACTTCAGTATTTTCCTGGGAATCAGATTCCATGACATGTGGCATATATACTTAATTTCCAAGGAGTATTTATGTAGTATTCTCATTTTCTAGAACTTTTCTTTTTGGAACATTGAGAATATATTCTTCTTTATCTTTGTTAACCTCCCTAATCAATAGTGTATGTTTCCTTGCTGGACCTTCTTCTTTGCATTCTTCTTAAATTCTGGTATTCCATAAAGGTGAAATGAAGGGATTACAAAGAAAGAAGCCACCTCACTTTTTCCTGTGTTTTAAAAAGGCAGCATTCTTTACCTTTTGTGCTCTCATTTCATCAAATGCCAGGCTCTGGTCTGTGACATATCACACTCTATTTGCAAGCAGTTTCAGTATATATCTACATTCCTCAACTCTGAGCTCCTTGAAAGCATGGGTCATTGTTGAAGAAATAATGAATATACCAATGGAGTTAAGGAACGCATATATAAATATTTGATTGTCTCTACCCAAATAGTACAGAGGGGTCTTTCAAAGATATATTGAACATAGCTCAGTAGCTTAATACTCTTCAGAATTGCCTTTTTCTCTCATTTAGCTATTCACATGAATCATCTATGCTTTTACCCTATTAAAGGCCACCATCATCTCTTGTCAAAACATCTGAAAATTTTCTCTCTGAGTCTATTCTTGATGGATCCAGTCCATTCTGATAATGGGGATAGAGAGATTGTTTGAAAAACAAATCTGATTCTGCCAATCCCCATCTCACCCCCACATTAAAACATTCAAAAATCCCTATTGTTCTTACAATAAATTAAAAATTCTTACCATGATTAAAATAGTATTATATTTTACTTTTTCTTGAAGTTTTATTGAGATATAATTGGTATACAGAGCTGCTTAAGTTTAAGGTGTACAGAATAATGATATGATTTGCATACATCATAAAATAATCATCACAATATGTTTAATGAACATCCATCATCTCCTATGGGTACAAAATTAAAGAAAAAGAAAAAAAGAAAGATTTTTCCTTGTGATTAGAGCACTTAGGATTTACTCTCTTAATAACTTTCATGGATAACATACAGCAATATTAATTATATTTAACATGTACATTTATTTATCTAACAACTGACAGTTTGTACCTTTTGACTGCCTTCATCCAATTCCCCCCCCCCCCAACTGCTGGTAACCACAAATCTGATCTCTTTTTCTGTGAGTCTGTTTGCTTGTTTTGGAAGTATAATTGATCTACAACACTTGTTAGTTCCTGTAACACAATATAATGATTCTAGGAATGAGGGGAAGATGGCAGAAGAATAAGACGTGGAGATCAACTTCCTCCACACAGATACATCAGAAATACATCTACACGTGGAACAACTCCTACAGAACACCCACTGAACGTTGGCAGAAGACCTCAGACTGCCCAAAAGGCAAGACACTCCCCACGTACGTGGGTAAGGCAAAAGAAAAAAAAATAAACAGAGACAAAGGAATAGGGACGGGACCTGCACCAGTAGGAGGGAGCTGTGAAGGAGGAAAGGTTTCCACACACTAGAAGCCCCTTCGTGGGCAGAGGCTGCAGGTGGCAGAGGGGGGAAACTTCAGAGCCACAGAGGAGAGTGCAGTAACAGGGTGCAGAGGGCAAAGAAGAGAGAATCCACAGAGGATCAGTAATCGGTACCAACCAACACTCACCAGCCCGAGATGCTTGTGTGCTCGCCCACCGAATGGGTGGGGGCTGGGAGCTGAGGCTCGGGCTTTGGTCAGATCGAAGGGAGAAGGCTGGTGGCGTGAACACAGCCTGAAGGGGTTAGTGCACCACAGCTAGCTGGCAGGGAGTCCAGGAAAAACTCTGGAGCTGCCGAAGAGGCAAGAGACTTTCTTCCCTCTTTGTTTCCTGGTGCGCCAGGAGAGGGGATTCAGAGTGCTGCTTAAAGGAACTCCAGAGAAGGGCACAGGCCACGGTTATCAGTGTGGACCCCAGAGACAGGCATAATATGCTAAGGCTGCTGCTGCCATCACCAAGAAGCCTGTGTGCAAGCACAGGTCACTCTCCACACCTACCCTCCCAGGTGCTTGTGCAGCCCACCACTGCCAGGGTCCTGGGATCCAGGGACAACTTCCCCAGGAGAACAGATGGCACACCTCAGGCTGGTGCAATGTCACTCCAGGCTCTGCCACCGCAGGCTCTCCCCACAAACCATTCCCCTCCCTCCCCCCAGCCTGAGTGAGCAAGAGCTCCTGAATCAGCTGCTCCTTTAACACTGTCCTGTCTGAGCAAAGAAGAGACACACTCCAGTGAGCTATACACAGAAGCAGGGCCAAACCCAAAGCTGAACTCCAGGAGCAATGTGAACAAAGAAGAGAAAGGGAAATTTCTCCTAGCAGCCTCAGGAGCAGAGGATTAAATCTCCACAATCAACTTGATGTACCCTGCATCAGAGGAAAACCTGAATAGACAACAAATCATCCCAAATTGAGGAGGTGGACTTTGAGAGAAAGATATATTATTTTTTCCCCTCTTCCTCTTTTTGTGAATATGTATGTGTATACTTCTGTGTGAGATTTCGTCTGTATAACTTTGCTTCCACCATTTGTCCTAGGGTTCTGTCCGTCCTTTTTCTTTGTTTTTTTTTTTTTAATTAAAATTTTTTTTCTTAATAATTATTTTTTATTTTAATAACTTTATTTTATTTTACCTTACTATTATCTTACTCTATTTAATTTTATTTTATCCTCTTTCTTTCTTTCTACTTTTTCTCTTGTTTTTTTCTCAGCAGTGTGGATGAAAGGCTCTTGGTGCTTGAGCCAGGAGTCAGTGCTGTGCCTCTGAGGTGGGAGAGACAGTGTCAGGACACTGGTCCACAAGGGACATCAAGATCCACGTAATGTCAAATGGCGAAAATCTCCCAGAGATCTCCATCTCAACACCAACACCCAGCTTCACTCAACGATCAGCAGGCTACACTGCTGGTTAACCTATGCCAAACAACTAGCAAGACAGGAACACAACCCCAGCCATTAGCAGAGAGGCTGCCTAAAATCATAATAAGGCCACAGACACATAAAAACACACCACCAGATGTGGACTAGCCCAACAGAAACACAACATCCAGCCTCATCCACAAGAACACAGGAACTAGTCCCCTCCACCAGGAAACCTATACAACACACTGAACAAAATTCAGTCACTGGGGACAAACACCAAAAACAACAGGAACTATGAACCTGCAGCCTTAAAAAGGGAGACAACAAACACAGTAAGATAACCAAAATGAGAAGACAGAAAAACACACAGCAGATGAAGGAGCAAGATAAAAAACCGACTGACCTAACAAATGAAGAGGAAATAGGGAGTCTACCAGAAAAAGTATTCAGAATAATGATAGTAAAGATGATCCAAAATCTTGGGAAAAGTATAGAGAAAATGCAAGAAACATTTAACAAGGACCTAGAAGAACTAAATAGGAAACAAACAATGATGATCAACACAATAAATGAAATTTAAAATACTCTAGAAGGGATCAATAGCAAAATAACTGGGGCAGAAGAACAGATAAGTGACCTGGAAGATAAAATATTGGAAATAACTACTGCAGAGCAGAATAAAGACAAAAGGAAGAAAAGAACTGAGGACAGTCTCAGAGACCTCTGAGACAACGTTAAATGCACCAACATTCGAATCATAGGGGTCCCAGAAAAGGAAGAGAAAAAGAAAGGGACTGAGAAAATATTTGAAGTGATTATAGTTGAAAAATTCCCTAATATGGAAAAGGAAATAGTTAATCAAGTCCAGGAAGTGCAGAGAGTCCCATACAGGATAAATCCAAGGAGAAACATGCCAAGACACATTAATCAAACTATCAAAAATTAAATACAAAGAAAACATATAAAAATGAGTAAGAGAAAAACAACAAATAACACACAGGGAATCCCCATAAGGTTAACAGCTGATATTTCAGCAGAAACTCCACAAACCAGAAGGGAGTGGCAGGACATATTTAAAGTGATGAAGGAGAAAAACCTACAACGAAGATTACTCTACCCAGTAAGGATCTCATTCAGATTTGATGGAGAAATTAAAACATTTACAGACAAGCAGAAGCTGAGAGAGTACAGCACCACCAAACCAGCTTTACATCAAATGCTAAAGGAACTTCTGTAGGCAAGAAACACAGAGAAGGAAAAGACCTACAATAACAAATGCAAAACAATAAGAAAATGGGAATAGGAACATACATATTGATAATTACCTTAAATGTAAATGGATTAAATTCTCCCACCAAAAGACACAGACTGGCTGAATGGATACAAAAACAAGACACATATATATGCTGTCTACAAGAGACCCACTTCAGACCTAGAGACACATACAGACTGAATGTGAGGGGATAGAAAAATATATTCCATGAAAATGGAAATCAAAAGAAAGCTGGAGTAGCAATTCTCATATCAGACAAAACAGACTTTAAAATAAAGACTATTATAAGAGAAAAAGAAGGACACTATACATTTATAAAGGGGTCAATCCAAGAAGACGATATAATAATTGGAAATATTTATGCACCCAACATAGGAGCACTTCAATACATAAGGCAAATACTAGCAGCCATAAAAGGGGAAATTGACAATAACACATTCATAGTAGGGAACTTTAACAACCCACTTTCACCAATGGACAGATCATCCAAAATGAAAATAAATAAAGAAACACTAGCTTCAAATGATATATTAAACAAGATGGGGTTAATTGATATTTATAGGGCATTCCATCCAACAACAACATAATATACATTTTTCTCAAGTGCTCATGGAACATTCTCCAGGATAGATAATATCCTGGGTCGCAAATCAAGCCTTGGTAAATTTAAGAAAATTGAAATTGTATCAAGCATCTTTTCCAATGACAAAGCTATGAGACTAGATATAAATTACAGTAAAAGAGCTCCAAAAAATACAAACACATGGCGGATAAACAATACACTACTTAACAATGAAGTGATAACTGAAGGAATCAAAGAGGAAATCAAAAAATACCAAGAAACAAATGACAATGGATACATGACAACCCAAACCCTATGGGATGCAGCAAAAGCAGTTCTAAGAGGGAAGTTTATAGCAATGCAATCCTACCTAAAGAAACAGGATACATCTCGAATAAACAACCAAACTTTGCACTTAAAGCAATTAGAGAAAGAAGAACAAAAACACCTCAAATTTAGCAAAAGGAAAGAAATCATAAAGATCAGATCAGGAATACATGAAAAGAAATGAAGGAAATGATAGCAAAGATCAAAAAAAAAATTAAAAGCTGGTTCTTTGAGAAGATAAACAAAATTGATAAACCATTAGTCAGACTCATTAAGCAAAAAAGGGAGAAGATTCAAATCAATAGAATTAGAAATGAAAGAGGACAAGTAACAACTGACACTGCAGAAATACAAAATATCCAGAGAGATTACTACAAGCAACTCTATGCCAATAAAATGGACAACCTGGAAGAAATGGACAAATTATTACAAATGCACAAACTGCCAAGGCCGAACCAGGAAGAAATAGAATATATGAATAGACCAATCACAAGCACTGAAATTGAAACTGTGATTAAAAATTTTCCAACAAACCAAAGCTCAGGACCAGATGGCTTCACAGGCGAATTCTATCAAACATTTAGAGAAGAGCTAACACCTATCCTTCTCAAACTCTTCCAAAATATAGCAGAGGGAGGAACGCTCCCAAACTCATTCTATGAGGCCACCATCACCCTGATACCAAAACCAGACAAAGATGTCAAAAAGAAAGAAAATTACAGTCCAATATCAATGATGAACATAGATGCAAAAATCCTCAACAAAATACTAGCAAACAGAATGTACAGCACTTTAAAATGATCATACACCACGATCAAGTGGGGTTTATCCAGGAATGCAAGGATTATTTAATATACATAAAGCAATCAACGTGATACACCATATTAACAAATTGAAGGAGAAAAACCATATGATCATCTCAAAAGATGCAGAGAAAGCTTTCTACCAAATTCAACCCCATTTATGATAAAAACCCTGCAGAAAGTAGGCATAGAGGGAACTTTCCTCAACATAATAAAGGCCATATATGACAAATCCACAGCCAACATCATCCTCAATGGTGAAGAACTGAAACCATTTCCACTAAGATCAGGAACAAGACAAGGTTGCCCACTCCCACCATTCTTATTCAACATAGTTTTGGAAGTTTTAGCCACAACAAGAAGAGAAGAAAAACAAATAATAGCAATCCAAATTGGAAAAGAAGAAGTGAAGCTGTCACTGTTTGCAGATGACATGATACTATACATAGAAAATCCTAAAGATGCTACCAGAAAACTCCTGGAAATAATCAATGAATTTGGTAAAGTAGCAGGATACAAAATTAATGCACAGAAGTCTGTGGTATTCCTATATACTAATGATGAAAAATCTGAAAGTGAAATTAAGAAAACACTCCCATTTACCATTACAAAGAAATGAATAAAATATCTAGGAATAAACCTACCTAAGGTGACATAAGATCTGTATGTAGAAAATTATAAGAAACTGATGAAAGAAATTAAAGATGATACAAATAGATGGAGAGATGTACCATATTCTTGGATTGGAAGAATCAACATTGTGAAAATGACTCTACTATCCAAAGCAATCTACAGATTCAATGCAATCCCTGTCAAACTACCACTGGCATTTTTCACAGAACTAGAACAAAAAATTTCACAATTTGTATGGAAACTCAAAAGACCCTGAATAGCCATAACAATCTTGAGAACGAAAAATGGAGCTGGAGGAATCAGACTCCCTGACTTCAGACAATACTACAAAGCTACATTAATCAAGACAGTATGGTACTGGCACAAAAACTGAAATATAGATCAATGGAACAGGATACAAAGGTCAGAGATAAATCCACACACATATGGTCATCTTATCTTTGATAAAGGAGGCAAGAATATACAACGGAGAAAAGATTGCCTCTTCAATAAGTGGTGCTGGGAAAAAAGGAAGATACATGTAAAGGTATGAAATTAGAACACTCCCTAACACCATACACAAAAATAGGATCAAAATGGATTAAAGACGTAAATGTAAGGCCAGACGCTATGAAACTCTTAGAGGACAACGTAGACAGAACACTCTATGTCATAAATCACAGCAAGATCCTTTTTTACCCACCTCCTAAAGAAATGGAAATTAAAACAAAAATAAACAAATGGTACCTAATGAAACTTAAAAGCTTTTGAACATCAAAGGATGCCATAAACAAGACCAAAAGACAACCCTCAGAATGGGAGAAAATATTTGCAAATGAAGCAGCTGACAAAGGATTAATCTCCAAAATTTACAAGCAGCTCATGCAACTCAAAAACAAAAAAAAACAAACAACACAATCCAGAAATGGGCAGAAGACCTAAATAGACATTTCTCCATAGAAGATATACAGATTACCAACAAACACATGAAAGAATGCTCAACATCATTAATCATTAGAGAAATGCAAATCAAAACTACAATGTGATATCATCTCACACTGGTCAGAAAGGCCATCATCAAAAAATCTAGGAACAATAAATGCTGGAGAGGTTGTGGAGAAAAGGGAACACTCTTGCACTGCTGGTGGGAATGTAAACTGATACAGCCACTATGGAGATCAGTATGGAGGTTCCTTAAAAAACTACAAATAGAACTACCATACGACCCAGCAATCCCTCTACTAGGCATATACCCTGAGAAAACCATAATTCAAAAAGAGTCATGTACCAAAATGTTCACTGCAGCTCTATTTACAATAGCCAGGAGATGGAAGCAACCTAAGCCTCCATCATTGGATGAATGGATAAAGAAGATGTGGCACATATATACAATGGAATATTACTCAGCCATAAAAAGAAATGAAATTGAGTTATTTGTATTGAGGTGGATGGACCTAGAGTTTGTCATACAGAGTGAATTAAGTAAGAAAGAGAAAATCAAATACCGTATGCTAACACATATATATGGAGTCTAAGAACAAAAAAAAAGGTCATGAAGAACCTAGGTTTAAGACAGGAATGGAGATGCAGACCTACTAGAGAATGTACTTGAGAATGTTGGGAGGGGGAAGGGTAGGCTGTGACAAAGTGAGACAGTGGCATGGACATATATACACTATGAAATGTAGAATACATAGCTAGTGGGAAGCAGCCGCATAGCACAGGGAGATCAGTTCCATGCCTTGTGACCACCTAGAGAGGTGAGATAGGGAGCATGGGAGTGAGGGAGATGCAAGTGGGAAGAGATATGGTAACATGTGTATATGTATAACTGATTCACTTTTTTATAAAGTAGAAACTAACACACCATTGTAAAGCAATTATACTGCAATAAAGATGTTTATATATATATATAATGATTCTATAATTCTGTATATTTCAAAGTGATCACCATAATAATTTTAGCCACAGTATGTCACCACACAAAGATATTTCACATTTTTTGACTAACTTCCCATACTGTATATTTCATACCCATGACTCTTTGATTTTTTAACTGGAAATTTGTTAACTCTTACTCTCCCTCACCTATTTCTTTCTTTCACCTCTAGTGGTTACCTGTTTGTTCCCTGTATCTATAACTCTGGATCTGTTTTATGCTTGTTCATTTATTTTGTTTTAATGATTCCGCTTATAAGTGAAATCAAATAACAGCTGCCTTTCTCTATCTGACTTATTTCACGAGTATAATATCATCTAGGTCTATTCATGTTGTTGCAAATGGCAAGATTTAATTCTTTCTGGCAGCTGGGTAATAATCCATCTTATCAATATATACATACATATATATACCACTATTTATCCATTCATCTATCTCTGGGCACTTAGATTGCTTCCATATCTTGGCAATTGTAAACAATGCTGCAATGAATAAAGGGCTAAATGTTTCTTTTTGAGTTAGCATTTCCACTTTATTTGGATAAACATCCAGGAGTGGAATTGCTGCATCATGTGATAGTTCTATTTATAATTTTTTGAGGAATCTCCATATTTTTTCATAGTGACTGCACCAATTTACATTCCCATGAACAGTGCACAAGGGTTCCTTTTTCTCCAGATCCTTGCCAACACTTGATATTTGTTGTATTTTTGATATTAGTCATTCTGACAGGGGGGGGATGATATCTCATTACAGTCTTGATTTTCATTTCCCTGATGATTAGTAATGTTGGGCATTTTTCCTGTGCCTCTTGGCTGTCTGTATGTCTTCTTTGGAAAAATATTTGTTCAGGTCCACTGTCCATTTTTTAATTGGATTGTTTGATTTTTTAAATTATTTTGAGATGTATAAGTTATTTGTCAAAGGCTTTATCTGCATCTATTAAGATGATCATATTATTTTTATTCTTCAGTTTGTTAATGTGGTGTATCACATTGATTTGTGGATATCATACCATCATTGCATACCTGGGATAAATCTCACTTGGTCATGGTGAATGATCTTTTTAATGTATTGTTGACTTTGGTTTGCTAATGTTTTGTTAAGAATTTTTGCATCTATGTTCATCAGTGATATTGGTCTGTAATTTTTTGTGTGTGTGTGTGATATCCTTGTCTGATTTTGGCATCAGGGTGATGCTGGCTTCAAAGAATGACTTTGGGAATGTTCCTTTCTCTGCAAGTTTTTGGAATAGTTTAAGAATAAGTGTTAACTCTTCTCCAATGTTTGGTAGAATTCACCTATGGTCCTGGAATTTGTTTTTTGGGAGTTGTTTTTCTTTTTTTTTTTTTATTACTGATTCAATTTTATTACTGGTAGTTTGTCTGTTAATGTTTTCTATTTCTTCCTGGTTCAGTCTTGGGAGATTATACATCTCTAGGAAATTGTCCATTTCTTCTAGATTGTCCATTATACCAGCATATAATTGTGCATAGTGATATCTTATGATCCTTTGCATTTCTGTGGTGTCAGTTGTAACTCTTTTCATTTCTGATTTTATTGATTTGAGCTCTCTCTTCCTCAAGGATTCTGGCTAAAAGTTTATCAATTTCATCTTTTCAAGAACCAGCTCTTATTTTCATTGATCTTTTCTACTGTTTTTTCATCTCTATTTCATTTATTTCTGCTCTGATCTTTATTGCTTTCTACTAACTTTGGGTTTAATTTGTTCTTCTTTTTCTGTTTCCTTTAGGTCTAAGTGTAGATTCTTTATTTGAGATTCTTCTTGTTTCCTTAGTTAGCCTTGTATCATTAAAAACTTCCTTCTTAGAACTGCTTTTACTGCATCTGATAGGTTTATGATCATTGTGTTTTCATTTTCTTTTGTCTCCAAGGTGTTTTTTGATTTCTTCAGTTACACATTGGTTGTTTAGTAGTGTATCACTTAGCCTCTGTGTGTATGTGGGCTTTTTTCTTTTTCTTGTAGTTGATTCCTAGTCTCATATCATTGTGGTCCAAAAAGATGCTTGATATGATTTCAATTTTCTTCAATTTACTGTAACATGTTTATGCCCTAGCATGTGATCTATCCTGGAGAATATTTCATGTGTACTTGAAAAGAATATTTATCCTGCTGCTTTTGGATGGAATGCTCTATCTATCTATCTATCTATCTATCTATCTATCTATCTATCTATCTATCATCTATCTATCTATCTATCTATAAATTCCAATTGATATTATGTTCCTTTTAAGACAAGTGTTTCATTATTGATTTTCTGTCCGAAGGATCAATCCACTTATGTAAGTGAGCTTTTAATGTCCCCTACTATTATTGTGTTACTGTCAGTTTCTCTGTTTAAGTCTGTTAATATTTGCTTTATTTATTTAGGTACTCCTACATTGATACATGTATTTTTACAGTTGTTATTTCTTTTGCTTGGATTGATCCCTTGATCATTATGTAATGTCCTTCTTTGTCTCTTGTTACAGTCTTTGTTTTAAAGTCCACTTTGCGTGATATAAGTATAGTTACCCTCACTTTTTTTTTTGTTTCTATTTGCATGGAATACCTTTTTCCATCCCCTCATTTTCAGTCTATGTGTGTCTTTAGATCTGAAGTGAGTCTCTGGTAAGCAGCATTATACATAGGTCTTGTTTTTGTATTCATTCAGCCACTCTATATCTTTTGATTGGAGCATTTACTTCATTCACATTTAAAGGTATTATTGATATGTATGTACTTATTGCCATTTTAAAATTGGTTTGGGGTTGGTTTTGTAGGGTTTTTTTTTTTTTTTTTTCCTTTCTTCTTCCTTCTCTTTTCTTGTGACTTGATGACTATCTTTAGTGTTACATTGGGATTATTTTCCTTTTTTGGGGTGTGTCTATTATAGATTTTTGGTTTGTGGTTGCCGTGAGGATTACATATAGCTCTCTATCAATCAATCTATCTATCTATCATCTATCTACCTATACATGATTGTTTTAATTTACTGACCTCTTAAGTTCAAACATAGCTTTAAAACCGTGTATTCTTACTCCCTCTCCCATGTTTACTGTTTTGACATCATATTTTATATCTTTTTGTTTTGTTTCCTTCTTACTCATTGTGGATATAGTTGGTTTTATTATGTTTGTCTTTTAACCTTCTTACTAGCTTTATATGTGGTTGATTTTCTACCTTTACTGTGTATTTGCTTTTACTGATGAGATTTTTTTCTTTTGTAATTTTTGTACTTTTAGTTGTGGCCTTTTCTTTTTTGCTTAGAGGAGTCTCTAACATTTCTTGTAAATCTGGTTTGGTGATGCTGAACTCTTTTGCTTTTGCAGAGCTGGTGTCACCTTGTTGGTAGGTGGGACAGAGGGTTAATGTCAGCTTACTGGTAGGAGGATCCAGGTCCCAGGGTCTCTGGTCGTGGGGCCCTGAGGGTCCTGGAGTTTGTGTGTTGACCCACTGGTGAGTGGAGCCAGGACTCAGAGTGTCCTTGGGTTGGTATCTGCCTAATGGTGGGTGTGACTAGTCTTAGGCCTAGTGCCAGCCCACTGTGTCCTGGCCTTTCTGGATGTAGGGCCTTGGGGTCCTGGAGCTAGTGCCAGTACATGTTGTGTGGGCTTGGTTCCTGGGCCTTCTGGTGAACAGGGCCAGGTCCCAGGGTGGCTGTTGGCTCAAAGGATCATAAGGCAGCAGGTTTGCTGGTGAGTGGGGCTGTGTCCCTGCCCAGATTGCTGCTTGGCCTGAAGCATCCTAGTACTTATGCTCACAGGCTAGTGGTCAGGGATGGGTACCAACATTAATAAGCTAGATGGAGATTTAAAAATAGCTCTTTCTATTACCTGTGTCTTTATGGTAGAAAGAGCTCCCAATAATGGCCGTCACCAGTGTCTATGTCCCCAGGGTGGGTTCCAGTTGCCTCTTGCCTCTCCAAGAGGTTCTCCAAAATGAGTAGGAGGGTTTGACCTAGGATACTTTCAAATTACTGCTTTTTCAATGGGTCCTAGAGTGTGTAAGATTTTATGTGTGCTCTTTAAGAGTGGAGTTTATATTTCTCACAGCCTTCTTGTTCTCCCCAAAATAAGGTATCTGGCATCCAAACATTCTGAGGGCTTGTCTTCCACTACAGGACCCCTTGTTTGGGAAGCTCAATGTGGGACTTGGACCCCTTGCTCCTTGGGGAGAGCCCAATTATTCTTCTGTTTGTGTATTGCCCAAATGGGGTATAGCTCTTGACTGTACTGCACCTCCACCCTTCCTACCCATCTCAGTGCTGTTCCTTCCTTATATATTTTATTGTGTAAGATTCTGTTCTGCTATTCTTCTGGTCTTTCTCATCAGTAGTAACTAGTTGTGATTTTGGTTTGCCCATGGGAGCAAGTGAATTCAAGGTCTCCTACTCCACCATCTTGGACACTATCCCCTTAAAATAGTATCTTAAATATTTGGAGAACACTCTGTTAGTGAACCATAATATACTATTTTAAAAAACAAAAAAATAGAAAATACCAAAGAATATAATTCAAATTTAGGTAATTATTATTTTAGGAAAAGTGTGTGTGTGTGTGTGTGTGTGTGTGTGTGTGTGTGTGTGTGTGACATGTACATGGTTATGGGCTTCCAATGTAAAATGTAATTTTTACTGTAAATTATAGTTTAATGATTTTGCAAACTCTGGATTCTGTTGATATTGCCATTTTCAATTCTTGTTTTTCTTTCTCTCCTGATAGCCACACTGATCTTCCTTTACTTAGCCATTCCATGTTTTCTATTTCAAGGACTTTGTACAATACATCATCCCTGAAAAGCTCTTCTTCTCTCTATCTTCCTTTCTAAATTATCCTATAATCCATAGCTTAAACAAAACTTCTTCAGGGAAACTTCCTCAACCCTAAGGTGAGATTAGTTCTCTTTTTTGTATATTATCCAAACATTTAAGTGTGTGTTATGTTTTCCTAACATAGAATTTTTGTCATTGTCTATTATCGATTAAACAGTATTATATTATTGTGAAACTATTATCAACATCAGACTTTAATTATCCAGTTTAGTGACTTTACCTTAATGTGTGAGAAATTTCTAGATATACACATTATCATAGTTATTGGTTTATATATGTGATAACAGTATTTTGGAAAATTTAATAACTATTAATTAATTTCTTCCATTTTTATTACAATAGCCATTTAGAACACAGACTGTCCTCTGTTTCTCTGTTTAAGAAGTCTACTTTGTCATTCCAACTTAGTCTTTCTATTTTCCTCTTCAAATACCTCTGGAAAATCAATATTATAATGTTATTTCTCTTTTGTTTCTTTAAGCATAAACCAGGTATTTAGGCTCAAAATACTTTAATTCATGGTCCATCTATGAAAACATCTATCCTTTTATTCAAAGAGCATATATTTATTACACATTATTTGTAGTACTCTAGGTGAAGCTACTATAATCAAAATGCTCTAAAATATGTGATTAAAAAATAAAACAAAATCAGAAGTGGATTTCTCTTTCACACAGCAGTCAAAAGTGAGGATTTCAGAATGTCAGTAGATCAACTCCATGGACCAAATATGATGGAAATTTTACTGTCTCCAACATGCAATTTCCAATGTCACTGTCCTTATTGGCATACTAACCCAGAGGGGAAAAGATAGAAAGTTCAGAACCAGAAAAAGCATCTTAAAAAAATTAAGTGGAAGTTCACATGTTTTATCAAGTCATTCCATTGATGAGAGCTTGTTCACATGAAGAGATCTAGCTGAAAGAGAGGCTGGAAATCATAGCCTCAGGTAGTGTTACCATGTTCTGTTTTCATCTCTGTTACTATGGAAGAAGGGGAGAGCAGATTTAGATAGTCAATTTTCAGTCTCCACCATATCAACTTTGAGAAAGGAGACATGAAAGGTAAAGAAAATTTAATAATAGAAATTCACAGAAAAGAGAAAAGTCGTGTGTTATGTGGCTGAAAAGTTTCAGGATGTTGATAAGAGGTGAACTGAGTCTTAATAAATGAGGCTTCAGCAGGTTAAAGTAATAGTTAGAAATTTATATTTTTCCCTAAGCTCTCTGTTGCTCAATTATTTCCTGAACATAATTTTTACCTACTCTAAAATTTAATGCCACATAAACAGGAACATCATATTTTAAGAAATTATTGTTTATTCATAATAGCTGCTCAGTATCCTACATTTTAAGTTTTGTGGGAAAATATTTTTTCATGAAATTGAATGAATTGAAAATCACCCCTTTTAGAACTCTAAAATATTTTTATCAATGTAATGGGAATATATAGGCTCACTTGGGGGATCTGACTCCATCCATATGGAATTATTGAATAAATGGTTCTGAATAAGTTGGCATGTGAGTTGAGTCAAAAGCTACTCATGAGCAGCCCAAGGTATTAGTCAAAAATCAGAAGAAGGTGAGAAAGCTGCAAGAGAAATCTGTTGTTCATTAGGGTCAGAGATGACGCCATTACTTCACATTGCCTCCAAGGTGACATGAAAATGTCTATTTTGTCATGCTCATATTAGTGGGTATTCACAGTCTCATGTGCAAATATGTGATTAGTTAATAGATGTTGAAAAGAGAAACTAAGAGGGACCATTATGTTGTCTATCCCAAGAAAAGTAAAAGGCTTGTTTTTCTTTTGTTCTACTGCTTCTATGAAATAAATATTTATTCTCCTACAGAATATTTGAAGGTCATACTTTTGACTTCCCACAGAAATTTTGACAATAGATGTAACAAATAGATTGACTTCCATTTCTTATTATCTAAACTGGCCTAAGCTTTCAGGGGTCTGAGATATTACCCTTTTCAGCTGGGTTTCTGCCAATCTTCTTGCCCATCTGCTGCCCTTCCAAACCAATTCTCTACCCCAAACTGGTATTTCAGAAGCATAATGTTTTCAAGTTCTCACAAATTTTAAAAAATGACCACAGTATGTAGGAGTATACCACCTGGTTCTTAACTCAACAGAAGGTAAGGAGACACTGTTGCAAGCTACTGATAAGAAACGGTGAGCATTAACATCTAACCACAATTCATATGCTTTATCTCAACTATTTTCAAGGTCTAAATTTTGTCTCAAAGCAGCTCACAGTTTTTGATAATGTTGTGTATTTTATTAGCATATTCTTAGCTTTTTCCTCATAACCTCTTGAAATTTTTTCCTTTGATCTGTTTTGTCTCTGCTACTTTCTTACTTTCAAATAAAATTATATGATTTTACTCAATATGTGATATAGTACAATACATGTGTGCCATATACAGATGTATTTATCATTCAAACTTCCGTGAATAACAGTGTACTCTATTAATTAACGCACTTGAAAATCTGTGTTGTATTATATTAAATGCTAAAGCAAACAAACTATTAACATTAATTGGGATACTAGCTAAGGTTTGTGAAGAAGAAAAGAAAGAAAAAGATACAGTGTCTTGGATACAGTGTCTGAAACAGAAGTTTATTTCTCTAATCGTTTCCCAGTCAAGTTATATTCTAGAAGTCCAGGGTTGACAGTGTTACTTCAGTTCTTCACAAGTGTTTTCTGCAAGTGGAAGTTCCCAAGTTCTCATCATTTTTGAGCAGCTGGTTGGAATAAAGAGCCAGGAGAGCACATGGCCAAGTTTTTTTTCAGGACAACATGTGGGACTGACACACATTAGTTCTCCTAATCTCTTTTGCCAGAACATGGTCACATGACTATAAGTGGCAGCAAAGGATGGTGGGGAATGTAGTTTTAGTTGTATGGCCATGTGCCTGGCTAAAATGCTATTATTATAAATTAAGTAGAAATAGATATTAGTCTACAGCTAACTATCTTCCATGCATTCTTTTTGTCCTGGAAATTTGTAAGAGCTGCGATTTTACCAAGGCCATTAGCATCCTTTAATTGCAAATACAAAAATAGTCAATTTATCAAAGAGTAAATTCTTCTTGATTTACCTCCTCTCTGAGCAGAAGTCAGAGGTTTCTGCAGGAAGGCTAGTTGCTTTAAGGTATAGCTCATAGACCAACTCTTTATAATGGTATATTCTTTCCAACTGAAAAAAATGTGCCATCAAAATCAAGCTCTATATTTTTTTCCAATATGCCACATCTGAACTATACTTATTAAAAATTTCTTTAAAAAAAAAAAAAGCCTTGTTGTAGCTCATTTTCATTTAAAAAATTTCACCCATTTATCCTAAACTTAATTTTTCATTAAAATTTAATGTCTCCTCTTACTTTAAAATCCCTGAGGTGGTATTTTATGTGTATGCTTTTCTCCATGCTGAACACTTAACCTGCAATAATCTGCACATATTTTTGTAAAACACTGTTTTACCTGACAATTTCTCCTATAACAAAGAATAAATCAGCTAGCTTTAATTGGCATTAGTTAGGTACTGAAACTTATTCTACTATTATTAAAAAAAAAATACTTCACTTTAGTTTTCTTCATCTAAATGTTTAACACACAGATTTTTTAAATGGTATTTTAAAATATGGTTTGTAATTGAGTGGAATTCAACAAAAACTTTTTTAAAATCCCACCTTATGATCTAGACCTGATGAGGAATTAAAACAAAAAGTACCCCATAATACACTTGTCTTCATGAAATGTGTTCTTTACTTAGTGAAACAGAATCCACTTTCATTGAACTATTAACATGAAAATATAGTACATGATTAAGAGGCAAATGTTATGTTATAGACAATAAATGTTTTCATGTATGTATGTAAGAGGAACTCCTAAATAACAACTATTTTTCCCTCCTTTTCTATATTTTGCCTGTGTTGAATGAATGCATCAGTATTTTCTATCCTGAATCAGGGAATTAAAATGTTTGGCCCTAGGTTGAATGGAGATGAAACAAAGAAAGGGGATCTGATTTAGGAAGGAATGTATAAAAAATAAAAAGGTCAACATTAAATGAAAGAGGACTACATGAGGTCAAACTAGCTGATTAGAAAAAATGGTTTTTCACATTTATTATATAGTTAGATTCTACTACTTGCCTAGGTGTTCAGAGATGCTAACTTCTCTGTGAGATGGAGATTAAGAGGTGGAGACAAGGTGAAAAATCTTCATTACCCAAATGCACACTAATTCATATTCAGAGATACGTGGTCACCTGTGCATCCTAAAAATTCCTAAATATGGTAAAAAATTCCCTAGGCCTACAGAAAGAAGATACTAAATTTCAGGGTAAAAGAGGTTGATCTACTTGGCCTCTGAGTGCCGTGTCAGTAGAACACATTAACTTTTCATAGTGCACTCAATTGCCCTGTCCTTCACAACTGCATCACTGTGCTGAAAAAGGTGATTTTCATAGAAATGTTCAATTTTGTAGCTTAGAGACTTTGTGAAGGGAAAAAAAATATCATTTTTGCACTTAAACTGCTCCTCAAATTGCTCACTTTAGAGAGTTTAAATTGTCCCTGAATATAATGATGCTGGACCAATATGTGTTGGGTATTTTTAACCCTTTCATCTTTAGTTAGTTAACTCTGCTGTCCTTTGAGTGTCTACCTTGGATCAAACTTCCAAACCAGAATGAAGTAAAGCCCTTCAAACTTTAGCTTTCACACCCTCCCCCAAACAATTCCAAGTATTTGAATATTAAGAAATACTCAGATTTGGGTTTTTTTTCTTTATTTAGTTACTCAAAGATGAGTAAGATATTTTACATTGAATTCTGCGCATTAGGACTACAAAGGACCATGGAAATCTTTCTTTGAAAGAGGTTGCTTTTAGCTCATTATCCTTCAACAACCACCTCCTCCCCCAATACTCCGATGAGTTCTGACTGCATTTTTATTCTCAGTCTGCTGGTTTACAAGTTTCTGCAAAGGAACTTCCATGCCTGTGGTTTGACTAGGATAAAGCAGTAAGGTTTTAGTCACACATATTTAAAAGTGCAGTTGCAAGTCTTCACATCAGAAGATAAAGCTGTATATTTATCTTTAAAAAAAAAAAATCATTGAGTGCTTTCTGAAGTTCTCTTTGACAACTTACCTATCATTGTTCCCCTATTGAATATTCTAACACCATGCCTATTTAATCTTCTGATGTACACAAAATTTAGTTTTCTACATCTCCTGCACTATCTGACAAAAATTTGAAAATTGAATGTTAATTTATCTTTGAAAAGCAACTATCCACAGTAAAGAAAATACTCCCAATAGGCAAAATGCTCATAGCGTGGTAAATACTTCCTTTTTCTTATCTCTCTTACTCTTTTTTTCCATCATGATTAACGGAGCAAATATTTATGCAATAGTCACTATAAATAAACCCATTTTGTGGCATCATAGGGAGGAACAAAAAAATCCACGCTTGTCTTTCCATGTCTGCCTTACTAATATTATTTAATAATATTAATTATTATTTAAATATCTTATGGTGAAAAAAATCCCTCTCTTCATCATCTCTGTCTCCACTCCCATCAATAAACATTTATTCAACAGTGACCATTCACAATTCACTATTTTGGGCAAGTAAGGAGGAAAAGAAATACTAGGTACAATCCCTGTGTTTAAGTAGTTTGCACTCTAATAGGAGAGAAAAACAGCTGGTTATACAATTTAGGAACAATAAACAAACAAATAAATAATCAATACTTTAGATGAGGCTCTTCAATTTCTGATCATAAGAATTTCTTGACGTGATTTTTCAAAATAGTTTCCTGAACCCTTCTGAGCTGGAGGTTAATTCTCACCTTTAATGTTCAGGTGAAACTGCTGGTTCACCCCCTCACTCTGAGTACCAAGGCCCAAGGATGTACTGAATCTAATTTTATTGGAAAGGATCAGATAAACTGTATTTTTTATGAGGATCCCAGGTTTGATCATGCTATGGTCTGTAACTCTGATCTTATTTTCACAGATGAGAAAAAAAATTGCACAGTCTGATTAAATCAGTGTTTCCCAAAACTAGCTATGGATCAAGGTGGCTTTTCAAAAAACTCTTACTTTACTGAATAACATTCTCTTGGGAGGTGGCCTAGGAACTGCACTTTTGAAAAGCTGCTCAGAGGATTATTATGCATAATCAAGTTAGGCACCTGTGCTCTAAGATTTGCTCACATTTACTGCAGCAAGTTAGAGGTTGAGCTAATATCTTTTTTTCATATAGAGAAATAGGATATTAGTGATTGGAGCCCACAGAGTGAAGTGTGAATCTGAATCATCACTCAGTTTTATAATCTACTAATCATGGTAGTCATTGTTACTGTTCTCCTCCCAGGCACAGAATAGAACTGCATTTCCTTGTCCTGTGTTGTTGGGTTGGGCCAAATGACAAGTTCATATTGTAGGGGAAGGAAAAAGGTGAAAGTGAAATGTCAAAGCCTTTCTCTAGCACGTTTATGTGCCTGAAGGGGGAGATTTAGAATAGATTGACCCCTTATTTCACCTAGCATGTTACTAAACCTTTGGATATAAAAAAGTAGGTATGGCAATTTATTTGAAAGTAGAGTGCTGAGGTGTTCCACATGATTAAGGGTGAAGAACTGATTTTAGAAGTAGCAGTCATGAGCCAAAGAAGAGGGACTCAACAAAACTGAAGGACCAGGGACATGAGATAAGAAAAGAGTCCAAGGTTGGAAGAATGGAGGTAAGTAGTGGGAAAGAAATATCTAGAAAATAAATAAGAAAATTTATGAAAAGCTGAACTACACAGGGGTAAGAATAGTAACACAACGGTCAGGGTAAAGGACTTTTAACAAGAGGATTGTAGGTATCTAGTTTTATTAATTTATATATCTGTCATATAACTTTTAGTAGAGGTGCCTTAACTACTTATGTGTGTGTCTGTGTGTGTGCTTGCATTTAATAGATATGTATTGGAAACTTGAGCCTAAAGAAATGAGCTCTAAGAACTTGAAAATATTTATAAGGATTTATAACTTAGTATATGATCTTTGTAAAATTGAAATAAATGCAAATTATCTTTGATACCTACTCATTTCCCCTATAAACTCCTGTTCATTATTGCCTATAGACCTACCTCTTCCTTATCATAAATTATCAGCACAAACATCTATAAGATATTCTGTTTCTTTTGTTTGTTTTTTACTTGATTTCCTTTTGATTTCAACTCATCTTTTTTTGGCTATTTTTTGTGTTTTATGCTACTTCTCCAAGGGCATTTTCATATTGAGAAATTCATAAACAAACAAATATTTACAGCATATGAGCATTTAAGGTTGACATCATAGTGACTGTGTAGGTAAGACAGATTGATATTTTAGCCTGGGAAAGTGCAATACAAGGATACCTAATAAAATTACTGTAATTAATGAAGTATTTTAAGGACCAACACTATAATACCTGGAAGAGGAAGAGAATGTTATCTTTAAGACATTTTGCAGAGTTTTTCACATATAAATTTCTCAACAACCTGTGAACCTGTGAGCTAGGTATTTTATTACCAAGTTATATATTACTACTAATAAATCAACAAAAAACTGAAGTGAGACATAAGAACTTTGTCTACACAACATGCCCATAGAGGATTGGTGGAACCCAGACCCAACTCTTGACAGTAAGATTTTGAAGATAAGTCGGTTTTCATTCTACCTCAACTCATGGAAATCTTTAGTCTGTTTTGCATCTGGAAACCTGGGTAGAATTTAAAAGATGAAGATTTTATTAATTTTTTAAAAAAACATAAGACTATCTAACAATGGAATAAGTTGCCTCAGAAGTAGTTTCTTCTGCCACACAGAAAGGATTCCGAGGGAAGAAGGATGATAATCGGGGGGGATATTGCAGAACAGACTCCTTTTCTTCTCTGATGTTGGATTAGATGTCAGCTAAAATCCCTTCTAAATCCCCAGTTCTATGCCTCTATGGTCCTAACTGCTTTGTAGTATGGTGCAGAATATAAATGAAATAAGTTGAAAGAAGTGATCAACCAACAGATATTTATTACCATTCTACAATATTCTGAGCACCAGGCTGCTCTTCTCATACCATGGAAACAGCTGATTTTCCTGCTTATTCCCTCAACTTTGAGAGGGTGAATCAGACTGTGTAACAGGAAGGATGAAACCAAGAGGGAAAAGCTCTCAGAAAAAAGACCAGAAAAAAAGTCAAATTTTGACTTCTCACCATTTACTCAAGTCTGGCTTTTCCATGAGCATCTTGTTAAAGTTCTAGTTTGACCTCTCCCCTTCCCCTGGGTGTCACAATGTAGAAGAAGAATCCCGCTGATTGACTCATGAAACACATTACCAGAAGCTCTCTATTTTAACAGTTAAGACCATGGAAGCAATTTATACTTTACTTAGAAGTTTATTGCATTTTGATAATTGTTTTTCCCCTTGAACTGTAGAGTTTTTAAATATAATATTTGACTGACTATAAAAATGGAAAAAAAAATCCATATAACTTTAAGAGCATTTTCAAAGATTTTAAAGTCTTCACTAAACTAAAGAAGCCCAAAGTTACCTTGTTGGGTTGTTTCAAGTTAGCATCATAATTAATTTTTTTAACCCCCTAACATCCAAGTCACAGAAAGAAAAAGAAATGACAGAGATATTCTCTCCTTACGGAGCATTCTATCTAGGAACTATGTTTCTGAAGAACACAGTAATGAGAAGAAAACATCAAATAGCTTGTCAATGAGCTTGGCAGGGTTCTGTTTGTACACACACAAATAAAGAATGAGTCTGAAGTGCTCAAACTCATAGAGCTCAGTAGTTAGTCAAACAGCATTAATAAACAAACTTAGTGGATAAATTTTCCTGTGGATGGCTATTTTCAAGTGTGAACTTGTATATGCACTGTTAAGTCAAAGGTCTATGTTGGTTTATAAACATTATGAAAATAACTTACAAGGACCAACCTTTTATGAATTATAAAACACTTTCACAAATTTTCCCATATAGATTGTCTATATATGGAAATATTTTCTTTGCATAAATCCAGACAGATAACGAGGATAATGGTAGTTTAACTTCTATATGCCATTCTAAAATATTTCCAAGATTTCTTTTGAATTTTCCCACTTCCCTCTAGCTGTGTTTGTATTAGATTTATATTTAATTAAATTGGTTTGTGTTTGATTTCAACACACAACTCTTCACAAACTTTGCTTAGTAAACCATCTGAAAATCAAAAGAACAATCACCTACTTGTCTATAATAAATTATGTTCAATAAACTATGTTCAAACTATTTATTTATCATGCATCTTTTATAGTATTATAATTTCTGCTTTTAGAAGAGGTCACCAAGTTAGCACAAAAGTTTATTCACTTTCCAGGATCCCACAGGTAGATAGCAGAAAAGTGAAATTATCAGAATCAATAATCAATAACTCAAGATTTAAAATCAATAATTCAAGATTTAAAATAGGATTACCCATTCTAACACCAGTAAGGCAAATTACCTTCCACCAGAGATGACCCCTCTTCATCTCTGTCTATGATCATATAAAATTGTGAATTTATACAGGAAAATACAAACACGGTGGAGTAGGAGATATTTTTCCACAAATGACTTATACCAGAAATAAAAATATTTCAACAAGGGGGCATTTCATAGAAGGCTCTCATTTTGGAAATACATTTCCTTTTCTAGTGTAACCAATCTCCAGTTTATTATCCTATCTATGCAATAAATTCATGGATGATGGATCCATAATTGGTGATAAAGGGAAATTAGGTTAATAACAATAACTCATTTATCTAACGCTCCATACTTTTCAAAGTGCTTTCAATTATAAATAGTATTTGATGAAACATCCCAGTGACGTTGACAAGGAAGAGATTCATAGTGTTTGGCAATAAGACTCATTAAATGACACTCTTATCTTGCAAAATCGAAAGCCTTGTGAATAATATATACCATATTATGTACATAAATGTCCTAAAAGATTAATGATAATATCCAGCCCAAAACAACAAATGAACTCTTCAATTGAATCACGGTACTTTTACACATACACGGGGTGAGCTATCTTCAATTTAAAGATGAGGAGACAAAGGCAGTTAGAAAAGCAGACCTGGTTACTCAGGCAGTTAGTGCAGAACCAGCCAAAGATTGCTTGAAGATTTGAAGCAAAGAAGGGACAACCACACTAATTTTCACTGTGCCCCCTACTGTCTCTGCGAGAGGCAAACTCTTTTCTAGGTGGGCTGTGAGTCCATGTATTATGGCACTTCTTGTCATTTTTGACAAGAAGCCATATCCTAGTGGTGTACGTTTAAAACACTGGCTTTTATCCATGGGATTTGAGGAAGCTTTTCCACTCTCTGTATCACAAGGTTGTTCAATATTTTATTGGGAAGAACTTTGAACTCCTAGGAAGTTAAGTGCTACTTAATTGCAAACTGTTATTAGTCCTATGACTGTCATTATGTGCATCAGCACATTTTTATAGTTAATGCATCTCAATATTACTGCTGTTGACGTCCTTCACTTTCTTTTAAAAAAACTGGCTCAATGGCAGAATTGGATGTCTCAGGGGACTGGTTATTGGAAATTGGATTCAGAGTCTCTTGCCTCTAGGTCTTTAATATCCAATGTGTTGCCCTATTGACCCATGTTGAATGGTATTTTAGTATCATCAATACCGTCCTCACACATGATTCACAATCCTGCAACATTATGCATTGGGTCCACATGATGGGAAAAGATCAATTTGCAGAGAGATACAATTCTTATCCAGACTTAATTATTTTTTAACTTTTCTACCTGTAAAGATAGTTTATTTCACTAATCATATCCTATTTTTCTTCTTTCTTTGTAAAAGAGACATTTTGAGTTAAAATGTTTAATCTGTACTTGCTAAGACAACCTCATATGGTGTATTCTTTTAGGTTCCTACTTCTCTCTACTATCTCTGCCCACAACTCACTTCAAATGCAAATCTCCTACTGAGACCCAGATGCTCATTTCTGGTTTCCTATCTGTTGACAAGAAAAGCAGTAATATATAAAATATATTGTGTTATATCCCATTTTGATCAACTATAACTCAGTTCTTTGCCATAGTACAAAGTTCATTGCTTTTGTTACTTATCTCTCACACCATCTTGTTGACATTTATGCCCTGAATTGTCAAATTCTCTATCTGCCACTCACCACACCCTGATGTTGGCTCTTCAGAAGGTTGAAAGTATAGAGTTTTATTTTGGGATGAGGTAGGTAGAATTTTTGCACAGAAAACAAACACTTACAGAGGTAAATGTCAAATGAACCAAAGAGGTAAATAAATATTTCATCTCCCAAAACAAACTACATATAAGGACCACGTTTTGTTCTTAATGTTTTCTGTCTATAAAAAAATGAGCAAAAATTAGAAATATAATAAATTATGGCAAATGGAAACATGGTGATATATGGGACAAAATAGTCCTTGCAGTTTAAGAGTTAGGATATGAGACTTTCCTATGAAAGTTTTATACTAAATTTCCATTCTTTAATTATTGGTGTGTATTTTATACAGTTCAATTCAATTGGTTCAATGTCTCACATGTTCAATGTCAGTCACCAAGTGTATATATCACAGTTCTTTCTGCATGTGGTTTTCATCAAGTACCTTAAAATATCACTGAGTAAATATAGCCTATATATGTGAAAAAATAAAGCAAAATGTATAGATTAGTAGATTCTGTAGCTCAAAGCACTCTGGCAAAGCAAATAACATTATACAATTCAAATCAATATTATTATCATTACATAATAAATTATGCAGTAAAAGCAAGCTGTACTTTAGGGAATCAGAAAGGAGACACCAAAGTGATTTAGATGAGGGTAGAAAGGCTTGAAGAAAAAAAAAGAAAGAAAGAAAAGGTTTTGATTTCAACTCTAAATGCTATGCCAGACTTGGGTGATCAGATTTAGGAAGTTGGTCTTTGTCTTAGGTTGTATTCTCCCAGAAGTAAACCCTGAAACAAGGATTCAAATGCACAGAGTTAACATGGGAGGTGCCAGAGTGGGAAATAATGCAAGGAAGACAAACTGGTAAGCCTAAGAGGCTACTAGAACTAGTCACCTAGGAGGTAACAGGAAATTAGGGAAACTTGCTTCAGAATTATCCCATCCAAAAGGCAAGGGAGCTAGGTTATTTATGGACGAACTACAAAGAGTCATTGGTTGAAGACTGCTGGTGAGGATGTTAATTGCTTGAGCTAGCCAGACAGAATGGCCTTCCAGAGTTCATGAACATAACTCAGCTAGAAAGACCCTTCTCCTCTTTGCCCAACCCTTATATAAATGGCTGTTCTTGGGGAACATAAGTACTGTAAATTTCCAGATTAGGACTCTTTCTCTTTCACTTCTAAAGGCACAAAACTGGAATGTCCACAGGTGAGCTCTGCTCTGTTTTTTCTCAAAGTAAGTCTACTTTCTGAAGGAGAACTAGAAGGCAGAGTGTACAGTCACCAAAGAATGATTTCGAATTGGCAATACAGAGGAGAAAATATAATTCATTGGATTAAAATTTCAGTGGAAATGTGAATTGGGAATGGGTTTTATAAAGGAGAGACTGTCAGCTACACTAAGAAACTAATAAGCTGATTTCCATCCACTGGGACAAAGGAGAAGGGAAGTACAATGAATCACCATTTTCCACTATAACAATGACAATTGGAAGACTGTTATGACTCTTCCAATGATAATAATTTCCATTTTGATAGGCTCCTTTTCCAAGATGTCTAAAGTACTTTACAAGTGATTTTTGCCATCCATCCTTATGTCTCAAAAAGGAGAGATACAAATATTTCCATCCTCATTTCATAGGCAGCAAATGTGTCTGAACATTTCTGAATACACTGCATTTTTTCCAAAGAAATTTTTAATAAGGTTTGCTGTAGAAACTGAGCCATTTGGTCATATCTAAGAAGAAAAAGAAAGAAGTATAATATTTGGATACAAAACCCCATACTAGTTCTTATTGTCTTCCCATAACCCATCTTTTGAAAAGGAGAAAATCGAAGGATAAAATAATATTATCTGTATTTATGATATTGTGGCTTTTTATTAATATCAATTTTAGTCTTTAACATTTAATCTTTATATACTTCTCTGATTCAAACATTGTTCTTTCCTCCCTCATATCATAATACTTGTTATCTTCTCTTTTATCTATGCCAACATCTAGGAAGGGGTGAGAATGAATTAGATGCTCTGTAAAGTTATATTTACTTGGTGAGGGCACATAAACTCAGGCGTGGAATAAAGGTCTATAAAATCATTCAACACAAGAAAGGAACATATCCATTAAGAGAGATAGCCAGTAAATGGTGAGGATTGTCCCAATTCTTCTGCTTTCTTCTAATTTAGAATATAATTGCACAATGGTATTGTCTTTCTTCCAATTTTTCACTCATTAAGAAGGGGGGAATTCTGGTAATTTTGTATGGCAGTCAGAATAAGGTTTTCCGCAAAATTTCCACATGTTAACTCCCTAACCCTCTGAAAGTGTCATGTTTGTGGAAAAGGGGAATTAAGTTTGCAGATGAAATAAGAGTTGCTAATCAGCTAACCATAAAATATAGAGAATATCTTGGATTATTTGGATGGGTCCAGTAAAATGAAAAAATTCTATAAATATAGAAGAGGGAGGCAGAAGGCTCAGTGTCAGAGTAATAGAATGTTAAAAAGACTCAACTGGCTATTGCTGGCTTTGGCTTTTCATGAACAAAGGAATGTAGGAAGCCTCTAGAAGCTGGAAAAGGCAATAAAATTGATTTCTCCCTACAGCCTCTAGAAAGTAATGTGGTCCTGCTGGCACCTTAATTTTAGCCCTGTGAAACCCACTTCAGACTTCTGATCTCCAGAACTGTAAAATTATGAATTTGTGTTATTTTAAGCAACTAAGTTTGTGGCAATATGCTACAGCAGCAATAAGAAACTGATATAATATGAAATACATGTTTAGTAAATAACTGAACGATGGGTGAATCAACTAGAATAAATCAATTCCTATCACTCAAATCCAAAATTTGAAAACGAGTTGAGAGAACTAGAGTTCATGGACTAGTTTCAAAAAACAAAAATTCAAAATTATACATGACAATTGCAATGCCCATATACATCATTTTAGCCCCAGTTTCATGCCTTCACTTACATCTGTGAGGAAGAGCATGGTATTGGAAAAGGAATAAGCAGTTGTCCATGAAGTGTCCCAAAGGATTTTTTGGAAGTGCCCCAGTTCTTTAAAAATAGCTATGTTAACACAGTGCTTAGTCTGTGCTTACTATGTGCAAGCAATTTACATATATCAACTAGGTTGGTCTTCACAACAATTCTATGAGGAAGGTACTTTCATTATCTCCATATATATTAAACAATGTATTCAATCTAAAAACAACCCTCCCACTTCCCAATGCCACTTTTAATAGATAGCCTTTGATTTGGGTGTTCATTAATATGGATTATTGGTCCATATGAAGGTTGAAACTAAAGATATTCTAGAGTGAGGAAACAATATAAGAATGAAAGCCAAGTAAAGGTCAGAGAAGTGCTTTGCTGTGGACTAAGACACATGAAAACTGTGGTTAAAAATGAAACTAGGGTATTTGGGATTGGTTTTCAGAAGTTTCTCAACTCTAGCATAGGAGATTTAAGTCTATCCAGCCATCATTAGAAATATTAGTTTTTAAGTTGTGATTGGTTTTTGTTTGTTTATTTTCTGTGTTGTTGTTGCTGTTGTGGTTTTCACAGAAATAAAGCAATCAGAGTTTTCACATTGGGCAGGTTAATGTATCTTAGCTCATGTCAAGGGTGATGACAGTAGTCGATGAGGCATGTCCTTCAGTGAGAAGAACACTGCAGTCTCACAACTGAAGACCACTGGGATCTGAAGAAAGGGAAGTAACCACTGGAATGGAACAGAGGGATTTAGATGCAAGCTATAGTAGGGAGATAGAATTGATTTGCAAGTCCCTTGAATGGTGAGAGAAACAAGCATGGGTGGCTTTGAGTACTTGAGACTGGTTAACAGGGAAACAGAGGAACTTGAGTAGAGGGAAAGGATAGAGAAAAAGACCAGTTTGAGAGCAGAGGATAATGAATTTAGTTTGGGAAAACACCACTGATACTGAAGGAATTATATACATCTCAAGTATTTAACCCCATGAAGAAGTGTCTGGTTTGTGATTGGCTTTTAGATATTTTGCAAACTCCCCCTATTAGACCTTCTCTCTGAAGCTGCTATTCTAATTTTCATTGATTGCAACAATACATATATCACATTAAAAATCCCAGGGTCTCACATTGATTCCTAAATACTCCATCAATTATTCCTAAGTCCTCCTGCCCTGCTACCTGGTCACACCTTCAATTTCAGTTCGGTAGTTGCTCTGTACACAGAGATGAGAACCTCCTGATATAAATAAACATTTTGGAAATTAGTAGCACCTCTATTATGTAAGCAGATGTAGCCACATAATATGCATCAGGACTAGAATTCTCCATTACCGTTAGAGATCTTCAGGCGTTCCTGAAGATCCATGTGTCAATTGTGCTACAGAATGTATTTCTTACCCACTTGCTACAGATAAGTCAGACCTAAGAGGCTGTTGGAATATTGTTTTTCTACCCCTCTGATTTAAAAATATACAGACCTTCAGTGTTTTTCCCTAGGGAGGTAGATGTTTCAAGCATAGAAATAGGGCCTATATTCACCAGCTTAGCCTATGCACTCCCCTGCTATATAACTTGCTTCTTCATTGCTTATTTCAAACTCCTAAGCCATGGACGTCTATAAGGTTGCCTGGCAATCTTCTTTCAATTGACTGCCCCCGTTTCTATGTAGTTTAAAAATTCATCATACTTGAAAGTCATAATAAGATGTGCAGATTCTCATTTTTGTTAGAATACATCATAATGCCTCACAATCTATTGCAACAATTACATTCAATCATTATAGGAAAGCTCTCACAAAGTTTATTAAAATAATGTTAAATACAGCTTCTCCATTGGTCTTTAACCAAAGCAATTTTTTTATTATTATTATTTTGGAGTATAGTTTTATGAAGCTTGTCAAGTGCCAATGTTCTCTTTTAGATCAAGGAAACATCCAAATGAGTGTTTGGTTATTTAAATCTTCCTTGATCCCACCTGTCTCACCTCCAATTGAAATTTTCTCCCTCTTTTCTTCCTTCACTACACCTTATACATGTTTCTATTTCTGCACCTTAGATTTTTATTTCTACACATCTTTAATCTTCCCACTGAACTATGAGATCTCTGAGAGCAGTATGGTTTGGCTCATGAATGTAAGAATCAGAAAAAGCTGGTTCTGTATCCAGATTCCATCACATCTCTACAGCATGTGACCAAATCTCTCTAATCTTCACTTTCCTAATCTGAAATATGGGACTGATTACAATATCCTATTTCTTATATACCTCAAAGTGGTGTTATGCAAATCAAATGAGAACAATTTGTAAACTACAGTTGCTCTAGAGCTAGAGATCTGATTTTCACTTGCCAGCCTATTTGCCTTCTCTAGTCTGGAGTTCTTGGCCCATCCTGCCCCATTGTTGTTCAATATTAACATGATATTATTTCTGGCCTGAAATAAAAGAGAGTAACAAAAACACATATTTGAATTTTCAGACATACACACACACGTATACACACACACAGAGAAAACAACTGCTGCCTGTAGTGTCCTTCTTAAACAGAGAGGACAATGATATAAATAGCCCGTGTGTGTGTGCAAGAACAGTGATCCACACCACAGTCCGACCCTTCCCAATGTCCACTGGGAAATTAGACCTTATCAGTGTCAAGCATCAATTCATAATCACCACAACAAAGTGGCAGAAGTTGCTAGAGTGATACGCTCTGCTGCTGATGCCAAGACTGTCACAAAAAAAATGAAGGACAATTATCCTGAGATTTAAGTCTGTATAGACAGCCACTTTATATCATTTAGGACCAAAATTTCACATTGTTAGAGCTCCTCAATGACTGCCCCCAACTACTGTCATATCACTCCCTATAGCTCATATTACTTTTTACAGAGTAAACTGGATGTGAACTTGGAGTCTAAAAGGGGAGAAGGGTCACCACCAAATTACACTTGGTAAGTCTTTACAGCCTCAGGCAACCTGAGAAGCCAAGAGTTGTAGTTTCCCGGGGTCCTGCTCAAAAATGACACATGTATCTCATGAAGATATCCTAGCAGGTAGCATTTGAAAATAAATAAATAAGTCTCACTTTAGAACACTGTCAGGTAATAAGTATTGAGTGGCTTCAGCAACTAAAGACATCAGCCTCTTGGAGATATGCTAATCTGCTTGTGTCTGTGAGGAGGAAGGATGAACTGGCAGATGAAAGCCTGAAGCTGTCACTGCCTACAGGGAAGTGATGGGTGAACATCAAACTTCAATTCAGATGAACACCTCAATGCCTGGATAGGAATTTCACTGCCAAGATCAGTTGATCGGGAAGGGTCCAAAGGAAAGGAAATAAACAATACATGCACCTCAGGGTGGTATTGAATTTTTATAATGGGCAAATGGAAAAAAATAGGTGCTGAATTTTACACATGATAGACTCTCAATAAACGTTAAGAGCAAGAGGAAAGAAGCTTCCCAACAGTGCGTTATGAATTCTGGCCACAAGTTAGTGCAGTACCCGGGCAAATAATAATACCCCTGAGATGCATATACTTACCAAGAAGGGAAAAACATTCAAATTTAAGCTAAATGCATAGCCCAGTATAATGTTTAATATTCAGGATAAATAAGGTCAGACCATGAATGTACTGTCATGGGGCAATACTTTTTGCTTATCAATATGGCAAGAATCCTACCTAGAGCCATTTCTTGAAAGCTTTTTCTAATATTCAGTGGTTTGGTTGGTTCATATTCAAATTTTACAAATTAAAATTTTAAGGAAATGTTTACAAGTTAATTGGATTTTAATTTATCACATGACTCTGATGGGATCTTTTTGAGATTTTTAATGCTTAATTTTTAATTCTTAAAATTTCACTTCAAAACAGTATCTATGCAATGCCAGATTGGCTGCATATACAGAAAATTACGCCATCACAACAACCAAAATAAAAATGTTTGGTGTGTTTTTCTACTCCAAGCCCTATGTCCTGCATTTTAAACAAATTATGCCATCTGATCCTTACATTAACTATATAACATTGATGTTATTACTTCCACTTTAAAATAAGTGAACTTAGGCTTAGCATATCTAAATAATACAACCAGGATTGTATAACTAGTAATGGGTAGAGCAAGAATTTGAACTCAAAGAGTCTAAAACCAGTCTCCACTTTGAAGATGTATATTATGTCCCTTTTATTTAAGTGTTTGTGATCAAACGTGGTCAGATTTTTTTGTTGAGTTCTTACATTACTATAGGAAACACATCAATTACCCATGCAATATTATAGTGTATATCATACATTTCTTCACACAAGCCATAATCCATCAAAATTGTTGATCAAACAGTTTCAAAAGCACACAATTTAGCAGAAACAACATGGAGAGCTTAGTTATGAAACCAACTGTGGAAAAAATGTTGAGCTATAGTATTATATTATTTTCTTTTTTTTAAGATCTTTATTGGAGTATAATTGCTTTAAAATGTGTTAGTTGCTGCTGTAAAACAAAGTGAATCAGCTATACGTATACATATATTCTCATATTGCCTCGTTCTTGCATGTCCCTTCCATTCGCGCTATCCCACCCCTCTATGTTATCACAAAGCACTGATCTCCCTGTGCTATACAGCTGCTTCCCACTAGCTATGTATTTTACATTTGGTAGTGTATATATGTCAAGACCACTCTCTCACTTCATCCAAGTTTACCCTTCCCCCACCCTGTGTCCTCAAGTCCATTCTCTATATCTGCATCTTTATTCCTGTCCTGGCCATAGGTTCTTCAGAACCATTCTTTTTTTTTTTAGATTCCATATATATGTGTTAGCATATTGTATTTGTTTTATTCATTCTGACTTACTTTACTCTGTATGACAGTCTCTAGGTCCATCCATCTCACGACAAATAACTCAATTTCATTTCTTTTTATGGCTGAGTAATATTCCATTGTATATATGTGCCACATCTTTATCCATTCATCTGTCAGCAGACACTTAGGTTGCTTCCATTTCCTGGTTATTGTAAATAGTGCTGCAATGAACATTGTGGTACATGTCTCTTTTTGAATTATGGTTTAAACCCAGTAGTAGGATTGCTGGGTCTTATGGTAGTTCTATTTTTAGTTTTTAAGGAACCTCCATACTGTTCTCCATAGTGACTATATCAATTTACAATCTCACCAACAGTGCAAGAGGGTTCCCTTTTCTCCACACCATCTCCAGCATGTATTGCTTGTAGATTTTTTGATGATGGCCATTCTGACTGGTGTGAGGTGATACCTCATTGTAGTTTTGATTTGCATTTCTCAAATGATTAGTGATGTTGAGCATCCTTTCATATGTTTGTTGACAATCTGTATACCTTCGTTGGAGAAATGTCTATTTAGGTCCTCTGCCCCTTTTTGGATTGGGTTGTTTGCTTTTTGCTATTGAGCTACACGAGCTGCTTGTATATTTTGGAGATTAATCCTTTGTCAGTTGCTTCATTCGCAAATATTTTCTCCAATTCTGAGGGTTGTCTTTTCATCTTCTTTATGGTTTCCTTTGCTGTGCAAAAGCTTTTAAGTTTCATTAGGTCCCATTTGTTTATTTTTGTTTTTATTTGCGTTTCTCTAAGAGATGGGTCAAAAAAGTATCTTGCTGTGATCTATGTCATAGAGTGTTCTGCCTATGCTTTCTTCTAAGACTTTTATAGTGTCTGGCCTTAAATTTAGGTCTTTAATCCATCTGGAGTTTATTTTTGTGTATGGTGTTAGGGAGGGTTCTAATTTCATTCTTTTACATGTAGCTGTCCAGTTTTCCCAGAACCACTTATTGAAGGGGCTGTGTTTTCTCCATTTTATATTCTCTCTATTGTATATTCATTACTGTTTTTTGGCCAGTACCATATTGTTTTGATTATTGTAGGTTTGCAGTATAGTCGGAAGTCTAGAAGCCTGTTTACTCCGGCTCCATTTTGTTTCTCAAGATTGCTTTGGCTACTCAGGGTCTTTTGTTTTTCCATACAAATTGTTCTAGCTCTGAAAAATGCCATTAGTATTTTGATAGGGATTGCATTGAATCTGTACATTGCTTTGGGTAGTATAGTCATTTTCACAATGTTGATTCTTCCAATCTAAGAACATGGTATATCTCTCCATCTGTTTGTATCATCTTTAATTTATTTCATCAGTGTCTTATAGTTTTCTGTATACAGGTCTTTCGGCTCCTTAGGTAGGTTTATTCCTAGGTATTTTATTCTTTTTGTTGCAGTGATAAATGGGAGTGTTTACTTAATTTCTCTTTCATATTTTTCATCAATAGTGTATAGGAAGGCAAGAAATTTCTGTTCACTCATTAACTTGTATCCTGCTACTTTACCAAATTCACTGATTAGCTCTAGTAGTTTTCTGGTAGCATCTTTAGGATTCTCTATGTAGAGTATCATGTCATCTGCAAACAGTGACAGTTTTATTTCTTCTTTTCTGATTTGTATTCCTTTTATTTCCTTTTCTTCTCTGGTTGCTGTGACTAAAACTTCCAAAACTGTTTTGAATTAAAGAGTGAGAGTGGGCAACCTTGTTTTGTGCCTAATCTTAGAGGAAATGGTTTCAGCTTTTCATCATTAAAAAAGATGTTGGCTGTGGGTTGATCATACATGGCCTTTATTATGTTGAAGTAAGTTCCCTCTAGGCTTACTTTCTGGAGGGTTTTTATAAATATTTGATTTTTCTTGAACGCTTTTTCTGCGTCTGTTGAGATGATCATATGGTTTTTATCCTTCAGTTTGTTAATATGGTGTATCACATTGATTGATTTGTGTATATTGAAAAATCCTTGCATTCCTGAGATAAACCACACTTGATCTTTGTGTATATCCTTTTAATGTGCTGTTGGATCCTGTGTGCTATTGTTTTGTTGAGGAGTTTTGCATCTATGTTCATCAGTGATATTGGCCTGTAGTTTTCTATTTTTGTGACATCTTTTTCTGGGTTTGGTATCAGGGTGATATTCATCTCATAGAATTAGTTTGGGAGTGTTCCTCCCTCTGCTATCTTTTGGAAAAGTTTGAGAAGGATAGGTGTTAGCTCTTCTCTAAATGTTTGATAAAATTTGCCTGTGAATCCATATGGTCCTGGGCTTTTGTTTGTTGCAAGATTTTTAATCACAATTTCAATTTCAGTGCTTGTGATTGGTCTGTTTATATTTTCTACTTCTTCCTGGTTCAGTCAGGGAAGGTTGTGCTTTTCCAAGAACTTTTCCATTTCTTCCAGGTTGTCCATTTTATTGGCATATAGTTGCTTGCAGTAATCTCTCATGATCCTTTGTGTTTCTATTGTACTGTCCGTTGTTACTTCTCCTTTTTCATTTCTAATTCTGTTGATTTGAGTCTTATTCTTTTTTTTTTTTTTTTTTTGATGAGTCTGGTTAATGGTTTATCAATTTTGTTTATCTTCTCAAAGAACCAGCTTTTAATTTTATTGATCTTTGCTGCTAATTTTTGTTTGTTTGTTTGTTCTTCTTTCTCTAATTGCATTAGGTTTGAGGTTAGGTTGTTTATTTGAGATGTTTCTTGTTTCTTGAGGGAGTATGTATTGCTATAAACTTCCCTCTTAGAACTGTTTTCCCTGCATCCCATGGTTTTAGGTCATTGTGTTTTCATTGTCATTTGTTTCTAGGTATTTTTTTTTAATTTCCTCTTTGATTTCTTCAGTGATCTCTTCATTATTTAGTAGCATATTATTTAGCCTCCATGTGTTTGTATTTTTTACATTTTTTTTTCCTGTAATTGATATCTAGTCTCACAGCATTGTGGTCAGAAATGATACTTGATACAATTTCAATTTTCTTAGATTTACCAAGGCTTGATTTGTGATCCAAGATTTGATCTATTCTGGAGAATATTCCATGAGCACTTGAGAAGAAAGTGGATTCTGTTGTTTCTGGATGGTACGTCCTGTAAATATCAGTTAACTCCATATGGTTTAATGTGTCATTTAAAGCTTTTGTTTCATTATTTATGTTCATTTTGGATGATCTGTCCATTGGTGAAAGTGGAGTGTTAAAGTCCCCTACTATTATTGTGTTACTCTCAATTTCCCCTTTTATGGCTGTCAGCATTTGTCCTATGTATTGAGGTGCTCCTATGTCGGGTGCATAAATATTTACAATTGTAATATCTTCTTCTTGGATTGATTACTTTATCATTATGTAGTGTCCTTTGTCTCTTGTAATTGTCTTTATTTTAAAGTCTATTTTTTCTGGTATGAGAATTGCTACTTCAGCTTTCTTTTGATTTCCATTTTCATGGAATATCTTTTCCATCCCTTCACTCTCGGTCTGTATGTGTCCCTTGGCCTGAAGTGGGTCTCTTTTAGACAGCATATATACATGTCTTGTTTTTGTATCCATTCAGCCAGTCTATGTCTTTTGGTTGGAGCATTTAATCCATTTATATTTAAGGTAATTATCAATATGTATGTTCCTATTATCATTTTCTTGATTGTTTTTCATTTGTTATTGTAAGTCTCTTCCTTCTCTTATTTTTCCTTCCTAGAGAATTTCCTTTAGCATTTGTTGTAAAGCTGATTTGGTGGTGCTGAATTCTCTTTGCTTTTGTTTGTCTGTATGGGTTTTAATTTCTCCTTCAAATCTGAATGAGATCCTTGCTGGGTAGAGTAATCTTGGTTGTAAATGTTTCCCTTTCATCACTTTAAATATGACCTGCCACTCCCTATTGGCTTGCAGAGTTTCTGCTGAAAGATCAGCTGTTAACCTTATGGGAATTCCCTTTTATTGTATTTGTTTTTCCCTTGCTGCTTTTCATATGTTTTCTTTGTATTTAATTTTTGATAGTTTGATTAATATGTTTATTGGTGTGTTTCTCTTTTGATTTATCATGTATGGGACTCTCTGTGCTTCCTGGACTTGATTAACTATTTCCTTTCCCATATTAGGGACTTTTTCAACTATAATCTCTTCAAATATTTTTTCAGTCCCTCTCTTTTTCTCTTCTTTTATGGGACCCCTATAATTAGAGTGTTGGTGTGTTTAATGTTGTCCCAGAAGTCTGTGAGACTGTCCTCAATTCTTTTCATTCTTTTTTCTTTATTCTGCTCTCTGGTAGTTATTTCCAATATATTGTCTTCTAGGTCACTTACCTGTTCTTCTGCCTCAGTTATTCTGCTATTGATTCTTACTAGAGAATTTTAAATTTAATTTATTCTGTTGTTCAGCACTATTTGTTGTTCTTTACTTTTTCCATGTCCTTGTTAAACGTTTCTTGTGTGTTCTCCATTCTATTTCCAAAAGTTTGTATCATCTTTACTATCATTACTCTGAATCCTTTTTCAGGTAGACTGCCTATTTCCTCTTCCTTTCTTTGGTCTAGTGGGTTTTTACTTTGCTCCTTCATCTGTTGCGTGTTTCTCAATATTATCATTTTGCTTAACTTACAATGTTTGTCTTCTCCTTTTCACAGGTTGCCAGTTCATAGTTCCCATTGTTTTTGGTGTCTGCCCCCAGTGGCAAAGGTTGGTTCTGTGGGTTTTGTAAGCTTCCTTGTGGAGGTGACTGGTGTCTGTGTTCTCGTGGATGATGCTGGATCTTGTCTTTCTGGTGGGCAGGACCATGTTAGGTGGTGTGTTTGGGGGTGTCTGTGAACTTAGTATGATTTTAGGCAGCCTCTCTGCTAATGGGTAGGACTGTGTTCCTGTTTTGTTAGTTGTTTGGCATGGTGTGTCTAGCACTGGAGCTTGCTGGTCATTTAGTGGAGCTGGGTCTTAGCTTTGAGACAGAGATCTATGGGAGAGCTCTCATTGATTGATATTATGTGGGGCTGGGAGTTCTCTGGTTGTCCAGTGTCCTGAACTTGGCTCTCCCACCACAGAGGCTAAAGCCTGACACCTGGCTGGAACACCAAGCCCCTGTCAGCCACACAGAAGGCTTGTCCTGTTGGTCACAAGTAGACTTTAACCTCTGGCCAGACAGGACCTTAAAAGCTTTTCAGTATTATATATATAAATTAATATTATATATATATAATATATATAATATTAATATATATAATATACATTATATAATATATATTTTATATAATATATATTACATCCTTAACTTGGAATGGGAGAATAAAATGCATATCACTGAAGAATTACAGCTATGTGAAGAAAGGGCATCCCCTGGACCTACCACTCACAGGGAATATTTATTCTATATATTTCTTGATTTTCCCAAGGCAGGTATAATTCCCTGTAGTGTGTCCTTTTGCCCTTATTTTTGAATCCCCACATATTATTTGGAAAATATAACCACTCTATTTTTAAGAGTACTGCTAGTCATTAATTAAGAAGTTAAATATGGCTCTTTTTACATATAGATATTAAATAATGTACATATATGTGCATATGCATATTGAAGATAGACATGTCTACTCTTTAAATTGCATGCTGTATATTTTAGCTGTCTACTGCTTTCTATCATAAAACTAAGCATGTATTTCTGGGGAAGCAAACAAAACACAGCTTAACCCTAAGATATAATATAATCATACTTAAGAATGTGGCAAATCCTTTAAAATCATGTATTGAAAAAATTCAGTGTTATAATAAAATGCTAAAGATACTAGAAATATGTCATAAAATACAAATGTAAAATTAGTATTCTTTTTTATGTGTGGGAAAATATACTGAACATCTACCGGAAAAATAGATAGACAAGCCTGAGAGAAAAGAACACACCAGAGTGTAAAGTTCTCCAGCGTTCAAAGATCTTTGGTTCCAACATTCTTCTACAGGATGACATGTCATTGTCTTCCTTCCTCAGATCTGGTCAGCACTTCGTGGAAGTTGCTGCCTTTAAGAGATTATGTAGATTGACCTGAACTAATAAGGAGTGGGTCACTCTCTCCCTCTCTCCCTCCCTCCCTCTGTACACAAACACACAAACACATGCAGATTCACATATTCACATACTGGTAAATGTTAAAAAAAGGAACACCACTTTGTTCTGACATAAAAACAATGTATGTCCACAGTAAACAATCCGAAAAGGTAGAAAACAATAGAAAGAAGCATTAAACATAATCCATAACCTAAAAGCGAAAGAAATTAATTGGTAAATCTTTGCTCTCAATATCTGTATGTATTTGAATAGAAATGATTACATATTCACATCATGATCATTTTTCCATATATATGTTTTTAAATCGTTTTCTGATGTATTTAATATAATTTTGAATGCCTATGATAGAACAAAGACAGGGATTTATTTATTTGTTTGTTTATTCATTTATTGTAGGAAGGATGTGATTGTTTCTAGACAAAGATTTAAGGATCCATGGAGGAGAGTAATAGAATATTCCAGTGTTTCACAGAAGAGATGCTGTCAAAGACAGAACATTTTTTTTAACATCTTTATTGGAGTATAATTGCTTTACAATTTTGTGTTTATTTCTGCTTTATAACTAAATTAATCAGTTATACATATACATATGTTCCCATATCTCTTCACTCCTATGTCTCCCTCCCTCCCACCCTCCCTATCCCTCTCCCCAGGTGGCCACAAAGCACAGAGCTGATCTCCCTGCTCTATGCGGCTGTTTCTGACTAGCTATCTATTTTATGTTTGGTAGTGTGTAAAGGTCCATGCCACTCTCTCACTTCGTTACAGCTTACCCTTCCCCCACCCATATCCTCAGGTCCATTCTCTAGTAGGTCTGTGTCTTTATTCTGGTCTTGCCCCTAGGTTATTCATGACCTTTTTTTTTTTTTTTTTTTCTTAGATTCTATATATATGTGTTAACATACAATATTTGTTTTTCTCTTTCTGACTTACTTCACTCTGTATAACAGATTCCAGGTCAACCCACCTCACTACAAATAACTCAGTTTCATTTCTTTTTATGGCTGAGTAATATTCCATTGTATATATGTGCCACATCTTCTTTATCCATTCATCCAATGATGGACACTTAGGTTGCTTCCATGTCCTGCCTATTTAAATAGAGCTGCAATGAACATTTTGGTACATGACTCTTTTTGAAATATGGTTTTCTCAGGGTATATGCCCAGTAGTGGGATTGATGAGTCATATGGTAGTTCTATTTGTAGTTTTTTAAGGAAACTCCATTCTGTTCTCCATAGTGGCTGTACCAATTTACATTCCCACCAACAGTGCAAGAGTGTTCCCTTTTTTCCACACCCTCTCCAGCATTTATTGTTTCTAGATTATTTGATGAAGACCATTCTGACGGGTGTGAGATGATATCTCATTGTAGTTTTGATTTGCATTTCTCTAAAGATTAATGATGTTGAGCATTCTTTCATGTCTGTTTTGGTAATCTGTATATCTTCTTTGGAGAAATGTCTATTTTGGTCTTCTGCCCATTGTTGGATTGAGTTTTTTGTTATTTTGTTATTGAGTTTCATGAGCTGCTTGTAAATTTTGGAGATTAATCTTTTATCAGTTGCTTCATTTGCAAATATTTTCTCCTATTCTGAGGGTTGTCTTTTTGTCTTGTTTATGGTTTCCTTTGTTGTGCAAAAGATTTTAAGTTTCATTAGGTCCCATTTGTTTATTTTTGTTTTTATTTCCATTTCTCTAGGACATGGATCAAAAAGGATCTTGCTGTGATTTATGTCATAGACTGTTTTCCCTATGTTTTCCTCTAAGAGATTGATAGTTTCTGGCATTACATTTAGGTCTTTAATCCATCTTGAATTTATTTTTTCATATGGTGTTAGGGACTATTCTAATCTCATACTTTTACATGTACCTGCCCAGTTTTCCCAGCACCACTTATTGAAGAGGCTGTCTTTTCTCCACTGTATGTTCTTGCCTCCTTTATCAAAGATAAGATGACCATATTTGCATAAGTTTATGTCTACAGATGTATCCTGTTCCATTGATCTATATTTCTGTTTTTGTGTCAGTAACTTACTGTCTTGATTGCTGTAGCCTTGTAGTATAGTCTGAAATCAGGGAGCCTGATTCCTCCAGCTCCATTTTTCGTTCTCAAGATTGCTTTGGCTATTCGGGATTTTTGTGTTTCCATACAAATTGTGAAATTTTTTGTTCTAGTTCTGTGAAAAATGCCAGTGGTAGTTTGATAGGAATTGCATTGAATCTGTAGATTGCTTTGGGTAGTAGAGTCATTTTCACAATGTTGATTCTTCCAATCCAAGAGCAATCCAAGATAACTCTCCATCTATTTGTATCATCTTTAATTTCTTTCATCAGTGGCTTATAATTTTCTGCATACAGAATTTTGTCTCCTTAGGTAGGTTTATTCCTAGATATTTTATTCTTTTTGTTGCAATGGTAAATGGGAATGTTTTCTTAATTTCACTTTCAGATTTTCATCACTAGTGTATAAGAATGGCAGAGATTTCTGTGCATTAATTTTGTATCCTGCTACTTTACCAAATTCATTGATTAGCTCCAGTAGTTTTCTGGTAGCATCTTTAGGGTTCTGTATGTATAGAATCATGTCAACTGCAAACAGTGACAGCTTTACTTCTTCTTTTCTGATTTGGATTCCTTTTATTTCTTTTTATTCTCTGATTGCTGTGGCTAAAACTTCAAAAACTATGTTGAATAAGAGTAGTGAGAGTGGGCAACCTTGTCTTTTTCCTGATCTTAGTGGAAATTGTTTCAGTTTTTCACCATTGAGGTCGATGTTTGTTGTGGGTTTGTCATATATGGCCTTTATTATGTCGAGGTAATTTCCCTTTATGCCTACTTTCTGCAGGGTTTTTATAATAAATCGGTATTGAATTTTCTCAAAAGCTTTCTCTGCATCTATTGAGATGATCATACGGTTTTTCTCCTTCAATTTCTTAATATGGTTTATCATGTTCATTGATTTGTGTATATTGAAGAATCCTTGCATTCCTGGAATAAACCCCACTTGATCATGGTGTATGATCATTTTAATGTGCTGTTGTATTCTTATTGCTAGTATTTCATTGAGGATTTTTGTATCTTTGTTCATCATTGATATTGGACTGTAATTTTCTTTCTTTTTGACATCTTTGTCTGGTTTTGGTATCAGGGTGATGGTGGCCTCGTAGAATGAGTTTGGGAGGGTTCCTCCCTCTGCTATATTTTGGAAGAGTTTGAGAGGATAGGTGTTAGCTCTTCTCTAAATGTTTGATAGAAATCGCCTGTGAAGCCATCTGGTCCTGGGCTTTTGTTTCTTGGAAGACTTTTTAATCACAGTTTCAATTTCAGTGCTTGTGATTGGTCTTTTCTTGTTTTCTTCTTTTCTGATTCAGTCTTGGCAGGTTGTGCCTTTCTAAGAATTTGTCCATTTCTTCCAGGCTGTCCATTTTATTGGCATAGAGTTGCTTGTAGTAATGTCTCATGATCTTTTGTGTTTCTGCAGTGTCATTTGTTACTTCTTCTTTTTCATTTCTAATTGTATTGATTTGAGTCTTCTCCCTTTTTTTCTTGATGAGTCTGGCTAATGGTTTATCAATTTTGTTTATCTTCTCAATGAACCAGCTTTTAGTTTTATTGATATTTGCTATCATTTCCTTCATTTATTTTTGATCTAATGTTTATTATTTTTTTTCTTTCTGCTAACTTTTTTGTTGTTTATTCTTTCTCTAATTGCTTTAGGTGCAAGGTTCGTTTTTGTATTTGAGATGTTTCCTGTTTCTTAAGATAGGATTGTATTGCTATAAACTTCCCTCTTAGAACTGGTTTTGTTGCATACCATAGGTTTGGGGTCCTTGTGTCTGCATTGTCATTTGTTTCTAGGTATTTTTTGATTTCCTCTTTGATTCCTTCAGTTATCACTTCATTGTTAAGTAGTGTATTGTTTAGCCTCCATGTGTTTGTATTTTTTACAGATCTTTTCCTGTAATTGATATCTAGTCTCAAAGCATTGTGGTCAGAAAAGATACTTGATATAATTTCAATTTTCTTAAATTTACCAAGGCTTGATTTTGTGACCCAAGATATTATCTATCCTGGAGAATGTTCCATGAGCCTTTGAGAATAGTGTGTACTGTTGTTTTTGGATGGAATGTCCTATAAATATCAATTAAGTCCATCTTTTTTAATGTATCATTTAAAGCTGGTGTTTTCTTATTTATTTTCATTTTGGATGATCTGTCCATTGGTGAAAGTCCCCTACTATGAATGTTTTACTGTCAGTTTCCCCTTTTATGGCTGTTAGTATTTGCCTTGTATATTGAGGTGTTCCTATTTTGGGTGCGTACATATTTACAATTGTAATATCTTCATCTTGGATCAACCCCTTGATCATTATATGGTGTCCTTCTTTGTCTATTGTAATAGTCTGTATTTTAAAGTCTATTTTGTCTGAAATGAGAATTACTACACCAGCTTTCTTTTGATTTCCGTTTGCATGGAATGTCTTTTTCCATCCGCTCACTTTCAGTCTGTATGTGTCCTTAGGTTTGAAGTGAGTCTCTTGTAAACAACATATATATGGGTCTTGTTTTTGTATCCATTCAGTCAGTCTGTGTCTTTTGGTGGGAGCATTTAATCCATTTACATTTAAGGTAATTATCAATATGAATGTTCGTATTCCAATTTTCTTAATTGTTTTCAGTTAGTTATTGTAGGTATTTTCCTTCTCTTCTGTTTCTTGCCTAGAGAAGTTCCTTTAGCATTTGCTGTAAAGCTGGTTTGGTGGTGCTGAACTCTCTCAGCTTCTGCTTGTCTGTAAAGTTTTTAATTTCTCCATCAAATCTGAATGAGATCCTTGCCGGGTAGAGTAATCTTGGTTGTAGGTTTTCTTCCTTCATCACTTTAAATATGTCTTGCCACTTCATTCTGACTTGCAGAATTTCTGCTGAAATATCAGCTGTTAATATTATGGGGATTCCCTTGTGTATTATTTGTTGTTTTTCCCTAGCTCCTTTTCATATGTTTTCTTTGTATTTAATTTTTGATCGTTTGATTAATATGTGTCTTGGCATGTTTCTCTTAGCATTTACCCTATATAGGACTCTCTGTGCTTCCTGGACTTGATTAACTATTTCCTTTCCCATATTAGGGAAGTTTTCATCTATAATCTCTTCAAATATTTTCTCAGTTCCTTTCTTTGTCTCTTCTTCTTTGGGACCCCTATAATTCAAATTTTGGTGCATTTAATGTTGTTCCAGAGGTCTCTGAAACTGCCTTCCGTTCTTTTCATTAATTTTTCTTTTTTCTCTTCTGCAGTAGTTATTTCCACTCTTTTATCTTCCAGGTCACTTATCCGTTCTTCTGCCTCTGTTTTTTCTGCTATTGATTCCTTAGAGTATTTTAAATTTCATTTATTGTTTTGATCATTGTTGTTTGTTTCTGCTTTAGTTATTCTAGGTCCTTGTTAAATGTTTCTTGCATTTTCTCTATTCTGTTTCCAAGATTTTGGATCATCTTTACTCTCATTAGTCTGAATTCTTTTTCAGGTGAACTGCCTATTTCCTCTTCATTTGTTAGGTCTAGTGGGTTTTTACCTTGCTCCTTCATCTACTGTGTGTTTTTCTGTCTTCTCATTTTGCTTATCTTACTGTGTTGGAGGTCTCCTTTATGCAGGATGCAGGTTTGTAGTTCCTGTTCTTTTTGGTGTCTGTCCCCAATGGCTAAAGTTCATTTAGTAGGTTGTGTAAGCTTCCTGGTGGAGGGGACTTGTGCCTGTGTTCTGGTGGATGAGGCTGGATCTTGTCTTTCTGGTGGACAGGTCCACGTCTGTTAGTGTGTTTTGTGGTGTCTGTGGCCTTATTATGATGTTAGGCGGCCTCTCTCCTAATGGGTGGTGTTGTGTTCCTGTCTTGCTAGTTGTTTGGCATAGGGTTTCCAGCACTGTAGCTTGCTGGTCATTGAGTGAAGCTGGGTCTTGGTGTTGAGATGGAGATCTCTGGGAGATTTTTGCCATTTGGTATTATGTGGAGCTGGGATGTCTCTTGTGGACCAGAGTCCTGAATTTGGCTCTCCCACCTCAGAGGCACAGCACTGACTCTGGCTGCAGCACCAAGAGTCTCATCCACACTGCTCAGAATAAAAGGGAGAAAAAGTAGAAAGAAAGAAAGAGTGAAAGAAAGGAAAAAGAAAGAAAGAAAGAGGATAAAATAAAATAAGATAATTAAAATATAAAATAATTATTAAGAAAAAAATTTTCTTTTTGAGTAAAATAAAGAAAAACAACAACAACAAAAAAACGAATAGACAGAACCCTAGGAGAAATGGTGAAAGCAAAGCTATACAGACGAAATTTCACACAGAAGCATACAAATACACACTCATGAAAAGAGGAAAAAATAATGTATCTTGCTCTCAAAGTCCACCTCCTCAGTTTGGGATGATTCGTTGTCTACTCATGTTTTCCACTGATGCAGTCTACATCAAGTTGATTGTGGAGATTTAATCCTCTGCTCCTGATGCTGCTGGGAGAAATTTCCTTCTCTCTTCTTTGTTCGCACAGCTCCCGTGTTTCAGCTTTGGATTTGGCCCTGCCTCTCTGTATAGGTGGGCGGAGGGCATCTGTTCTTCGCTCAGACAAGACGGGGTTAAAGGAGCAGCTGATTCGGGGGCTCTGTCTCACTCAGGCCAAGTGGAGGCAGGGGTACAGGACGAGTCTGCAGCAGCAGAGGCCGCCATGATGTTGCAATAGTCTAAGGAGCGCTGTGAGCTCTTCCGGACCTCCCTGGATCACGGGACCCTGGCAGTGGTGGGCTGCACAGGCTCCCGGAAGGGGAGTTGTGGATAGTGACCTGTGCTTGCACAATGGCTTGTTGGGGGCAGCAGAAGCAGCCTTAGCATCTCATGCCCGTCTCTGGGGTCCACACTGATAGATACAGCTTGCGCCCATCTCTGGAGCTCTTTTAAGCAGCGCTCTTAATTCCCTCTCCTCTCGCACCAGGAAATAAAGAGGGAAGAAAAAGTCTCTTGCCTCTTCGGCAGGTCCATACATTTTCCCAGACTCCCTCTAGGCTAGCCATGGTGCACTAAATTCTTCAGGATATGTTCATGCCACCAGTCCTCTCCCTGTGATCGGAGTGAAGCTGGAGCCTCAGCTCCCACCCTAGCCGGTGAACAGACAAGCTTCTCAGGCTGGTGAGTGCTGGTCGACACCATTCCACTGTGCAGAAATCTCTCCACTATGCCCTCTGCACCACTGCTCCTGCGCTCTCCTCTGTGGCTCTGAAGCTTCCCTCCTCCACCACCTGCAGTCTCCACCCCCTAAGGAACTTCCTACAGTGTGGAAACCTTTCCTCCTTCACAGTTCCCTCCCACTGGTGCAGGTCCTGTCCCTATCCTTTTGTCTCTGTTTTTTTCTTTTGCCCTGCCCAGGTACGTGGGGAGTTTCTTGCCTTTTGGGAGGTCTGAAGTCTTCTGCCAGCGTTCAGTGTGTGTTCTATAGGAGCAGTTCCACGTGTAGATGTATTTCTGATGCATCTGCTAGGGGGGAGTTTATCTCTGCATCTTACTCTTCAGTCATCTTCCTCAACTCCCCTCAAAGACAGAACATTTAAGTAAGGGAGTTAGGAGCTCTGAACTTGCCTAGCCAGGAAATTATTTGCTAGAAGAATCAAAATTTTCTATGTACTGAGGAGCTGTAATTAAAGTTAAAGAATGTTCAAATTATCAGATGGAGAAAGAGCCCACATGTGAGGGAAAAACAAACAATAAACAACCCAACTCTATATATTTGGTTATCAATAGAATCATAATACAATAATATTTATTTTATTTTACTTTTTATTTATGTATTTTTGCCTGCATTGTGTGTTTGTTGCTGCACATAGGCTTTCTCTAGTTGTGGCAAGTGAGGGCTACTCTTCATTGCAGTGTGAAGACTTATCATTGTGGTGGCCTCTCTTGTTGTGTAGCATGGGCTCTAGGTGCTTGGTTTCAGTAGTTGCAGCACACAGGCTCAGTAGTTGTGGCTCGAGGGCTCTAGAGCACAGACTCAGTAGTTGTGCATGGGCTTAGTTGCTCCACAGCACGTGGGATCTTCCAAGACCAGGGCTCAAACCCATGTACCCTGCATTGGCAGGTGGATTTTCAACCACTGGACCACCAGGGAAGACCCTAATACAGTAATATTTAAATTAGTTAAGTTTCACATAGGAGTTTCCTCTGTTGTGTGATTGGACTTATATATGTAAATCAGTATCTCCTTGGTAAATTAGATATGTAATTTCAAATGTAACAGTTTCCATTTTTTAAGAAAATGCTGAATTTATTAATATACCTCTTTATGCTCCTTTTAGTTTCCAAACAAAAATCAGAATGTTACTTGTGGCAATAGTTGTTTGCCACAAGAAATTTAAAATAAGGGAAGTAAAATTGGCCTCCAAGTCCTAAACTATGAAATAAATACATAATGCACAATCAATGCACAGACATATTAAAAAATTAGAATGAGTCCAGAGCTAGTTTGCCAGAATCATAGACTGATGCAGATTAATTTATCCAGGAAAAAAAGGGTAAGAAACGGTCAGCAATACAGCCTTAGGTAAAAGAGTGGTAAACTAGAAATCTTTGTCTAAATTCACAACTTAGGTGGTGGTACCCTGTTTCAGCAGTGTGACCTACTCTTCCTCGTGTTAGGAATATTGACACTTTCTGTTCCCCTGTTCACTAATATAATTTTTGATTATAATTTGACTTCCCAAGCATTACTGATATAATCAGAGCTTGAGGTTCTCAGAGTATATATTCATCCAGGCTGTTTGGCAATTATCTTACTGTCAATTATTATATTGACAGATTAGAGAGTATGAATGTGCACACTTGTATCTGTTCTTTTCAATGTCAAGAACCATATCTTACACAAGGCTGATTCTATTAGTTATATACATCTTGTCTAAAAATACATGATGTGTGATCCATGACTTCTCTTGGCCACTCAGGAGTTGACATCTCTGTGGCAACAGCATAACCTTCCTGCAGCCCTCCATCTGTAAGTCCATAAAGACAGATTTCCATACCACTGTGCTCAGCTCAGCCTGGGTTCAGTGATTGGGGTGATAAAAGAATAAGAAGAATGATAAAAGTGGATTCAGCTGAGACTGGAATCTCAAAGGATAGCAGTCATGTGTAAGGAATGAATCAAAGGGAATTCCCTAATTGTTCAGTGGTTAGGATTCTGTGCTTTCACTGTCAAGGGTGCAGGATTGATCCCTGGTTAGGTAACAAAGCTCCCATAAGTCACAGGGCATGGCCAAAAAGAAAAAAAGAAAAATGAACCAAAGCTTAGAGAGATAAGCAAGATTACACACACACAACAAGGACATATAGGATTAATGCGCACTCATATTGCACAAGCATAGAATAAAGAATATGAAAAGAAATTCTGCTTCTGTTTGAGAGGCAAGGAAGGAAATGTCTAACATACCCACATCTCTGCAATTTAGGGCAAATACTAATGATCATTTTGGGCAGAAAGGACACTTGTGATGAGAGTGTCTTAAGGCAAAAATTTCCATGAATGCCCTGATTTTCAAAGACCTTTTTGAACCTTCTAATTAGATGATGCTTCATTATGTTCAACATGCCTTTTTGTATAATTTAATTGAGTAGAATATGTGGATCCTAATTCATTAATAACATTCCTCTGGCGATTTCATATCCTATTATTATTCAAGCAAAATGCAATTTTTAACCAGCAAAATTCTTAGATAATTTACCAATATCCATTTCTCTATAAAACCTATTTCCATGTAATGATATTTGTCCTGCTCTATAGTATGAGGCTTTGGTAACCTCATATGTCATAATTTAACAAGTATTTATTTAACACTTGCTATGAGCTTGGGTAGAGTCACCCTGATTTACAATTCCTTGGACACCATCAGCACCTCAGAATAGCACCTTGGAGTTGTACAGTGTGAAAGCTTCATGGCCCTTTGTGGTAGCCAATATGTATACTCTGCTGAAAGCTCTGGATTTGACAATGACCAGGAGGTCTGATTCCTGTCCAAGAGATTGTAGCTCTCAAACCTCCAGGATACCTACTAAATATAAAATAGATAATGAACAAGGACCTCCTGTATAACACAGGGAACTAGATCCAATACCTTGTAATAACCTATAGTAGAAAATTCATCTAAAAAATAATATGTATGCCTATATATGTATATATATACATATTATATAAAAGGCGTATAACTTTGCTATACACCTGAAACTAACACAAAATCATAAATCAACTATATTTTAATTAAAAAAGTTTAAAACCTCTATGATAGGTTAGTTTAATGAACTGAGTATTTGTATCCTCCCAAAATTCATGTGTTGATATCCTAATCCCTAACATGATGGCCTTAGAAGATGGAACCTTTGGGAGGTAACTAGGTCATGGTGGTAGAACATTCATGAATAGGATTAGTACCCTAATTAAGGAGATCCCAGAGAGCTCTCTTACCCCTCCTACCACATGAGGACATAGTGAAAAGATGGTCATGTATAAATTAAGAAGTGAACTCTCGTCAGACACAGAATGTGCCACCACCTTGCTCTTGAACTTCCCAGCTTCCAGAACTGTGAGAAATAAATTTCTTGGGCTTCCCTGGTGGCGCAGTGGTCGAGAATCCGCCTGCCGATGCAGGGGACACGGGTTCGTGCCCCGGTCCGGGAAGATCCCACGTGCCGCGGAGCGGCTGGGCCCGTGAGCCGTGGCCGCTGAGCCTGCGCGCCCGGAGCCTGTGCTCTGCAACGGGAGAGGCCACAACAGTGAGAGGCCCGCGTACCACAAAAAAAAAAAAAAAAAAAAAAGAAATAAATTTCTTTTGTTTAGAAGCCACCCAGTCTATGATGTTTTCGTTATAGTCATCTGAAGTAGGACGGTTCTTTTGAAAGGGCTACTGCTGAATGTCTGACTGGAGCATGAAGGAGGTAACACCATCTGTCTCTATGTTATCTAAAGACCACCCTCCTGAAGGACCTATAATGTACCAAGAACTTTGTAACTGTCATAGGAATGTTCTGTATTTCTTTAGTTGTAAGTGGCACAGCTTTTTGGTGGGAAAAAATTTGACCTCTAACAATAATTGGAGTTCATATATACCCAGGCTTGTCTGATGAATTGGAGAACACTAAAGGAAACTGGATTGGAGTAAAAGACAATGCTGATTCTGTGTAAAAGTATGAGTGAAGGAGAAATTGGCTGAGACTTAGTGGCAGCAGTATGCCCAGGGAGAACTGGAGGGGCAGTCCTAGAAATCTTTACAGGAGGTAGGGACAGGTGCCAATCTTTTTGGGAGGAGAGGCTAGGTTGTGATTTCTGAGCAACTGAGTTTACTTATCAAGAGCACTGCTTTTACTCAGAATAAATGTTTTTTATCAGGTGTGCTTTGTCAGAACAGAGATTGAGATTATGTCCAGGATATTCCTCCTTTCTCTTCTTAACCCTGGCTTTGTTATTGCTAGAAAAAGAAGGATGCAGTCATAAGATGGAACTGAGCCAGCCTAAAATCCACACAATTATCTGAGGCCTAGAATTCCACTGAGTCACACATTTGTACCAATCCTAGGCCTGCTAATTCTCAGGTGTTTTGTTCTCTTTTATATTTCAGTAATGGCACTTTCTCTCTTTCTTCCTCCAGCCTATGGGCAGTAGCCTTTTTCTGACATAACTAATCTCTGGGTTGCTTTACCATTTCCACTTAGCTTCTCAGATTTGCTATTACTTGTGTAATAAATTCCCTGAATTAAATTATCTCTTTTCTAAGTACTAAGGAATTTCTGCTTCTCTGCTTAAACATTAACTTGTTGCTACTTGAGACTGATACTACCTTTGCTAGAGGCAAGTAGAGCCTCAGTATCCTAAGACTTAGGGTGTTACTATATATTCAACAACTTAAATGGCAAATGAAACCTGGGCCATCCTGGATGCAGCATTATTTAATTCAGAGCAAGGGAGATTTATAATTCCCTTAAGTAGCTATGCTAGATCTTTTAATATGTTGAGAACTTGGTATACTGCCAAGTCAGGACCTTCAGTACTATTATTTTTTGTTGTTGCTTGTTTGTTTTTTGCTCTCACTCTTTCTGGGTTTTCAAGTTTTGAAATGTGAAGACAATCTTGAGAGATTTTGAAAACTAATGAAAATTTCATTTCAATATCCACAGTTTTTGTTTATGATGGTGATTAAAACAATATATGGTCCTTTTTTCATGAAAACATGGGAATTTGATGTAATCTGCAGTTAGATTATAAAGACACAATATGTTGCCAGAGACTAATAGATACTGTATGTACAAAAGTGCAAGGTGTTCTGTTATGGTAGAGGCACCTCCAATAGTAAACATACTTGAATACGTTCTACTAAAACTTACATAGATTTAATTCAAACCATTGTTAGAAAGAAACTAAGATTTGTTCTGTTAATTATGGGGATATCCATCTCAATATAACTGAAAACTTTGAATCTGTTTGTCTGTTTTGTCTTTCCTTGAATGTTTTTTAAACATCAAAAGCAATCTTCAAGAGCTCCAACATTAGTAATTGACTTTTCAGGGGGAAAGGTGTCTTGAACAGCTCAATATTATGATGTTTCTACAGGTTTAGAAAAATCAAGTATGTAGCTTCATAGGCTACCTTATTGATGGGCGAAGCTCTCAAGTTTTTGAGGTTCAGTTCAGTGAAGTATCCACATGTTAGAATAACCTTTAACTTTTCTGAATATGTTGCAACTGTAAATTGAATCTGAAGATATCCTCAGGATATTCTTTATTTTGAAACTTGTCTACTCCTAGACTCTCTTCTTCAAGTCTAAAGAGTAGAAAAGCATTACTCTCTATCTTCCTTCTCCACTCACTAGGTTCCTTGGAGTTCATGCTAAATAATTTAAACCAAGTATTACTAAGTTTGATGTTTAGAAATATGATCCATGGTGTTATACCTAGATGGATAGCTGTTCAGAGAAGCAGGCAAGAGAACTAAGTCTGAATATAAAATAAGACCCAAATACATGCTTATTAATTAAATACTATATTCTAAGAGATAGAAGATAGAGAAGAACAGTAGGGCAGGTGATAGTGATTTAGTGGGAAAAAGATTTGCAAATGAGTTATTTTTACTGTAATGTGCATTGTATTATATTTTGTAGCAAACTGTAGACAAATACTTTAGAAAGGAAAATGAATCTGAAATAACTCTTAGATTCTTGTCTATTCCTTAAAAAATGTAAAATTTTTTTAATAAAATGAAGACAAGAAAATGCCAGCAGGAATATAAAAATTATAGATTATAACAGGTGCTTACATCCAAACTCTCAAATCTATATTTCAAAATTCTGGTTTAAAGAATATGAAATATGTCTCAAATTTGTTGGGGTTAAAAGCAAGTGATACACTTTGGCAAAATGAATGGCAAGTGTAGAGTGTATTCTCTTAAGATAAATATAGATTAGGAAAAGATCAGAAGAATATACAATGCTTTATATTTTAGGCTTTAGTATGTCAAAATGGTAGGAGGGGTACTTAGAAATAAATATACATAATCCCAGCCTTAACCAAGTAATTTTCTCAAAAATCACATGATATCTATGTAACTTTTAGGGAAGAAAAGGAATGCACAAAAATCTGTATTTTCTATCTAAATACTATTTAGAAATGTTTCCAATAAGAAGTAAAGCATTTGGTTATTTGTAATATATCTCTGGGAAAATAAAAACAGTATAACAAATGAATTTTATAAGGAAAAGCCTGGAGGATTTAGTAGACATTTTTTGATACAAGCTTTGAAAATTGCCAAGACGTGGGCCATATAATCATTGACTTTTTGAGGAAAAGATTTGAAAACCTAGTAGACAATTTGCTACAAATTTTGTTAATTACTTAAAACTGGACCATGTATCATTTGATTTCAAGAGAATGAAGTATGTAGAAGAGAATGCATTGTCCTTTAAATTATACTTCTGCTTCCTGCAGAATCTGGTCTCCTTTAATTATTTGTGAAAATTCTAACTAGATCATGCTTCATATATACTGCAATTTCCTTCTTATCTCCCAGGAAAATTATCTAGTAAACATTACCAGGCCTGATACAAGGCACCTAAAAGAGAGCATTTCTATTTGCTGAACAAGATTACCAGACATTGCTAGGATGCATGGGGCGACTTGCAAGTGATTGAAATTCACCCCTACAGATGGAGAAGCTGTGCTTACAGGTCCACCATTGGTTAAGAGAGCAGGGGCTGGATTTCAACTCCCATTTGTCCCTCAGCTGAGCACCCTTGTGCAAAAACATGATTGTAAAATGAAGTATGGGATCCAGAGTGGCACAGTAAGCCCCAAAGGAGGAGCATGGTAAATGTATCAGTCATGGCAGGAAACAAGTAATTGAGGAGAGATTAATGAATAATTCACAAAAGCATGGGTAGGACAAATGGAAATTACAAGAAGATGGCAAAGCACTCAGGGAGGGAACCATTATCAGAACCCAGAGAGAGTTGTAGCAATAGCTGTCACTAAAGTTGCAGCTGACCCTTAATGTAAGCACAACTCTACAGAAGCTATGACCTTGCAGAAGAACACAACCACTGCTGACTCATGCCTAGTGGGAAGAGAATAGGTAAATAAATATATAGACTTTAGTCCCCTCTCTCCAATCTATCTTCTGCCTTCTTCCCATTGGTGAAACCCAAGCAGAAGCCAAAGGGCAAAGGAGTCTGGTTAACACAATCCAAAAGGGTCAGCCTCCAGAGGCAAAGAATAGGGTTGAGAGTGTAGAAAATACACCTGGATAGGCAAACAGAAAATATTAAGCATAGTAAAGCTATTTATTCAAAGCTGTGTACCAGATCAGCCTGCGTCAGATAGGGCCTTGAGACAAATAAATGTCTATTTGCCTATCTAAAATAATTTATTCTCTGTTGTTCCTATTTTAAGACATTTCCTGTTATATCTTGAATTCTCATTCAAGAACTGAAGTTAATCAAATATTCATTCCTTCTCCACTCCCACTGGAACAGAGTAGATAGACCATCTTGAAATGTCAGCACAGGTCTTTTCCACTTTGGTCTTTGTTCTTCCTGGTCACAAATGGGAGACTTGATGAGAGAATATATGAGAAAATCAAATCTCTCATGATATATGGAAGAGCAACATTTATTTCCAACCTTTCCCAGGCATGTGACTTTTCCAGCTTCCCTTTCCTCTATGTATAAGAATAAATGTTTATTTTGAGTTGAGAGATCCAACAGGAAATTTGATATGGTTGTGTAGGGATTCAGTTCTTGGTACCTTGTATTGGGAGTATGATATCATATCTGTTCTCTATCTAAGCACAATGATCCCCTATGAGTAGCGGGGGAGCTTAAAAACTGTTAGTTAAGTTAATGGTGGACTCTGAGACTCTGTTACAAACAACAGTGTCCTAGAACAGAAGGCAAAGTTTTCTATAGAGCCAGACATGAGGTTCTTCTCTTCATCCTTTCATGAAACCAAGCATTCTAGCATCCTGAAGATATGTGGTTTGGCATACAGCTACAGACCACACGCTTTGCATATAAATGCATGTTTTCTCAGTCATCACTATCAGCATAAAGGCTCTTACCAAGGGTTTGGGAGACATCAACCATTGACACCTGGGAAATAATGTGGCAGATGCATTTGATAGATTGATTGTTGAGCACAAGTCAGACCTTTTGCGCAGTCCCTTGTATATACTAAATTCTGCTATAGTGGAGAGAGTACTCAAATTAATTCAAATTTGGGCATAATTGTAACATAACCTCACTAAGCAGTCAAGGATGATCTAGTCCAGGAGATACTGAGTTACCATTGTCTAGTGGTAGATATAATTCCATCTAAAAATGATGAATGAATGCATTTCAAGATATAACCCTTGAAAAGAGCTAATTTCTTTATCACTAAGTGTGCCATCTCTGGGATAAAGGTAACAGGAACAACTGCTCTTTATCACAACTTAGAGATGGAGTTGGAGGAGTGAGGAGAAGATGAACTTTCTCTCAATGTACTAGGTAGGCAATTTGGGGGAAAACTAAACGAAAGTAGTTCAGATTAATAGCATGGGAAAAAAAATAACAACAACAAAAATATTGAATACAGTCAGACTTAAAGTTCTACCACCCATTATAACTAACCTGAGAGGGAAATGGTAATTTTTACTGTATAGTTTCCTATTAAGGACTAGGGATTGTTTTTTTCTTATTATCTAATTTCTACACAAATTTTCAAATACATTTTCATTATTTCTCTTCACAAAAGAAAAACCTGGAATATAGTGAATTTAACTTCTTGAATTTATAGAACTATATTAAGAAACAGCATTTGAACCCCAAATTCTCTGATTTCCCTCTTGTTCTTTCTCCACCTCCCATTCTTGTACCTTGAATGCTGTTCTTTAAAAATTATCCTTTAATTTTTATATTTGGTCTGAAAGTTTATGGTAGGAGGTCCAGAGGAATTCTGAGTGAGTCACATTGGATTTCAAATTCCTTAAGATGCCCTTGTACATAAAATTGCTATTAGGGTTAATCCTGCCTGTTGGAATTTATTTTAAAATTAACAAATAAATGGGTATTTGAAATGAAAAAACCCTCTCAGGACTCAAAGTCTAGGTGTTTTCAGTCTTAAAAAAAATAAATTATTTTTCTGGTTTCACTAGAAATTGTCTATTGAGATGTGAATATTGTTCTATTTCTCCATCCATCCACTTTCCCCTTGGACATTTATTGAGCAATTACTCTGTGTCTGATACTGTCTTTGGAATTCAAAGAATGCAATAATATTCTCTGGATTTCAATTAGTTCCTTTGCAAATATTGAATCTTCTCACTGCTTTATATACTGAAAGGAAGTGAAAAGGTGAGCCTTGTCATGAGGCTATAATTTCATTGGATAGAAGATTAAAAATGCCAATTTTTTCAGTAAAAATTGAACATAATAAATTATATAACTGCTATTACTTCTTGAGACAGGAAGTTTGCACTAATCCTGATAATTAATATTATTTAAGATAATATAAAAACTTAGAATGGCAATAACACAATAAGCTTTACTTTCCCCACGTGTCACACTCTGATGTGTGTAGGAGAGTTCTCTCCCATCTATGGCTCTGCCATTCAGAGCATGTGTCTTCCTAGATTACTCTGGCAGAATAAAGGAGAGATGAAGGTTAAAAACTTGTTCTCACCTGTCTTGGTTAGAAGTGATATGCATCCATTTCTCTCACTTTATTGGCCAGAAGTAGTCATATGGCCTCTACCTAAAAGCAAAGCAGCTTGGAAAATACAGGGAAGCAAACGTTTGAAGTTTGAATACTGTGCCTTCCACAGAGAGCTCACTAAGGATGTGTTCACAACTACATTTGTTTGGGGGAGTAGTGGTTGAAGGTGTGCTATGAAATCTATCTTTTCAGGAATGAGAAAGCAGTTTTAGAATTAAACTATTTCATGGAGGCAATCCTTGCATTGGATACAAGGATAGGAGTGAAGCAAAAGATGTAGGTACAAAAGAACATTGCTGTATACCACTTTCATATAGTACGTGTTTGGAATTTCTGATCTCTTGTAAAAGTCTAGCCCAACTGCCCCATGAGTCATTCCTCAAATTTAAGATTCTAAGTGTAATTTAGTTTAAATAGCTATTTCAAAAATATATGTTAGATTTTTCTTTAACAGAGAGGCAGTTATCACACTTAAGGAGTAGCTCATAAAATACATCAGACTGTCCTCAAAGAAACTGATGGACATGTTAAAGTGAATATGGTTTACTACTTTGGAAATCAGGGCAAAACCCACAGTATGTAATTCAGCACAACATGGTTTTCTCCTCAAATTGAGTAACCATATGGCTTTCCATTACAATTCAGCAACCAAGTCAAATCTTAAGATCTAACCGTAGTCACAGTCCCTCTTCGGAAATGGTTGACTTGGGTAAGCAACAAACAACATAAATATTGGGCAGGTGTTCCTGAATCATCTGCTGATCCATTTGGTAATTCTTGCAAACCCTTTGGCAAGCCTGCCTGCTGATCCACTCAAACATGTTCCTTGTTAGGGATTCATGGATCAGGAAATGAATACCTTAAAGTGAAGAATTTCATGTGCAGCTCACAACCAAGTATCTCTGTTTACCTATGGGACTGTGTGGGGCACCATTTGATTATGCAACATATGCTGAAACAGCAGTGCTTGAACTAAATGCAAACAAAAATGTACAATTTGGCTTGGGCATATTGATAAACAAGAACAAACTCTGCTCACATATGATATTCAGATTACGAGTGGACCAATTAAAATTCCGAGAGGTGTCTTTGGGAGTCAAAATGGCCCAAAGTTACACTGATAGGAAGTAAATTAGCATAAAAATGTGTGATATGGAGGCAGACTCAAGAGTTATCTTTATTCACTGGAATCAAATACCCTAGATCTGATCAGCATTAGTATCCAGACTTGGGTCAAAATAACTTGGGTCAAAACTGTTTTGTCAGTTTGAAAATAATTTCCAATAAAAGCTGTAGTGATTGTATAAGAAGAAGAATATCCAACATGTTCTCAGCCTATTAGCTTAAACTGTTTCATGGGTGAAGATTTGTCAGTGTAAGTAGGATACATGGTAGACAGAAACCCTGTGCTGTTTCTCAAAAGGTAGAATAATTCTTCCTAATAGATTAGACCCCAATGCAGTGACTTTCAATCTTGTTTGTAGTTTGCTTTTATCTGGGGAGCTTTATAAAGTTCTGATGCCTGAGTCCTACCACCCATCCTGCATTTAATTGGCCTGAGGTGTAAGGGATAAGGGATAAGCACCAGGATTTTTTTTTTTAACATCTTTATTGGAGTATAATTGCTTTACAATGGTGTGCTAGTTTCTGCTTTATAATAGTGAATCAGCTATACATATACGTATATTCCCATATCTCCTCCCTCTTGCCTTTCCCTCCCACCCTTTTAAAGTTCCTCAGATTATTCCAATATACAATTGTGGTTAAGAACCACAGTTCAAACTCTTGTTATGGGCAATTCCCTCTTTGGGTTAATAAAAGATACTTAAAAAATAATATGTGTTACCAAGGGTAGAAGTTCTGGACAGATTTACTATCCAAATGCTTATAAAATAACATTGCCTTATGACCTTAATGGAATCCCAGAAAGGGGGAGCCAGAAAAAGTGAGAAGTATATAGTAAAGAAAGACCTCAGTATCCAAATCAGTTTTTATTAATTTCATATTTGAGATTTTGTCATTCTGACAGAAAATTTCCCATAAGTTTTCTAAGAAAAGTAAGGCTGTGTACCTTGGGAAGGACATAGGCCCAAAGATAAATCAGGTCACATTTATTTCTTTAAGTCTCAGTCTCCTCATCTTAGAAATAATGTTAATAGATAAGAATATCGTGAAAGTGCCTTTTAGGTTCAAAGTTCTGTGATTCAAAGGTAAACTTTGGTTACCCTTTGATTTGGAGTCCCTCCTGCTTTCTTTTAAACCAAAGTACAGATCTTGCAAAAATTATACATTTAGTCCTTTAATTTGAGGGCCTATTTGGGCCCAGGGAATTGTGAAGTTCAAAGATACTGTGGACTATAGTGTAGTTTGTGTATGAGGTACCATACAGGCCATTATACTGAGAAGAACACACTTGGAAGTAAGCACCTATTATTTCAGATGATGCTTCTGAATGACCTCAGCTCAAATATATCTGTGTAGGAACTGCACAGGCCCAGCAAAGCACAAAGTGTCTTTCAGATAATAACAGGTAGTCATGTTCTTCAGATAAATGATTAATTATCAAATAAGTTCAGTGAGATAAAAAAGAGAACTAGATGCTGAAAACAATTTTATCTCCATGCAACGGTGAGGATTATTATTATAAACAGAATTATCCACAGAAAAATCAGAAAAATAAAATGAAAAATGCATGTGCTATTAAAGTTACAGGAAGTGAGCATTTTATAAAATTCATTTTCAGTTCATTAATTTCTGTTTGAAGAACCTCTTGGTGACATGTTTTATTAACATTTAATTTATTTGTTCCAAGTTTGATACTTTTCAAAACACTTTCAAGAGACCATCACATTTTTTTAAGAAGGGAAAATGATTTACCATTGGGTAAGTAAAAATCAAGATGGGAAAATAATGAAATAAGGAAGCTAATTTGAATTTTAGAATGTAAGAGCTAGTAATCTTAGTCCAGAACCTTGGCCATTGGGGCTATCTTAAGGCCATTAGGTATAGAATTTTACTAAATGTCACTTAGCTAGTTAGTTACATCAAGGGGACTAGAGTTCAGTCCTCTATTCTTTTCAGTGTTTTATGTTGTTTTCATTTGGAGAAAGCCACATGAATACTTAGGGGTAGTGGTAATACTAAAACTCAATAATGTTTTAGTACAATCACTGTGTCCGAAGTACAAGAAATCTCCCCTAGATACTCCTTTCTGAGCTCCCAAACAATGGAAGGTCTACACAATATGATATGATCACAGTATTTCAAACAGAACTTGGGAGACATTAAAACCTATTTATCATACCGTATTCTAAGTAACTTAGTATGGAGAAGCAAGGGAATAATTTTGGGATATTCATGACAGATAGTTAAACAGTATCTGTAACTGATCTGGTTATCTGAATAGATCTGAAATGACACTGTTGTATTAATTGGTAAGTGATGGATTCTGTGTCACCCAAAGGGTAGTGTTTTTTTACCCCAGCTATTTCTGATAAGCTCATGAATTCTAGTACTTCAAAGTGGACTTACAGAGCTCCAAGTGGATATGCCACATTTAAGTATTATCCTCAAAACCTATTCTGTCTTATACTTATCTCTCCTCTTCTGAACTCATATGATTCAAATAATAAGGTAATGGAAAATAGATGTAAATAGAAAGTTAGAGTTAATTTCTTTTATTTCCTAGAATTTGGTGATGAGTAAATGTTATGGCCAAGGTCCCAGCCTTAGCTGATTGCTTATCAGAGATTTTTTAACTCCCCAGGCTGTTCTCATAATCTACCTATATTATTTTCCATCAGCTAAGTATGGATTGATACAGCCCAATCTATGAAAAGGACTTGGTGTCTTCTTTAATGGTTTACATTTTTAATTTTTGATATTACCTGTCCTGTAAGATTTTATTCGTTTAGACAAAACTTCTTTGGCATGTTTCAAGCCTAAGACAAACACAGTGCAAACCTCAGGAAGCATGTAAATAACACAGTTGGTCAATCTAATTCAGTCAATTAAATATTTGTTCCATGAAGAAAATCCAAAGTTATTTTGGGCCAAATGATAATTGTTTTGATCTCTGACACCTTCTCAACCCCCAGTGATTCAGTGTCACAGTTGCTTTACAGCTAAGCAGAGAATGAATCTCAGATGTAAAATGTAGGGAAAGCAATATTAAGCTGAGGTGTTTCAAGAATTGAGAGGGTGTTGGGTTAGTAGGCAAGTTCTAATTTGGGTTTTAATAATGGCCTTCCCAAGCAATAAACCGAACACACAGGAGGAAATTATGGAGGAGATGGAGAAAGAACAGCAATTTATGAACAGTAGCATAACAAGCAGCTAAATGGGACTCACTTTCATTCATCCAGAGGTAAGATACCCAGGAGAATTAGCCTGAAGTGTTTCATTTGTTGGCTTGTACAAGATGGTTGCCTAATCTTGCAAGGTTGCAAATCTTGTAAGGACCTTCCCTTTGTTGAGACTGATCGAACATTGAGAGCACTGCACCCTCACTGTGCATCTGTACTCTTCTTAATGTATTATGGTGTGCCTTCTTCATGTTTATTTTTGCCAACAATCAGTTAAGATCAATAGAACAATTTGTATATACTTTAACATCGTTGGTGGAAAGTTTTGCAGGAGTAGAACTGCAATTTCCTTTTCCTATGCACAATTAGTGAAGTTTGTCTTTAGTGAATAGGATTTGACCATTATATTAATTCAATTAGTGCTCTAAATGTGTGCAGAGAAACCAATAAATAACTTGCAAGATATTGACTATTGGAGTAGACTGTTTGCTGAAAGAGAATTGTATAAAGCAAGAAGTTTAGGGAAGGAAAAGGGAAACGAAAAACATCTGTTATTGTGTATTCATTTCTTTGTGATTGCATATTGGAAACACTTAGAGTATTTGTAGGTGTGGATGGAAGTTTAGAATATGAGTATACATTTGTCAGGAAAGATTATAACCTCCCGCTCCAATCCTGAAAGGATTGAAAACAATACTGCCTTACAAACCTACCTCTCTAATTCTGGAATGTATTTCTCAATTGTCCTTTTAGAGAATCAGACTTTTAGTATGATAATTAGCTAGTTTACTTAACTGAGAAGCAAATATCTCTGTGATCACTCAGGCTGACAGAGAGAAAAGAACAGGAGAGCTAATCAGTATTCTAATGACTGCAGATGGCAACACCAACACACATTTCATCACTTCTTATAAGGGCAGGAATTTTCTTATTAATACCCAAACTTATGTCCATTTCAGATTGAGGTTTTTTTTTTTTTTTTTTTATATCACCACTTATTTCCCACTGGAGTTGGTAATTAAAAACTCTCCAGAGTAGATCATAGTTAATCTAAGTTTGTTCTTCCCTCCAGAGCTTTATAATTATAAGGTTACTACATTTATGGCTATATACACTGCCTCATGTTTTATCCATTCCCAAAATAACACTGCTGCTTTTTTTTAATAGGCCACCAGAGATAGGGCACAATGCATAGAATGAGCTTTAGCAAGATAACAAGGATTGTTGAGTTATAGTCAAAAACAAACAAACAAAAAAACAGTATCCAGAGAGGGTGGTCATGTTGGCAATTTTGGCACAGTTGTAAGGTCAACTGCATAGCAATGATGACAGTACTAGGTTGCCAAGGTCTCCTTTTGGCTTGGGAACAAATTGCTTAGGCTGCCTGCTCCTGATAGCCACATTTGTGCTAAGAAACCTACTGAAAATTTGAAAATGTGGGCAGTTGTAGCCTAGCACATTGCCTCATAAAAAAATCAACCTGCCTGAACCACATTACTGACACATTTGCTGCCGGTTTTGATCTTCTGAAATGATGGTATACTTACTTGGGCTTAAAGTGTTAAATGTACACGTTGAGTTCTGTGGTTCCGATTTTTAAGGCTGTGCTAATGTAGTGGTAAAAGAATAGTAAGGAAACAAATATGCATTCCGTGAAAAGGATATGAAAAGGAGAAGAGTAACATTTACTCTAGAGATCCTACTGTACTTTTCTAAATCTAATGCATCCATTAATATGTATATTATTTTGATTTCTATGCTCTTGTTATTTAATTAATTCTAAAACTGTAACACAAACTTAGAAACATAAAAGTGAGCTCAAATATGGTGGAATTTACAAAGCAGTAAATACGCCTTTCAGTCAATATCGTTTTGAGCAGTTGAGTGGGTTGCTAATTAAAAGACCAGTAGTGAGTGCTTAGTAATACTACTAAACTCTTCATTTTCATTAGCACATAAAAAAAGAAAGTCTCTTTGATCCTTTTTAGGAAGGAAGGAGTTCGTCTAATTTTATTCCATAAACCCAAGGCCAAACACCCCTGAAAAATGTGAACGGCACTGTGTTTTCAGTTCTGAATTAAATACATTAAATTCATTTTCATCGATTAAATTGAAAGATATTATTTATATATGAAGAAGAAAATCCAGGTCTAATGATTGAGCTTTTTATTTTCAATTTTCAGAGATAGATTTAAGGATCATAAATTGCACTCCAAAAGGCATCCGGAAGTGGATTGGTAGATCCGTCATAAAGCATTCTCAGCGAATCAGTTGAACATCCCTGTGTATTTAAGGGATTTCCCAGTTTGGCTTAAGCAGGGACTCACTTTGTTGAAGAATATTAGTCATTCAGCTTGGCTGAGTAACTATCTAATTTTATGAATTTCTCTTCTGTTGGACTTAAAGTAAAAAGGAGAAATAAATATTGTAAAAATCATTTTTTTTTCTTTTTTTGTCAACATATCTGGGTAATCTCTTAAAAAAGATGAATCAAACAAAAGTGATTAAATTAAAGTGAGATAATTATTTTCAGCATAAATTTACAATCAATATCACAGGCATTCATTGAACAAGGTGTTGTGTTACAAGACAGTCCATAGAATACAAAATATAGTAATTGTCTGTCCTGGGAGAATTTACATTTTAAATATCACCAGAAATTTAATCCAATTATACAAAGTAATCATTTGAGACACATAAAAAGGGTTTGTTTTCTGCTAACCAAAATGCCTTAGCCTACTATCATTTTTCTCCTTGCCAAATTTTCCTGTGGTCTAATATTTGCATATTGTGCCTATTTTTGCAACTTTATCTAAATAATAGTACTTTTTAGGTAAACAGCAAATTTTTAAGACAAAGAAGATTTTTCTGTTTCCCTGGAGAAATATTATAGGATTAGTTTGAAGATAAATGTGGTTATATTGTGGTAGTTCAATTTTTTTTCTCCTCACCGCTGAGTATTTCAGTAAAATGACATTGTTTTGTCAAGTTTCAGGAAAGTAACACCCAAGAATAGCAGTCCCTCTTCTTCTAAGAACAAATACCATAAAAGACTTTAAAATAACAATTAAGCAACACCAAAGGGAAAAAGAATCCAGAGGTTTCTTTTAAAACTGATAGAACTAGGTTTATCAATATATATCCAATAGAACAGAGAAGAGAAAAATATTAATTCTATCTGATTTTGTAAAGAATATTACAAAATTATTTTATAGCATTCTCACATTAATTTTTAGGAAACTTTAATATTGTTAAATATCATTAGCATGAGACTAAAATATATTAAGTAATCTATATTAAGTAATCCAGTTCACTAGACATAATTTAGGCAAGCATTATCAAATTTTAAATTTACACGTGAGGAAACTGAGGCACATAGTAACTTTCTTACCAATGGCCTCAGGGACTGTAAGCAGCAAACCTAAGACTAGAATCCATGTCTTTTGGCTCCTAGTGATTTTTTTTCAAGTAAAACCTTCCTCAAATCAATAATCTGGCTTTAATGGTCCATTAGCAAAATGAAAACAATCAGAATTTCCTTCAAGAATCTAAATGATGGTCCGAGGCTGAAATCAAATGGGTTGACCAGTAAGATGCTCCAGTGACAACTCCTTGTGATATGATTTTCAATCCTCAACCTTTTCCTCAGTGACATTTGGTTATAAGATTTAGGTGCTTAAAGTGTACAAGATGCATCTACTCTCTGAGGAGAACTGCTATTGAAGACCCTATGCATCTTAAATCTCATCATAAAAGCAGTGGTTCCTAAACATCAGCATGGTTAAGAAAGCAGAATCTGATTCTGGGGCAGAATCCAGAAATTTGTCTGTTAAACAGACACTCAAAGTGAAAGTGATCCAGGTGATCGAGGGACCTCTAAATAGATTTTTAATTAGACAATTATTTAGGTGAAAAAATATAACAAATGAGGTAGGTACATTATTAGGCGTCATGTAAGATAAATAACAGTTTCATTTATCCACAAAATAGTTTATTAGAGCAGAGTTGCACCCCCACATGGCCAGACCAGCTAACCTCACTGCTGACCTAAAGGAGCAGCTTTTAGATAAAGGTTGTAGCTGAATTTTCATTGCCCATTTAGTCCTTGGGTTGTCTGTTTTGCCTGTCAACAAAGGGGCCTATTAGGGAAGATGGTTTCAGTACTTTTTTTCAGAGACAAATCCCTTCCCACTAGGGAATTGTATAAGCCCACTAACATACTTTGAATAACATGAGAAATCAATTCTAGGAGGGGCCAAAGATTCTGATTCTGGGCCAGAGGAAAACAAATCCATTAATCTTTTATGGATAAATGAAGGTTATCCCATGTGGATAAGGTCTGGGGCAAGGTAGAAACAAACTTTTGGAAGGTGATCTCACAAAGAAGGCAACCCCGTCTGTGTATTTTAACTGTAATGATAACACTGAATTTGTACAATATAACAAAGCACCAAAATAATGTAGTATATATTTATTCAGAGCTGTTATGAAAACAACACAAAATGAAGAAATCTAGCTACATAAAAGAGGAAACAAAATATAATCTTTTAGGGCTTCCCTGGTGGCGCAGTGGTTGAGAATCCGCCTGCCGATGCAGGGGACACGGGTTCGTGCCCCGGTCCGGGAAGATCCCACATGCTGCGGAGCGGCTGGGCCCGTGAGCCATGGCCGCTGAGCCTGTGCGTCCGGAGCCTGTGCTCCGCAACGGGAGGGGCCACAACAGTGAGAGGCCCGCAAAAAAAAAAAAAAAAAAAAGAAAAAAATATAATCTTTTACTCTAAATTTTCATGGCAGTATCTTGTAAAATCTTTGTGTTATGGGAAGATTTTAATCTATCACCCCACTCCTACATTTCCCATTGAAAGTACATTTTTATTGAATTGCATTTAGATTATTTAGCCATTTTTATAGGCATAAGGTAATTAGATACATAATGTATCACACAGCTCCTCAAACGTTCCTGATGGATGCTGTCTTTCTGATAATTAAATCTACACCACTGTTAGGAAGGGAGAAAAAGTTTTGAAATTTATTTATTTTTCCTTTCTTTCTTGTTTGTTTGTTTGTTTTTAATTCTCAGTTCCTTTTCTTTAAAAGGAAAATTAAAGGTCAGCTGTTAATTAGCTACTTTTGAAAAGTATCCATTAATATTACATAAATTACTGCCTATAAATCCAATTAAATTCTTAGGTCATATTGAAACTAAATAGATTATTTAATTTTCAGGGCACATTATGAGGTCTATAGGAGAAATCGATACAAACACAGATAAGGACTAAGCTATAAGAGTGTGTGTTTGTATGAATATCTACAGGTTTTCTATATATTTTTCAAGTTCTAAGTTCTACTATGACTAAATAGAGGTACACTGAATGCTCAGGTAACCTTCTGGGTTGCTGCTGAGACCAATAACCAAAATTTGCCTTAGAGGTACCTCAGTGGTTTAAAAAAATGAATGAATAGGGGATATGAGGGAAACAAATACATAGAAATTTAAGAACGCTTACATCTGAGTGAAAAAAAGGTAGTGACCTGAATATATGCACCAATTCATTAATTTAGACCTTCAGAAAATATTCAATTGCCCAGAATTTATTATGCATTAATAGTATAAATGATAATCAAACCATATCAATGTAGTAGAAAAATTGGATACTTAAAAGAAAGACACAATAAAGAAATTATTATTCCCTAAATTTTCTTTTGCTAATTAGTTTTCAATATTTATTCTGTCTTGTGGACTCCACTATATTATGGCCATAGAAGTTGTATTCATTTTCTAGGACTGCCATAACCAAATACCACAGATTGGACAGTTTAAATATCAAGAATTCTAATTCTCACAACCTTGGAGGCTGGAAGTCCAAGATCAAGGTGCCCATAGCTTTGGTTTCCTCTGAGGCCTCTCTTCTTGCCTTGTGGATGACTACCCTCTTGCTCTCTTTCCTCATGGTATTTTACCCATTGTCTTGCATCCGTGGTGTCTCCCTGTGTGTCTTAATCTCTTCTTTTTATAAGGATTGGATTAGAGCCTACTCTAAAGACCTCATTTTAGTTTAATCGCTTCTTAAAATTTTCTATTTCCAACTACGGTCATATTCTGATACACTGAGGTTAGGGCTTCAACATATGAATTTTGGGGAATCACAAATTAGCCCATAACAGAAGAGTATCATGCATATTACAAAGAGAACTGCATATGTGGCATGCTGAGGAATTATTCTGAGACTCTAGGCAGTATAACAGTGATTTAAGTCACGGAGTTTTAATTTAGGAGTAGGTTCAAATTCTAACTCACTAACCTACAAGTTGAAAAAGATACAACATGTTATTTAACTTCATTGAGTTTCAGCTTCATTATCAGAATAATAAATATTTCTGAAGATTTGATGATTAAACAAAATCTGTTTAAAGCATTTTGATTGTTGCAGAGAACAAAGAAGTGGACAATAAATTGTAGCTATTATTTAAAGAAAAAAATTTTGTTGAGGTCTAATTTATGTACCATAAAATTCACTCAGTAGAATTCAGTGATTTTTAATAAATTTAAAAGTTATGCAACCATCACCACGATCCACTTTTATAAAATTTTCATCAGCTTAAAGAGATTTTCTACGCTTTTTTGAAGTCTTTTCTTGTTCCCATTCTCAAGTCTCTACAGATTTGGCTGTTCAGGGTACTTCATATAAATGGACACATACAATATTTGTTCTTTTGCATCCATCTTTTTCACTTAGCATAACATATTTGAGGTTCATCCATGTTGTAGCAGGTATTAGTGGCTTGTTCCTTTTTATTTCTGAATAAAATCCCATTGTATGGATATATGACATTTTGTTTAATCATTCACTAGCTGATGGATATTTGAGTTGTTTCCACTTTTTGACTATTGTGAATGTTCATGTACAAGTTTTTGTGTGGACATATGTTTTCATTTTTCTTGGCAGTTTCCTGGAATAGAAATGACAGAGTTGTGAGATAAAATGTTGCTTAACATTTTAAAAAGCTTTCAAATTTTTTCCAGTGTGACTGCATATTTTTACATTCCCACCAGCATTACATGAGTGTTTCAGTTTCTTTACCTCCTCCCCAGTACTTGTTATTATCTGTGTTATAGCCACTCCATTCTAGCAGATGTAAAGTTGTACCTCATTGTGGTTTGAATTTTAATTTCCATCATGAGTAACGATGTTGAGTGTCTTTTTAATGATTTTGCTAATTATTTACTGTCCGTTAGGAAAATTTCTATTTAAATCTTTTGCCATTTACAAAAATTAGGTATTTATATTCTTAATACTGAGCTGCAAGTGTCCCTTACCTTTCAAATTTTGGCTGCAAATTCTTTGTCAGATATGTGATTTGCAAACATTTTCTATCAATATGTGGTATTGCTTGGTTTTCATTTTCTTTGTGGTGACTTCTGAAATGCAAAGTGCTTAATTTTGAGATTGTCCAATTTGTTATTTTTTTCCTTTATGAATCCTGGTTTTGTTGCCATACATAAAAAAAAATCTTTACCTACCCAAGGTATAAAGGCTTTCTCCTATGACTTCTGAAACTTTTATAACTTTAACTAAGTCTTTAATCTATTTGTGTCTGTAATCTATTTTGAGTTAATATTTGTATATAATGTGATATAAGGATCTAAGTTCATATTTTTATGTGTGGATATCTAATTGTCTCAGCATAATAAGTTGAAAAGTTTATACTTTCTTCACGAAATTATTTTAACACCTTCATCAAAAGTCAATTGACCATAAATATGAGTTATTTTTAGGCTCTCAATTCTGTTCCATTGATCTGTCCCTTTTATGCTAATGACACATTGTCTTGGTTATCATAGCTTTATAACATGTTTTAAAGTTGGAAAAAGGTAACCTTCCAAATTTGTTCTTTTTCCAACTTGTTTTGTCATTTTGGGTTCTTTGCATTTCCATATAAATTTAGAACATGTAACCTATTTCTGCAAAAAAACTTGCTGAGATTTTGATAGGGATTGCACTGAAACAATTCATCAGTTTGGGAAGAATTGCCACCTTCAGGCTATTCAGTCTTCCAATTAATGAACATAGAATGTCATTCCATTGATATAGATCCTCTTTAATTTCTCTTAGCATTGTTTTGTAGTTTTCCATGTATAAGTCTTGGCCTTTTATTTCTTAGATTTAATCCTAAGCATTTAGTTTTTTGGTGCTATTTTGAATAAATTTATTTTATTTTTATTTTTCAATTGTTCATTGCTAGTATATAGAAATACAATTGACTTTTTATATTAATCTTGTATTCTGAATTCTTACTGACTTAATTTACTCTTTCTTTTTTTTGAGAGGGAAGTGTTTTTTAGGATTTTCTCAATACAAGGTTATATCATCTGTGAAGAAAGATAGTTTTACTTCTTGTTTCCTTATCTTGTTGCAGTTTGTTGTTTGATTGTACTGGCTGGACTGTCTAATACAATGTTAAATAGAAGTAGTAAGAACCGAAATCTTGCCATGTTGCTGATTTCAGGGGGAAATAGTCAGCCTTTAACCATTAAATGTAATTTTAGCTCCATGGTTTTTGTGAATGTCTTTTCATCAGCTTGAATAACTTTCCTTCTATTCCTAGTTTGTTGAGTATTTTTATTTTTTAATGGGTGTTGAATTTGTCAAATGCTTTTCCCACATCAATTAAGGTAATCATGTGGCTTTTATCCTTTATTTTATTTCAATGTCATGAACCTGGGTTAAGTATGGGAACATCCCCAGCCTAAAACAGCTGATCTTCTCTCTTTTCACTAAGGTTCAATAGTTTTTTTGAATAAATGCTTCACAATTCACTGTTTGCCCTTTGTTGGTATCCAGAGTACAGAAGTGGTTGTTTTGACAATTTTTTCTAGTTTTATTATTGCTTTTGAGAGAGACAATTTGCTGTGTTTATCATCCAGCCATTTCAGAAGTCACCTCCTACCACCACATAGTTTTACTCTTGTTCCAATTATTTAATTTCAGACTTAAATTTTCCTCTTCTGTAAAATAGGATTACTAATCCTCCATTAGGTTGTTGGGAAGGTTAGATATGTAATATATTAGAAAATGATGGTGCAGTAACCACCTCATACATAGCATAGTCAATAAATATTCATTGCCTTATGAATATCAGGTGTATGTTAATAGAGCAGGGTCATTAAGAAGTGACTGAAAAGTATTTGTGGGACTTCAGTGTAACTTGGGGAACTCTTTTGATTCCCTAGTTAAACTAAAAGAGTAAAGACTCAAATTAATATTTGCTAATGCATCTTTCTTCTTTATTCTCTTATATAGATACTTTTATATCCTTTTATCTTCTATTTGCTTATTAAATCAGGGCTACCTTGTGACAATGTGTTTTTTTTCTTGAGACTCTTAGAACATTTTACTTTCAGCTGCTCCTTAGTTAATAAGTGTAGGACTAATTTTGATATACAGTTGACCCTTGAAAAACCGTGGTTTGAACTGTGTGAGTCAACCTATATGCAAATTTTTTTCAATTGTAAATCCTACAATACTACAGGAACTGTTGTTGGTTGAATCCATAGGTTCAGAATCAAGGCAAAGGTGTAACTGTGTAAATGGAGGGCAGACCATAAGTTATATGTGGATTTTCAACTTTGTTGAGTGTTGGCTAGCCTACCAGCTGCATTGTTCAAGGGTCAGCCCCAAATCTTATTTATTGAGATCCTTTGAAAAGGCCAGTAGCAATACCCTAGGTACCAACTTACCATGATAGCACAGATCCATTTAATAAAATATGTTATTGTTTATTGGTAGGTTTTGTATATCACAAATATCTAACATCAACAAGCAGGCAAAAAATCCTAATAAGTCCAGATAAAATCAAATTTGCTGTCTTCAAGATTGCTTTTGCCTCCTTTCCCGTAAGATTTTGGTTTTGTGCTGTGGAATATGTTTTGTTATGGTATGTGTATTGGAATAATGGTAAACTTACAGAGAATTAAATGGCAAGGAAGAAACTAAACCCTTACATGAAACTTTTATATTAACTGAACTAGGATTCAGCCCTATCTAGCAAGATTCCATAATTTTAACTAATCCATGTGGGATCAACACAATATTCTGGAATTCTCTAAAATAGACTGTGTTCTTGACTTAAATCACTCATTAATACAATTCAGTACCCAGAGTAATGGCTTCTAGTGGGGAGGAAGTTATCCTGGTGGTGGTATTATGTTGATTTCATATAGATATAGATAGAAATAGAGATAATTTAAAAATATCCCAGCAGAAAAATGATAAACAAATATGTAGAATGTAGGAAGAAGATCTAAAAAATAAATAATGACAATTGTACTTGGCTATTTTTTATCATGTATAGATATCTTAATCAATTCTTTATTCCATTTTCTCTATCCCTCCTCTTTTTATAACTTTTCTCAACATATTTTATCTTATTTCTCATATCTATTTCCCCTATCATTTTTTTCTACTGCACCCATGTCTCTCTTCTCCACAAAATGCCTCACTCACATTTGTTTCTCTTTGTCTTTTCTGTACTATTTCAAACAGGTCCAAGTGTATTGGGAGCATTTTACACTCTGCAAATAATCCACTTGAAGTAGCAGTTAATGTTATATTTATAATAAAAATTTTAATCATAGTAGCCATAAATATCTCAAAGATGATTCTCTCTGCATTTTCATTAGAGCCAGGGTTTTGTTTGGTGTTTTGGTTTTAAACAATCACTTGTCCCAGCAGTGCAGCTGACCAATATAGAACAGAATTACAATGTACTTCCAGCCAAATTCAGTTTATTGTCAATTTCAGTAGTGTTTCTTATTGTAGCAATTATTCTCTGTAAGTCTGCAAGCTAGCAGCAGAAAACTGAAATCATCAAAGAGTTTTTATCTGTAGCAACTCCAGGAATGGCAGGTAGCTGATAGTTTAAACTTTAGTTCTCTGCCATGGAGTAGTACAAATAGGAGAATGCCCTCGGCCTGCTTCTGGAGGCTTTCTGAAAAATATACCCAAGTTAATAAAGTTTTGGGGTGATATTCGATGACTTTGATTACTACTGCACTGGATGCTATGGCATATCTATGACACTGTGCTGCTGTCCTAGACACTCCAGAGATAATTTCACTGGCATTGCTTTTTTTAAATATATGAATTAGAAACTTAGATGCTTATCTCAATTTTCTACGTACCTGGAGCAAGATTTTCTAATGTAAGTTCCTTGATTTAATCTAAAAAATAGGGTGATTGCTGAGATTTACATGAATAGGGGCAAATGTAAAAATGGGCAACCAGCTTTGGATTTATTTTTGAGAGAATTAGGAGACTAGATCAAGGAAAGATTGTAAAATGTCACCCACGTTATTCTTCCTGTTGATGATAATTTATTTAAAGCATACTAGACACCAAGTGGACCACCACTTTCTATAAATGTTCTAAAAGAATATTTTTCTTTATTTATTTGATCATTAATGCAACAAATATTTATTCATCTTGTTTGCCATGCTGTGGAAATACAGTGGTAGGAAAAGTTATGAGGTTAAAACAGTGACCAATACAGAAATACTCTCTTATAGCTTACATTCCAGCATAGAAGAGTATTAATACCACAATTTCTTAAGTACAATTATAATAATTGTACAAAGGAGTCAAGTAGATAGAAATGCTATGAGGACATAAAATAAGGTGATGTGATCTGAATATTCGTGTCCCCCTCAACATTCATATATTGAAATCCTAGTGCCCAATGTGATGGGAGTTTGGTAGATAATTAAGTCATAATGGTGGAGCCCTCACAGATGAATTTAGTGCCATTGTAAAAGAATCCTGCTAACAACCTTGCCTCTTCCATCAAGTGAGGACATGGTGAGAAGTCAGCAGGCTTCAAGCCTTCACCAGGACCCAGCCATGCTGACACCCTCATCTCTTACGTCCAGCCTCCAGAACTGTGAGAAATAAATTTGTGTTGGTTATACGCAGTCTATGGTGTTTTGTTATAGCATTCCGAATAGACTAAAACATAAGGGAACATGCTCTTCCCTCTAGAAACTTCCTTAAGGAATTTAATGAACCATAAAAGATGATTCAGAATTAACTAAGTAAATGAGGAGACAAAGTTTGCAAGATCAGTCCAGACTGAGTGGACAGAGTAAGCAAAGGTCCTGAAATAGAAAAGAATGCAGAATATTCAAAAAGCAGAAAGAAGGACAGTGTAGTTAGAACACAAGAGTAAGGAAATACTTGTTCATGGTGAGTTTGGTAAGCAGGGTTAGACTGTGGAGGAATTTGTAGGTTAGGTCAAATATTTTGATCTGCACTTTAAGAAAAATGAAAATATACTTTAGGGCTTCAGGCTAGGGAGTATGATGGTTTGTTCTTTCAAAATAATTCAATCAGCAATGTAGAGAGTCAATATTTAAGGACAAGAATGGATATTAGAAGGCTGATACTAACTTATCCCAGAGTGGAAGTAGAGATGAGAAGGTGTGGATATTTTCAAGTGTTTTAACTGGCAAAGTGGCATGTATCAGGATGAATGGAATAGGGAGTGGAAAATGCCAAGACTGATTCCCGAGTCTTTGACATGTATCAGTGGAGGTAACCAGGTTCAGAATTAGCAGAAATATCAAGCAGACATTTGGCAACACATGAATTTTAAACTGAAGTAATCTAGCCTAGTGAAAAATATTGACAAGTGGCCATTGAGGCCATAGCTGGAATCACCTAAGGAGTATGGAAAAAGAATAAAAGACTTCGGTTCTAGTCTATTAAAACTGCGATATTTAAAGTTTGGTTACAAGATGAACAGCAAAGGGTATATTGGCAGAGACGTACGGGAAAAAATACGATAATCTGATTGCCTGGAAGACAAGAAACCGAATATTCTCTATCAGTCATATGCTGCCAAGAAATTAAAACACCTACTTGTGGGAAGCGTACTTCATTCTAATCAGCCTCTTTTCATTTGACCCTGAAATAAAGGGGGCATAAAAACTGCTCACTTTCATTATTGACTATGGGAATTTTTTTGTCTTGTAGATTAAAATTATTAATTAAATTATCTGGCTATAAGGAAAATCTCTCTTTATACAAATAGAATCTGTAAGTTTAAGCACAGAGTTCAGGTGGGTAACAGCAATACAGCTGGACCCAGGAGCCTCAATTCTGCCTTTTATTTTCCTTTCCTCTAGAACTTTTTTCCTCTAAATATTATGAAAAGAATAAGGATCAGATTAATCAGTAGTGTGGATTGCATTGGTAATTCTCCTATAAAATAGATAATTCTTAGAGTTTTAGGTATTAAGGCTTTGTTTTAATAAGAAATTCATAGTAAGGTAAAATGTATTCTTATGATGTGTTAACATTAGTGAAATGTGTGTGGTTTAACCAGACACTGACTGTGCTTGTACCAACACTATCTTCTCTTGGAGTAATGTGTTAATCTGAAATGTGTAGTCTTGATACATAATTTTGATTGCAGTGAGGTTTACCTCATATACATTACCTAATTATATCTGTAAGATTTTTAAAATTTTATTTTGATAATGAAAATAATGTTATTTTATATTAATAATTGTTTATTATAATGAAAAATTAGTTATTTTAATATTACAGTAAAAATAATGCAGGTTCATCCATATTCACAATGACAAAAAGAGAAAAATATATTTTATATACTATACATAGCAGTATATTGCATGAAATATATATCTCAACTTAAAAAATCTCTATATAGAAATTAAATATTTTTATATATGTTTATACACACATATATATATATATATATATATATATATATTTTTTTTTTTTTTTTTTTTTGCCGTATGCAGGCCTCTCCCATTGTGGAGCACAGGCTCTGCATGCGCAGGCTCAGCAGCCCTGGTTCACGGGCCTAGCCGCTCTGTGGCATGTGGGATCTTCCCAGACCAGGGCATGAATCCCTGTCCCCTGCATTGGCAGGTGGGTTCTCAACCACTGTGCCACCAGGGAAGCCCCACATATATATTTTTATATAGTTACACAATACATTAAGATTTTTAATTGAGATATATCATTTACATAACATAAAATTCATCATTTTAAAGTTTACACTTAAATGCATAAAGAGATTTTGACCAATAAATGTAAAATCTTTTGCTCAAGATTTCATGAAATCCTTAGATAAATGCAACTAACAGAAATGTTTGTGTCTTGGTCTTTTTTTTTTTTCGTTTTTTAATTTTTATTTATTTAATTATGGCTGTATTGGGTCTTCATTTCTGTGCGAGGGCTTTCTCTAGTTGTGGCAAGTGGGGACCACTCTTTATCGCAGTGCACAGGCCTCTAACTATCGTGGCGTCTCTTGTCGTGGAGCACAGGCTCCGGACGTGCAGGCTCAGTAATTGTGGCTCACGGGCCCAGCTGCCCCTCAGCATGTGGGATCTTCCCAGATCAGGGCTCGTACCCGTGTCCCCTGCATTGGCAGGCAGATTCTCAACCACTGTGCCACCAGGGAAGCCCCTTGTGTCTTGGTCTTAACATCGTTTTTTCGTCCCTGATTCTGATCCTCTTCACTCTCCTTCATGGGTTAGTGTACCAGTCTAAATGGTTTTATGAGATGCTTATACAAGTTTTCAGCTCTCTCCTTATGAATATTGAAAATTCATATTTTGGATTTCCATTAGTTTTCTCATAAACACTACTGTAGCTTATGAGAAAGCTACATTATACAGCTGTAAGATCTCTCTTGTAAGAGAGATCTACCCACTCATAATTTGAAGGAGTTAATTCTCTATAAATATGTGATGTTAAATTCTCTATAAATATGTGATGTTAGTTATTGGATATTGAAATGATCCATAGGGAATTCAATGGTGAAAAGCGTAAGCTCTGGATATTGTTTTCTAACAATAATATGCTATTGTTATGAAGAGGAAAATGCAATCTCTGTGCAGAAGACTTTCTGTGTCACTCTATCAAACATTTACATCTTATTAAAACTATTTTGAATGTTTACTATATGGCTTTCTCTTAGGCATTATATGCAAACTACATACACACTAGTGCTTGAGTTTATATTCCCTACTTTGGATTAGATAATCATTCACAGAAATTAAACAATGGTTATCTTTAATGAAACTGTAACTGAAGTTCTCATTCTACTTATTATTATTTTTCAGAATATAGGAAAATTCACAAAATAACTAGAATTCTCAACTTTAGAAACTTCTTTCTTATGAAAATATTGGTTGATTTTTTTTGATAGGAGATTTATAGGTTCATTTTCATGGAGGATATAGAAGTAGATTTACCTGTGTAGATGGATTTATCTTTTAAGTTCAGGATCTTTAAGACATTGGAGCTGATAGAAGCCAATTTTAAATGAGCTTATGCTGAAGGATCTCTGATCAGTCACTGAATAACTGATCCTGCTCTCTGCTACACATTCCACTGTGTATGGTGATTTGAAAGAAACTTAGTAAAATGTGGCTTCTTGTATAGAAATGACAAATGACATTTTATATTTAATTCTTTAAAATTTTATGGTGTTCAGTTTCATATATTTTAAAAGAAATTTGGCAATAAATGAAATAGTCACTTTGGATAGTTTCTAGCTTTTTTCACTGATCATTTTAAATGTGTCTTTTCAGGTTTTTTTCTTTCCTTACTTCCCTTTAGTATTTTTTTCTCCTTGTGACTGCTGCCATGAGTACCTCTATTCTTACTCAGTTACTTCATTATAGCATCTTATAATTTACAAAAATGTTTATAATAATGGTTGCTTTTGATCCTCAGTAACTAAAACCCTATGAAGTGCTTGAGGCACCTCACATTAAACTTAATTAACAGATAAAGCAACTGAGATATACAAAATGAGGTAAAGTTCTGAAGGTGTCTTTGAGCTATGTTATCCAACCTGCAGCCATAATTTTCTGGATCTGCAACCTCTGATCACTGTATGATTCCCCTCTTTGTGAATTGTAAATGTTGCTCCCAGGACTAGTTCCTAAGATTATTTGAGCATCTGCTACATGCTTAACACTATTCTGGGAAAGGTAGATACAGAGAACAGACATCCTTCCTGAACAAGCATATAAACTAAGTAGGAACTGTAAAATTCCTTCTAGAAAATATCTAGAATAAACTTCAGTAAACATAACTTTATAGAATGTTCTTTCCAAAGTTTCTTGGAACTGGTGATTTTTATTTAGGTTTATTATAAGTAAGAAATATGGATTTGGAAGTGATGGTAATGAAACACATATAATGCAAAAAATGATATCATACAGACTTGGAGATTTGTAAAGAAAACTTTTGTTTTTCTACATCCTTGTTCAACTCAGTGGCTCTATCTGCCTTACTGAGTGCTTCTTCTAATTCTATGGAAACATAGAGAAAGCTCTGTGGAACCACAGAAGTACTATGGAAGAATGCACATAAAATATACAGGTATAAAGTGTACATATTTTTTCAGTATGTCTATATCCCATATCTATGAAAACCCAGCCCCAGGTTGTTTTTCTATGTTCTAGATAAATCAGTGTTTGAGACTTGATGGAATCATAGCATAAAAGTAATTTGTTCTTATAATGGCAGGGTTGATTGGATTTGCTCCCCAAAATGAATAGTCCTCTTTCTCATTTACTGACAATCTGGGTAAGTGTTGGGACCAAATGTGCTACCCGCCTAATAATAATAGGACAATAAAATCACATTTATAATACTGTTGTTTTCTTTCTCCACTGCTGGCAGCCAAAGAGAAGAGAGATATCCAGTCCAAACTCATTTTCTCTGCATTATGCCTTTGTGATGTCTCTCTATATGATAAGTAACAATGGCTTGCAAATGATTCTTCTCAAAATAAGGAGAGATCTGCCACAAGTGAGACTGAGGAGAGAGGTCACTTAACAGCAAAGTGTGTTGTTCACAAAGAAAAGCTACAAAGTAGAATTTTAAATCTATAGAGAATACCTTGATTCAGTTAAAATAACTGAAATTCATATTCCTCTCTGCTCTTCCATTTTTTTCTCTCATCTTCTTCACTCTTCTTCTTCCTTCCTCCTCACCTTCCCTTATCTTTTCTATTAATACAGCTCTTATGATGGGATAGGCGTTGTACTTGATTCTAGAGATGTATCATAAGTTGTCTGTGCCCTTACAAGACATAATTACTGGGATTAAGATGGGACCATAAGGATGAAGGAAAGATTTGTAGAATTGAAGAATGGGAAAATAAAAGTTTATTTTGCATAACCAATAGCTACAGGAGATCACAGAAGACAAAGCGTGCAGGAGAGTTGTTACAGAAAGTTCTGTTGACAAGACTATAACTTAGCTCCAGATCCAGTATATCAGTAAATATATAAATAAGAGCATGCACCAAAGAGGTAATAATCATGACATATTAAGATAGTTCTAGGTTGTGCAGCATGATTTTTGAGAGGGGATATTTTTAATAGGCATAAATGACATTTGTTTCCTTGAACATTTTTTATTTCTCTGTGCTATTTTTCTCAATTTTTTATTTTGAAAATTTAAAACTTACAGAGAAGCTTAAAAAGAATAATATATAATAATATATTGAGCCTATGAGCTCCATAATAATATATGGTGTCTGGCATGAAGGTGTCAGTATTTGGGCATTGCTCAGTCAGACCTAGAGCATCCAGGGAGGTCCCACATTGCTCAGCCTGATCACTGGTGGACTCCACCCCTTCCTAACATGTGTTTAGCTCCAAAGATGTATTTCCTCTCACTTCAGCTTTTAACTGAAGCAGTCTCAGAGACAGCAAGCAGGGGAGGAAAGAGAGACAAGACTGCTCACTTCTACCTGGCAGCCAGCCAAGCAGCCACTGTGACTTACATTGCGGGAGGTGGACCCCACTATGGTGGGTGATGAACACTCTGATCCAGAACTGATATGACATCTGGAGGCCTCAAAAAGAAGAGCCTGGGAAAAAAAACTTTTGTTAGTACTGCATCAAAGACCCTCTTCAAATAGTCTTGGACAAGCTGGAACACAGGGGCTTCCATGTGCTAAGCATGACAGGGGTGGGACAGACTCTGGTGTGGTGCCTGAATAAGGAGTGACCTTGCCACACTGAGGAGCAGCAGTAAACTGTTTTTTGGAGTTGTTGGCATGGGCCCCGACCCCAAGACCCTGCCCCATTCACTACCCTGTCCCTTATTCTCAGATCATCATTTTCCTTGACCCAGCACCATTGGGCAATGAATGGCCTTTTCTGAAACCTGACTCAGTCAGTGGGGGAGGGCAGGGACACTGGCCCTGGTGCCCCCAGCTGCCTCTCCAGCTTCAGGCCTGGTGTGGGCCCTGGAGGAGGCCATGTTCTGTGGCAGGCTGATGAGCTGGCAAGAGCCAGGCTGTCCCGGGCAGGGAGCTGGGTGCCCCCATGGGGCATGGCTCCGGGACTGGGCAGGAGGGTCCTGCGTAGTTACTCCAAGCCAATAAAGGGCTGTGATGAGTGGGTAAAAAAAAAAAAAGAAAAAGAAAATTAAACAGACACTGCAGAAATAAAAAGGATCATGAGAGATTACTACAAGCAGCTATATGCCAATAAAATGAGCAACCTGGAAAAAATGGACAAATTCTTAGACAAGCTAAAGATTCTGAGAAAGAACCAGGAAGCAATAGAAAATATAAACAGAAAAATCACAACCACTGAAATTGAAACTTTGATTAAAAATTTTACAACAAACAAAAGCCCAGGACCAGATGGCTTCACAGGTGAATTGTATCAAACATTCAGAGAAGAGCTAACACCTACCCTTCTCAAACTCTTCCAAAATATACCAGAAGGAAGAACACACATAAACTCATTCTATGAGACCAACATCACCTTGATATCAAAACCAAAGATGTCACAAAAAAGAAAACTGCAAGCCAATATCACTGATGAACATAGATGCAAAAATCCTCAACAAAATACTAGCAAACAGAATCCTACAACACATTAAAAGGATCATACCCATGATCAAGTGGGGTTTTTCCCAGGAATGCAAGTATTCTTCAATATACACAAATCAAGCAATGTTATACACCATATTAACAAGCTGAAGGATAAAAACCATATGATAATCTCAATAGATGCAGAGAAAGCTTTTGACAAAATTCAACACTTATTTATGATAAAAACCCTCCAGAAAGTAGGCATAGAGGGAATTTAATTCAACATAATAAAGTCCATATATGATAAACACACAGCCAACATCGTTCTCAATGATGAAAAATTCAAACCACTTTCACTAAGATCAGGAACAAGACAAGGTTGCCCACTCTTACTGCTATCATTCAACATAGTCTTGGAAGTTTTACCCACAGCAATCAGAGAAGAAAAAGAAATAAAAGGAATCCAAGTCAGGAAAGAAGTAAAACTGTCACTGCTTGCAGATGACATGGTGATATACATAGAGAATCCTAAAGATCCTACCAGAAAACTACTAATCAATGAATTTGATTAGATAGCAGGATACAAAATTAATGCACAGAAATCTCTTGCCTTCCTATACACTAATGATGAAAAATCTGAAAGAGAAATTATGGAAACACTCCCATTTACCATTACAACAAAAAGAATAAAATACCTAAGTATAAACTTACCTAGGGAGACAGAAGACCTGTATACAGAAAACTATAAGACACTGTTGACAGAAATTAAAGATGATACCAACAGATGGAGAGATATTCCATGTTCTTGGATTAGAAGAATCAATATTGTGAAAATGACTATACTACCCAAAGAGATCTACAGATTCAATGCAATCCCTATCAAGTTACCAATGGCATTTTTTACAGAACTAGAACAAAAAGTCTTAAAAGTTGTATGGAGACACAAAAGACCCCAAATAGCCAAAGCAATCTTGAGAATGAAACATGGAGCTGGAGGAATCAGACTACATGACTTCAGAATATACTACAAAGCTACAGTAATCAAGACACTATGGTACTGGCACAGAAACAGAAATATAGATCAGTGGAATAGGATAGAAAGCCCAGAGATAAACCCATGCACCTATGGTCAACTAATCTATAAGAAAGTAGGCAAGGATATACAATGGAGAAAAGACAGTCTCTTCAATAAGTAGGAAAACTGGACAGCTACCTGTACAAGAATAAAATTAGAACACTTCCAAACATGATACACAAAAATAAACTCAAAATGAATTAAAGACCTAAATGTAAGGCCAGACACTATAAAACTCTTAGAGGAAAACATAGGCAGAACACTCTTTGACATAGATCACAGCAAGATCCTTTTTGATCCACCTTCTAGAGAAATGGAAATAAAAACAAAACAAAAGAAACACAAATGGGACCTAATGAAACTTAAAAGCTTTTGCACAGCAAAGGAAACTATAATCAAGATGAAAATCCAACCCTCAGAATGGGAGAAAATATTTGCAAATGAAGCAACTGACAAATGATTATTCTCCAAAATATACACGCAGCTCATACATCTCAATATAGAAGACAAACAAACAAACAAACAAACAAACAACCCAAACCAAAAATGGGCAGAAGTCCTAAATAGACTTTTCTCCAAAGAAGGTATACAGATTGGCAACAAACACATGAAGGGATGCTCAACACCACTAGTCACTGGAGAAATGTAAATCAAAAATACAATGAGGTATCACTTCACACTGGTCAGAATGGCCATCATCAAAATATCTACAAACAATAAATGCTGGAGAGGGTGTGGAGAAAAGGGAACCCTCATGCACTGTTGGTGGTAAAGAAAATTAATACAGCCACTATGGAGAACAGTATGGAGGTTCTTTAAAAAACTAAAAATAGAATTACCATACGACTCAGCAATCCCATTACTGAGCATATGCCTCGAAAAAAACTGTAATTCAACAACAGTCATGTATCACAGTGTGCATTGCAGCAATATTTACAATAGCCAGGATATGGAAGTAACCTAAGTGTCCATCGATGGATGAATGGATAAAGAAGTTGTGGCACATATATACAATGGAATATTACTCAGCCATAGAAAAAAAAGGAAATTGAGAATAAAGAACCAAGATGGAAAAGTAGAAGGACATGCTCTCACTCCCTCTTGTGAGAACACCAGAATCACAGCTAGCTGATGCTCAGTCATTGACAGGAAGACACTGGAACTCAACAAAAAAGATACCCCACATCGGAAGACAAAGGAGAAGCCACAGTGAGATGGTAGGAGGGGTGCAATCACAATAAAATCAAAGCCCATAACAGGTCGGTGGATGACTCACAGACTGGATAACACTTATATCACAGAAGTCCACGCACTGGAGTGAAGGTTCTGAGCGCCATGTCAGTCTTCCCAACTTGGGGGTTCAAAAACAGGAGGAGGAATTCCTAGAGAATTAGACTTTGAAGTCTATTGGGAATTGACTAAAGGACTTTGACAGGAATGGGGGAAACAGAGACTCCACTCTTTGAAGGCACACACAAAGTACTGTGCTCATTGGGACCCAGGGGAAGGAGCAGTGACCCCATAGGAGAATGAACCAGACCTGCCTGCTAGTGTTGGAGGGTCTCCTGCAGAGGTGGGGAGTGGTTGTATATCACTGTGAGGACAAGGACACTGGCAGCAGAAGTTCTGGGAAGTACTCCTTGGTGTGAGCCCACCCAGAGTCTGCCATTAGCTCCACCAAAGAGCCTGGGTAGGCTCCAGTGTTGGGTCGCCTCAGGCCAAAGAACAAACACCAAGGGAACACAGGCCCACCCATTAGCAGACAAGCAATTAAAATTTTACTGAGCTCTGCCCATCAGAGCAACAGCCAACTCTACCCACCAGCAGTCCCTCCCATCAGGAAACATGCACAAGCCTCTTAGATAGCCTCATCCACCAGAGGGCAGAGAGCAGAAGCAGAAAGAACTACAATCCTGCAGCCTGTGGAACAAAAACCACATTCACAGAAAGATAGACAAGATGAAAAGGCAGAGGGCTATGTACCAGATGAAGGAACAACATATAACTCAAGAAAAACAACTAAAAGAAGTGTAGATAGGCAACCTTCCAGAAAAAGAATTCAGAATAATGATAGTGAAGATGATCCAGGGCCTCAGAAAAAATAAAGGATTCAATGATCGAGAAGATGTGAGAAATGATTAACAAAGACCTACAGGAATTAAAGAACAACCAAACAGAGATGAACAATACAATAAGTGAAATGAAAACTGCACTAGAAGGAATCAATAGAAGAATAAATGAGGCAGAAGAACAGATAAGTGACCTGGAAGACAGAATGGTAGAATTCACTGCTGCAGAACAGAATAAAGAAAAAAGAATGAAAAGAAATGAAGACAGCATAAGAGACCACTGGGACAACATTAAACGCAACAACATTTGCATTATAGGGGTCCCAGAAGGAGAAGAGAGAGAGAAAAGACCTGAGAAAATATTAGAAGAGATTATAGTTGAAAACTTCCCTAATATGGGAAAGGAAATAGCCACCAGGTCCAGGAAGAACAGAGAGTCCCATACAGGATTAACCCAAGGAGAAACAGGCCAAGACACATAGTAATCAAACTGGCAAAAATTAAAGGCAAAGAAAAATTATTGAAAGCAACAAGGGAAAAATGACAAATAACATACAAGGGAACTCCCATAAAGTTAACAGCTGATTTCTCAGCAGAAACTCTACAAGCCAGAAGGGAGTGGCATGATATAGCTAAAGAGATGAAAGGAAAGAACCTACAACCAAGATTATTCTACCCAGCAAGGATCTCTTTCATTTTTGATAGGAAAATCAAAAGTTTTACAGACAAGCAAAAGGTAAGAGTATTCAGCATCACCAAACCAACTCTACAAAAAATGCTACAGTAACTTCTATAAATGGGAAACACAAGAGAAGAAAAGGACCTACAAAAACAACCCCAAAACAATTAAGAAAATGGTCATAGGAACATACATATCGATAATTACCTTAAATGTGAATGGATTAAATGCTCCAACCAAAAGACACAGGCTTGCTGAATGGATACCAAAGCAAGACACATATATATGCTCTCTGCAAGAGACCCACTTCAGAACTAGGGACACATTCAGACTAAAAGTGAGGGAATGGAAAAAGATATTCCATGCAAATGGAAATCAAAAGAAAGCTAGAGTAGCAATACTCATACCAGATAAAATAGACTATAAAATAAAGAATGTTACAAGAGACAAGGAAGGACATTACAAAATGATCAAGGGATCAATCCAAGAAGAAGATATAACAATTATAAATATGTATGCATCCAACATAGGAGCACCACAATACATAAGGCAACTGCTAACAGGTATAGAAGAGGAAATCGACAGTAACACAATAATAGTGGGGGACTTTAACACCTCACTTACACCAATGGACAGATCATGAAAAAAGAAAATAAAGAAAGAAACAAAAGCTTTAAATGACACAATAGACCAGAGAGATTTAATTGCTAATTATAGGACACTCCATCCAAAAAGAGCAGATTACACTTTCTTCTCAAGAGTGCATGGAACATTCTCTGGGATAGATCACATCTGGGGTCACAAATCAAGCCTCAGTAAATTTAAGAAAATTGAAATCATATCAAGCATCTTTTCCAACCACAATTCTATGAGATTAGAAATAAATTACAGGGAAAAAAATGTAAAAAAACACAAACACATGGAGGCAAAACAATACGTTACTAAATAACCAAGGGATCACTGATGAAATCAAAGAGGAAATAAAAAAAATACCTAGAAACAAATGACAATGAAAACGCGACAATCTGAAACCTATGGGATGCAGCAAAAGCATATCTAGGATGGAAGTTTATAGCTATGCAAGCCTACCTCAAGAAACAAACAAACAAAAAAACACAAATAAACAATCTAACATTACAGCAAAAGGAACAAGAGAAAGAAGAACAAACAAAAACCGAAAGTTAGCAGAAGGAAAGAAATCATAAAGATCACAGCAGAAATAAATGAAATAGAAACAAAGAAAACAACAGCAAAGACCAATAAAACTAAAAGCTGGTTCTTTGAGAAGATAAACAAATTGATAAAGCATTAGCCAGACTCATCAAGAAAAAGAGGGAGAGGACTCAAATCAATAAAATTAGAAATGAAAACAGAGAAATCACAACTGACACTGCAGAAATACAAAGATTATAAGAGATTACTACAAAAACTTTATGCCGATAAAATGGAAAACATGGAAGAAATGGACAAATTCTTAGAAAGGGATAACGTTACAAGACTGAACCAGGAAGAAATAGAAAATATGAACAGACCAATCACAAGTAATGAAATTGAAAATGTGATTAAAAATCTTCCAACAAAGAAAAGCCCAGGACCAGATGGCTTCACAGGTGAATTCTATCAAACATTCAGAGAAGAGCTAACAACATTCCTTCTCAAACTCTTCCAAAAAATTGCAGAGAAAGAAGACTCCCAAACTCATTATACGAGGACACCACCACCCTGATACCCAAACCAGACAAAGATACTACAAAAAAAGAAAATTACAGACCAGTATCACTGATGAATATAGATGCAAAAATCCTCAACAAAATACTAGCAAACAGAATCCAACAACACGTTAAAAGGATCATACACCAGGACCAAGTGGGATTTATCACAGGGATGCAAGGATCCTTCAATATACACAAATCAATCATTGTGATACACCATATTAACAAATTGAAGAATAAAAACCATATGATCATATCAATAGATGCAGAAAAAGCTTTTGACAAATTTCAACACCCATTTATGATAAAAACTCTCCAGAAAGTGGGCATAGAGGAAACCTACCTCAACATAATAAAGGCCATATATGACAAACCCACAGCAAACATCATTCTCAATGGTGAAAAACTGAAAGCATTTCCTCTAAGATCAGGAACGAGACAAGGATGTCCACTCTCACCACTATTATTGAACATAGTTTTGGAAGTCTAGCCATGGCAATCAGAGAAGAAAAAGAAATGAAAGGAATACAAATTGGGAAAGAAGAAGTAAAACTGTCACTGTTTGCAGATGACCTGATACTATACATAGAGAATCCTTAAAATGCCACCAGATAACTACTAGAGCTTATGAATGAATTTGGTAAAGTTGCAGGATACAAAATTAATGTACAGAAATCTTTTGCATTCCTATACAATAATGATGAAAACTGCAAAAGAGAAATTATGGAAACACTCCCATTTTCCAATGCAACAAAAAGAATAAAATACCTAGGAATAAACCTACCGAGGGAGATAGAAGACCTGTATGAAGAAAATTATAAGACACTGATGAAAGAAATTAAAGATGATACCAACTGATGGAGAGATATACCATGTTCTTGGATTGGAAGAATCAATACTGTGAAAATGACTATACTACCTAAAGCAATCTACAGATTCAATGCAATTCCTATCAAACTACCAAAGGCATTCTTTATGGAACTAAAACAAATCATCTTAAAATTTGTATGGAGACACAAAAGACCTTGAATAGCCAAAGCCGTCTTGAAGGAAAAAAAAATGGAGCTTCAGGAATCAGACTCCCTGACTTCAGATAATAGTACAAACCTACAGGAATCAAGACAGTATGGTACTGACACAAAAACAGAAATATAGATCATTGGAACAGGATAGAAAGCCCAGAGATAAACCAACGCACTTATGGTCAACTAATCTATGACAAAGGAGGCAAAGATATACAATGGAGAAAAGACAGTCTCTTCAATAAGTGGTACTGGGAAAACTGAACAGCTACATGTAAAAGAATGAAATTAGAGGGCTTCCCTGGTGGCGCAGTGGTTGAGAGTCCGCCTGCCGATGCAGGAGACACGGGTTCGTGCCCTGGTCCGGGAAGATCCCACATGCCGCGGAGCGACTGGGCCCGTGAGCCATGGCCGCTGGGCCTGTGCGTCCGGAGCCTGTGCTCCGCAACGGGAGAGGCCACAACAGTGAGAGGCCCGCATACCGCAAAAAAAAAAAAAAAAAAAAAAAAAACAAACAAAAAAAAAGAATGAAATTAGAACACTCCCTAACACCATACACAACAATAAACTCAAAATAGATATGAGACCTAAATGTAAGACCAGACGCTATAAAACTCTTAGAGGAAAACATCGGAAGAACACTCTTTGACATAAATCACAGCAAGATCTTTTTTGATCCACCTCCTAGAGTAATGGTAGCAAAAACAAAAATAAACAAATGGGACCTAATGAAACTTCAAAGCTTTTGCACAGCAAAGGAAACCATAAACAAGATGAAAGGACAATGCCCAGAATGGGAGAAAATATTTGCAAATGAATCAACAGACAAAGGGTTAATCTCCAAAATATATAAACAGCTCATGCAGCTCAATATTCAAGAAACAAACAACCCAATCCAAAAATGGGCAGAAGATCTAAATAGACACTTCTCCAAAGAAGACATACATATGTCCAAGAAGCACATGAAAATCTGCTCAACATCACTAATTATTAGAGAAATGCAAATCAAAACTACAATGAGGTATCACCTCACACCAGTTACAATGGGCATCATAAGAAAATCTACAAACAACAAATGCTGGTGAGGGTGTGGAGAAAAGGGAAACCTCTTGCACTGTTGGTGGGAATGTAAATTGATGCAGTCACTATGGAGAACAATGGGGAGGTTTCTTAAAAACTAAAAATAGAATTACCATAAAACCCAGCAATGCCACTACTGGGCATATACCCAGAGAAAACCATAATTCCAAAAGACACATGCACCCCAATGTTCATTGCAGCACTATTTACAATAGCCAGGTCATGGAAGCAACCCTAAATGCCCATCGACAGGTGAATGGATAGAGAAGTTGTGGTACATGTATACAATATAATATTACTCAGCCATAAAAAGGAACAAAATTGAATCATTTTTTGAGACATGGATGGATCTAGAGACTGTCATACGAAGTGAAATAAGTCAGAAAGAGAAAAACAAATATTGTATATTAACACATTTATGTGGAACCTAGAAAAATGTTACAGATGAACCGGTTTGCAGGGCAGAAGTTGAGACACAGATGTAGAGAAGAAACGTATGGACACCAAGGGGGGGGGAAACTGCGGTGGGGTGGGGATGGTGGTGTGCTGAATTGGCCAATTGGGATTGACATGTATACACTGATATGTATAAAATTGGTGACTAATAAGAATCTGCAGTATAAAACAAACAAACAAACAAAACAAAACAACTAATACTAAACTTTCTTTGGGTTATTTGTATGGAATTATGTTAAAATAAATGTTTTGGACATACATGACATTTCTAAAAATCTTATATGTTCTGGTATAATGTTAAGTCATAATTCTAGTTATTATTTTAAAATGTATATCTCAGAAATACTAAATTTCATTGTTAATTGCATTATTATGAACTTTCATCAAATCTTTAACCGTGGTCATTTTAAAGTTTTTTGTCATTTATAGACAGCTCTGGGTGTACTCTGATGCTTTTCCAAAAGTGTTCCAATAAAAGGTTTTCATCATCAAGGAATTCATGCAAAAGACTCTGACAAGTACAGGTTTCTGGTAAGTAACTACACTGTTGAACTGAATGAATAAGCATTTTCAGAACTGTAATGGAAAACTGATGAATTCATAAAAGTGCTAACAAAAGATCAAGATTAAAAAATTAATTACATGGGAGTGAGTGAACTGATGAAGATGATTATAATTGTTGTGACTTTCTGTTTCAATTAAAAAAAAAAAAATCCCAGAAGGACTCAGAGGCAAAAAAATATACAAATCAAAAAAAAAAAAAAAAAAAAAAAAAAAAGAAAAGAAATTGAGTTATTTTTAATGAGATGGATGGACCTAGAGTCTGTCATACAGAGTGAAGTAAGTCAGAAAGAGAAAAACAAATACTATATGCTAACACATGTATATGGAATCCAAAAAAGAAAAAAAGCATCTGAAGAACTTAGGGACAGTACAGGAGTAAAGATGCAGATGTAGAGAATGGACTTGAGGACATGGGAATGGGGAAGGGTAAGCTGGCACAAAGTGAGAGAGTGGCCTTGACATATGTACACTACTAAATGTAAAATAGATAGCTAGTGGGAAGCAGCCGCATAGCATAGGGAGGTCAACTTGGTGCTTTGTGACCACCTAGAGGGGTGGTATAGGGAGGGTGGAAGCGAGATGCAAGAGGAAGGGAATATGGGGATATATGTTAAGTATAACTGATTCACTTTGTTATACAGCAGCAACTAACACAACATTGTAAAGCAATTATACTCCAATTTAAAAAAATGTAATGTGTAAACCTTGATTGGGCCCTGGACTAAATAAATAACCATCTCTGTATGACATTAAAATATATATATATATATATATATATATATATATATATATACAGAGATAGAGCCTTTATTCCCTTCATCTAGATTCATCAGTTGTCAATATTTTGCCTCATATGCTTTTCCTCTCTCATCACACACATACACACATAATTTATTTTTGTTAAACCATTTGACAGTTGCAGACATCATGACACTTTTAACCTAAATATTCCATCATGAGCATTCTACATAACAAAAATACTATTATCATACACAAGACATTCAACATTGGTACAAAACAGTATTTAACATACAGTACATAGGCAAATTTCCCAATAATCCTCATATCCTTAAAACTGTTTTTTACAGTCTAGTATTCAACTAATGTTCACACATTGCTTGTGTTTGCCAAACGTCTCAACTTTGTTTTGGTCTAGAAAAGTGCCCTGTCATATTTTTCACTCTTTCGGAGATTAACTGTGTTTTGTTTGTTTTGTTTTGGTTTGTTTTTTTTGTTTGTTTTTGAGTCTTGACCTATTGTTTTATAGTATGTCCCAGTTTCTAGATTTGCCACATTGCATTCTCATGGTTAAATTTAGGTCAAACATTTTGGTCAAGAACACTATATAAGTGACAATATATGATATGTACTTCCTATTGCATTCCATTAGAAGAATATAATACCAGGTGGTCCAGTTATCAGTCATGTTAAGTTTCATCACTGGCTTAAAGTAGTGTAAGACAACACAATCTTAAGGTTTACAGTGTGATGGTTTAATATAGATACAGATTAGCTCCAACTTACAATGGTTTGGCTTACACTTTTTCAACTTTAGGATGGTGTGCAAATGATACATGTTCAGTAGAAAACTGTACTTTGAATTTTGATCTTTTCCTAGTTTAATGATATGTGGTATGATACTCTCTCTTGATGCTGGACAGTGGATGTGAGCCATAGTTCCTAGTCAGCCACAGAATCAGGTGGCTATATAACAGATATAATTATTTTGTAGCCATACAACCACTCTGCTTTTTACTTTCAGTACAGTATCCAATTAAGTAAATGGGATATTCAACACTATTATAAAATGGACTCTGTGTAGGCAAATGGAGGCAAATGTAACTGTTCTGAGCACCTTTAAGGTAGGGTAGGCTAAGCTATGATGTTCGGTGGTTAGGTGTTTTAAATACGTTTTCCACTTATGATATTTTCAACTTCTGGGTTTATCAGAACATAACCCTATTGTAAGTCCAGGAAGCTCTATACATTGAGAAATGACTATCACAATCAAGTTGATTAACTTATCTTTCACCTCAAATAATTACTTTTTTTCTTGGTAGTGGTGGGCGGGAGAGATTATAAACACTTAAGATCTACTTTCTCAGGAAATTTTAAGTATACAACACATTGTTTTTAACTATCATCATTTTCTAATCCTATTGTAATCACAGATCAAGTTTTTGGAATTTCTTGAAACTTCTTCTATGACCTCAGTCAGGGATATGCTTAAAAGATTATTTTCCAATTGTTGGTGAACTGTTCCAGATATATTATGGATATGTAGTCTAGATTTTGAATTGTGTTTTTTAAACATTCTTTGTTGTTATGATTTTCTCTTCTTTATAGCTTGATACCCTAGCTAAAAAAAAAAAAAAAAAAAAAAAAAAAAGAAAGAAAATGGTGTTATAAAGTATCTCAGAGAGATTTTTCCCTTATTATTTTCTCCTCGTAGTTGATAATATCTACTTTATATACATGTACTTTGAAGTGCTCTTCTTAGATTCTAATAATTTAGGATTACATATAATCTTAGAAAATTAAATCTTTAATCATAATGTAATTAGCCCTCTATTTCTATTAACACTTTTTGCTTTAAATTCTATTTTGTCATATATCAATACTATAAAATTTATAGTATCTTTCATATTTTTTGCTCCTCCTAAGTTCTTATGTCTTACATTCATTATACAGCTGAAGTTTTTTTAATTGTTTATTTTATTTTCACCTCATAATATTATTATGTTTGGATCTTTTACTATTATTGACCTTCATGCTTCCTAGTGGTTCCTATTTTCTTCATTTCTTTTTCTTTCTCTTTTAGATTAGGGTTTCTCAATATCAGCACTATTGGTATTTTGGGCTAGATAATTCTTTGTGAGCAGGGAGCAGTTCTGTGCATTGCAGGATGTTTAGTAGCATCCGTGGTGTATAACTACTTTTGTCAGTAGCAGCTCCCCACCCATACACCGCAGTTAAAACTACTGAGAATGTCTTCAGCCATCACCAAATGTTACCTAGCAGACAAAATTGCCCTTAGTTGAGAAAACACTGTTTGGGTTTTAGATTGTTTTACATTTTCCTATTCATTGCTCCCTTCCATTAATATGGGCAGTATGTAGTCTGTTTTCATTATTTTAATTATTTCCCTAAATATTGTAATGTTCTTATTAACTTACAAAGTTTAATGGAGATCAACTTCTAGATAGAACCTTATGTGTGACTATCCCTTCTCAATTTATTTTCTATTATTATTTGTATTTTAGTTCTATCTTTTAAAATCTGTAAGTTAGACATAATTGCTGTTGTATACAATCTATGTTTGCTATATTTATCTTGTATTTTATCATTTTCTTGGTCACAGTTCTTCTCCATTATATTTACTCAAATATTTATGATTTATGTTGCTTTTATTTATTCTGAATGTTCCTAGTTTCCTTCTTTTATCATTTTCATTTTTTTCTGAAAAACAGATTCTAGTAATACTTTTAGAGCAGGTTTATCAGTGAAAAATGTTCTCATTTTACCTACATCAGAGAATGCCTTTTTACTCTTATTTTTCTGAAAGGTAATTTTGCTAGACATAGAATTTTAACTTGACAGTTTTTACTTTCCTTCATTACTTACAAACTGCAGTGCCGATTCCTTTTGGATTTCACAATTTCTGATGAGCAACACACTGTTATTTAATTTTTCTTAACTTATAAGTAACGATGTAATGTGTTTCTCTCTCTGCCTGCATTCAAGGTTCTTCTTAAAAAAAAAAATTGTTTGTTTGTTTTCTTTAGTTTTCATAAAGTTGAATATAATAGTTATGGGTTTCTTTACATCTATCCTGATTGAGATTTGCTCAATTTCTTGAACCTATAAATTTATGCCTTTCATCAAATTTAGGCAATTTCAGAATGATTTTTCAATTCTTACTCTCTCTTCTCTACTCTGGGTTTCCTATGATACAATTATTAGGCCTTTTGTTACTGCCCTACAGGTTCTTCAACTCCATCTCATAAAAAATATATTTCTCTCTTTTGTTCAGATTGGATGATTTTTTGTTCTATATTTAATTATAATGACTCTTCTGTCATATCAGTTATCCAATTGAGCATATGAAGCAAGTTTTTTTAAAAAAAAATATTGTTACTCTATTTTTTTAGTTCCAAAATATAATTTGCCTCTTATTTTGATCTTCTATTTATCTATTTTTCTTCTATTTCTTTGCTGAAACTTTTGCATTTTTTCCAGAGTATCCATACTTACCTGTTGTAATATTTTAATGATATGTGTTCTAACGTCCTTGTCAGATAATTTCAACATATGTGTTATCTTAGCATTTCTGTCTGTCAATTGTCTTTTCACAGTCTAGCTGAGATTTACCTGGTTCTTGATATGATGAACAATTTTTAATTTATTTTCTGGACATTTTGAATCTTATGTTATGATAATTTATTATCCATTAACATCTCTTTTAGTATTCCGTCTACACTTTTAGGTCCAGAATGCTCATCTTTGCCCAGTGTGAGCTATGGTTTAGATGTTAATATAGTCTTGCAAGTTTTTACAGTGTTATTTTGATCTGTTTTGCTTGTGTGCTTCTCAAAGAGTAATTTGAATGCTTGGTCATAGCCAATTTTGTAGTTCAGTCCTCATAGCATTCATGGTATTGATTACAGTCAGTTTCACACATACGTTACTACAGAGTTTGCCTAGGACTTAATGCACAGATGTTAAGAATCACTTTCTCTAGATCCTTCATATCCATGATTTATTTTCATTCTTTAGATTGGAGGAAGAGGACACCCTCTCTATCGTTTATTTAATTAAAGGGGACAGGGGTAGGCAACAGGGCTCCACAACACAATCTCTGCATTGCTTGAAAGTAAAAGATAGTGCCATATTGTCATTATTTTACAAGCACTTTGTATATATTAGTCAGCTATTATCTGACTTCTTGTGGTGTTTTTGAGAAGTCACCTGTCAGTATAATTAACATTCTTTTGTAGGTGAACTACTTTTCCTCTCTGGCTGAGTCTAGGATATGTTATTGTCTTTTTTGATCTTCAGGTTTGCTATGATTTTTAAAAAAAATCTATTCTTGAAATTCATTTGTTTTTCTAAATTTAAATGCCATGTATCATTTATTAATTAAGAAGAATCTTTGCCCATCTTCTCTTTGAAAATAACCTCTTCACCTTTCTCTCTAGTCTTTCCTTTTCTAATTTCTATTAGATATGTTTCATTCTTTCTCACTTTGTCCTTGATTTCTATTCTACTTCATGTTTTCCCTTTTGCTGGTTCTCTGTATTGTATTTTGTGATATACAGGAACTGGCTTATAGCAGCTTCTAAGAGCCAATTGTTGAATACTCAGAAAATTTTTGAGTCAGTTTTTAAATGATCATGGGCTTGAAAATGGTTATAATGAAAATATTTAGAATTGACAAATGCTACAAATCAGGGGTTATTTTGTAAGTGTGATATTACCAGCACATGCTGATTTTAGATGATTTCTTCAAATGTATCATCCAACTTCCCAATTATGTTGTTACCTCTGTCTAATCATATATTTAATAATCCATTACTGTCTAATTTCAGTGATAAAATTCAACAAGAAGGTGAACTTGATTCTGTGTCAGATCCACTGTATCTTTTAAAAATAAACACTATATATTTTTTTGACATATAGTTGACACACAACACTATGTTAGTTTCTTGTATTTGACATAATGATTTGACATTTGTATACAGTGCAAAATGATCACCACAATGTCTAGTTACCATCTGTCATCATATAGAGTTACATTTTTTCTTTTGATGAGAACTTTTAATATTTAATTTCTTGTCAACTTTCAAATTTGCAATATAGCCTTATTTACTGTGGTCACCAAGTTGTACATTACAACTCTGTGATATTTATTTTTGTAGCTGGAATTTTGTAACTCTTAAACTTTCCACCTATTTTGCCTACCTCCAACTCCTGTCCCTCTGGCAGCCACCAATCTGTTCTCTGTATCTAAGAATTTTGTTTGCTTTCTTAGTTTGTTTTGTTTTTCAGATTCCAAATATAAGTGAAATCATACAGTATTTGTTTTTTTTCTATCTGACTTATTTAAAATAATAACATCAAAGTCCACCCATGTTGTCACAAATGGCAAGATTTCATTATTTGTTATGGCTGAGTAATAATCCATTGTGTATATTTCTATGTCTATATATCTATATTGAGATATATATATATATATATATATATATATATATATATATATATATATATATATCGCATTTTTAAATCTTTTCATCCATGAATGGATAGTAAGCTTCTTTCCATATCTTGGCTATTGTAAATAAGCTGCTATGAACATTGGGCTGCATATATATTTTTGAACCAGGGTTTTCATTTTCTTCAGATAAATACTATGAAGTGGAATTGTTGGATCATATGGTAGATATATTTTGAATATTTTGAAGCAACTCTGCATTGTTTTTAGTAGCAGCTGCCCCAACAACAGTGTAGACATCCCATCGACAGTGCAAAAGTGTTCACTTCTCTTCACATTTTTGCCAATAATTGTCCTTTTGATAATAACCATTCTGATAGGTGTGAGGTGATATCTCATTGTGTTTTTTTTTTTAAACATCTTTATTGGAGTATAATTGCTTTACAATGGTGTGTTAGTTTCTGCTTTATAACAAAGTGAATCAGATATACATATACATATACATACGTTCCCATATTGCTTCCCTCTTGCGTCTCCCTCCTTCGCATACTCCCTATCCCACCCCTCTAAGTGGTAACAAACCACATAGCTGATCTCCTGTGCTATGCGGCTACTTCCCACTAGCTATCTATTTTACATTTGCTAGTATATATATGTCCATGTCACTCTCACTTTGTCAAAATTTACCCTTCCCCCTCCTCGTATCCTCAAGTCCCTGCTCTAGTAGGTCTGTGTCTTTATTCCTTTCTTACTGCTAGGTTCTTCATGACCATTTTTTTTTCTTAGATTCCATATATATGGGTTAGCATACAGTATTTGTTTTTCTCTATTTGACTTACTTCACTCTGTATGAAAGACTCTAGGTTCATTTACCTCACTACAAATAACTCAATTTCATTTTTTTTTTTTACTGCTGAGTAATATTCCATTGTATATATGTGCCACATCTTCCTTATCTATTCATCTGTTGACAGACACTTAGCTTGCTTCCATCTCCTGGCTATTGTTAATAGAGCTGATATGAACATTTTGGTACATGACTCTTTTAAAATTATTGCTTTCTTAGGGTATATGCCCAGTAATAGGATTGATGGGTCATATGATGGTTCTATTTGTAGTTTTTTAAGGAAACTTCATGCTGTTCTCCATAGTGGCTGTATCAATTTACATTCCCACCAACAGCGCAAGAGTGTTCCCTTTTCTCCACACCCTCTCCAGCATTTATTGTTTCTAGATTTTTATGATGATGGCCATTCTGACCAGTGTGAGATGATATCTCATTGTAGTTTTGATTTGCATTTCTCTAATGATTAATGATACTGAGCATTCTTTCATGTGTTTGTTGGCAATCTGTATATCTTCTTTGGAGAAATGTCTATTTATATCTTCTGCCCATTTTTGGATTGGGTTGTTTGTTTTTTTGTTATTGAGCTGAATGAGCTGCTTGTCAATTTTGAAGATTAATCCTTTGTCGGTTGCTTCATTGGCAAATATTTTCTCCCATTCTGAGGGTTGTCTTTCAGTCTTATTAATGGTTTCCTTTGCTGTGCAAAAGATTTTAATTTTCATTAGGTCCCATTTGTTTATTCTTGTTTTGATTTCCATTTCTCTAGGAGGTGGGTAAGAAAGGGTCTTCCGGTGATTTATGTCATAGTGAGTTCTGCCTATGTTTTCCTCTAAGAGTTTGATAGTGTTTGGACTTACATTTAGGTCTTTACTCCATTTTGGTTTTATTTTTGTGCATGGTGTTAGGGAGTGTTCTAATTTCATTCTTTTACATGTAGCAGTCCAGTTTACCCAGCACCACTTATTGAAGAGGCAGTCTTTTCTCCGTTGTATATTCTTGCCTCCTTTATCAAAGATAAGGTGACCATATGTGTGTGGGTTTATCTCTGGGCTTTCTATCCTGTTCCATTGATCTATGTTTCTGTTTTTATGCCAGTATCATACTGTCTTAATTACTGTAGCTTTGTAGTATAGTCTGAAGTCAGGGAGCCTGATTCCTCCAGCTCCATTTTTCGTTCTCAAGATTGCTTTGGCTATTTGTGGTCTTTTGTGTTTCCATACAAATTGTGAAATTTTCTGTTCTAGTTCTGTTAAAAGTGACAGTGGTAGTTTCACAGGTATTGCATTGAACCTGTAGATTCCTTTGCGTAGTCGAGCCATTTTCACAATGTTGATTCTTCCAATCCAAGAACATGGTATATCTCTCCATCTGTTTGTATCACCTTTAATTTCTTTCATCAGTGTCTTATAATTTTCTGCATACATGTATTTTGTCTCCTTAAGTAGGTTTATTCCTAGATATTTTATTCTTTTTGTTGCAATGGTAAATGGGAGTGTTTCCATAATTTCTCTTTCAGATTTTTCATCATTAGTGTATAGGTATACCAGAGATTTTTGTGCATTAATTTTGTAACCTGCTACTTTACCAAATTCATTGATTAGCTCCAGTAGTTTTCTTCTAGCATCTTTAGGATTCTGTATGAATAGTATCATGTCATCTGCAAACAGTGACAGCTATACTTCTTCTTTTCCGATTTGGATTTATTTTATTTTTTATTTTTTCTGTGATTGCTGTGGCTAGAACTTCCAAAACTATGTTGAATAAGAGTGGTGAGAGTGGGCAACCTTGTCTTGTTCCTGATCTTAGTGGAAATGGTTTCAAATTTTCACCATTGAGGACAATGTTGGCTGTGGGTTTGTCATATATAGCCTTTATTATGTTGAGGAAAACTCCTTCTATTCCTACTTTCTGAAGTGTTTTTTATCATAAATGGGCGTTGAATTTTGTTGAAAGTGTTCTCTGCATCTATTGAGATGATCATATGGTTTTTCTCCTTCAATTTGTTAATATGGTGTATCACATTGATTGTTTCATATATTGAAGAATCCGTGCATTCCTGGGATAAACCCCACTTGATCGTGGTGTATGATCCTTTTAATGTGATGTTGGATTCTGTTTGCTAGTATATTGTTGAGGATTTTTGCATCGAACTTCATCAGTGATATTGACCTGTAGTTTTCTTTCTTTGTGATGTCTTTGTCTGGTTTTGGTATCAGGGAGATGATGGCCTCATACAATGAGTTTGGGAGTGTTCCTCTCTCTGCTATAATTTGGAAGAGTTTGAGAAGGAAAGGTGTTAGCTCTTCTCTAATTGTATGATAGAATTCGCCTGTGAAGTCATCTGGTCCTGAGTTTTTGTTTGTTTGGAGATTTTTAATCACAGTTTCAATTTCAGTACTTATGATTGGCCTGTTTATATTTTCTATTTGTTCCTGGTTCGGTCTCAGCAGGTTGTGCATGTCTAAGAAGTTGTCCATTTCTTCCAGTTTGCCCATTTTATTGGTATAGAGTTGCTTGTAGTAATCTTTCATGATCCTTTGTACTTCTGCAGTGTTAGTTGTTACTTCTCCTTTTTTCATTTCTAATTCTATTGATTTGAGTCTTCTCCGTTTTTTTCTTGATTAGTCTGGGTAATGGTTTATTAATTTGTTTATCTTCTCAAAGAACCAGTTTTTAGTTTTATTGATCTTTGCTATCATTTCCTTCATTTTTTTTTTTTTTTTTTTTTTTTTTTTTGTGGTATGCAGGCCTCACTGTTGTGGCCTCTCCCATTGCGGAGCACAGGCTCCAGACACACAGGCTCAGCGGCCATGGCTCACGGGCCCAGCCGCTCCGCGGCATGTGGGATCTTCCCAGACCAGGGCACGAACACGTGTCCCCTGCATCGGCAGGAGGATTCTCAACCACTGCGCCACCAGGGAAGCCCTCCTTCATTTCTTTTTCATTTATTTCTAATCTGATCTTTATGATTTCTTTTCTTCTGCTAAATTTGGTTTTTCTTTGGTTCTTCTTTCTCTAATTGCCTTAGGTGCAAGTTTAGGTTGTTTATTTGAGTTGTTTCCTGTTTCTTAAGGTAGGATTGTATTGCTCTAAACTTCCTGCTTAGGACTGCTTTTGCTGCATCCCATAGGTTTTGGGTTGTCGTGTCCCCATTGTCATTTGTTTCTAGGTATATTTTGCTTCCCTCTTTGATTTCTTCAGTGATCTCTGTGTTATTAAGTAGTGCATTGTTTACCCTCCATGTGTTTGTGTTTATTATCGATCTTTTCCTGTAATTGATATCTAGTCTCAGTGTGTTGTGGTCAGAAAGGATACTTGATATGATTTCAATTTTCTTCAATTTACCAAGGCTAGATTTGTGACACAAGATATGATCTATCCTGGAGAATGTTCCATGAGCACTTGAGAAAAAATGTGTATTCTGTTGTTTTTGGATGGAATGTCCTATAAATATCAATTAAGTCCATCTTGTTTAATGTATCATTTAAAGCATTTGTTTCCTTATTTATTTTCATTTTGGATGATTTGTTCATTGGTGATAGTGTGGTGTTAAAGTCCCCTACTGTGATTGTGTTACTGTCATTTTCCCTTTTTATGTCTGTTTGTATTTGCCTTATGTATTGTGTTGCTCCTATGTTGGGTGCATAAATATTTACAATTGTTATATCTTCTTCTTAGATCGATCCCTTGATCATTATGTAGTGTCCTTCTTTGCCTCTTTAATAGTCTTTATTTTAAAGTCTCTTTTGTCTGATATGAGAATTGCTACTCCAGCTTTCTTCTGATTTCCACTTGGATGGAATATCTTTTTCTATCCCCTCACTTTCTGTCTGTATGTGTCCCTAGGTCTGAAGTGGGTCTCTTGTAGACAGAAAAAAAAAAAAAAAAAAAAAAAAAAAAAAAAAAAAAAAAAAAAAAAAAACCAAAAAATGGATAGACAGAACCCTAGGACAAATGGTGAAAGCAAAGATATACAGACAAAATCTCACACAGAAGTTTACACATACTCACAAAAAGAGGAAAAGGGGTAAAAACAATATATCTTGCTGCCAAAGTCCACCTCCTCAAATTGGGATGATTCGTTGTCTGTACTAGTATTCCACACTGCAGGGTACATCAAGTTGATAGTGGAACTGTAATCTGCTGCTCCTGAGGCTGCTGGGAGAAATTTCCCTTTCTCTTCTTCGTTTGCACAACTCCCAGACTAAGCTTTGGATTTGGCCTCGCCTCTGCATGTAGGTCACCTGAGGGCATCTGTTCTTTGCTCAGACAGGACAGGGTTAAAGGAACAGCTGATTTGACAGCTCTGGCTCACTCAGGCTGGGGGGAGGGAGCGGTACAGATGTGGAGTGAGCCTGTGGTGGCAGAGGCTGGCTTAACGTTGCACCAGCCTGATGTGAGCTGTGTGTTCTCCCAGGGAAGTTGTCGCTGGGTCATGGGACCCTGGCAGTGGCAGGTTGCACAGGCTCCCGGGAGGATCGGTGTGGATAGTGACCTGTGCTTGCACAAAGGCTTCTTGGTGGCTGCAGCAGCAGCCTTAGCATCTCATGCCCGGATATGGGGTCCGAGCTGATAACCGTGGCTCATGCCCATCTCTGTAGCTTCTTTAAGCAGCACTCTTTATCCCCTCTCCTGGGGCACCAGCAAACAAAGAGGAAAGAAAAAGTCTCTTGTCTCTTCACTCCAGGCTTTTCCTGGACTCCCTCCTGGCTTGCCCTTGTGCACTAACACCATCAGGCTGTGTTCACGCCACCAATCCCAGTCTTCTCCCTGCATCCAACCGAAGCCAGAGCCTGAGCTTCCAGCCTCCGCCCATCCCAGTAGGTCAGCAGACAACCCTCTCGGGCTGGTGAGTGCTGGTTGGCACTGATTCTCTGTGCGCAAATCTCACTGCTTTGCCCTCTGCACACTTGTTGCTGTGCTCTCTTCTGTGGCTCTGAAGCTTCCCCCTCCACCACCCACAGTCTCCCCCCTCAAAGGGGCTTCTAGTGTGTGGAAACCTTTCCTCCTTCACGACTCCCTCCCACTGGTGCAGGTCCCATTGCTATTCTTTTGTCTCTGTTATTATTTTTTATTTTGCGCTACCCAGGTACGTGGGGAGTATTTTGACTTTGGGGAGGTCTGAGGTCTTCTGCAAGTGTTCAAGGTATGTTCTATAGGAGCAGTTCCACGTGTAGATGTATTTCTGATGTATCTATAGGGAGAAAAGTGATATCTGCATCTTACTCTTCTGCCATCTTCTCAAATCTCCCTCATTGTGGTTTTGATTGTATTTCCTTGATGATGACATAATGTTGTGCATGTTTTCATGTTCCTGTTGGCCGTCTGTGTGTCATCTTTAGAAAAATGTTTATTCAAATACTGTGCCATTTTTTAAATGATTTGAAAATATTTTCTCCCATTCAATAGATTGATCTTTTATTTTGTTGATTGTTTCCTTTGCTGTTCAGAAGATTTTAATTTGATGTGGACTTATTTGTTCATTTTTGCTTTTGTTCCCATTGCTTTTGGAGTCAGATTCAAAAAATGTTGCAAAGACCAAGTCAAGGAAATTTCTGCCCACGTTTTTTCTAGGAGGTTTACTGTTTCTGGTCTTACCTTCAATTCTTAAGCTCAATTTGAGTAAATTTTTGTGTATGTTGTAAGACAGAGTTCTTTTCTTCTGCTGTGACTGTCCAGTTTTCTCAACATCACTTACTGAAGAGACAGTCCTTTTCCCAGTGTATATCCTAGCCTCTTTTGTCATATATTAATTGGACATATAAGTGTGAGTTATTTCTGGGCTCTCTATTCCATTGATCTATGTGTCAGTTTTTGGTCAATACCATACTGCTTTGATTACTATAGCTTCATAATATAGTGTGAAATCAGGGAACATGATGCTTCCAGGTTTGTTCTTATTTCTCAAGATTGCTTTGGAGATTCGGGATGTTTTGTGCCTCCATACCAATTTTGGGATTCTTTGTCCTATTTCTAAGAAAAATGTTATTGGAATTTTTATGAGAATTGCATTGAATCTGTAGATTGTTTTGTGTAATATGGGCCTTCTAACAATGTTCATTCTTCCAATTCATTATTTTGGAATATTTTTTTCATTTGTTTATGTCTTCTTCAGCTTCTTTCATTGACATCTTCTAGTTTTCTGTATATGTCTTTCACTTCCTTGCTTAAATTTATTCCTAACTATTTTATCCTTTTTCATGTAATTGAATATTGGACTGTTTTCTTAATTTCTTTTCTAATATTTCAATGTTAGTGTATTAAACTTCAGATGTTTGTATATTGATTTTGTACCCTAAAAATTTACTGAATTAGTTTATTAGTTGTAAGTGTTTGGGGGCACAATCTTTAAGGTTTTCTATATATAAAATTATGTCATATACAAATAGTGACAATCTTATTTCTTTGTTTCCAATTTGAATGCCTTATATTTCTTTTTCTTCTATTTGCTCTGGTTAGGTCTTCTAATACTGTGTTGAATAAAAGTGATGTTGGTGGGCACTCTTGTCTTGTTCCTGATTTTAGAAGAAAAGTTTCAGCTTTTCACCATTAAGTATAATGTTAACTATAGGCTAGTCACATATGGTTTTTATTATGTTGAGGTACATTCTGTCTATACCCACTTTGTTAAGAATTTTTATCAAAAATAAGTTTTCAATTTTTTCAAATGCTTTTTCTACATATATTGAGATGATTATATTATTTTTATCCTTCAGTTTCTTACTTTGGTATATCATGCTGATTGATTTGTGAATGTTGAATGATCACTGGAATAAATCCCACTTGATCATGGTGTGTGATGTTTTTAATGTATTGCTGAATTCAGTTTGCTAATATTTTCTTTAGAATATTTTCACATGTTCAACAGAGATATGGGCCTTTAATTTTTTTTTTTTTTTTTTTCTTTCTTGTCTGCTTTTGCTGTCCTTGTAATAAGAGTTTAGGAGCATTTCCTCCTCTTCAGTTTTATGGAAGAGTTTGAGAAAGATAGGTATTAAATTTTCTTTGAATATTTGATAGAATAAACCAGTGAAATTCTCTGGTCCTAGACTTTTCTATGTTGAGAAGTTTTCAATTGCTAATTCACTCTCCCTACTCATTGTTCAAATTTTTTGTTGTGGTGAGATTTTTACATTCATATGTTTTCTTGATACTAATTAGTACCCTTTCTTTTCAACTTAAAAGTTCCTTTAACATTTCATGTAAGGCCAGTGTAGTGGTGATGATTTTTTTCCATTTTTGTTTGTCTGGAAAGCTCTTTCTCTTTCAATTCTGAATAATAACTTTTCTGAGTAGAGTATTCTTAGTAGGAAGTTTTTTTGTTTGTTTTTGTTTTTCCTTTCATCACTTTGAATACATCATGCCAATACTTCTGGCCTGAAGAGTTTCTGCTGAGAATATGGGGGGGGGGTCCCCTTGTACATAGCAAGTTGTTTTCCTCTTCTTCTTTTAAGAATTTTTTCTTTAACTGTCATTGCAATTATAATATGTTTTAGTGTGGGTCTCTTTACATTCATCTTCTTTGGAACTCTCTAGGCTTCCTGAATCTGGATTTCTGTTTCCTTCCCCAAGTTAGAGAAGTGTTCAGTCATTATTTCTTCAAATAAATTTTCTCTCTCTCTTCTCCTTCTGGGACTCCTATAATGTGAATATTACATTTCTTGATGTTACCCCATAGATCCCTTAAGAAATCTTCAATTTTTAAAAATTTTTATTATTATTATTTTGTGGGGTGCTGTGTTTAGGTAAGTTTCACTGTCCTGTCTTCCAGATCACTGATTCTTTCTGCTGCTTCATCTAGTCTTCTTTTAAACCCCTTTATTAATTTGTATTTTCTTTTCAGTTATTGTATTCTTCCACACTGTGACTTCTGTTTGATACTCTCTTATACTGTTTATCTTTTTGTTCAAGTTCTCACAATTTTCATTCATCTCCAAGGTTTGGTGGGATCTTTATGGGCAATTACTTTGATCTTTTTGTCAGGTAAATTACTTATCTACATTTTATTAAGGATTTTTTTCCCTAGGGTTTTACCTTGTTCTTTTGTGTGGAACATATTCTTCTGTATCATCATTTTGCTTCACTCTATTTCTATGTGTCAGGCAGAACTGTTATCTCTCTCAGTCATGAATGAGTGCCCTTGTGTAGGAAATGAACTTTACTGTTTAACCTTCTACCTCTTCATTGTCACTTGAACTTTTGTGATTGTCTAAGCAGACTGATTTATTCTTGATAGGTCCCAGTTGTTGAGGGTATGTCAAGGCCTGGGAATTTTCCAAAGGGAGAGGCCTCAGTCAGCACCTAGTTTCAGTCTGATTAGAAGCTAGACCCTCAGGCAACAGCTTTTAAAATATGCAAATAGGTACATATATACCATCCTGTTGCAATTGTAAAACGTGTTAGCCTCCAGACCAGGCAATCCAGAAGTGTCCTCTTGTTGACAGTTAGAAAAATCAGGACTCCAGTTGAGTGAGTGAGTTCCTTTCTGGGAGGTACCAGCAAGCTATAGTGAGGCCAAGGGGGAGTGTAAAAATGGCATCCCCCAACCTACCCTGAGAGTGCTTCTGTAGGCTCTAGATGTGTGGTAAAGCTGAAGCATGCCCGTCAGGCTGAAGTTCCAGCATGAGTAATTAGGCCTTTTTCACAGGGAGACTGGAGTGTATTTCAGCATACTGTGTGGTACCCTAAGATTGGCAGCCTGCCAAGGACTGTCCTTTCAATTGTTTCAGAACCCTGGGATTCAGAAACAAAATACTCCCGGTCACCAAAGCCAGGTTCTCAAGGACCATTCCCTGTGTGTGCTGCACAAGTCTGCCCAGCTTTTGTGAGGCCACAGGATTGGTAAGGGAATGGGGCACACCCACTGGCACTAACATATTAGGGAGAGAGTGAGAAACTGGTGCCCTGGCCCCTGAAGAGAGTGTCTCTATCCTTGTTTCTGGAGAGAGTGCCTACAGTTTCCTGCTCCTTTGGCAGATGTTTTAAGATTTACAAATGAGTCTCCTTCACATTGGTCTGGACACTTTTCAAACTGTTGCTTTTTCTCTGGGTCCTGGGGTGAGGGAGTCTACATGCAAGCTCTTTAAGAGTGGAATCTCCATTCTCTACACTGCTGTGGTTCTTCTGGACATAAACCCCATTGGTTTTCAAAGCCAGACTTTTAGAGACTCATTTCTTTGGTTCAGGACCCAAGGGTTGGGGTGCCTGATGTACGACATGGAACACTCATTCCTCAGGGAGATTATTTGTACTTGTGATATCGCTTCTGATTGTGGGTTGCTGAATCAGCTGTGAGATTTTTGGTGAGACTATGTCTCTGACTCTCCTGCCCATCTTGACGTGGCTGTTTTATCCTTTGCTATGCAGGGACTGTTCAGCTAGTTCCCAGTTATTTTTCAGAAAGAAGCAATCAATATGTAGCTGTAGATTTGTTGTGTTAGTGGGGGGAGATGAGTGCAGGTTCTTCCTACACCACCACATTGAACTGCCTCCTTCCACATTACCATTTTTGATGATCTCCTGTTCTTTAGCCATTTTTGATTCCCTCATATTACACATATGTATATTTTTATTTGATAATTTCAACGGCTGTCATTTTAGTTTGCAGTTCTAATTTTTCAGAATTTTGAATATAGATGATTTCTCAGTTATTCCCCATATCTTGGTAAAACTTATTTCTCAGCCATGAGAGATTTGTACATGACCCCCAGTGAATTAACCAGCACTTGTTATCACTCCAATAATAACTATTCTCTGTTTTAATTGTGGACAAAAATGTCACCTGTCATATCAGTAAACAGAGGATGGTAAAGCCATCAACCACTGCAGCCATCCACAAAGATGCACCCTGGAGGGGATTCAGAATGGAGAAAAAACACGATACTGGTCCTAGATAGTTAAGGTGCATATCAAAGGAATAACTTTTTTAATCCCAGACTCTTGTATCTTCCATACATAGCAAATTCATTAACTTGAGATGTCTGTTTTTTCTTTAATTAGTGGTAAACTTCTGATGTTTGAATACCTTTCTTTCCCCAAAAAACCCTCCTATATATACTGGCTCCTCTCCTAGCTCTTCAGAGCAGTCCCTCAGAACTATTTGAGAGGTTGTCTCCTGGGTTTAAGTCCTCAGTAAGTCCAAATAAAACACAATTCTCAATTTTATGTTGTGCATTTTTTTCAGTCAACATGGTTTCAAGTAATTTATTTCATTTTCCAGCAGGTTCAGGAATACAGTTAAACACATACCTTTAAAAACATTTTCCCCAAATTTTGGGGGTTTGTTTGAGCAAGTTTTACTCTACACCTATTTCACCACATTGTTAACAATTGTTCATTTAAATGGCATGTGTGAATTGCTTAGATCAACATTATGTAATTGATAGTTGCTATTACTAGCATTGATTTTAAATTAATATATTGGATAATATCATAATCCAATAACAGTGTGAGAATAAAATTTGCCAGACCATAGTAAAATGGTGTGGTGGACACAACTCATGATTAACAAAATCCTAGGTCTCCTCTTCTTCCCAGTGTATCTTTACTTGTCTTTAGTAATGACTACATAATTCCTTTCATCAGTGAATATGAGCATAAATGACATGTGTTATTTCTGGATAAAAGCATGTCAAAGGCAGTGGGACATTATCTATGTTTTCTTCCCTAAATCTGGAAATATATGTTAACATGAAGATTCCACAAGATTGAAACAACCTAGAATGTAGACCCATCACAAGAAAGACATCCACCTTTTAATTAATTTATTTATTTATTAGAAGTACGTGGGCCTCTCACTGTTGTGGCCTCTCCCATTGTGGAGCACAGGCTCCGGACATGCAGGTTCAGCGGCCATGGCTCACGGGCCCAGCTGCTCCGTGACATGTGGGATCTTCCCGGACCGGGGCACGAACCCGCGTCCCCTGCATCGGCAGGCGGACTCTCAACCACTGTGCCACCAGGGGAGCCCAACATCCACCTTTTAGAATTGCTTAGTCCCTCAGTGAATACTGGAAGAGTAAGAAATAAACTTTTATAATTGAAAGTTTCTGAGAGAGATAGAGATAGAAAGATATATAGAAAGGTATAGATATAAAGGTATCTGCATAATAAAGCCTAGCCTGACTGATACAGGCATTTTTTTTTTGTTTACTATGCGTTATGCTCATGATAAGTTAGTTTCTACATTTTTTAATATTTGCTGCATTATTCTACTGCTTTGTATGCTCTACTTATTCCTCTCTAATTAGATAAAGTATCCTTGGATCCAAGGGTCTTTTGAACACTTTTTTAAAGTTTTATTTACTTTTTATGAAAAAGGAAGACTTGACTTTTCTTACCATATAATTTTTAAATTCTTGGTAATATTGATAATGTATTCAAATACTTTTATTTCACCAAGTCACCCAGCCCAATTTGGTGTATGCAGTCTATTTTCAATAATTATTAGTAAATAAAAACATGCTTTATAATGAAAGAATAAATGTTGTCACTTCTTTGTACCAACTCCAAGAATGAGTTCAACCAGTGAAATGCTAGAAATATTAGAGTATAATGCATATAGTTTTTCTATTCCATAGAATATTAAAAACGTGTGTTGAACAACAATGTTAATGTATTTGTGAAAGGTTCAATTTAAAGGAAAAAATAAATTATTTGGATTAAAATGGTCATTTCAAATAATAATAATAATAAAACAGGTTGTGCTCATTTTTTGGCTGTTCATTCTCTCACTTCAAAATAATACTGACTGGTTTCAGTCCATACCCCAAAGCTATAACACATGTTTTATAACAGATGTTTTACTGCTTAGCACTTTGCAAAGCTCATCCATCCAAAATGCTATAATGTGCCCCCAACCCCAACCACTGCTGAAAATAAAACAGCAAGAATTGTAAAGTAACCCAAAAACAAACCCAGAAAAACTCATTTTGGAGCTTAGGAACTCTTTTGTTCTTAAGTTTCTCCAGATGATGTGCCTTCTTTTTTTAAATTAAACTTTGGTCTTAAAAACTAAGTACTGTGAAGTTTTGTTATTCTGCTTTTCCTTTGCACCAATGTATCCTACTCATCAGAAATCATGGCTCTGGATAATATTACTTGAACAGTATCATTACTTTGACCTTTGTAAATCATTTGATTAAGAATTATCCAAAAAGCTTTTCTAGAATTTTTAATATAATGGCAGAATATGGACACCAGAGAGGAAAATGTATTCTTACTTTATTATATGCTTTTGTAAAGATTAATTCTGACTCATATCTACCTGCCTTATAGTGTTAATCCATGCTTTTTAAGTACAAATGCTTCAAGTGTACAGACGGACAAAGTAGCCAGTCAATGGAAAAGAGAATGGTGGTACAATCATACAGGAATACAGTAACAATAGAGAGGATAACAAATAGAGAATATCAAATAAAGCCCACTCAAATTAAATTGCTTTGTTACAAGAAAACTCAGGCTTTGGTCTGCTTTTTGACATACTCTATTTAATACCTAGTTTAACTTCATATTACTTGTATATAATTTATAAAAAGATTCATATGGGAAAGAATTGTTTTCAGTGAAATCTTTTGGTGTGTGGTACTTCTATGTATGTAATGGAATACTCTGAAATATATAAGCACTTAATCCCAAGGCCTGTGTGTTGTTGCATCTATTCCTTCATGTCTGTTGCTTCAACCATACTTAATATCTAATGGACCCACAAACAGTATATTTCTATTTCCTTTTTCCCACTTTTGTCACTACCTCCTCTAAACATTAGCCTCTAAACAAAGTGAAAAACTTTCTAAGTTCCTGTGATCTCATCCTACATCCAAAGGACATTACTGTCATCTAAAAACAAACAGGACATTCTATGGAGAACAATTGATTGCACAGTTCTTTTAGGACAGGTTAAAGCAAGTTAATTTTATCATTATTTTAGAAGAGGTCAGAAGAGGCCAAACTATTTTTTAAAAATAATGACTGAATATTTTCTTCCTGACACTTGCTCCACTTTTGAAAGCCAGTGATTAGAAAAGAAGAGAGAAGGAAACACAGTAGCCACTGTTCTGTTTTGTCATGAAGTCATGGGGATATAACAGTTTTGTTCTTAAAACTAAGAGATTTGATCTTTATTCTAAAGTTGTGGATACTATGTTCTGGGAGCAAAGAGTCTCACAAGAAATGTTCAAATAATGCCTATTAGCCTGAAGATTGTTCCCATAAATTAGTGATCCTTAGAGTATTTGAATGTTTCCCTGTCTAAATGTGTGGTTTATATTCACCCAGTAACTCCCTATGAGAGCTTCTGTCATAATACATTATCTTCAATCAGTAACAATGTCCTCAAGGTTAACCTACATTAGGAACCCTGATAATTCTTTGTTTGTTCCTATGTTATTAAATAGAACCTAGGTACTTTATCATATCAGATAATTGAGATAGATCATCATTGCTTTGGTATATATGAGAGTTGCTAAACTACAGTAGATGGTAGAAACCCTCTGGAAAGTTAGTTCCTCATCAATACCTGAGAGTCACCTGAGCAGGCTATAGCTTAAGGGTGGGGAGGAAGGCTGATCATAAAGTACATAATTTCCTTTGAAGAGGACATTTAACATTAGAGGAACTGGGCTTCTCATGCTATATATAATGAGTGATCATCCACAAAGCACTCCTGTAAAAGACTCGGAGTAGAAAATATAATTCCTTCTTTGGGGCCTTTTATGAATCTGGAAATTTCCCAAAATGGTCTAATCATATAAGATCATAAAATTTCTCTAATATGCATTTGATTTCATGAGTGAGTTAAGATTTAAGAAGTAGCCATAGGAAATAAGAGACTATAAGAAATCCCTCGGTAATCATATTCATTTAATTTTGTTTCACATACAATAATGAGGTCCTGAAAGTTAGAATCTTCCTCCTTTCTCCTACCTTAGTCTTCCTCAGGGCCCCCAAATTGGGTCTATTTACACTCTCCATATTTGAATGAAATCATGTTAGAATACAGAGCATGAAACTGTGGTCTAACCAGTCACTGAGTTCCTTGTGCTCCCAAAGACCATGGCTGGCAACCTGGCCTGGGTTTCATTGCACCAGAACTACACCCCAAGCCCGTGTAGCCACAAAAGCCAGCACTCCTACATTTCCTCTACTTCAATTCACTAATACTTTTACCAGATCTACTTCTAAAAGAAAAGATGATTCACTGGAGGTCCCAGACTCCAGCTTATTTATCTTCCCTCATTGACAACGGGACCACAATAAAGCTGCTATTGCAAAAACTATGCTGTGGTGTTGCCTGATGAGAGACCAGGAAAGCATTGTTTGTTTTGGGTAGTGTAGACACAAATAAATGAAAATGAGATTTGAGGCTGTTGGGAGCTGCATGACTGAGACACAGACTGTGTGAGATAATTATTTTGTTTATTATGTTTGTTAATTATGAGATGACCCACTTGTGCAAAGTCCAAGTTTAAATGGTGATCTCGATAGAGGCTGGGTTGAGGGCAAGGTGGGTGAACATACAGTCAATCCTGATTATTTATGGATTCTGTATTTGAAGATTCTGTGTTCATGAATTCACCTACTCACTAAAATTTGTTTGTAACCCCCAAACCAGTACTTGCTTCACATTTGTGGTCATTTGTGGGCATGCACAGAGTGACAAAAAAATGTGGGTCATTCATCAGTACATCCCCAGGTGAGGGTGAACAAAGCAAGGCTTTGCTTTCTTATTCAGCTCTCATGTTTTAAACAAGTGTCTTTTTCACGGTGTATTTAGTGTCACAATTTTTTTTTTAACATTTTTGTATCTTTTGTTTGTGATTTCTCTGTTTAAAACAGCACCTAATTGTAGAACTGAAGTGTTGTCTAGAGTTCTGAAATGTGAGAAGGCTGTGATGTGCCTGCCTTACAGAGAAAATACATGTGTCAGATAAGCTTCATTTAGGCATGAGTTTTAGTGCAGTTGTCTGTGAATTCAATGTTAATGAATTAACAATATTTATTAAATAAAGTATCTCTACACACACATACACACAAACAAACTTATGTTTTGATTTATTGATGAAAATGTTGTGACCAGAGGCCCACAGGAACCTAACCACATATGGTTCAGTATTTGCTAATTCATTGTTTGCTGTACCTTTATGGGACAAAAGTACCATGAATAATGAAAATCAACTGTAAATTTTTGTTTAACTTCTGTGTTCAGAATTTTTGTGCTCAGCTTAGAAGTGAATATCTCTGTGGTACATTAAGACAGTGAGAATTTTCCTTTAAGCAGAATATTAGAGTTCTGGTCATGCTCTTAAATGCTTCATTCAACCCCCTTGATTGTGACTTGTATCCCATCATACCCTTCTCCTTTGTGAAAAATGATTCTGGACTTTGAACTGATGAAAATTTGTAGTAGGTACCTGACACATTTACTTCAGTGGCAGACAAATCTGCCCTTCCAGTTCTAGAGATATACTTAATACTGAAGGGGAGAAGTCCAGCTCAAAGCTCAAGATGATTCTTTTTTTTTTTTTTGTCCTTTAAGGCAGAGTCAAGAAACTCTCAAGATGATCAGGTTCTTGTTGTTTCTAAATATACCCTAAGCTAGGAGGATAACCACTCTAGTCACAGATGTCTTTACGTGATCATTTCCTTTTTTTCCTGGAAATTATAGGGCTTCATGTGAAAGAACCAAAATTTCACCATAATTTTTGCTGACTTCAAACTTGGTCTGCTTTTAGGAGTGAGAGAAATTTGGAGTTAGTAGTGAGCTCGATAAAGACAGGTTTGCAAATCTATCTATATAAATACCATTTCTTCTAGAGGCTTGGGCTAGCCAGAATTCTGACACAAAGCCTTGCAATAAAGTTGCAAAATATCCACTTGGAATCTTGGAGTAACTAATTCATTGTAATAACATGATTTTCATAAAATTATGTAAAAAACTCATTTTATGGTTGTCAGGGGAAATAACTACCCAGATAAATAGGCATGAAAGTACCATAACTACAGCATAGAAAGCCAATTCAAAATTGGGCCCCATCCCCAATCTCCTAATTGGCATTATTATAGTATCATAGGAATGAAAGAAGTTCTGTTAGCTATAGTTTTAGGTTTGGCTGACTGTTCTGTAAGATAGTACCCTATATGTATTCTTCCTTAGAGATTGTGCTGTATTTTGCTGTAGTAGAAAACATTTTTGCATTGATTCATATGTAAATTTGATGTACTTAGGCAAATATTTAGGCAAGATTTCTGTTATTTAATTCTCATAAGTCTTTCTAGCACTTATTTCATGGAAGAACGTCTTTTTATTAATTAAGTGTCATGTTTTACAGTATTTTTAAATGTAAGTTTTCCCTTTGTCAGGGCTTCTTATCATGTGATACTATATTCTCAAATAAATGGAAATAAGATATAACACTTTGTTTATAATTATTTTCTAAACGGAAAAGACAGTAACAACATTTACAGGTTCTCAGAGTCTGAAAAGTGTGTGAGTGTATGTAAGTAATTACTTCAAACCCTTAGGATACAAATTATTTTTATTAAAAATTGTGTATTTTAATAAACATCTTCATGTGTACATGAGATTATATACAAATATATGAAAAAAACTGAAATGTAATGTTGAAGTTAGAACAAAGAGAAATTTATATAAATATATTGCTGTGCATATATACACACACAAATGAACACAATTAAATATTGGAGACTAACATAATCCTCTAAACGAGGGTTCCAACAGTGAATAACCCTCACAACTACTTTCTTTAAAACAGAATTATATATTCCCTCTTTTCCAGGAATACCCAAACATGGAAAGAATGTTCCACAAGAAGATCATGGAACAAAACTGCCAGTAAGTTTCATTGTCCTAGGGACATGGTGATGATAATTCAAAATATGGCAGAAAATTAATGATTCCCTTTGTCTATTTGCCATTATAACCTGATTGACAGTGAAAGAGGCATAATTCAAATGCAGCTGGTGGGATGAGGAATTGTGTTTTACCTTATGTACGTGTGGGAGATATTCCTAATCCAAGAAAACTTGAGTGATGAAGATGAAATGTCTTTCTGTTGACAAGTGTATGGGTGCTATATGTATATGTCTTTCAGCTTATCCTGATCATGTCCAATCTGGAAAATGAGAAAAATGTAGTGCACATCATTAACATATTCAAGTATTTAATATTATACTGAACTCCCAACATCTACCAAGCACTGTATATAATGCATACTGTCTGCCTTGTTTTCTCAGTAGAAACTAGACTAGGGAGTGAAGTGTGGGGGGAACTGGTAGAACCACAGCCCAGTTTAGGACAGCTCACCTAAGGACAATAGACACAGCCAGAGCCTTTATTTATTTATTTTAATTACTTTTCTCTTCCTCCTATTAAATACCTCCCCCTTTGTTCTTAATTCGAAAGCATCCTCATCCCCATTTAATTACTGCTTTTGATTGACAAGAGCAGAGGACGGGGAAAAAAAAGAAAGCTGTCTCCTTCATGTCCTATTTGACACAATATAATGAATGTGTGATGGCTAGTTTATTCTTTCCTTGACAACTTAAATATTTGAAGATGAAATGTGGAATTTAAGAGCATAATGCCAGAGAGCAGAGAGAGAGAAAGAAAAAAAAAAAAAAGAAGAAGAAAGGAAGTTAATTGGACTAGGAACCAAATATAATACTCATTTGTGCATTTGTCTAATAGTTTAATAACTGCCAATTTGGTGCAGGGATTCTGTGTAATTGTAATAAGAATTTCATCTTGAGCTCTTCCCAGGCAAGAAAGAGTCAGCAAATAGACTGTGTCCACGGGATGCCCTGGTCTTATATTTTATTATGTTTACTTTATAATCCCATCATCCTCATGCCACCAGCATGTTTGAGGGGTAGTGAAGGCAGAAGTGGCTGCTCCCTCTCGTCCCCCTGTCTTTCAGAGCTACCCTAAGGTGCTTAAGAATGACAGTATAAGAATATCTGTGCAGATGAGCCTGTAGATTTGGGGAATTGGCTGATTATAGACAGGGATTCTTTTGGTAGACTTAATTCCTTTAGCAAGGGTGAAGTACCATCTGTGGGGATTCCTGTCATGTATAAGGAAGTTAGTCATGCTCTCTGTGGAGTTGAGTTTCTTGAATTTTAATGAAACCCATGTCAATCTGTCTCCTCTATACACTAGTGTTAAAATCAGTGGTCAGCTACTCAACAATCACAACAGTAAATCACTGCAGATAAACCAACCAGGACAGCTCTGAAGAATTTAAAGCTGTGTTCCCCTTCAGCCCCCCTTCACAACTAGGATGCTGAAAGAATACATAATGAACTTGTGGTATTTCTGTTTTAAAGGGACAGCCTTGTGTTCAAATCAGGAATCTAGATTAAAAAAATATATCCTTCTTCATTGGGAAGTTTTTCTTCTCTGTTATTTTTTGTGTTCCTTTTCATAGATCTGTCATGGATTCTAGGGCTTTTGTATAGGTTTGTGTAGTAAAGCTGTACTCATACAAAATGCTTGGAGAGAAATGCTGATTCTAACCAAAGAAAATGAACTGTTATGCAGAAATTAAGAGAAAATGATGTGTGTGCCACCTGAATATAAATTAACTGTGAATGATGTAACTGAGGGAAGCAGGTGGCAGTTCTATATGAGATATTTACAATTAGCTGTATGCACCACTCTGAGAGCACAGGGTAGGAAATATCTTACCCAGATTGGATTGGCTCCCAGTAGGTTATAATAGCATTACAGACTTCAATGCAACTTTAAAATTCTGCAATGTGTCACTACCATCTCAAAGACAAGGTCGCTGGAAAGTAACTTTCATTGTCACTTGGTTTGAATGTATAAGCCAAAAATTTTTCTATGGGGAGGACTGACAGAGCAAGTTGGAACTGAAAGTTCTTTCTGGCAGAACAGTTCTGGCACAAAATGAAACTCTAACTGGTTTCTTAATGGGAAAGCTAAAACCTCCCTTCCATTTTTCTTCTTGTTTGAGTTAGTAGCTGGAATTATTGGATGGCTGTTTTCACAGATCTATTATCTCCATTCAGCGTTATGTTTCCCTTTGTTTGGTTCTTCTTCTTGTTGGTAAAGGTATGTGCCATGATAGCAGGCTGGCAATTTTATATTTTGCATCAAAACTGGTACCCTCCATTTAAATTATAGTGTAGTTTCTTCTGGGCTCCTTACTTAGTGTAAGGGCGTTAAGGGCATTAATGTGTAGATATATGTGCTAACCCACAAACCCACATTAAATCTCCATTTAAAACATTGTCTAGCTTGCTTTCAAATTAACATGTGGATGTATGTTAAGTTTTCTTTGTATTTTTCATGGCTTCATCCATTTACTATTATTTGACATTTAAATGTGACAGAAATTAAATCAATGCAAATGTCTTAATATATAGAAAAAAAATTATTGAAAGAAACATACACTTTTTTTGAGAAGTAAAGAGACATCTCTGTATTTTGTTGTTGCTGTCTTTTTGGTTTTGTTTTGCTTTGTTTTTAAAAGTGTCTTGGATTTACTTCTTAGCATTTGCTGCCTGATCTTGTCTAAAACCTTCTTAACTTATTCAGTGGAGGGCCTATATTAGTTACTCAACAAAGGAATTTGATTCATAATTATATAGTGTATTAGCTATTACATAAAAACTCAATTCTTTATTTTGATTGCAAACTCAGTTTTATGGAAATCCTCATTTCCACCTTGTAAGCCAGCAGTCTGAAAATACTATACTGTCAGTAGTCATTTGTTTATTAATTAATTTAGTTATTTATTTCAATAAATATTTAGTGAGCATACACTATGTGATCATTAGAGCTCTAAGCTCTGGCAGGATGATGGAGAACAAGACAGTTATGTCTTTCCTCTCTCAAAGTGTTACAATCTAGAAAATACCATCTATAAATGATCCAAATGGATCAATGTCCTTAATGCAGATTTCAGTATTCCATCCACATTTTGGCCAGATCTCCCCTTCCACACTGTTGCACTTATTCCTCTAGTTGCTGGAACTGTTAGCAGCTGATTACTCATATTTAGATTCTCTCCAGAACACTCCATCAAAGCAAGCTTCCTTCAATTTTACATTGCCTCTGTGAGACATCCCTCATCCATTGAATAGTGGATGTAAGATTCAAAGACCTGGACTTCTTTCCCCAAGGTGAGACTCTTCTGAAGGCCCCACCATCAACAGGGCTCCAATGAGGTGAGCTAAGGCCTTTGTTGCAAGGTCATTACAGTTCAATTTCTCCCTCTGCCTAATCCTACCTCTCTCAATCTCATGAAAGAGAAGTACCCATATAGTCATCCCCAGTAAAGTTTGTGGATGCAAATTGCCACCTTAAATTCTGTTTCTTGTGGAAGCCAACTTAAGTTAAGGCCTTGGTAGTAACCAGTGATAAAGTGTAGTATATGAATTCCTAAGGGTAACCTGATCTTGGACCAGGAGTATGGAGAACAAAGCAAACTGAGTGGCATTTGGAATATGAAGAGGTACATGAAAGTCCAAATTTGGGTCCCCTCTCATTTTCTATTAATCCCAAAACAAATAGAATAAAATAATAAGGAATTTACCTCAGTTTTCCCCTCTAAAGTTTTTACTTAAATGTCCACACTAAAGAATTAGCAGGAATTCTACACTGGCTTTCAAAGAATGTCTCCTCAACGTCTATTGCTTATCAGAATATTTCCTATTCCATAGCAATTTCAACTATCATGAAAGTCACAAAATATCTATACTCTCTGCCAAACAATTAACTTTTTATTTTATATTCTATTTTATTTTGTGTTTTTATTGTATATACAGGTGCTTGTCTTTTCTTCCAGTTTATATTTTTTGCAACCTCTCTGAGGACAGGTGCCATATTTTTCAACTCCTATCTCCTCCACACTGCTCATCACTTCCAGCATTTGGCAGGGTGTAGAATATATAATAATATCTGAACACTTAAGAGTTATTAAAGAAGAGAAACTAAGTCAATGCATTTCTTTTTAGAAGCTTTGAAAATTATTTGGAAAATCAAAACCAGTCCATTAAAGTTGAACGTTAGCTCTTCCCTCTGCTCTTGCTTACATTTGGCTGATAAACATTAAGAATGCAGTCTTGCAATTATAAGTTATTAAATTGAGTTATGATATTGTCTACTAATAACTACATATAAATATTAAAAATAAACAATAGAGACTCAAAAATGAATCAAAGCCATTGAAGAGCATGGTACCTAATTATTACTATTGATATAATATAGTAGAAATTAAAATTGTCTATAAAACAAAAATAATCCAAATATATTGTTCCCTTCATTAAACATGACTGTGCCATCTACTTGAAGTTAATAATAACCTCTACAATAATATTTATTGTGGATTTTTTTTCACTACAGCTTCTAGTTTTTCAAAATGTTGCTCTCTGTGCCTTGTCATCTCCATACAGACTTTTATTTTTTTGTAGTTGTTATTGCTGTTTTAACTGTTGCTGTGATTTTTTTCACTACTTTGTTTGTTTGTTTGTTTGTTTTGCTAATAGTGTAGAGAGGCTGGACTTCTGCAGTTTCTGAATACTCCTCATTTTCAGGAAGGAAATTCATTTCACACAGAACCTATTTCTCAAGTTGGCTGGAGTGTCATTTGATCAGTTGGATACAGTCAAATATCATCAAGATCCCTTTTCCCTCTCTGATATAATAAATGGGGTGATTTCTTTCTCATTTTATTTTGGAAATCTCAGTAAAAATTAATCAAACATGTTTTACTAAACCCCAGTTGTTAAGCCCCGCAATTGATATATTCATTGCCTCTGTTTAAAAGGGTGGGTTGGATAGGGCAGAAGGAGTATGCATTCTTTTTATAATGCACATAGATAGATGGTAAGAATTTCAATTACAGTACTTGCATCCATGACTTTATTTTTAAGATTGAATTTGGCACCCCATGATTGCTTATTTATTATTCATAAAGTATATGTTACTTTGATTTTATACGTTAATGGTCTTCTCAGCAACAATGATATCACATCCAAGCCACTTTCTCTGTTATTACTGACATCCAAGAGAGACTACTTTAAGATGTTTTAGATATCACCATTTTCAAAATATTGTAGTGTCAATCCAAAAGAATAAAAATATTATTTTATTAAAAATATAGAAAAAAATCAATTTTACCCCATTGATTAAAATATTTAAATATGAAATATTAGAAAGTATAGAAATATACTTAGAAAAAAAACCCTGGTGAAATATATCAAAATGTATTTAGGCATTTTATTATAGCAATTTACAAAGGCAACCACATATATATATATATATATATATATATATATATACTTTGCTCTCTCTGTATATACTATATATTATATGTATATTTTAAGTTCGAAATAATGGCTTTATAACTTTTCCACCAAGACTCAAATAAAATCTTCATTTTTATGATCTAGTTCCAATTAAAAACCATCATTATTTCCTCAGCATGGACAATTGAACTCAATTTTCTATTTTGTTTACATTTTCAGGATCTACTATAGTACTCAGTCCACAGGAGGCATTCTGTAAATCCATGTTATTAATAAATTAATAATGCAAATATTAAATGGTATTATGTTATCATAAACAAATAGAATATAAGTTAATCCTTCTCAACTTTCTCTTGTTTTCTTCCAGCTTTCCCACTTTTTTTCCTAGTTCCAGTTTTCAATTCAATCCCTAGAGTAACAAAGAGAAACCAATATGTCTTGTCATACCCATGATGTGAATTGATTATTGTGAAGAACCAGAATTATAATTAATATTCAGTGAAAAATCCCATCTCAACCAAAACTAAGTATTGAATGAGCCAAAGTAATTGCTGCTGTGGTAGAATACAGAAATGAGAAGTCAAGATTTCTGATTCCAAGGGCTTGTCATGTCAAAAGGAGATAGATAGACATTTATCCTTCTATCTCTAATATGTGCTAAAATTTAGATATCAAGTTTTATATGCTATTGCCTAATAAATAAGCACTTACATATTATTTCAGAAGAATAAACATCTCTTTGGAATTTACAATCCAGGATAGAAGATTGCTTACATAAAATATCCTGCATGTCTGTCATATGCTATATAATGTAAAGTGAAGGTTTTCTGCCTTAATTATTTTCCTTACCTAATGAGCAGTATAAGGTCAACAGTTCATGAAACACTTCTTCCTGATGCGCAATTCAAGTGGGACCTTGATGATGTAAATTTACTTTCTTGCACTAAATATCATATTCAAGTCAGCCAACCCATATAAAACAAATAAACAATTAGTCTTGAGGATCTTCTCTCCTTCAGTATATCCCAGAAGGAAAATAGAAAGTAATATGTCCTCTGACATGTCAACCTTCTTCTTCTAATATTTCCTGTACACAGTGGGTGTCTCTCCTGCTCAAGGACCGTGCTCTCTGCAGGCTCAATCCAATCACACAGTCTCACACCCAGAGCTCAGCTTTTGACTGCAACATAGTAGATAAAAGATTCCACTTTCGGGCTTCCCTGGTGGCGCAGTGGTTGAGAGTCTGCCTGCTGATGTAGGGGACACGGGTTCGTGCCCCGGTCCGGGAAGATCCCACATGCCGCGGAGCGGCTGGGCCCGTGAGCCATGGCCGCTGAGCCTGCGCGTCCGGAGCCTGTGCTCCGCAACGGGAGAGGCCACAACAGTGAGAGGCCCGCGTACTGCAAAAAAAAAAGAAAGATTCCACTTTCACTCCCAGAGTTTATACTAAGGGTGAATTTGGGGTAATTTCCTTTCAAATTCATTTCTCTTCTAAAACTTTTCTTCACTCTTTTCTCAACAACAACAAGAAAAATATACTTAAAGCCTCAGGTTAGACCACTGAACACAATTTTCTATTTTGTTTAAATCTCCTTCAGGATCTACAGTTCTAGACCTATAGAAAATGCTCTGTGAATCCTAGGTAGATGTAACTGGGTTAATAATCACCCACTAGTTAATTTACCTGAAATGAAAATGGGGAGGTGAATGTCAGAAAGGTAAGCATTTAATGAAGATTTGGTGTCACTAAATTCCATCCACAAAGTCCAGCATGGCTGAAATTTAGTAACTCTCAATACCAATGTTACCTTCTTTACCTTTTTGTCAAAGAGGTCAGTGACCTTGTTTTTCTTCATTATCAGCACTTCCTTAAATGTTTGGTTGTCTTAATTTCAATTTCAAAAGAAGCTCACAAGCTAAAATTCCTCTTTGGCTATTAGAGAAAGTTAAAAACAAGCCAAATAAAGCTACCCAAAACAAAACAAACCCTAAAGTGCCAGAGAGCAATGTTTATAAGTTTTCAAATAGAAACTGAAAAACACCAATAAAGTTTGGATTTAGCTCAAATGTACCATCAATCTCAGGAAGCTCTCACCCACCCCTACCCCTTTCTAATGATCCATTTGTCTTGTCCCCCTGGAAGATCTATAGAGAAAATTACCAGGGCAGAATGTAGATCCAATTGCACATCCTGCTACAGGAGAAACGATTCCTGTTCTCATCACTGGGATCAATAATTTGCTAACACAGTATTAGCAAGAGCAACAAGTACACCAGGTTAAAGAAGTTTTACACTGAATAATGACGGCCTAGGAAAGGGAAAAGCTGAGCCAGTAAATCCTGGCAGCCTTTTACTATTGAGAGAGCACATGCCAGTGAATCAATAGTGGCTCTGGTGAGCCTGGGCTGTAAAGATGTTTTATTGTTCTGCCTAAGTACATTGGCAGAGATGTTCCTCTTAATATCTGTATACTGGGACCACTGGGGTTCAGGCCTGCCCTATTAACAAAAGCATTTCCTCCTCCAAAGAATGGGTGTCCCTTCCAGGGGAGGGCTACATCATATCTATAAAAACTCCAAGAAAAAAGAAAAGGGCTGGGGATGAGAAGAATGATAAGGGACGCCCCAGAGAAAGACTGGAAAGATACCCAGAGCTAGAAAATGCCACTTTACATCAACTGATTAAAAAAATAATAATAATAATCAAGACACCTTCCACTTAGATGTCTTCCTGAGTCATTAGTTACATCTGTATTGCTAGAGACAGAGACTGTTAAAATCAATTGTGTTTCTTGGTTGTCCTCTAGGACAAATAAGTCATTTCTTGATAAGAAAATGACATTTTGGAACAGTGATTTGATTTGCCCAAAATCATCAAATGTGAAAGAGCCGAGGCAGGGATAGAATCTCCAGTGTTGTTCACTAGGCTGGAGTGGTCTTCCCACTGCTGCCAGCAGTAATCTACAACTTATGTCCCTTTGGATAGTCTTGTAGTTAAGGAAGGAATCTGTTCATCTAATGTCTGGCTCTGTGCTTTTTAGTCACACAGAGAAATTGTACTTTCTGTTCCCATCGTGGTCAGACAGGCCATGGGACAAGTTCTGTTAATGAATTGTGAGTAGATGTCCTTCTTATCCTGGAGCAGTTACTTGTTGACTAAATATTTGACCTGAAAACACAGCTAAGAGAAAAGAGACAGAAAAGGTGTCTCTACCATGGAAAGCTGAGAGACTCACAGGAGCCCACAATTAATTAAGGGAAAATCAGGCATATAGCTGATAATATAGGGAAAAAAATCTTAAAATATGCCTAGGGAAAAACAAGCTAAGGGTGTGGCTAATGTCACATGAAGTTTACTGCAGTTAAATAGATGAGAAAACAACTCAGTTTCTCAGAGAGTTGTATTTACAAAAGAACCATGAGGCTGGACTGAAAACCCCACCAACTGTTTAAGATTTAAAGCAACTCTTGGGCTCCCAACCTCTGAATAATGTAGAATTTCATGGGCTTACTTCAGGTGTTGTGTGTGAATGAAGGAGAAGGGAGGGCCTCCCTAGTGGAGCCGAGGGCCGTGGAGAACAGTGGTGTGAGTGCTATTCCAGGGGTTAATCAACAAACACAGAGTAGGGCCCGTGATACATCTGCCAGGAAGATTTGAGAATTGCTGCAGACCAGAGACAGCTTTGTGGATTTGTGGATCATTTCTGTGATTACGTCCTCCCTTTTTCATTAAAAGTTGGGAGACAGAAGAAGCAATTAACTATGCTTTCAAAAACAGAGATTTCCTAATCAAAAGGGCTTCAGGTGAACCTGATTAAAGACTTCCAATATGTAACACCTTGATGTACTATTAATGTCACGTTCCTTAAGATCCTTAAATGAGACCTTTTGGGTGGTCTCCCTTAGGGAAAGAATAAATATATTTTGTGAACAGAAGGGTAAACTTTGATTATTATTAATACTGTTTATCAAGTGTTTCCAGCTCTCTGCCATTTGAGCATATGTTTAAATTATATTTCCTGGATTCTTTGAAGTTGGATAAGGCCATGTTCCTAGTCAATGAGCTTTGAGCAGCTGTGATGTTTGTTACTTCTGAGCAAGTCCATTTAATTGATAATTCCAAAAGCTCCAGAACTCTCTTTCCCTTGGCTGTCTTAGAAGTAGTGGCTGCTTAATAGATGGGACACCACAGTGAGGAATTGTAAGGAAGGACCTAGTCAATACATAATGGACCTGTGGATAAGAAAGCATAAACATACCTTGGTAAAAGCCTTTACAATATGAGGATTTTAGCTACTTCAGCATAATCTAGCCTATTCTGACTGGTAGAGAATCTCTGTCATCACTTTCTCTTGCATATTTAATATATATAAACCAGTGCTGTGCTTGAAGTAGGAGGTTATCATAAAAATAATAAATAAACACATAAATAAAAGTATAAAAGAAAAATATTTTAAAGGGATTATTATTTTACCTACTTCTCCTTCTAAGATTTTTTTCTCAATATTATGTTCTGAGACTGAAAACCTGAATAATTATAGAGACTTGTGCAAACCCTGACATTTTGCAATTAAAAGTACATAGTTATCCAATGTTCCTATAATAGTTCATAATTTTCAGAAGATTTTACGATGGCCTCTTCAAATGACTCCAGAAGTAGATATTCTCAACCAGCAACCAAAATGGTTTCTATTACATGCATTGGGTTTTAAAGGGCACTATTAGCTGGAAATATTCCCTCACAGCTCATCATGTCATTTGAATGGTATCCTTAAAAGTTATTTCTTCAAGTTGTCTTTTCTAATTTTAGACCAAGCTTATAAAATGGCATCCAGACATTGGCCACTTGATAGGTTTTAGAGATTTAGGGATTCAATTCTTCCCTCACCTTGGGAATTGGATTTACAGGGTCTTCATTTTATGTACATATTTAGAGTTTATTTAATAACTAAAGGACAGTGCTTAGGGATCTACTGTCGCTTTGAATCCTATGAGCTGGCACTTCCTGGAAAGAGGAACTACAGTTATAAAGGTAATGAGCCTTCACATTGGTAGCCAGAGAATATTTATGTAAAGTCCTTCTCCTATTTGTTCTTCTAATGTGCCTACATTATACCATTGCCTGAGAAAAGTGGTTATTTAAAAAACAGTATTTTCCAAAGTAATCTACCTTCATCAGAGCACACCACCTGCACATTTCAGAAACAGGGAAATTTAAACTATATTCAATAGTACATGGTTTTTCAGAGTCCAGCCAAATGAAATAAGTGTCTGGCAAAAACAGCTCTGTTCTCAAATGAATCTCATTGGAAGCATCCAACACTCAAGTTAATTAATATTGGAGAAGACTTCATGGGGAAATGTTTTCTCTTATCAATCTCTTGTTCTTTATCTGTGGGAATAACTTACTATAAGTGGAGTTGCAAAATGCTACAAACTGTTCTTTAAATCCACCTAAAAAGGCAGGAACTGATTATTATCATGTGCCAACAAATGGAACAGAGTGAATTTCCCAAGCAAAGATACATCCAATCTTACAGAATAAAAGAAGATTAGAGATGGAGGGAGTTTCAAGTAGCATCCCATCATTTTGCAGCAGAGGAAACTGAGGTCCAGGTAGCAAAGTACTCAATTTCATAGAGATATTATTATCAGAAGAGGCACTGTTGGTACCAAAAGATACTGACTCCCTTTCTAATATTTCACTCAGAAAGTCCAAATCACTGACATTCACATGTCTAAAGCAGTCAGTAAAAATTATATCATTCTATAACTTTGCTCATCAGCTCTTCCTGTAATAAATATGCAAAATGCTAAAATAAATAAATCTAAAGTCATATCTTTATACATATCAACTAAATCACAACTATTTCTTCATTTTTAATAATTTATTTATTTAATTTATTTTGGGCTTCATTGGGTCTTCATTGCTGCACACGGGCTTTCTCTAGTTGCGGTAAGCAGGGGTTACTCTTTGTTGCAGTGCGTGGGCTTCTTACAGCAGTGGCTTCTCTTGTTGTGGAGCACAGGCTCTAGGCACTCAGCTTTCAGTAGTTGTGGCACACGGGCTCAGTAATACTGGTTCGCAGGCTCTAGAGTGCAGGCTCAGTAGTTGTGACGCACGCGCTTAGTTGCTCTGCGACATGTGGAATCTTCTTGGACCAGGGCTTGAACCCGTGTCCCCTGCATTGGCAGGCGGATTCTTAACCACTGCTCCACCAGGGAAGTCCAATCACAGCTCCTTCAATGCCTTTGCTCAATGGTTTTTCAGATTAGTCATTATGCTCCAAGGTTCCTCTAAGGTACCTCATCAATAAGATGGCCATATAATTTATTGCACAAAGTGGTTCACTTTTGAGAGTGAAATAGGTCACTGTGTATAAATTCTCCTGGCCATAGGCATCTGGGCAAATCGGTTTATAAAGTCACTTTGTGCATTGTCTGTCAGAGTAAAGGAGGCTGACTCTGAGCACAGAGGGAACAGCTGGGGGATAGTGCACCTCCATTCTCTGACTCAGAGGAGATCTGCTTTTCCAGCTTATGGAGCTGCAATGCATAGTTTCATTCAAAAAAGAAGTTTTCTGTAATAATAACAAAAAGATTTGAAAACGTCTGCTTTGAATGAAGCACCTTCATTTGGGTACCCAACACAGTCATAAAATTAACCAACACCCATCCATGAGTTCTTCATAAAACAAGTCTTCCTTGAATGACATAATGGTCAGAAAATTAGTGATTTACTGGTATCAGTCCACTCTCTTCAGGACTTGTCTTTTTCTTACTCCTAAATCGATAGTACCTCAAACCTACACATTTTGTCTTATCTGGGATGCAAAGTGAGAGCTCAGGACAAAGAGAAGGTCAACCTCCTCCTTACTTCCTTCTAAGTCACATTTAAATCAATAAAAAATATCATCAAAGCAAGAGAAGGATAAGGGGGCAAAAATGGAGTAAGGGTAATAGGTTTCCAATCTTTAATCATGTAAGCTATTCTTTAAAAAAAATGCTAGAAAGAACAGGTTATGTTTTGTACCCAGAATGACTTTCTCAGGTGTCTTACTTTCTTTGTGAACTCCAGAGTAGCCTCCAGTTTTCTGAAGGAATTGGAGAGAAGAAGAAACATATTATTAAATTTTATTTCCCAGTCTCCCAGGTGAAGGTCAAGAACATAGTGTAAGGGGCTGAAGGACTGGGGATGAGTTTATATTTTGGATTTAAATAAATATCAACACTTTTTGGGGGAGAATGAGTGTGTTCTCCGAACTTCTGTTAGCATGTTTTTCTATCCTTGAAACATTATTCCCTTGCTTCAGTATACCTTTGATAACCACATGTTCTCAATTCTTCTGAACAATTTTTAGCTTTGTACATTGTACCCAAAGTACTCTCCGGTTCCATATATCCATGACTAGCCAACTGAGATTAAATGGGTATCATTTTTTTTCCATTTTTCCTACTCATGTTCATAATTCATAATTCCCTGGAGGTCATCAGAATAAGTCAAAGTGAAGTGCTTTATAAAACAAGCCAACATATTTTAATGATGTAAACAGCCTGAAAATGCTACTTAAAGACTCCCAAATCTAACTTATTCAATAAGTTTTGTTTTTATCATTTAGAACATTTCCTCAACTATTTATTCTGCCTTAAACATCCATTAGACAATACAACAAAATATTTAACTTCTATGTGCCTAGAACTATCCACTTACTGAGGTACAAAAAAAAAAAAAATGTGTGATGTCTAATCTCTAGAAATTAACAAACCAATAATGGGGACTAAATAAACTCAGTAATGGTGCCTTGCAATATCCAATTAATTCACGAAATATAAGGTAAACAAATAATGATTGTCTCAGGAGTTATCAAGAGGGAATCAATGAAGGCAGCAATAAATTGGGAAGCCTTTATCTTTGAGGTTATATACCGAAGCTGAACTTCAAAGTTTAACAAAGTTCAGATAAAGAGAGGCTAACATATGGCAAATACTGCTGGGTATCAAGTTAATTATTACTCTCCCTTCCTTCAAAACAGAATGCAAACTGCCGTTTTCAGCATTATTACCAGAAAAATAAACCATAGTTTCTAGTTTTCCTTAATTTTGATGATGAGAATGAAGGGCATGTGACATAAATGTAACCAACAAGATGTAAATGGAAAATCTATTGGATAATTTTGTCTTCCCTGGTATAAATTCTATTGACTTTTTTATGGCTTTCTTATTCTTGCCTGAAATGTCTAAATGACACTAGAGGTGGAACAGCTAATTTATGATTAGAAAGAGACTACTCAGTTAAAAGCTATATTCTTCAGATGGCAGAGAAGGAAATAGAAGTAGCTACTTTATGGATCTTTTCAAACAACTGTACTAACCTTAACTTTCCCACTTCCAAGGTTCTAGTTGAAGGAGTAAAATAAAACTTCTATTTCATTAAGTCACGGTATTTGTGTTTGTGTTCCATGCAGCCAAACATGATATTTCACTGCTAACAAGGGGATTAGAATGTTCCAAATGAGAACAGAAATGAGCTTTGATATATGGAATATAGAAAAAGGAACTGACCAGAATGAAGCCAAACATTCCTGTGAGGGTCATGTCTGTGGACAGAAAACTATGACATCAATTTTATTCAAAGAAAGTACTGCAGCTGGAACTACTCTCCATTTTCAAATGTGTGCTTTGGCCATATTAATGTCTGTGATTTACTTCTGCTGAAATAATCTATCCCATGTAAAATCCTAAAGGAGAAAAAATGCACTTCAAAAAATGGTTATTCTTTTCCTTTTCTTGATTTTAACATGTTTATCATGAAAGTCAAAATCCCCCCTCTCCCCCCAAAATCTTTATTTTTCTTTTCTGTGACTTTATTTCTGGGCTCTCTACTTTTAATTCTGTTTTTAATTCCAATATCATATTGTTTTTATTACTACAGCATTGTAATATAGTTTGAAATAAGGGAGCATGATGCCTCCAGCTTTATTCTTCTTTCTCAAGATTGCTTTGGCTCTTCAGAGCTTTTGTGGCTCCATACAAATTTTTGGATTATTTGTTCTATTTCTGTGAAAAATGTCATTGGAATTTTGATAAGGATTTCATTGAATATGTAGATTGTGTTGGGTAATATGGACATTTTAACAATATTAATTCTTCCAATCCATAAGCACAGAATATCTTTATATTTATTTGTGTCTTCTTCAATTTCTTTCATTAGGGTCTCATTGTTTTCAATACACAGATTTTTTACCTTCTTGGTTAAATTTATTCCTAGATATTTTATTCTTTTTGATATAATTGTCAATTGGATTTTTTTCTTAATTCCTTTTTCTGATAGTTCATTATTAGCATACAGAAATGCAAAATACTTTTTTGTATTGATTTTGTATCCTATAACTTTACTTAATTCATTTATTAGTTTTAACAGGTTTTCAGAGATTCTTTAGAATTTCTATATTTAATATTGTCATCTGAAAATAGTGACAGTTTTACTTTTTCCTTTCAAATCTGGATGCCTTTTATTTCTTTTTTTCTGCCTAATTCTCCAGTTAGGACTCCCAATAATATGTTGAATAAAAGTGGTGAGCATGGGCATCCTGTTTCCTGATTTTAGAGGAAAAACTCTCAGCTTTTCACCATTGAGTATAATGTTAGCTGTGGGCTTGTCATATATGGCCTTTATTATGTTGAGGTATGTTCTAACTATACCCACTTTGCTTAGGTTTTTTTTTTTTTTTTTATCATAAATAGATGTTCAATTTTGTCAAATGGTTTTTCTGCATCTATTGGGATGATCATATGATTTTAATCTTTCATTTTGCTGTGGTAGTACCTCACATTGACTGGCTTGTGGTGGCTGAACCATTCTTGCACTTCTGGGATAAATTGCACTTGGTCATGGTATATGATCCTTGTAATGTGTTGTTGAATTTGTTTTGCTAATATTTTGTTGAGGATTTTGTATTTATGTTCATCAGGGATATTAGCTTGTAATGTTCTTTTCTTGTAGCATCTTTGTCTGGTTTTGATATTAGGGTAATGCTGGCCTCATAAAATGAGTTTGGAAGAGTTTAGTCTTCTTTTAATTTTTTAGACAAATCTGAGAAAAAAATGCTATTAAATTTTCTTTGAATGTTTGATAGAATTTGTCAGTGAAGCAGTCTGTTCATAGGCTTTAATTGTTAAAGTAATGCAAAATAGGTCGATTTCCAAACAAACAAAGAAGAGAAGAACACAGATTAAAAATGAAAATCCTTCTCACACCTTTCCCATCTGTCCCTGCCCCTTGAAACAAGACTCTTCTTTGAATAGGCAAGCAGTATTGTAAATTAGTTGCCTGTGCTTCTGGATTTTTTTATTTTACATATACAGGGACATATATAGATATGTTCACATAAATAGATATTATTACAATATGTATTTTTGTTAATTTTTTGTATGTTTGCCTACTTAATATTAATAGAATCAATTTACTCGTATACTTTATTTTTAATATTTTAAACTTAATTTACCTTGGAAATCTCCATTTTAGTTTGCATATCTACCTCTCTGTTTTTAGTGAATGAATCATATTTCATAGTCTATTAGTTAGGACAGGTCTGGTTATGCTATATTAACAAACAGTCTTAGTGACTTAGAAGAGCAAAGCTCTATTTCATAACCATGATACATTACCAACTTCACTGAGTGATCTGCTCCATGATACCCTTGCTCTGAGACTGAGGCTAAAAGAGGAAATCCTATCTGGAATGTTTCATGTCACTGTGACATGGGACAAGAACATGGCTAATCACACGTTGTTTCTTGAAATCTTCCACTCAGAAGTGACAGATTGCTACCTCTTATATTTACTTAGTCAATGCAGGCACATGACCTTGCTTAACTTCAAGGGAGTGGAGAAATTTCCACATTTTTACCATGTGTCCAGAGGAAGGTAAACTGAAAAGATTTATTCATTCTTTGACAGCTATAGCTTTTCTCTTACTTGTATAACACAGTGGATTTTACATCCCCAGAAACTACTTTCAATTCAGTGTTCAGTAACCCCTGAAAACTCTGGGAATTTCTCTTTTCCTCAGTTCAGAGTTATCCTGGTCAATGGTCATAGGTCCCTTAAGGGAAAGCTAAGAAATAGTTTTATGGTTGTGGCAAAATTTTCTCAAGGAGACTATCTATCTCCTCATTTAAAGGTTTCTAGATCAGCAAATATACTTAGGACTTGACATTGGATAAAAGGCTGTAAGTCTATTGTGAAAAGATCACATTATTCATGACCTAGGGATGCTCACTTATGTAGATAAAATATGAATTCAAAGGGTTGTCCTTTTATTTTGGTCCTAGAAACACCACAATCAAGTATTCTCATCGGAAGATCTCTCTGTTTTACCCATTTTGAGTTCTATTCTAGCCCTACTTTTCATTACAGGAGCAGAACCCACCTTGTCTCTGCAAATTTTCTGCTGCCATTGGACTCTGAGTTTCAGAGTTTAGGAAATCAGGCAGTTTGTTTCAGTGGTGACATCTCTATCTAACAACTGTGACTTTCAGAGGCCAGCCTCTGAAGAGCGATTTAGAGATGCTTGTGTCCTCCTCACCAATGTGTTTTTCAATGTTGTGATAAAAGGTATGTGCTCTGGGTCTTTCCGAGGTATGTATTTAGATGATTAATAAGCACAGCACTTATAATGAATCCAACCCAACACTCCTCTCCATGAACATTTAAGTTCCTTTACTACAGTATAAAAAGGAAGTTCGGGCATCTCAACAGTATTTAATTTAGAGATTATGAGTCCAGATTTTAGAAAACCAATTAAGCAAAATGTTTGAAAACCTCACATTACTTAGGCTAAGTTACTGAATCCAGAATCTCTGGTTAGTGCATCCATATTGATACATTCAATCCAATCATTTCTGGAGTTTCATCATCCTTGGTCTTAAACACTTAGGATCAATCCTCACACATATTTATCAAGGTTCTGACAATATAAATAAATCTTTCAATGCTCTCCATGTGAACGGTGCTTCTTCCTGGGTCAGACTTTGTATGTATTTTAAAACAGTGAATTAGAGGTTTATTCAACTGTTGAAAGAGCTGGGTGATTGAGAATCAGGGAATCTGGTGTAAAAATACCAGTTTTCAGCCCTACAGTGATGGTTACAACTTTGTCGGGAAGCCATAATCATGTCTAGTGGGCTCTACCAGGAACTGAGTCAAGTTAGCAGCATGATAGCACAAGATCTAATAGGTCTTGATAAGAATTGACACATCACTGCAAGGTCATTTCCTCAGCTTTGAATAATAAATATCTTCAGGGGAAAAAAAAAGTGGGGAACTCACTCAGACAGGAAAGAGCAAGCTGCTTTGTTGGCAAAATATGCAACCCTGTGGAATTTTGGGTTTCTAAGTACTCATACTCACTGCAATTTCTCCAAATGTCCCAATTCCAATTCTCAGGACTCTGTACTTTATCACTGCTGTACTTATGACTTAAGAGGTATGGTATAGCTTTGACTTCAACATATGCTGTAACTCAGCCATGAGTAGAAGAACTTTGAGTGTGATGTTCAGAGACATTAATCTTGAAGTTGTAAGAAACAAGAGAACATTTCAGATCAAAGAAAGAATTTCTCTGCTTTTCTGACCATGCATTGGCCTGATAATTCAATTCCCGCAATCCCCACATTTGTCACGTTCTTTCTGCAAACTTTCCAGTGCAGTCTGCTCCACAGTCCTCTTGATCATATGTAGTCATATTTCCACTAAAATGTTCTATTCCAGTAGCAACTTGGTACCCAATGTCTTGCCCTACAGACACTTGATTCCAGACAGCTATCAGCAATAATGGAAATTGATTCATCATTGTCTTCAATTGACCACCAGTGTCACATTTTACACAGGCAAATAGGCATCACTGATTTAAATCTAATCTGATCAAAGCATCTATTACTGAGTTTCATCTTTGAGATTCTGTTTCCCAGAAAACAGTTTCCCATATGACATACTGTGTAAGTCAGAAGCCATTTAGTTCTTGCAATTATTATTCTTTTGATGCAGAAACCTGGAGTTTCACACAAACTTTGGATGGGTTGGGGGATTGAATGTCAAGGAAGTTGTTGCCAATAATATAAATTTGCAACATCAAAATGATGATTCCCAAGGATTTACTGGGAAGACCTAGGTACATATAAAAACTCTAGGAAGCCTCTGCTTAGTTACAAACAGTGGGCCAGATTTTGCTCATTTGAAATTGTGTAAGATATTTCCAGTTTTCACTTCACAAATGATTTTCCAATGTATATTCTCCCAATAACCATATAAGTTTCCATTTTCCTACAATTTTACCAAAAATATATTAATTTTTATATATGTGCCAGTATCATAGGAGTAAAATAGTATCTCAGTTTTAAAAACCCACTTTCCAACCATTTGAATAAATTTCTATTTTCTAACCAAGAAAAATCTGTAGTGTTAGTTGCATTTTTCTATCTATTTAGACACTTTTAGAATCCTTCATAACAGCCGTTGCTGTGGATAACTTTCTCATGGATTTAGGATCTAATCTCAGACAGCATCTGAGAAAGCAGATAGAAAATGGAGAGAGACATATGCATTTTCATTTTTGATGATTGATTTGGTGCCAGCTCCATGAGTTGAACACCATCCACCGTCACCATTGCCAGTTACATACATAAAATATCATGTAGGCAATGGATTTGAAAGGACCTGCCAAGTACAATGTTGAAAACCCTAGAGATATTGATTTTACAGTTTCTGCAGTGATTCTACATCATGCTCCTTTACTTTCTGGCAATCTTTATAACTTTTACACTGACATAAATTGCCATAAAATAAGCATCCTGTACACCCCTCCCCTTCCTCCTCTAGAAATGGTTAAGGACGCTCCATTATTCTATTAACATGTTTGACCATTAATTCAACTGATCTCCCTGGGAATGACTAGGTGACTTTAAACTTGGAGGGCAATTTGTACTGCCCAGCAGATTTATTATTATCCTCTCTAGTGGAGAGCACATGAATTCATCTAAACATTTATATTCCTTAGTGTGCTGCTATTTTTCTTTTTATGTTTTTTAAAGTAGATTTAGTGGCAGAATATTAGTAGCTGAGGATACCAGAGTGGTTGTCTACACAGTGAGGCAGGCAGTTCAGCTCTCTGAATGTGGCCTCGGACCCTGAGACTTTCCCTTGGCTGTAGTGAGGGAAAGTCATATGGAAAATAAGGAAGGCAGTACAGTGTTCCCTAATTGATCAGAAATTAGCCAGTCTTTAGATGAATGAAAGGGCTGTAGGCCATAAAGATTATTACACAGATGAAATTGTTGCTACCTTAAAATATTGCTGCATTAGTTTTCTGTTCCTTCTCTAACAAATTACCACAAACTTCATGTCTTAAAACAGCACACATTTATAATCTACAGTTCTGTAAGTGAGAGTTCCTGTATAGGTTTCACTGGGTTAAAATCAAAGTGTCAACAGAATTGTGAATCATTCTGGAAACTCTAGGGGAGAATCCGATTCCTTGCCTTTCCTTCTGGAGCCACCTGCATTACTTGGCTTGTGGCTTGCTTCCTACATTTTCAAAGTCACTAACCGTGACTTGAGTCTTTTTCACATTGTATTTCTCTGATTCTTTTTTCTCCTCTTCATTTTCCACTTTAAAGACTCGTGATTAGATTGGGCCCACTTGTTTCATCCAGGATAACCTCCCCTTATCAAGGTGAGCAACCTTAATTGTATCTGCAACCTTAATTCCCTTTCATGTAAGATAAGATATTCACAAGTTCTGAGGATTAGAATGTGGACAGCTTTGGGGTCGTCATTCTGCCTACCATATCTGGTAAAATGATTTTGGTCTTTAACTTATTACAAATAACAATATAAGACTAGGTACTTTAATGATCCTTATGAGTCACCCTAGAGTTCACAAAACTAAAGGAAATAGAACATGCTAAATTAGAATTTTTTCACACTAAGAAGTAGGTAAAATGGTCAATTGGTTTTTGCAATGAGACCCAAAAAAATTCAGTGGGGCAAGAATAAGTCTTTTCAGCAAGTGGTACTAGGACAACTGTACATCCACATGCAAAAGAAGTTGAACCCTTTCCTTAGACCAAACACACACACACACACACACACACACACATACATTCAAAACAGGTCATAGATTTAAATATAAGAACATAAGAAAACATAGGAATAAATCATTTAAGTAATGAATTAAGTAATTTCTTCTTGCATATAATACCAAAATCATAAGCAACAATAGAAAAAGTAGATAAATCATTTTACACCAAAATTACAATCTTTGTGCTACAAATAACACCATCAATAAATTGAAAAGACAACTCACAGAATTGGAAAATACATTTGCAAACTATATTTAATAAGTGACATATCAAGAATACATAAAAAAAAACCTCTTACAACTCAATAATAAAAAGATAAATATCTGGGCTTCCCTGGTGGTGCAGTGGTTGAGAATCGCTTGCTGATGCAGGGGACATGGGTTCATGCCCCGGTCCAGGAAGATTCCACATGCCACGGAGTGGCTGGACCCATGAGCCATGGTCACTGAGTCTGTGCGTCCGAAGTCTGTGCTCCGCAACAAGAGAGGCCACAACAGTGAGAGGCCCGCGTACCAAGAAATAAAAAATAAATATCCAATTTAAAAATGGGCTAAGTATCTAAATAGAAATCTCTCCATAGAAGATATAAAAATGCCCAATAAACACATGAAATTTTGTCAGGTAGATCTCTGAGGGGCCATCATGGCTTTGCTTTGATGACCAGTTAAAAGTGATTCCTGACAGTCAAATAATGAGCAGAAATTCCTTTAGAATACATTAACAGCCATCTACTAATGTGAATGCTTCTTGTAAAAAAATAACTTCACTCACATTTATTTGATAATCATTAGAAGAATCTGGCTTTAACATCATTTTGATACATCAGATGAAGTGTGGTTGTCCATGAATAATAGGACTGATACACTTATGAGTGTTCCCATATTTAAAATGCAGGTAATAACTTTCAATGGTTGTTGTAGGTTGAGAGATGCTGCAGTGCAAGTTCTTTGCACAGTGCTTATCACCTTGTGGTTGCTCATTAACCCAGAAGACATCATAAAGCAGAGGTTAAGCCCTGAACTTGCTGCTGGCTGAAAACCCTTACATCATCTGCTTTTTGAACAGTTCACCTGGTTATCCTAAGTGGAACTCAAATTCAACGTGTTACAACAACACCTTTTTTTCCCCAAGGCCACACTTCTGTTATCCCAAGTCCTTCCTCCTTCCCCCCATCCCCATTCTCACCTCCAACTCAGCCTCAGCTTAATCAGCCACTGAGTTATAGTGATTCTTCTTCCTAAGTTGCTCTTGGTTATCTGGTTTAGACCCTTATCATCTTTCACCTCCATAACTGCTACAACTTTCTGATTGATCTTCCTTTTTTAACCTCACCTGTATTCCGCATTTCAAACCCCTGTAAATTGATCCATCTAAAACTCAAAATTGTAAACATTTTTCTCCTATGGAAACATTCTGCAGTAATTTCTCAGGCAGGAGGTTTTGCTTTTTGGGTTTTGTTTTTGTTTTTTAATTTGGATTTAGCTATTTGAGTAGCAATACATGTAAATTGTTCAAACATGAAAAAATATATATATATTAAAAAAATATATAGGGAACTTTCATTTTCCCCACTCTACTTGTCCTACTGCCCAGTCATTGCCCATTCCCACAAATAGGAAAAGACTATTATTAGTTTGTTCCTTCTAGAGAGTATTTATACAAATAAAACATTAATGCAAATACATGTATATATTCGTATATAAAATATATAATATATCAGTATGTAAAATATATGTTTGTGTTTGTATTTATGTATTATAAATATATTTGTATGTGCATATATATGTAAAAAATATATATTTTTTACACAAATAATAGCACATCTTACACACTAGTTAGCACTTTCTTATTTTCAATTAACCTATCTTAGATATGGTTCCCCAGTAGAACCTCCATATTCTTTTTTTTTTCCTTTTTTAAAAAATAACTTCATGCTATTTCATTGTAGGGATAAGCCATAGATTATCTCACCAGTCCACTATTGATGGTCATTCAGATTTTTTCAAGTCTTTTGGCAAGATTTTTTATCCTAAGGTACAGTGATAAACTTCGGGGAAAATGAAAACTTCCAAAATTGTTGAAATAGCTATGTTTATGGCTATATATTTTCCATATATGGGGGGATGATTCTATAGTTTACATGACATTCTTAACAATGCCTCTCAATAAAAAAAAGTTTAAAAGCCTTTGACTCTCACAGTAACTATTTTAATTAACTGGAAAGATTTTTTTCTGAAATGGCTAGGATAAAAGTTATGAACAATAAAATGCACAAATCTTAAGTAAGCAGTTCAATGACTGTTCATGAATGTATGTATCCATGTAATTAACACCCAAATCAAGATATGGAATAATTCCATCAATCAGATAAGGCTTTCAAAAATAAATCCTCCCATGTCCCACCCTTGGAAATCCAAATTCAATAGAATTTAGTCCTGGGATTGTGGAGACAGATATTTGAAATCAGAAGTTGAGTCAGAAAATGTTTACAGCGAAACAAGCACGTGGAGATGAGAAAGTGAATTGGTGTCCTTGGGAGTTTCAAAAAATAAATGTATATGAAGAAAACTGTCAGCACTTTGTATATTGAAGATAATAAGCAGATGAGAGAACAGAAGTCCATAGGAAACCACAGGACACATTTCCTGATATAAAAGTTTCTTAAGGACAGACTCTGTATATTTCTTCTTTGTATTTCCAGAGCCTAGCACAGTACCTGGCATTTGCCAAAATAGTAAGTTCCAAAATGTTTGAGACTGACCAAATAAATGACTGAAAAGTCAGTATGCACAGTTCCTGTTTGTTCTAATGCTTTGATTACTCCTTAAACATGTCTGGTACTCAGACCCAAAATAATATCACTACATCGACCAAAAAGTTGAAAAAAATCTCCAGAGTTATAATAGTGTGGTTTTAAAAGAAAGAACAAAGGACTTCAAATGATTTAACCAACATTTTTCACCCCAAACTGACCTTGATAAGGAAAAGTATTCCTCTGGAGACTTCAAACTGAACAGACAATTAATACAAACTCATTTGAGGCCAAAAACAAAGAAGCTTCACAAGCTTCAACAAAATCCATAGACCATCTAAATAAAGGCAGATTTAGTGGGAACACTCCTGACACAACTAGATCCTTCCTCTTGGATAAATGAAATTGTGCTGCTGAGGGAATTGCCCAGTTAGGCCCAAAGCACTTGTCTAGTATGTGGCACTGCAGTAATTAATGTTTAGGAATAAGGTAACCCTGAACATTACCTCAAAAATAAAACTTTCCCAGGGTCACATCCAATGAGAATGAGGGTACAACATGGAGAAATGGGGCTTCTGAGAGGACCTCAGCTTAAGAAAGAACACCAGCTGTTTAGAACATGAGGGAACTTTGAGACACTGAAAATTGAGACCAGAATCTGATTTTAGTTTGGTCTCTGCCATTACCTGCCATGTTATCTTAAGTGAATCATTCAAATAATAAGAACCCCAGTTTCCCTCTCGGTAAAATATGTTTATGGCTGAAGATAGTTTTTGAGGTTCCTATGTATTTTACAATTACATGAAGTCAACTAGAAGATCAATGATAAGAACCTCAGTTTCCCTCTCTACAAAATATGTTTATGGCTGAAGATAATTTTTGAGTTTCCTTTGTATTTTATAATTCCATGAAGTCAACTAAAAAATCAATATGCCCCTCATCCATGTGGCCACATTTATTATTGTATTTATGTAAGACTCTGAATAAAGAAAGGCTAAAATTACCATTATAGCAATGACTCAAACAGAAGGAAAAAACCAAAAACCAAAGGTCTTTCACGAAAACGAAAATGATTCACAAAACAATAGACTTTTTTTTTTTTTTAACTACCCAATATAAAAATCTGTACAGATTTCAAAAAAAGAGGGGGAGACAATTATGTTCTGATTAATTCTCTTCACAACCACTCACATAACTTACTAAGGGTTTGTTACCTAATGAATAATTTTAATAAATAAATATACTCCCTGGATCCTGGTTTACATGGTAACTGTTTCTGTTACAGACTCACCCAAAAATTGTGTATTTTTTTGTATTATATAAATTTATAAGAATTAAAAATATATGTATACTCCTATGATTCTAGATACTCATTTTCTTTTTACTTTTTCTACTAGTGACTAGAATAATTAAAAATAAAAATTAAGGGCTTCCCTGGTGGCGCAGTGGTTGAGAATCCGCCTGCCGATGCAGGGGACACGGGTTCGTGCCCCGGTCCGGGAAGATCCCACATGCTCTGGAGCGGCTAGGCCCGTGAGCCATGGCCGCTGAGCCTGCGCGTCCGGAGCCTGTGCTCCGCAAGAGGAGAGGCCACGACAGTGAGAGGCCCGCGTACCACAAAAAAAAAAAAAAAAAAAAAAAAAATTAAATCTTGAATATAAGAAGCACTACAACATTATTCCATACAATGGAACTACATGTTTGGGATCAGTAGGTGAAAAATAGAGGACATGTGTTCAACAACAATCATGCCAGATAAAGAGAAATTATTAATCAAATACTGAGAGAGGAAGTCATGTGAATTGTGTTTTATTTCCATGTCTTGAGACATGTTAAATCTTGGTATGGAGAAAATAGACTCATTCTGCATCTAATTTTTCATTCATTTTTCAGTTAGTCAAACAACAAACATAGACTAATTATCTCTTTTGTGGAAGTGATTGTCATGTTCATCACTATTTCACAGCTGTAGTTCCTTGCACAGAGAAAAGAATAAGTTCCCTGTTGGTATATACCGGGGCTTATTTCTCCATGGTGACAGCAGGAGTTTGTAGAGTAGAGGGTAGGGGTGAAAACATTCTAGGCACCCTAGGAAATGGTATTTAGTATAAATGAAGTATAGAACTGCTGGCAGAATGGTATAACTTCAATCAGACTGAGGGTTAGAACAGTAGCTTGGTATGCTGAGATGGGATTTGAGAGTACACACCCAGGTTACACTAAAATGTTGAGTTGTCTTATCTTCTAGGTTTTCATGCTTCCCTGAGAGAAGCAGGTCTTATCTGCCAATACCCAGCATGTCTCCATACTGTGCAAGCAAATCTAAGCATGATAATTCATGTATGAGGGTGTTTGGTACCAATGATGCTTCCTTTCTCAATCACTTCCTCTTCTAAGTCTCTCCAACATCACTGCCTGCATTCTGCATTTATCGCAGCACTAACACAGGGAAGCCAGGCACATCTTCTGGCCTAGTTAGTTTCAGCAGTTGACAGGAATTGAAATGCTAATAATCTCTTTTTTTTTTTCCCCCTGATTTCTTATAAAGATACAAATGAGTCACACAGCTGCAAATCATCTGATGGCAGGAAGAATTTCTGACAGCTTCATTTGAAGTTCCAAAGTTCCTGCTTTATGGCTTGGTTAATGTTTGGTAAAAAATAGGCTGTTTAAATTAGAGAAACCTTATGGTAGAATATATAATCTCATGGTGAGTGACAAGTTTTTCAAAAAAAAAAAAAAAATGAACAGAGAAGAAAATATACAACTTTGCAAGCTTGTGAAAAGCAAAATAGTCTTTCCTTTTCTGTGTCTTATTTTTGTTTGTTTGTTTAACTGTTTCCAGAGTATGCAGTATTGTAAAAAACAAATATTTTCCTCAACTTGGTCCATTAGTTCAGGGCTCTGTCCAGCTCTACTCAAAACTCTCTTCTGTATATGTAAATCAAACCACAGCCAAGATTAGACAAACATTCATATAGTTGAAGAACATTGAAAGTAAATCAGGATAATCCTCAAATTTACACTGAGAGATAGGATAATTGGTATGGACAGTCCATGGTGATTCCTTAATGATGGCTTAAGTTCTGTTGGGTAAAGTACACATGGAATGCTGAGTCTTATAGTCAGAATGATTTTATCCCTAAGTTCCATAAACCCATATCCTCCATTTTTTTTCTTACTCATCTGGGTTAAAGCTCTAGGTTCACCACTGAAGATTGGTGAGTCCATGGGCAAGTCGATTGTCGACTTTGAATCTCTGTTGTTTCATTTAGAGAGTCACAAAACTGCTCCATAGTTCTGAGACAGTTAGACATGTGACTATGGCTTGGTGGTAGGCAAAACATGCTATTTTACAGATGAAGAAATTGAGATTTAATGAAGATAAGTCACAAGGTCTTAGAACAATGACTCTCAATTCTCAACTAGGAGCTGTTTTATTACCCCCTCCCAAGGACATCTGGCAATGTCTGGAGACATTTTTGGTTGTCACAACTACGTGGCAGGATGGTAGTTGATAGAGGCCAAGTATGCTATTAAACACACTGCAATGCCCAACAAAGCATCATCCAGGCCAAAATGTCAATGGTACTGAGACTGAGAAGACCTGTCCTAGAGCCACAGAACCAGGTTTAGAAACCAGGTCTATGCAATTCCAAAGGCTGAAATCAAGCATGGTACTAATTTGCTTATCAATAGTAATAGTTTAATCTCTATTCCTCCAGGGACCCCCCAAAAGAGTGAAATGTACCATGACAGACAGATATGGGAAGACATTAGTTGTCTGTCATGTGCTTGACAGCACACTTCAATTTATCCTGGCAAAGAGTGGAGAACTTCTCCTATTTGCAGTGGCAGTGGTTTTTTTTTTTTTTTTTTTTTTTTTTTTTTTTTTTTTTTTTTTTTTTTTTTTTGTGCAGTGGCAGTTTTGTAATTAGAAATTTGTCTTATTCTTTGATTATAAAAGTTTGTTTTTACATTTGCTGTGTAACCCATGCCTATCTTCAAGGGTTGCTTTCAAATGCCTCCACATTCCCTTTACATCTATATCTATCCTTTATCTTTTATCTTGATTGATACAAGTTAGCCTGAACTCTCTAATGTTGTAATTTCCCAGAAATCTGCAGATGAATTGAGTTTAATCAGGACACCAATAAGATAAAATCTCTGAAAGAAGTAGCTTTATCACACAAAGGTCTCATTTGATATTGTCTGAATCCCAAAGTCTAGGTTCCAGACCTCAGAAATGTAAAGGGGCCCCAAATAAGCCGGACTGTCAGTGAGAATTATCTATGTTTTATTTGTTATCCAGGGTTTTGTAATTGCTGAAGAAGTTAATGGAATTGACAGATCATTGATAAAAGTGGATCCTGAAGAAAAAGAGGTAGATTTCCTGAGCAGCTTCCCTCTGCCTTCACAATGCAATATGCTTGCAATCCCAGTCCTGACACCTTGCTGTTTCAACCTTTTCTAGCATGTATGACTTACCAAAGAGAAAATGGTCTGTTTTACCTATAATTGCTTTCAAACTTGTGTCTCTGATAAGTACTTTTATTTAACTTGTTCTATAAATCACCCCTTTAAGGCTCATTCTAAATATGCTTCTTGGAGTATATAAAGATTAGATTGAATTTGCTGCTTTAATTGAGGTCTAGCAAAACACACTGCATGTATTTTTAAAATAATAATGGAGGTGAATAATCTTTAATATAGTTTTCTATTAAAATAACTCATATCTCTCCCCAGGTCAATATGCTATAGTACCTTCCCATTAAGGAGATATGTCCTTTTGTTACATGCTACAAGACTCATTATTATGTATTTATCTGCATTGAATTTTCTATCTATTAGCCCAGGTATTTAAGTGAGCTAATTATTTTCCTACCTGAGGATTGTTTTTCAGTGATGACCTTTCCCCCCAATTTAACATCATCTGCAAACCAGAACACTGTAGTATAAGCATTGTGCTAGGAGTTATTGAAGATCTTTAATAACAGGATATCCAGTATCACTTTGGACCAAGGTAACTCTGCCATGAGTAGCTTAGCTGTGATTATATTCTTTATCTATTTCATTATATAGAAGGTTTGATTGGAAAAAGAGCAAGAAAAAATATCTTAATTAAAACAAAACCTCATTTTAAGTAGAAGTTTCTTCAGCTTGATTTTTTTGTAATGCAACATCCTCCAAGATGAATCTGCAGAGCACCTCTCTAATCTTGGCAGCTAACTATTCACTTTAGAACCCTGGGTCACCAAGATAGACATCACTTAAACCTGGAAAATTGGTGCAATTAATTCCAGTCTTCTACTTTAGAAGTCCCTGAACTGGTAACTGTGGGTCAGTAACTCAAAGAGAGAGGTGGGTCAAGGAAGGAAACAGGGAGATGTGCCTACAAACAAACACCACGTAGAGAGAAACCACCCATTTGTGAAATCTTTTCACCTTCATGCCTGCATTTAGGATCATCTGATTTTTTTGAATAAAATGGTGGAGACAGCATGGCTCTTTCAGAGTGAATCCTTCCTGCTCTAAAAGCTGTCTTGGAACCACACACTCCTGATTGAGAAGGACAGTATTCATGGGATCTTGGAATGTTACACAATTTTAGAGTGAAAAAAAAAAAAAAAGTTAGCAACATAGTTGTGTATAGATGCAAATTGTCCAGGTAAACAGTACGGTTTTTGCTGCAAAGGTTAAAGATAATGATAGCACCACACTTTTTTAGAAGCTGAACTAATATCTGTTGCTGATGGAACAAATTACCAGAGATTTAGGGGCTTAAAACAATGTAAGTGTATTATCTCACAATTTAGTAGGTCAAAAGTCTGGTACAGGTCTCACTTGGCTAAAATCAAGGTGATGGCACTGCTGTGTTCCTTCCAGAAAGCTTTAGGGGCAAATCCATTTCCTGCTTATTCAGACCATTGGCAGAATTCAGTTCCTTGCAACTTTAGGACTGAATTCCCATGTCCTTTTTAGGAGCCAGCTTAGGGATATTCCCAGTTTCTGGAGACCTCTACATCCTCTGGCTTGCAGCCCCCTTTCCATTTTCAATGCCAACAATGGTGTGTCAAGTATCTCCCATGCTTTCTTGGAATCTCTCCTGCCTCTTCCTTCATCCCAGCTCTCTGACTTTAACAAGGAAAAGTTCTCTACTTTTAAGAGCTCATGTGATTGAAATGAACCTACTGGATCATCCAGAAAAATCTCTTCTCAAGATCTATAACCTTAATTACATCTGTAATGAAACTTTTGCCATGTAATATAATGTATTCACAGGTTGCAGGAATTAAGACATAGTCATCATTGGGCCCTTGATATAGCTTACCATAGGACCTTTTGTGTATTTGATTAGCACTGGGCTTACCATTTTAAAAGTTTTAATCTTATCATTGTCTTATGAGTTAGTCTTGGCTGATTAGTCCATTTTGGTGACCATGTTTTAGATTGACATGCTGAATTTCTAATTATAGCCATAAATAGCCCTATGGGTGGCCACCATGTGGACTGCAAATGTTTGTTGCTGTGTTAGTAATGTTATCCCTGTATACACTGAGTAATGCATCTTAAGAATTTATTAATTTATATACATTCATTGATTTCCTCTTACATCACTGGCACCGTTATTAACATCACTGCCAACTCATCTACTTTAGTCACTTTGATCTGGTCAGTCAAAACTTACAGATATGTTTCATATTTGAAATATATACCTTTTTACATGTGCAGCTCTAGGACAGAGAGCTAGAGACCTAATTTCAGTGGTTAGTGTCTATGTTATGGACTGAGGTGATGGAACCAGGAGTGAAAAGTTCTGATCTTCTCAGGAACAAAGTTTTAGGAAAGTTCTGGACAGGAATAATCTCTCTCCCTTATCACTACCCCTTTTCAAGTTCTCAGTGTTTGTAATGATTACAGATAATGCAGTAATTTCTTCAGAGTCTCAGTGTCACTGAGTATAAGATCATCCCATTGCTGTTTGCAGGCTTCTGTGAGACCCTGGGCATGACTGTGATAATTTTGTTTTCTATGGAGAGATTAGGGATTTTTCTTCTTGTCTGGATATTCTCGGTATAGGCTATGTGGTAGGCAGAATAATGTTCCCTCAAGATGTCCACATCCTAAGCCTCACAACGTGCGAATATGTTATATTAGATGACAAAAGGGAATTAAGGTTGCAGATGGAACTGAAGTTAATAATCAGTTCACCTTGAGATTGGGAGATAATCCTGGATTATCCACATGGTCCCAGTGTTATCACAAGGGTCTTCATAAGTGAAATAGGGAGAAACATTCAACTAGCCATTGCCGGCTTTGAAGATCAATGGGGTTTACTAACCAAGGAATACAATCAGCCTCTAGAATCTGGAAAAGGGAAGAAAATGGATTCTACCCTAGGGCCTTGAAAAGGAACACAGCTCTGCCAACATCTTGATTTTAGCCTGTTGAGACCCATGTCAGACTTCTGAGACTGAGTACTATAAGATAAATTTGTGATGTTTTAAGTCTACAAGCTCATGGCAATTTATTATAGCAGCCATGAGGAACTGATACAAGCTACTAAAAAAAGACCAAAATCTGCCTTTAAAACCAGATGTGGATGTACCTAGAGCCTGTCATACAGAGTAAAATAAGTCAGAAAGAGAAAAACAAATATCATATATTAACACACATATGTGGAATCTAGAAAAATGGTACAAATGAACTGATGTGCAAGGCAGAAATAGAGACACAGATGTAGAGAACAAAAGTATGGACACCAAGGGGGGAAAGTGGTGGGGGGATGAATTGGGAGAGTGGGGTTGACACAAAATAGATAAATAAAAAGAACCTGCTATATAGCACAGAGAACTCTACTTCACTTTGCTGTACATTAGAAACTAACACAACATTGTAAAACAATTATACCCCAATAAAAATAAATAAAACCTGTCTTATAAAATCTATTTTAAACAATCATAAGACATTTTCAGAATACTCAATCCTGGGTATAATTCTACCTTAAATAGTCTGATATACATAACCATTATATCAACTCTTAAAAATTATTTAACAAACAAGTGAAAACGATATGAAAGTGTTAGGAAAGGCAGTCTGATGCATGTCATCTTTGGACCCCTGCTTGGTCACATAAGAATGGGCCTTGGGCTCAGAACACTTTGTTACCAAGAGATAAAGAGTCCTAACAGCCTGCACTGGGTTGATTGCCTTGTGTGGGAATGTCTTTCCCTGTTTCAGACTCAGTGTGTACTCCTTTGTTCTTATTAAGCACATGTGACAATGGCCCTCAGGCAAGGCCCCAGCTTTCTTTATGTCAGATCCCAAGGGGAGGGGTCATGATTCCTCTATTGCAGCAAGAAGTGGGATGTATGCAGCCAAATCTCTTTTGTCAGAAGAGGAGTGGATAACCTAGCCATGGGAGACCAACACCACGAGGGGCTGGATCTTGTGTACACTTTCTCTCTTCTTGCTGTAAGTAAACTCTATACCATTCAAGCCTAATGTGTGTGTTGTCTTTCTCTATGACCTTCCCTGGGTAGCACTTACCTGCTATATTTTGCTTTTTAACATTGGCTACATAGCCCAGGCACCCTGTGAAACAGAAAGGTTAATTAACAATATAAGATATAGGGGAGATTGGTTCAAGATGGTGGAGTAGAAGGACGTGTTCTCACTCCCTCTTACAAGAAAACCAGAATCACAATTAACTGCTGAACAATCATCAAAAGGAAGACACTGGAACTCACTGAAAAAGGTACCCCACGTCCAAGAAAAAGGAGAGCCACAATGAGATGGTAGGAGGGGTTCAATCACAATAAAATCAAAGCCCATAACTGCTTGGTAGGTGACTCACAAACTGGAGAACACTTATATCACAGAAGTCCACTGGGGTGAAGGTTCTGAGCCCCACAACAGTCTTCCCAACCTGGGGGTCCAGCAATGGGAGGAGGAATTCCTAGAGAATCAGACTTTGAAGGCTATATGGAATTGATGCAGGATTTTGACAGTACTGGGGGAAACAGAGACTCCACTCTTTGAGGTCACACAAAAAATACTGTGTTCATTGGGATCCAGGGGAAGGAGCAGTGACCCCATAGGAGACTGAACCAGACCTGCCTGCTAGTGTTGGAGGGTCTCCTGCAGAGGTGGGGAGTGGTTGTATATCACTGTGAGGACAAGGACACTGGCAGCAGAAGTTCTGGGAAGTACTCCTTGGCGTGAGCCCTCCCAGAGTCTGCCATTAGCCTCACCAAAGAGCCCGGGTAGGCTCCAGTGTTGGGTCACCTCAGGCCAAAGAACCAACACCGAGGGAACACAGGCCCACCCATCAGCAGACAAGCAGATTAAAATTTTACTGAGCTCTGCCCATCAGAGCAACAGCCAGCTCTACCCACCAGCAGTCCCTCCCATCAGGAAACGTGCACAAGCCTCTTAGATAGCCTCATCCATCAGAGGGCAGAGAGCAGAAGCAGGAATAACTACAATCCTGCAGCCTGTGGAACAAAAACCACATTCACAGAAAGATAGACAAGATGAAAAGGCAGAGGGCTATGTACCAGATGAAGGAACAACATATAACCCAAGAAAAACAACTAAAAGAAGTGTAGATAGGCAACCTTCCAGAAAAAGAATTCAGAATAATGATAGTGAAGATGATCCAGGGCCTCAGAAAAAATAAAGGATGCAATGATCGAGTAGATGCAAGAAATGATTAACAAAGACCTACAGGAATTAAAGAACAACCAAACAGAGATGAACAATACAATAAGTGAAATGAAAACTGCACTAGAAGGAATCAATAGAAGAATAAATGAGGCAGAAGAACAGATAAGTGACCTGGAAGACAGAATGGTAGAATTCACTGCTGCAGAACAGAATAAAGAAAAAAGAATGAAAAGAAATGAAGACAGCATAAGAGACCACTGGGACAACATTAAACGCAACAACATTTGCATTATAGGGGTCCCAGAAGGAGAAGAGAGAGAGAAAAGACCCGAGAAAATATTAGAAGAGATTATAATTGAAAACTTCCCTAATATGGGAAAGGAAATAGCCACCAGGTCCAGGAAGCACAGAGAGTCCCATACAGGATTAACCCAAGGAGAAACAGACCAAGACACATAGTAATCAAACTGGCAAAAATTAAAGACAAAGAAAAATTATTGAAAGCAGCAAGGGAAAAACAACAAATAACATACAAGGGAACTCCCATAAAGTTAACAGCTGATTTCTCAGCAGAAACTCTACAAGCCAGAAGGGAGTGGCATGATATAGCTAAAGAGATGAAAGGGAAGAACCTACAACCAAGATTATTCTACCCAGCAAGGATCTCTTTCATTTTTGATAGAAAAATCAAAAGCTTTACAGATAAGCAAAAGGTAAGAGTATTCAGCATCACCAAACCAGCTCTACAAAAAATGCTACAGTAACTTCTCTAAGTGAGAAAGACAAGAGAAGAAAAGGACCTACAAAAACAACCCCAAAACAATTAAGAAAATGGTCATAGGAACATACATATCGATAATTACCTTAAATGTGAATGGATTAAATGTTCCAACCAAAAGATACAGGCTTGCTGAATGGATACCAAAGCAAGACACATATATATGCTGTCTACAAGAGACCCACTTCATACCTAGGGACACATTCAGACTGAAAGTGAGGGAATGGAAAAGATATTCCATGCAAATTGAAATCAAAAGAAAGCTAGAGTAGCAATACTCATATCAGATAAAATAGACTATAAAATAAAGAATGTTACAAGAGACAAGGAAGGACACTACATAATGATCAAGGGATCAATCCAAGAAGAAGATATAAAAATTATAAATATATATGCACCCAATATAGGAGTACCTTAATACATATGGCAACTGTTAACAACTATAAAAGAGGAAATTGACAGTAACACAATAATAGTGGGGGATTTTAACACCTCACTTACACAATGAAAAGAAATCAGGAAAGAGAAGCTTTAAATGACACAAAAGACCAGAGAGATTTAATTGTTATTTATAGGACATTCCATCCAAAAAGAGCAGATTACACTTTCTTCTCAAGTGTGCATGGAACATTCTCCAGGATAGATCACATCTGGGGTCACAAATCAAGCCTCAGTAAATTTAAGAAAATTGAAATCATATCAAGCATCTTTTCCAACCACAACGCTATGAGATTAGAAGTAAGTTACTGGGAAAAAAAAATGTAAAAAAACACAAACACATGGAGGCAAAACAATACATTACTGAATAACTAAGAGATCACTGATGAAATCAAAGAGGAAATAAAAAAATACCTAGAAACAAATGACAATGAAAACATGACAATCTGAAACCTATGGGATGCAGCAAAAGCATATCTAAGATGGAAGTTAATAGCTATGCAAGCCTACCTCAAGAAACAAAAAAAAAAAACTCAAATAAACAATTTGACATTACAGCAAAAGGAACAAGAGAAAGAAGAACAAACAAAAACAGAAAGTTAGCAGAAGGAAAGAAATCATAAAGATCACAGCAGAAATAAATGAAATAGAAACAAAGAAAACAAGAGCAAAGACCAGTAAAACTAAAAGCTGGTTCTTTCAGAAGATAAAGAAAATTGATAAAACATTAGCCAGACTCATCAAGAAAAAGAGAGAGAGGACTCAAATCAATAAAAATAGAAATGAAAATGGAGAAATCACAAATGACACTGCAGAAATACAAAAGATTATGATGTTACTACAACAACTATATGCTGATAAAATTGACAATCTGAAAGAAATGGACAAATTCTTAGAAAGGTATAACCTTCCAAGACTGAGCCAGGAAGAAATAGAAAATATGAACAGACCAATCATAAGTAATGAAATTGAAGCTGTGATTAAAAATCTTCCAACAGGGCTTCCCTGGAGGTGCAGTGGTTGAGAATCCACCTGCCAATGCAAGGGACACGGGTTCGTGCCCCGGTCCAGGGAGATCCCACATGCCATGGAGCATCTTTGCCTATGAGTCATGGCTGCTGAGCCTGCACATTCAGAGCCTGTGCTCTACAAAGGGAGAGGCCACAGCAGTGAGAGGCCTATGTATTCCCCCCGCCAAAAAAAAAAAAAATCTTCCAACAAACAAAAGCCCAGGACCAGATGGCTTCACAAGTGAATTCTATCAAACATTTAGAGAAGAGCTAACAACATTCCTTCTCAAACTCTTCCAAAAAATTGCAGAGGAAAGAATACTCCCAAGCTCATTATACAAGGCCACCATCACCCTGATACAAAACCAGACAAAGATACTACAAAAAATGAAAATTGCAGACCAATATCACTGATGAATATAGATGCAAAAATCCTCAACAAAATACTAACAAACAGAATTAACAACACATTAAAACGATCATACACCATGATCAAGTGAGATTTATCCCAAGGATGTAAGGATTCTTCAATATACACAAATCAATCAATGTGATGCACTTCATTAACAAAATGAAGAAGAAAAACCATATGATCATCTCAATAGATTCAGAAAAAGCTTCTGACAAAATTCAACACCGATTTATGATAAAAAGTCTCCAGAAAGTGGGCATAGAGGGAACCTACCTCAACATAATAAAGGCCATATATGACAAACCCACAGCAAACATCATTCTCAATGGTGAAAAACTGAAACCATTTCCTCTAAGATCAGGAACAAGACAAGGATGTCCACTCTCACTAGTATCATTCAACATAGTTTTGGAAGTCCTAACCATGGCAATCAGAGAAGAAAAAATAAAATAAAATGAATACAAATTGGAAAAGAAGAAGTAAAACTCTCACTGTTTGCAGATGACATGATAATATACATAGAGAATCCTAAAAATGCCACCAGAAAACTCCTAGAGCTAATCAATGAATTTGGTAAATTTGCAGGATACAAAATTAATGAACAGAAATCTCTTGCAATCCTATATATTAATGATGAAAAATCTAAAAGGGAAATTTAGGAAACTCTCTCCCTTACCATTGCAAAATAAAGAGTAATATATCTAGGAATAAACCTACTTGGGAGACAAAAGACCTGTATGCAGAAAACTATAAGACACTGATGAAAGAAATTAAAGATGATACCAACAGATGAAGAGATACACCATGTTCTTGGATTGGAAGAATCAATATTGTGAAAATGACTATACTACCCAAAGCAACGTACAGATTCAATGCTATCCCTATCAAATTACCAATGGCATTTTTTATAGAACCAGAACAAAAAATCTTAAAATTAGTATGGAGACACAAAAGACCCCGAATAGCCGAAACAGTCTTGAGGGAAAAAAATGGAGCTGGAGGAATCAGAATCCTTGACTTCAAACTATACCAGAAAGCTATAGTAATCAGGACAGTATGGTACTAGCACAAAAACAGAAATATAGATCAATGGAACAGGATGGAAAGCCGAGAGATAAACTCATGCACTTATGGTCAACTAATCTATGACAAAGGAGCCGAGGATATACAATAGAGAAAAGACAGTCCCTTCAATAAGTGGTGCTGGGGAAACTGGACAGTTACATGTAAAAGAATGAAATTAGAACACTCCCTAACACCATACACAAAATAAACTCAAAATGGATTAGAGACCTAAACGTTAGACCAGACACTATAAAACTCTTAGAGGAAAACATAGGAAGAAAATTCTTTGGCATAAATCACAGCAAGATCTTTTTTGATCTACCTCCTACAGTAATGGAAATAAAAACAAAAATAAACAAATAGGATCTAATGAAACTTAAAAGCTTTTGCACAACAAAGGAAACTCTAATAAGATGAAAATACAACCCTCAGAATGGGAAAATAATATTTGCAAACAAATCAATGGACAAAAGATTAATCTCCAAAATATATAAACAGCTCATACATCTCAATATTAAAAAAACAAACAACCCAATCAGAAAATGGACAGAAGACCTAAATAGACATTTCTCCAAAGAGGACATACAGATGGCCAAGAAGCACATGAAAAGCTGCTCAACATCACTAACTATTGGAGAAATGCAAATCAAAACTACAAGTTAGAATGGGCTTCATCAGAAAATCTACAGACAACAAATAATGGAGAGGGTGTGGAGAAAAGGGAACCCTCTTGCACTGTTTGTGGGAATATAAATTGATACAGCCACTATGGAGAACAGTATGGTGGTTCCTTAAAAAACTAAAAATAGAATTACCATATGACCCAGCAATTCCACTACTAGACATATACTCAGGGAAAACCATAATTCAAAAAGACACATGCACCCCAATTTTCACTGCTGTGCTATTTACAATAGCCAGGTCATGGAAGCAACCTAAATGCCCATCAACAGAAGAATGGATAAAGAAAATGTGGTACATATATGCAATGGAATATTACTGAGTCATAAAAGCGAATGAAATTGGGTCATTTGTAGAGACATGGATTAATCTAGAGACTGTCACATAGAGTGAAGTAAGTCAGAAAGAGAAAATCAAATATTGTATATTAACGCATATATGTGGAACCTAGAAAAATGGTACAGATGAACCAGTTTGCAGGGTAGAAATAGGGACACAGATGTACAGAACAAATGTATGGACTCCAAGGGGGGAAAGCAGCGTGGGATGGGGGGGTTGTGTGATGAACTGGGAGATTAGGATTGACATGTATACACTTATGTGTATAGAATGGATGACTAATAAGAACCTGCTGTATAAAATAAAATTAAATTCAAAAACAAACAAACAAACAAAAATATAAGACATAGGTACATTTACTGCTTTATTATTCTGTGTGCCTCAGTTTATTTGTTTATAAAGTTAAGAGGATCAGATTATATGTTCTCTGGAATTTCACAGAGCTGTTAATCAAGTTCTAGGATGATGCAATATTGCTAAAATATAGCTCTTACTTCTCTTTCCTCAAACAAAGCAAATCATTGCCTGTTTTTTATAATATTATTTCCAAAACAATAGTCCTAAACTTTGGTGTTCGAATATTGTGTTATTTTAGTGATCAGTTTAACATAAGTTAAAATATGCCATGTCCTAAAAGTAGATCTTAAAACATCCAGACAGATAGATGCCTATAGCTGAGATGAACTACATCTTTTTCATCTCTGTATTGTTTGCAGTTAGATGGTATGTACAGCCTAGAGGATGGGTTATGGACTCAAGTCAGGCTGCCTACATTGGAGTCCTTTTTCCATAACTAATCAGCAGAGATTTAATCTAATGAACAAAATATTCCTCCATTTCAACATTGGTGTATGAACTCAATAAAACAAAGTAAAACATTTAGAACAGTTCCTGGCACATCTTATGTATGCAATCAGTATTTGCCTCTAAAACTTTGCAATCTTTATGGTCAGTGCATTTTTTTGTGAACATGTTCAGTATTTTGTCATTCTCACTCTTGAGGTCTTTTAGGTGGATTGCATAATATTAAAGTAGGCAATTAATACATGGATCACAGGTACACCTTTACCCTGTTGACATGTTAAATTGTTAGGGATATTATACAAACTGAAAACTAAAACCAATTTCCTCAGTTTCTGACTATATGCTTAATTCTTCACAATAGCAAGAAGCTCATATATCGGTTGGCTTCCCACCTCAACATTTTTGAATGGAACACAAAACATACTTCTGTAATGATAAATTTTAGCTATTATTGTAATTCTCAGGTGGCCTGAGATTTCTGAAATGTTGCCACATTCTTCACCCTCTCCAGGCATCCATGTCTGAAGAGCCAGAATATTTTCCTTGTCTCTGGACAATGAGAATGGGAACAAGTGAGGTCACTGGTTGCTCTTTGTTCCACACCTGGGAAGCAACTGAATGAAAGTAGAATAAAAAAGGTCTGCAATTTCACTTAATCCTCCCAGTAACCCTACAATAAACATTCACTTTACCCTATTTTATAGATGAGAAGACCAGGACCCATGCAAGATTAAATAACCTACCAAGATCATTTGGCAAGAAGGAGAAAGAGCTAGGATTGGGATTTAGGTGTCTCCCTTTCTCCAAAGCCAAGGATCTTAAAAGACACCCAGCCTCTTTGGTATAGTATACATGACATGGAGTTGAATATGGGTGGCGGTTTTTCAGGTCTGATTCTGCATGTTAGAATGCCATGTAGAATTTTGAGCTGGCATATTATTATATATGGTATTTTTTTATCAAATCACTTAAATACTCTGAGGCTCAGTTTCCTCTCATAAAATAGGAATACCTTTCTATTACACTAACAGGGTCTAAGCAGCAGAGGAATATCACATAAAAACTTGTGTATATGTTTTTAAGACTCTAGTTTATGCAGTTTACCTAGCACCCAAAGATTTATAAAGATCTTGTGCCTTCTTAACTTCTTTATTAAGAATGTATATATTCTCCTGCTTCAGGAGCAAACTCTGGAATGAGTCTATGACTCCCTAAAAAGTTGCTGACTGAAGCTCCTCTGAAGCTTCTGACTGAAGCTCCTGTAAATAAATTACAGCCTGAATGTCTCCACCAGAAAAACAATGGATACTCTTTGAGTTAGACTTTTATGTGCCAGTGCAATGTCTGCAATGTAAGATTGGCTTCTTGCTAAGTATTCACCACGACTCACTCAGAAGCATGTGCCTTAAATCCCTGGCTATCATTAAGGAAGAACCTCATTCAGCTCATCCCATTAATGGTAGGGCCCAATGTCATCGTCTTTATGTCAGCATGAGGGGAGGGGATATCCCACTCAGTACTTACTAAGACCTGCTATAGAGGCATTAGTCCTTCCCCAGCAGGGAAAGCTAAAATTCAGTTTCTGAGGATATGCGGTCTGTTGAAATGACACTTCCCCATCATACCTCACCGTTGTCAATGTGGTTAGATAGCTGAGAAAATGTCATGCTTAACTCTGCTCTTTGAGGATGGATCCTTCCCTTCTCTTCTGAGTCTAAGGATGATGGGAGATGGGTGTTGTGCTGTTGTGTCATTCTGTTCACGTTGTGATGCTGTGTCTCTGTAAAACGGCCACCTGTTTTGGAGATCAAGAATTTGTTTCCCTATCCTCCACTGAAATCATGTTGTTAGACTTTACAAAGATTAATATAGCTCCATAGGGGTTAGATGGCTTCAGTCTCTTCTGTGTCATAGACAAATGGCTGCCCTCAGACCAGAGGAGCCACAAAAAGCAAAAATCTTTTGTACTGGATGTAAAAACAACACTTGCTTCCTATTGGTGCTGAGACTAGAGAGTAATCTCTGCTTACTAATTTTATGTGGGGTACTCTTTGTGCTTCCTCACACTTTTATTTTTTATTTTTTAAAATTAGTCTACTGTAGTCACTCTCTTTTTAGAGTTGTGTTAAACTTCAGAATTTGAAGAAGTCGTGGCAATCCTTTTCCCATGATTCTAAAAAAATATTTCTGGCAATGCCTAACCCCCTGAAAGCTATATCCATCTTTAATGATGTCCCAGAAAAAAAAAGCTACAACACGATGTTATTTGGCATTGCAAATATGAGATAAATTTAAGGCTTAAAGATTGTCTACAATTTGCTTGACTTTGCAATATCTGCCTAAAATATATCATCATGGCACTTATAACCAGATGAAATGCAGCAAAACAAATAAATAGAAAAGAAATACAACAATGCAGAATAACCTTAGTTACCTGAATCTATTATTAAAGATTGAAAGTAATATTTAAAGGTAGAAAAAAAAAGGATAAGAGAAAGGAGTAAATAAAATAATTTGCAGATAGTTCTCGTCTAAAAGGGGAAGATGAGTAAAATTTCTTTCTAAGGTCTTAAATAATTTAAATTATATCAAACACATATTTCCCCTGTAACAGGTTCACACTATTTTCACAACACTGTAACTTGTTACTTTCTTTGGCTTTTGCTTTTCTGCACTCCCTGAGGATGTTCTCCGATGATTATTTCTTTCTATCTTTATTTTGTTCCTTTTTATTATTTTTTTAAGCCCTCTCCTCTTCCCTGAGGAACTGAGCAGCCATAATGCTGAAGCGCTGCTAAATGCAATAAGGCAAAAATCATCACGGCTTGATGGCACCAGAGTGCCAGTGCTTTGGATAAAGAATTATGCCACCAACACAGCATGAACAAGCCAAAAGGAAAAAATAAAACAATCAACAAACTCATGACATATTTATTTTTTATGATCCTTAAAACCTTTATTTAAAAAGATAAAATGGAAATCATTGGATAAATATATTTGAAGGTGGGAATCTCACAGGCAATTTGGACCAGGTGCAGTTTTGTGTGCTGGTTCTCGGCATTGGCTTTTCTGATCTGGGAGACAAATATACATTGTCCACCAATTTCAACCTGAAATTTAAAAAGTCCCCTCTTTGATTTGTTCTTTGTAACAAAAATGTATGCATTAAAATTGAGGTTTTCTCTAATTAGAAATTTAAAAGAAATTAAATAAGTTGAATACATTCTAGGTTTAAGGTATAAAGAAGAAAAACATGTTTTCCCTTAAAATCTCAATAATCTAAGTTATTACAAATATTTAATAAATATATTTTATATGTTATATACATATATAAAAAACCATGGCTTTTCTTAGTGAGTGTGCTCATTAGCTAGGAACTTTCCTTGTTACCAACTTGTTACTCTTACCTTCCCCCAAAGCACAAACATTATGCTGGACTTTAATTCAGTCTCTCTTTCTCCTCTCTGTCTCTGTCCCTGTCTCTCTCTTTCTCTCTCTCTTTCTCCTTCTCTTCCTCCCCTCCTCTCTCTCTTCCTCTCTCCTCTTTCTTTCACTCCTTTCCTCCCTCTCAGTGCTCAAACTCAGATGTATGATTTCATCATTATGGACTTAAGTGATGACTGTTATGACAAGAATAAATGCACTAGGGGAATCCAGATTAATTTAGTTTGGACATAATTAAGGTTTTCCTTACTTTCCTTATCCAAATCCAAATTGCTGCTTCAGGTTTTAGGTAGCCAACGAAACTTCTTTTGAAATTGTTGTATGTTTCTGTATACAGATGAAGATTTGTTGATTTATTCTGATGTCATCTCAATTCTGTTTTTCTTATTTAATATATTTCTCAACTTTATTTATATAGCCAGCAAGCAAAATAACAGCTATTGTCATAGACAAGCTGTGGACACCATTGTTAGTTTAGACATTTCTACAGCAAGATTTCAAATTGCATACCCAATTCCAATATTGAGTACTGTATTTCACAACAAATTGCTAAGAATTCTACACATATAAAAGACCCTCTTTGATTATTTTACTCCTTAAAGTTTTGTTTAGCTACTAATAGGATTTTAATTATCATACTACTATGATAGGCAACATGTCTACAAAGCAACCCTGTTAGGGATTTCACTTTTTTGTCTTATTGCACTGCAGTCTAGATTGCTTTTTTCCATATTTCTAATATTTTTCATTTTCTTCTTTTAAAATCCCAGTTAAGATGATGCTGTTTGCAAGATGGAATTGCTGAAGGAAAATTAGTAATTTAAACAATAATTTCTTAAGGGATCTTTAAAATTCAGTGTTCCTTAGTCATAGAATTCTAAAGATAAAGGGAGGCCTTAGAGGACCTTTATACTGTGTATTGCTTTTCCACAATCATGTTTCAAGTTAATGGGAGGAAAAGACTAAAAACCAAGTTGTTATTTACCATGCTTGTCATTTGACATTCATTTTCTAAGCAACAAATTCCCAAGCAGTAGTTTTGTGGATCATTTTCTATCAACAGTTTTATGACCCATCAGTGGAATGGTAATGGCATTATCACCATAGCTCCATTTGTTCCTTGTAACAGACACTGTCATGGCCTTTGCCTCATGGATGAGACCCCCATCCTGAGCTCTGAGATTATGTGAGTTGGGAGGGAAGAAGCATTTTAGAATGGAAGTTTGTAATATATCTGTGTGTGTGTGTTCAAATATATGAAAACTGACATGCCAGCAAAGGTACTTACAAGTTATGTGAACTGGAATAAATAATGTTTACTTTACTAACTTTAATTTTTTCTCTTTTTTTGTGTATTAGTCAGTTAGGCTTATTGCTGTAACAAACAACACCAAACTCAATCATTAGAAACAAAACAAAACAAACAAACAAAAAATAAATTTATTGCTTTCTTATGTTACTTTCTGATGTGTATTTCTGCTCAGGTGGCCGTTTTGGGGGTCACCCTCCTCCAAGAATCTATTCAGGGACTGAAACCCCAATATTTCACAACAGACTTGGGATCCATCACTGGATTCTCTGTATTTGAAAACAAGTAAAGGTAAAAAGAAAGCCTGGAGTATTGTGAGGGAGGTACTTTAGAGGCCAGTCCTGGAAATAGCATAAATCAGATCATATTGCTTTGACTGCCATTCAGTCCAGTGGCAGGAGTGGCCTAAGGCAAGCTGGAACATTAGGTCTAATTGCATATCTGGGGGGGGTGGTATGTACAGGATTTGGAGAACACATAGCCTTATCTCTACCAAATAGGGAAAAATCATAGTGCTTATCTCTCAAATCACTCATGAGTATAAAAAGAGTGCATATAAAATAAAGTTTGATGCTTGGTAAACACTCAATTATTGTGGAGTGAAGCAAATAAAACAAAATTTAAATATATAAATAAGCATACTTCACAGAGCTAAAGTGATAAATCCCATAAGAGAAGTACAGGCAGATTACCATGAGAATCCAAAGGCACAGAAACCAGTTTTTGCTGTGAAGGTCAATTTGACCACCTTAAAGTGGGATACTCGAGCTCTGTTCTCAGTAATTTACTCTTCACTCCTTATATTTTCCTTTGATGATCTCAACTCTCCCACAGCTTCTGTTACCACATATTTATGCCAGTTAGTATTGAATCAGCACCTGCCTCTTGGATTTCTCTCCATATGTGTATTTAAATGCTTAATGGAGCACTTCAAATTTTATAAGGGCCCAACTGAGTTCATCACTCCTTCCTTGTCTACACTCATGTGCACACTTATTTCTACACTTCCCTTTCAAGCAATCGCGTTTGCCTCTCTGTGTTCTTCATACTCTATCATCTCCCTCTCCTACCCTTCTTCAGCCACTTAGTCTTGACCAGTTATCTCCCAGATCTTGCCCCATTCCTTTTTTTCTATCCCACTTACACTCGCTGAGGAGCATCCATCTCTAACATAGATTACTATGTGATTTCTCTGTCTTCAGTCTTGCCCATCACACCATTCTCTTCAGAGCAGCCAAAACTTTTATTATTACTGTTATTTATTTCAGGGGAAACACACATCTAGGCAGCTGACTCCACTGTTGCAAAAATTTTTCAGACTCCCATTTTTATTAAGGGAGCACAGACTCCTCCACCTGGCTTGGAAGACCCTAAACCATGTCAACTCTCTGGCATTCTAGCTTTTTCAGTTGCCACTTTTCCTCTCTACAAGCAGTCACACTACACATCTGTCCATCCTGCTCATGTGTAATAGACCCTCTCATCTCTGGAAATTAGCCCATGCTATTCCATCTGCTGACATAGTTTTTCATCTCATTCACTTGTGGTATTATTATTTATAATAAGAAATATGTATTTGGTCTTTGTCCCCAGTTCTTGGCTCACAGCTCTTGGAATTTCCTGAGCGATAAAAGCAAGGAGAGCATCTTTTGTCATAATATTTGGTGTCTTGTTTTAAGTTCATAAAATTACATCAGAGCCATAAAGGTGAAATAGGAGTCTTGCTGTTTATACAAGCCCCTTTCTACCACAACTGGGTTTAATTTAATGAGGAAAGCACCTAAGGATTCGGCCTGGTTGCCTGAAGAACCTCTCATGTGATTAGAGGTTTTGGAGGTTTCAGTCTCACCCCTAGACCTCCTGGAAGGAGAGGGGGATGGAGATTGGGTTCAATCACAAGTGACCAATAATTTAATTAATTGTACCTATGTTATGAAGCCTCCATAAAAACCCCAAAAGACAACATTCATGGAGCTTCTGGGTTGATGAACATGTGGACATTTGGGAAAGTGGCACTCTCAGAGGGCATGGAAGTTCCGTGCCATTTCCCCAATACCTTGCCCTATGCATCTCTTTCTTCTGGGTCTTCGTGAATTATACCTTTTAATAATAAACCAGTAATCTAGTCAATAGACTGGTTTCCTGAGTTCTGTGAGCTACTCTAGGAAACCAATTGAAACAAAGGATGGGGTCTTAGAAACTCCTATCTATCACTAGTCAGTCACTTAGTACAGGTGACACCCTAGGTGTGTGATTGACATCTGAGTGGAGGGCAGTCTTGTGGGACTGAGCCCTTAACCTGTGGACTCTGCTGCTATCTCCAGGTAGATAGTGTCAGAACTGAGTTGAATTGTAGCTGGTGTTGGAAAATTGCTTCTTGGTGTGAGGAAACATGCCCCCCCCACACAAACTTTGAAACTGGGTGCTCAGAAATCTTAACACCCATCCCCTCAAGCAATGAAAGAAGAAATCCAGCTATAACCTACTCATTCTTTAGAACTATATTGTATATAGTTTCTTCCAGGAATCACTGTGATCCAGCACCAGTCCCACACTCTTTTATAAGTATCAAACTGCTCCGCCTTTACCCTTGTGTAATGATTAATTAATTCTTGTTGCTTTACTTTTCAAACTATGTGGTAGTCTATCCCCACTTGATGGTAAGAAGCCATGATTGGGAATAGCATTTTTCATTTTTGTGCCCTCAGAAACTAGATATCAATCATGTTTTAAATAATTAATGGCTTCAACATTTATATGCCATTTGAACTGAGCCTTGAATGAAAGACGATTATAAAAACTGAAGCTAAGGGCTAGAGAATACCATTCTCTCATGAAAGGAACATACAGGTAAAGTCCTAGAGGCAGAAACATGCAGATTGAGCTTTGGACCATGATAAATCTCAGTGTGGTCATCTCTGGACCCTGATAAAAGTCCTAAGGGAGGAAATAATGGTTGTTTTCTTACTGTCACAAATGTATTCTCTTGTATAGAAAAGAGGCTCACTCTAGGAGTTATTCTTTTAGACCAAAACAACATCCATATTTCTAGAGATCAGCTTCATGCTCAGCTTCTACTTGTAGGGATGTGCCAGAGGAGGAGGCCCAATAGCAGTTGGGTTCCACTGGGAATCCCCCAGCAGGTACCCTTCTTTCTCTTTAACTCGGCTTGCTTTCCAGTCACAACAGTATCTCTATGCAGAGACTGTCTTGAGCTACAATGGAGGACAGCAGCCTGGCAGCTGTGGATTCACGGCTCAACTTTCTCCAGCAGCTGAGTGTGATCAGCTTTGCAACAGCATATGGAGGTCTTTTCTCCGGATATTTTGTTGTGGTAGCAGCTGGGAACTTATCAGTTTGGGGAAATTAGTATTGAAAGGCGGGGAATGGTCAACACAGCTCAGGGGACAGATGTGTTATTTGTTTTCCCCTCCTCCTTCCTCCAGTGTAGAAGCTCAAAGCAAATGCATTTTACATGTTTTATTATTACACGGAAAATAATCTTTTGTTTTCAAACCACTAATATCAGTGATTCCTTAAAAAATGACATCTATACAACATCCTTTTTAAAAAATACATAGTATGCTCTTTTCCAGAGCCTGACTACATAATAAATTCTCCCAATTTCAAAGGAGCAGGAAGAGTATCAGAATATGGGTAATAAAATGTCCTTCAAGCTAGACTTAATTACTAAGGCAGTTACTGGTTACAGGATCTAGTAAGCACAGGACTGTCTGTGATGAAGACACCAGGGAACATTTTTATTGAGAAAACTAAGAATGTCTTTCATAATATAAACAACAGAATTTCAGTCTTTTGTGACGTAAGCCACCATTGTTCTCCAAATTCCTACTATTTCCTCTTAAGAATTTGCAGTTCGCATATTTATTGATTTTTTAATATTATTTGCATGTCAGGTTATTTCAGGTAATGCAGTTTTAATTTATTCTGTGGAATTCTAGAATTGAGTGAACAATTTTTATTCTTTGAACACTATATTCTTTCCCTTTCATGATCATATTGGTAGGGATTCTATTCCCTTTAAGAATTAATATAATCCTTGTAGATCATTCTACTCATTCTGTTCATCCTCATGCAGAAATCTCTCCATATTCTGGCCATTTGACTGATTATCTCTGCCATAACTATAGAATTGGAAATGGGATAAGGCCATGACCTTTTTCCTCCAACTGTCCAAGAGAGAGGAGAAAAAAGCTGTTGAAAGCTTAGTAGACCTATGTCATCATTTATGATTTAAGAAATGCTTTAATTTAAAAGTAAAATGCAACTGTATTTGGGTATCCATTGTGTGAAAATCACCATTTTAAATCTATATAGAAAAGAGAAATGATAAATACTTTTTGAGCATGTTAACGTAATTCAATTCATAATGATGTTGTAACAAAGTCATGACATAACATAATATTCCCATTTCCAATTTACCAGCATTCCTAAGCATTACACACATGCTGGGGCTATGTTTTCAGGTTCTACAGTAACCCAATTACAAAACAGAACAACAGTAATCAAATGCATGTTTCCAAATTCTAAGACACTATAGTTTTTTGCAAGAATGATCAATGGAAAGACTACTCCGGTAGCAGCTCCATCTTAAACTGCAGTAAAGCAATGCATTTTCTTACATTAGGAGCTCTGAACATTCAGTAAAAGTTGAAGCCCCTCCATCTGTCCAGAAAAGTTCAAGCAAGATTTCTGAAAAATGCATAGAGAGGTCCACTTACACCCTCACTGGCTACACACCACACAATTCCAGGAGGTACTATTGATATAGACACAATGTGCAATGTGAAGAGCTCCCCCTGGAGATCTGCAGTGAAGGAGCCTGTTCTCAGCTTACCAAAGGCCCACCTTTAGACTCCCTAGGTATCCTCAATAAAAACTTCTGAGCAATATCTTTCTCCTTTAGTCACAATTCCCTGGGTTGAGACAGACCCAGGGAAGAGGTTACCATTTACCTTACTAGACCATCTGGTCTCCACATTTCTCCTGCTCCCACTGTGTTCACCTTCCCTTCTATTGAAAACTCTTCTCCAGCATCCCTGCTTACTCCCACTCTCCCGTTCCTCTCCTTCGCTATCAAAACATGCAAATCCTGATCATTTTGCTTTGCTGAGAATTTAGGATTTGCCCCAGACACTTTAAACATGTTTCGCATCATCGCTCTAATGTAAGACCAGTCGCCGTTACCTGAATAAGCAGGCAAAGTGGAGACCAGTGTTATCAGTATAGTTGTTCAGGTTTTCACCATACCCCTTATCTTAGTCCATTCTAGCTGCTCTGACAGAATACCATTGACTAGGTGACTTATAAACAACAGAAATGTAATTCTCACAAGTTCTGAAGGCTGGAAAGTACAAGATCAGAGCACAGGCATATTTGGTGTCTAGTTAGGGCTTGATTCCTGGTTTATATGCAGTCATTTTATTACAGTATCCTCACATGATGGAAGGGGATTAAGGAGTTCTGTGTTTTATAAAAGCATTCATAAGGGTTCCACTCTCATCATCTAATCGTCTTCCAAAGCCCCCACTTCCAAATACTATCACATTGAGGGTTAAATTTCAATATATGGATTTTTTTTGGGGGGGACACAACAATTCAGTCTATAGCACACCCCCAAGGCACCGCCCACACTGAAGGCAATGTGAACGAAGCCTGCTGGGTTGGTTTGTGCACAAGATGGATGGCAATCCTAGTGGTATAGCAATCCTGGTGGAGATGTTCTCAGTGCCTCTGGTGGGAATATTCTTAAGGAAATATGTTACCCTACCTCCATTTTGGAGAACATTTAAGAACTGTCAAAAGCCCCCTATGGGGCTTATGGGGAAGTTGATGCCACAACCTTCTCACGTGACAGGCATTCCCCAACTTAAACATGAGTTTTTGCTCTCAAAGTTACGTAAGTCAATCCTCTGAAAATGGAGCACACATTTTTTTGCAAGTAAATTTTCATACTAAAGGAGGCCATTTGATTCTCTGCTCCATTGGTTTACCCTATTCTCCTCATGTCCCAGGGTCTGCTGGGGTAAAGCTGTGCTGGGTATGAGAGGTCTTTATAGTATGATGTGGGGAAATTCCTGTCATCTTGAGCCATGGGAAAACTTGTGGTAAAGGAGCAATGGAAGATGGGCAGAGACAGCCTGGGGTGGAGCAAAGGGATGAAGAACCATAGGCCTGTGGGTTCCTGCTCTGTTGTAACCTCAGATTTCTGAGGTCACCTCCATGAGTCTCTGAGGAGAGCCAGGTTCTGTTTCTGTCTCCACCAGTGCTTTGCTAGTGACTTTGAACCTAATATCTTGCTCTCTCAAGTCTGGCTATTTCCACTTGCACAGGAGACCTAATAAAATTTTCTAGTAACACATCTAATATCCACCATGTTTCCATGAAGAACTTTAAGGGTAAACTCAATATATTCTACCATTGCAGGCAGTTACATTACCACGTTCATGCCCACATCCCTGGGAGTGGCTCAACACAGAAGCACACAGCACATACTCAGTGTGGCTCCTTTTGTTCCCCGCTGAGGTACATGTATACACCGGAATTTCCCTGTTCTCTTCCTAAATGGCTTTCTCCAAAAGATTAGTCATTTAGCTGGAAATTTCAGGGGTATATAGAAAGAACACTGGACTTGCAAATTGAATCTTATTTCTTCCTCTGTCTCTTCACTTCTTCCTTCCCCAAATACTAGCTAGAGAGCAAGGAAGCCAAAGTCCTTGCCTATTACCTGGCCGGTAAAATGAGAGGAATTTGCAAGACATCACACCATAGGCACTCAAGAAATGCCCATCTCTTTAAATAACCCAAGTTCTGCAACAAAAAGTGGGGAGGTTAATTCAGACTTAAAGGGATCCAAGTACAGTGAAAAATGCTGACTCTATAACTCAGGATAATGGCTGTGTTTAAGGGAAGAGAGGAAGTTGTGACTGGCATGCATGATTGTTATGGATAGATTTCTAGACTGGCTGGGAAAACTGTTTTTTGACTTAGGTGGTAGTTACCACCTAAAAAATCAAGGGATTTTTGCACTTTCCCTGTATTTTATTTTATGACAAAAAAGGTTTTAAAAATAATAATAATGAAAATAAAAATAATTCTGAGAATAAGTATCTGAAGAGTTTGAAGGACCATTAGAAGAACAGAAAAATCACAAAAATTAAGGAAAGAAAAAATGTCAAGAAGGAGGGGTATTTCACAGTGTAAAATGCTACAGACAGATCCAGTGTAAGCATCACCCATATGTTGCAATGAAGCAACCCTGGGTAACACTAGCAATGGTAGTTTCATTGGAGCAGCTGGGGCTTTAGCCAGAGATGAAAGTGTGGAATTGGAAATTATAGAAGTTTCTTACAAGGATTTTGTCTCTGAAGAAGAGGATGGAGATTGCCTTTTCTGTTAACTAATCCTATAAATCACTTGGTTCATTTTGTTCAGTTCTACTCTGCATGATGCCACAATTTGGCAATTTACATTAGTTTCCTTAAGTAACTATTAAGTAACTATTAATTCTGTGAACAATTCAGTATAAAGTAAAGTAGTCAAGGGAACTTGGCCATATGAAATCGAGTCAGATTTGATTGAAAATGTTCATAATTTAATCTATGACATGGAACATATCCCTCATCTTTTACATATTTTTCCTTCTATTTGTTAATATGTTTTGGACACATGCTTTTCTGATACTAAAGTCACATAGAAGGAGACCATGAAAATACTTGCATTAAGAGGAAGAGTCAGGCTTAAGGGAAGCATGTAAGAAGTGGAAGTATAAGGCAATATGAAGAATAAACTGTTCCAGAAAACAGTGTTTAATATACTTGGTATCAGTTTGGTCTTTACAGTTGATTGATCCCCAGAAACTTACATCTGCTGCTCTATTCTCAGGCTGCAGTGATAACATATACTTCATATTCAAATTTTCATAGACCTGGGTATTTGTCACTATTATCTCTTCCTATCTAATATTTCTAAAGTATGTGATTAACCTGGACACTTATCTTGAGCTCCAAACTGGTATTTTCAATAATCAAGTGGACATTGTCACCTGGATATACTAAAGGAAGCATATATTTCACTCATTTTCTAAGCCCCTTTCTGCTTTCAATCCTGACAAAGCTGTCTGATATTTGATGTAATAATGAACGCGTGAACTTGCATCCAGTAACATAGAGCAGATCTTTTCAAAGCATCCTCAATTGTTTTCTTTCACTTATCTCAACATTCAAATATTTACTAATTCCTGCTTCCTAAATATCTTCTACATCTAGGTATTATTTCCATGCCAACTAACACTGTCCTAATTTGAATCTCTTTATCTATCCCTGGACCTATAGAATAACTTCTCAATTAACTTTCTTGACTACAGTTTCTACTCTTATCCAATTGAATTATTTTTCTACAGTGTAAATATAATTAGGCACAATACCATCCCTCTCCCGAGCCTAGAGAACAGATAGAATCTGAATTAAGTATTAGGCACCTCAAAATCTGGTTCTTATCATTTTCTAGCATATCCTTCTCAATCTTCATTCCTCAATTTTCTCACACTCTTTACCACAAAAATTATATTCCTGTAACACCCAAGTACTATTAAATTTCCAAGTATGTGATATTGTGTCAAGCCACTGGGCTATTATTTGTGCCATATATACTACTTGGATTGTCTTTCCTCCCTACTTATAAACATTATTTGAAGCCCAAGTATTCTTTCTACTGTAAAATCTTTCTTATTTTTCATGGGTAGTATTTAGAGAATGTTGTTCCATTTTTTTTTAGTTATTTTGCATATATATCATTTTGATTACATATATTCTATTGCAGAATTTTAAAATTCTCTATCTCTATTTTTATCTTTATCACTATCTCTTCTGGAAGACTGCAAATTCATTGAGGGAAGGATCAGATATATTTATTATTTTAGTCTCAATGCTTAGTATAGTGACTCCACAAAAATGTATGCTGAATCACCAGATAAAGAAATACATTGGAAAAATATGAGTGGACAATAAAAGTGAGTCATTCCTGAAGAGAAGAAACTCTGGGAAATTGTACAGCAAAATGTAAAGCATTTTAAAGAGTTATTAAGTAGCCCAATTAATCTAAAGTCGAGGTCATATATTCTGTAGGGCAAAACCTCTTCAACAAACCGAGAATCATAAATTAAGACACTCTTATTGTATCCCCTTTGGATCAGTAAGGCAACATCAGAGAATTTTCATCATTTCTCTTGATTATCTAGATGTAGAAAGAATATTTAATCTAGGTCCTCTCTGCATAATGACCACTAACACTTGGGTTCCATATAATGACCACCACCATGCAGTCTACCTATTGGAGCCCTATTGAAAAGAATAAATGAATAAGCTTTTGTGTGTGACTTCATGGTATCTTAGTGTCCAATTTAGTCTGCAGCATTGATGAGTTTCAATCAGCTGAGCCATACGGCAGCTGCAAATCTGGATAGTGCAGAAAATGCTCAATTTGTTGGCCATATGTAGACATAGACTTCGTGATGAATAAGCAAGACTAAACCAAGCCTTTTCTTATATGGGGAATGCACATGCATGTTGATGAGCCATAAGATCCTCTGCTGACTCAGGAAAGCAGAAAAGGAAATCCCCCAAATCCATCTTTTACAAAAAGAAAATGTACAAACTCCCACTGAGTTTCATTTGCCTAGAAGTTTAATTTACTCATAACTTTTAAGGATACAAAAGCTATTCAGAATCAGTAAACTGGCATCAAGAATCAGTAAATTTATTACTAAAGATTTGTACATGGAAAAATGTGGTCATTAGAGACAATTCACTACCATGGAAGGACAATGGGACACATTGATGGCCGATTCTCTAAAGAATTGTGTATCATTCTAGTGCTAGTATTACTATCTATAGTTAAATAAACAGATAAATGTTAAAACTCCAAATAAATTTCATTCTCCTAAGCATTAGCTAATGACCAGAGAGAGACCAGGAAGTCAGCCCACATTTCATATTCTTCTGCTCCAAGCTCTTTGACTTCTGGTCTGGGGAAATGAAGTTATTTCTTGGTGACCTCTAGCAGTCTTTGTTTTAGGTGCCCTTGGTCCTTGACTGACCCAATGAATTCCAGGCATGCTGTGAACAGCTGTGCTCCACCTGAGCCATGGTTGGGAGAGAGCCTCTTCCATACATTCTAGGCAGAATTTCAAAATGTTAGAAGTATGTCTTTAATGTCTTTTTTTTTTTTTTTTTTTTTTTTTTTTTTGTGGTACGCGGGCCTTTCACTTTTGTGGCCTCTCCCGCTGCAGAGCACAGGCTCCGGATGCACAGGCTCAGCGGCCATGGCTCATGGGCCCAGCTGCTCCACGGCACGTGGGATCTTCCCGGACTGGGGCACGAACCCGTGTCCCCTGCATCGGCAGGCAGATTCTCAACCACTGTGCCACCAGGGAAGGGAAGCCCTTTAATGTCCTTTTAAACTTAATTCTTCCTTAGTCTTTTCTTGTTCCTGTCAGGTGCCCTGCAATTTCGTGGTGCCCCTCCTTCCTCATGATTCTTTCACTTCACTACAGAATTTCATCTAAGACCATCATCACAAAGTAACACCATGAGCAGTGACCCTTTTCTGCATTTCCCCATCAAAACTACTGTGTCGTTTGAGGTATTGCTTATGGAATTTCCTGTCAGTAAGAATTAATCTTACAAAATACATCAGGTGAGTGTTGTTAGCAAGGCCTATGATTATTTTAATCTGAGGAAGAAGTGTTTGTGGAAATTTTAGATGATATGGCAGGATATGAATATATATATTTTGACAAAGGGGACTTTAGGAGGCTTCAAATCATACTACTTTTATGACTGTGGTAATTTGGCTTTGAAATTTGCCACTACGTCAGAACAAAACAAAACTTAACACCATAGAAGTTTTCTTAACTCAGCTCAATTCTTATTCTCTCTGAAAGTATTCCCTGAATTTTTCAACTAACAGTGATCCTGCCTGAGACATTGCAAAGACAAATAAATGGTAAATAACATACCCCTCATGTGTGAAACAGATCCTCATGTTTCATTGGACCTGAAGATTTATGATTCATTTGCTTATTTACAAAGTTTTCCACCCATGTTGGACACTCAGAATATTTTTCATATATAACTCTTCATAACTAGGATCCATTTTTCCTGCCCCATGCTCCTGTTTTCATTTGACAAAAGTACAGAAAGTGCATTCTAAACTCCCAAAGGCATCTTGGTTTGCAGAAGGCCGAAGACTGGCTCCAGGGCTTGCAAATACGATGGAGGGTGTTTCACCTCAGCATCCGTGAATCTCAGCCAACTCAGGTTAATAGTGCCCAAACGTCATTTTCTATCCTACTCACATGGTTGGAAGGGGATAGAGTGATGGCGGCAATTTCAGACATCCACCTCCCAGATGAACATTGCCATATGGACGCCGAGCTGGAAGGGAAAGTATGATGAGTTTGGAGGCAGCAAATATGAATGGGTAAGGAAGTAATTTGAGCCAGGATGCCAGGAAGAGCAGGGCACAAATGAGGGAAAATCGTTTAGAGGAAACAGCTTATGGCTAGAGATCAGGATACCAGAGTTTTTTCTGGCTCTACCCCCTTTCAGCTAAGTGACCTTGGAGAAGCTACTTATTCTATCTAGGAGATGTGTGTGTGTGAATGTGTGTGTAACAAGATGAGTTTAAATATTTATCTCTACAGTTTCTTCCAGCATCAGAATTCTGAGGGAAGCATTCTTGAGCAATATTTTGTTATCAAATAATTATATTATACTTTGTAAATCAGTAAGCATACCTATATCTCAGTTTTACTTGCTTGTGTGAAATAGAAGGTACCCACAGCTGCTTTACAAGTTCCTCAAGACAACCAATCACTAGTAATTCTATTACAGTTAGACATATGTGCATTACAATGCACTTTTACATATGCTCGCATGCAATCTTCTCAAGACTACTGGGTAGTATTATTATCCCCTTTTTATGGATAAGAAAACTAAAGTTCAGAGAATTAACATTTCCCAATGCTGCATTGCAGATAAGAATCCAGGATTTTTTGACATGAAAGCCAGACTCTTTCAGTGTGAAACAGTAACTCCAACAACATGTCTAAATTCCATAATAGACATAAAAATGACCCAGTCTCTGCTCTTTATAGAAGTTATGAATTATCCATGGAATCAACACACACACAGCACATATTACAACATCATCATGAAGGACATTAAGAGTAAAATCAATATATAAAAAAAGATTAATAAAATTTAATAATACCAAAATCTATTAACTGGCAACAAGTGCCATTGACAATCAAAATTTGGGGAGATAAAAGTATTTGCTGTTTGTTGAACATCTACTATATATGTTTCTCGAATTAGTACTATAAATACGATTTTCAATTTAGACACACACACATCCTGAACTTTGTGTTAAACAATTTATCTTTTTCCATGTGATAAAATTAAAGTTCAGAAAAGTAAACTGACTTTCATAGAACTCACAAAGTTGCAGAGCCATGATTTAAATTACGATCAATAAATGGCACAGTCTCTGATTTTCTCTCAAGGGCCAGCTCTACTGGAATACCTTCCTAAAGAACTTGGAGGCCATAATGAGAGGGGGTCGGGGGTAGATTTCCATGTTGAAGCAATAGTGTGAGAAAATACACAGAAGATGGAATTGATCTTGGGGAGAAAATCCAGAAATCACTTGCCATATAGAAGACATATGTAGGAAAATGTGAATGATGAAATAATAAGGTAATCATTCCAGAGAAAATTGAATTATTTACAAATTTAAAAATAAAATCATAGAAAAAAAAACATAGACAGGATCTGTATGCCAAAAATTACAAAATGCTGATAAAAGAAATATAAAAATACCTAAATGAATGGAGAGACATACTGCAATCATGGATCAGAAGATTCAACATGGAAAATATATCAGTTCTCCCCAAACTGATCTACAGTTTTAATGTACTTTCTAGCAGAATCCCATCAAGATTTTTTTTGACATAGACATGATATTAAGTTTATGTAGAAAAACACAGTCCCTAGGGAAAAAATTATTGATAAATGGGAAGAATCACTCTTCTCTATATTAAGGCTTCCTTAAAGTTATAATAATAAATGTAGCATGGTATTGTTGGAGGGAGAGACACATAGATTAATGGAACAGAATAGAGAATGCAGAAAAAGATTCACATAAATGTGCCCAAGTGATTTTCCACAGAAATGAAGAAAATTATTCAATGGAGGCAGGATAGCCTTTACAACAAGGAAAATTAAAGATCAAAAGACAAAAAAACAAAAGTACATACATACACATATAAGACATTGATATAAACCTAATACTTTAATAAAGTGAATTTGAAATGGATCACTGACTTAAATGTAAACATAAAACTATAAAACTTTTAGAACAGAGCATTAGAAAATCTTCAAGATCTAGGACTAAGCAGAATTTCTTAGGCTTAATACCAAAAGGCATGATCTTTAAAAGAAAGATTGATAAATTGGACCTTATCAAAATTACAAACATTCACTTTGCAAAAGTTCCTGATAAAAGGATGAAAGAACAAGCTACAAAATAGGACAAATGATTCACAAAATACATACTCAACAAAGGACCAGTGTCTAGAATATATAAAGAACACTCAAAACTAAACTCCAAAAAGAAAAAAAAAAAAATTCAGTTAGAAAATGGGCAAAATAAATGACATTGTACTACAGAGGGTACTATACAGATAAGAAAATAACATGAAAAGATATTCAAGATCATTAACCATTAGGGAAATGAAATTAAAACCACAATGAGCTATCACTACATGCCTATCAAAACAGCTTAAAAATTACTGATATCATGAAATGCAGGTGAGAATGTGAATAAATTTGATCATTCCATTTTCTCAATCATTCAAACAATGCTGGTGGGTATGTAAAATGGTCCAGTCACTGTGGAGAACAGCGTGGCATTTTCTTATAAAGCTAAACATGCAATTACCACGTAACCCAGCTATTAGATTCTTAGACATTTATTCCAGAGAAATAGAAATACACGCTCAAGAAAAAAGCTTGTATACAAATTTATTGAAATTGAAACCTAACCAATTGAAACCTAATTTATTAAAAATAAAGCAGCTTTATTCTCAATAGTCACAAACTGGATATTACCTAGATGTCCTTCACTGGGTGAATGATTAAACAAATTGGTATATCCATGCCGTGGAGTACTACACAGGAATAATTTTTTAAATGTATCGATACAAACACCTTGATGAGTCTCTAGGTAATTATGCTGATTGAAAAAAATTTGTTCCAAAATATTACTTATATAATTCATTTTTTGACATTCTTGAAATGACAAATTATAAAGATAGAGAACAGTTATAGTAGCCAGGGGTTAAAGAAGAGAGGAGTGAGGAAGGTGAGTTTGGCTATAAAATGATAACAGGAGTGATTCTTGCAGTTGAAAATGTTCTGTATTTTGACTGTGGTGATATTACATGAAACTACACATGTGATTAAAATTTTATAGAACTAAATATACACACACACAGGAGTGCATGTGAAACTGGTAAAATGTCAACAAGTTTGAAGGAATATATCCATGTCAATTTTCTGGTTTTGATATTGCACTTTGAAAATGGAGGAGGTCACCATGGGGGTACTGAGTAAAGGGTATACAAGATTTCTCTGTATTATTTTTTCTAACTGAAAATTATTCTACAATTGTCTCAAAATATAAAAGTTTAAGTTAGAAAATAAAAAGGAGCTTTGAAAAAAATCAAAGGGTCTTGAAAAAATTCTAGTGTCATGTGTGTATAATTTGGCAAAATTCTCCAGGTACTCTTGTACAATGGTTTGCATTTTGCAGAAGTGAAATTTGAAGACCAAAGCCATTAAATCTCAAGTTCATATAGAGATTTTGTGGCAACAGATCCTCACCTTTGAGGCCCCATTCTTTCCACTCAAAGACAAGTTGTCATACTTATCCATTGAGTTATTTTCTCCCAAGGTTCTTTGACCCCACAGGTACCAGACTATCTGGACTGATCCCATTCTCTTGCTGTAGAATCGATTGACAACTTCATTTTTGTGTTAGTCCAGTGCACTTTTGAACTGTCAGTCTTATTAGGTTTTCTGTCCTTTTCTTTCCCCAAACAGGGGTGGGTGGAAGAGTTCCCTACTGTGAAATAGCACGTTTTTTCCTAATTGTTAAGCAGCTCTCCTTCATCTTCCTATATAGACCAGCAATGATGCATCACCTTTCATTTCTTATTGCAAAAACAGGGCCTGGGAGAGTTGCACATACATCCCAAATGTTACATATTAGAATTGATTACACCAACACAACTATTAGGCTTTAAAAGGCATAATGTTTTAAGCCTGCTCAACTAAAATAACTATAGTCTATGCACAATAAAACCTCTCTGAGGGGATTAGACAGAAATACTTTTAATTTATCCATTCTGGAGTGTGGTGCCAAGAGTGCTGCAAAGATGAAAACAAAGAAACTGCTGAGTGCGCCATTTTTTTTTTTTTTTTTTTTAATCCCTCAGCAGAAGAATCCCTTGTTTAGGAAAAAATAAGGAAGAATACCATGCTTCACCCAGCTCATTCACTTAACAAATGGGAGGCCCTCCTCTAATCAAGTTCCTAAATGACTCTTGCTTATGTGTACTTAAGTTATAGAGAACTTGTGCTAATTCATGTGTCCTCTCCCTTTGTTTTATCAGAGCCTCCTTTAGATAAGCCTTCCCACATAGCTCTATGTAACCCAGGTTGTTTCATGTCTCCAAATCAGCTTGTTGATACTGTGTTACTTCCATAAATATGAATGTCTAATACCATTCTTGATTTGACATGGAAAACTTTACAAAAGTGAATTATAAAAAGTGATCCATAATTGGATAAGAAGCACACCGTAATCAGTTTATTTGATAAGACCTTTTTTTTTTTTTAGTTCAATTGGCTAGAACATATCAGAAGCAGCTATAGGTATGGATATGGCTTCTAAATTAATGCTACTTTACTGGGGTCCTGCAATAATTGAAGCAAAAATTTGAGACAAGTCAATCAGCGGCACAAAGACCTTTAAGGAGGATTTGAAATATCACACATATAGTCTGCTAATCTTTCTTTAAAAAACTATCTTTTAATTAGATGGAGGGAAGAGTTGAAAGTAATCAAAAATTAAGGTAAATGATATAGAAAGTCTGCACTGTTAAAATATTTGTAGAGCTAATTGAATGGAATAGTAAAGCTATCTGTAATTGACAATCTTCTAAGGAATACGGTAGAAATTTGAGAGTCTCAATTGTCTTATGGAAGGATTTTGCTAAGAAAGATGACACTTAACTTCAATATTTGTTATTCTTTTAATTAATTAATTTAAAATAATGTATTAATCATTATTTATTATTATTATTTATTATTAAGCATTGCTAAGGATTGCCATAGGCAGCTATCATGTTTGTTCCTGTAAAGAAAATCCTAACACTTACCCTCTATGGCAGGCAATACCCTGACCCACACTACTCTGCCCCACTTCTCTCTGGTAGAGTGTGGATTTGGTCTTCCTGGTGCCCAGGTACTTTCACCCTTTTCAACCCTAGAGAATTTTACATTACAGCCAATACTGAACAGTACTGATATAGATTTGTGTGATCTCAGCCTCTCAATAACAAATTTTGTGGCTGCACCAGCCCTTCTGACTCTTATTATTATTGCAAGATGCCCTTCAACAATAACAAACAGGAAACTTAATAAACGTTTATTACTTGCAAGACCTAGAAATTACCCAGCACACTTGAGGCCACAGAGCGAGGTCATGAGTAGAGAGAGAGAGAGAGAGAGAGAGAGAGAGAGAGAACATGAGCTGGGGGGGGTCTGCCTTTACTGAGGTCAAGTGTGGGGGCCTCAGATTTCACAGGCTCACTCTTTATTTATGAACTTAAAATACCAGAACAGAAATTTAAAGCATGGGAGCAGAAAAACAAGTGGCCTAAATGGTCAGTTGTTGAAGTTTTCCAACATTCCTAAGACAAAGGAGCCTCAGTTGGGAAAGTTGGCCTGGCTCTTTATCTAGTCATGTGGCTGGCAATGTTTTTATTCCAGATCTTTGAAGTGGAAGCTTCTTTGAAATGGATGCCCCAGCAATCAAAGCTTAAATCAGGCACTTGCATTACCAAACAACCCAAAGAGCAAACAAACAACAAAAAAACCCCAACCTTGTCAGGGTTTCCTTTATAGATATACTTCCTGAAATATCCACAATAATTTTCCTTTTAGGTAAAACATTGTAGGTCCCTACTACTCTCCCAAAGCAGAGGTTATAGAGCAGATACTAGCAAACTATGGCCTAGCCTGTATCAGAATTGTAAATAAAGTTTTATTGCAATACAAACAGACTCATTTGTTTTTGTATGTTCCACAGCTGTTTTCACACTATAAGGACAGAATTTAATTGCTGTGGCAGAGACCTTGTGACCCACAATATTTACTATCACACCCTTTTGCAGAAAAAGTTTGCCATTCATGCTATGAAGAAAAGAGACTCAAGCCCTCTAGTCATCATTGTCAGGTTGAATTAACAAGGCAGAGCCACTGCCAATGCAGCCAAGTTATGTTGAGATGAAAGAGATTTTTTTTTTTTAGTTTAATTTAGCTTTAAAATTTAAGGGAAGCTTATAATGAGAAAACTTTAGCATCTCACCTATTAAGAAGTCTGGAAATAGGGGTTATCAAGATTGATGAAATCCTGATAGGAATTCAACAACATCATCACAGGTCTTCCATCTTTCCCTCCATCTCTCTGCTCCATCATCCTAAACTTGACAGTCTCGTTCTTAAGCCCACCACTCATAAGCCTAAAATAATTGGAAAATCTGAGACCACACATTCTCACATAGCCAGATTCAGGATCATAATAAAGATATATTTCCCCTTCATCCATTTTTTTTTTTTAAATTAGGGCATAAACCTTTTTCAGAAACCTATCAGCAAACTTTCCCTTAACTTCCATTGGTTAGGTTTCAATTTCCCTCATTTTCTCCTTCCTTGAACATTAAAAATAAATCCTAACATAGGAGACTTGTGAAATAATTTCAAATTATGTGGAATTTTATTTATTTTTGGAAAAAAAATATGAGAGGAAACCAGAAGACAAGAATGTCTTCAATGTTGTATATGATTTGTCACATATGGACTTTCAAATTTTCAGTTGACAGAGCTCTGTCATAACATTGTGGGGAGGAATGTTCTTATCATGACTTCTAGAAGGGTAGGCTGGACTGTTATTAGGTGTTAATAGAGTATCTTATCAGGAAAGAATCCTAAAGTGGAGTTTCATGGCTACTTCTCCACATGCATCACTGAAACTATGGTGAATTTTAGAAAAGTCTTCCAGATACATATGTATTTTTTGCATCCCACAATATCCCTCAAACATCAGCCCCAGATTGTATAACTGAAAGGTATCTTGAAGGATGCTGCTCATTCTACAAGTACAATTTTATGCCAGGATTATGGATTCTCAGAGAGATTCCCACTAAATGGGATTTTCCAATTTTATTTATTTATTTTTATGATTCTGAATAGATGTCCAAATCTAGCAGGTGTATTATTTGAACAATTATATCTGTCCAGATAAGCATGTGTAAATGTCATATTCATTTCAGCCTTGTTCTTCACTGGACCTCTGTTTGCCAAGGACAAGAGAAAAATTTGTTTGATGGTTGTCAAATGACAATAAAGTAGGTCTTTCTTTAAATAGTCATTTACAAGCCCTCTAGTACACTTGTATTTTTGATCTGTAATGATTACTTTAATAACATTTTAATTTCAGAAATAAGACTACTCAGAGTTCTAAGAACAAAAGTTCCTTATCTTGAAGACATGGAGGAAAGACTTCTAGAATAAATTTGTGCATATGTTAGTTTAGTTAATAATAAATATTTTAGAATTTTTATTGATGTATAATTGATTTACAATGTTTCAAGTATAGAGCAAAGTGATTCAGTTGTATGTATATATATTTTTTCAGATATTTTATCATTATAGGTTATTACAAGATATTGATTATAGTTCCCTCTGCTGTACAGTAAGTCCTTGTTTATCTATTTTATATATAGTACTGTATATATGTTAATCTCAACCTCCTAATTTTTCCCTCCCCTCTTCCCCTTTGGTAACCATAAATTTGTTTTCTGTGTCTGTGAGTTTATTTCTCTTTTGTAAATAAATTCATTTGTATCATTTTTTTAGATTTCATATATGTGATATCATATGATATTTGTCTTTGTCTGTCTGACTTAGTATGATATTCTCTAGGTCCACCCATGTTGCTGCAAATGGCATTATTTCATTCTTTTTTATAGCTGAGTAATATTCCATTGTATCTATATTCTGCATCTTCTGAATCCACTTGTCTGTTGATGGACACTTAGGTTGCTTCCATGTCTTGGCTATTGTAAATAGTGTCACTATGAACATAGGGGTATATATATCTTTTCGAATTAGAGTTTTTGTATTTTCCATATATATGTCCAGGAGTGGGATTCCTGGATCATATGATAGCTCTATTTTTGGATTTTTAAGTAACCTCCATACTTTTCTCCATAGTGGCTGCACCAATTTACATTGCTACTAACAGTGTAGAAGGGTTTCCTTTTCTCCACACCCTCTTCAGCATTTATTATTTGTAGACATTTTGATGATGGCCATCGGACCAGTGTGAGGTGATATCTCACTGTAGCTTTGCCTTGCATTTCTCTAACAATTTTTTTTTTTTTCTTTCTGTATGCAGGCCTCTCACTGTTGTGGCCTCTCCCATTGCAGAGCACAGGCTCTGGATGTACAGGCTCAGTGGCCATGGCTCATGGGCCTAGCCATTCCGCGGCATGTGGGATCTTCCCAGACTGGGGCACGAACCTGTGTCCTCTGCATCGGCAGGCGGATTCTCAACCACTGCACCACCAGGGAAGCCCTCTCTTACAATTTTAATGTCTGTTGTAGGCACTATGTCCTTTTTCTATCTTTTTCCATTTTCTCAATCATTATAGCTAGAGATTTATCAATTTTATTAACCTCTTTAAAGAATCAAATTGGCCATGATAATGTACTGCTTTTTATATTCCACATTACTATTTTTTTAATTTGCTTTCTTCTATTTGGATTTTTTTCTACTTTCTTTTTTTTTCTACTTTTTTGAAGTGGAAGCTTAGATCATTAATTTTATGTATGGTCTTTTTATAAGACTATAAATTTCCCTCTAAGTATCGCATTATCTCCTTCCTTCACATTTTGCTTACAGCTTTATTGAAATATAATTTATATACAATAAACTGCACATGTAAAGTGTACAATTAAATTATTTTTGAAATCGTATACACCTGTAAATTTATCACCATAATCAAGATAATAAGCATAACCATCACTTCCAAAGTTTCCTTATGCTCCTTTGTAATTAGCCCTTTCACCTCTGGATGCTCGCTGTCACCAGACAACAACTGATTGTTTTTCGCTGCTATAGTTTAGTTTTCACATTCCAGAATTTTATATACATGGAATCATACAATATATACCCTTTTTTGTCTAGTATATTTCAATCTACATACTTATCTTAGATTTATCAATGTATCATTAGTTTATTCCTTTTAATTACTGAGTAGCCTTCCATTGAGTTGATATGCTACTGTATATCTGTCCATTCACCTATTGATGCATATTTGAATTGTTTCCCTTTGGGGACTATTATACATAAAGCTGCTGTGAAAACTAGGATACAAATAATTTTATGGAAATATATCCATAAATAATTCCCTTGGGAAAATACCTAGGAATGAAAAGACTACAGCTTTGCTAAATTCATTTGTAAATTTTAGTAACTTTTTTGAATAATTAAAGGGTTGGAAAACTTTTTCTGTTAAGAATGAAAATAATAAGTATTTTATTTTTTGTAAGCAACATAAAATCTTTGCCCCTTATTCTTTTTCCTCCTCTTTCTCTCCCTTCTCTTTTTCTTTCTCTTTTTTCTTCATCTTCTCACCTTTAATGATGAACATTCTTACTTGATGGACACACAATAAACTGAAAACAGGAGAAGTTTGATCCACCAGTGGTAGTTTTCCTGTCCTTATTGATTTTTAATTTTTTTTTTTTTTTTTTTTTTTTTTTTTTTTGCGGTATGTGGGCCTCTCACTGTTGTGGCCTCTCCCGTTGCGGAGCACAGGCTCTGGACGCACAGGCTCAGCGGCCACGGCTCACGGGCCCAGTCGCTCCGCGGCATGTGGGATCCTCCCGGACCGGGGCACGAACCCACGTCCCCTGCATCGACAGGCGGACTCTCAACCACTGCGCCACCAGGGAAGCCCTCCTTGTTGATTTTTACCGAGAAGATTATGTCATTTGAGATTAAAGATAGTTGTATTATTTGCTTTCCAATATAGATGACTGTTACTTTTTAAAAAAATTATTCTACTTTTGGGAGTTTCTAACACAATGATGTATACAAGTGGTGCCTGTGGATATCCTTGTCTTATTTTTGGTCTTAGGATCAAAACATTCTGGGTTTTTCACAGTGCCTTTTATCAGGTTGAAGATGTTCTATCAAAATAAATTTTAAAGTATAGATATGAAAGTAAATGTTATATTTATTTCCAATACCTCAATAAATAGTATTGCACAATCCACTCTAATGACCACTTGATTAGAAAATTATATGCCCCACCCCAAATTCATGTCATGTTTGTTTAGAAGTTAACTTTTGCATACAGTAGGTCATCATTTATATGAGTGAAAGTGTCAATAAGGCCATATTTTCCCAGACTAAAGATAACATATTTTATTCAAGGGCTTGAAATATGACCTTTCATTCATCCTATAAGACCTTCCATTCACCAAAAGATTCCTACAATATCATGTTCTTTAACCACAGTAAGATAAATAAAACAAATAAAAATGCTGTCAGTTTTGCAATGTCTACAAATTCTCAGTTCAGATGGTGTGGGTGATAAATGTAGGTGTGTTTTATCAAATGTTCTTCCAGGCACAGCCTGATCCTATTCCATCCCAGTCAATGACTGTGTTGTGAAAATATAAGATAATTTGTTTCAATAATTATCATTTTCATAGATTAATAATGATGTTTTTACTCCCATTCACTATATTAAAACATTAGGTGCTGTCATGTCACATTGCTGTTTATTTGCTGACAATGATTTTAACATTTGGTGAAGTCAAGCTCATTTTTTAAGACATTGATCCTATAAAAAGATCATCTTCTCATCTACCACAGAAACAGTAAATTTCCCCTTTTCCTGTTTTCCTAGAGGACCTATCTTAAGGGACTTACTACGCTGAGTTATGATGTGTTTGCATGTCTACTTACCTCAGCAACACTCTTTTTTTATGCAGTGAGGCCTAAAAACAGAGACTTGAATTCTTCGTGCCCAGCAGACTGCTAATGAAAATCAGCAGTGATGTTTATTCAGCAGTTATTTTTTCAATGAAAAAATGAATGAACAGTGAATTTTTTTTTAGGAGATGACAAATTTTCTAACTTTTCAGGGAAATCAGAAAATTAAATTTTATAAGAAATCCTCATTGTTCCCCTCAACACACCAAGTAAATTTAGTTAGGAAAAACCCTAAATAGTAAATAAAAATCTATAACCATTCTGCAAGGCTGTCAGTGACCTTGAGTAAGCACATAGATAAGTGATAAGAATCTGAAAATCAGTGGGACTAAACTAAGAATTGACAAAGGCCTGGCAAGGAGCTTTGGCCTTGGAACAGGAAGAACAGAGCAGAGCTCTGAATTAAGGACTATAGAATAAAAAATAATTTACTGTTTAAGTGAGCTTGTAGCAGAATGAAAAGCTGGGGGTGAAGTGCTATGTGGGTTGCAGAGAGGAAAAAATACATAGATGTTGACAGTTTTTTATTTCTGTGCCTTTACTCCACGAACTTACTTGTGCCATTGTTTACATCAGAGAACTAAACTTCAAAAACGTGGTGTTAAATTTTTTGAACCCTGTTGCATGAAGAGTTTCTCTCTTTATTTCATTGTTGTAGTTATATAATGAGGAAGATAAGTTTTCACTAGAAAATAAATTCAGCTGTGAATACCTAGTAACTATTTAAAAACAAACAAACAAAATATATGCTTCGGTTTGAAATGAAATAATTCAGTCACAAACAGTTCCTGTTCCTTGACAGGTCAGTTTGATTTGCCCCTCAGTCTGACAGTAGGGATATGACTGAAGAGGACACATTTCTAGCAGAGTATCCAAAGATTTAAAATATTTACACTTTATAACACTAAAAAGGAAATTTGACCTACCATGAAAAATGCCCTATTGGTACCTTTACAAAGTTCTTGGGAGAAAAAGCAAACCTATGTGTTTGTCCTTTGAATACTTTATGTAAATGTGTTGATGTATATGCACATGTTGGTGGGAAAATAAATGCAAAAAGATGGAAGTTCCAACGAATGATGTTGAATTGCTAAAAGCAACATATTGTAACTTATGTTCTGAGAGCTCTTTGCTCACCATGAAATCCCCAAGCTGAATATATTCAGAAGAAATGCAATAAGGTATGGAATAGTTCCAGGTTCAGATGTGAACACAGATACAAACACAGTGAACGCCGGAATGTGTATTTGATGCTGTTGAGCAATGTTGAAAAAATAAATTGGATGTTGTTCATTTTGCTAATGCAAAAACAGAATGAATGCTAAAATGAAGTTATCTGCTGATTTTGGAATCTCATTTATCCCCTGCTGATTCATATCATCTGCTTTGGTTATACACGTGATCCAAACATTCGCTTTGCGAAATCCCACTCCTAAGTCTTCAACAACGTTACCCCAGCTTTTGAAAATTAGCACTAGTTCAAATACCAAGAGTATAAAGTAATTGATTTCAAGCTGGTTAAGAAAGAATTTTCTGGGGTTGATGTTCTGTGGAAATAAGTTATTTTTAAAATCTGTTTACAAAAGAGAAAAGTGTTTCTTTCACCTAGTAAGCATAACAAAATATTTGTTTAATGAGAAAAAAACAAACAAACAAACAAAAAAAACACTTCTGTCTCTGACCTAAGGATCTGAAGGTACAACTGGAGGAGACAATGACTATATCTTTCTTACACCGTTAAACTAAGCTATAAAATCAAGCCAAATAATTAGCACAACACAAAGCAATGAATGTTTAGGTGTCAAGCCTAGTAACAATCAATTGCTATAGGAATTTATAGAAGGGGAGTGTCATGGATTGGATTTTACAGTGAGATTTCTTGAAACGTTTGTATGCTTGAGTTAGAACATAAGAGGAAAATATGAACATGAGTGAAGTCATTTATGTTAGTGGATCAATCCAGGGAAGAAATGATAATGGATTAAATATGCAAGAGAAATTAAGGAAACAATTTAATTCATTATCTGTCTTCTATTTGTGTTTCCTATTTAAATATGGAATTCTAGGCCTTTGGAGAAGCTCTAGAGTACAGATTAAAGTTGGCTGCTTGAAGATATTTACACTCTTCTTTTGCTTGCACTTGTCCAATTAGTTAAAATCTAGCCAGTTTGTTTTATTCTAGAATTTTACAATAAATTGATCCTTTAATAGAATTAAATGAATCTTTTCCTATATAAAATACATCCACTGTACAATTAACGTGAGAGAATGCATGCTGTGTTGGTCCCTGGTTTAGATAGCCTCTAAATTTAGGGTGTTTTTGAGTTGCAAATTTAGCTTTATTTTTAAACGCATTTGTTGTCTTTTAATTGACTAGAATATTTCATTGAGTTTTGCAAGGAAAAAAAAAAGAAAGAAAAAACTCCCTGATGAGCCAGACAGTGGTAACTGAAATTCAGCCTGACAAAAAGTTGTCAGAATTGATTGACAATTTGAAGAAGCCAGATACAAATTTTAGGAAATCACATTTGATTAGTTTTTGCCTATTGTTTATACTTTATGATATAACCTCTCTAGAGACCATCTCCATAACAACTGAGTGTTGTTTAGGCTATCATCCAAGTAATGCTAAACATCCAGTTAATTTCCAATCTCTGAATATATTCTTACAAATAAAGGAAACACCAAGATTTGTCACTATGGCAGACTGAGCTGATACAAGAATCCTCCCTTTTCCTACTTCAAACACAAAGAAATCCTGAACAAAATATGGCAAAAGGATTCTAAATGGACACTGGGACCTGAGTGAAATCAGAATTGGAAAATCAAACCTGACATATATGTAGGAAGTGAGGTCTTTATACTCCTGAGTGTCTTGAGACAAAGCGTAGGCCTAAGCATGTTGTGGATAGGAACTCAGCTGACTGAATATGAAACCACATATGAAGGTGGAGCCCCAAATGTTTGTATGCTCTTGGGTTTTTTGTTTGCTTGTTTTATTTTGCTTTTATTCATCCATAGAACAAACAATGTTTGAGGGTCATTGTGCATTAGACACTGGTAGTATAAAAGTAAAAAAAAAATTAAAAAAAAGAAAAGAAGAAAGCCCCATCTATGCCCTTGGGAAACTTGTGTTCTAGTCATAGAGGAGAAGGAAGACAGAAATAAAGTAAAGAAGTATACATTATATTGTGATAGATGACATAGAAAATATAAACAGATAACAGATTAAGGAATATGAGGATTTCTGCAAGTCTAAATGGAGTCATTTGAAACATCTTAACTAAAAAAAAAATGACTTTGAGTAAAGGTTGGTATGAGGTAAGTCAAAGACATATCCACATGTAAGCCCAGGCAGAAGAAACGACAATTACAAAAGCCCTCAGTCAGGAGACTACCAGGAACATTCAACAACAGTAAGGTGACCATTGTGGTTAAAACTGAGTGATAAAATATAAGGAAATTAGGTCAGAGTATTAATGAGGAGCCAGATCATATGGGTACTTTTAAGAGAGGTAGGGGTGAAAGTGGGAAGTTTAATTCTGAGGCTATGCTAATCATCCAAGTAGGAGATGATGGTGGATTGGACAAGACTGGTAACAGTAGAGGTGAAAAGAATGGTCATAACATTGATATGGATTCACTAGGATTTCCTGAAAGATGACATATATGTGAGATTGTTAGAAGAATCAAAGTTTGTCTTGGTACTGGAAAGATAAGGTCATTAACTGAGATGAGGAAGACTATTGCGAATGCCTTTTTTTTTTTTTTTTTTTTTTTTTCACAAAAATTAGAACTCAGTCATGAGGTATGTTAAGGTTGAGATGTCTCTTAGAAAACGAAATAGCCATCTGGTAGACAGTTGGATATATGAGTCTGGATTCAATGGGAGATGTCTGGGTAAACTATGTAAATAGTTTACACATACAAATAGTCTATACACATCAGTGTATAGATAATATTTAAAGTCATTAGATAAGATGATCTATTAGACAAGATGAGATCACCAAGGAAATAAGTATAGATAGATTCATGGTTATTAAATCATGTTCTTGAAAGACTATATTTGCTGGTCAGGTGTAGGCTGGATGCCCAGGGCTGTGACTAGGAAAAGATTCATGCATGTAGAATTAGAAAATCAAACCTGTTCCATGTGAAAGTGTGTGGTCTGAATTCATACTATTCATCTGTAGCAAAAAGCTTACATTGAGAAATTAATAAGTAGTTTGGCCCAGCTTAATGTAAACTGCGAGTCTCCAGAGAGAGAAATAAAGACATGAACCTTAAAATGCTTATCAAAGACAGGTGTGAGTCTTCATAAAATACCATAACCCATTAAAGATGACATAGTCAGCCTTTACAAACCACAATAATGAATCAGTAAGTACTCTAAAAAAAGGCAAAATGGACATTTGAAGAACAGCACTAAGTAGAGCATATAACAAAAATAAATGAATGCCATATTTGAAAAATTGCCATTTATGAGCATAAAACTTTTTTTTAATTGATAGATATATTAAGGCAATTATATACACATGAAGCAGGGCATAGTACATTAGAAGATAAATTTGAAGAAGTTATTCATGATGTATCTCAGAAAGAGAAAGAGAATGAATATATGAGGAAGAAACTAAGAGATATAGAGAATAGAATAAAAAGGGCCAACTTAACTTTAATCAATATTAAAGGACAAAAAGAAGAAAATGAAGTGCTGAAAGGATAATGACAGGGAATTTTTCAGAAATGAAGAAAGTTAAAATTCTTCAACTTGAAAGAGAATTTTAGTGCCTTAAGAAGTGTAAATAAAAATAAATCAACACCTAAACACATAATGGTGAAATTAGAAACATCAAAAGCAAAGAGAATATATCAAAAGTAACCAAAGAAGATGTAATAAGAAAAAATAACTACTAGGGCTAACAATTGTACTGACCTTAGACTTTCTCAAAAGCAACAATAAATGCAAGAAAATAGAACAATATATTCAAGAAACTGAGAGAAAACCATTGCCAATCTAGAATTGTATAGATGTTTCACTCCTGACATTTAGGAGTAAAAGAAAATAAAAACATTCTCAGGCAAAGACACAAAGAGTTTACCATATGCCAACTTTCCCTGGAGTTCTAACAAAGGTTGGACTTTAGATTTTTTTGCATTTGTATTTTCTTTTTGGTCCAAATACTGGTAAAATCTTTTGGGAAAATCTAACTGGTATTGCCCTATTTAGAGAGAGAGAGCTAGAGAGAGAAAGAAACAAAAATATTTATATACTTATATATTTTGGATACATTTAGCTTTAAGAAACAGAACACTGAAATGTCTTAAATTGTTTTAAAAAATGACTATTTAATATAAATCAGGAGGTAAGGTAGGTTCCAGATTAGTAAATCATGGTTAACTGTTATTAACAAGGGCCCAACATATCGCATTGACCTCAGGTGCAACCTGAATGTGACTGCAAGTTAAATTCAGGGCCATAAATTAATTGTAGCAGTTCCATAAATGATATGGAGGAATAACCAGCCTCAGATACATAAAAGGCTCTATGCTATGCCTGCTTGTTAAAACAAACAAACAAACAAACAAAAAACACGATAGAGGAAATTTCTTTCCAGGAGCCCCCAGCTAAACCTTCCCTCATGATTCATTGACAAAGATTAGAGCACTTGCTCACCCCTAAACCTGGAGGAGAGAAAGGAGTTATTGTAATTTGTTTAGATCTATACATTGGGGAAGACTCGATGTTGAGGCATTAGTCACAAGGAAGAGAAAGTGTTCATGTAGAAAGTGTAGAAATCTAAGGTCTTGCCTCCATTGGAGGAGGATGAAATTATTGATATATTTATCCATATTTAATTTAAATATAACCAGATACATAGTAAACAAAAAAAGCAGGTGAATAATAATTAATGTAAGGACTTGAGTAACATACAAAATCATGTTTAAAGCAGCAAGTATTATAAGAAATAGAGGTATAATTTGATGATAAGTTAATCTACCAAGAAGACATTGTAATCACAAACCATTATGAGAAGAGTATCGTTTCAAAGTACAGAAAGTAACTGACAGGGTTATCACAAAGTTTCACTTAAAAATCTACATCCAGGGGCTTCCCTGGTGGCACAGTTGTTGAGAATCCACCTGCCGATGCAGGGGACACATGTTCGCGCCCTGGTCTGGGAAGATCTCACATGCCGTGAAGCTGCTGGTCCCGTGAGCCATGGCCACTGAGCTTGTGCATCTGGAGCCTGTGCTCTGCAACGGGAGAGGCCACAACAGTGAGAGGCCCACGTACCACACACACAAAAAAAAATCCACATCCAGTTAGATTCTTCTCAAGCAAATACAATAATTATTCTAATAAATGCCTTTAACCCTCTCTGTTGGGTCAATGCTGACCTGGGGCTTGGTTCAAGAGTGAAGGGAGGCAGATATTTGTAAACGTGCAATTTAACAAAAGTGTTTAGTCTGTTAGTGCAAACACTCCCAAAATAGTAATGTTGTCCACAGTACAAAAAGTTACTGGTGTATCAGTACAGTAATTCCCCTACATATGAACCTTCAAGTTGCAAACTTTCAAAGATGTGAATGTGCGTTTGCATGTCCAATCACATAAGTTAGTTCATGTGTCTGATGTACATTGTCATGTGTGTGCATCCTCTACAAGTAGTTGTGCTTATGTGCACTTTACTATACAGTACTATAGAGAGTACAGTAGTATATCTTTATTTCAAGCTAGATCTGCAAGAGGACAACTTCATTAAATGCCTTTCTGTGCAACATGAAGAGCTTACTAATGAAGACCTGATGGTATTGGAGGCCCAGAGAAAAGACGAAGAGACAAAGGGAAGAAGTAACTGAAGAGAGTCACAGTGCAGGAAATGGCAAGCAGATTTTCTTTTTCTTTTAACATCTTTATTGGGATAGGGAGGGTGGGAGGGAGACGCAGGGTATTTTCTTTATTTGAGGAGGCACTGTTAGTTTTCAGGACCTGAATGTAGAATGGTACACGAAGGTTGCAGCAGCCATTCAAAATGCAATCCAGTACTACCATGTCATCTATGACAAGAAGAAAAGAGCTATTACCCAGACATCGCTGGATCATTTTTTCAAGAGTGTAGAAAGAATTGAATCCAACAAGGAACCAGAGCCTGTGCCATCAACATCAAGCCTGAGCGAAATTGCAGCTTGCCCTCCATCTCCTATTGCTGACTATCCTCCAGTTCTACCACCTCCCACCTCCTCTCCCTCTTCCAGTTAGTAAATCTTCTTGCCTGCTCACTCAATGCCAGCCCCTGTATGTAAGCTGTTGTACTCTACTACTGTACTTTTCAAGGTACTGTAAGGTTAAAAATGTTTTCTTTATTTCTTGTGTTTGTTTTTTATGTATAATTTGTGTGAAAAGTATTATAAACCAATTAAAATACAGTAATATATAGCCAATTGTGTTTGTTGGGTACCTAGACTAACTGTTGGACTTATGAAAAAATTAGACTTACAAATGCACTCTCAGAATGGAACTCACTCATGTGTAGGGGACTTACCGTCTATCAAGATTTTCTTTCTTTTTTACTAAAGTATAGTTGATTTACAATATTCTATTGGTTTTAGGTGTACAGCAAAGTGATTCAGTTACATATACATATTTTTTCAGACTAATTTCCATTACTTGTTATTACAAGACATTGAATACAGTTTCCCTGTGCTATACAGTAAATAATTGTTGCTTATCTATTTTATGTATAGCAGTTTGTATCTGTTAACTTCACACTACTAATTTATCCCCTTTTTTCCTTCTCATTCCACCTTGGTAACAATAAGCTTGTTTTCTATGTCTATGGGTCTGTTTCTATCTTGTATATAGATTCATTTGTATTACTTTTTGGTTCCACATATAATTGATATCATGTAACATTTGTCTTTCTCTATCTGACTTACTTCACTTAGTATGATATTCTCTAGGTCCCTCCATGTTGCTGCAAATGGCATTATTTCATTCTTTTTTATGTCTGAGTAATATTCCATTATATATATATATATATATATATATATATATATATATATATATATATATACACACACACACACACACAAATATATATATCAGATTTTCTTAAACCAATCATTTGTTGATCATCACTTGAATTGTTTCTATGTCTTGACTATTGTAAATAGTGCTGCTATGAACATTGGTGTGCACACATCTTTTTGAATTAATGTTTTCATTTTTTTCCAGATGTATCCCCAGTAGTAGAATTGCTGGCTAATATGGGAATTGTTTTTCTTCATTCTGGCAGGACACAATTAAGGTAGGAGAGTTATTGAAGTTTCATGCCCAGTAGAGAAAAATAATCAAGAGCCAACTTGCTTAAACATATGCTCCATCTGTCTCTGCTCTATATAGCCAACTCATTATACTGAACTCAGAATAGGTGTGGCAGGGAGTGGGCAGGTTGTGTCTTTAATGCATATCTAGGAGGCAACCACACCACCCACATCTCTGCATCAGCCATACCACCAAAACATGTATACATCAAATATGTCCTCTCTGTTATCTACTTAATATAAATTCACTGCTTCTTTATTATTTCATGGTTATACAGTTTGCAGTTTGGGGAAAAGAACTGTCATGAAAAGTTTTCAGGGAAAACCCCAAAGTTGACTGGTGCATCTGCACTACATGTTTAAGTTCTAGATTGTTCACTGGGCTTAAATGTTGCCCATCACTATGGGGAAATCATTTGGGAACCAAAATTGTTTCTTAGATAAGAGTCTTAGATTAAATAAAAGGTCTGGGGTTTCTGGGAAAATTAAAGAAGAATAAGGGATTTTAGGACTTGTATTTACACAAAATAGGACTGACAAGTAGTCTACCATGTAGGATCAGAAATAAAAGGTAGAGAGAAAGCCTAGTATATAAAAAAATCACATGAATGTTGCTGCCAATCCCACCTGGAATGGAATTCTGTCTCTGCCACTTACCAGATGTATGACTTACAGAAAGTTATATTTAACTCATTTCAAAATATCCCTTCATCTTTAAAATGAAGGTTGTTGTGAAGAGTATAAAATATCTTTATAAAGTATTATAAAGCTAAATATTAATATCTGACACTAGTTGAGTACAATTATTAATAATCAAATATCACCTGCTTTAATGAGAGCTAGGAAGCTTAGCAAAAATAACAGTACAATTATTCCACCTCATTTGAGCCTAGGACACTTGTATTTAGTACTTTTAGATCTAATAAAACATTTCTACTCTTTCTGGAGTCACAGAAGTCAGATTTTATGTTTCTCTTGGTGTTTAATGCATTTCATTTTTGAAAATTTTAAAATGTCGAGTGGAATACAGTTACCAGATGCTGTTCCTTTTGGGGCACAACCTTCAGAGGGGATCTGTGTGTTCCTGGATAGGTGGTAATGTTGGAGATTTAAGAGGGAAAGATCAGAATAAGTAGATATGCATGGAAATGATTTGTGTTATTCCATCATCAGAATGTTTGTCCCTAGGATTATTTTTTCAGTTGAAGCATAAGTTGGACTAGTATATATATTTGTAAAGACATTTCTATACTCCTTATGTTTTAAAAAGTGATTAAAACATTGTGATTAGTCAAAGAGAACAGATGACTGGAAAAAAATAAATATGAGATGCATAATGAAGTTTAAACCTAGATGATTAGAAAGACTTAAATATGCAATCAGGGAAAAGTGGAGAAGGCATACGCGTACAACAATACAATAAAAAAAAAAATATCAACTATTCTAAGGATTTTCTGAAGGTTAAAAAAATTGTCATAGGACTGCAAGAAGAGAGAGATCTACAGTGCCTTAAGAATCCAAGGAAAAGTTTCATGGAAAAAGTGTATATCTTAGTACACAAAAGGTAGAAACAGAGATTACTACCTCAACTATCCTGCTTCTCTCATTTATCTTCTCAGATTTCCATACAAAGTGACAGTATTTCTATTCCTACTATAAATCTACCATTTCAGAAAATAAGAACACTTAAACCAAAATAACTGTGTTCCAATGCTGCCTTTCTAGTTCCATGTTGTTTAGTTTATTAATTAGTTTTCTGTCTTTGTTTTACCATATATAAAGTTTGCAACTGCTCTAGGTAATTCATAAAGTCTCTTTTAATTCTAAATTTATGAAGACTAGTTTTTAGCATAGATCAAATAGAAGCTCACTCTAATATGACCAGTGATAATCAAAGTGTCAGAAATTCTTCTAGAACAAAGCCATTTTTGCATTGACAAGCGACCTAGCTTGTCTTCTTTTAATAACCAAATTTCTGTGGGAAACTGTGGCCTTTGGTCTTTCACCCTAAATTGTGAGAGTATAATATCTCCTTTGTCTTGGTAGCCTCAAGCCTATGAGAAATACTTCAGGACTAGAGGGAGTCAAGAGGACACAAAACAGAAGTAGAGTTATTTATTGATAACCTATATACATTATCAATGGTTCTCTGCTGCATTAATATTTTTCTAAGGGCCAGCTTGAATGATAAGATATAACCGAATCAAATCTCAAAGAAAGCACATTTAAAAATGGGAGTTGAAGAGCAACTAGGTGTTAGAGCTGCAGAAATCCACATATTAATTTATGAATCTCAGATTTCTATATACACAACAGTTAAATTCATTTCCAACCCTGTTAGCAAGACTTTTGAAGAGACAAATAATTGATGTCTCTGACATATTACAGCATGGAAGCAGGAAGTCAAAAGTCTAATTAAGTAAACTTGTTCCAAGTGTATATATTAGTCAGGGATAAAAGTGTCACCACGTTGATGAATGTATAAATCTTTCAAGAAGTATTTGAATGTTTCCCTCACAGTCATTAATGCCCAAATGTACATAGTTTTCCATGCAAGGCTATATGAGTAAGGCATTTCAAAAACTATTTTGTTTTTACTGTGAAATATAGCATGTACTGACATAACACATAAAGGTACCAATTAATAAATTATTATGAAGAAAACACCCATTTAAGTTTGTCTAGAAATGCAAAGTTGCCAACACTCCAGAAGGTTCTGAGTGACTGCCCAGTAACCCCACTTCCCCTCCCTTTCAAAGTAAAGATAATTTTCAACTCTGTGGTAATTTTTTTCTTGTTTTCTTTTGGAGTTCTACCACTTTAGTACACATCTCTAAACTCTTTAAGTTAGTTTTGGTTGGTTTATGAGAACTATCCATGTTGATTTATGTCACTATAACTTGTTCAATTTTATTTTGAACTATTCCATTGTAAGACTGTACCACAATCTATGCATTCACTCTTTTAATGTAGACAATTGAGTTGTTTGGAGCTATTTCAAAACAATACTGTTATGAGCATTGTGTACATGACTACTGGTATCTATGTACACACATTTGGGGAGTATACCTAGAAGTAATGTGTTTTTTTCTGTTTTTCTTTTTAATTTAATTTAATTTATTTTTTTTATAAGGAGGTTCTTATTAGTCATCCATTTAATACACATCAGTGTATACATGTCAATCCCAATCTCCCATTTCATCACACCAACACCTCCACCCCCTGCCGCGTTCCCCACCTTAGTGTCCATAAGTTTGTCCTCTACATGTGTATCTCAATTTCTGTCCTTCAGACTGGTTCATCTGTACCATTTTCCTAGGTTCCACATATATGCATTAATATACTATATTTGTTTTTCTCTTTCTGGCTTACTTCACTCTGTATGACATTCTCTAGATCCATCCATGTCTCTACAAATGACCCAATTTTGTTCCTTTTTATGGCTGAGTAATATTCCATTGTATATAGAGACCACATCTTCTTTATCCATTCATCTGTCTATGGGCATTTAGGTTACTTCCATGACCTGGCTATTGTAAATAGTGCTGCAATGAACATTGGGGTGCATGTGTCTTTTTGAATTATGGTTTTCTCTGGGTTTATGCACAGTAGTGGGATTGCTTGGTCATATGGTAATTATATTTTTAGTTTTTTAAGGAACCTCCACACTGTTCTCCATAGTGGCTATATCAATTTACATTCACACCAAGGGTGCAAGAGGGTTCCCTTTCCTCCACACCCTCTCCAGCATTTGTTGTTGTAGATTTTCTGATGAAGCCCATTCTAACTGGTGTGAGGTGATACCTTATTATAGTTTTGATTTTCATTTCTCTAATAATTAGTGATATTGAGCTGCTTTTCATGTGCTTCTTGGACATATGTATGTCTTCTATGGAGAAATGCCTATTTAGGTCTTCTGCCCATTTTTGGATTGTGTCGTTTCTTTCTTGAATATTGAGCTGAATGAGATGTTTATATATTTTGGAGATTAATCCTTTGTTTATTGATTCATTTGCAAATATTTTCTCACATTTTGAGGGTTGTCTTTTCATCTTGTTTATAGTTACCTTTGCTATGCAAAGGCTTTTAAGTTTCATTAGGTCTCATTTGTTTCTTTTTCTTTTTCTTTCCATTACTCTAGGAGGTGGATAAAAATATATCTTCCTGTGATTTATGTCAAAGATTGTTCTTCCTATGTTTTCCTCTAAGAGTTTGATAGTGTCCAGTTTTACATTTAGGTCTCTATCCATTTTGAGTTTATTTTTGTGTATGGTGTTAGGGAGTGTTCTAATTTCATTCTTTTATGTGTAGCTGTCCAGTTTTCCCAGCACCACTTATTGAAGAGACTGTCTTTTCTCCATTGTATATCCTTGCCTCTTTTGTCATAGATTAGTTGATCATACATGTGTGGCTTTATCTCTGGACTTTCCATCTTGTTACATTGATCTATGTTTCTGTTTCTGTGCCAGTACCATATTGTCTTGATTAGTGTATCTTTGTAGTATAATTTGAAGTCAGGGAGTCTGATTCCTCCTGCTCTGTTTTTTCTCTCAAGACTGCTTTGGCTATTTGGAGTCTTATGTGTCTCCATACAAATTTTAAGATTTTTTGTTCTAGTTCCATAAAAAATGCCATTGGTAATTTGATAGGGATTGCATTGAATCTGTACATTGCTTTGGGTAGTATAGTCATTTTCACAATATTGATTCTTCCAATCCAAGAACATGGTATATCTCTCCATCTGTTGGTATCATCTTTACTTTCTTTCATCAGTTTCTTATAGTTTTCTGCATAGAGGTCATTTGTCTCTCTGGGTAGGTTTATTCCTAGGTATTTTGTTCTTTTTTTGTAATGGTAAGGGGGAGTGTTTCCTTAATTTCTCTTTCAGATTTTTCATCATTAGTGTATAGGAATGCAAGAGATTTCTGTGCATTAATTTTGTATCCTGCAAATTTACCAAATTCATTGATTAGCTCTCGTAGTTTTCTGGTGGCATTTTTAGGATTCTCTATGTATAGTATCATGTCATCTGCAAACAAAGAGAGTTTTACTTCTTTTCCAATTTGTATTCTTTTTTTTTTTTTTTTTCTTCTCTGATTGCCATGGTTAGGACTTCCAAATCTATGTTGAATAATATTGGTGAGAGTGGACATCCTTGTCTTGTTCCTGATCTTAGAGGAAATGCTTTCAGTTTTTCACCATTGAGAATGATGTTTGCTATGGGTTTGTTGTATATGGCCTTTATTATGTTGAGGTAGGTTCCCTCTATGCCCACTTTATGGAGAGTTTTTATCATAAATGGGTGTTGAAATTTGTCAAAAGCTTTTTCTGCATCTATTGACATGATCATATGGGTTTTATTGTTTAATTTGTTAATATAGTGTATCACGTTGATTGACTTGCATATATTGAAGAATCCTTGCATTCTTGGTATAAATCCCACTTGATCATGGTGTATGATTCTTTTACTGTGCTGTTGGATTCTGTTTGCTAGTATTTTGTTGAGGATTTTTGCATCTATGCTCTTCAGTGTTATTGGTCTGTAATTTTCTTTTTTTGTAGTATCTTTGTCTGGTTTTGGTATCGGGGTGATGGCGGCCTCATAGAATGAGTTTGGGAGTGCCCCTTCCTCTGCAATTTTTTGGGAGAGTTTGAGAAGGATGTGTTTTAGCTCTTCTCTAAATATTGATAGAATTCACCTGTGAAGCCAACTGGCCCTGGGCTTTTGTTTGTTGGAAAATTTTTAATCACAGTTTCAATTCAATTTTTTTTGATTGGTCTGTTCATACTTTCTATTTATTCCTGGTTCAGTCTTGGAAGTTTATACCTTCATAAGAATTTGACCATCTCCTCCATGTTGTCTATTTTATTGGTATAGAGTTGCTTGTATTAGTCTCTTATCATGCTTTGTGTTTCTGTGGTGTCCATTGTGACTTCTCCTTTTCATTTCCAATTTTTTTGATTAGAGTCCTCTCCCTCTTTTTCTTGATGATTCTGGCTAAAGTTTTATTAATTTTGTTTGTCTTCTCAAAGAACCATCTTTTAGTTTTATTGATCTTTGCTACTGTTTTCTTTGTATCTATTTCATTTAATTCTGCTCTGATGTTTATGATTTCTTTCCTTCTACTAACTTTGGGTTTTGTTTGTTCTTCTTTCTCTAATTAGGTGTAAGGCTAGATTGTTTATTTGAGATTTTAGGTGTAAGTTTAGATTGTTTGAGATTTTTCTTGTTTCTTGAGGTAGGCTTGTATTGCTATAAAATTCCCTCTTAGAACTGCTTTTGCTGCATCCCATAGGGTTTGGATCATCGTGTTTTCATGGTCATTTGTTTATAGGTATTTTTTGATTTCTTCTTTGATTTCTTCAGTGATTTCTTGGTTATTTTGTAATGAATTGTTTATTCTTCATGTGTTTGTGTTTTTTACTTTTGGTTCCCTGTAGTTGATTTCTAATCTCATAGCATTGTGGTCAGAAAAGATACTTGATAAAATTTCAATTTTCTTAAATTTACCGAGGTTTGATTTGTGGCCCAAGATGTAATCTATCCTGGAGAATGTTCCATGTGCAATTGTGAAAAAAGGGTAATCTGCTGTTTTCAGATGGAATGTCTTATAAATATTGATTAAATCTCTCTGGTCTATTGTGTCATTTAAAGCTTTTGTTTCCTTATTAATTTTCTGTCTGGATGATCACTGCATTGTTGTAAGTGAGTTGTTAATGTCTCCCACTATTATTGTGTTACTGGTGATTTCCTCTTTTATAACTGTTAGCATCTGCCTTATGTATTCATGTGCTCCTATTTTGGGTGCATAAATATTTATAATTGTTATATCTTCTTCTTGGATTGATCTCTTGATCATTATGTAGTATCCTTCTTTGTCTTTTGTAAATGTATTTATTTTAAAGTCTATTATATCTGATGTAGTGTTGCTAGTCCAGGTTTCTTTTGATTTCCACTTGTGTGGAATATCTTTTTCCATCTTCTCACTTTCAGTCTGTATGTATCCCTGGGTCTGAAGTGTGTCTCTTGTAAACAACATATATATATGGGTCTTGTTATTGTATCAATTCAGCCAGCCTGTGTAATTTAGTTGGAGCATTTAATCCATTTATATTTAAGGTAATTATTGATATGTATGTTCCTATTACCATTTTCTTAATTGTTTTGGGTTTGTTTTTGTAGGTCCTTTTCTTCTCTTGTGTTTCCCATTTAGAGAAGTTCCTTTAGCATTTGTTGTAGAACTGGGTTGTTTGTACTGAATTGTCTTAGATTTTTCTTGTCTGTAAAGCTTTTGATTTCTTCATCAAGTCTGAATGAGATCCTTGCCAGGTAGTGTATTCTTGGTTATAGGGTTCTTCCCTTTTATCACTTTACATATATCATGCCATTCCCTTCTGGCTTATAGTGTTTCTACTGAGAAATCAGCTGTTAACCTTATGGGAGTTCCCTTTTGTGCTATTTGTCTTTTTTCCCCTGTTGCTTTTAATAATTTTTCCTTTTCTTTATTATTTGTCAATTTGATTACTATGTGTTTCAGCATGTTTCTCCTTGGGTTTATCCTGTCTGGGACTCTCTGTTCTTTCTAGACTTGGGTGGTTATTTCCTTTCCAATATTAGGAAAGTTTTCAACTATAATCTCTTCTAATATTTTCTTGGGTCCTTTCTCTCTATCTTCTCCTTCTGGAACCCCTGTAATGTGAATATTGGTGTTTTTAATGTTTTCCCAGAGGTCTCTTTGGCTCTCTTCCTTTCTTTTCATTCTTTTTCCTTTATTCTGTTCCATGGTGGTGATTTCCACCATTCTGTCTTCCAGGTCACTTATTCGTTCTTCTGCCTCTGTTATTCTGCTATTGATTTCTTCTAGTGTATTTTCATTTTAGTTATTGTGTTGTTTATCTCTGTTTGTTTGTTTTTAATTCTTCTAAGTCTTTGTTAAACATTTCTTGCATCTTCTTGATCTTTTCCTACATTCTTTTTCTGATGTCCTGGATCATCTTCACTATCATTATTCTGAATTCTCTTTCTATAAAGTTATCTATCTCCCCTTCACTCTAATTGTTTTTCTGGCATTTTATCTTGTTCCTTCATCTGGTCATAGTCCTCTGCCTTTTCATTTTGTCTATCTTTCTGTGAATGTGGTTTTTGTTCCACAGGATGCAGGATTGTACTTCTTCTTGCTTCTGTTGTCTGTCCTCTGGTGGATGAGGCTATCTAAGAGTCTTGTGCAAGCTTCCTGAACTCCCAGTAAGTTTGTAATACATGCTATTTGATTGGCTAGCATTATAGGCCCAGCACTGATAATTCTCTTAATGTTCATAATGACACAAAAGTTGAAATGACAACTACCTAAGGAAGAAATTTTCAAATGTACATATCTGAAAAATGGCATTGCCATTATAATTTTTAGTACCCAGTGAATCATTAAAAGTCATCTCAAGATAAAACCAGTTGAAAGTTTGCCTTCCACATGCTCCACTTTAGTTATAATTGATATAAAAGAAGGGCTGATACTTAGGGGAAGTAGGGATAAGATTATATGAAGTCTGTTACCATGAAGTTGGGTTATTTTTTCCTTGGATACTACAAAATGGTATTCTTCTATATAATTGAAGCTCTCTGGTTTTTCTATAAGTTTCCTGGGAAGTCTATATTTCCAAAACAGAATTAGTAGTTTTCATATCAATGTGAAGAATTATTTTTCACACATTTGTAATTTCCTTCTCCACCATTTCCACCAGTACCAACCCTGCCTCCATTGCTTCCCCTAGGAGCTTGTATTCTCTTAGAGAATTGCTTGCCCCAGGCAGGCATATTGTGTCTCATCTTGAAAAATGTCAATAAAAAAACAAATTATATTTGTTCTCTAAGATGTTTGCTACAAACCAATACTGATTACTGTTATATGTGACATCCACAAGAACAGTAATCAAGGTTATGTCGCATTGATTTTTACAGAGGTGAAGTCCCTTTGATGTATTACTCCATCAACACCTGCAATGACAAAATATGCACAGGAAATTAATCCCAATTAATTATACTGTTTGCAGATAGCACTGGCTCATTTATGTTGCAAAATAAATATTAATTTAGTGACTTTTTTTCACCTTTGGTGACTTATATAGTTAAGGGAGGCAGCCTCTATTGATCAGTCTCTTGAAATATAAAAGAAAGGTTAGACAACTGAAGGGGTCTCGAAAACTAGTTAATTGGGAGCAGCTCCAGTCTTAAGGCATTATAGCACTATTGTATTTTCATTGTTACTGTTAGCTTTGAACTCAGGTTTCTGAGAAAAAGTGCTCCATCCTGTATGACCTATATTTAATATTGACATTTACCACACATGAATTTATTGTACTTCTTCACATACCTTTTAGCTTAACCACTGTGTCTAATGGCCTTAGTCAGCCTTCTCTGAAACTGGGGGGGGGGGGGGGGGAAGGAAATTCTTAAACCACATGATGACACACAGTTAAAATTGGGCAGTAGCATTTGTGGAGAGTTTTTTCTATTGCCTCTTTAGTCTTTTTAAAAATGCTGTGAAACTTTATATTCCCAGTGTGAGGAGAGAACATGCCAAAATTTTATTCTAAGATAACTGAAATTCATTATTTAATTCTTAAAACTTATACATAGGCATTGACAATAAAACAGCCTTATATTGCACACATTTCTAAGCATACTGTTGGTGGGAGCTAGGGGAGCTATCTTGTCATATAGCTATGTGTCATAATTATTTGTATAACATTATATTGCACTTTAGAACAGAGGTATTTGGGGGAACGATGTGTTCCTATTCTAAATGGTCTCAGCAGTCTACCTTTCTGGCATTTTCATCAGGGTTCATCATATCTCTTTACAGATTCTAATATATTGCCTAATTTTACATTTAATTGCCTACTTGAGATGAGATCTTCCATACTTTACAAAGACGTATAAATATGTATTCTTACATTTCTGGGCACTCAAAAATCAATCCTAACTTCTTAGGTATATGGTCAAATTCTAGATAACAGAGCAGATTGGGAGTCTGGTCTTGGGAGTTAACATCAACATCCTTCTTCCAGATTCACTTTAATGTATCATTCATTTATTGAAATTACCATAACCCCTTAATTTATCTAATTGAAACGTTTGGGTAGATATGAGTTTACCTATGGCATTGACATTAAAACTATCAAGCAATGAACTGAGATTTTATAGTGAATTTTGATTTTAAAAATTATCAGTTCCACTCTCAACAGTCAATAACTCCTATTGTTTTATGTAAGATGACTAATTATTAATACCCTCTAATGTTAAAATGTTCTCCAAGTAAATGCATATTAACATTTGGGCAATTGTTGAACAGCTGGCTGTGATGTGTCATCTGTCTCAGTGATATAATATTATGACAGAGTGATGTATCATACTACAGGGGGATTAAGCTCTGTAATCAGATATTGTATTCATACCTAGCTTTTACAATTACCGGCTACATGACCTTAAGCTAGTTACATATACTAACTTCATTTATATCTCTTTTATACTTTTAAAATATTCCCCAGAGCAGAGCACAATAAAAATAATTTATGTCATTATACTTATTGTGAGAACTCAAAATGTTAAGAAGTCATCAATAAAGGTTAGAAAACATATTTAATTATCTCCAGTCTTTACAACGACCCTGCAAGGTGAACTGATCACACTACATTCACTGTAAAATGGACACCTTGTTCTGAAAAAAATTCATGCGGTGTCCACTGTCAGTAAACCAGTTGTTGTATAAGCCTTCAACAGTAGTGACAACATAGGCACTGCCAACAGGGAAAGCAAATTCATACCCTGAGGAGAGAAAACTTATGGTGGGAATGAATTCTATCCCCTAGAAGGTGGAAGGAATCTGAGGTAATCAACTTGCCAGGTGGTTTGCTGTTCTACTCAAGGGAAGGTACCACATTGATGCCTCAGCCCGTTTCCACTGCTGGCAGCACAACAATAGGGAGCAATGGTAGCCAAATCAGCTTGTTCATATGGAGTCTAGATGTGGGCTCATTTAGAGCCTCCATCTTTAAAACCACTGCTATTCCATCTGAGAGTTCATTGTGCAAATATTTGCAGAGGTTGAGAACAGTTCTAACCAATAGCTAGTAGACAAGTCATTATGTTCATCTGGTGATTAAAATTCTCCCCAGTGGGTGCTTTCTGGTGGTAACTCAAGTGAGAGAAAAATATTGGCATACAATATGCTCAGTCCCACAAGTGTATCCACATGTTTCTTCCCAAGATCTTGTTGTCTTGGATTTTCAAATCTAGGATTTCCCATGTCCGTGATTGATGGGCTAAACCCTAAGCCACTGTTTCTATATATCCTCCCCTCAGTCATATCTGTCTCTATATAGAGTTCCCAACCAATTTTAATGTTTGAATTTCTGCCCACTGGAAGAATTTCCCTCACCTTTATGTTCTTATGGCTGATTCCTTGTGTGACTGTGGTGAAAGTTGTACCAACATAGCAAACCAACCCACTCCTGAACCACGCCTGGGTTTCTTCTTCTTCATCAAGTGGGATAACTTTCAAGAGGTCATAAATGTGAGTTGAGAGAGAGAGGACAAGAGGTCGTAAGTTGCAGCAAAGTGTCTGAACAAAGTGTATGTGTAACTAATTTGTGCCCTCTGGATATATTTCTATCATACAATGTTTGTTGCAAGGCCTGCACAATCTCCTAATATGGTGGGTATGTCAGTACCCAGCTCCTGAGGGAGAGCTCTTGCTACAAGGCTTTAATGCCAGTTATTGGATACCCAATCTCCGCTAGGGATCATTTGCACACCTGGAGCTCCTTTTCAACGTCTCATGGAGTTCTCTGCCATAGAAAAGAGGATCGCTGTTGCTTCAGCTGGAATGAGAGGTGGATATGATTCCAGAAGTTTGGGTAATAGAACAATTAGCTATGCAATTGTCATCAATGAAAAAATATATTTAGTAAGAAACTACAATACCAAACATTCTCTTAGATGCTGTGAAATGCAAAAGGCATAGGTTGCAAGCTTAAGCAATTTGAATTAAAGCAGAGCCAAAGCCAAAAGAGAGATAAGGTATTCAAGAAAAGTCACATTAAGCAGTAGAAAACTATGTGATACTAGCAATGAGATAAGAGAGAGTTTGTTAGCTAATTTTGCAGTCTGCACAATGATTTAAAAATAAGAACTTAAGGCTTCATACACAGGAAGCAAGGACAAGTGTTAGCTGCAGTTACTGAGTCCAGTGCAAATCAAGAGTCTACAATACTGATGGGTCAGAAACTCCACTCCGTTCAGGGGTAGCATGTTGAATTTAATGAGAGACCATGCGTGATTCTAGCACCAATGCTGGTGCTTCCAGAAAACTGTAGGGCAGAGAGCAGGTGGTTTAACATTTCAGGAGTTATTTCTTCTGATTTAGAAGGCCACTGAGCTTCCTTCCTGATCTTAAGATTTTTTTCTATAATTGGGAAATTAGATAAGATGACTGACGCAAAATATCCCTGGAAATTTTTCTTGTCTTTTTATGATTATCTTGTACTTTCATATAGTATTTGCTAAACTCCATGGCCATAATAATCATTGAGAAATGATCGTTTGATTTACATTAAAGTATTTTTTAACTTTTATAAAATATGCTTATAAATATACTATGGCATTTATCACTGCTTCTACAGCTATACATTTTTAAGTGTAGCAAATTGTGAATATGGAAAAATACATCCAAGTATTTATTGAACAGATATTTTTGGATAAGATACTTGATTAGTAATTATACAGACCAGAAAATAAGGTTTCAGATAATATTTGTACTCCCAAGCGTTTACAATCTAAACAGGTACTTAAGCTATATATAATGTATCCATAATTGCACACCTGCATGCATACACATATTCACTCAAGGTGAAAAAAGTAGGGATTGAAATAACAAATACTAAAATATAAAAGATGCAACCAGTGTAAATATTTAACATTGACCATGGAATAGCAAATTATTAGGTTATATCATTACTGAAGAATGTGGTGTTTGTGGACAGTGGGAGCTCTGAGCAATAGTCCTTGACATGGACTTTGGAAAATGGTAAGTATACAGTTATGAAAAGAGAATGGATAATAATATATAAACACAAACATAGCATAAATGAATGGAAGAGATGGGAGTTTAGAGGACTGAAGTATATTCATTTGTTGAAGAAAAAGGCTTAATTGGAACCAGAATGATGAGTTAATATTGGATTATAAAGGGAAGTGATTACCACAATGCAGAGTTAGATTTTCTATATTAGTCAAAAAGGAAAGTGTAGGAGGTTTCAATTTTAATGTATTATAATCATGTGCATGGAACCCAGACTATGAATGTCTTTCTACTTCCAATGTTCTGTTTTTCATTTATAAAATATATACACATACATTCTACTGACCCCAAAATAAGGACTATTAACTTGAAAGGGGCAAAAAACTGATAACAGGTTTTGCTTTTTTTTTTTTTTTTTTTTTCAGTACGTGGGCCTCTCACTGCTGTGACCTCTCCCGCTGTGGAGCACAGGCTCCAGATGCGCAGGTCCAGTGGCCATGGCCCACGGGCCCAGCTGCTCCACGGCACGTGGGATCCTCCCAGACCGGGGCACGAACCTGCATCCCCCACATCGGCAGGCGGACTCCCAACCACTGCGCCACCAGGGAAGCCCTATTCTTTTATTCTTGATATCAGTACAAACAACTTAATACCTTTTGAGAAATCTAGTAGAATCTATGCATATGCTGCTTGTTAATGGACCTTAGCCAAATTACAAAGTTTGACCACAATTTCTAGGGAGCTTATGAGATCCATAGGTCTGTAGCTCATACACTTACTATTGGTGCCTTTTACACACCCAAATATGCCAGTGCCAATTATAATGCTTCCCTGTTGATACATGTTAGTATATTCAGAGAATTTGGGCCTCACGATTTGCCTACAAATGGGAGATAATTCTATGAATGTGCGTAAAGGATTTCATTGTTTTTTTAAACAATATACTCTTATCTTTCTGGAAGCAACTCAGGCCATCAGAGGGTTGTCAGTGATGAGCTCGCTAATTACTTCCCAATACTTAGCCTTGTATTTCCCTTCATTACTGGTTCTCTGTTCTCTCTAGTTTTACATCACTATCAGAAAGTTCATTTAGAATCCAGTCAATCTTCCAATGCTAATTCTGTGCTTTAAATTTTTTATTCAACAAAGACACAATGGGAATAATATCTGTAGCTGCCAACGAGATAATCACGAACTTTTCCTGCATTGTCTCTGCAAAATTTCATGGAAAATATAATTCAAAAAAGAACAGATTACAGCTAGAGAGTATTTGGAACAGGAACTGTCATTCTGGGCCAGAAGACAAATAAAGACAAGTTAAATCAGTATATTGAATTTGTATTTTTTTATGACATGGATGCTGATTGTTAAATTTTACTTACCTCCTCTTTTGTTTTCTAGGCCTTTGAAGATAACCAATAGATCAAAACGAGTGTAGTAGGGTGATTTCATGTCTAGTAGAATCTCTTAGCAGCAACTGCAGAATTGATGTGTTTCTGATTTTCTGCTTGTCTTTTGGACTGTGCACTGAAGGAAAAGTATATAAAGCATTATTAGCAAAACAGATTATCTGACAGTAACATCCGTTTCAGCAGACTGGAATATGTGTTTACATCATGCCACTCATAGATATTTCCAAACAACTGAACTTTGGGCATCAAATCAATAAAATACCTGGATAATTTATTATCATGGTAATTGCTTTTGTAATAGTATAGATGCTACATATCTTTAACTCTTCCTCCAAATGAGATGAAGGTAGAATGTTTAGCAGTAGACTATGATCAAACATTTGGAATTTTACGGTTTCCATGAGGAGGTGCTCAGATAAGTTTTTCCATGTGTGTAACTGAGTAACATCTCTTTACGCACACTTTCACAATCAGTGATGAATAAATATAAAATCTTAACAAACTTTTCAAGTAGTGAAAGACTTGCAGGTAAGGTGGGAATAATTAGGGCAGCCAAAGACAGATTAAGACTGTGATGACAGCTTATTTGAAAGATGATTAGAAGCAAATGCCAGTGAACCTGTTGGATATTCACAGTTTTGATGAGGGTTCAGGGTTTGTGTGATATTGAAAATGAAACACTTGAACCATGTGTGAGTTCATGAAAAGAGAATGCCCAGAATCACAATCTTATTTTGAGGCATGCATATTAAGTAGTCAGGGTAGAAGAGTCATCTGAGCTAGTTAGATATAAGACATTCAGAACACATTAGGGCTTAAAACAGAGTGGCTTGGAAAATGTCACAAATTCTTAAATTGTCCATTTTAACTTGGAGAAAAAGTCATGTGGATTATGTTTACTGTGTCTGAAAACTTAACAGAAGATATCCCATCCAATGTGGCTGTCTATTTCTACACAGCTATTCAGAGGAGGAATTCCTTAAACCGACAGTTGTAAAAGTTGTCTAACTATCTCAAGTCCTTGTGTATGCAGGAGCCAGGCAATTAAAGCAAAATAAATCTCTTTGAGCAAATAAGCATTCCAAGTACTTGGTTCAAGCAAACTAAAAGGACCACAATTATAATAAACTAATGTATACTACGCATGAGTGAATGATATTACAAGATTTTGTATTTTAACTCAGACTCCAGGAAGACAATATATGTTGATATGATAAATATAGTAGAACTGTCTATACCAAAGTACAGATGAGTTGCACTCATATAAGTAAAATTATTATCTTTTAAAGGTAAGGGTTTTTTTTCCAATTATTTATTTTATAAGTTTCGGTTATTTGACTGGAAACCCAAGAGTACTATCCAGGTAACTTACTGACCATGAAAACAGTGCTCAACTAGTCATTTGTCTCCATGATGTGGGGATTGTTTCCTCCTGAATTTGCTTGAGTGAGCCAAGCATAAGTATATAGTAAGTGAGGTGGAATGGCAGAATGTCTCAGAGGTTGAAAGATGAGTAGGCAGGAAAATCTAAAGCAAATAAATAAGGACCAGCTCAAATAGCTCATTAACCAAATATATTTTCATTATATGTCCAGCCATAATGACCTTAAGACTTCATGGCAATTATAGTTTGCATCATACATGTGGTAGATCTACATTGCCTGATGAAAGATGTTGCATTGTTTTATATCTTTAGATAATTTATATTAATATATGTGATATAACTATGTAGTAATGAAAGGTCTTCATGTGTAAATTATTGAGCCAAATGAATTATTGTATACAGTCATAGTTTCAAAGGTTTCTCCTCTAGCAACCCAAGCCAATTGGGGATGGGACCTAAGTGTTTAATGTTGTGTTTAAGTGTTTAAATGTTGGACTCTCACCAGTACATTGTTCAGAACACACATTAGGTGCTCAATAAATGAACTACTGTGATGGTTGAAGAATATCTGAAATCCTGGTGTTGTGAGAGATAATACTGAGAATTCATTAATATTCATTATGGCCATGTCCTTTCTGATTATTATAGTATTCTTTTTTTTCATAGAAAGTAGATGAAATAGCGTCTCTGTGAAAGAAATAAAGAGTCTGTCTGTGAACACTTGCATGCCACGGTGGAGAAAGCAGTAAGACACATGTTAAGGCATATTCAGCTAGTCACTGAACCTTAGTTTTCTTCTATACACAGTGAAGAAAATAATGTCTGCCTCATCTACCCTAGAAGTTTGTAGTGAAAATAAAAGTTGAAAGGAGGCAGAAGCATTCAGAAAGCAACTGTTGGTACCAATGTTAATACTATCATATTTGTAAAGAAACTATTTGACATATTAGATCTATAAAAGAATCTAAAGAGATAGAAGATTAAGTTATTTTTAGGCTAAAAGCTCTGATCTGAAATAAATCAGTATATGTTAAAGTCACATTCTGTCCCAGCAGGACACCCACCTCACAGGTCCCAGAAAAGCATTTGGGAGAGGAGGTAAAAGGAAGAAAAGTTTTTTTAAAAGTTTCAATCATAGCCCCATATAAAAATATCTTCAGTTTTCTCATTTATTTTTATTAGTTGAATAGAAAGAGAAATGTGTAGATCTTCTGACAACTATAACAGTTTATGAACCATAAAGCTAGGTAATAGAAGTTGTTGATTACAAAATACATGTTTTTTTGAAAAGTATTAAAAATAATAAGACACCCTGATGTTTTAAAGGTTTGGGTGCCTAAGTCTCTTGTTTTGACATTTATATCATCACTGAAAAACCTTGATTAAACATTTAACCATCATTTGGAATTTGTTTGCCCTTAAATTTTATCTCACAATTTGATTCAACTTCTTGCTTCACTGGTTTAATAAAAAATACTATTAACTGTTTGTAAATTATTAAATTGTAGGACTTTATTGTGGATTGTTAATACATCACATGGACATAAAATAGCAGTTAGCTTGGGAGAAAGGCAATACTTGTATGCTCTGTTTCTCACTTTTTCTGACTTTGATGGTTTTGCTATGATGATAACTGTTAAAGGAAAAGGTTGTTGATGTTTTTGTTGCTGTTGATTACTTCAAAAAGTAAGTTTTTAGATTGAGAAGGATAGTAGGTATGAGGTGTTTACCCTCTTATACACTAATCCATGGAAAGGGAGATGCACAATCTTAACAGTCTTCTGCAGCAAATGTTTGAGAGTGCATTACTCACATTGAAATGCATAGAGAGAAAAATCTATAAATATATTTTATATTTCAGTTGCACAGATATGAGTTTTTTAAAGAGTATTATTTATCTCTGAAGACCAAGATGTATTTTTTCATAGGTGTGTGCTAGTCTAAGGGTGATGTAAGTGCATACTGTCTGAGCATGTGGATTTTAAGTCTTGAGCTTTCGTTTCAAACTCTGACATTCTCTGAGGGGCCTTAAACACATTACCGAGATATATTAGCCTCAACTTCCCTAAACTGTACATTAATATTGATCCTTATTCATATAGTAGTCCAGAAGGTATCTCTTGAAATGTTAGTTACTAATTATATTAGTCTGCTCATGCTGCAATAACAAGATACCATTGGCTGGGTTACTTAAACAACCAAAATATATCTTCTCAGTTCTGGAGACTAGAGGTCCAAGATCAAGGTGCCAACAGGGTTGGTTTCTGGTGAGACCTCTCTTCATGACGTGTAGATGGCTGCCTTCTCATTGTGTCCTCACATGGCTTTTCCTCTGGGCCTATGTATGCATGCAAACGAGTGAAATCTTGTATCCTCCTCTTCTTAGAAGGACTTGAGTCCTATTGGATTAAGGCCCCACCCCTGTGACCTCACTTAACCTTAATTACCTCTGTAAGAGCCCTATATCCAAACACAATCACACTGGGGGTTAGAACTTCAACATAAGAATATTGGGAGGGAAGAGATATGGGAACATATGTATATGTATAACTGATTCAGTTTGTTGTAAACGAAAAACTAACACACTATTGTAAAACAATTATACTCCAATAAAGATGTTAAAAAAAAAAAAAAGAATATTGGGAGGACACATTAATCGATAACACTGGTCTGACTTTCCTATCCAGGGTGCCTTCTGTGTTGAGGCACTCATTTGTTCTTGCCCACTTCTGTTATGCCATGCTTGACACATGGTTTGTAACTCGGTGAGTCTCAGCTTTGCTCAGCAGCTCATACCTTAATTAGTTTACAGGGACCCCTAATTATAGTTTTCATTTATGGGATTCTGTTCAGGTTCATGATGACTTGATGCTGACCGGATTAACACCAAGTAATTCAATCATCTGAGTGTGGGTGGACATGTGAGGAAGGTACTGGGGACCTGTAAGGGACTTAGAAAATAAAACATGGAGGAGAAAAGATTAATGATTCTGATTTGAGATGCTTGCAAGGATCCAGCGTTGGTCACCAAAATGGATTTTCTGACTGAAATATTGATATCTGCTTCAATAAAGCTTAAGAATTATTAAGACATTTATTAACTATGTGTTATGTTGCCATTAGAGAAGGTAGCATTCAAAGGGTCATGGGAGCAAGTGGCATGGATATTATCTAGTGCTCATAATTCCATAGGTAGGAAGGGTGTACAACTATGTACCTCTGTCTCCAAAAACTCTCACCTAAATGTTGATCTCCAAGCTAAATGTACTTTATGTCTGGGAAGTTCAGTTTCTCTCAGAGTAATTGGGAAAGACATCCTTCGACTTAGTACCAATGCCACTGCTGTCAGATTTCAGACACCCCCTCATACCTCCTTCAGGATCCCACTTCTACTGTATAAGGAGAAATCAGCAGTGAACTAACTGACCCCATGCCCTTCTATCCTCCTGCATATAGTTGTTTCCCCTTCACACAAATTCATGCAAGTTTGGATCTCTCAAGAAGAGTTGATGTAAGCAATCCCCAGTATGCACTCATGCAAAGTATTCTTTTCAGTTGATTCCAAAACCCTCACACTATACAACCCCACAAAGGCACAGAGTTTCAGTGACCCAGTTGCCTTTGTAGGGAGTGGAGCAAATATGAGGCTGAGGAGTATGAGGGTCATTACACCAGGCCACAAACCCTGGGTATTTCAGTGTGCTTGTTGATTTAACAAGAAAATGCTTTGTTCTCTGTTTAAGAAAATGTCCATTGGAAAAAAAAAAAAAAAAAATCTTAGTTAAAAAACACTGATGATTTCTCCTTGTACAGTAGAAGTGGGAGCCTGAAGGAGGTATGAGGGGGTGTCTGAAGCTCTGAGAGACATCTAGTGTCTCAGATATGTGACTATGGTGATGTTATTAATCTTACCAAATCTCAGTTAACTTACCAGTAATACAGGGATAAGAGTAGGATTTCCTTCATACAGTGGGAAGTAATTTCTAAAAATGGAGGTCCTAACACAACCTTAGGACTTGAGGAAGAATCTCTGTTTGTATAAACAGCTACACAGCTGCAGTCCCCAGTCTAGGTTTCAGCTCCATGTGATTCTTTATCTTCCTGCTCATCTCTGTCTCCACAGCAGGCTGCTCAATAACTTAAGAGTCAAAATAAAAAGTGAAGGGAGAGGAGCTTCTATGAGCTGAATACCATTCTGGGAAATATAAGCATAAACAGCATAAAGCCCTTGCTTACATGAAGCTCTTTTTTTTTTGAACAGAAAAAAACAGTATGTAGATATATAACATAATGTAAGTAGTGGCATGTTTTTTGAGAAAAATAAAATAGATTGAGAGAGCATGCTCAGTGGTTGAAAGATGAGGCTGTTTTAGATTGAATAGTCAGGGAAGGCCACATTACAAAGGGGATAACTGAACAAAGGCCTGAATAAAATAAAGAGTAAAGGCAAGTCAGGATTTGGGGAAAGATCATTCCAGGTGGAAAAGGGAACAAGTGGAAAGGCCACATGGGCTTCTCAAAGCACAGGGAGCATAGTATGGCTCAGGGTTAGAATGACAGAGGATAGAGCCAGAGTCAGAGCTGTGGGCAGGAGTTAGACTGTGCATTGCCTGTAGATCCTGGTAAGGACATTACCAAGCACAGGCTAAGCTGCTATAATTAGGAAGCTTCAGAATATAGAGGCTCAGACTCAGCAGACACTTGTTCTTCCTTCATATTATGTTCTGGAGGTGAGCAGTTTAAGCCTCTTGGGTGGCCCTGCTCATAAATTATCCAGTTCTTTGTCACTTGTTAAATGCAACTGGGTGATATCCTAATCCACTGTGTCTGAGTTTTAGCTGATGAGAAGAAAAAAGCAAGCACACATGTTATTTAAGGGTGTGACTCCTAAGTCATACATATTGATACCCACACTAGTCCACAAAGGAAGCTAGGTAGCCATTGTCCCACTAGATTTTCAGATAGCCATATTATTAGAAGAAAATGGGTTGGGGGGAAGAGGGTGGTTGATAACAGAGGCCCATTGCTAGTCTCTTCCGCGGCAAGGGACGTACATTATATTCTAAATGTGTTGGGAAGCTCCTAAAATTATTGAGTTTCTACTCAATGAGTGAAGCTATTTAATTCATGGATTTAGAAGATTGTTTTAACTTTGGGGCAAAGTTAGAATATAAAATTTACTTCTAGAATATAGAAAGGGAAGATTAGAAGAAAGAAAACAACTTAAGATGTGATTGCAGTGACCCAGGTGAGAGCTGATGGTATTTTGGGTCAGGTGTTGTAAGCAGAACTTTTAGATTCAGGATATGCTGAAGATAAAGCTAGAGGTATTGCTAATGATTTGGTAAAAGAAGAAAAAAATGGTAATGACAGATTCTTTCTAAGATGTTGCACCGAGAACTGGGTCTTCTGTTATGTTTGAGAAATGTACTAAGAAATACATTTACTTATGTACCCATTATAAGCTATGACATATGCCATATGAGTGTGTGTGTGTGTGTGTGTGTGTGTGTGTGTGTGTGTGTGTGTGTGTGTGTGTGCTTAACAGAAAAGATCAATACCTGTGCCAAGATCAAGGTTAATACCAGTTTGGCTATTCTCTGATATCAACATACACTATTCCTTCTTAGTGCTGGAGTATTATTAAGAACAGTACCTCTTTTCTGAGTAGCAGGCAGCAAAATTGCAAAGATGAAGCCCAGAAACCGAGAGAGGACTCCATGATCTATTTCTAGATTAAATATTGCCTGACCTTAGGCAACTCATTCAAATTTCAAGGGCATAAATATCTTCATCTGTACAGTGGGAATAATGATACTAGTCTTACCTACCTCAGAGGATCATTGTGGATCCCAATGGAATATGAGATGTGAAAAGACTCTGATTAAAATGTTAACATCATGGTGAATAATTTATATCACATTTTAAATTTCAATCTGATTCCTCCTATGGTACTGCTTGGTAAAAGCAACCATTTCTTGTGCTGTTCTCTATGATGACCATGGCAATTTGGCTTCCCAAAGCAGGTCAAGCAAATACCAAAATAAACTTGCAAAGTTAGAATCTGTAGGTTTGAGATAATTAAGTTTTTATAGACTGATTAATTATTTATAATGATTATAACAATCATTCTTCTTACAAAGACTAATATATGCAGTTTTCTGGATTATCAATACCATATTCATTTTAAATATTATGAACAAATTATCAGAAATGCTTGACCAACTTCTTTTACTCAATCGGGAAGCCTGGGTATTTATTTATTTATTATTATTTTTTAACATCTTTATTGGAGTATATTTGCTTTACAATGTGTGTTAGTTTCTGCTTCATAAAAAAGTGAATCACGGGCTTCCCTGGTGGCGCAGTGGTTGAGAATCCGCCTGCCGATGCAGGAAACACGGGTTCGTGCCCTGGTCCGGGAAGATCCCACATACCGCGGAGCAACTAAGCCCGTGAGCCATGGCCGCTGAGCCTGTGCGTCCGGAGCCTGTGCTCCGCAACGGGAGAGACCACAACAGTGAGAGGCCCGCATACCGCAAAAAAAAAAAAAAAAAAAAAAAAGTGAATCACATACATATACATATGTTCCCATATCTCTTCCCTCTTGCAACTCCCTCCCTCCCAACCTCCTTATCCCACCCCTCTAGGTGGTCACAAAGCACCAAGCTGATCTCCCTGTGCTATGGGGCTGTGTCCCACTAGCTACCTATTTTACGTTTGGTAGTGTATATATGTCCATGTCACTCTCTCACTTTATCAAAGCTTACCTTTGCCCCTCCCCATATCTTCAAGACCATTCTCTAGTAGGTCTCTGTCTTTATTCCTGTCTTGCCCCTAGGTTCATCATGACTATTTTTTTTTTCTTAGATTCCATATATATGTGTTAGAATATGGTATTTGTTTTTCTCTTTCTGACTTAATTCACTCTGTAAGACAGACTCTAGGTCCATCCACATCACTACAAATAATTTAATTTCATTTCTTTTTATGGCTGAATAATATTCCATTGTATATATGTGCCACATCTTCTCTATCCATTCTTCTGTTGATGGACACTTAGGTTGCTTCCATGTCTTAGCTATTGTAAATAGAGCTGCAATGAACATTTTGGTACATGACTCTTTTTGAATTATGGTTTTCTCAGGGTAAAAGCCCAGTAGTGGGATTGCTGGGTCATATGGTAGATCTATCTGTACTTTTTTAAGGAACCTCTATACTGTTCTCCATAGTGGCTGTATCAATTTACATTCCCACCAGCAGTGCAAGAGTATTCCCTTTTCTCCACACCCTCTCCAGCATTTACTGTTTCGAGATTTTTTGATGATGGTCATTCTGACTGGTGTGAGATGATATCTCATGGTAGTTTTGATTTGCATTTCTCTAATGATTAATGATGTTGAGCATTTTTTCATGTGTTTGTCTGTGGTCTGTATATCTTCTTGGGAGAAATGTCTATTTAGGTCTTCTGCCCATTTTTGGATTGGGTTGTTTATTTTTTTGCTATTGAGCTGCATGAGCTGCTTGTAAATTTTGGAGATTAATCCTTTGTCAGTTGCTTCATTTGCAAATATTTTCTCCCATTCTGAGGGTTGTCTTTTGGTCTTGTTTATGGTATCCTTTGCTGTGAAAAACTTTTAAGTTTCATTAGGTCCCATTTGTTTATTTTTGTTTTTATTTCCATTTCTTTTGAAGATGGGTCCAAGGATATTGCTGTGATTTATATCATAGAGTGTTCTGCCTATGTTTTCCTCTAAGAGTTTGATAGTGTCTGTCCTTATATTTAGGTCTTTAACCCATTTTGAGTTTATTTTTGTGTGTGGTGTTAGGGAGTGTTCTAATTTCATACTTTTACATGTACCTGTCCAGTTTCCCCAGAACCACTTATTGAAGAGGCTGTCTTTTCTTCACTGTATATTCTAGCTTCCTTTATCAAAGATAAGGTGACCATATGTGTGTGGGTTTATCTCTGGGTTTTCTATCCTGTTCCATTGATCTATATTTCTGTTTTTGTGCCAATACCATACTGTCTTGATTACTATAGCTTTGTAGTATAGTCTGAAGTCAGGAAGCCTGATTCCTCCAGCTCCATTTTTCGTTCTCAAGATTGCTTTGGCTATTCAGGGTCTTTTGTGTTTCCATACAAATTGTGAAATGTTTTGTTCTACTTGTGTGAAAAATGCCAGTGGTAATTTGATAGGGATTGCACTAAATCTGTATATTGCTCTGGGTAGTAGAGTCATTTTCACAATGTTGATTCTTCCAATCCAAGAACATGGTATATCTCTCCATCTATTTGTATCATCTTTAATTTCTTTCATCAGTGGCTTATAATTTTCTGCATACAGGTCTTTTGTCTCCTTATGTAGGCTTATTCCTAGATATTTTATTCTTTTTGTTGCAATGGTTAATGGGAGTGTTTTCTTAATTTCACTCTCAGATTTTTCATCATTAGTGTTTAGGAATGCCAGACATTTCTGTGCATTAATTTTGTATCCTGCTACTTTACCAAATTCATTGATTATCTCCAGTAGTTTTTTGGTAGCATCTTTAAGATTCTCTATGTATAGTATCATGTCATCTGCAACAGTGACAGCTTTACGTCTTCTTTTCCAATTTAAATTCCTTTTCTTTCTTTTTCTTCTCTGACTGCTGTGGTTAAAACTTCAAAAACTATGTTGAATAATAGTGGTGAGAGTGGGCAGCCTTGTCTTGTTCCTGATCTTAGTGGAAATGGTTTCAATTTTTCACCATTGAGGGTGATGTTGGCTGTGGGTTTGTCATATATGACCTTTATTATGTTGAGGAAAGTTCCCTCTATGCCTACTTTCTGCAGGGTTTTTATCATAAATTGGTGTTGAATTTTGTCAAAAGATTTCTCTACGTCTATTGAGATGATCATATGTTTTTTCTCTTTCAATTTGTTCATATGGTGTATCACGTTGATTGATTTGTGTATATTGAAGAATCCTTGCATTCCTGGAATAAACCCCACTTGATCATGGTGTATGATCCTTTTAATGTGCTGTTGGAATCTGTTTGCTATTATTTTGTTGAGGATTTTTTCATCTATGTTCATCAGTGATATTAGCCTCTAGTTTTCTTTCTCTGTGACATTCTTTTCTGGTTTTGGTATCAGGGTGAAGGTGGTCTCGTAGAATGAGTTTGGGAATATTCTTCCCTCTGCTATGTTTTGGAAGAGTTTGAGAAGGATAGGTGTTAGCTCTTCTCTAAATGTTTGATAAATTCGCCTGTTTAGCCATCTGGTCCTGGGCTTTTTTTTTTGTTGGAAGATTTTTAATCACAGTCTCAATTTCAGTGCTTGTGATTGGCCGGTTCATATTCTCTATTTCTTCCTGGTTCAGTCTTGGCAGTTTGTGCCTTTCTAAGAATTTGTCCATTTCTTCCAGAATGTCCATTTTATTGGCATCGAGTTGCTTGTAGTAATCTCTCATGATGTTTTGCTTTCTGCAGTGTCAGTCATTATTCTCTTTTTTCATTTCTAATTCTATTGAGTCTTCCCCCTTTTACTCTTCATGAGTCTGGCTAATGGTTTATCAATTTTGTTTATCTTATCAAAGAACCAGCTTTTAGTTTTATTGATCTTTGCTATCATTTCCTTCATTTCTTTTTCATTAATTTCTGATGTGATCTTTATGATTTCTTTCCTTTGGCTAACTTTGTGGGTTTTTTGTTCTTCTTTTTCTAATTGCTTTAGGTTCAATGTTAGGTTGTTTATTCGAGATGTTTCCTGTTTCTTAAGGTAGGATAGTATTGCTATAAACTTCCCTCTTAGAACTGCTTTTGCTGCATCCCATAGGTTTTTGGTTGTCATGTCCCCATTCTCATTTTTTTCTCGGTATTTTTTTATTTCTTCTTTGATTTCTCCAATGATAACTTCATTATTAACTAGTGTGTTGTTTAGCCTCTGTGTGTTTGTATTTTTTGCAGATCTTTTCCTGTAATTGATAGCTAGTCTCATAGCTTTGTGGTCGGAGAAGATACTTGATACAATTTAAATTTTCTTACTTTTACCAAGGCTTGATTTGTGACCCAAGATATGATCTATTCTGGAGAATGTTCCATGTGCACTTGAGAACAATGTGTATTCTGTTGTTTTTGGATGGAATGTCCTATAAATATTAATTAAGTTCATGTTGTTTAATGTATCCTTTTAAGCTTGTGTTTCCTTATTTATTTTTATTTTGGATGATCTGTCCATTGATGAAAGGTGAGTGTTAAATCCCACTACTATGATTGTGTTACTGTTGATTTCCCCTTTTATGGCTGTTACTATTTGCCTTGTGTAATGAGGTGCTCCTCTGTTGCGTGCATAAATATTTACAATTGTTATATCTTCTTCTTGGATCGATCCCTTGATCATTATGTAGTGTCCTTCTTTGTCTCTTGTAATAGTCTTTATTTTAAAGTCTATTTTTTTTCTGATATGAGAATTGCTACTCCAGGTTTCTTTTGATTCCCATTTTCATGGAATGTCTTTTTCCACCCCCTCACTTTCAGTCTGTATGTGTCCCTAGGTCTGAAGTGGGTCTCTTGTAGGCAACATATATATGGGTCTTGATTTTGTATCCATTCAGCCAGTCTGTGTCTTTTGGTGGGAGCATTTAATCCATTTACAGTTAAGGTAATTATAGATATGTATACTCTATCCCCATTTTCTTAATTGTTTTGGGTTTGTTATTGTAGGTCTTTTCCTTCTGTTGTGTTTCTTGCTGAGAGAAGTTCCTTTAGCATTTGTTGTATGTTGGTTTGGTGGGGCTGAATTCTCTCAGGTTTTGCTTGTCTGTAAAGGTTTTAATTTCTCCATCAAATCTGAATGAGATCTTTACTGGGTAGAATAATCTTGGTTGTAGGTTTTTCTCCTTCATCACTTTCAATATGTCCTGCCACTCCACTCTTGCTTTCAGAGTTTCTGCTGAAATATCAGCTGTTAACCTTATGGGGATTCCATTCTGTATTATTTGTTGTTTTTCCCTTGCTGCTTTTCGTATGTTTTCTTTGTATTTAATTTTTGATAGTTTGATTAAAATGTATTTGGTGTGTTTCTCCTTGGATTTATCCTGTATGGTACTCTTTGTGCTTCCTGGACTTGATTAACTATTTCCTTTCCCATAGTAGGGAAGTTTTCAACTATAATCTCTTCAAATATTTTCTCAGTCCCTTTCTTTTTTCTCTTCTTCTTCTGAGACCCCTATAATTCGAATGTTGGTGTGTTTAATGTTGTCCCAGAGGTCTCTGAGACTGTCCTCAGTTCTTATCAATCTTTTTCTTTATTCTGCTCTGTAGTAGTTATTTCCACTCTTTTATCTTCCAGGTCACTTATCCATTCTTCTGCCTCATTTATTCTGCTATTGATCCCCTCTAGAGTATTTTTAATTTCATTTATTATGTTGTTCATCATTGCTTGTTTCCTCTTTAGTGCTTCTAGGTCCTTGTTAAATGTTTCTTGCATTTTCTCTATTCTATTTACAAGATTTTGGATCATCTTTACTATCATTATTCTGAATTCTTTTTCAGGTAGACTGACTATTTCCTCTTCATTTGTTAGATCTGGTGTGTTTTTACCTTGCTCCTTCATCTGCTGTGTGTTTTCTGTCTTCTCATTTTGCTTATCTTCCTGTGTTTGGGGTTTCCTTTTGGCAGGCTGCAGGTTCTTAGTTCCCATTGTTTTTGGTGTCTGTCCCTAGTGGCTAAAGTTGGTTCAGTAGGTTGTGTACGCTTCCTGATGGAGGGGACAAGTGCCTGTGTTCTGGTCGATGAGGCTGGATCTTATTTTTCTAGTGGGCAGGTCGACGTCTGTTGGTGTGTTTTGGGGTGCCTGTGGCCTTATTATGATTTTAGGCACCCTCTCCTCTAATGGGTGGTGTTGTGTTCCTATCTTGCTAGTTGTTTGGCATAGGGTGTCCAGCACTGTAGCTGCTGGTTGTTGAGTGAAGCTGGGTCTTGGTGTTGAGAAGGAGATCTCTGGAAGATTTTCACCATTTGATATTACGTGGAGCTGGGAAGTCTCTTGTAGACCAATGACTTGAACTTGGCTCTCCCATCTCAGAGACACAGCACTGACTCCTGGCTGTAGCACCAATAGCCTTTCATCCACACTGCTCAGAATAGAGAAAAGGCAGAAAGAAAGAAAGAAAGAAAGAAAGAAAGAAAGAAAGAAAGAAAGAAAGAAAGAAAGAAAGAAAGAAAGAAAGAAAGAAAGAAAGAGAAAGAAAAAAAGAGGATAAAATAAAATAATGTAAGATAAAATAAAGTTATTTATGTAAAAAATAAATAATTAAAGAAAAAAATATTTTTAAAGTAAAAAAAAAGAAAGAAAGAAACTGGTGGACAGAACCCTAGGACAAATGATGAAAGCAAAGCTATACAGATAAAATCTCACACAGAAACATACAGATTCACATAAAGAGGAAAAGGGGAAAAAATTATATATCTTCCTCTCAAAGTCCACCTCCTCAATTTGGGATGATTTGTTGTCTATTCAGGTATTCCATAGATGCAGGGTACATCAAGTTGATTGTGGAGCTTTCATCCTCTGCTCCTGAGGCTGCTGGGAGAGATTTCCTTTTCTCTTCTTTGTTTGCACAGCTCCTGGGTTTCAGGTTTGCATTTGGCCCCGTCTCTGCATTTTAGGTCACCTGAGGACATCTGTTCTTCTCTCAGACCAGATGGGATTAAAGGAGCAGCTGATTCGGGGGCTCTGGTTCACTCAGGCTGGGGCGAGGGAGGGGCATGGAGTGCAGGGTGATCCTGTGGTGCCAGAGGATGGCATGACTTTGCAGCAGTCTGAGGCATGCTGTGCATTCTTCTGGGATAGTTGACCCTGGATCCTGGGACACTGACTGTGGCGGGCTGCACAGGCTCCCAGGAGGGGAGGTGTGGAGAGTGACCTGTGCTTGCACACAGGTTTCTTGGTTGTGGCAGCAGCAGCCTTAGCATCTCATGCTCATCTCTGGGGTCAACACTGTTAGCCACAGCCCATGCCCATCACTGGAACTCCTTTAAGCAGCACTCTTAATCCCCTTCCTTGCACTCCAGGAAACAAAGAGGGAAGAAAATGTCTCTTGCCTCTTTGGCAGCTCCAGATTTCTCCCGGACTCCCTCCCGGCTAGCCATGGTGCACTAATCCCTTCAGGCTGTGTTCACACCACCAGTCCTCTCCTTGTAATCCTATGGAAGCCTGAGCCTTAGCTCACAGCCCTTGCCCACCCCTGCAGGTTAGCAGCAAACCTCTCGGGCTGGTTAGTGCTGGTCAGCAATGATCCTCTTTGTGGGAATCTCTCCACTTTGCCCTCCTCACCCCTGTGGCTTTGCTCTCCTCCGCAGCTTTGAAGCTTCCCCCCTCTGCCACCCACAGTCTCCCCCTGAGAAAGGGCTTCCTAGTGTGTGGAAACCTTTCCCCTTTCACAGCTCCCTCCCACTGGTGCAGGTCCCATCCTATTCTTTTGTCTCTGTTTATTTTTTTCTTGGCTCTACCCAGGTACATGAGGAGTTTCTTGCCTTTTGGGAGGTCTGAGGACTTCTGCCAGCATTCAGTGTGTGTTCTATAGGAGCAGCTTCAAGTGTAGATGTATTTCTGATGTATCTGTGGGGTGGAATGTAATCTCCACGTCTTACTCTTCTGCCATATTCCAGGCCCCTCAAGCCTGGTTATTTTTAATGTATTTTATTTACAGGGTAATTTGTATTATATTTTCCAATAGATGTGTGAGCATATTTTGGATTTAGGACCAATAAAATAAGCTAGATTTGGTAAAGTAAAGGACAGTTAGAAATCTGAGATAAATCTTAACATGCATTTCTTTCCCAGAATGATAATAATACTTGCTTTTTGTTGTGCCAACAGGTTTTGACCATCAACTTTTCTGAAGCAAGTTTGCACCTACTTTTAGGGTGCTAACATCATGTGCCTAAAAATGATACAACTCTGTATTATAAACATAGTATTTCTTCCTAATGCATTATTTTCTACTGAAGAATTTCTGGAAAATAGTTTGAAAATTTGAAAAAGTATGTTTATGTTAAAACAAAAATTTATGGGCTTCCCTGGTGGTGCAGTGGTTGAGAATCCGCCTGCCAATGCAGGGGACACGGGTTCATGCCCCGGTCCGGGAAGATCCCACATGCCTTGGAGCGGCTGGGCCTGTGAGCCACGGCCACTGAGCCTGTGCGTCCGGAGCCTGTGCTCCGCAACGGGAGAGGCCACAACAGTGAGAGGTCTGCGTATCACAAAAACCAAAACAAACAAACAAACAAAAACCCAAAAAACAAAAAACAAAAAATTATCTATCATGGATTTTAATGGAAAATTTGATGACTAAGAAAAAAAAAAAGGCAAGAATTTAAAGAAATATTGCATTATTAAGGGAAGCATCAGGCTAAGCTCCTGACTTCTAGGATTTGAGTTCACTCCCTTTTTCCATGAAGGGAATATCTGTAAAAATATCTAAGATGAAGGGCTTTAGAGTTTTAATCAGATCCAGATGATTGATCCACACATATGAAATCTTGTGCTCTTATCAGGGCCCTAAAGCTGTACTAGACAGGGTAGATAGAAAGGTCATTGGCAGCATGATATTTTCTTGAAATCCACAAGTATTACCTCCAAGAGGTCATTGTACATCAACTATACTACAAATATCAGGTACTAATAATCTGATACACTTAATATATGTTGCTTGACTGAGTTTGAGCCTTATGTTAGACTGGATTCTTTAAGGAGACAATTATTAGAAGGAGTAATTGGGAAGCACAGGAATGACAATGATTAGATGCATGACAGAATCCAAGAGACTTAACAGTATCCTTGTGACTCTTACTTTTAAAATCTTTTGGCTTAGTTGTTATGTGTAGTCACATGTTTTTCTGCTACACATGCTTTTTCTACATTTTACCAGGGAGCACAACTACTGGGCACTCACAGACCAAATCATTTAACTTAGCAACCACAGTGGAGAGGGAGAGTTTTTTCTTCTCATTCATTGCCTGTCTAGAGAAGGAATCTGGTTACTCTAAAACAATCACTTTTGCTACAGTAATATAATGAGATATCTATATTCTCTCAGTTTAACCATGTGCCCACACTGATTACCAAGGAAATGTTTTGTATCAGAACTACTAGCTGTAAGAGAGGGTAAGAGAGCAGACAAATCAGTTGCTACCACAATCAAGAAAATGCTGTAGACAATTATTACACTGCGGCTTTGTTTTGTATCTTTGTTTGAATCAGAAGAGTGGTTTTGATTAACTCAGCAGAGTCTACAGCAACCAGAATTAATGCCCAGGATATTAATCTCTTATATCCCTGGCATACTCAGCTTTACTGTTTTACTTGACGGCAAATCTCTGTCCTCACTAGGCAATACTATTCATTATTGGATAACTTTTGCTTTTATAAAAGTCATAATGTAAGCCCAAATTTGCCTCTTGGTTCTTTGGTTCTAATTTTACTTTCTGAATGACTTGGGCCAAAGAGACTTTTTCTTCTCATATTATCACTCCAGCTTATTGGAGACACTGTATCACTTTAAATTATTTTCCCTTCCACTTGTGTGATCTTCTTTCCTGTTCACTTGTCATTCTGATTTATCTCCTCTACACAATTTTCTAAGAAGACTGGTGTACATATGGCTAAGGTGGGGAATGGGAGGAGATGAAAGAAATGAAAAAGAAGAAAAGTGGAAGAAAGGGTAACCATAGCTACCATAGTGACTGGTTTTCTAATGTGTAAGCTAATGTGGGGCAAGTGGAGGAGAGATAAATTAGTGAGTTAGATTACTGCATTTGCCCATTGGAACATATCAAGTCTAATAAAAGTACTAAGCAAATTAAACAAAACACCAATCTTTCCTAATACAAAGACGCAAGACAGTATTCAAACAAACAGGATTAAACAGATGGTGTATTGGAAAAGAAAGATTACTTGTAGTTCAATCATACCTCAAAGCCATTCCTAATTTCAAGGTTCCTTTTCGTTTAAGTCAAATTGAAACTCATTTCTTTTCAAGCATATATTTATTTATTATCCATTTGTTTATTTTACTTTATAACCATATTCATCTTGAAAATGGGCTTACCCAGGCATTAGTGCTATAGTTAAGATGCTGACTGTCTAGCTCTCTTTGGTACAGGTCATAGAACATTGTGCCTAGCTACCAAATATGGTAGATGAAGGCAAAAGTAACTTAGAAAGATTTCTATCTATTCTGTTATCATCTTTTCTGAAATTTTTTACACAGTAAACAATATTGTCTTCTCCCTAGAAAAATACATATATACTCATATAAAAATCAGGGATTCTAGATTTTGATAAAAGAAAAAGGGAGGATATCGAGGGCTGAAACTATCATATGAGCCAATGCCTGAAATTGAGAATGTGCAAAATGCATTTAGAACACAGCATAGTGGTTAATAATTTCATTTAAGTGTACAAAGGAATACAAAAAATAATCTTAGATATGTAAATAGATAATATATTCTAGAGTACATCAGTATCTTTGTCAAGAATTGCGGTCTCTATTTTGCACGTAGTGAGAAACCACTGATATTTTCTCTGGGATGGGATAGTGTGGTGAATGGCACTATAACACATAATTTGGAAACTAGTTTATTGACAACTATGTGTAAGATCTATTCAATAAAAGGAGCAAAGCAATTTGGAGATAGAAAAGATAAAAAGGACTACTTGTGCAAGACTGAGGCTAATTTTAAATGCGGTAAATCCACAGTGTCTTTCCTAATGTCAGAAAGAAACAAAGGATTAACAAATGAATGTTTCAATTTTTGTGTATATATTATATCGTGGAGATACATAATCTTGAACTTTAATTCCTACAAAGATAATTATTTAATGTTAATGAATTTACACTTATATTTAAATTAAAGCAATTTTAGAAATTAAAAGATCAATTCTAAAATTTTAGGTACATACATTTGGATTTTAGGGTTAAGTGTGTGTGTGATATCAGAAATATTTTGATTAAAAGGTTTTAAACAGGGTTGCTCTTATGAAGAGAAGTGTTCTTACTTCCATCAGTGACCTTATAAACATGTAAATTAACTATGCAATTAGAGTTATATATTATATCTCCTCAAATGACAAGCTGCAGTTTAAAATATATTTAAAGAGTATAGAAATGAGGAATTTTATTTGTTACTCTATGTCAGAGGTGAGTGAACTATGGTCCACATACCAAATCTGCCCTATTGTCAATTTTAAAAATATAGTTTATAGTAACACAAATAACACTATTTATTTACCTGTTGTCTATGGCTGTTTAATTCTCCCACAGCAGAGTTGAGCAGCTGCGACTGAGACTATATGACCTGCAAAGCCAAAAACATTTATCATCTGGCTCTTTACATAAATGTTTGCCCATACCTGCCTTGTATAATATTCTGTACAGTTGAGCTATTCATACAGATGAGGTATTTCTTGTCCAAAAAGAAATCAGTAAAGAGAAAATAATGATGTTGATGAAGATCACGATTATTAATAAAAATAAAGCCAAATTATTAAAATGAGTCTTATCCAGAAAACAATTTTTCAGTGAGCTGGAAGGATAATGATGATAGTGAAAAGAAAGGTGTTTACAAAGAGTTCAGGATGCAAGCATGGCCTTTCTACAATGGTAATCTCTGTGTATCCAACTCATGGTGAGACTAGGGGTCCAAAAACACTTGGGAAACAATTTTGGGCCAAGCAACCCAGTCCTACTGGGCTATGGAAAATTCCAACCATCTACATATTCAATAGAGATCTAGAACTCAGTAGGCAGGCCATTTAGATAAGATTTTATGAATAAAGTTAGATAAACACATAACATATCAAATCACATATCAAGCCAAAAGCAGTGGAGAGAAGAATTGGGAAAAAAGGGGGGAGGGGAATTGGGAAGAAGGAAGGGAGGGGAATTGGGAAGAAGAATGAGCATAGAATCATGAAAACAAGATGAATAAAGAAGCATATGAAATAGTAAAAAGTGTAACAGTGGTGTCTGATCTTTGCAGTAGATCTAAACTGTGGGAAAAGTGTCAAACTTTTTTATCAGAAAATCAACAAAACTTTGTATATTTTGATGATTGAATAAAATTACCCCAAGTCACATAACTAGTGAATGGCAGGGTTGAAAATTAAACTTAGATCTCTGGGATACAAGATACTATATTTTAACCCATTATAATAAAGGACTCCAAATCACTTCAAAATCATTTGGTGCATCTTCCAATCTTTCTAACTCACAGGATTTAATTTCTTTTCCTGTGGCCACTCTCCTCTTTCTCCAGACCAATCTGCTCTGACAAAATAGTCAAGTCTCAGTTATAATGTTAGGAGTACTTTTTAATCTATCCTAGTGTTTTTGGATCTTCAACTTCTTCACTCCATGTATGGGACAGTTGATGTGTAGTGACTCAGTTCTCAAGTACCAAAAGCAGATGCCAGTGGAATTTCTGGAGAGAGGCACAGAAATTTTCTTGAACCTGGAAATAACAAAATCAACACACTTGCTATATAAATAGATCGGGCCTCTTTATCATGAATAACTTCTCTCTCATAAATGACATAAACAAGAAAGATTCAATCATTCATTCAATCATCCAACAGATATTTATTGAATACTTACTGAAATTTAGACACTATTTCAGATGTTGGGGATTCAGTAAACCAGAAAGACCAGAAAAGGCTCCTGTCTCCTCTTATAAAACTTACACTTAAAAGAAAAAGTAGATATTATACAGGTAAACAAATACAGGGATAAAATTTTAATTTTAGGTCATAAAAATTCCCAGAGAGTTGATAGTGTTAGTTAGTTATACGGAATAGAGAGACCCAGTATTCTTGACCTGGGTTACTTGGACTTTGAAGGCCTGTGAACATGTACTTAATAGGTTTCATGAACACCTTGAAATTGAATGAAATATTGTGCTATAAATATGTACATTTGGGGGAGAAAGGGTTTATAGCATATATCAGTGTCTCAAAAGCAGATGTAACTTTCTGAGGCTCAGAACCCTTAGATTGACATGATGAGCCTTTCAGAAAAGATTATGTCTGAGCTGAGACATTACTGAAGAACCAAGCTATAAGAATTTGTGCATCAAAAGTTCCAAGCAGAATAAAAAGCAAGTTCCTAAGGCAGATAAAGGCTTTGTTAGTTTGCACATGAGTAGAATAGTAGAAGAGCTAGAAGATTGAGTTGGAGAGAAATATTCAAATACTCAAAGAAGTAGTCAAGAGATGGCTCCAAGAAGTTTTTTAGACCAAAGTAAAGAATTTATGTTTTTAAAATGTATAGGGAAACCATTACAGAAACTTAAGAGGAGGGGGCTATGTGATATGATTTTGGAAGATCACTGAGTTGGAAGATCACTGATGATTTTGGAAGAGATTGTAAGGAGGCAGAGCACACTTAGGATTTTCCTCTAAGTGCCCAGGCGAAAGGTAGTGATGACTTTAGCCAGAGTAATGGTCCTGCACATAAGCAGACTTGTACAGATTTCAGAATATATTTGGGAAGCAGGTTAAATGGTTTTCTTTGGAAAGTATTAGTTCTCTTTAGATAATAATATGTTTGAGATATCTATTTTTCAATGTTCAGTCAATACACATTTTGGCTAAAAGCCAAATGATAGAATTTTGAGTATTAAAATCAAAATTTTATTAAAGTCAAACATCATTATCATTCCAGGATATACAAATAAATCTAAAATTACATAAAATTATATTATTACCACAATTTTCATATTACACTATAATTGTTAAATTTTAAGTTTGAATTTTTGTCACAGGAAATAAAATTTTTTGAGCAGTCTCAGCTTTATAAGTGCCTGCTCACTTTCAGCTGAGTTCACTGAAGGATTAAGATTTTTTGGTGAATATCTATTTTACCTATTTCTTTTTTAATATCATTATATTTTTTATATTCTGTATGATACCTGGACTGGAAATAATTTATTTTTTAGTTTTTTCTTTGTTGATATTTTGTGGAATTGAGATTGAAATTCTAGCTTTCATTCAATCTCCACAGTATGTAAAACATTCTTAAGTAAGACATTTTTTTAAGACTCATGACCTATGTGTCATAAAGTAACTCTAATTTTTTATACTTTTTAACGTTTATATTGTTAAATGTTTTGATTATGTCTACTAAATAATTTTATAAACATCAGAATTGTTATAAAATCAGATTTTAATTTTTCTGTTTTATATTATTAATTTTTATGATCACTTCTGGCTCAAAAGATGTCTGTCATGTTCTTTCTAAAATTATCTAGGAAAATCACTCTCATAATATCCATATTAAATGTTAATTTATTTACTTATTTTATTATTCCAAGTTTCTTAATAGTTATTTACATAAAATTGATAACTTTTAAAATCAAAATTTATTATGAAGGCTTTACAGTTGCATTACTAAATATAAATATATAATTCAATTAATATATTGAACACATGGGAAACTTCACTAGAATATTTTAGTACATTTTAAAATAGATATTCAGAAATTGACAATACATTCAAATTACATTTATCTTCATTTACTAACATATAGGTACAGATAGATATATATTTTTATGAGGTGAATGATGATAACATATACAATCACATGATGATTCATTGTACATTTCATCAAGTATGCCTGAAATGAGGTTGAAGTACATAGCTATTCAGCTTTTAAAAGTCAATGTTGAAATGCTTGGATAATTCATTATGGATACGGTTTATATAAGAAAGAAATCATAGGACTCAATAGACACCAACCCATGAGGCCAAAGAAAAGACACATGATTTGTAAATAAACAAATGTTATATTTAATGAAAATCACCTTTTTGATTAACCAGCCAACTCCTATGCCAGACATTTTGACTAACAGGATTTCCATATGTGTCTGGAGCTTATTGGAGAATAATAAATGCAACATAGTGATTCTTCCTATTGTTATATCCATATAATTATTATGCATTAATATATATTACTCTAAAGAAAGGGAAAAATCAAAGAAAATATGTTATTTAGTTTATTTTCTATCATCTCTTACCTATCCTTAGTCCTTCCTTTTATAAGAATATTGATTAGTGTGCTCCTCTGAATATGAAATCTGTTTTGCTTTTATGTCTGCATAAGGCCAGTATATTCCTAGGGAAGGTAACAACAGATGTTGCATAGTTTGTAAGATAACTTATATCAATCAATATTCCAGTTATTCTTTATTCATATCAGCTTTGAGAATGTTGACATGTGCTTGGTCAGTCAGGAAAGGGAACTTAACTATTATAGGAACTGTCTGTCATCTTAGAAAAAAAATAGTCAAGTTCATATCACACTGATAAGACCTTGAAATCTTTGAGGTGAAGACAGAGGTTGAAAATGTACCTGACCTCCCATATGACTTTACTAAATTTTGTGATGACAAGTAGTAAATTGAATGTGGTGTTTCACTGAGTTGATTTGACAGCTCATAGTAAGTTGTAAAACTTAGCAAAGACTCCAGTTTCTATTATCTCAAACACACAATTACAGTGTAAAAAGGGGTAGAATAAAACTATCAAGATATTTTATACACACAGATAGCATGTATCTTGAAACACACACACACATATATACACACCCACATATATACACACACAAACACCTTAATTATGTGTGCTTACATTCTGCTTTTAAAAATTCAATTCAATTTGATTATTTCTATTTTAGGTTATACTTCAATTTTTTTTTTTTTTAAATTCAAGTTATTTGGAGAAATTTTGATCAAACAAAATTTTTGCAGAAAGGTCTTACCCAAATTTGCCAAAGGATAATTAATTAATATTTCTACCTTTTAGCTCATGCATGAAATATAGCGATCATTCAGAAAATATTTAAACTGAACATTTTATTTTATAAAAACAACCTTTTGTGAAAAATCAAGAAAAAAGAATGTCAATTTGTTTTCTCCTTTTTTTGTTTTCAGTATGTTTATTTATTTTGTTGAGATAAATAAAATCACAAGAGCCTGTCTATTCTTAAGCACAGAGGTATATTGGAAACGAAGTGGACCAGAGACACACATTCATATGTAATTTTAAGGCCAATGGAAAAGTATTTATGCTGCCTCTGAGTCAATTCTGTTGAGTAGTTGACCATCAATGTCACTGAAGTGAAATTTTCCCAAACCACCCTTTGTATACCTTTGTTTGATGGACTCCAGATTCTTTGAAGTATTTGGAGTCTAATGATCATTATTGCTATCCAAGTATTTGGATACATTTGGAGTATTCTTTGTAGTATCATAACCATTATTACTAGAGAGTATTCAATTAATTTATGCTAAATGTGACATAAATAAATCATGTGGTGAGGAACAAAGGTTATTATTAACTGATATATTTGAAAAATAATACAAACATCTTAATAATCTCCTTGTATCCAAGTACTAACTTCTTTCCATTCTTTACCTCAGATACATGACATGTCAAAATAAAAAGAAAAAATAAATAAAGTGAAGAAGCAGAAGTCATGAGTTGTAATACTAAGAGATAAACTATCAATTTACTCCTTACTTCATGTACCAGAAAATAACAGTTCAACCCAATCTTGCATTCTTTCTTCCTTCTTTATTCCTTCCATGTTTTTCCTTTCTGCCATCCATCTGTCTTTTCTTTCTTCTTTTCTTTTCTATTTCTCTTTTTTCCTCGAACATTTGTTGCAACTATAGTATGAGGAATTCTAAGTAGAATATGCTTGCTTATTAGACTTTATTCTTTCATTTGAATGGAAGGATTCAATTTCCCACTGCCCCAAGACCTTTATTTCCAGTTGCTCAATTTTAAGTTACATGTAGATTTAATTTTTACCAGGATAAAAACTATGGCTAGAAATATACATTCCTATATTTTTCTAAATGCCTTTGCAGACAGCTTGAGGTTATGTATTAGTATGACTTTCTCATGTGAAAACTTTGTTAAGTCTCAGATCATAAAAATATTTGCTTCTAGCTATCAAGTAAATTGTAGATTCTTTCAAAGGCATCCTCATGGCCTTATATTAGGAAGCAAGTGTATCATCTCTACAGTAAAGATGATCAAAAAATTCTTGTTATTATTATTGCTCATTAAATTATGAAGACCATTGTAAGTCTAGAGCATAAAATACTCCATTTGTATTAAACTCATTAAAATGTTGGTCACATGAGTAAAAATAGTACAAGTTTGTGAAGAGAGATGAATCTGATTTTTTTTTTTTTTTTTTTTTACCATTTGAAATGGAAAACAGAGACAAATTACAAGCAGGACATTATAAGGACTATATAAATCAGGTCAGAGAAAAGACCATATATAGAGAATATTTAGGATGGAATTATTGGCAGTATCTTTCCAGACACATGCTTAGTGATTTAACTTTCATCTGAAAGTAGAGTTAGACATCAGAAACTTCTTGGCTTTTATGTCAGTTTATTTGTGTTCCTTTAGAATTTTTAAATGCAAAACAAAAGTTTTAAAAATTAGTACCATTTTATATGTCTTACTTAATTTGGGGAAATTATTACTTTTAGGTCCATTAAGACCCTGATGTCTTAGCATATATTCTATTTTAAAGGAAAAGTAAAATTATTGAAAGACACCTTCTGTTAAAAGACTGCATTTCATTATTTTACATAAGAAGACAATCAGTGCCAAGCAAAATTATATACAAAATTGTATCACAGAATTATTTATAATAGCAAAAATTTGAAAGAACCTAAAAGCTTGATAAGAGAGGATTGGTTTTAAATTAACATTCATGTGAGAGAACTAAAAATATGTTTGCAAAATGTAAAAGTAAATAAAAAATGTTTGTAATATGTGTTAAACGTAAAAAAGAAGGTTATTCATAAGTATATCAACAGTGGCCCCAATTTCATTTTAAACTCACATGAAGAAAAAAAAAACACTATAGAGAATATGCTTATATTTTCACAATGGTTATTTCAAAGTGGTGAGATTACAAGTGAATTTTTTCCATTATCTATATGCTTTCTTTTATATCCCAGACTGAATAGAATAACACATTATTTTTGTCAGAAAAAGTAAGATAATTTTTAAAGAGTAATGCATAAAAATGCACCCTCAAAATCCCATTTTTTACTCTCACCATTCATTCTCATTTATCTAGGTGTTTTAGGAGGCTCTCTTCCATGCTGTAGAAATACAATATACTACTACAATCAGATTGCCCTATTAATTTACTTTAATCCTACATTGTGGACGTTTATAAAGAAATAAATAGTGTAATTAATAAGGAGAGTAGTGAAAGAGAAAGGAGAATGAGAGAAGACCAGAGGAGAGGAGAAAGAAAGGTGAATGATAAAGTAATAGAGTTTATTATGACTTTAGAAACCAATTAGACTTCTCTGTGCCCATAGGAGAACACTCCTTTTTATTCCAGACCCCCAGGCTGGGAAGCCTGATGTAGGGCTCAGAAATTTAATTCCTGTAGGAGAACTTCTGTGGTATAATTATTTCCCATTTTGTGGGTCACCCACGCACTGGGTATGGGATTTGATTTTATCATGATTTCACCCCTCCTACCATCTTGTTGTGGAGTAGCAATACTCATATCAAACAGTATAGACTTTAAAGTAAAGACTGTTACAAGAGACAAAGAAGAGCACTACCTAATGATCAAGGAATCAATCACAGAAGAAGAAATAACAATTGAAAATATATACACACCCAACTAAGAGCACCTCAGTATATATGGAAAATACTAACAGTCATAAAAGGAGATAACAGCAGTACCACAATAATAATAGGGGACTTTAACAACCCACTTTCATCAATAGCCTTATCAGCCAGACAGAAAATCAATAAGGAAACAGAGGCCTTAAATGATATATTAGACCAGATGGACTTAATTGATATTTATAGAGCATTCCATCCAAAATTAGCAGACTACACATTCTTCTCATGTGCATATGAAACATTCTCCAGAATTGATCACATCTTGTGCCACAAAGCAAGCCTTGGTAAATTTAATAAAACTGAAGTCATAGCAAACATCATTTCCAACCACAATGCTATGAGATTATACATCAACTACAAGAAAAAAACCTTAAAAAACACAAACACATGGAGGATAAACAATATGCTACTAATCAACCAGTGAATCTCTCAAAGAAATCAAAGAGGAAATAAAAAATACCTAGAGATAAATGAAAATGAAAGTACAACAATCCAAAACTTATGGGCTGTAGCAACAGCAGTTCTAAGAAGGAAGTTTATAGCAATACAAACTTACCTCAGGAAATAAGAAAAATCTCAAATAAACAACTTAACCTTACACTTAAAGCAACTAGAGGAAGAAGAATAAACAAAACCCAAAGTTAGTAGAAGGAAGGAAATTATAAAGATCTGAACAAAAATAAAGGAAACAGAGACAAAAACAATAGTAAAAAAATCAATGAAACTACAAGCTGGTTCTTTGAAAAGATTAAAAAAAAAGATAAAGCTTTAGTCAGACTCATCAAGAGAAAAGAGGGAGAGGGCTCAAATCAATAAAATTAGAAATGAAAAAAAAATGTTACAGTGGACACTACAGAAATACAAAGGATCATGAGAGACTACTACAAGCAAGTATATGCCAATAAAATGGACAACTTAGAAGAAATGAAAAAAAAAACTTAGGAAGGTAAAATCTCCAAAACTGAACCAGGAAGAAATAGAAAATATGAACAGCCCAGTCACAAATACTAAAAATGAAAATGTGATTAAAATCTTCCAAAAAACAAAAGTACTGAACCAGATGGCTTCACAGGGGAATTCTAACATTTGAAGAAGAGTTAACACATACCCTTCTGAAAGTATTCTAAAAAATTGCAGAAGAAGGAACACTCCCAAGCTCATTCTATGAGGCTATATCATAACTCTGATACCAAAACCAGACAAAGGTACCACAAAAAAAGAAAATTACAGGCCAATATCACTGATGAAAATAGACACAAAAATCCTCAATAAAACACTAGCAAACTGAATCTAACAATACATTAAAAGAATAATACACCATGATCAAGTGGAATTTATTCTAGGGATACAAGAATTTTTCAATATCAACAATCAGTCAGTGTGATACACCACATTAACAATTTGAAGAATAAAAACTATATGATCTTCTCAATAGATACAGAAGAAGCTTTTGAACAAATTCAACACTGATTTATGATAAAAACTCTCCAGAAAGTGAACATAGAGAGAACATATCTCAACATAATAAAGGTCATATGTGAGAAACCTATAACTAGCATCTTACTCAATGGGGAAAACCTGAAAGCATTTACTCTAAGATCAGGAACAAGACAAGGATGTCCACTGTCACCATTTTTATTCAATATAGTTTTGGAAGTCTCTAGCTATGGCAATCAGAGAAGGAAAAAAAATAAAAGGAATCCAAATTGGAAAAGAAGAAGGAAAACTCTCACTCTTTGCAGATGACATGATACTATACATAGAGAATCCTAAAGATGCTACCAGAAAACTACTAGAGCTAATCAATGAATTTGGTAAAGTTACAGGATACAAAGTTAATACACATAAATCTGTTGCATTTCTATACACTAACAACAAAAGACCAGAAAAAGAATTTAAAGAAATAATCCCATTTAACATTGCATTAAAAAGAATAAAATACCTAGGAATAAACCTATCTAAGAGGGCAAAACACCTATACTCTGAAGCTGTAAGACAATGATGAAAGAAACTGAATATGATAAAGATGGAAAGATATACCATGTTCTTGGATTGGAAGAATCAATATTGCCAAAATGACTATACTATGCAAGGCAATCTGCAGATTCAATGCAATCCCTATCAAATTACCAATGGCATTCTTCACAGAACTAGAACAAAAAATCTTAAACTTTGTATGGAGACACAAAAGACCCCAGATAAGCAAAGCAATCTTGAGACAGAAAAACCAAACAGGAGGAACTGGGCTCCCTGACTTCAGACTATACTACAAATCTATAATCATCAAAACTCAACTTATGGTTACCAGGGGAAATGGGGGGGGGATAGATTGGGAGGTTGGGATTGACATATACACACTGCTATATTTAAAACAGATAACAGGGCTTCCCTGGTGGCGCAGTGGTTGAGAATCCGCCTGCTGATGCAGGGGACACGGGTTCGTGCCCCGGTCCGGGAAGACACCACATGCCGTGGAGCAGCTGGGCCCATGAGCCATGGCTGCTGAGCCTGTACATCCGGAGCCTGTACTCCGCAACGGGAGAGGCCACAACAGTGAGAGGCCTGCCTAGCACACACACAAAAAAAACCAAAACAAACAAACAAACAAAAAAACAAGGACCTAATGTATAGCACAAGGAACTCTGCTCCATATTCTGTAATAACCTAAATGGGAGAAGAACTTGAAAATGAATAGATAAATGTATATATACTTTTTTTTTTAAAGGGGTTTTCAAAACTTTTCCTGACAATGGGATGGGGTTTAGAATTAGACCATTTCGGGAATTTGTTCCTTCACTCCCATTTTGTAAATACAACATGAGACATGTACCTAGAAATTAGTATGACTGTCCAGATCCTTCAAGATGTAATTTCCCTCTGGTCATATCTACATTTTATGATTCAGAAAGAAGGGGAAAAATCTTTTTGACAATATTCCAGAAACTTCATTCCATCAAGAAGATTTGTTATATTTGGGAATTAACTGTCCTCTGTCAATAGAAACTACGATTTCACTCGAAATGGATTTTTTTTTCCTTCAGGCTCATACCAGGATGAGCCAGAAAAATTGAAGTGGGAATTTGTACTTAAAAGTAAATATTACTAGTACCTTAGGGAGAAATCTATAGTGTGCCAAGAACTGTGCTTTGCATAGCTTTCTAGCCTCCAGGTTCTGATTGCCTCTGCTGCTACTCAGCCTGTCAGGACTCAAAGAAATCATTGCCTGTGACTTCTCTCCAATGTGAGCATTGGCTTATGAAAAAGAAACAAAAATCAGCATAGAAACTATAAGAAATTTAATTATAAGAATAAATAAGAAAATGCTAAAAATGTTGAGGGAACTTGTAACATTAAAATAGATATTTTTCATAAATCACAAAAAAAGGATAAAAATATCTGATGTGTATTCTCTACAAATTGAAGGACATTGCTTCTATCAAATGAGAACAGGTCAATAAAAGATGTGATGTAGGACAATGAAAAGCATAGTATCTGAATTTAATTCTCAGTGGGAAATGTAAGTGGAAGACATAACATTACATAAAATGAAGTCACTGTTACCAAGGACAGATTTGGAAAAACAAATAGGAAAAAGAAGAAATAAACAGCAAGGTCAAAAAATATGACAGAATTTATACTGGATATAGATCATTTGATCATGGAAATATAGCCCATGCAGATTTTTTGTCCCTAGAAGAAGAAATGAAAATGGAAGAGGAGGAGGTGGCTATTCCTCATAAAAATAAAATAAGTATGTATCTAGCAATCATGGTCTATACATAAAGAAAAAACAGAGAATTAACATTGGTTTTAAGCAAAATGAAGGCAAATGTAGTGAACATGGTGAAAAAGTAAAATAAAAAAAAAATTGACACAAAGGAAGAGGCATCAGTTAAATATTTTATCACAACAAAAACTAAAGCATGCAACAACAAAAAAAGGGGTTATGTGAGAGCAAACTGATAAGTAAATATTAAATATGATACTAAAAAGGCAAGAAAATAGGACTTCCCTGATGATGCAGTTGTTAAGAGTCCACCTGCCAATGAAGGGGACACGGGTTTGATCCCTGGTCTGGGAAGGTCCCACATACTGCATAGCAACTAAGCCCCTGTGCTCTAGAGCTCGTGAGCCACAACTACTGAGCCCGCATGACATAACTATTGGAGCCCACGTGCCTAGAGCCCATGCTCTGCAACAAGAGAAGCCACCTTAATAAGAAGGCTGTGCAACACAATGAAGAGTAGCCCCCACTTGCTTCAACTAGAGAAAGCTCACGCACAGCAACGAAGACCCAATGCAGCCAAAAATAAATAAAATAAATTTAGTTTTTAAAAAGGGCAAAAATGGAGATATAAATATCATGAAAAGGACAGTTTCATAGTGTAAAAGAAACATTTGACATCAGCACAGATTTAATTACATGGATCAAAAAAATAAATAAAATACACAAAATGAAGGTCATTTAAAAATGAGCAAAACAGAAACAAACTTGTATATAAGAGTATTTCTGAAATTTCCTCATTCACACACATATATATTCACAAATGCATCAAGGTAATTGTGACATACTTAAGGTGTATTGGGCAGTCTTTTTGTTGTTGTTGTTTTTTGCTACATTTTTAAAAGTTTTATTTCCCTAACCCTCCCTTCCCTGACAGTTTCCCTCCCATTCCTCATATAAACTTTGTTAAGAATGTATGCCTTCACCCATTTTTGTCTCTATGCTCATGACAAACTATTCCTATTAAATAATGGCTGCACAATATTCCATATTAGAGATGTACCATAATCTATCCAATCATGTCTATTGATGGTTGTTTCTCTTATTTTTTCCTCTATGTACAATCTTGCAACATAAAAACTTAAGACACATATCTGCTTTTATTATTCCTAAGATTCTCAGGAATAGAATTGATGCATATATAATTTTTTTCAAATGTTCAGAATACTCATCTGGATTGCTTCCAAAAAGGCTGTTTCAGTTTAAATATCCATAAATCATTTTCCCCACCTGCAATAAGTGTTAATGTTCTTTAGAAAATTTTCCCAGTGTGATGGTAAAGTAATAACACATTCTTATTTGCATTTCCCTAACTTACCACTGAGTTTGAAGTTTTTGTTTTGTTTCATTTAGCCGTTGGGATTTGCTCTTTTATGAATTTTATCTTCATGTTTCTTGTCATTTTTCTTGATGATACATAAGGATGAAGCTATATTCTAGAACTTAACCATTTGTCTGACCCTTGTTTTGTAATTTCTCCCCTAAATTTGTGGTGACTATATTGAGACTTTTTAATCTTTTACAAAAATATTTTCATTTTTTATGGTTATATAATATCTATGCTTCTTCATAGTTTCTCGTTTGCACTTGTTTTTTTTTTTAAGAAACTTTTGCTAAGTCTCAGCTTATCAGATCTTTTGAAAATTTTTGTTTGTATTTTATAGTTAACTCTTTAATCCATATTAAATTTTGTTTTCTGTATAAGATAGGTGAATTATTTTATTTTCATAGACAGATTATCCATTTGTGCCAGGACAATTTATACTACTTTTGTCATATAATAATATATCATATATAGAGAATGAATACTATGATATGTTACACCAAGGGTCATCAAAATTTTTCTGCAAATGGACAGATACTAAACAATTTACCCTTTTCATACCAGGTGGCCTCTTTCACAACTACTCAATTCTGCTGTTGTATCACAAAGAGAGCTATAGGAAATATGCAAATAAATGAGCATACTGTGTTCCAATAAAACTGTGGTTATAAACACTAAAATTTAAATTTTATATAATTTTCATGTGTCATGCCATATTATTTTTTTGCTATATTTTTCCATCATCTAAAACTATGAAATGCATATGGAAACAGGTGATATACAGGAATTGACCTATGGCCGTATTTTGCCAACATCTGTGTTATACTAACATATTTTCAATTCATAACATGATGTTATATTGATCAGATTAGATTAGTGACTTTATAATGTGTTCTGATATCAGATAAGGCTATTCCTCCATACATATTCTTTATTTCCTATTTTTCTCAGTTAACTGAGGAACTTTGATAACATCTTTCCATTACAAAATAAAAGTTTGTACATTAATTTGGGGTGAATTTACATTTTGATATTTTGTTAGCTTTTCAAAGACAGAGAAAATTATTGATTCTTGTATTATATATTAATTAATCTTCCCAAATTAATCTCTTGATATTAGTACTTTTTCAAATAAAAAGTAAATATATTATCAGAATAAAGAAATATTTACATATTCCTTTCCAATGATTACATCAGTTAATTTATTTTCTTGTCTTACTGTATTTACTAAAACCCCTGAACCAATATTTAATAGTATTGTGATAATAGGCATACCAGTCTTCTTCTTGCTTTTAATTAATGAATTGATATTTCATTCTTTAGGATCATATTTTCTATGGATGATTAACCATTTGTTCTATTATTTTTAAGCAATTCTATTCTATTCCAATTATATAGACGTTTTACTAAAAGAAAGCTGAATTTTGCCAAATGCCTTTTTAGCATGTATTTGGACTTTCTCCTTTAATTTGTTGTTTTAATGACTTATTTTAGTAGACATTGACATGTTCTGAAGGGAGCCTCAGAAAGATAATGTGAAATTTGGAAAGATGGCCTGTGAAGATATTGGAACAGGGAGAGAAGAGAGATTGCTCCTTCCACACTATATTTTTTTAAATTAGCTGATGTCCCTACTCTTTAAGAAGTTGTGGATAGGGTGAAGATTTGTGAAGAGTTCTCCATGTCCTTTAAGCCAGGATCGTACCAGCATCTGCCAAACTTTAAGCTGAGAAGACCAGGAAAGAGAGGGATAAACTAGATGAACAGACAGGATAAAGATGTGCTTCCTACATCTGCACTACACAAGGCACTTGGGGAGACCAGCAATACCTCCTGCAACTCATGACCTTGTTTCTACAAGCCTCAGAAGGTGGACCTAAACCCCAGGGAGGAAGTAAACAACAAAAAATTTCAAACATAATTTTAAAAGAATTAAAGAAAGGTTTTCTAAGTTCAAAGTGAAAGGAACTAAAGCATATACAGAAGAGATGGCTTCTAGTAAAATGGAATTATTGAAAGAATAAGTCAGACAATAACTTGAATGAAAAACATTTAGAAAAATTAATAAAATTTATAAGACACAAAAATTCTATGAGGGAATATAAAATGTGATTTTCCAACTAAAATATTTAGTGAATGAAACATAGGGAGGATAGTTAGTTTTGACATATAATTATATATGTAAAAAACAAGTAGTAGAACCAAATCAAATGGGAAGAAAAAAAAGAAAATCATAAAAATTGTGAAGAAAAAGCAGGACACCTGGAAGATAATCAGAATACCTTACAATATGAATAGTAGGTGTTCCAGAAAGCAAGAAAAAGAAAACAAATTGGAGGAAAAGCCTTAGGGAAAATTAGATGTTGGGTGTAAGGGAGGATTAGAAGTTGTGAAGACAAGTAAGAATAAAAATGAGTGGGAGGATTAAAAGCCCTGATAATGGAGCAAACTTTGAGGGCATGCATAAATAAAAAAGTAAGAGCACAGAAGAAAATCCTGGAAAAAATTCAGAAGTATCTTCCATATAAACTGAGTAGAACTAGCCCATGTTAAAGATATCATTAAGAGGAATTGGAAAAGTACAAGACCTCTTCCAGTAGCCACACTAATTAAAGGTAAGTACCAGTTCTTTAGGGAGGTAGAATTGGACATTAATAGCAGATATCTCTTAAACATTGTATTATTTTATTGTATATAACAATATATAGAAAATACTGCTATGTTCTCATTAAAACCAAGCAAAAATTGTCATTTTTGCTTATCTCAAATTAGATCTTGGATCCAATTTCAGCCATCATTGCTTTGTTTGGAAACTTTTTTTGACCCAGTATCTAAAGCCTGCAGGTAAATACTGCTTAATTCCTGCACCCGACATCAGGTACTTAAACCCTAACCTCCCTGAAAAGTTGTAAGCACCCATTTGTACAAGAGTATAAATCAGATAATGATAATGATGCTTAAAATTAAAAGTTGATGGTCATATTTAAAACCAAAACCAAAGAAAAACCCTCAGAACTCTGGAGTGAAAACACAACAAAAGTTATGAAGAAAGCAATATAATTGTACATTATTAGGTAAAACATTTAAAAAATAAATCTATATAACAGAATTTATACAATACAGCCAAAGTTCTAGAAGGAAATTCTCTTAATTTGCATTATTAAAATAAAATAAAAAATATTTTAAGTAATTATTATTGGTTGTTTCTCTTTAATAAATGAAAAAAATTGTTAATAAAATTGAAATTATATTTTAAGAGAAAAGAAAAATTAGAAATATTAGAGTTCAGAACTGTAACATTTTTCATAATGTTAGTTTTTAAAAAAACCAACTAAACTCGAGTTTAATCTACTATAAATTTATACAATTAACTAGAAATGAGAATAACAGATAAACTTTTCATGAAAAAGCAAATGTTATGTGTATTATATGCTAATTAGTACATATTTCTCATTTCTCAGTCAAATGACTGAGCAAGAAATTAAATTTTAAAGCACTATTCAAATCAAAACTTCTAAGTTCCAATGATTTTACTGACAAATTATGTTAAACTTCTAATGAGCAGTTAGTACATATGGTATATAAACTATTCATCACATTAAATAATGGAAATGTTTAAATTTATTCTCAAAAGCAAATAAGGCCAGTCCTAAAACTTGACAAAACTCTCCCCCAAACAAAAACAATGTATCACTCATTTTAGAAAACAAATATTAAAAAGAAAACACTTAATAGAAAATACACTGACCAAAGGCCCAGTTGGATTACATAGTGTTTATCTCAGAAAATAAGTAAAATAATTTTGTTATATAATGCACTACAACAAAAAATGCTTTAATAGCATGGTCATATCACTGATTTTTCACTGTAGTAAGTGTCATTAAGTGTGCTAAGTATTTTAAACAGATTCAGTTATCTTTAAAACAGTCCTGTGACGTGAATACTATGATTAGGCTCATTTTACAGAAGAATAAACAGAAACTTAAAGAGGGGATATAACTCTTCCTTCTGAATGTGCAAATGACTTCACCCTACTCCTCAGTCTGTGCTTGCAAAGTATGTGTCATACTTCCTCCCAGCTGATACTACAAAGATGTTGATAAAATATGTGCTTACCCATAATAAATACACAAAATAGAAAAATATAGAGGACAGAATATGTTAAAGAACATTTATTTTGCAAGATGACCAATTAAAATGAATAGTGAAATGTTTGAAATACCCAGGTAAAACTCAGGACCATCAAAATGATATTTGTAATCATGGTTTTTAAAAAATATATATTGTTCTCATGTATGCAATAATATATGATTATCTGAGAGGAAGAGATTTGGGCATATCTGAAATTTCAGCCAGGGTCCAAGAAGGAACCAATTCAATGGAACAAGTAGGCCCAACAACAGGGTTAAAATAAAGTGGTTTTCCCTGAGCTCTCCAAGTCATCTTGTGCTATTAAAATGTACTATGACCCAAAAGTTTCCCAGAATATTACTTGTAGTTCTGTGTTGATGATCATTATATATCTATTATTTTATTTGATACCTAATAGACTCATTGAAATCTTATACTTGTTTTGGTGGATTAGAGAACTGAGAAGTTTACTTGCCTACCCAAAGTTAAGAAATAATGTGGCACAGGTCCATTATTATACCCTCTATCTCCATGTTCCAGTACTGTACAAAGTGCTTCCCATGCCTTATATCTCCAGCTTTCTGACGGTGTATCTCCCGAATTCAGGTTTACAAAATTCCATTCTTCACCCAGGTTTTTTAACATTTTCACATTTTCTTCTCACCTCCCTCCTCTCTTTTTCTCTCTTTCTCCCCTTCCTTCCTCCCTCTCTCTCTCCCTTCCTTCCTTCTTTCTTTCCTTCCTTCCTTCTTTCCTTCTTTCTTCCTCCTCCCTCCTTCCCTTCCTTCCTTTCTTCCTTTTCCTCTTCCTCCTTTCTGCCTTTCTACCAAGTCAACATGTAATTTTCTTTACTGTTTGAGTCATTTCTTTAATTGTTTGGATAGAATTGGGCATGTTGGTTTCCATCATAGCTGTAAAAAAAAAAAATAATTTGAATAGTAAAAATAACAAACAACAATAATACTAATTTAAGTGATGCATTAAATGATAGTAATAATAGCTAATGTTTATTTAGAGTAAATGCATGTTCACATCAGAATGTAAGCTCTGTAAGGGAAGGGGATTTTATGTGTCCATTTCCAAATCTTTGGTGCCTAGGGCAATACTTGCCACACAATGCACACAATAGTTAAGATATTTGAGCAAAGAAATATTGGTATTGTGCTAGGAATTTCATGCAGAGTATTTCATCTAATTCTCAAAATATCTCTATGATAGAGAGTATAGATTATAAATACAGATTCAGTGACTTGCCCAAGGTCACACTCTTCCTAAGAGACACACGTGAAAGGAAATTCAACATCCTGTCCATTTTAGTGCATAAGCTTAAACACTAGGCAAGTTTGTCTCTTGTATATTAAAGTCTGACATTATCAAGTGGCTTCCATGTTTTAAAATAATGCACTATATGACTGCCTTTGCTGGTGGACACTCAGTTTTTCTCTCTCTGTTTCTGGTACCCATGTTTGCTAACAAGTCAGCTGTTTTGAGTTGACATCTACTACCAGCATCTTGACCCATGTTGTTTAAAGTAGCTGCTCAACTGGGTAGCTGGGAAATAAAGGTGAAAGTGGATAGACCCACTCTAGCTACCATGGCCTTTGTTAGCGACTGTGTCCTTGCCTGTCTTTAGAGTACTCTCTCTGCGTTCTCAGATCTGGGATCTGGTGCATTTTATGAATTTTGCTTCCTAGGAGTTTTGCCTTTTAGCCCTGGGTTTCCACTGGCAACTGACCTTTTGTCTAAATCTGGTTCTAGCATCTTCCTAGTTCTCCCTGTCTCTCAGACTTGGCCATCCTACAGTCCTGTCCTTTGGACTTGGGAACAAACCATTTATTCTCTTGTTCTAATTTTTCTCCTGTCCATTCCACCTCTGCTGCATGCACTTGCACATGACAGTCACATTTCCTGTTCCTCAAGATATTTGCTTTTGTCATTTGCATTGCCAGTGCTAAAAATCTTCCACATTTCCCTCTTGGGTGCAAGGATATTTGGGGAAAGTCAGCTGGTAATTAAGATGCAAACTCCAACTCACAGCAAGGTGGATGGGAATGCTATATATTAAACATATTTCCACTTGGTTTCCAGTGGCCAAGTCCATTTTTCTCTGCATCTCTGTCACTTTGTATTGTCTCACCACCTTCCTTGAGGGTCAAATTCTCTGCCCTTTCTACTCTCAGCAGTAAGGTGTTGCTCTTTTGGAGTCTGCCCTTATAGATCTGAGACTTGAGGATATGTAGTAAAACAGAGGACATCAGATTGTTGATCAACTTACTTGATATTAGGAAAATTACCTTGGAAATGTTCTCTTTTCCTAATATTTCTTTTGCTTGTTGTACATGACAGGCATTTGCACTGTGAGACCGCAGAACAGAGAGCAGATGGTGGAGTACTGCTCTTGGTCATGAGGGATAGTTTCCTAACAAAAGAGGTTTTAATCTCCCCTGTTTTTCTCTTGCATATTGCAGACCTTTTTTCCCCTTATCCTTCCCTTTTATTTTTTCTTGGACAGCATATATGGCTTTGGCCACAGCCTCGTGGCATTTTGATCGTTGATCAGCATTAGCTCAGAACGAATAATAAATCTCTTTGAAGTTCCCCCACTGGGATGCATTAGGGTTATGGCTTTGGAAAGTAAGTCATACCAGCTGGGTTATCTCTGTTGTCTGTGCCTCTGGTGGCAGGGTGTTGTCATGAGGAAGCATTTATGAATCCTAGAATTATTATCCAGTTTTTTTTCAAAAATCTATGCCATGTTGTATCATGGAGCTGGTGTGTTACTCTGGATAGCGGTGATTATGGGAAAGGAAGCCTCAGCCACGACCTTTGAGGTTGAATGAGCTCGAATAGAATTTGGTTTTATGGAGAATGTTTCATGCTTAAGATTCCTCAAAGGGCTTTAAATATAATGAGTTCATCATTTATAGTCCAGGATCCATGTAAGCAAATAAGGTAGCCTCCCTAGATTTGGGTATACTTTGCTGGTGATTTTAGAAAGTATCTTCATTATATCATTTATTTTTGAAAGAGAAATTATTTTCTGAGACCCTCTCTCTGTTTTCTAAAAAGTACTACTAAAGAATTTATTAATGTTTGCAATACAATTTATGGAGATTAAGTTATATCCATATAGAAATGTAGTCCGCTGACTTCTAAAAAGCCCATTTGATCTGCAGCCCAGGCCGAGGGAGCCAGCAACCCTAAACTTCACCAAGGAAAACCCTTTTGACCATACAGGACAGCTGGTGCTGCTAGTTCCTAAACTTATATTTAATTTGTTAACAGCACAGAGACAGTGACAGTGATTGTTTGTATGGTCTTAATAACCATAGTCAGTATAGCTGGAAGAGATTTTGGTTATCATTTCACCCTTGATACTCTTAGTGGTTAAGTGACATTGAAGTCCAAATTCAGTTTTATAGCACAGTCAGAAGTAAGCACTGTCCTCCAAAGACTCCAGATCAGCCACTCTCTCAGTCAGAATCTCTCTCTCTCTCTCTGTTCCATTTCTCTCCTCCTTGGTCTTCACTCCTTAGTGCTGTTCTCTAAATTCAAGCCAAAATGGAAAGAATAGGAAGGTTCCTTCAAGCTGGAAGAATAACCCTTTAGTATAATAAAAATTAAATAATGTTCTTGCTTGTTTTGTGGATTAAACACTTAGTTACTTGAGAATTTTGCTTAAAGTTCTCACTTTCATCTTATCATGTGTATTATATGGGCATGGTTTAATACACTATGCTACAGTTATATATTATGCACAAATGACAAGAGTAGCACATAAGAGCAATTGTTGAAATATAAAATTCCATGTTCAATTAGTTCTTGGTTTTAGACAATATTTAGATTAGAGAAATCATAAAGAAGAAGAACCAGGGTACCCTAATCATTGTTGTAGTAAGGAGAGAAGATGGTTGTGATAACAATATATTTTCTGTTATTAATGTCTCTTCAACATTTAATCTCTGAGAAAAGGCTTTAGTTATAGCTTTACCTTTCTGGTGATGTTTTTCTTGGATGAACAATGAAATCAGTTTGCATTAGATGAGTAAACATCAAGTGGCCACAGAGGCCACCGCGGCTTGACATTACATTTTTGTCACAGATAAAAGCCTTACACACAGTGAGAGAGATGAGACCATAAATATATGAGGATGACATATGAAGAGCATGTTTGGAGAAAGCAGGTTTTCAGAAGAGTAAAATGGAGGAAAGGACAGAGAAAAGCCAGAGACAATGTTTTCAGCACCTCCTTGACCTACTTGGGAAGACTTGATGGAGGAGAAGAGAAAGGAAAGTTTTCATCCATATGACCACTCTTCCTTTGGTCATTGAAAAATGAAGTCAAGGCCTACAAAACATGACTTTTGATAAAGATGGAAACCACAGGACCTAAGAATCTATGTATTAAGTTGGAAGTCTATGATGTGAGCTCTAATTCAGCATTTGATACCCTGCTATATTTGTTCCTTGAAGGAACAGCAGTCACTAAACATCTCAGGATTAAAATGCAGAAGCTAGGAAAGTTATACAGTCTTCTGGGACAGCTGAAAAAAAAGGCAAATAGAGAGCTAGAAGATATTTTATCAGATAAATTAGAAAAGGTAATATGACACAATACCAGCTCAGTTTTTCCTACTCTGTGACAGAGGTTACCATAGTTTGCAGAATGAAAAGATCAAGAAAGATATCTCAAAATTTTTCATTTCCAGTCCTATGTGTAAATTGAACTATTCACTCATTTATAATGGTTCTGATAACGTCCATCCCTACTCTATTTCCTGTAAAATTGTGCTGTGAACACCTGTCATACCAACTGAATTAAAACAAAAAGCTAATGAATGCCACTACCATCTTCCCAGGTTCCCAAGCCAGAAAACTTGAAAGTCATTGTTAAGCACTTCCTTCTCAAAGAACCAGCTTTTAGTTTTATTGATCTGTGCTATCATTTCCTTCATTTTTAAAAATTTATTTCTGATCTGATCTTTATGATTTCTTTCTTTCTGCTAAATTTGGGGGTTTTTTTGTTCTTCTTTCTCTAATTGCTTTAGGTGCAACATTAGGTTGTTTATTCGAGATGTTTCCTATTTCTTAAGGTAGGATTGTATTGTTATAGACTTCCCTCTTAGAACTGCTTTTGCTGCATCCCATAGGTTTTGGGTCATCGTGTCTCCATTGTCATTTGTCATACAGAGTGAAGTAAGTCAGAAGGAGAAAAACAAATACGATATGCTGACACATATATATGGAATCTAAGGAAAAAAAAATGTCATGAAGAGACTAAGGGTAGGATGGGAATAAAACAGAGACCTACTAGAGCATGGACTTGAGGATATGGGGAGGAGGAAGGGTAAGCTGTGATGAAGTGAGAGAATGTCATGGACATATATACATTACCAAACATAGGGTGGATAACTAGTGGGAAGCAGCCGCATGACACAGGGAGATCAGCTAGGTGGTTTGTGACCACCTAGAGGGGTGGAATAGGGAGGGTTGGAGGGAGGGAGACACAAGAGGAAAGAGGTATAGGAACATATGTATATGTATAACTGATTCACTTTGTTGTAAAGCAGAAACTAACACACCATTGTAAAGCAATTATACTCCAATAAAGATGTTAAAATTTTTTTTAAAAAAGTACTTCCTATTCCTCCCTAACTACTTCCAGTAACGTTCAATCAATCTAACCAACCAAGATATGAGATACCTAAGATCAGTGGGAAACTTTTATGAGGAGGCAAATAGTTAAACATAAGATTAGAATTCAAGTTACACACACACACACACAGCACTGCTCACTTATTTTCCTGTAATATTCCTATTCTCCCTGATTTTTTTCATTATTCAAGATTTCTTGAGAATTGAGTTCTGCCAAATTGAAGTTTTCCTGTTGTGACCATAAGAATTTTCTCGATTTTTTCTGTGGAGGTTATCCAGCACAGAATATTCATTTTTTATTTCCTATCCACTAACCATGGACTATATGAAATTTCATCCCATTAAATTTCATCTCTGGAAAATGAACATCTTGATGAAAGAAGTTGATTCTGGCAAAATCCATACATGCACAGCAGAACCTGATGAGACAGAAAGGTTCAGTTCATCCCACTCAATATGCCTCCTTGGCAGCAATTACAAGCAATCTCCATTTCACAGCCAAACTGGGACTTGCTTCGCCAATAGGGGACAGGCCATGAAGTAATAGGAATGACTGGCAAGGGAGACAAGAGAACTGGATTCTAATCTAGCTCTCCTTATTAGCTTGTGAATTTCTGAACAAGTTACTGAATTTCTTTTAGCCTCAGTTTTTTCACCAGTAAGATAGAGCTACTGATACCTGCCTTACCTATTTTATACAATATATTTAAAGTAATCTATAATGAAGTATTTCATAAAGTCCTATTATCATCACTATTAATATAAGTAATGAATCTATAAGATTCTCATGTCATTGACATAAACTGAGTTAAAATTATTTTTCTCTATTTAGCAAACCATAAATTTAAAAAAATATGGAAAGAATGGACTTTTTCACTGAGTTGTCTTTGATGTTTTACAAAGTGGGAAAAAATAAAACCAAATAGATTAGCTTTAAAATACCATATGCTGACACAGAGATGAGATTTGAAATCTATTTTCTTTTTTTTAGCTAAAAATAATTTACTTTCCTAAAATGGTTTGTCCATGACTTCAAAAGCTTCCCAAACTGTTATTACTATAGTAAAAATAAGTAGGTTACAAGGAAAACAAGTAGGAGGGATCCAGATTTTTCTACTGTTTAACAGATCAGGAAATGATGGTGCGAGGGATACTTGGTGGCAACTACAATATAGCCTACAATTTAATATTGATCCTTGGGGTCTTTAACAAAAAAAATTAAAGTTCTTTGAACATATACTATGCAGAATTTATTCTGCCAAGTGCTTATTCTGTCTAGTACTTTGCTAAATACAAAGGAGTTTAAAATGTGAAAGCTAAGATAGGGGAAAAAATCCTATGCACTTAAAAGTTTAATTAGTAATGGAAAGTGGCAAGTTCAGTAGACCTAAAAATGAAATGGAAGTGGAAGACATCTTATCTCTGGTGTAGTTTCTGACATACACCAGTGTCAAAAATTCTGTACAAGCTGTGTGAGCTTGGACTAGTCCCTCATCTAGTTAATTGTGTGATTCTATGCCTCCAAATGATTGATTCTATGATATAATAATGCTATTGCTATTTTCTTTTGGAAGAAATCATGGTGAATTTAGGAAAGACCTCACAGAGCAAGTAACATGTAAACTATTCCTTAAAAATTGAGTAGAATTAATGTAAACAGAGGAGTTGGATGAACTTCCTGAGAAAAATAGTATTATAAAAAATGCACACTCAGTAATATAGAAGATTCTAGAAACAAAAAACCTACTGACCAATGACGACGTTCAATGAAAAAAAAAGATAGTGAGAAAGTTTGGAAATTAAATTGGGACCAGAAATGTTGCATGGGCAACTCAAGAACCTGGGTTTTTGGTTGTACACAATATGAAAACTCTGACATTGTTGAACACTCTAATGTCTCCCTGAGGGATCTATTGCTTCACACAACTTCCAACAAGTATGTGTATGCTAATTGCCTCCAAAATCTTGTCTTCAATGTAGACTTCTCCCTGAGGTGAAAAATTCCAGATATGTGGTTACCTTTGCTTTCTAAACATTATCTCAAGCATCTTGATCTCAACAGGTCTTAGATTTAAACATTTTTTAAGCAAAATGTAGGAATTTAATTGTAGAGTAAAATGAGTTTGCCATGAAATATATGACGTTTGCCTCTGGGTCTTGAAGGATGTGAGTATAAGTTGATGGATGGAAATAGAAAAAAGAAGTGCCTTCATGGAGGAAACAAGAGCAAAGAAATAGAAGCACGAAATCTCAGAATTATAGGTGAATAATGAGAGCTGCTACGTTATGCACAGATATATTATGAATGTCAGTAAGACTGCAGTGCTCAAGATGGACCTGATCTTAAGATTCAAATAAAGACTGGTTATAAAGCCACTGCCAGAGGTAATCATGGTCTAGTTTAAGGAAGTAGTAATTGAAGTAAACTAATTAGAAAAATAATACATTGAAACAATCAACTATTCTAGTTACTGACAGAATGTAAGTGACAGTCAAAGGAGAAAATAGATTTACTGCAAGATGTAAAACTTGTGTACTGAGAGCTTAAGATTCAAGTTACAGATAACAAAAAAATAAGAGTTTGGGTAAAAGGAAGCATATACCCTTCTCCTTTAGGATACCTGGCATGGAGAAGTGGGGTCTTGCAATAGTGAATTTTACATATGTAAATTAGAAAGTAATAGTATACAGTATCATAGTCTTTATAAAGAAAGACTTTTTTCAGCTTATGCTGATTAAGATATTCTTTCCACAGCAAGATCTTGTCAAAAATTAGATAATGAGAATATTGACTTTAAAGTGTAGATGGAAGAAATGAAAGAAAATAATACAGTGACTCATCAAAAGAAACAATTCTGTAACTTTGAAATCACACTCATTTTGAAAATTAATTTTTTATTCTCATCCATCTTGTCATACTTCCTGTCTACACTCATTTTGTTGCTTTTGCTTTCTTTTCCAGACAGGTAATTATAACACTGGAGTCCAAACCTGTATTTCTTTGCTCTGACCACTGTGTCCCCATCTTTCTTATCTTTATCAAGTTTCTTTGCCTCTATCATTTATTTGTGTCAAGCAATATCAAGAAATCTATGAAAATCAATACTTAATAAGTTATAGTAATATTTTCAATTTCCTGTCATCTAATGAACTTGTATTCTCTGTAGCTTCTCATCACTCACCAAATTCATCTTATGATCAGTTAAATGTAAAGTTAATCCTTTCCTGAGTGACTTCAAATTTTACTGCATCAGAGCTGGGTCTGCTGGACCAGTCATTCTCTGGCAGTTAAGAAACTAAGGAAGATAATGACAAAGGCAAAGACCACAGTCATCTCTAACAGTCACATTTCCACAAGGTAGGGTCTGTGTTGTGAATATTTTGATGCAAAAAGGAATTAATAACTTGACCAATAATTCTTAGGTTATTTCTTCACTTCACTGGGGTTGGTATTTGCCCAGCTGTGAGTTGCTAGGTTCATCGTTTCATCAATATATAAAGAGAATTGGACCCACAATTTCCAGTTTGGGAATCCCATGAAATAATTTTCAGATGAATTCTAGAGTTTCTTAAAGAATCTTCTCCACTCACCTTATGTTTCACAGAATGACTCTTCAATGTATTAGGGGAGCTGTTTGTATTTTCTAATGTATTCATTATGTATGTGCTAGTTTTTCTTTCTTTTTCTTTATTTTAATTTCAATAACTTTTCCCTATTCAACTGTAAATATAGAATATACTCAATATATAATGCTTGAAGAGAGCAATAAAAATGATTACTTTTGGGCTTCCCTGGTGGCGCAGTGGTTGAGAATTTGCCTGCCAATGCAGTTGACACGTGTTCGTGCCCCGGTCTGGGAAGATCCCACATGCGGCAGAGTGGCTGGGCCCGTGAGCCATGGCCGCTGAGCCTGCGCGTCCGGAGCCTGTGCTCTGCAACGGGAGAGGCCACACAACAGTGAGAGGCCCGTGTACCGCAAAAAACAAAACAAAAACAAAACAAAACAAAAAAACAACAAAAAAAAGGAAGCCAAGAAAAGAGAGGAATTTGGGATATACAGGCAACATGAGACTGTGGATACAATTATGTCCATTTTACTTAAACAATATCAGGAGTTACCAAAACAGGCTCATCATGCTTATTTGTATACCATTAGCTCATTGCAGAATACCAGTGATGCCATATGTTTAACTGTAGCTCAGTGTCTCTTCTACATGGCACTTTGCTTATCTCTTCACAACCTTATTATTGTATGCTTGAGATGCCTCTTCAGATGTCCTCAAGATTCTTCTTCCTATCCAGAAAAAGTTGTCATGTTGCAAAGGATCTATTATCATGTATGCCTAATGAAAAACAAAAAAATTGAATGGGCTTGGGTTTCCAGTTCCATGAGTAAGGAGGTTGGAAGTCGACACCTTTTCCTAAGAACAAGTAAAAAACTGAACAAATGGAAAAATCAACAACTCTTCTTGGATCCATAAAAGAGGAGAGGACAGAGCAAACCATTGTCTCCAAGATTGGAGAGATATATAGGTGAATACAGCGAGTCACAGTTACTATCTACCACAGAAACTAGTACCAGGTAGGAAAACCTGACCTGTAATTGACAAATTGCTGGAGAGTCAGTGTAGATAGCTTTGAGAGTTAAAAAAATCTAGGGAGACCCAGTTATAAGAGGCCACCACAGTATTGTGAGATTTCCCTCAGGAACTATACTAGGTTCCCAAAGTAAATAACAGAAAAAAATTTTGCTTAGCCTTTAAGCTGGGGGAGGGGAAAATGAATCATTTTGAAACATATCAGAATACTTTGTTCTTAAAAAGACCAACACTTAGGAGAAACTAGTTAACCAGAGCCTAACTTGCTGGGTTATTTTCTGAGTCTACCTGAAACCTGGTGGGGAGGAAAGTAACCAACACCAGTTAGCTCTAGTGTTCTATCTGGTTAAAACGAAATACCCAACTCCTGGCCCCTCTAACCTTCCATGTAGGTGTAGGAAAACACACAACTCCAGCTCACTCTAGCCATCCTGTCCTACCTTAAGGGGAGAAATAAAACTGAGAAACATTTGTTAAGTGCACAGTCTGAAGGCATAGACTCACTAAAATATTCACACTTAATCATTGGACTATAGAATGTTTCTCTTCTCACAACTCCTTTTTAACATCCTACTGGAAGATCTAGCTAATGCAATAAGACAATAAAAGGAACTAAAATGTATACATATCAGGATGGAAGAAATAGAACTCTTTTTGTTCATAGATGACATACTCATCTATGTAGAAAATCTAAATGAATAAACAACCTCAAAAAATCTCCTGGAAGTAATAAACAAGTTATAGCAAGGTTTCAGGATACAAGGTTAATATACAAAAGTTAATCACTAAAAAAAAAAAAAAAAAAAAAAAAAAAAAAAAAGTTAATCACTTTCCTACATACCAACAATGAACAAATGGAATTTAAAATTAAAAACACATTACCGTTTAGGTTGACAGCCCCCAAAATGAAATGCTTAGGTTGTAAATATATAATAAGATCTATATAAAGAAATCTACCAAACTCTGATGAAAAAAATCAAATAACTAAAATGGAGAGATATTCCATGTTCATGAATAAGAAGACTCACTATTTTCAAGATGTCAGTTCTTTCCAAATTGATCTCTAGATTCAATGCAATCCCAATCAAAGTCCCAGCAAGCTATTTTGTGGATATTCACAAACTTATTCTAAAGATTTTATGGAGAAACAAAAGACCCAAAATAACCAACACAATATTGAAAGAGAAGAACAAATTTGGAGGACTGTCACTACTAGACTTCAAAACTTACTTTATAGCCAGAGTAATCAAAACCGTGCACTTTTGGTAAAAAATAGACAAATAGATCAATGGAACTGAATAGAGAGCCCAGTGATAGACCCACATTAAATACAAATTAACTGATTTAGACAAAGTAGAAAAGGTAATACAATAAACCAAAGATAATCTTTTTTAACAAATTGCTTTGGAACAAATTAATATTCACAATTAAAATGATAAATCTAGACACAGGCATTATATCCTTCATAAAAATAAAATTGGAACACAGACCTAAATGTAAAATGTAAAACTATAAAGCTCCTGGAAGATAACATAAGAGAAAACTTAGATCACCTTGGGTGTGGCAATGTTGTTTTTAGATACAACACCAAAAGCATGATCTGTGAAATAAATACAGATGAGCTGGACTTCATCAAAATTTAAAACTTCTGCTATGTCAAGGACAATGTCAAGAGAATGAGCAGACAAGCCCTAGACTGAGTGAAAATATTTGCAAAAAAGCACATCTTATAAAAGAATATTACCCAAAATATGAAAAGAACTCCTAAAATTCAATGATAAAAATATATATATAACCTAATTACAAAATGGGTCAAAGACCTGAGCAAACATAGTACCAAAGAAGGTATAGAGATGCCAAATAAGCATGTGACAAGATGTTGCATAAATATGCCACCAGGGAAATGCACATTAAAACAATAGTGAAATACCACTACACACCTATTAGAACGGCCAAAATCTATAACACCGACAGCACCAAATGCTGATGAGGATGTATATCAACAGGAATTTTCATTCATTGCTGGTGGAATGCAAAATGGTACAGCAATTGTTGAAGACAGGTTGGCAGTTTCTTACAAAACTAAGAAACTATGAAAAGACATGGAGGAAACTTAAATGTATATTACCAAATGAAAGAAGCCAACCTGAAAAAACTACATACTATATGATTCCAACTACTGTATATGACATTCTTGGAAAAGGCAAAACTATGGAAACAGTAACAAGATCAGTGGTTGTCAGGGGTTGGGGTGGGGACGAATGAATATATGGAGCTCAGAGGATTTTGGGGGCAGTGAAGATATTCTGCATGCTATAGTAATGGATAAATGCCATTGTACCTTTGTCTAAACTAATAGAATGTATAACACCAAAAGTGAACCCTAATGTAAACTATGAACTTTGGGTGATTATGATGTGTCAATGTATATTTATCTTTTGTGAAAAAAATGTACCATTCTGGTAGGGAATGTTAACAGGGGAGACTGTGCTTTTGTTGGGACAGGGAATATATGATAAATTTCTATACCATTCTCTTGATTTTGCAGCAAACCTAAAATTGCTCTAAAAATATTTTTAAAATTTACAAGTGCTTTGACAAAATTGGACCGAGAAGGGAAAGCATTTTTATTTATTTATTTATTTATTTATTTCCGGTATGCGGGCCTCACACTGTTGTGGCCTCTCCCGTTGCGGAGCGCAGGCTCAGTGGCCATGGCTCACGGGCCCAGCCGCTCCGCGGCATGTGGGATCTTCCCGGACCGGGGCACGAACCCGTGTCCCCTGCATTGGCAGGCGGATTCTCAACCACTGTGCCACCAGGGAAGCCCGGGAAAGCATTTTTAAATCAATATATTTCTAAGAATATCCACTCTTGTTACCATTTTTTAAGTTAAGTGCTTCCTTTCAGCATGCTGTGTTACCCACTGGACAAAACAGTTTAGGCTAAAACAGTTAAACTTTGCCCTCTGAGATGCCACAGTTAGAGCCTCAAGAATGGAAATACAGGAATGGTCACATTTCTCTGAAGCAAAATTCCTTCTCAACTGTCCTACTTATTTCTCAAAAGTACATGCTCATGGAGTGTTACATTTTCAAAAGAAAATACCAAAAATTCTCAAAAATAAAATGAGTGCAGGTAGATTGACTTCTCTTGCTTCCACTGGGCCAGAAAGGTCTGGAAATGCCCCATTGCACAGAAGAAAACTTCTTGTTTACTCCTTGTTATTTTTGGGGTTCTTTAGCTCCCAGAGACTGAAGTATATTTACAATGTGGGAAGGCTTGTCTTAGGTGTTTCATTTTATTTCCTCTACAACTTTCCCTACTCTCTACCCACTAAACCCAGTATCTATATAATCTCTTACTTCCTATCAAGTGTCCACTGTTTCCTTGCCCTATGACATCTAGGCATGCGGAGTCACTGACTCTCTCTGAATCTTTGGTTAGCATTACTCCCTTTTTGGGTAAAACCTGCTGTTTAGACATTTAAACATTGGAAGTAATTAAAGCAGATCTTTCTTTATATCTGTGTAAGTTCTAGGGACATCTTATCTGAGTTTTTTGCACTTAGTGACTATGGGGATCAGGCAAGCTCATTTTAACTATGTGAGGGTCTTGGTCCATTGTTTCATAGCTTCAGATTTTGAATTATTTTCCTCTACCTTACTTGTTCTCTGTTTTCCCACAGGGAATAGATATTTTGAATATATCAGTGTTCTGTTATGACCTAGGTAAATATAAAATACAAAATGATTTTGCCATGTAATGTAATTAGGATGGACCTTTATAACTTATTCATTATTTACAATATTTGTCTTCTTTCTTCTTTCATGAAAGTTGCTAATGAACAGGTAATTGAATGCTATCAAGAAAAACATATTGGAATTCTTAGCCTTAATGGCAAGACTGATTTAGAATAGAGCTTGAAAATGAATACCCAAAGTCTGAATTGTGTTAGCAAAGTCTCTTGCTTTCAAGATAGATAGATGATGATAGATAGGTACATACATACATACATAGATGATAGATGGATGATGATAGATGTGCAAACATATAGATATGAAAGAGAGAAAAGTGCATTTGCGTTGCTGGGCATAGGATAGAGAACAGGATCCTTTCTAACTGTAGGCAAACCATAAATTTTCCAACTACCCACAGATACCACCACTACCAATTGACTTGCATCCAACTCAGTTCACACATTTTATTACCTTCTTGAACTCTGTGTGCATTTAAGTTTGAGGATCCTGGTTTGGTATATTCAACTGTGTAATTACACTCTAAAAACACTGACAAAGAAAAGGTTTCCTTAAAATAAAATATATTACACACAAACTCATGAATCAAAAGTAAACTTAAGTAAATAGAAAAGATTCCACCAAAGGCAGCATTTTCCAAACTGTGTTGAAGATATGAAGAGAACACAAAGATTCCAATGGCAAAAAAATATGGGAAACACTCATTTAAAAAAGTGAACTGATAAACTGTTTTTTAATTGTAGTACTCCACATAATCTGAAATGGTTTAATGTGTAATTTGGGTCATCAAGGTATCTTCAGGTCTGTATGTGTTCAGTGTTTCATATGTGTATTTTGTAATGGAAACGTCACATATGTGCGTGCATGCAGCATCTTCTGGAATGACTATTTCTTGAACCATCCTTTAACTCCCCTGTGTTTTTCTCTACCTTAAAAAGTAATAGGATTCACATGAAGGACACTGTAATCATTCCAATTTTCAATGAGAAAGATGAAACAACAGGCATAATAATATGTCTATTAAACATAATAGAGAACTTTACTAGAGTTTATGTCTGGAACTGTCTTCATTGCTAATTGTTTCCTGTAGGCTATTCTTGTCTGTACTGCCTATACAGATACCTATGATCCTGAGCCATATATCCTAATTCAGTAAGCCTAGAGGCTTAGAGGGCTTTAGACATTAATATCTTTTCATAGGATCCTCACTTGATTCTAATGCAGTCCAATTTTGAGATCCACCCTTCTGGACTCTTCTTGCTTACCATGATATTCAATATCTCTCTGTCTAACAAAAACACAAGGACAGCATTCCTCACTGACCTTTACCTTTACATGTGTTTCATCCTCTGGGAGTCTAATTTTCTTTCCTGGACATTGGACTGGCCCTATTATCCTGTATGGCACTGGCAGGAATATATATCTCCAGACTGTGATCATTACTTTAGTTATTACAGCTGCTTAAGACTTTTGACAAAGAGCTGTGTTACCTGTTGTGGAGGAAAAAAAAATATCTTATTCTAATACCTAAGGGAATTACCTGTGTGTAACATTAGAACACAGTGAACACAATGAGAAATTTTTAGTAGCTGAGAGAAAACAGGTTTACATATTCCAAAGTTGGGCAGATTTTCATCTGAAGCATAAATGAAAACTGCTGGTATTTAAGAAAACAATACCAGTTTCATTCAGTTTCAGGTATTGCATTACAGTGCATAAATCTAATGAAATACAGCCCTCAGGTTAAACAGAGATGTTCCCTTCAAATATATGAATATTAACCACCCCATGACATTCTCAGTCTCATTAGCCCCAACTAGTTATTTCAGCTGCTGCATATATAAGTTGGCCTTCCTCAGAGACCAACCAACCTGGGGTAATAAATTGAAAACTGATGTCAGGAGAATTGCAATTTTGTTTCAAAGCAAAGAATTACAGTGGGGAACATCAATGTTGTTGACAAAGACTTCTGGTGTTCTGCATTCTGTCATCAACAATTCTCACCTGGGGACAACAAAGAGGATGGTCCTATATGAGTCTCACTTTCTAGCCTTTTGTGTTTGTGGCATTCTTTGTCTTTTCTCCTTTTTGTAGGGTTTTTGTTTCTGTTGTATCCTCTGTTTAACAACACAAAGGAGAAGTGTAACAGCCAAAATACAGATCAATGCCCTCTAAAATATAAGCTTATGCAATGGTGGAAGTTTTGCATTGTGATTTTGCAAATCTACTTCTTTTTGTGAGAATGATAGTCAGTTATGGATTTCTCATCTTTACCTGAATTAAGTCTTTTTCATGAAAACATCATCACATCCTGCTTTTCTTATCATTTCTTTCAGCTATCTTCCTGAAAACTGCATTAGATTGTATAAATAATTATCTTCAAAGATTAAAAAAATTTTGTCAAGGCAATTTTCAATATGGTAACTTAATTCAATATCAAGGTTACCAGTGACTGCTACATTAATAAAACCAAGGGTCAATTCTCAACTTTCATCTCACATTACCTATTTGCAACATGTAATACATTCTTTTCTTCTTGATATGCTTTCTTCATTGGGTTTCAGGATCCCACGTTCTCCTTTTTCTTCTAATTCACTGGCTACCTCTTAGTCTCTTTTTCTGGTTTCTTCTCATCTCCCTGACCTTGAAAAGCTACCATTACCCAAATTTCAGACATTGGACTTCATCTTTTTTTCTAACTATCCTTATTATCTCGGGGACTTTCATCTAGTCTCTTGACTTTAAATAACTGTTGTATGCTGGTGACTTATGTATTAGTTTCCAAGGGCTGCTGTAATGAAGTAACATAAACTGGGTAACTTGAAACAACAGGAATTTACTTCTCACAGTTCTTGTAGCTAGAAGTTTGAAATCACGGTGTTGTCAAGGCCATACTCTATCTGAAGGCTCTAGGGGAGACTCTCTTCCATGCTTTTCTCTTCAATCCTGGTATTGCTGGAAATCCTGGGTGTTCATTGTGCCTTATAGATGCTTCACTCAAACTCTGTCCCCATCGTAACATGACATTATCCTTGCATGTCTGTGTCTTCCCCTCTTTTCATAAGAACACAGTTATATTGGTGAAGAATCCACCCTACTCTACTCCAGTATGATCCATCTTATCTTAAATAATTACATCTGCAATAAACACATTTCTAAACAAAGTCCCATTCTGAGATTCCAGGAAGAACATGAATTTAATGGAGATGTTATTCAACCTACATGTCTCTTGTGAATTCCAAACATGTGTATCCAAATTTACATTCTTAGCTTTATTTAACAGGTATTTCAGGTTTAATATATAGAAAAATGGACTGCTGTTCTGCAATCCTAAATCTATTCTTACTACAGTTTCTCCATCTCAATTCACAGCAACTCCATCCTTCCAGGTGCTCATTCAAAAACCCTGAAGACATTCTTTCTCTTTTCTTTATTTCATACTCCACAACTAAATTATTCAACAAATTCTGATGATTTAAAAATGTATCCAGAGTCCAATATCTCCTTGCCACTTCTTCTATTCCAAATCCCATCAAGCTAATCAAACCAACTTCTTGTGATTGCTCACAAATGAGTTGTCCTGTTTTCCCCCTTGGCCTTCTTGAGTCTATTCTCAAAACCATACACAGAGCATAAAGCCATCACTTTAAAACAAAGTCAGATGATGTTATTCTCTGTTCATAGTACTCCTGTAGCATTTCCCTCTTTCTGAGCACAACAAATGTTCTGTTACAAGATTCTATGAGAATTTTCTCCCACTTACCTCTCTGACTAGATCCCCAAGTTACATGGGGCTTCTTTACCATCCTGATATTTATCAGGTACTTTACTGTCTCAGAACCTCTGTATTTGCTTCCCCCTCTGCCTGTATTCTTTTTCAATTATTCTCAAGACTTGTTCCATCCTCTCCTAGAAGTCTTTATTTAAAAGTCCTGTTTGCTCTCAGGTCTGCTATGAATACTCCATTTAAAATTTTGCCGCCCCAAACTCTCAATCCTCCTTTCCAATTAATTAGATTTTTCTCCATAGGACATACCACTTACACTACTTTTGTGTATTTACATTACAGATCTCACACTACCTATTTTGCTTATGTGTCTCCCTTTTTCAGAATGAAAGCATCAGGAGGTTAGAGGTATTGTTAGCTTTGTTCAATGCCATATGCCCTGCATTTAGAAGAGTGCCACACAGTGGTGCTAATTACTATTGCTGAATGAAAGAATGAGTCATGTCTGTTTACAAGAAATAGTAGGAAACCTTGAATATTGTGTTTAAGAAGAGCAGGTTCTACCCTAGCTCTACTGCTCGTAAAGCATTTGCTCTGTAGTGAGTCTCTGAATCCCATGAAAGTTCTGTTTTGCAGATTATCTCCCATTATGTGAACACAGTCTGGGAAGCACTGAACTAGACTATAGAACCACACTCTGTCTGTCTGTCTCAGAATTTCCTATGTACTTGGAAGATGTATAAAATGCCAACGTTACACCACAAATAACTAAACCCTCTATTTGCCATTGTCAAATGCATCTCTGTCTGAAACTCTACAATTATTTTGAAAGCTTTAAAGAGTTACAGAGCATGAGCAGTGTCTCTCTTCACAGATGAGGTCAAGTCTTAGGTCAACATGTCTAATGTATAAAATGGACAGATCTAGATTTAGTTCTGATCAGAAAGGTGAAAGAAGAATGCAAAAGGTAAAGGAGAAACAATTGCCGACCTGCTTGTCTTTGTCCTGAAGAAACTAAAAATGCTACAAATCCCTCACAGAGCTCCTCTACCCCTTCTCCATCAGTTGGTATATAGAGATAACATTTAAAAACTTTTGTTTGTCTTCTCTTTTTAATTGCTTCCAGTATTAGGATTTATCTTTTCAATATGGTAAAATGTTTTTTTCATAAACTGCAATGTTTTAGAAAAGGGAAAAATATTTCCCAAAGTATTATATTAATGAATGTTTATGAGATTCAGTTCTGGCAATTCAAAGGGCTCCTGTGATACCTATTCAGAGAGCTCATTTCAACAAGACAGACATTTAGTGTGACTATAAACTAGGTTATTTCATGCAAGAAATGGAACTTTCCTTCAAATGTTAACTAATTTTCCCATTCTGAACACAGATAATCATGAATTCATTTTATTTTCCATTCACAGAAAAATACTGAATAACATACCTCTACAGATCGACACTATAAGAGGTTTTGAACCTCTTTCAATTTAATTGCATTCTGAAATCCCAATTAATTATGAGTGGAATTATACTGTTCTATTATGAGAGAGAAAAGCCAGTTCCATAGGGTTGGGTAAACACCTACTCATTGATTGATCACAGAACTTTCTTCCTGTCAGAAACTAAAATGAGGTCACCTGATCAACTCCAGGGCAGATGTGGTTTTGGCAACTACAGAAAATTATTTTCCAGGGGAGAGACTTAGCACAGCTCTTTTGCCATGCTCTGTGAAGACATGTTTTCTGATAAAATCAGGTTTAAAGATATTAATCACGGCTAGTGAGATTTTTAAGAATCTTTTCCATAATACACAAAGTGGCTTTTGACACAGTAGAAAAGAAAGAAGAAAAATTAGGTCTCTGTGAACTATTATTTCTCCATTTCTAAAAGGTGAGTTAGAATCCTCTTTGAACGTTATTGACATTGTACAGCTCCTGCCTCAGTAGGTAAATCATCAGGCGATACATATTTTGATTACTCAATAAGACAGATATTCAGTTTGAAAAAAACTCCATTAATTTTTGAAGACAAGGTGTGGTCACATCACATCTCTGGTCAAAAGCATTCAGTGACATTAAATATCCACAGAACAAGGTCAAATTGTTCTGATTGGCATTCGTGACCCTCCCCTGCCCTGCACCACCACCACATGGCCTGGTTTCAGCATACCATTCTAACTTCATTTCCAAGGATATCTCTCAATATTATCTTTGCTCCAAAATCATCTTCTACCAGCTCCTATAAGATGTCCTACTTCTATGGCTTTGCTTATAAAATGCTCTTTACATGTACTGACGATGTCCACAAGCCCCCACCTTCTGTGTGTGTTTCATTTTTCTTCAAGGCCCAGATCATTTTCTCTCCTGGTAAAGTTGGCAAGAAGCTCCTCAGCGCCATCACCTCATTTCAATAAGATATTTTCTGCTTCCCATTATATCACATGCTCTCTAAATCATGTTTTGTGACATTATGTAAACAGGTAATATGGGTAAAATCCTTACTGTAAAACCTAGTATGTTGCTGATACACAAGCATCGTCAGTTGCCTTTTGCTGTGTCTATCACAGTCACATACATGTGGCCTTGTATGTAGACATTCCTACAAGCAACTCACATTACTGAATGAGCAAAAACTTGAGTATATGAGATAATGTAATATAATACACAATAAATTAATTTTCCATTGCCAAATGATGCTTCTCTTAGTATAGATATAAAGACATGTAGGAGTCTGCCTTTTCCCTCTACCCTTCACCAAAGACACACACACATTCATAAAACATAGCTTTCATAACAATTCTATGATTAAAAAAAATAGTATGAGAGAAGAGATAGATTATTCAAGAAACATATAGCATGGAAAATAGTAACTATCTTCAAATATTCGAGGATCTGCCACTTTGGAAAAAACTGAGTAGAATTCTGTTTATTCTTAGCTATTAGTAATAAAACCTTATCTTGTTAACAAAATATATTTTGTTTTTCAAGGATGGAACAATTTTCTAAAAAATAAAAAAATTAAAATGAGTCTGACCTCCTCAGAGTTGAGTTCATTTTCTTTTCTTTTTTCTTTTTTTTTTTTTTAATCATGGAAGAAATAACTTTTAATTCATCAAACTAGCCTAAAGATAAATATACCACTTTGGACGTGTATCATTAAAGATACTCAAGTATATGTTAGATAATCAATACTGGAAAATATTTTTTAAGTAACTGACTATTATTAAATCAAATTATATTTAATACCACTGATTGTATTATTATATCAGAGGTGACACATATTCCAAGGTTTTTTTAAATTTAACATATTTATCAGAGCATAATTGCTTTACAATGTTGTGTTAGTTTCTGCTGTATAACAATGTAAATCAGCTATATGTATACATATATCCCCATATCCCCTCCCTCTAACATCTCCCTCTCACCCTCTCTATCCCACACATCTAGGTGGTCACAAAGCACCAAGCTGATCTCCCTATGCTATGCAGCTGCTTCCCACTAGCTAGCTATTTTGCATTTGGTAGTGTATATATGTCAATTCTACTCTCTCACTTTGTCCCAGCTTACACTTCCCCCTCCCTGTGTCCTCAAGTCCATTCTCTTCATCTACATCTTTATTGCTATCCTGCCCCTAGGTTCTACAGAACCATTTAAAAAAAAATTCCATATATATGTGTTACCATATGGTGTTTGTTTTTCTCTTTCTGACTTATTTCACTCTGTATGACAGACTCTAGTTCCATCAACCTCACTAAAAATAACTCAATTTCACTTCCTTTTATGGCTGAGTAATATTCCATTGTATATATGTGCCACATCTTCCTTATTAATTTATCTGTCGATGGACACTTAGATTACTTTCATGTCCTGGCTATTGTAAATAGAGCTGCAACGAATATTGTGGTATATGGCTCTTCTTGAATTATGGTTTTCTCAAAGTATATGACCAGTAGTGGGATTGCTGGGTCATATGGTAGTTCTAGTTTTAGTGTTATAGGGAACCTCCATACTGTTCTCCATAGTGGCTGTATCAGTTTACATTCCTGCCAACCGTGCAAGAAGTTTCCCTGTTCTCCACACCCTCTCTGGCAATTATTGTTTGCAGATTTTTGAAGATGGTCATTCTGACTGGTTTGAGGTAATACCTCATTGTAGTTTTGATATGCATTTCTCTAATGATTAGTGATGTTGAGCATCCATTCATGTGTTTGTTTGCAATCTGTATATCTTCTTTGGAGAAATGCCTATTTAGATCTTCTGCCCATTTTTCGATTGGGTTGTTTATTTTTGTTTGTTTGTTTTGAGCTGCATGAGCTGCTTTTAAATTTTTGAGATTAATCCTTTGTCAGTTGCTTCATTTGCAAATATTTTCTTCCATTCTGAGGGTTGTCTTTTCATCTTGTTTATGTTTTCCATTGCTATGCAAAGGTTTTAAGATTCATTAGGTAACATTTGTTTGTATTTGTTTTTATTGTCCTTTCTTTAGGAGGTGTGTCAAAAAGGATCTTGCTGTGATTTGTGTCATAGAGTGTTCTGTCTATGATTTCCTCTAAGAGTTTTATAGTGTCAGCCTTATATTTAGGTCTTTAATCCATTTTGAGTTTACTTTTGTGTATGTGTTCGGGAGTGTTTTAATTTCATTCTTTTACATGTAGCTGTCCAGTTTTCCCAGAACTACTTATTTAAAAGGCTGTCTTTTCTCCCTTGTATATTCTTGTTTCCTTTATCAAAAATAAGATGAACATATGTACATGGGTTTAACTCTGGGTTTTCTATCCTGTTCCAGTGATCTATATTTCTGTTTTTGTGCCAGTACCATAATGTCTTGATTACTGTAGCTTTGTAGTATAGTCTGAAGTCCTGGACCCTAATTCCTCCAACTCTGTTTTTCTTTCTCACAATTGCTTTGGCTATTTGGAGTCTTTTGTATTTCCATACAAATTGTGAAATTTTTGTTCTAGTTCTGTGAAAAATGCCGTAGGTAGTTTGATAGGGATTGCATTGAATCTGTAGATTGCTTTGGGCATTATAGTCATTTTCATAATGTTGTTCTTCCAACCCAAGAACATGGTATATTTCTCCATCTGTTTGTATCATCTTTAATTTCTTTCATCAGTGTCTTATAGTTTTCTGCGTACAGATCTTTAGTGTCCTTAGATGTGTTTTTTCCTGGGTATTTTTCTTTTTGTTGCAGTGGTAAATGGGATTGTTTCCTTAAATTCTCTTTCAGATTTTTCTTCATTAGTGTATAGAAATGCAGCAGATTTCTGTGCATTAACTTTGTATCCTGCTACTTTACCGAATTCATTGATTAGCTTTGGTAGTTTTCTGGTAGCATCTTTTGGATTCTGTATGTATAGTATCATGTCATGTGCAAAGATTGACAGCTTTATCTCTTCTTTCCAATTTGGATTTCATTTATTTCTTTTTCTACTCTGATTGCTGTGACTAAAACTTCCAAAACTATGTTGAATAATAGTGGTGAGAGAGGGCAAAATTATCTTGTTCCTGATATTAGAGGAAATGGTTTCATTTTTTCTCTGTTGAGAACGATATTGGCTGTGGGTTTGTCATATATGGCCTTTATTATGTTGAGGTAAGTTCCCTCTATGCTTACTTTCTGGAGGGCTTTTTTTGGTCATAAATTGGCATTGAATATTGTTGAAAGCTTTTTCTGTATCTGTTGAGATGATCATATGTTTTTTCCCCTTCAATTTGTTAATATGGTTTATCACATTGTTTGATTTGCACATATTGAAGAATCCTTGCATTCCTGGGATAAACCCCACTTGATCATGTTGTATGATCCTTTTCATGGACTATTGGCTTCATTCTGCTAATATTTTGTTGAGGATTTTTGCATCTATGTTCATCAGTGATATTGGCTCGTAGTTTCCTTGTGACATCTGTGTCTGGTTTTGGTATCAGAGTGATGGTGGCCTCGTAGAATGACTTTGGGAGTGTTCCTCCCTCTGATACATTTTGGAAGCATTTGAGAAGGGTAGGTTTTATCTCATCGTTAAGTGTTTGATAGAATTTGCCTGTGAAGCCATCTGATCCTGAACTTTTGGTTGTTGGAAAATTTTTAATCACAGTCTCAATTTTAGTGTTTGTGATTAGTCTGTTTATATTTTCTATTTCTTTCTGGTTCAATCTCAGAAGGTTGTGCTCTCCTAAGAATTTGTCCATTTCTTCCAGGTTGTCCACTTTAATGGCATATAGTTGCTTGTAATAATCATTCATGATCCTTTGTATTTCTGCAGTGTCACTTCTCTTTTATTTCTACTTCTATTGATTTGAGTCTTCTCCCTTTTTTTCTTGATGAGTCTGGCTAAAGCTTTATGAATTTTGTTTATCTTCTGAAAGAACCAGCTTTTAGTTTTATTGATCTTTTCTATTGTGTTCGCATTTCTTTTTCATTTATTTCTGATCTGATCTTTATGATTTCTTTCCTTCTGCTAACTTTGGGATTTTTTGTTCTTCTTCTCTAATTGCTTTAGGTGTAAGGTTAGGTTTTTTATTTGAGGTGTTTCTGGTTTCTTGATGTAGGATTGTATTGCTATAACTGTCCCTCTTCAACCTGCTTTTGCTGCATCCCATAGCTTTTGAGTCAAAGTGATTTCATTGTCATTTGTTTCTAAGTACTTTTTGATTTCCTCTTTGATTTCTTCAGTGATCTCTTGGTTTTTTTAGTCGTGTATGTTTTAGCCTCCATGTGTTTGTATGTTTTACAGATATTTTCCTGTAATTGATAGCTAGTCTCATAGTGTTGTGGTTGGAAAATATGTCTGGTATGATTTCAAGTTTCCTAAATTTTCCAAGGATTGATTTGTGACCTAATATGTGATCTATCCTGAAGAATGTTCCAGCACTTGACAAGAAAGTGTATTCTGTTGTTTTTGGATGGAATGTCCTATAAATATCAATTAAGTCCATCTTGTTTAATGTAGCATTTAAAGCTTGTGTTTCCTTTTTTATTTTCATTTTGGATGTTCTGTCCATTGGTGAAAATGGTGTCTTAAGTCCCCTACTATGATTGTGTTACTGTCGATTTCCCCTTTTATGGCTGTTAGCATTTGCCTATGTATTGACACGCTCCGATGTTTGGTGAGTAAATATTTACAATTGTTATATTTTCTTCTTGTATTAAGCCCTTGATCATTACATAGTGCCCTCTTTGTCTCTCGTAATAGTCATTATTTTAAAGTCTATTTTTTCTGATATGAGAATTGCTACTTCAGCTTTCTTTTGATTTCCACTTGCATGGAATATCTTTTCCATCCTGTCACTTTCCTTCTGTATGGGTCCCTAGGTCTGAAATGGTTCTCTTGCAGACAGCATATATACAGTTCTTGTTTTTGTATCCATTGAGCCAATCTACGTCTTTTGGTTGGAGCATTTAATCCATTTACATTTAAGGTAGATATTGATATGTATGTTTATATTACCATTTTACTTTTTTTTTTTTTTTTTGTGGTACGTGGGCGTCTCATTGTTGTGGCCTCTCCCTTTGCAGAGCACAGGCTCTGGAGGTGCTGGCTCAGCAGCCAAGGCCCATGGACCTAGCCGTTTGGTGGCATGTGGGATTCTCCTGTACCGGGCCATGAACCCATGTCCCCTGCATCGGCAGGCAGACTCCCAAACACTGCACCACTAGGAAGCCCTACCATTTTCTTAATTGTTTTGTTTCTGTTTTTGTAGGTCTTTTCCTTCTCTTCTGTTTCCTGCCTAGAGAAGTTCCTTTAGCATTTGTTGTAAAGCTGGTTTGGTGGTGCTAATTTCTTTTAGCTTTATTTTGTCTGTAAAGGCTTTAATTTCTTTGTCAAATCTAAATGAGATCCTTGCTGGATAGAGTAATCCTGGCTGTAGGTTTTTCCCTTTAATCACTTTAATATGTCCTGCCCCTTCCTTCTGGCTTGCAGAGTTTCTGCTGAAAGATCAGCTGTTAACCTTATGAGAATTCCCTTGTATGTTATTTGTTTATTTTCCCTTGCTGCTTTTAATATATTTTCTTTGTATTTAATTTTTGATAGTTTGATTAATATGTCTTTGTGTGTTTCTCTTTGGATTTAATACTGTATGGGACTCTGTGCTTCTGGACTTGATTGACTCTTTCCTTTTCCATATTATGGAAGTTTTCAACTATAATCTCCTGAAATATTTTCTCAGTCCCTTTCTTTTTCTCTTCTTCTTCTGGGACACCTGTACATCAATATTGGTACATTTAATCTTGTCCCAGTGGTCTCTTAGACTGTCCTAAATACTTTTCATTCTTTTTTCTTTATTCTGCTCTGTGGTAGTTACTTCCACTATTTTATCTTGCAGGTCACTTATCCGTTCTTCTGCCTCAGTTTTCTGCTCTTGATTCCTTCTAGAGAATTTTTAATTTCATTTATTGTGTTGTTCATCTTTTTTTTTTTTTTTTTTTTTTTTTTTTTTTGCTCTTTAGTTATTCTAGTTCCTGGCTAAACGTTTTTTATATTTTCTCTATTCTATTTCCAAGATTTTGGATCATCTTTACTATCATTGCTCTGAATTATTTTTTAGGTAGGCTGCCTATTTCCTGTTCATTTGTTTGGTCTCATGAGTTTTTACCTTGCTCCTTCATCTGCTGTGTGTTTCACTGTCTTCTCATGTTGCTTACCATACTGTGTTTGGGGTCTCCTTTTCACAGGTTGCAGGTTCCCATTGTTTTTGGTGTCTACCACCAGTGGCTAAGTTTGGTTCAGTAGGTTGTGTAGCCTACCTAGTGGAAGGTAGTGGTGCCTATGTTCTGGTGGATGAGGCTGGATCTTGTCTTTCTAGTGGGCAGGACCACGTTCAGTGGTGTGTTTTGTGGTGTCTGTGACTTATGATTTTAGGCAGCCTCTCTGCTAACAGGTGGGTGGGTTGTGTTCCTGTTTTGCTAGTTGTTTGGCATAGGGTGTCCAGCACTGTAGCTTGCTGGTCATTGAGTGGAGCTGGGTCTTAGCATTCATATGGAGATCTCTGGGAGAACTTTTGCCATTTGATATTACATGGAGCCAAGAGGTCTCTGGTGGACTAAGGTACTGAACTCAGCTCTCCCACCTCAGAGGCACAGGCCTGACACCAGTCATAGAACCAAGACACTGTCAGCCACACAGCTCAGAAGGAAAAGGAGAACAAAAGAAAGAAAAAAATAAAATAAAGTTATTAAAATTAAAAATATTATTGAAAATTTTTTAAAAATTAAAAAGTAATAGAAAAAGAAAGAAGAAAAGAAAGAAAGAAAGAAAGAAAGAAGAGAGCAACCAAAGCAAAAAACAAGTCCACTAATGATAACCAGTGCTAAAAACCATGTTAAAAAATATATATAAATAAGAGGACTGCCAGAACGCTAGACAAATAGTAAAACAAAGCTATACAGACAAAATCTCACAGAGAAGCATACATATACACACTCACAAAAAGAGAAAAAGCAAAAGAAATACATATATATCTATATATAAAGAAAAGGAAGAGAGCAACCAAATCAATAAACATATCTACCAATGATAATAAACTCTAAATACTAGACTAAGATAAACATAAAACCAAAAACAAATTAGATGCAGAAAGCAAACTCCAAGTCTACAGTTGCTCCCAATGTCCACTGCCTCAATTTTGGGATGATTCTTTGTCTATTCAGATATTCCAGAAATGCACGGTACATCAAATTGATTGTGGGGATTTAATATGCTGCTCCTGAGGCTGCTACGAGAAATTTCCCTTTCTCTTCTTTGTTCCCACAGCTCCTGGGGTTCAGCTTTGGATTTGGTACTGCCTCTGCTTGTAGGTCACCTGAGGGCATCTGTTCTTTGCTCAGACAGGGCGGGGTTAAAGTAGCAGCTGATTAGGGGGCTCTGGCTCACTCAGGCCAGGGAGAGGGAGGGGTATGGAATGCGGGGTGAGCCTGCAGCGGCAGAGGCCAGCATGACGTTGCAACCGCCTGAGGCATGCAGTGTGCTCTCCTGGGGATGTGACCCTGGATTACGGGACCCTGGCAGTGACAGCTGCACAGGCTCCCAGGAGGGGCATTATGGATAGGGACCTGAGCTTGCACACAGGCTTCTTGGTGACTACAGCAGCAATCTTAGCATTTCATGCCCGTCTATGGCATCCATGCTGATAGCCATGGCTTGAGCCTGTCTCTGGATTCCATTTATGTAGTGCTCTGAATCTCCTCTCCTCACGCACCTCGAAAGAATGGTCTCTTGCCTCTTAGGAAGTTCCAGACTTTTCCCCATACTCCCTCCCAGCTAGCTGTGGCATACTAGCCCCCTTCAGGCTGTGTTCATGTACCCAATCCCAGTCCTCTTCCTGGGATCTGAACTTCGAAACCTGAGCCTCATATCCCTGCCCCCACCTTCCCCAGCTGGTGAGCAGAGAAGCCTCTCAGGATGGTGAGTGATTGGCAGAAGTGATCCCCTGTGTGGGAATCTCTCCACTTTGCTCTCTGCACCCCTAATGCTGCGCTCTCCTCCATGGCTCTGAAGCTTCCCCTCCACCACTCCCCATCTCCACCAGTGAAGCACCTTCCCAGTGTGTGGAAACTTTTTCTCCTTGACAGCTCCCACCCAGAGGTGCAGGTCCTGTCCCCATGCTTTTGTTTCTGATTTTTCTTTTTACTTTTTTTTTTTGCCCTACTCACATATGTATGGTGTTTCTTGCCTTTTGGGAAATCTGAGGTCGTCTGTCTGCATTCAGTAGGTGTTCTCTAGTTTTTCCACGTGTAGTTGTATTTCTGATGTATTTGTGGGGAGGAAGGTGATCTCCACATCTTATTCCTCTGCTGTCTTGAAGGTCTCTCCAGGATTTTCCATTTTAGTTTCCATATGAAATTGTTTTCATCAAATATTCTTACAGAGCTATTTTTTTTTCAATAAAAGTCACTTCCTTTTTGAAACACATTATTTTAGAATACTTTAAAAATAAAGAGATAATAATGGAATACATTAAATTCCCGTAGACCCACTATCAAGTGTTAATAAGTACTTTCATGCCTTTCCTTTCCAGAATCATCATTTTTGATATGCAATTTTTTGACTCATATTATACCATTGCATACCAATTCATGGTGAGCTTACTCGTTTAGAATTAGATATTCTTGGAATTAATTCAAGATCTTCAAGACACATAACTAGTTTAGTGATCTCACTTAGAGTTAAAGAAACTACTACCTAAAAAATGTACACAAATTGCCCAACATTCTATAGCAAACTAGAGGGGAACCAGATCTTCAGTGTTTTCCCAGAGCTTGTTGCATTGCAGTACACATGCAAGAACCAAGTGTAGAGTAGAAAGATGTGACTTTTGGCAAGATTTTTTCTTCTTAAGGATCTTTATTTGAAGTATATTTTAAAAGGCATAAAATTCACCCCATTCAAGTGTACAATCTAAAATTTTTTGGTAAATATACAAATGGTATCACCATAAATCACTTTTAGAACATTTTCATCACCCCAACAAGATTCCTTATGCCCATTTACAGGTAATTACCCTTCCCTTCTATAGACCCATGCAACCATTAGTCTACTTTCTGGGTATACAAAATTTTTGGCCAGGCTTATAATTTCATTGACCTTCAGTTTATTCAACTTTAAAATGGAGTAATGATAAGGTACTATGAAAAGCAAAGTAAATGTTTGATATAATGAGAGTACAAACAATTAGAAGGGGTATTAAGAGTAAAATATTCATTGACATTATTCCAAATAGAGCACAAGGAAGTTAAAAGAACTGAGATTGCAGCTTATACTGGCATGAGGATCAAGGCTAGAGTTCAAATTTAAATCAATCCATCCCATTACTACATTTTACCAGCTAAAGCCAAATGTGCTGTGAGATCGTATTTCCAAGCTTCTGCTTCACATCCAGTGTGCTCCAAATGCTATCTTTTACATTAGGTCTTAGGAAGTGATGAATCAGTTGAATCCTCATCTTTTGGCCTTAGAACACCTGTTAATGGAGCCAATTAAGGCAAAGGATGACAGAGATTTGGAGGAGATGTTGACACTTGTCCAGAAGGAACTGTGCTGAGACTGCCCATGGAAGTCTTAAATAAACCACCAAACAGCTGTCAGAAAGTAAGAATTCTGAAGATTTTGGCCCAAGCCAGAATTTAGTAACAGTAATGAAGTCATTTTTTTAGAGTTATTTTCTTTTTTAATTAATTAATTAATTATTAATTTTTGGCTGCATTGGGTCTTCATTGCTGCATGCAGGCTTTCTCTATTTGTGGTGAACATGGGCTACTCTTCATTGAGGTGTGTGAGCTTCTTATTGTGGTGGCTTTTTTGTTGTGGAGAACGGGCTCTAGGCATGCAGGTTCCAGGAGTTGTGGCATGTGGGCTCAGTAGTTGTGGCTCATGGGATCTAGAGCACAGGCTCAGTAGTTGTGATACACGGGCTTAGTTGCTCTGTGGTATGTGAGATCTTCTTGGACCTGTGCCTCCTGCATTTCCAGGCAGATTCTTAACCACTGCGCCACCAGGGAAGTCCCAATGAAGTCAATGTCTTTGGATCCTGTGGTTGAAGAAATGTTCCTTCCTTGCCATGTAGACATTCTATCAATTCTGCTTCTCACTGTAAAATCTGAGTTGCACATCCGAGTTGTACATCTGAGAATAATCTACTAAAAATATCTATTCTCTACATTTGAAGTGCCTTGGCATTCCGTTGTGAGTCAGATGAGAGGGATGAGAGGGGTCTGCAGTGTCAACATGCTTATTCCAGCAAGAATAACTAATAACATGTTTGAAATCCAGTAGCACTTCACTGCTTTCAGTAGGACTGGGGGCACCTTGAATTTCTTTTTTTCAGATTGATTAATTGGAGCCAACTCAAGGTATGCACAAGTTTCCAAGTTTTCAACATTAATCACATAAATGAACTGAAAATAATTAGCTCATGGTGACTTTCTGACTTATAATAATAAGCCCCAACTAAGTATACTTAGTCCAGACAGCTAAATATAACATGGAAAAAAGGAAACAAACAATCCAAAATCTCCAGGCATTTTTTTTTTTTTTCTATGTAGCTCTCCTAGTAATTAACAGACAGTTCTGTTTAATTGGCACACATGATTAAGTGACATAATGGAGTACCACCTAAACCATTTTATTCAGTAGTAACATATGAGGAAGAGAAACTTTGGAAGGGGAATTAATAAGGAAAAGTGAGGCTTCAGAAATACTTGACAGGGCTTCCCTGGTGGCGCAGTGGTTGAGAGTCTGACTGCCGATGCAGGGGACATGGGTTCGTGCCCCAGTCTGTGAAGATCCCACATGCCGTGGAGCGGCTAGGCCCGTGAGTCATGGCCGCTGAGCCTGCGCGTCCAGAGCCTGTGCTCCACAATGGGAGAGGCCACAACAGTGAGAGGCCCACATACTGCAATATATATATATATATATATATATATATATATATATATATATATATATATACTTGACAATACTACTGCTAATCCCTAAATTTTGTGATTACTTAAATTTAAATATTATCTCTTCCATTGCTTGTTTTTGTTTTTGGTTATATTTCCAAATTTTACAATAACTATTGAACTCTTAGAATTTTATCCTACACTCCATCCTACTGCCACCGCCCTACTACCTCAGATTATAAAAATGATACTGTCATGACTTCTTTTGGTTTATAATTTTAAATAGTTAATTTGACTACCAATACAAGTTTTCACTGTAGATTTAAGTTTGAAGAATTTTGTTTAGGAAATACTTCAACAACATACAAAGTAACTCTGCTTATTTGGACTTAAAAAAAAATTATTTCCAAAAAATAAAATAAATTGCCCTTCCTCTAGTTGTATGTATGCTTAAGAAATGGAAACTGAGGGCTTCCCTGTTGGCTCAGTGGTTGAGAATCTGCCTGCCAATGCAGGGGACACGGGTTGGAGCCCTGGTCTGGGAAGATCCCACATGCTGTGGAGCAACTAGGCCCGTGAGCCATGGCCTCTGAGCCTGTGCTCTAGAGCCTGTGAGCCACAATTACTGAGCCTGCGCGTCTGGAGCCTGTGCTCTACAGCAAGAGAGGCTGCAATAGTGTGGGACCCATGCACCGCGATGAGGAGTGGCCCCCACTTGCCGCAACTAGAGAAAGCCCTTGCACAGAAACAAAGACCCAACACAGCCATAAATAAATAAATAAATTTTTTAAAAAAAGAAATGGAAGTTGATTCATTTGCTTTAGAAATGTTAGGAGAGATTATACCAAGAACAGAAATACAGACAGCTAAATGAAAACAGTTGAGACTCACCAAGGAAACCCAAAGGAAATGCTTACAGTGGTGTCAGGGATCTCTCTACAATGTAAAATGAGCAACCAACTTAGCTACCCTGAATTTACTCAAATGCAAATGGTAGGACTGACATTTATTGGTCAATATCAATTTTGAAATTGTTTCCTTTTCAGACACCTCAACACTCAAACAGAGCAAACAACAAATCCATGCCAGTGTGTTTTGCCTAGTCAACAGGGTAATTCCATCTTTCACATCAGGGCATATCAGTGTATGTTTAACTAGTTGTAAGTATATTCCTAAGTCTCAGTTCTTCTTTCTGTATTTTCTTTTCAATAAGACATGATGCATTCTCATGGTCTCCATCAACTTCTACATTTGCGCTTACTATGATATCCCATGTTAGAGTTTGTACAAAGGTCCAGTCCTGTATCTCAAACTGCCACGTACACATTTTCAGTGTCAGGAAATGTTAATGTCTCTGGTACAAAACTTACAATTCCTTTTAAACCAGTTCTTTCTCCCAATAGCCAGGTGTTATACTCCCTAGGGAGTATCATTTGACCCTTGCATTCCTTTTCAGCTCCTTCTTCCTTTCTCCCTTGTCACCATACTTTCCTCTCATCTTGTTTCCTGAAATGGCCTCCTCCTTGTCTCCAGGCCACTTCTGTACTTTCATACTGTCACCAAGCTAAATTTCCTTTAATGCATTATGTTCATTTACTCATTTTTATCCATTCATTGATTTATTTGATTTAATCACTCATTTGTTGAGCATCAGGGATGGACATTTTTTTATGATGCATCTCATTTTCAATGAGATAATGTTGTACACAAAGCGATTCATTCGTTACTTAAAATGTTATAGTTGATCTCCATCAGCAATTTTCAACTTTCATGCTAACAATTTTCCAGTACAGCTGTCCTCTATAACATAGATGTGTTCTACTTATATCCCTCCTTTGGAAGGTTCAAATCAGCTCCTATACCTATCCAACTTTTTGCTTGCATTATTTCCAGAACAATGTGCATTACATTTTTTTTTTTACTTTCCCATTATTCAATTTTCTTATTACCCACCCACAGAATATTTCATCTTCTCTCCCTTCTTTATCTACTCAAGAATCTCCTCCTCTAATCTCCTTGTAGCTCCTCTCAATCATTTTTGCCCTCTAGAGTTGATAACTTTTCATTATTAATGGAGTAAATTACATTACAAGGTATGATCTCTTGTGGACCAGAGAATGCAAAGAATTCTCTTCTGCAGTGTCATCATATCCTGTGCCTTACTCAATATTAAATACAGAATAGGTATTTTATATACCATTTGCTTTAGTCTCATTTCATTCTCTCTCTTTAATCCCTGTCATTTTCATCAAGGTGTCCCCTCTATTCCTGCACCTTGGGTAGCTCTTTATATATTTTTTTAAGACTATATGTCTCCAGGAAATTTTTTAAAGATTGCAAACTACTGGTCAAAATTGCTCCCAGAATCACTAGATAATCACATATTTCCCCAATTCCCTCTCACTGAAGTATTCTTAGCATTTGTAGTGTGTGTGTGTGTGTGTGTGTGTGTGTGTGTGTGTGTGTGTGTGTGTGTGAAGTTTTTAAAATGTAGTATCATCCTGTCAATGAGTACTGCCTACATACACATATTACACTGAACCGGAAATTTGGTGACAATGAATAAGGGTTAGATTTAAGAAATTTCACCAAGTGACTGACTACGATGGTTAAATGCAAATGGTGAAGGAATCTTAGCTTAGGACAGGGACAAAACAAGAATGGCCTTAATTTCACTTCCTCTTCTAGCTACTTGCCCTTTAGTAGCCTCTTTTGCCTCTGAATACAATGATCCACCTTGCCTTTTCTCTGCCTTCTCTCTTTCCTCTTCCTCTACTCTCTAGCACATTGGCTCACGTCATCTATTTGTCTTAATTGTTTTCTTTGTTTAATTCTATCCTCCCTTACAATTTGAGAAAAACAAAACTACCATGCAGATCCACATTGGAGATATAAAAAAGAATATAACTTGAGGAATGAGGACAAGTAAGGAGAATTAAATCTGAAGAAAAGAAAAGTTAATTTTCATTCCCCTATCCTGAATCCCTGAAAGGGATTATTTTACCTAGAGAACTCTTTTCTGATATCAGTCACTTACCTCAAGCCATTCACATCTCTGTTACAATGTTCCCTGACTGGTTAATTGTTACTTGTCATTGAGCCAAAACAAGGAGAAGGCAAAGTAATCTGGGAAACTGCTGAATAAGGCTGTCAGTAGAGACTTTAAACAAAATGAAGAAAAAAATCCAAACATCTAGGCATTAAATCTAAAATAGCATCTGTCAAGAAATGATAGAGATGTACCACATTTTATCTATTTATCACTTAATATTCCCATTTGTGTACTTTGCCTTTTTTCCCTGTTAGCTACATTCACATTTTATTCCAAAATACTCTTTTGAATCTAAATTCTCCCACTCTCAGAAACAAATGATAATTGAAATAATGTAATAAATGCAATATCTTTTCCATTTCTCCATCTTAAATTTTTCTGTTACATTCCAGACATTACAGAGCCAAATTACATTTTTGCATATTATATCAAGACAAGTGCAGTCACAATAACCATTTATTTCTCAGCATTTTCATTTCTTCTTTAATGAACTTTCCTTGAGGACATGCTCACTATTGAGTATTTATTTATTATAAGCAGCAAAAGAAATCTTGATTGTTCCAGCCGTGACAGAGAAACTTACTTTGATAAGCATACTGTAGAGGAAACAAGTAATAATAATAATAAGCATTTCGATACTCTGGGATCTGAAAAAACAAAAATAAATGAAGAGGCACTGGGTTAATATGTTCCCTTTTCCATCTTTCTATGAAAAACCTTATTTCTCATCTCTAGGATCAAATAAAACTTCTGTTTCAAAATACCAAGGCTCACTATAAATTACTTTAAAAAAATATAGCCTTGGGCTTCCCTGGTGGCACAGTGGTTGCAAGTCCGCCTGCTGATATAGGGGACATGGGTTCGTGCCCCAGTGCGGGAAGATCCCACATGCCACGGAGCGGCTGGGCCCGTGAGCCATGGCCACTGAGCCTGCACGTCTGGAGCCTGTGCTCCACAACGGGAGAGGCCACAACAGTGAGAGCCCCGCGTACCGCAAAAAAAAATAATAATAATAATAATAAAAAATATATATATATATATATAGCCTTTACTGATAAGAATGCCACAACAAGAGCTTTGAAAAGCAAAGTTCTATCACTTGAATATTTAGTAGTAGTAGTAGTAACATTTGTAGAAGGTAAACCATCTTTTTCACAGACACATTTTATTTCATAAAACAGTTGACCCACTTTTTAAAAATTAATTAATTAATTAATTTTTATTTTTGGCTGTGTTGGGTCTTCGTTTCTGTGTGAGGGCTTTCTCTCCATCTATGGCAAGTGGGGGCCACTCTTCATCGCGGTGCATGGGCCTCTCGCTATTGCAGCCTCTCATGTTGCGGAACACAGGCTCCAGACATGCAGGCTCAGTAGTTGTGGCTCATGGGCCCAGTTGTTCCACGGCATGTGCGATCTTCCCAGACCAGGGCTCAAACCCGTGGCCCCTGTATTAGCAGGTAGACTGTCAACCTCTCTGCCACCAGGGAAGCTCCAGACTCACTTTTATATAGGTATTTAGTATCCATCCTTTCATTCATTTATTCATTCATTATCATTAATTTAATACTTTTGAGGGACAAAGATCTGTCCTGGTTCAAGTCTCTAAAACTGAATTCAGTGACTTTAGTTCTCAATTATGTTACTGATTAATACTTTGGGATGTACTAATATCAACTGGGAACTATTCATTATATCAATTCTACTCCAAAAAGGTAAGCAGCAGTTGGTTAGTATGTATGATACCAATTACTAAAGAAGTTCAGAATGGAGGGAAAATAATTCTTTCTCATTACTTTACCCATATCCACTGGACTCTTGGAAACTTATATAACATAAAAATGGACTATTCTTTTTTTGGTTGTGTGTGTGTATGTGTGCACATTTATAAAAGAAAAGTCAAAGGGGCTTCTGAAACTCATTCATCTCTATGAATATATATATTAGATTATGCATTGCCCTTAATAAATTTCCTCACTTCTAAATCTCCTTCACTTTATAGAAACCTCCATTTACTTTTCTATCAAGAATACAACTAGAGAAAAGCCTCCATAAATGCTCTCTGGATAGAGGAGAGAATAATTAACCGACTGCCTAACTTACTAAATACGCAAAGTGCAGACAAGCACTGGCATTTCTGTTCTTTTAAGGTAAGTAAACAGAGGTATAATTCATCATTTTGGAAGGATAAGGTATTTTAAACATAGCTTCATTTTGTGAGATTTAGCTTAATGAAGATCTTCGTACATTATACAATTTAAGTTTACAAATCATCAGGTCTTCTTTAACTATTTAAAGAAATAAGGAGTCATTAAAAAATTATTTACAGGTTAATTGAAGAACTAAATATGAAAAACAAAACCATAACATTCTTAAAAGATCATATAGAGACTACTTCTATGAGCTCAGGAAAGAAAATCATTTTCTAGACTTACCCAAAAAGAGATCATAGAGGAAAAGATAAAGCAGCTACATTACAATAAAGAACTTTCATTTAAAAATAACAACAAAAAACACCATAATGAGGGTAAACAAACAACTGGGAGAAGATATTTGTAGCACATAAAACTGACCAAGTGTAAGTATTCAAATATGTAAAGAACTCCTAGAAAACAACCTTAACAGATATTGTCAACAAACCTGGAACAGGCACTTCAGGGAAGAGGAAATCTAAAGGGCCAATAAATATAAAAGTATGCTCCACCTAATTAGTATCAGGAAAATGCAGATTTAAACCCAACAGAATGGCTAATAGGACAAAGTCTGGCCATGTCAAGTATTTGCAGAGACATGAATTGATGGGACCATCATGGACATCTATGTTTCCATAGATATCACCTTGCATAGCTGTACCCAGAGAAAGGCGCAAGGATATTCAGAACAGGGATACTTTTGGTAAAGGCAAAAACCAGAAACAATCAATGTGCACATCAGCTGTAGAATTAAACTGATTTACTGTTGTCAACATAAGTGGATCTAAAAAACACAACATTAGACAAAGAAGTATGTTCTGGGAGAATATACAGTGTCTAATTAAAAATTATATCAGTTTCAAAAAGGAGTCGAATGCCAATTATAGTTCAATAAAATATAAAATAAAAAACAAAGTTGAGGCCAAAATATAGTGATGGAACATGCACCCCTAATATATGGATGAGATACAGGATATTTATATAACTTCCCAGTATCTCCCCACAAATTACTTACCATCTACTCCCAGCAAATTGACAAGGGGAAAATAGTAACCTTAGCGTGGAAAAAAATCGCTGACTGATACTACATTAACCAGGCAGAAAAAATGAAATCATTAAAAAGAATAAAAGGCCAAATGAAACAATGTATCATTTTGGAATACAAACAAAGATAAAAACACTAAAGAAAATGATAGGCTAATGAACAAGAAAGTCAGCCTAGCAGATTCTCTCCTGAGAAAGAGCAGGGTATAATCAAAGAAAGACACAGTGACTAAGCTACTGACAATGATCTGTTTCTTAATCTGAGTTGTAAATACACAAGCATTTTGTTTGATAATTGTCTTTAAAGCAGTAAACATATATTTTATTTACTTCTCTGTAAGCATGATAATTAATGAAAATAAAATGAAAACAAACCCCAAAATGAAAAGAATTGTTAGGTGAAACAAGTAGGAATCCATTGCCTATGGAATTTCTGGATAGAAGTCTCAAAAACTGCCATGTATTGGTCCCTAATAGTCACTATTTATCTCAGCAGGAAATGGATAGAGATATTCTGAAAAATATAACCCACTGTTGTAGCCATTGTAGCTATTGTCATTCCACCCCATCCCCTCAGATCATTTTTTTCCATTTCTAGGAGCCTACAGCTTCCCCTCACCCCCAACCATAGCTCATTTTCTAATGGCCCACATCCGTGACAATATTTTCAAGGTTGCCTCTTATTGTGAGGAAGCCACTTTGCATGCAAGTAGGAAGTTTCCTTTGCAAGGCCTTTAAGCTAGTCTGACTGTGGCTGGGCTATGAAACTTCAGCACCCCTGCCTTCACTTAGGATATAAACTCAGGAGCTCCCATACGTGTTCAGCCTAAGGATGTGGTTTTACCTCTACTGGGCTTCTTCCCATGCCCTAACCTCACTCTTCTCCTCTCTACAAAAATCCCTTAGACACTAATCCTCTTCTCAGAATGCACCCAAACTCACACATCCATGATGTTGCTGATACGCCAGAGTTCAACTGTGTCCTTTCTTTTTCTTAGAATACCATTACTTGGGTTTAGTTTAAAATAAGCTTGGCTTTGCTCTTAACAGGCAATGTTTTCTGGGGTAAATCTAGAGCAATGACAACTGTTAGCTCCTACTCTCTGTATGATGATTTATAAGGACTCAACAGAGTTTTAGATGTAAATATTTCAAATAACAATGCCATAATAACATTTTAAAGTCTGATGTAAAATACACAGAGGAGAATCAGATAGTCCTACTAAAGATGAGATTGTCTATGTTCCTTTAATCTCCATTGTAAAAGCACAATATGCATTCTGGCCTCTCCTTGTAGACTCTATGTATTCCTTCCTTGGGGAATCTCCTAAGTGTATGTGGAATAAAAGAGTGAGTGATACTTTGCCTTTGTCATATAAAGAGAAGAATGGATCTATGGTTTTGTATCTAATCACACTTGTGGGATGGGTAATGTGGGAAATATGACTAGATGCATGAAAAGGTCATTCAGAACTCCTGGCCCCATGTTCCTATTAGACAGACTTAGGATCTAGTGAAATTAGTGATAATGAAAAAAGTGAAATACTCCTGTGTTTGGATTGCCACTGATATTTATTCACTCTGGAATATTTTTTTAAAATGACAAGCATATTGTATTAACTTTCTAAGTTTACTATAACAAGGCACCACAAAGTGGCTTAAATAAAAAAAATATTTATTATCTCACTAGAAATCCAAAATCAAGACATCAGTAGGGTTGGTTCTGTCTGAGGGCTGTGAGGAAAGGTGCTGTTCCAGGCCTATCTATTTGGCTTATATATGGCTGCCTTCTCCCTATGTCTCTTCACAATGTCTTCCCTCTACGTGTGTCTATGTACCCACATTTCCCCTTTTTATAAGGATACCACCAGTCATATTGGATTAAGGTCCACCATAATAACCTCATTTTTACTTGATTTCCTTTGTAAAGACCCAGTTCCAAATAAGGTCATACTATGAGGTACTGCAGGTTAGAACTTCAAAATATGAATTTTGAGGAGATGCTCATAACAACTCATAACAAATACTAATATTAACTACAAATACTGTCATATTTTAGAGTTAATGAAGTACTCTGAGGTGTTTCATTTTACTATATTGTTTTTAATTCCATTCCATTATAGAGCTGAGTTCAGGGGCAGTTAGTGGCACATTCTACAATCCAAAGATAGGGTAGTAGGTGAGTTGTTGAACTCTGACATTTGCTGAGAAGATCAGATATCTTCATTGCCACACAAGAGCAAAAGGTTATATATGTTTAATGAATCTAAGAATTTATGTTTCAGGACAATTTACTCTGCCCTCAGTGGAAATCTCTGAGAAAGAGAATGGATCTTTTGTTGCTTTAAAGAGAACAGAAGGGATCCCCACCCACCTCCCACCACTACCATCGCATAAGGATGTAATACACCTACAAGAATAGCTATGAACAATGAAAGACAAACATTTTATTATATACATGTGACTGATTTGCTGGCTATCATTATTTCTAGGGCAAGTATAAGAGAAGTTAGAGAAGTTGACATCAACTTAAGCTAAGTCCACTCTATTTTCACCCTTACAACAAAATTATATCTCAACATATATTTTGTTGCCTACATTTGTTTTTGTTTAAAATCAAGATTTAACTTTTTAATAATACTTATCTTTTTTTTTTTTTTTCAGCACTCGGGCTTCTCACTGCTGTGTCCTCTCCCGTTGTGGAGCACAGGCTCCAGACACGCAGGCTCAGCGGCCATGGCTCATGGATCCAGCTGCTCTGCAGCATGTGGGATCTTCCCGGACCTGGGCACGAACCCGTGTCCCCTGCATCGGCAGGCGGACTCTCAACCACTGCACCACCAGAGAAGCCTCAATACATACTTATTCTTATTTGTAGATTCTTTCCTGTGAAACTTCAGAATTATATGTTAAAATTCCTCGTCTCTGAGCCTGTGGCTGCATTCCTGCCTTTCTTTGTTCATGTATAAGTTGAGGAGAAGATATTTGGTAATATACAACTTGCAGCTCTCCAGACTCATAGTTCTATTCTCAGAGAATTAGTATTTACCCCTAAGCCTTCTGCAGTTAAGGCCAATAGGTACCCTTTTTGCCATTAAAATGCCTATAAAGAAGAAAGGAAACACCGAGGTATCACTACCATTCATACTGCTATAACCTTGTTTCTTCCTTATCCTTTGGTTTGTGGCAAAAGGAAAGCAATGATGACCAGCTAGGACACAGAGACAGTTCAAAATCAATTGTGAGTAAATGGCTAGTTATAGGGGTGGCTTATCTGCAGCCATGCTTGGAGGATGGCGGGGAGATAAATGACCTTCGGAGGATGATGCCAAGTCTATGACTCAATAATAACACCTATCAATCTGTTCTAATTTCCAGGCACTAAAATGGGAGTGGGATGGGCAGTTTATTGTTAGCCACAGGCTTCTGATTAATCTTTTAAGCTAAGGGAGCTTGTGTTTCAGGCAAGATGTGAAGCAGAATCCTGAGGGGAGGCCAGTAACATGCCAGGAATGAGAGAAGGTTATCATTAAGGAGGCATTAGACCCTTATGACCATAGTGAGGTCTAGAATGGTTGGCTGGCTGGCCAGGCAAAGCTAATTAAGAGCTAGCACAAGGTCACTCTAAGCAATTCCAAGCTATATGTTCAAACTAGAATAACTATACAGCAACTCTTTTGTCACCTTCTAGGTGATTCCAGTCTGCAAACAAATGAGAAGGTAGTTATATGAGAGTTATAAAAACTATAGGCTCCTCTGTTCATTTTAAGATTGTGTATATATGTGTACATGTATATGTGGTCATGTGCTTGTATCTGTGCATGTGTGTGTATTCTGGCCAATAGCTATAAAAATGAGAGATAATATTTGGCTTTTAAAATGTATGCCCTTTCTCAAATTATGTTTCTTCCTATGCAAAGAGATCAGAGCTAAAATTTACAAACATGTACATGTTTGAGTATCTTAGATATCAATCAAAGCCTCATCTTCCATCAATCTTATAGGATAATTTATCATTTTGATGGTAAAGAATACAATATCAGTTAATCATTCAAAGCAAAACTAAAAAAAAAAAAAAACAGTTTAAAGAATTAGTTTAGACAGATCAATGAATCAATTAAATGTGGTTTACTTTTCCTTTCATGTTTTTTTCCTCTTGATCAACATAGAATGCTACAGCTATTGATATAGAAATGATGAGTGACCTGGTGATGATAATCAAGATAAACATTTAAATATCTTGAGCATTCTTAAGTTCTATGGCTTATTTATATCTTAAGCTTTGATAAAGTGTCTCTTGTTTTCTTACATGTAAAACAGGGGTGATAATGACTTCTCTCTATTTAGTTGCCATGAGGATCAAATGTGCCAATGCATGTGAAAGTGTTTTGGGATCTAGAATGGGATGTGCATATTGCTGTTGATGTTGTTGTATCCGTTATTATTATAATTACTAATATGAGGGTGGGCACCATGTTTGTATGTTAATTGTTCTATGTTCCATGTCTAGTGAAATGAGGGGCCCAAAGTAGACACATTATGAATGCTGAATTGTTTGAGTTAGTGTATGTTATGTTGATATAGTCAAGTATGATATGTCCCTATGTATAGCATGAAACTATCAATATAATGTTTAATCATAAATGTAATATAGTTGTTAATAAATATTCCACACATATGTGATTTTCAAATTTGAACCCACATAGTTTAATCCTCTTATTATTTATCTTATAATTGTCATCTTGGGCTTCCCTGGTGGCGCAGTGGTTGAGAATCCACCTGCTGATGCAGGGGACACGGGTTCGTGCCCTGGTCTGGGAAGATCCCACATGCCGCGGAGCGGCTGGGCCCATGAGCCATGGCCGCTGAGCCTGCGCGTCCGGAGCCTGTGCTCCGCAACGGGAGAGGCCACAACAGTGAGAGGCTCGTGTACCACAAAAAAAAAAAAAAAAAAGAAAAAGAAAATTGTCATCTTAATTTCAACTTTGACATCCATTCATCAATCTATCCACTTACCTGACAAACCTAAAAGCAGATCTGGGAATTAATGTACATGAGTTCATGTACTCACTCAATCACTTACACTCTCTAAATGCATTTTCTCATCTCTAACAATAATGGTAGGAAATGGAGGTTATACTAGTGCTGGGAGGATGAAATGATATCATATGTATAAAAAGTCTTTGTAAAGGACCTGACTCATAATGGGCAATCAAAAAGTTATCCATTTGTAATCATTCAGCACATCCTTTATTCAGCACCAATGTGTGTTGGCTTCTCTGCCACTGACTAGAGATACAAAGGTGAACAGGACAGATTCCCTGCCTTCAGGGAAGGTGTACCTCAGAGCCTCTGGTGGATCACCACATAACAATCAGCAGAATGCAGTATTTTGGACTTCACCCAAGGTACTGAACGTAGCTAATTTCCAGGAGTGAGATCTAAACCTGCATTTTAAAACACTTACTCCAGTTTTTCTTATGTACAGTAAGTATAGATTTAGGAGCTAACTTTACCAAATTCTGTCTACAATGCGAGGTGGAGAGCATCATTTATTTGTCACACTGGTGCCTCAATATGGCATCTCTAATCCTAAGCCATTCACTTCCTTTCCTGCTTCAGAGACACCTACTCCTCCAAACACATACAACCCAGTTTGGCTAAAAGTCTACCCAATGTCCTCTCATCTCTTTGTCCCTGAATAAAACATAAATATCCTTGGTACTTCTATCTTTTATCTGTCCCATAGTGGCAATAACTTTCTTCAGACTCTTTGTAAGACTTGGATTCAGTGAGAGGACCTTTGGAAGAATGAAGTAGAAAAGTAGGACACCAAGCCTATGATCACAACATGATTTGCCTTCTGTTCCTTTATACATAAACCAAACTGCAAACCCATAGAGAGCTGCTCCTAAAATGTCAAGGTGTGGATTAATTTACCCCTCAGTCTCTGCCTCCCTATTGGAAAAATGGTGATTTCCATGACTTCAATAGAAAAACAGGACAGGAATGGAAAGATAAAAGAGTTTAAAAGCTACTTTGACACAGCAAGATTGTTACATTCAGAAAACAAACTTTAGCTAGTGTGTAGAAGAAGTTGCATTTATTATTCTGCTCTTTTTATTTCTAATATTTACTCATTTTACTCACCCTCAGAACATATATATATTAAAAATGTACAAGTGTATGCACTAAAATTTATTAGTATTATACATTAATAAGTATTGAGAATAAAGATAAATTATAAGCATTCTTATGCATTCTGATTCATGTACCTTAAATATAAACATATACACATATATATAAAACATAGCTTGCATGAATCAAAACACCTTAGTACTTGCCAATTTATCTTATTATTTAATATTCATTAATACATACTTCATTCCTATAAATGCTGGGAGCTAACTGATTATTGTACCTTCAGAGGGCACTGGAGTCAGTTCTATAACCAGAAAGCAAAGAGTGTGACATTTATTCATTGGACTCTGAAATGGATCTGTAGCATTAAGGAATGAAATAAGACCATGGTGCCCAGAGGTATAAAAAACAAAAACTGAGCCACAGACACAGTGGCTTAGGATGACTATGCCAACTTTTAAAAATTACCTTTGCTCTGGCATCGATGTTAAGCAAACCCCTCTTTTAAGCCTTTGACCCCAGTTCAATGTCTTCCTTCTATCCTAGGTACTAAGCACTCTCTTTTGCCTGTTTTCTCTCATAAAAAGAAATTGATCTGGTAAATGTATTTGAGCTTATTTAATGTAATATTTGTTTCAGTATAATTTGCATTCTAATGAAGACAGTGGGGAGAGGGCTACATTTAACACAGATAAATAAAACATTAATAGTAGGACTGCAGGCATAGAGTAGAGATGTTTTCCGGCTGGAAGGCCGCCATGACAATAATAATCAGCTCATACTGAGCAGAAAAACCACTGTAGTGCCTCGGCAATGACAACCCTGGAGGAGGGGCAATCTCCTCTCCACTGTTCTCCTGGTGTGTGTGAGGTATGAGAGAGATGCCATAGCAGACAGCCATACTAGAAAATTCTTCTTCTCCTAGACATAGTGAGAAAACTAGATGAGAACTGTTAAAATGTCCAATCTGATGAAAGTTTAGTCAGAATTCCTCATCCCTAAAACCATTATTCTGACTTTATGCTGATAAATATAGTAACACTCAGTGAGGGTATTTGCTAGCTGGGCAAGTTGTAGTTAATCCATAAATCAGATGGAGTTATACCCTATGGACTTCTTTCGGGGCCTTATTACCTCAGTCTTACTCTTAACTTTTTTTTTTTTTTTTTTTTTTTTTTCTCTAGGGCCCTGGATTTTCAGTATTTCTGAGCTTACTCAATAATATTTCATCATTGTTTCTGTTATTTCTAAATGAGCACCTCTGATCCAGAATAAGCCTATAAAAATAATGTTTGATGTCTATGTCCTTACACTTTAAATTTTAGAAATCCTCAAGTAAAGCAATGATGAAGCTGGTGATGCTGCTAGGATATAACGTGTATTCAGAGTTTACGAGTCAGAGAGTGTGATGATAATTTGATGTGTCTTATCTGTGTTAATCCTCACAGCACCTCTCTAGAGTCAGTAGTATGGTTATATCCACTTTATAATCTAGTTAATTTCATAATTATGATAATGACCTTATATTTTTATTTATAGGTGAAAGCTTATGAATATGCTTCCATTGTCGTTATCTCTTTAGATCTTCACCACATGTATAGGTCTCTATAACTCTGGTAATTTAGGGGGAGGAGAAGGATTTGCTCTTGGCTCCCCTTAATTTCAGGAACAGTGGCAGTCCCTAACTTCATTACACAAGAACAATTTGGAGGCTAAAAAACCCTAGTGATTGTCTGTATTCAACTTCCATTTTTCCAGAAAATTCTATTGCATTGTTAGCATCACAATTGAGAAACAGCATGAGGTTGTAAGTTCAACTTCTGTATCTTAGTAGTTCTGTAATTTCTTAAAACTTATCCATAAACTAAGGATTTTTGCTTTTCCACATCTTGGAACTGTTATATACAATATGTAAAAGCACTTTGTAACTATAAGCTGTATGTACAATTTTATATATCATATAGAATATATGACACAGATATGGTTTAACTTTAACTTAACATAAAGTTAAAGGATATGGTTTGTGCATATGTTGCAAGGTAAAAAGAGCATCAGGGAGATCTTTGTGGGGACAGAATATTTCTAAATCCTGATTGCAGTGGTGTTTACACAATCATGAGATAAATTGGAATAGAACTTTAAACACACATAGTGCCTATATAATTCTTGGTTCTGTTATCATATTATAGTAATGTAAGATGTACCTCTTGGGGGAAGATGGGTGAAGGGAGGAGGGGAGCTCTCCATAATACTGTATCTTTGCAACTTCCTGTGAATCTATAGTTAATTGAAACTAAAAAAATAAAAACAAAATAAAATTAAAATAATAAATTCTTCAAAAAGAAAAGAAAAAGTTAAAAGGACAATGAGGTTATTAGATGACAGATTACATTTGTGATACTTACCAAGCCAAAGAAAGTACCAGACTTCCCTCCTTAGGATGGGTTGATGGACTTAAAAAGAGCTTGTAAAGCTGAAGGGCAAGACTCACAATGCAATTCAGTCTTTGTGATTAACAATTTTGAACTTTATTGACCTTTGTAACAATAATCATGGCTTTCTCTCCAAAGGGCATTCTTTCTATTTGGTTAATACTTCCCTCTCAATAGATTAGAAGAACTGAGCACCTATTATTGAATCTTATGTATTACTGAGGAATACAGTGGATTGAGGAGATTAAGTCATGTGGTTTCTCTCCTCAACCCATTTTTTAGGCAGTGAAATGAGAACTATCACATTTCCTACATCACAAAGCACACTAATATAAGGAGATATATATGGAGAAAAAAATGGGATTTAAAAATCTTTGTTTTAAGGCCCAACATTTTTGCTCACAATATTTACTCACATTATATGCATGCATTTCTGCCTTTATACTCCTTCTCAGTTGTATTGTCTCAAAACCCAAGCACTTCCATTTCTCCCGTGGCTCAACCTCTGCTGAAACAATAAACTAAACTCAGGAAACTGCTTTGGCACATTGTTTTATTTGGTGTTCCTGAAGGTCACGAGTATTCTGCACTCTTCTTAACTGATTAGACAGATCATATGCACAATTAATCTCCCTTAATCCCTCCCCTCAGTTAGACCATAGCAAAAAATGCACATCCAACAAGGATAATGCTTTTGTACATCCAAAGCTTCTTTCATCTGAGGATCTCAAAGTCCTTGTTATACATGTCAAAAGCTCCCTATCATTCTTTTGAAATGGGTATTACAAGATTAATTGGCAGAAGGGCAAAGACAGGCATAGAAATGTTAAGAGACTTTCTGAAGAGCATATACTAAGGAAAGACAGCAATAACACTCTCAAGTTTGGTGTTCCTATGCCCTGGGGGGATAGAGGACATTTCAATATATAGGAGGCTTATCTTTTAGGAAATGAGGTCTTACTAAACAGAAAATGGATTTCTTTATGTTATCATAGGTCATAGGGTTGAATAAAATATCTCAGACTTGATGCCTTGCTTTCCCTTTTCTTTTTAGTCTCATGAGTTTAGGAGTGAGAGAGGAGAGGCTGCTTTTGCTGACTCTAAGGTACAAGTATGTGGGAATGACAGTGGTTGACAGCATGTGCCCTTGGACTTTTGCTTTTTTTCAGTGGACTAACAGGTCTTGTGGAGGTCTTTGGAAAAATAAGTGTGAGGTAGGAGAGTTTTTATTTTTCTTTGTTTTCGTTGTTTAAAGAACTACTGTGAGGACTATCATATTAAGCCTAATAAAAACCAGAAACTAACATTAGTAAAAGTAACACTGATATAAAAACAAATAATTCTGTAAGACTTTTTTGAAATCACGTTTGGAACGCAGAACTCATGTTTCCATTGAAAACCTCGAGGAGGTTAGATTCTTAGAACAACCCCATGAATTCACTATATCAATAAAGAAGTTGAACTATTATCCAACTCATTACTGATTAACATTTATCGATTAATATAGTGGTGGTTGTTTCATGGAAAAGAACATTTTGATATCTAACTTTTTCAAAACATTATCTTTACCAAACATCCACAGTCAAGGGGAATACAATCAAAGAATGTTAATGAGCATTCTTTTCTCTCCACATTCCAAAGATGGTATTTGCAGGATAAGGGCAATTACTATGCCCAATTTTGAACCAGTGACTGCAGCATTGCTGGAAAACAGTAGATCTCTATGGAACATTTTCTTATGTGACCCTAAGCATGTCAGTGCTAGAAAGAAATATTGCTCAGGCTTTGAAAAGTTATGGTGTGGGACAATTCTTTCCCTAATAAAGACAAAAGTGCTACCTAGACTCAAGGCTTCATTGAGACAGGAGGGAGTTCAGTGATCACATTAGACTCCTACATTCTCATATGAAAAGCACAGAGAGGAGTTTTAATAAATAGAAGCTTCTCTCCAACCCATGTTTCTCTACACACTGCTTTTCCAGTGTGTAGCACTCAACATCCACTAAGAACTCTCATTTTTACATTCCATCTGATTCCCTGTCTAAACTACTGCTAGAGCCAAAGCCAGGCACTGAACTCTACTTGGAATATGGAGCCCCTGATACCATGCTAAGACTCTCTGGCCCTTCTTCTTATGACTGGATTCTCCATTTCAGCATCAGTTGGAATCATCTGGAACAAACATAGCCAGAAGCATACCTTAGATAAGTATACCTTTTGAACGCTGTGCCCTTGGCTATCTGATTGCTATATAGAACAACACATAGCTGGGACAGTTTCTTCTCACTTTGACTTCATTCCAGGAAGCAGGATTTCTTAGTTGGTGACCTGATCCTCTTCCCTAACAGCCATGATGATGGAAACACCACACCATGCTCTGAGCTTACCAGGTATTGTGCATGACATGCCTATGGTACTTGCTATCTGCAAGGACTTATAGAATCTTTCCTGAGCTTAGTCTATGTTTTCTTGCTAGGGTGGGAGGGATGGGATAGCTACCACAATTATTTCCCACAGAAGTGTGGGGGAAACAGACAAAAAAATACACATTATCAAGCACATAAGTATGTAATGATTAATGATGGTTGTGGTAAAGAAAATCTATGAAGAGAAATAAATTAAGGGTATTAGGAGAGTATGTCACTAAAGATCTGTGCTGAAGCATCTTTTCACTTGAAGGAATAATAGAAATACAGCAGTGGATAAACCAAGAGTTAATTTCTCTGCCTTCTTCATGTTTTTTGTCATCATTGCTCTTTATAGAGATGATATATGGATTATTCAATATCAAATCCTAAAAGTTTCCAGAAACCACCTCCCCCACTGAAGATTTTACTGATCTTGTTTTGTTTAGCAGGGAACCTCCTAAACCAGAAATTAAGATGTACAGTATAGTAATCCAAACACTTGTTTTAACAGAGTTTATTAATTCACTCTCTTTCACAGCAGTTTTTTTAAACTACTTTGTTTTCAGATTGTCATAACCTAATGTAAAACATGTCACAATCATTACCTGTGTTTCAACTATATATATATCATCCATCAGCTCATCCATCCTCTGTCTTAAAGTCTTATCACCATAAATTACATCTGAAAACCTAAAGTAGATGTTATTCATCCCTATTATTATTGAACAACGGGGAATGCACATGTTTTTTAAATCAAAATGCTCACTCTGTATTCACTAATGTCTTTCAATATCTTATGGGATATTCAACTGGCAAATTAGTGATGAAGTTTTTCTAAGCGAAATGATGCCCTTAAAAAAATAATTTCAACACAAACCATTTTGCAGAGGATAAACTTAATGGTCTGATGATCCCTACACAGCTGGGGGGAGAATCTCTGACTTTCAATCTATTCATTTTGACTCCTAAGTATGTTTGGAAATATAGCATTATTACTCTACCCACTGACTTTATCAAAATGCAGGTTTACAGATCTTTAAGGTTAATTTTAGGTCTTCTCCAAGGTCATTCCTGTGTCATATCCACTCATACTCTCTCCTTCCCACTAGCAAGGACCATGTTGTGAGGAAGGCACAGTGACATCATACCTTTTGACATTTCCGTCATTTTCATCACCATCAAGAAAAGCTACTCCTTATCAAATGCTTCTTCAGTAGAGAACAGATAAACAAATGTTATAAGGCAGTTTTGATCTAATTAGGATGTTTAACACATAATACTCATGTTCATTTGAGGCTTGGAATTCTACTCATACACTTGGAGATATACTAATATGTGACCTTAGAATCTGGGCACCTCTGTTAAACATATAAAGTTTTGTTAAGACTCTCTTTTATTATTACCCCTAGCATTCACTCTGTTTACCGATGTTAACACTGAAGTATTCCAGCTAATTTTGGTATTTACTCTTGGTCTCTCAAGTCTGGCTATTTCCACCTGCACAGAAGATGTAATAAAGTTTTCTAATAACACTTCTAATTTCCACCATGTTTCCATGAAGAATTTGAAGGATAGACTGAATGTATGCTACTATTGCCGGCAGTTACATTACCATACTCATGCCCGCATCCTGACTGAATACCAAAAAAGAGTAGCAGCAAGGTGTGCCCTACATTCTGTGGTAACTAGCACTACCGCCTTATGGAGATATGCTGTTTCCATAGACATACCACATACCAAGTAAAATCACCTCACTATCATTAAATTACAATAAAAGAATAGTGGGCAAATAACAAATATAAAATCTATAACATTTCAATCTATGGAGATCTGCATAGTTTATTAATTAACTTTTATATAATATGTCTGTTTATGGGGAGAAGGTTTTTTTCTAATTTCTTGGCATGCAATAATCTAGAACTCGGGACGTTTATGCGATTTTGTCACACAATTATTGCGATGAAGACTATTGATTTACTGTTCTATTACAAACTGAATTATAACAAATTTGAATTTATTTTTTAAATGAATTTCATGGTTGTGGTCATTTATTTTAATTATTATACAGTTAAAATTGTCCAAGTAATAGGTAATCATTTCAGAAAGAAGTGAACTAACATATAGATGAGAAAAAATATTTAAAATAAAAATTACATCAAATTCCACTGCCGAGCCAATATTTTTAAAATTATAATCTTTGAGAATGGAATACCATCTGTTGATTTCCTAGTATGTTCAGTGGTAACAATAATCACAGTGACATTTAATTAATGACTTACTGTGACCTGACCATGTTGTCAGTACTTCACATGTGTGAATGTGTATCATCTTCATGACAACCACATGAGGCAGATTCAGGAATTATCCAATGTTATAAATGAGGAGACGGACTCACAGAGATGTTAGTAATCAACACAGACTCACAGAATTAGGAAGTATTGAAATTAATTAAACTCAGTTTTTAATTTTTTTACCATATTAGCTTTTATGAATAAATTAAGAAAGTTAAATGTCTGCAGTTTCTTCTTCCAAGTGTGAGCTTCTGTTTTTGATTAAAGTCTATTATAATTAAATTATTTTATTCTTATATGAAGTATATTTACAAAAAATATACTATTTATAACCTGAATTTATAAAAACGTATATGTCTTCTAATAAGTTTGTTTTAGAAAGTATATATATATATATATATATATATATATATATATATATATATATACTCCAAAACAAAAAAAGAAAGTGTACATGCATGTTACTTTTCTCAACTTCTTTTATGATTGATGTGGTCTTTTGGTCTTCACATGTGGATCACTTCTTCTTGGCTAGATATAGAATTTGAGAACTCTAAATCTTTCTTCATTTGGAATCTGGTTGTTCATGACACAGAAGAGAAATCTGAATCCAGCCTCAGCATAGAGAGAGTTGATTTACCTAGTCCTTTCAGTATCTCTCTTACAAGGAACACAGAATCTGTTGCAGAGACATGTTAGCTTGAAACCACCTCGATCAGTGCAGGTTTTAGGGGTTCACAAAACTATCCAATAGAACAAGAAGGCAAAGAGTTTAACTGAATTGTCTTCAGTATTCCTGGGGGTACTACCTCATGATGGCAAGTGCTGGGCTGCATTGTAAATTAACCATTGAAAACTTTTTTATTTTCTTTTAAGTGTAGGCCACATAGTTACATTGTTGACAATATACATATTTATGATTTTTAAACTGTCCTAATGTTATTAAAATGAAAACTTGTAGCTGTATATAAATTTTCTATTGATTGTATTTTAACACATATTCAAAACAGCCATAACTCATCAAACTTATATGGAAGATACTGGGTTTGATAAGACTTTTAGACCTAGCCACAGGCAATCGTTCTTCTGTAAGTCAACAACAAGTTGAAACTTTGCAGTCTCTAATGGTTTAACCTAGTAGGTCAAATGATCTTAAAGTGACTCTGATAATGATGAAGAGATTGACACCGAAGGTCCATGCTAAGAGTTTGAACAAAATTGTTTCATGATCAAAATTGTTTCATGATCTAAGTTGGAGGAAAAAAATATAATTCTCAACTACCAGTTTTATAACATGTGGATTTAAATATGCCTGGGCAAGTAAATTACTTATTTTTATTAGAACTTGTACTATGTTTTCAAGGTGGTTCCATTCTTTCAAAGTCTTCATTGAGAAAATGAGAGACAGGTTTATATTCAAAGTTATCAGCAATCTTCCTATAATTGTGCATATGTGATATTTTGTTCTGTGAAGATACCTTAAAATTTTATTTTTATTCTTTATATTCCATTATTTCACTAGCATATTGTTTAGATATGAGTTCATTTTAACTTGTGTACGTTGAAGACCTTCCATCTTTAGGAGCAAGTCTTCTGTCAGTTAAATGTATTAGTTCTTCCACAGTCTTTGTGATTATTTTTCATTTTTTTGGTCTTGTTCTCTTCTTTAGAAGCACAGGTTTTCACAAGATGATCTCCACTGACATCTCTCATTTCTTCTTTCTTTCTTTCTCCTTCCTTTCTTCCTTCCTTCCTTCCCTTCTTTCTTCCTTGCACTTTTATGTTCATTTATTCTGTAATTTGAGTGTCCTTAAGCCTGTTCTCCACATAATTTACTTGGTTTTCTGTCATTTCAATTCTGATCGTGACTGCTCAGTGTGCTTTTTCAGAATCTGCACTGTGATTATGTGCTTGCATTAGTTCTTTCTTCAAGTAAGCCACTGCCTTTGTCATGAGTCTATTATTTTATCATCCCCGTTTTCAACTGGTTTTTTTTAAAGAACAAAGCAGTTGCTATTTATAAATATATCTTCTTTCCTAACATAATTGTAATTCCCACCCATTTAACTGCTCTGCAATATGCTTATTTTCTGACCTTATGTCAAAAATAAATTTCTTTTTCCTAATCTGTGTGAAGGGAATACAGAGTTCTAGCTGGTGCCTGAATGCATTATGGTGAATGGTCAAGTTTGAAAATATTTCTATTGCCTTTAAATTTGTGTGAGGTGCCTCTGCTCCTATTGGAATACAGGGCTAAAATTGTCTCCTATTATTGCAGTTCTAGGCTTTCTCATAGCTTGCTCTTCACTAAGTTTCAGATGTTATTAATCAACATGGGCATGGAAAAGGTGGAAGAGTACACATGGGGGAGAGGGGTTACCCAATGGGCAGACTCATGTCTCCCATTGTCTACCTGAACCATCAGCCCTTACTGCCTACTCTTCAGTACTAAAGCCCACTCATCAGGAATGGCTCTTGTATGTCCCTTGTGTCTTCCCAACCACCTTCCTTTGACTTAGTTCCATCACATGATACACACCAGGATTCAGATTCAACATTGATAAATATCTTTTCTCACTCTACCATCTCTTTGGTGACCTGAGTAAGGTTCTGGGGGGAGATTTAGGAGCTGAATCCTGCTTTCTTAGAACATTTGGATATTTTTAAGACAAGAAATACTAGAGTAGATTGCTTGAGGGATTACAATCTTTCTTTTTTTCTTTTATAAAATTGAAGATACCTTACTGTCTACAACTCCTCATGCCAAGAAAGAGAAACTTTCTTAAACTTGGTCCATCTTATTAAGTATAAAAATTTAAAGCTGTCATCTTATGTCAAAGGAAATCTCTTCCAGGGAGATTTTATACTTACCTGCAATTAGTAATTTTATTTTCTTGCTGCAGAGAGGTACCAAGGTGATGATGAGAAATCACATCTCCCAGATTATACTGTATGCTGCTGGATGACTGGCAGAATGACTGGGAGGGAGATGTCTGTCACAGAAAGAAACCCAAAGTCTCACTTGGGCTGAATTATTTTCTCCACATCTACTCCTGTCCAAAAGGATGCCATTTTCTCCCTGCCCTTTAGAAAATGAAGGTGCACATTTTTCCTGTCTCAGAAAAAGCTATTAGATTATCTTGTTAATGAAATTTGCAGTTTCATAATGTAATACAATATGGCTGGCAGGGTGCTGTTCATATTTTGGCTCAACATGAAACATTAGCAGCTGAAAAAAAAAAAAAAAAAAACCTAGAACTAAATTTTATGTGTCAAAACAGGCTTTTGCAGCTGCCCTTAAAGGCTGGCACAAATGAGATCTGCCAAACCCTTGGAGTTAGAAAGGTTTGATATTTTCTAAGAATTTTAGACATAGAAACACCCTGAAATGGGCACTCAGTAATCACAAAAGCAACAACAACAGAAGACACTACTAAAACTACGAACTTTTATTTTACTTGTTATGAATCGTGTAGTCAGACTTAATTGCACACATACTATGTGTACAGGCTTTACAGGGATGAGGAAGTGGTAGACACTATGGGAACAAAGAGAAAATATAAAAGATGCTTACGTCTTACAAAGCTTATGATATAATTAGTGAAATAAAATATTTATTTGGATTAGCTAGAAAATAAGGGGAGTTCCTTGTAAATGTACCTTGTACATGGTAAACACTCAATAAGCATTTTTAGGTAATATTTTATAACATTTGTGCTTATATATAACAAGCACAAATATATAATATAATAAGCACAGTATATAATAGCACCATGCTATATACTGCAAAACACTATCAGAATGCATAATTTCCATTATTATTATTATAACAAACTTCAAGGAAGATAATTGTGTAGATGTATGTATTCAGAAAAATACATCATGGAGAAAAAAAGATTTGAACTATGGTCATGGAAACCAGGTAAGATAATGATAGTAAAGGCAAACTGATGTGTTGGAACAAATAAAATATATTAATAAAATACACTTTTAAAGGACTGAATTCAAGCTCTTTCACTTACTACCTAGTGTATTATTATTGATTAACTTATCTTTCTTCCATTACACAATTCCCTTATCTGTGAAACAATGACAATAATAACAATGCCCAGATTGTCGGATTTTTGTGAGATTTTCATGAACATGTTTTTCATGAAAATGCTTGGAAGTCCCCCAAACAATAAGTATTCCCTTAATCTTGTATTGTCAATCCACAAAGCAAATGCGTGTGTGTGCACATAAACATAGGCACCAAGGAGAGAATAGAGTCACAATAATGCATAAAAAAGACAAGAGTCACCATTCTGGATTCAGTGGCATAAGGATCTCTGAAAAGAATTCTAATTATTAGAAAATGTGAGGAGACATAGGGACATTATGGGGGAAAGACTTTGGTGAAGGAAAGGGGAGTTGACTTTCAGGGTACAGAGAAGATTAAACTCCTATCTTGATAATTCTTTATTGCCCCCAAATCCTCCACAATAAATACTGTCATAGTTGCCTGTCCTTCTGTAGTTCTCTTTTTCCTTTTACCAAACCCTGCTCCCTGGCAGGTTTGCTGTCAGGCATTTGCCTTTCATAGTGTTGTTAAAATACTGTGATCCTTCTCCTTTGTTTCTTGTGTGGGCATCCTTTCCTGAACTTAAATAACAAGCTTTTGTCCATGGTCCATGGTACCATAGATCAGGCAATAGAGGTTGGCCTGGGTCTGTGTGAAGGGATAGGAAATGGTGGAAGAACTTGGAGAGGAAATGAGCATTTATCTCATGTGTCTTACACACATATAAACCTGCTTTTCTTTGTCTAAACTGCAGCCACTCTTGTCTTTAAGGAGGCAGAGAGTCCTGCAGAGAGAATGAAGATGGGAGAAAATATTCATTCTGTGGATATAAAACAAAATGAAACAAAACAAACCCAGCCCCCATTGCCCCTGCAGGCCCCGAGGACAAGAGGGGAAGTGGTGGGAGAATCCACTAAAGCTTTTCCTTGTTCTTGTTTTCCTCTATGCCTTCATAGGAGTTGCCTCAATCCACATTTTCTATTCCTTCCCGTCAAAAACATTATTTTCATTTCTTCATGGCATTCTCCTCTCTTTCTCCCAGGCTATCAATCTTGAATCCATCTAAAACTTAAAAAAAAAAAAAAAAAAATAGTTGAGCTACTTGGATTTTCCAGTATCTCTGGCATTTTGGTCCTTCTTTTGGCATTGGTTTTTCTTGGAATATTTTACAAGCGAGCCAGTGTTTGAATTTATTTGAACCTGATCTGTAAGCTGTAATGTAAAACTGCCTCAGGATTGAAATGGGATTACATATATCAGGATCCAGTGGTAATGGACAGATAAAGTTAATCTTATGTAAGTGAAAGGTTCTCTATGGCTTGGGATTTAGGGAGACATCTGTCCTGTAAGACCTAATTAAAGACCATATACAAGGAATGGAAGCTGGCAAGCACCAGGTACAGATACCAGAGGCTGGCATAGAGCTTTCTCAAATTATTCTTGCCTTTTTTACTGAATTTCCATAACACCTCTTTTTAACTTTTCTTAGTACTCTCTCATTATGGCAGTGTTCATGGATGTCTGTACTCTTCTGCCCCATCACAACACCCCCAACTCAACCTGATAGGAATAGAGTAGGATGATCCAATAGTTCAAAGTTCCCACGAGGGGACTGTAGATAGAGAGGGAATTTTAGGGGGCTTTTGGAGACCACAGTAAGTTAATGATTACTCAAAAAAATGATGGAAAAATTCTGAAACCATGTGGGTTTGCTTGACTCATGAAGCAGAACAAGTTGCTTATCATCAAAGCCAGACAGGCTTGCCTAACAACAAAACCAAGCTAACTTGCTTAGCAAAAAAACCATACAATGGAAGCACAAGTCATTCCGTAAGACAATAAAACAATAGTAGAAAAATAAGGCCTACATTCTGCCCAGTGATGTCCACAAGTTAATGACCTCTAGGGCATGCTGTCTGCACACATAAAAAAATAATAATTTAAGGAAAGGTGACATTTCAAAGAGAAAGACACTCATTGTACTGAGATATGAAATAATTTTTCTGTAGCAGCAGGACAGTCCTTGATGAGCCATGTAGGGTCAAAAACCCCTTGCCTGACACATAGGAGGAGTTAATGATGGAAGACTCAAAGAATGAGGAGGAAGGTGGTCTTCTCCCCCTCCCCTCTTTTCCTTTGATGATGAAAATGTAACCCACTAAGTAGTGCAACCCACTAAATGTAACCCACTCGGATAGTGCAACACTCACTTGCCTGCCCACTTGTAAGCCTCACAAGCATCGTATTCTAATAAATCATTTCATATCTATCACTTTGCCTCTCACTGGATTCTTTCTGCACTGAGACGTAAAGAACCGGAGCTCCTTGGAGCCCTCCAAAATGTCACCTAGCTGTTTCAAACCTGGGTTATACCTTCTTTGAAGACAGGGTGTTTGACACCCAGATTAGTTACCTTCAGTGCACTTAGCACATTGTCTATCACACAGTAGCATGAAACATTCTTTAAGTGAATGAATGAATCATAGTAATTCTAGTACAAAGTTAGTAATCAATGCAAGATGAGGGGAAAATGCTAGAGCAGCAGAGTATTATGTATTACTTCCTCCCCTAGGGTACCTCCTTCTCTACTACTTCTAACTACAGTATCAGCAGTTTATTTCTGTTCAAGAAACACTTATTATGACAAGCTCTCTGGTAGGTTATGGGAATACAAAAGAAAGCAAAATATGGTTCTTTCCAGAAGGCAGTTACAATCTACACAGTACAAAAGAAAAAGAAATGTACAAAAATAGTAGAGGATAGTGCATAATATTACCCCCTCCTGACTAATACAGAGGGGGCGTGGTTCATCTCTGGGGGAACAGTCATAGAAGAGGGATGCCCCAGAATCAGATTTTTAAGGGTGAATATGAGTTTTTCAGGTTCAAGAATGGAAAAATCTGTTCTACGCTGACCAATAGGAATTGTGTGTCCCTGTGTATGAGTGTGTGTATGTCTGCATGTGAGGGTATGTATATGTGCATGTGTGGGTGTGTACTTGGGTGAGATGTGTGTTTCCATGCATGTATATGAGTGCACATGAGTGTGTGTACATGTGAGTACATATTTGTGTATGTCATAATGGGAGGAGATGGTTGCAGTGATGAGATGGTGATTGCACTAGAAGGTGAGCAGCCTGTGGGGTTGGAAAGTGGGTCTCTCGATGTTGGATCCCACTTGTAGAAATGGTCTGATGAGGATCACAAAAGTGATGACCCTCAACAGGAGGGCAGGAAGCATAGGCATTAATTCTAATTCTCCTACATGAAATCAGTGACCTTGGAAAAGCCCTCATCCTCTCTGGGCTTTGTATTCCAATCTATTCAGTGAGGGTGGACAGTTAGACAATGGCAAACTGATGCCTGAAACCCAGGACCAATGCCATTCTTCCCTTGGTGGTCACAGTAGAGGTAGATATCCATGAAGGCTTGCATGGCTTGCAGATGCTTGCTGGAGGAATTTTAAAGAGAAAAATTGAAGAGTAAAATAAACCTAAAACAGTTTTTACAAAGCTACAGTAATGAAGACAATATAGTATTGGCACAAAAACAGTAATATAGATCAATATAACAGGATAGAAAGCCCAGAGATAAACCCATGCACCTATGGTCAACTAATCTATGACAAAGGAGGCAAAGATATACAATGGAGAAAAGAAAGTCTCTTCAATAAGTGGTGCTGGGAAAACTGAACAGCTACATGTAAAAGAATGAAATTAGAACACTTCCTAACACCATACACAAAAATACATTTAAAATGTATTAAAGACCTAAATGTAAGACTGGACACAATAAAACTCTCTGAGGAAAACATAGGAAGAACACTCTTTGACATAAATCACAGCAAGATCTTTTTTGAACCACCTCTAAGAGTAATGGAAATAAAAACAAAAATAAACAAATGGGACCTAATGAAACAAAAGCTTTTGTACAGCAAAAGAAACTATAAACAAGATGAAAATACAACCCTCAGAATGGGAAAAATATTTGCAAACAAATCAACAGACAAAGGATTAATCTCTAAAATACATAAACAGCGCATGCAGCTCAATATTAAAAAAGCAAACAACCCAATCAAGAAATGGGGAGAAGTTCTAAATAGGTATTTCTCCATAGAAGATATACAGATGACCAAGAGGCACATGAAAAGCTGCTCAACATCACTAACTATTAGATAAATGCAAATCAAAACTACAATGAGATATCACCTCACACTGGTTAGAATGGGCATCATCAGAAAATCTACAAGCAACAAATGCTGGAGAGGGTGTGGAGAAAAGGGAACCCTCTTGCACTGTTGGTGGGAATGTAAATTAATACAGCCACTATGGAGAACAGTATGGAGGTTCCTTAAAAAACTAAAAATAGAATTACCATATGACACAGAAATCCCACTACTGGGCATATACCCAGCAAAAACCATAATTCAAAGAGACATATGCACCCCAATGTTCTTTGCAACACTATTTACAATAGCCAGGTCATGGAAGCAACCTAAATGCCCATCCAGAGATGAATGGATAAAGAAGAAGTAGTACATGTATACAATGGATTATTACTCAGCCATAAAGAGGAATGAAACTGGGCCATTTGTAGAAACATGGATGGACATAGAGACTGTCATACAGAATGAAGTAAGTCAGAAAGAAAAAAACAAGTATTGTATATTAATGCATATATGTGGAATCTAGAAAAATGGTACAGATTTACTGGTTTGCAAGGCAGAAATAGAGACAGATGTAGAGAACAAATGTATGGACACCAAGGTGGGTGGAAGTGTGGGAGTGGGGTTGTGGGATGAATTGGGAGATTGAGATTGACATGTATACACTAATTTGTATAAAATAGATAACTAATAAGAACTTGCTGTATAAAAAAAATAAATAAATTAAATTAAAAAAATAAGCCTAAAACAGTTTTTATAAAAATAGCCTTGATTAAAAATTCTCCCAAGAGACTGGATTATACTGTCTCCTTCTCTTACTAATAGTATAACTGTTTTATCTCATGTGGATAGAGGAAAGAAATAGTTAAAGAATAACTAGGATTTTGAGAATTGTAGAAGCCAAATGCTTATACAAATGCTTCAGGGAATTGTATGTGTTTAGTTAGGAAAAGAGAAGTCTTGGGGAAACCTGAGAGTCATCTTCAAATTTTTTAATGGATTTCAAATGGAGGAAAGGATGTCAGTGTTATTCAAGAATACAAAACACAGAACAGATACTGGTACTTTGTTGAGCAGTCCCTCTTGCCTCACTTCATTGGCCCCATTTTCTGCTGTGACCCAAGGACTGGTACAAGACCTAAATAGAGCAGGATGTCACCAAAGATGTATCAAGTCAGCAAAGTAGATCGTACAGAGAAACTGAGATTTCATGGAATCTACAGGAGAACAAAGGCTTTGGAGTCAAACCAACTTGACTTTGAATGCATTTCTCTCACTTAATGGTTGTGGCCTTGAGAACTACATTGAAACTCTGAAGTTCCTTACCCTCAAAAGGGAAATAATGCTTATCATTCAAGACTACAAAGATTAAATACAAAGTTATATGTAAGCTTTTGCTGAGTTTGACACAAACAGGTACACATGAATGGATAATTATCATGGCCATCACCTTATTTGAGTTTTCCCCATATCCTTCCATGTAAATATGATCATGTCCCTGTACTAATGAGAAAATGAAGGGTCCTTGAGTTTGTGTAAATTGCCTAAAACTATACAAGTCATAAATGATGGTGTGGAGACACACACTCTCACTTGTCTGATAATAGAACCCTGCCCTTTCCAGGACCCTGTGCTCACTTTCAGAGAGGGAAACACTTCTTATCATCCAGTAAGTTCAAGACACTGTGTCTTACTCTCCTGGTCAGACATGACACATGTTTGCCCTTGTCACTCAGCCCAGCATGATGGAGAGGCCACTTCAGGATGCATCAGACCTGGAATCAACACCACGACCTCCTGATTCAATGTGCATCTCAATTTGTGGTGCCTCAAAACTTGGATTTGGTGATCACTCCTTTTTCTATTTTGTCCAGTTGAATGCAAGTCCAGAACATCAAGTCTTCCAGATCTTGATTCCAAGGGCATCTCAAAATCCCTTACCACCTAGTTGGAAACCACCTGCCCATCTCCACCCCCTCCGGCACAAACTGTGTCTTCTCAGAAGCTCCCTTTTAACATGTAAATACTCCCAAAAGGGGAAAGTCACTTGCCAAGGGTGACATCTTTCCTCCAAAGCAGGATTTATGAAGCTGTACAAGGAGAGACCTTTTATGTAAGAAAAATAATGAAAACAATGTTTAAATAATACATCTTCTTTGTAAATTTATTTGCAGATTTCCAAATTTGACTGAGTATTTTTCAAGGCACACAATGTTTTGGCTACTACAAGCTCTGCTGTTTTTGCCTTTTCCTCTCCCTTCTCTGTTTTCCTTGCACTTGCACACTCTCTCTTTCTCTCTCTCTCTCAGCCTGAAAATTTCTGGTTAGCCTTGGTTTAGTGTACATGTCTTGGTTTGTCACCGATAACCACACTCCCTGTTCTGAGATGCTGGAACACTTCCTTTAAAACAGAGAGTGCACAGACTAACAATTATATTTCAAGCTGCATTTAATATTGAAGTATGAGACAACAAATTGATCTTGGATTTCTTCAGTCAAGCATAACCTCACCTCTGACTCTGGCAGAAGCTGCCTCCGTGCCAAAGCAGTAGTTGCACTGTTGCAAAACAAATAAAAGGAAAAAACAAATCCTCATCCTCCCTAAAACAAAGCAGAAGAGAAAAACTACCAACATTTTTTTTTCCCCTACATTAACAATACCTGCTTCTTGAAAGGCAGACTGGAAAACAGTAGCTGAAAGATTCCCAGCAAACCACCTCCTCTTTAAAAAGAGGGGAATTCCTAGGTGTGTTAACCTGGCTCTTTTCATTATAGGATAGAGAATTTGATATAGTCAAATATCTGCCACTAAAATATCTAGCAAGATGTCTATTTAACATCTAAGAATGTTCTGTGGTTGGTTATTTATTGAATCCATATATACTAATAGCTCTTGAACAAAGAAGGGAAAAGTGCCTGGTTCTGAGAAAATCAAACATTTCACATTATTTCTTTAATTCTCAGATGGTTTCTTTGAGTTGAGCAAGTTACATTCTTGCTTTATTAGAGACAGGGAGAAATAAACATCCAAGATAAAGTGGCAGGTCCCAGACTTATGCAGTTTGTCACTGCCGGAATAGAGAACCAAACCCAAAGGTAAGACTATATTTTAAAAAAGGAGAAGAAGAACAAGGAGAAGAATGAAGGAAGGGAAAAAACAAGAGATCAAACATAGCATTTTCTCTCAAGCTATCAATGAAACTTTAAACATAATTTAAATATATGAAAATCAGGGGAAATGTCTAAGTGGCAACTGATTTAAGATGTTGAAGTTATATTTCAAATGTCTTTGCTGTAAAATAAATATGGCTGTATTGGCAAAGTTTCCATTGTGAGGTGTTTTCTGAACCTGAAATACTATCTCAAATACAGAATTAACAATGGAAATGTCCATCTTTTTATTTTCATTTTTAATATTAAAAGAAGTTAATTTAGAAAGTGGACTGAATAAAAATCCTTTGTCTCTCCCTAAAGGCCAACATTTCTGATCCAATTTCATTCCCAGTCAGAGAAAGCAAGATCAGACCTTTCGTTAAAGTTCAAGAATTTATGTGAATATCTCAGCCCTTGTAGCCTCAGTTCCCAAAACTGCCTGCTATTCCAGGATTTGCTGCTGTGTGGCGTTAGTCCCCTTCGAATGAACATGCTCTCGCTTCCTCCAGCTCCTACTCTTCTGCCTTGTTGCTTGAAAATGGTTCTCTTTGCTGTCACTGTAACAAACGGTTCTAATTGCTGGGTTGACTGTTATGGTGGAAATTGCAGCCGTCTGCAGTTGAAGGCTTTTGCTCTCCTTTGGAAATGACACAGAGAGCCAAACTGCTCTTTTCCTGAAGGAATAAAGAAGATAATCTTGAAAAAAAATAGTAAAAACTAATCAATCATTTTTAAAGCAGCAGAAAACAAACACAATTTCTGAATGGTTATAGTCTAATCTAATTGTAATGCATTTTCCCTCATGAAGGGATGAAAGTTCTTGGATATGTTTTCGTATATTCCTGATGGTGATGATGGTTGTGGTAGTGTTTGTTTTTGTCTGGGAAGTAATACATGGTAGGCAGTGATTTGGAATTGCAGACTTTCCAATTTATTTTCATGGCAATCTGTGAGATGTGTCCCTGGAGGTAGGCAAACAATTGCAGTTTTAGTGCTGAATTGGGCTCCCTCTTTCCTTTCTTACATTAGAAAGCATGCAATCTCATTTTCAGTTGGATTACAAAATTCAAAATTCTAATGAAGTGCCAGAGGAATATGTGATGGTCTGAGATGGTCCATGTGTTATTGAAGAAACACTCCATGATGGGACAGTCAAAAATAAGAGGAGATATTGTCAGATTTTACCACCATGACAGAATTGAGGTTACCAAAAGCAATCCCTAATTTGGGAATTTAATCAGATAGCAAGCACCAAGGACAAAAGATGCTGTTACATTAGCTTGGATAAAATTATAGGGCTTATCAATGCTTATGCTTCAGGACATAAGTTGATCACCAGCTGAGGTCAGGAGAAAATTTCCCCAATGGCAGACTTGCACAGTTATATCCATTATAAGTGACTTAACAACTAGTCCTAAAATATCTGATATGGTTCACTACCAAACAAACATACAACATGTACTCACACTTATGCACAAGCATGTGCACATAAAAAACTAGATAGGCATGGAAGTGAGTGCTGGTCTGAATGCCCAAGTGTTAGAAAAGATCATAATTGGTCAAAGGAAACCCACTTTCATATAGTCTGCTTTGCCCATAGATCCTTTATTTCTTAACTCTGTCAAATGTACTGGTGGGTATTTTTCCAGTATCTTCTCTCATCAGATGTTCACATTTGCTTATGTGAACGCAACCTTCAGAAATAAGTGATAGTCTAAGGGTCTGGTATGAGTTTTTTATTCTTGTATAACCAATCACTACACACTTGGCAGCTGAAAAGAACACAAATTTATTATTTCACTGTTTCTGTGGATCACTCACTGGATCCTCTGCTCAGGGTCTCACCAGGTAGAAATCAAGGTGTCAGCTGGGACTGTGGTTCTTACCTGAGCCCTGTGGTCCTCTTCTAAGCTCGCTGAATATTACAAAATTCATTTCCTTGCAGTGGTATGATTGAGGTCTCTGTTTTCTTGCTGGCTGTTTGCTGGTTGAGGAGTCTGCTCAGCTCCTAGAGGTCACCCATGGTTCCTTGCTACATGGTATGCATAGGCAATTCACAACAGGCCAGTAGAAGTAATCACTTTGACTTCTCCTCCTTCTGTAAGTGGCCATCAGAGAGCTATTTTGTCATATTCCCAGGTTCTTCCCTCCCTCAAGAGGAAAAAATTACACAAAGTGTGTACAGCAGTGAGTGGAAATTCAGGGATTATTTTAGAATTCTAAGACAGGGCTCTAATGAAAAGAGGAAAGATCAATATTAATAGTGTAGGGCTACTTAATTTGGCTGACTCTATAAGGATTTTTAAAAATTATTAGATGGGACTAGTCATTAATCTATTCTGCTATATCTATTAGCAATCGTCCACTAGGGAAGGACAGATCCTTGACAAATTTGCAATTATAATTATATAAATAAAATTTTAGAATGGAAATTAGAGCTCATCTTGTTCAATCGTTTTGTGTGGCAGTTAAAGAAAGTGATGCTCAACAAAATTAACTAGTGTGACTAAATTGGCTCTGTCATTTAAAAGCAGGATGAGAATATAGTTCTCCATACTCCTAAATAAATTACACATTTGCCTTTAACTCACCACCAGGGTCTTTGCCCACTTTACAGTACTTATGCTTCTATAGATTCCAAAGTGCCCCCAGATCGTTGTGCATTTTTACCCAACAAAACTGCTTCTTTTGAATGATAATATACTTACACTGAGGTGCCAGTGACTGATGGCATTTTTCTAATTACAATGGTAGTAGTGTTTTCACAGAAATAAATACAAAAGTTAAAAAGAGAAATGGTACTCTTAAGATAGAATCTCGTGTTAGAGAGAACCAGAGGGAGAGGTGGGAGAGTGTGTGTGTCTGTGCATTCTTGTGTGCATAATGACTTGTCCTGTTGTTTCCAACAGCAAAGTAGATTATTGCCTGTTTGGGGTCAATTATCTAATGAGTATGAATGAAAATGGAAAAGTAAAAAAATTTTTCTTGCTCATTTAATCATACAGTGGGGTTTTCCATTTCCTCAAGCTCTTATAATTGTTTAATGGATAACTTCCAATTTGGGGGGACAGTTCATTAATGCTCTATTGTTATGAACAACTACAAAGGCAGTGACCCTTAATGCAAGAAGGAACTACTTTGCTCTAGTAAGAGAATCTTGGAGTCTACAAATAAAATGCTGAAATCTATCCTACTTTTACTAAAGGTAATAAAATCCAGAGCGACCCTCCCAGTTTCAACATCAATACAGACTCTCACACAATGCTCTCACTTTAGTTGCCTGTAATGAATGAGATTCTTGATTAAACAAGCACCTGCCAGTGATTGAGACTGGAAGCAGACAATGTTAGAGGCTACCTTTGTAGAAGGCAGTACTGAAGATGAACTTTCTCAAGATGTATTTTCATTAAACAGGTGGACATTGGATGTTTGTGTCTCTTATTTCAATTAAGATCACAATCCACATTTTAATCATTGTGGTTTAATTGGATGAGAATAAGAAGAAACATGGTACTTAAAAATCTTATTAAGAAACATACTTCTCTGATTTGGGTGGTACTGTTAAGATGCCTGCAAATTTCATCCAGTTATTTCTTTAAATATATATTTTCTTCTGCCTAAAATATATCATAGCCTTAAGATAAGAGTGCATCAAACTTTGTTATGTGTTCAGCATGAATTTGTCATCATATTAGACAGGGAAAGGCTGTCATCTTCATTTGAGCTATGAAGAAATATTCTCATATTTCCTAAGGAATGCCAATATTTTAAACACAGTGTTACCTTAAACTGAGGATGAACCATTTTCTCATCCAGCATTCACACTACCCTATATTTTCAAGCCACCATTTTGATTTCACTGTAGTGAGAAATATTTCTTCTGAAAAATACTTCAGAAATGCCATCCTCCAAATCCTATTGTTTGGTTAGCCAAATCTCACCTGATCTTTCAATATGAAGTTCAGATTTCACCTTTTATATATAATTTTTCTTGACTATCAAGTTCATGGTGATTCTTCCACTTTCTGAACTCCCAGAGCATATTTCTAGGAGTATTTGTTTTAACATTTTAAAAATGTTGTTTGTTTTATATTTGTTTTCTTCATGTAAATCTTATTCTCAATAGGTTGCCAAATTCACTGAAAATAGGAACATTGCCTCACAAGTTCTTAGTACCTTCTACAGTGCCTAGAATAGAGCTGAATGGAATTAAGACTTGTAGAATTGGAAAATAAAATAAAAATAATATAAATAAATTATATGTATTATAGCCATTGACCTGGTCATAATTGAGATTGTCAGTTTTGTTATTTTTGTTGTTGTTGTTTTGTTGGATTTATTAACTTGTCTGTTTGGGTTTTTTTTGCTTTGCTTGACATACATGGCTGGATTTGCTTAGCATTGACAACTCGAAGTAAGTTTGATAATAGTTCATTAATTACAATACCATTTTTGACAGAGCCGATCACTATAATGTTTAAAAACAAAAATAAAGATGTGGTGAGATCTAGGTAGAATATATGCCTACCAACTTAATTTGGCTCTGAAATCAAACTCTTAACTCTTCTCTAAGACTTAGTTACTCAGGGTTTGTGTAATTACTCCTAAAAATTTCCTATAAATCGGCTTGTGGTCAACATAATCATATATCTTAAAATCAACTAAGGAATTCACTGTATAAGGGGATGCTATTGTCAGCTCTCTCTGATCTGGATAATCATTTCCTAATATTTTATTATCCTAATAGTTGTCATTTTACTATGTAATCTCACATGCCAGCTTAATTAAGGTGAGGCACACCTGTAAAAATCTGCTGCCAACTAGATGTGGTTTCATTTGTGCTGTTTTCCAGCGTGCTAGCAACCAATAGCTTGGCCAGATCTCTAGTCACTTACACCTTAAGTTTTAATGGTTACCATGGCAATGAAAAAAGGCATTACAAAATGCACAAGCTGTTAACATGTTGCAGAAGCCAAAAGAAAGAGCTAAGAATAAACTTCTTCAAATTCCTGATCATGCCACATTTAAGGAAACTGCTGTTAAACCAACGTCATGTCCCAGTCAAACAGCTCATTAATCTGATGCCAAGGCTGCTTATCTCTTCCTCCAAGCTCTGCATCAGCTGGGGCTGGACCATCTCCCTGTGAGAACATCCATGAGTGTCAGGGGTGTGTACAGAACTGGCAGAGACAGAGACAGAAGGAGAATAAACAGGCTTCAAATTAAGTCTCACCTCCTTCATCAAAAAGTAAGAAAACCTTCATGTTTTCTAACAGAGATGACAGACAAGCAAATTTAAATGAATCTAATTTAGATAAATCTAAGTTTTATTGGGTGAGTAAATCATTATAACCATAGATGGATAAGATGAGTGCTTCATTTGCTTTGAGTTTTTCAGCCAGAACCCAGATATTTGGACTGCAAGGAAACAAAGCATATGCAACCATATAGTCCCCTGCCTGGAAGGAGGTAGAGCTCACTGAGTGGAGAGTGTCTTCTCAGTGATGGAGCTACCAGAATAAAGCAAGAAGGAAAAGAGGGTCCTCGGTTTGGGAATATGAAACCCTCATGAATATGAGGGGTAAGATGCCAGTGTTTGTATTTTAAAGGGCATTGGTTCTAGAACAAACAGACAACTGGACAGAGATGTGGAACTCCTTTTTATTGATGTATAAACATAGACCCAAGGCAATGAGGGAGTTAATGAGAGATGAAGCATCAAACATGATCAAAAATGCAAGGCTGAGTCATATGATTTAAATGTGTGCTTTTTCCAGATTTGTGGTTTCCAAAGAGGGAGGTTACCATTCTGAATTAACCCACACAATGTTGTGGATAACATCCCGAGGAGTCCCTTCCTTAAATCCATTCCTCTTAAGGCAGCATTCTGGTTGCCACACACAGATCTGCTCACACTCTGGAGTGTCTCTGTGTTGTGTTGTTTGCTCTCCCTGATCAATTCCCAGCTGCCTACAAGTCTAGTCTCTTTTTCCATCCCAGTCTCCCTGTGGGGCTCAGTTCTCCCTTTAGTAAGGCCTGACTCTACACCATGATCCAAATCCCATCTCCCCTTTGCCTTCCAGTTCCCAACACATACGCAATAGTGTCAATTTTTGGCTTTGTGCTTGATTACATACTATTCTCCCTTGTCACCACTATTGAAAGATTTGAAGGTCCAACTAAATTCATGATTTTTCTATCAGACCTTCCTCAACAACCCTGATGTCTCATGTGTTTTAGGCTATTACTATAGCCACAGAGCAAGGTCAGAGCCCTAGAATACCTTCTCTTCTCTTTCTTGTTTTTGGTTTTACTACCTTAGATTTTAGAGTCATTTAGAACTTGGGTTTCATCCTATTTTTTGCAATGCTCACCATACCTAAAACACTGTGGTGCTTCTACTGAGTACCCAATAAAAGGTTCAATGAACTGACTGATATTTTAATCCCCCAAGCTATGTTCCCCAGCATCACAGCATGACTTGAAATTGTATTTTAAGACATGCTGTAAACTCAAAGACTCAAGTTATAGAGATATATAGTAAATCAGGGTGAAATTCAAACCATGATAAGATTGTATAATTTTTGCCAACTAGAGATGTAGAGCTAGAAAGAATGTGGTATGTCAACCACCCTAAACCCACCTCTCTTTTAAAGTGAAGGTCATAATGCAGAGTGAGGTTCCCTAAGTTCACATGTGGAGTTTAGAAAAGAAAACAGGCTCTTTGTGTCTCCCTCATGGATCCTACTCCAATGTCCTACTGCTTGCCTCCATGGCATACTGTTATCTATAGGTTGCCCTATACATGTTCTATTACATTCAATATATATACAATATTTTTCCATTTACCCCTTAAGATATATATCCTTACCTGCTTTAAACTTTCCTGGTAAGGAAGCAGCGGATACTTTTGCCTGAAGTATCTCTCTAACTGATAATGTAACCAAAGGAATCTTATTCTCATATGATACTCATTTATTGATTACTCAAAATTTGTTTTAAACCAGATACTCTGTTAAGTATGTAGGATACTAAGCAAAAGTGTCAGCCATCTCTGCCCTCAAGAAGATTTGTGGTCCAGTAGGAAGTGGGCCAAGGAGAAATGTGAATCATATGCCTAGACTTCTGTGAAGATCATGGAAAGGATATTTAAGTAGAAGTAATGTCTCCTGGGGCAAGTAATTACTAGAAGCAGAGACTGGAGGTTTAGCATTCCTCAGAGAGGACTCAGCACATGCAAATGGCCAGAGGTTAAAAGGAGTGGTTTGAGAACTTGCAAGTGAATTTAGTTAGTTCATGTACTAGCCTGGGAGACAAGATTGAGTAGAGAGGCAGGGAACAGGCCTTGGGAAGCTTTATGGTCAATATCATGTCATTTTAACCTTAAAATTATACAGTATGGGAACAGAGCAGTGATGTAATTATATTCATATTAAGAAAGATTTTAATGTCAGTGCAGATGAAGGTAATATCAAAAGAAAATCCAGAGAGCTTTAACTGATATGAATATTTTATTTAGTGAGATACTAACTGTTCACAAATAGGGAGACTTCAAACTGAATGTAGTTTTAAGTTCAGCCTTCAGCAATTACAGCTCAGTTTACAAAGCATGAATGAGGGTGTACATTTTTTTTTTTACTGTTATTGGTTACTAGAAACGTATTTATTTTCACTGCATAAGCTTACTTATTAGTAGCTTATTGGACAGGAAGCTATAAGGTCATGCGGACATGAAGAGAACTGAAGGTTTCTTTAAAATCAGAGTCAGCATTTGGGAGAAATCATGATAGTTTTAGGTTTGGGTTACATGACTATGATTATTTGGTCTAAGGAAATATTCAAACTGTGATCTCCATTTTGATTACTCTTTTATGGGCTCCACAGAAGAAAAGGAGAAGAATTTGCAATCTCTTACAGCAATCCAAATAAGAAAATATGAATTTCTAAATCAATGAAATGGAGATAAGGGGATAAAATGGTAAAAGTTTATCAAAAAACAAAAATTTTATAAAACAGAAGGTACTGAGGGACTAGTTTGTGTTACAGTGAATAGTGGTGGAGAGAAACACAGAAAGAGGAGCAAGTTTGAGGATAGATGTCATTAGTTGATTTTGAACTTAGGTTTTGATGTGCCCATTAGAGGATTCCAGGAAGAGGTTGGATGTCAGAACCTGGAACTCAGGAAAAACATACGGCTGGAAAGATAGACATCTGTGACTTCCTTATGCAGATGATGACACACTGAATCACCATGACACTGGCTCTGCCCCAAGACTAATCAGAGATAAATTTCTGGAGAAAGCAGCGTGTGTTTTTGTGGAATCCTACCATATACAGTGCTTCCTTCTGACCCTAGCCTCTTACTCCTGTTCCCACTCCCCACCTCATCTCCCATCCATTTACTCTTCCTAATACTTCTTTTTCTGAACTAAGATTATTAGAAAGCTCATATGTAATTCAGTTCCCTATCTATCTCCCCTTTAGGACCCTGGAAGATTGAAAAGTATTCCAGAAAATAAGAAAATAAAGCTCTAATGATATAACTTCATGAAAGAATTTAGTTCCCTTGCAGCTTAATGTGGATAATAATAGCCGCTATTTATAGGAAGCCAAGGATGGAATCTGGACGGGGGATAGGCTCATCATAATACACTGCAAAGACAGATCAAATCACTGATGCATAAGAGGAATAGCTAGTGAGTGTGAACAGTACTCACTATATACTAGAAACTGTTCTAGTCATTTCATAATCACAAAAGCCCTTAGATAGTCTACTTTTCCAACTTACAGATGAGGATACTGAGTCACACCAAACTGAGTTGGACACAATTTGCAAGTGTAGGAGCTACAACTCAATCCTGGAGAGTCTAACTCCACATGCTGTCTTTAATCGTTTCTAAAAATGAATGAATTAATATAATTTACTAAAGTAAGTAGTGTTATATAGCAAAGATAGAGGAGCTAACTCAGTGTTTCCTGACTTGCAAATCATTTAATAATTGTACTTTTGGTTCATGAATTCATTAAAGACATTTTGATATTGGAGGGTCAGGAGAAGAAATTTCAATATTCACTATATTCAAATAACTTGCAAATATATTATGATAAATAAAGTGAGGCAGTAAGGACTGAGTGAAACAGTACTTCATGGTCGATGACAGAGGACAACATAGAGGAAAGCATTAGCTTGGAATTCGACCAGCTAAATGTTGATTTCTTTCTTTCTTTATTTTTTTAACCAAGTACTAGTGGAATAATGTGGAGCAAATTAGCTGAAGTCTCAGAGAGTCTTGATTTATTCATCTGCAAAATGGGAAAAATATTGCCTAATTCACAGGTGAAAGAAGAGTATGTGACATGATTTATCTAAAAACTCTCGCTCATACATCATAGCTTAGGAATTATAAAATTTCCTATAAATACCTGCTATTACTATGATCCACATTAACCTAATCAAAAAACTAAGAGAAACAAAATGTAATTTTTCAGATTATAATCATATACTCATACACATTTTATTTTACCATCAAAAAATCCCTGGTCAAAATGTAGGGTAGGCATATTATTTGATAAATGAGGCAATTGAGGTTCAGGGAGATTAAATTAATATCTCAAAGTCCCAAAACTAGTAGTTTGAGAAGAATTACTACTTTATGTCTCTGCAATATGAGTCAAAGCCATTATTCTTCTTATCTTTTGTTAAACTGTAACTTTGCCCACAAACCCAAGTCATTTGACAGTCACCCTTGGTGTTACTGGCCAGTTAGGACAGTCTATAACAGTTAAATTTCTGGAACATCTGTGCCAAGACACACAACTCTTTGCCCTTCTGCTTCCTAAGTGAGTGCCACATTTAGAAGTCTACCTCCATGAAATTGCATGATTTAGGTCTTACTTAGAAGGTAAGCTGAAGGTCAGGCCTTCAGGCAAGCGGCAGAAAGCTGGCCACTGTCTTAGCAGTTTGCCTACAGCAGATGGATTTGCCTTGAGGTCTCCTCTAATCAAGTACTAACTCATCCCAACCATGATTAGCTGTGAAACTTAATAAGATCAGAGCCCAAAGAGGTATGGGCCAGTATCCAAGTTGGCAACTGGCCCTGATTCCTCTGCCCTCTGGGAGCAACCACCTGAGATGTCTTGGCAGCCCACCCATAGTCCATCCATGCCACACCCCCAGTGTCCACACCTCAGCTTCCAGAAGATTCAAATTAAAAGCCCAAACCACCCTGCTCCATTTCCTCAGGCAGAGTCAGTGAACATTCTCAAGCTGCTTTCAGCCTCCCAAATAAGTGAAATGTTTGACACAAAAGCATATGTTTTTTGGCAACTTTGTTTAATCCACATTTTAAAGGGAAAATTGCAACTCCACAAGGTGCAAAAAAGATTAGTGGAACGTTTCAGTATCTGGTGGAAAGCAGACAGTGTTCCCTCCTCCTTCTGTTCTCTCTCCTCTTCCTTCATGTGCAGATATTTGCTTTATAAAAGCTGCCATCGAAATGAATCTTTTAATTAAGAATCTGAGCCACCTAATTGCAGAACAGAAAGAAATATCAAATTACACAGGATGCAGGAGCCACCTGTAAGACAGGTATGGCACATGTCTGTTCTCAAGAAGGGTCACCTCCCTCTGAAGTCCTGTGAGGAATCCTGAATCAAGGGTTTGGGGATTAGAAAAATGTGATTTCTAAAATTAAATTTCTGACTACAAGATAAAGAAATGACTCCCCCAGGAAGAAAGTTACTTTGCCAATATTTGCTTATCGAATGCAGAGTCATGTAGACAGTTGCCTTCAGGAAAGATTTTTCTAGAAGCTCTGACTGCACTAGTCATAAATACTTACAAACTTGGTCTCCAATTCATCTGAAAACTCCACAGAGACATCCTTTGTAGAAGACAGGTTTGGAAGGTCCTAAGGCTACAGACAAGGCCCCCAGGATTGCTAGGAGTAAAGGGGAGGTGGAAGGGAAAATCACCCATTTCCTTAGTCTCCAAGCATTGGTCTCACTTGTACTATTTTACTGCCCCCAACAAATACCTTGCCTGACAGCAGGGGAAAAAGCTAGTGCTGGAGATCCATAGCCAAATTTTCCTAGTCAGTTGCTCCTGAATTGAGACCCAAATTCTAATGTCTCTACTAAATATAGCTAAAACCCTATTGGTTCCGAAAATATTTTATTCAGAATAAATTGTGAGACAGTTATTTGAATTTTTTTACAATTACACAATAATTGGGAAGCATCAGGATGATTCAAGAGGCAACATAAGAACATGGATCTAGAGCCATATTTTGTCGATTCAAATCTGAGTCTTCCTGCCCACTGTACACACTTATTATGTGACCTTAGACAAGTTATTAAACCTCTGTTTCAACTTTTTGAAAATTGGTATAATAATAAGAAAATTTTCCAGATTTCTGGTATTGTAAAGGTAAAATAATTAATACAGGTAAAGCAGTCAGAATATACAGGGTATAAATTAAATGCATAGTAAATTTTAGCTAATTCTGTTATTATATTATTATTCAAACTGGGTTTTATTTTGCATTTTTTATTGTTGCAAAATATATATCACATAAAATTCACCATTTTTAAGTGTATAATTCAGTGAAATTAAGTAAATTCAGTTTTGTGCACCCATCACCACTATACATTCCCAAAACTTTTTCATTATCCCAAACAGAAACGCTATACCCATTAAACAATAACTCCCAATTTTCCCACTCCACTAATGATACATAACCTCTGTTTTACTTTGTGTCTCTATGCATTTGCTTATTCTAAGTAGCCCATATAAGTGATACTATATAATATCTGTCCCTTTGTGTCTGGCTTACTTTATTTTGTATAATGTTTTCAAAATTCACTCACGTTGTAACATGTATCAGAATTTCATTTATTTATATGGCTGAATAATGTTTCATTGTGTGTATACAATGGACACCTAGGTTGTTTCTACCTTTTGGCTTTTGTGAAAAATTGTTATAAGGTATCAATTTGACTCTCTCTTTCAATTATTTTGGGTATGTACCTAGGAGTGGAATTGTTAGATCATATATTAATTCTATGCTTAACTTTTTGAGGAACCATCAAACCATTTTTCAAAGTAGCTACCTCATTTTTCATCCCTACCAGCAATACAGGAGTGTTCCAATTTTTACATATCCATATTAACAATTTTTAAAATAATATTTTCCACTTTTTAAGATAATAGCCATCCCAATGTGTATGAAGTGATATCTTATTGTGGTTTTGATTTGCATTTCCCTGATGACAGTAAAAGTTGAATATATTTTCAAATTCTTACTAGATTTTTGCATACCTTCTTTGGATAAATGCCTGTTTAAGTCTTTGTCCATTTTTGAATTAGTTTGTTTGTTGTTGTTGTTGTCATTGTTATTGAGCTGTACAAATTCTTTATATATTCAATGTTAATGCTTTATCATATATATGACTTGTAAATATTGTATTCCATCCAATGGGTTGTCTTTTCACTCTTGATAATGTCCTTTGATGCACACATTATTAATTTTATTGAAATCCAATGATCTATTTCCCCTTTTGTTGCCTGTGCCTTTGGTATCTTATCCAAGAAATCATTGCCAGACCCAATGTCATGAATTGTTTCCCCTGTTTTCTTTTAAGAGTTTTGCAGTTTTACATCTTACATTTAGGTCTTCAATCCATTTTGATTTAATTTTTGTATATGATGTAGGTGAGGGTCCAATTTCATTCTTTTGCTTATTTGAACATCCAGTTATTCCAACATCATAAATTGAAAAGGTAGTCCTTTCCCCATTGAAAAGTTTTGGCACACTTGCCAAAAATCAGTTGACCATACATCTGAGTTTCTTTCTGGACCCTTTATTCTACTCCACTAGTGCCTATGTCTGTCCTGATGACAGTTCCACACTGTTTTGATTACTATAACTTTGCAGTAACTTTGAATACAGGAAATGTGTTGTCTCCAAGTTTTTCTACTTTTTCAAGATGGTTTTGGCTATTTAGAATCAAGGCCTTGAGACTCCATATGAACTTCAGAATCAGTTTCTTCTTTTAACCTACAAAAAAAGGCTGTTAGAATTTTGATAGGGATTGCATTAAATCTGTAGATCATTTTGGGTAGAATTGCCATCTTAACATTATTAAATCTTCCAATTCATAAACACAGTATGTTTTTCCATTTATTTATGTTTTAATTTCTTTCAGTGATATTTTATAGTTTTCAGTATACAAGCGTAGCCTCTTTGGTTAAAACTTTTTCTAAGTGTTTTATTCATTTTGATGCTATATAAATGAAAAAAAAACTGCTTTTATGACATTTCAATTGATATTAGCAACAATACTTCTGTGAGTGTGGAGTCATTTTTGTCCTTATATTAAGACAGATGAGGATATACAATTAAAATTTGAGGGTTAATTTGTAAGATTCTGATTCTAATTTCAGGCTTGGTCCATACACGTGCACCAGATTTCTAACTAACATGAAATGGAGACAGGAATTCCTTTACTCCTAGCTTCATGAATCTGGTAAGCAGGTCAAATTTGGAGACTGCTTTGGGAGCTCTTTGGAAAGTCTCAAGGCTGCTGTCCCTTCTCAATCTTCCTGACATTTTTTATTTCATGCAACAGACACAGTTGATGCTGTAGATCTTTATCTCAATATTAGGATGAAAGCGAGGGCATGGAAAATTGATTTTGTAAAGACTTGTTAGAGAAGTGGATATGGCTTGGTGAAGGAAAATGAATTTGTCTTCATTCATAGTAACTATGTCTCAAATATGATAACCATGGAAAGAAAAGACTTATTTATGTCTTAAAAATTTATTTGCATCATTCTTTTGTTGTTGAGTGACCTGTAGAATGTTTGGAGGTTAACAGTATATTAAAAATGAAAAAGCTAACTAACTTATCTGCAAATGAATTAATTGCATTTTCTTTAGAAGTGAACCCACTGATTTGGGGGATGATTTTTGTGCCTATTTTTCCCCAGTATACCAGTACTGACAGTTTTAAGAATTGTTAATTTTGTATGTTGACGAATAAAAAGAAAATTTCAGATAAAATGATATTTAGTTATATAATTAATTGATTATCTAATCATGTGATAAAACATATTTTTGTAAGCAAATTTGTTATTAACCATTTCAAGTTCCTTTATTTAGTTTTTGAAATAACCTGCTTCAACATATTTGGAATGATGGATGCTTTATTATATTCACTTCCTAGTGATTCTGTAGCAAATTACCACCAATTTAGGAACTTAAAAACAGCATGGTTTTAATATCTTATGATTTTGGAGGTCAGAAGTCTGAAATGGGTCTCACTGGTCTAAAATCAAAGTGTCAGCAAGGCTGTGTTTCTTTCTGGTGGCTCTAGAGAAGAATGTTTCCGCGCATTTTTCAGCTTCTAAAGGCAGCTCACATCCCTTGGCTCATGGTTCTCTCTCTTCATCTCCAAAGCCAGTGACTGCAAGTCAGGTTCTCAAGCTGCCACCTCTCTGGCTCTCTTTCCTGCATTCCCCTTCCTCTTGTAAGGAACCTTGGGATTACAGTGGACCTACTCTGATAATCCAGGAAAATCTTCCTATCTCAAAATCAGCTGATTGGCAAACATAATTCTATGCAACTGTAATCCCCTTTGTCATGTAATCTAATAATAATAATTTCAGGTTCCAGGGATTAAGATATGGACACTTCTTTTTCTGCCTACCACAAACATTAAACATACATCAAAGTATATATTTACATTTTAAAGCTAGAAATAAATTTGCCCAAATTTCTTTATTTATGAAAAAACTAAGCCTGTGAGAATGAAAGTGACTTGCCCAATCCTGTCCTCCTCGATGTCTCCCACCCCCATTAAATATTTTCCCTGTGAGCTCTCACTCAGGTCACTGTTTATTTTCCAGCCTCTTCAACAACAGAATCTCATCTGCCATATACAAAGATCCAACAGCAGCTATGATTTTTTTCAATTTCTATCATTTATAAACACATAGGTATCATGTTGTCTAATGCCTGATAGTCTCACTGATAATTTTTTAAATGTCTGAAAAAAAAAAAAGAAAGTAATTCTAAAGTAAGTCAAAATCAGGAGTATTCTACAAAGGATGATCCTAAGATACATGACTATCAAAAATGGTTATCTGTTTATCAATTCTCAGCAGAAATGGGCAACCTCCTACTAATAAGAATATCCCAGTTCTATTGGTCTCCCACTTGAGCAGTTTTTAATAATAAAAGCAAACATGCCACAGAAAAAAAAGTGTATTTCTAGATTGATCCATTCTTTTTCTATGACTGCATAATAAGAAGGAAGTATGAACAGCAGGAGATGCTCAAAGCATTTTAATCCTGCCCATTCACAGTAACAAGAAAATATTCTTTCTTTTCCTCTGAAGTCTCCCTTTGATTAGGTGTCTTTTTATGTGTGTGTGGTACACAGGCCTCTCACTGCTGTGGCCTCTCCCATTGTGGAGCACAGGCTCCAGACGTGCAGGCTCAGCGGCCACGGCTCATGGGCCTAGGCACTCTGCAGCATGTGGGATCTTGCCGGACCGGGGCATGAACCTGTGTCCCCCTCATCGGCAGGCAGACTCTCAACCACTGCGCTACCAGTGAAGCCCGTGACTAGCTGTCTTTTGACTCTAGTATTCAGGAAGAAACATGTTGATTCTGACAAATGACATTAATTACAAAATCTACACATCATGCATAGAAATAGACACTTTGTTTTAACTCACTTTTCCCTCATTGCAGATAGTCTGAAGAACTCAAAATATATTGAATGTAAATTTTAAAGACTACAGAAGTTAAATGATAATTGCATTTTCTTCTCAAGGTATATGCAGTTGAAGGATGAAAAGTGTGTTTCTTTGTGCAGATGCATTTTTTTAGAATATGAGGAGGCCATTTAGGACTCTACAGTACAGTGAAATATCTAGAAAATATGAATCACTTTGAACCTTAAGGCCTCTGAACAACAAGAATCTCCTTTATCAGAATTATAAAATTGGCAAGGAGGTAGAAGCCATGGTTGATGATATCACAGCAGTGAACCAGTGTGAAGTTTCTACGTAGGCGTATGGAGACAGTAAATATAACTACTTGCTGAGTTTGTGAAAACCAAAATGATAGAACATTAAAGTTGGAAAGGAATTTAGAGTATATCAAATATAGTTCTCATACTTTATAATTTAAGAAATTGAAGCTCCCCCAATTTAAGCAACTTACATAATATTTTGAATTTAGTATATATTGGAGCATGGATGTGTGTTAGAATAAGATTTGAATACGTTTTATCATATGATCACCCCAAAGCTAGCATGTGCTCACACGTTTCATTCAAAACACATTGAATGATCTTCTGCTAACTCCCATCCTATGATAACTTTTGTGCTAAATTGAAGACCATGCCCCCATCCTGAATGAATTTAGAATCTAAATCAAGAAAACAAACATATTTACAGTAGACATAATCTAAGGGACTCAATAGTGAGAAGTATGAGATATTTTTCTTAGTTCAGAACTTATTATTACTCACCAAGAATATTTAATTATCTTCATAACTAAGACCTCTGATCCCATCTTTCCCTCTGTCTCCAGAATTATCTTTCTGAAATTTGTATCTGACCAAGTTTTACCCAATTAGTATTTGTGCATGTTCTCCCGAACCTACTAAGCCCAGTTCTTTAGTGTGCTTGCCAATCCTTTCAGACTCTGCTTGCTACAGCCCATGTCCTCCCATGCTTCCTGCACTCCTGCCTAACCATCTCACACCACCCATTGTTCTCTGCCCAGGCCACACCATTTCATTCTTCTGATTTGTCTATGTTAGTAACAGACCTGGATCTTCAGACTAACAAATTACTTGAGTTGGAGGAATCTCTTTCAAGTGTCTTGTTTTCAGCTTTTGAACCTGGGAAATGGTATTTATTTATATGATCTTTAAGAGTTCTTCACATACAAATATTCAAGGACCCTGTGAGGAAGATTGTGGCACTTACAAGAATTCAGCACATGGGACATTTTTATCCACTGGTGTGGTTAGTTGGGGAAGAACTCATATAAGAGATAAACATAAACAATGAAAGAATAAATCAGGAAATGGGTCACATGTTTATTTTTCAAAAGTGATTTTAATATAGTCTAGAAAAGGTTTTCATGCACTCCAGAAGATTAGAAGAGGTGACACTGTACTTTTACACTTTCCCTTGAACTGTCAGAGCCTTCCCATGGTTGTCCCATGTAACATTTCTATTGTGACACTTGCCAACATGTCTATAATGACCCAATATTTTATCCAGGGTGCCGCAAAGGCCACCAGGTAGAGAAGGTACCAGGAAGTATGATCAGAAAGTCCCTTACTGGCTTCACAACTCTGGTAGTCTCCTTTATTTCAGGGTTTCCAAAATCACAACTTTGCTCCTGGTCAATCTGTTACTTTAGACCAGCCTTCCAAGTGCTCCTCTTTCCTTTTTATTTCTTGCCAGGAAATATGGCAGTGTTCTCCGAAGACCAGAGGACCTTCAACTTTGAAAAACTGCTTGATTCTAAGGAAGCTGAAGAAAATTCCTCAGCCTAATTAATAGTTTCACCTGGGAAGCAGCCTTAGCATCTTTCCAATTTACACCTAACGTATATAGCTCACAGCCATAAAAATCTTAGGGATACCCACAATTCAGGCAGGTTTTTATAAAGAAGTACCCAGCTCTAGTTCTTTTTGGTGAATAAAACCCTACCTATAATTCCTCTGAGCCCTGCAGTATACAATTATCAGTTTATTTAACCTACCAGACAAAATCTACTTAGCTATACATAAGTACATTTTATCAATTATTGATTTATGAATGCTGAAGGTATGCTCCAGTCACCATTTATGTACTAGTGTTTTATCATCTCCAATGAGGAAACAACCTACTCTAAATGACACAGTCTACTATTTAAAATTCCACAACTTCCATCTGATTACCCCATTAAACATTATGTTCCCCAGGCTGTAGAGATTTTAAGGTAATTAAGTGTCTCCCAACAGTCTTAGGCTTTTGGCCATGGACTCTTAGTCTCATTTGTAGTGGTGAGTTCTGTGAGAAATGGCTGTCAAAACTCTGGACTGTGGTGAAAGCAGATGTCAGTCAACTTTTAACCAATGCAAAGTCATTGGGAAAGAAATTGCACTCATCATTAGAGGGCATTTCCAAACTATTGGCTCCACACATTCCTCACTGATGTAAAATTCTTCAGGTAACTGACTTCTCTTCTTCTTTTGTGATACATTCTCTTTCTTGGCAAGTTCATGAATTTCTATGGTTTCAATTTTCATTGAAAGTTAATGACACTTAAATATCTATACACATTCTACATAAGTCAAAAATTCACCAAGTTAAAGCCATACTCTTTATCTTCCCTTCTACTCCTCCTATTCCTTTAGCATCACAACTCACTTGATCTCAAAAATACAGAGGATCATAGTTCTGAAATTTCTCTAAGTTAAGCACAGGATCTCTCCCTTCTCTATCTTTTTGTTTCCTTGGACCCTAGTCAACTTGTGGTGTTTAAGAAACATAAATCTGGAGCCAAATGTCCTGGTACCACTTTGCACAATTTACATAAGTCCCTGGGCTCCCATCTTTCTTGTTTACGAAACACAGATAACAAAAGTATTTACTTTATAATGTTGTTTCAGCAATTTAAGGTAATAACACATTCAGTAGACTTTGAGCATAGCGTGTCACATAGGAATCACACAGTACAAATCATGTTTCCAGTCACTCACTGAAATGTTTCTTAAACTCTGTAACTTGAGTTTCTCCTGTGCAACCTATCAACTCATCCACAGAGTAAGGGTGATAGTTCTAAAACAAAGAGGTAATCAGCAGCCTCCTCCCTGTACACATGCCTGCTGTGCATTTCTCCATGTGGTGTATCTTCTCCGTATTTTATCCCAACTTTCTCACATTCTATCTTTGACACTCCACCACTCATAGAATGTGCCCTGCTCTTCCACCCCTGGCACTTCACTTATGCTAGAACTTACATTTGAAATGCTTCCACAGCCCTTTCTTTGACTCTCAAACCCAACCTGTCTTTCAAGACAAAGCACAGCAACACTTTTTCCAATCATGCCCTGACCCTCCCCTGAGTCAGAATTAATTTTTCTTGAATTTAAACTTACACAGCACTTTTAGTATACATTCTTATAGCACTTACCACAGTAGGAAATGCACTATGGTTATTTGTTTATACTGTTGCCTTCTTTCTCTACTGTGACTTCCAGATCAGAATTATAGAGATGTCATCCTATCTGTACAGGGTCACTCACTCTCTGTCTGGCAGATGATGTTTCCTGTTTATAGAATTATAAATATTTAATCTCCTCCTCCATATGTAGCACAATATAATTCTTAGAACTTACTGAAAAATAAGCTGAAATAATAGAATTCTCCTTAAGGAGGCAGGTGAAGGAATATCTGGTGAAAGGTAAGAAGGGGTAGCAGAAAAGGGCAGCAATACTACTGAAGATGAATTGCCTGTTTTCAACTTTTCCTAATTTCTATCTTTGAACTCAATTCTAAAATAAGATGCTTTGGGCTTCTCTGGTGGCGCAGTGATTGAGAATCCGCCTGCCGATGCAGGGGACACAGGTTTGTGCCCCGGTCCGGGAAGATCCCACATGCTGCAGAGCGGCTGGGCCCGTAAGCCATGGCCACTGAGACTGCGTGTCCTCCGCAAGGGGAGAGGCCACAACAGTAAGAGGCCCGCATATCACAAAAACAACAATAATAATAATAAATAAAATAAAATAAGATGCTTTGTTAAATTTATAAAGCACTTTTGAGATCATAAAATAGTCTTGTGAGATAGATATGCAGGTACTGTTTTCATTACCAGGTGAAGAAACCAAGTTTCTGAGAGGTCAAGTATCTTATATAAACTTATGAAGCTAGAAATTGATAGAGACTAGAATGGAACCAGGTTTGCCCCATAATTCAGGTACCAGAGAGATCGGTGCTCTGTGGGCCCAAATATATACAGAGGGAGGAAAGGGACACTTGGTAGAAAGGCTGTAATTCCTCTATTTCCCTTATAAGTTGGTTTTCATGGGCATCTGTAGGAAAACATTTGGGTTCTATTGAGTTGTGTGTTCTCAAAACATTAAAGCAATAAATCAAAAGGTGAGGGCTTCTCCAGTGGCTCAGTGGTTGCAAGTCTGCCTGCCAATGCAGGGGACACGGGTTTGTGCCCCGATCCGGGAGGATCCCACATGCCGCGGAGCGGCTAGGTCCGTGAGCCATGGCCGCTGAGCCTGTACTTCCGGAGCCTGTGCTCTACAATGGGAAAGGCCACAACAGTGAGAGGCCCACGTACCACACAAAAAAATAATAATAATAATAATAAAAGGTGAAAAGATCAGTCAGCAAGACTACATTTTTCGTTTGTTAAATTATTTTGACTGCATCAACAGCTTACATGGAATATAAGGGATCATTTCTTTCTAGCAATTTATACTTATCCTTCAAAACCCAGCTTAAGTTCTATCTCAGCTATGAAAATTCTTCTGACTGCTGAAGTCAGCCTTGACATTTCTCTCTTCTGAAATTTTAAGTGGTATATCACAGTGAATAAAATTAAAAATTGTGGACTTCCCTGGTGGTACAGTGGTTAAGAATCTGCCTGCCAATGTAGGAGACATGGGTTCGAGCCCTGGTCCAGAGAGATCCCACATGACACAGAGCAATTAAGCCTGTGTACCACAACTACAGAAGCCCATGTGCCTAGAGTCTGTGCTCTGCAACAAGAGAATGAGAAGCCCATGCACCGCAATGAAGAGTAGCCCCTGCTCTCTGCAACTAGAAAAAGCCTGCGTGCAGCAACAAAGACCGAGTGCAGCCAAAAATAAATAAATAAAATGAACAAATCTATTTTAAAAAAAATTTTAAATTGCATTGTTCTCATATTTTCTAACAATAAAATCAGGACATGTTACTTTTGATTAGTAATTTAAAGTAAAAGAAACATAATTGCATATATTATATTGTTTACTGAACAAAATCTGTAGGTGTTGTATATAAATAATTTAATTTATCTGGTCATTTTCCCAGGTTCCTGGGCAGGAATTCCTTGGAATTTAATAAGTGACAGTAGTATCTTTGCTATCTGTGATGTGACCCTGTGGCCACACCTTAGTTTATGTTCAAAAGGTAAATCACAATAGACCCCTACAGAGTTTCAAAATGGAGACAGGCCATGCTGGAAAAGCCAGCCATGTTATTAGAAGGTTGAGGCTTTAAGCTATGTGACATTAACCCAAACTTTCAACCTCTGAAGAGGGAAATATAGTTGAAGATTGAGTTCAATCACATGGCCAATAATTAAATCAATCATGCCCATGTGAGGAAAAATCAATAAAAACTCTGGACACTAAAGTTCAGGTGGGCTTCCTGATTTGTGAACACAGAGATACGCTGGGAGGGTGATGTGCCCTGATTCCATGGGGAGAGGACATGAGAGCCCCATATTCAAGTCCATCCTATACCTCCTTATATGGGTGTCTTCTTTTGACAGGTTCTTATTTTTATCCTTTATATTTGAATGTATCATAAGTAATAGTATTTTTCTGAGTTCTATGAGTTGTTCAAGTGAATTATCAATCCCAAGGTGGTAGTGGGAACTGCCAAATTTGTAACCCGTTGGTCAAAAGTGTGGGTGGCCTAGGAACCCCAGAACTTGTGACCAGATTTGTTGCGGGTCTGTGCCGTGCCCTTAACTTGTGAAGCCTGGACTAACTCCAGATAGTTAGTGTCAAAATTGCAATGTAGTGATGAACTATGGAAAAATCAGAAGCTTTTCTTAGACATACAATAACTGAAGACAGGATAGTTTAGCTAACTCACCCAAAACCAAACAGAAAATATGGGTAAATTAGTGCTAGATTTCAATTCTATTGCTCTATCACTACATTACGCTCTCAGTCAATAATGTATGTTAGCTTTATAGAAGTTAAGGGCAGGGATATACAATCTTTTCCTTTACTTGCTTCTGCCACAGTGACCAGTATGTGTTTAGACAAATATAATAAATAATAAATATAAGCAGTTTTATTGATTAAGCTCCTGAACTTCTTAGTTAAATGTTTTCACATACAGAATCCTTGCCATGACTGGGATTGCATGTAAGTTGAGAGGACACAGTAAGTTCAAGAGGGAACAAGAGGAAATGGGTATAAGTCATTGGCAAGTGTGGAAGTAGCCAATCCCCAATTGGTAGTCAAAATAGATTTTCTAGTGGGCTGAAAGACTTTTGAAAATACTCTGTGAGCTTGTCTTCCTGTATGACTCATCTTGCTTGTATTGAGATTTTGAGACTATATGTGGCATGTTCCCTGAGAATCATGTGCAAGATCAATAATGTGGTGCTGTCTACTCTGAAAAACCACCACTCATGCCAACCTGAGCATGTAAATCTTCATCTGGGCCATGCATTGTGGGATGCATCCTCATCAATTAGATGACCCTGAAATGAGATCACCTACCTGTTCTCCAAAGAGAAATGAACCATCTTCAGGTAGAATTGATATTGGTCCCAATTGCCATTTGGATTTGATTAGAACAGATCAGGTAAGTGAGAGGGGTCATCTCCATCCTATAAATAGGGACTTTCTCCTTGAGATGTCTGATCTCTACTGAATCTATTCCTATTATGCTCTGATAAGAATGTCATTTGAATTCATACAACTATTTTGCCCCTAGAGATGGAAAGAGCACCCTGAGAAATTAGCTTCTGAAGAAAGTTGTCTCAAGTAATTCCTTTTTTTTTTCTTTTTCTATAGACTTCCTCAGATGCATATTTTCCTCTATTAATCTCAAACTTGTACAAATTATCAATATAATGATGTACAGGCTGAACAATATAATAACTTATTTTACTTCAATCTTGTGTTTTCTTTTTCATGGCCTAGTTACCAAGGACCCATAATCTACAATCCTGGCATTTCTTTTTAATTCTATGAGCTAAAATTCATCATTTTAAAAATATTTTGAAGACAAGGAATCTGAAAAGTTTATTCTAATCTTTAAACAGCCCCCTCCAATTAAGCTCAGTTATACCCTATAACCATTGCTATAATTATTGATTGATTAATCTTTCAACTATTAATTAAAAGTCTTAAACTTCTTTCTGATGTTATTTAAGCTAAAGTATAATTATTATGCAATTTCCCTAGCATATGCAATGTGTCCTACTAGCCTTATGGTACAGTCATAGTCCACTAATTATGAAGCATTTACTAGCAGAATCTGAAAATTCTGAGGAGTGAAATCATCTTCTTCATACCCACTTCCTATACATACATACATGTGTGTGGGCACACACAAGCTCATGGGTAAAATGTTGAGAAGAGTAGGCAATGCAGACCTGTTAAATACAATATGAATCTTGGAACCATAGACAGATGTTGACTTTTTCACAAATCTAACGGCTGGAATCAGAACAGAGACAGGACAAAAAAATCGAATCACAAGATATTCATGTTTCTCATGTAGCACTCAACCTCCCAGGCTTACCCATGTGTAAACACAGGAGAGAGGCAGATTTCAGCTGTATGAAGCTGCCATTGTGGCCTTTGTAGAAAGCTGGGTTTGCTGTTCTGGTGGAAAAATTGATAGGGACTAGGGAAGAATAGTAACATATAACAGCAGAAATCATATTCCAAAGACTTTGAATCCTTCATCAATGTTAATCCTCTCAGATACACTAAGGGAATAATTATGTCCATTTTAAAGATGAGGAAATGTAATCAGAGATGCAAGTGATTTGAAACCATACATATCAATCTCCTAATATGTCATAATATTCTTCATGATCTTGAGAGATGTGCTGGGTAAAACCAAAAATACTTGTTTAACAGAAGAGGACATTTTTGGAACCATATAAATGGGAATCAAATATCAGGAGCTCCAATGAGAGCTTGTGACCCAGGCCAAGTGACATAAACACTTGGAATCTAGGGTTTCTAATCTGCATATTGGGAATAAAACATATCTTGCAGGATTTTTTTCAGGATTTATGACAATGTGTAGTACATCATGTGCTCTCAGTGGCTAATATGAAAGGTTCTTCATCAATAAAGGATAGCATTTGCTACTTAATGTGCCCTTTCTCTAAAGTTATTAGATCTTGTTTTTAGTCCTGGTTCTGCTGCTGACTACTGTCATCCCCTAAGGAAGATAACCCACACTCACATGCCCTACCCTCCATCTCTGTATTTTGGTTGTCATAGAATGTTAATACTTGCAGTAATCTTAGAAATCCTGCCAACCAGCCCTGCACCATGATGAGGACACCGAGGCCCAGAGAGAGTTAAGGCCTTGCCTGTGGATGGGCTGCTAATTACTGACAGAATCGGGTCTCTAGACTCCCAGTTCAGATAACTCTTTCCACCACTCCACATTGTCCCTCAAGCTAACTTTTGCCCTACATTTTGTACAGGGTTGTCATGAGGATCAAATATGATTAAATATGGGAAAGTGCTTTAAAAAGTGCAAAATTATTCACAAGAGCAAACCATTACTTATGGGCTTCTTACTTGGCTTCTTTGGGTAGAAATGAAGTCCTGTTTAAAGTGGCCTTAAAGATTTTTTTAACTATGAAATGCTATGAAGTCATGTTATTACATATTACAATATAACTGACAGGTCTTGAAGAGGATCCAGTGATGCACATTTCATCTACATCATGTGAAATTCTACCAGGAGTAGGATTCTTTTCTGACATGATGATTCCAGTGCAAATAGCTTACTTGGGAGATGATCCCAAGAAACTGTTAAGGGAATGAAGTAAGGCAGGAATGGAGAAGAAACCAGTGTGGTATTAAGCAAGTTTGAGAGATGGATTGGGAGTTTGGGGTTAGTAGATGCAAACTATTACATATAGAATGGATAAACAACACAGTCCTACTGTATAGCACAGGGAACTATATTCAATATCCTGGGATAAACCATAATGGAAAATAATATAAAAGAGGATATATATATATATATATCCATATATATAAATGAATCACTTTGCTGTACAGTAGAAATTATCACAACATTGTAAATCAACTATACTTCAATTTAAAAAGAAAAAAGCAAAAAAAGAAAATAGAAAAAAAAAACATGTTATTACTTTGGGCAGCTGGCTCTCCATCTGGCTGGAAACACTGGGAGTCAGTTAAAAGAGTGTATATCAGATGTATTCCACACAAGGTGATAACCAGGGTATTTATCCATGTATTTCCATCAGCCCTTGCTCTAGGACATCTCACAAGAAGCATTAATTCACCTGTGACTTGCTCACAGGACTGAGTGGGCACTTGCAGGCATATAAAACCTGAAGCAAATAGTTGCTGGTGCTTCTAGTGCACACCTGGTCAGCTTGCTTGGAAAATGTCAAGGGTTGAGGTGACGGGAGCCTTAGGTACCAACATCCTCTATGGCCATGATCACTTAGGAGAAACTGAACTCTCTGCTTTCAAGGTGTTAGCAATCTCATTCATATGTAATTTTTCTTTATATAGGTCAAGTCAAAGAAGGACTATATAAATGGTGATTTCTAGGGTTGAGAAAAGTGAAAATTGCATTGATAAATGGACGGGAAGCCTGGGCTCATGAGGATTGCATCTGTTGTTTCTTGTCCCTCATATTCTAGGTATTTCCTGAGCAAATACTGTGTTTCCTAAGAAACACGGTAGATGGGACTAAAATAATAAGCTGGGAAATTAGATACCACATTGCCACCAACAGACCTTTAGGTTTCCTTTCCCGTGGATGCCCAATTCCTTCTTAAAATCCCCAACTGTCAGAAATATTAATACTTTACTAGAACTGTCAACCAGTTTTATCTCCCTCTGCAGTGTTCCCTCATTATTTATTTTAAACATTTATATCCCTTAGTCTTTGCCTTTCAGTTAACTTATAGATGGAAAAAAAAATGAGAAATTTATACATGCAAAGATGTTAGTGCTAGGTAAGAATTCGCAGTATTTCTCTTTCCAGAAGTCTGTGAATTTTTACAGTGGATTAGCAGAGGTCTGAAAAATAAAGTCAGAAAATTAAGACACAAAGTTTGAAGGTACCAGCTACTCTGTCTACACCTAAAACACTTTTGAAGAGTCATAGAAGAATGTGGTCTGGAGACCTTTTTCCAAGGTAGCCCATTAAGAAAACCACAGGGATCACAGAGAGTCAAATCATTCCCTTCACCTGGAATCCCACTTGTCTATTGCAGAGCTGAGCCCTGAAGAATCAGTTCAGTATCTCTTCCTAAAGTCAGCCTGACAATACCATCCCTCATTCATATTCATTTTTGTTAAAATTCTGCACAGACATCATACACTTTTCATTATTTGCTATTACTGCATGAGGGCTACTCTTACCCCACAACCAGATTATAAGTTGCTTGAAGACAAGAACTGTATTTTGTTTATTGTAAAATAGTGTTAAGCCCTCAAAATTTGTGAAACCCAGGTTGGGGGTGGACATTCACATACCTTAGCTCTTTAGCTCTTAGCAATACATTTGTGAGGTAGCTTTTTTAGGTTGATTTGGCTGGCTGACAAATCAGGCTCAAGAAGATGAAGAGACTTACTTCAATCTTGCTCTACCTTTTTAAATGATGCCCAGTATGACTCATGTGTGCAAGTTGTTGGATAGAGCATGGAACTGTCTTCTTTCAAAGAAAGCACATGCCATGTTCTCTCCATTACACAAGCATCATGTGACTTCATGTAGCAGGTGTGTTGGCTGGAGTCAGAAGGCCTGGTCTTGAGACATTGTCCTGCTACTCACCGACTCCTGGTAAGTCAGACCTTCCATTTAATTGCCTGTAAAGTGAAAGGGTGCTTTCTGTACCCCTCTTGTAAAGTTTTATAGGTTCAGATAAAATAATGAACGTGGAATCACTTACCATAATTAAGCACTTATCACAGTTATTATGGCCATGAACTTTGGAATCAGTCGTGGGGTTAAATACCTGCCCATCACCAGCATTTGTGCAAATGTGAGCAAATTATTTACCTTCTCTTCGTTTCAATTTTTTTCCTCTAAAATATAATAATAATAATTTTTTCAGAGTTGTTTTGATGATTAAATGAAACCATACTTGAAAAGGTCCTGGGAAACTGCGGGAGGCAGAGGGGGAAGCTTCAGAGCCACGGAGGAGAGCGCAGTAACAGGGTGAAGAGGGCAAAGCGGAGAGATTCCAGGAGAGGATCGGTGCCGACCAGCACTCACCAGCCCAAGAGGCTTGTCTGCTCACCCGCCAGGAAGGGCGGGGGCTGAGAGCTGAGGCTCGGACTTCTGTGGGAAGCCGAGAAAGGACTGCGGTTGGCTGCATGAACACTGCCTGAAGGGGTTAATGCACCACGGCTAGCCGGGAGGGAGTCATGGAGAAGTCTGGAGCTGCCGAAGAGACAAGAGACGTTTTCTTGCCTCTGTTTCCTGGTGCAAGAGGAGAGGGGATTAAGCACACCACATAAAGGAGCTCCAGAAACCGGCACGAGCAGCGGCTATCAGCGTGGACACCAGAGATGGGCATGAGATGCTAAGGCTGCTGCTGCCGCCACCAAGAAGACTGTGTGCAAGCACAGGTCACTCTCCACACCTCCCCTCCTGGGAGCCTGTGCAGCCCTCCACTGCCAGGGTCCCGGGATCCACGGACAACTTCCCCGGGAGAACGCACAGTGAGCCTCAGGCTGGTGCAACGTCGCACCGGCCTCTAATGCCGCAGGCTTGCCCTGCGCACCCCACATCCATACCCCTCCCTCCCCCTGGCCTGAGTAAGCCAGAGTCCCCGAATCAGCTGCTCCTTTACCCCTGTCCTGTCTGAGTGAAGAGCAAACGTCCTCGGGTGACCTACGCACAGCGGTAGTGCCAAGTCCAAAGCTGAACCCAAGGAGCTGTGCGAACAAAGAGGAGGAGAGGCAGTCTCTCCCAGCAGCCTCAGAAGCAACGGATTAAAGCTCCACAATCAACTTGAAGTGCGCTGCATCTGTGGAATACCTGAATAGACAGCAAATCATCCCAAGTTGACTAGGTGGACTTTGGGAACAAGATATATTACTTTTTTCCCCTTTTTCTCTTTTTGTGAGTGTGTATGTGTGTGCTTCTGTGTGAGATTTTGTCTGTATAGCTTTGCTTTCACCATTTGTCCTAGGGTTTTGTCCGTCTCATTTTTTGTTTGTTTGTTTTACTTTAAAAAATTTTTCTTCTAAATAATATTTTATTTTATCCTACTTTATCTTCTTTCTTCCTTCCTTTTTTCCTTCCTTCCTTTCTTCCTTCCTTACTTCCTTTCTTCCTTCTTCATTCCTTCCTTCCTTTCTTCCTTCTTTCTTCCTTCCTTCCTTCCTTTCTTCCTACCTTCCTTCCGTCCTTTCTTTCTTTCTTTCCTTTCTATTTTTTCTCCCTTTTATTCTGAGCCGTGTGGATTAAAGGTTCTTGGTGCTCCAGCCAGGCATCAGGGCTGTGTCTCTGAGGTGGGAGAACCAACTCTAGGACACTGGTCCACAAGAGTCCTCCCAGCTCCACATAATATCAAACGGCAAAAATCTCCCAGAAATGTCCATCTCAATGCCAACACCCAGCTTCACTCAATGACCAGCAATCTACAGTGCTGGACACCCTATGCCTAACAAATATCAAGACAGGACCACAGCCCCATCCTTTAGCAGAGAGGTGGCTTAAAATCATAATAAGGCTATAGACACCCCAAAACACACCACCAGAAGTGGACCTGCCCATCAGAAAGACAACATCCAGACTCATCCACCAGAACACAGGCACTAGTCCCCTCAACCAGAAAACCTACTCAACCCACTGAACCAACCTTAGCCACTGGGGAGAGACACCAAAAACAATGGGAACTACGAACGTGTAGCCTGTGAAAAGGAGACGCCAAACACAGGAAGATAAGCAAAATGAAAAGACAGAAAAACACACAGCAGATGAAGGAGCAAGGTAAAAATCCACCAGACCTAACAAATGAAGTTGAAATAGGCAGTCTACCTGAAAAAGAATTCAGAATAATGATAGTAAAGATGATCCAAAATCTTGGAAATAGAATAGAGAGAATATAAGAAACGTTTAACAGGGACCTAGAAGAACTAAAGACCAAACAAACAATGATGAACAACACAATAAATGAAAATAAAAATACTCTAGATGGGATCAATAGCAGAATAACTGAGGCAGAAGAACAGATAACTGACATGGAAGATAAAAGAGTGGAAATAACTACTGCAGAGCAGAATAAAGAAAAAAGAATGAAAAGAAATAAGGACAGTCTCAGAGACCTCTGGGACAACATTAAACACACCAACATTCGAATTATAGGGGTCCCAGAAGAAGAAGAGTAAAAGAAACAGACTGAGAAAATATTTGAAGAGATTATGGTGGAAAACTTCCCTAATATGGGAAAGGAAATAGTTAATCAAGTCCAGGAAGCACAGAAAGTCCCATACAGGATAAATCCAAGGAGAAACACGCCAAGACACATATTAATCAAACTATCAAAAATTAAATACAAAGAAAACATATGAAAAGCAACAGGGGAAAAACAACATATAACACACAAGGGAATCCCCATAAGGTTAACAGTGGAACTTTCAACAGAAACTCTGCAAGCCAGAAGGGAGTGGCAGGACATATTTAATGTGATGAAGGAGAAAAACCTACAACCAAGATTACTCTACCCAGCAAGGATCTCATTAAGATTTGATGGAGAAATTAAAAACCTTTACAGACAAACAAAAGCTGAGAGAGTTCAGCACCACCAAACCAGCTTTACAACAAATGCTAAAGGAACTTCTCTAGGCAAGAAACACAAGAAGAGGAAAAGACCTACAAGAACGAACTCGAAACAATTAAGTAAATGGTAATAGGAACATACATATAGATAATTACCTTAAATATAAATGGATTAAATGCTCCCACCAAAAGACACAGACTGGCTAAATGGATACAAAAGCAAGACCCATATATATGTTGTCTACAAGAGACCCACTTCAGACCTAGGGACACATAGAGACTGAAAGTGAAGGGATGGGAAAAGATATTCCATGCAAATGGAAATCAGAAGAAAGCTGGAGTAGCAATTCTCATATCAGACAAAATAGACTTTAACAGAAAGACTATTACAAGAGACAAAGAAGGACACTACATAGTGATCAATGGATCGATCCATGAAGAAGATCTAACAATTGTAAATATTTATGCACCTAACATAGGAGTACCTCAATACATAAGGCAAATACTAACATCCATAAATGGGGAAATTGACAGTAACACAATCATAGTAGGGGACTTCAACACTCCAATTTCACCAATGGACAAATCATCCAAAATGAAAATAAATAAGGAAACACAAGTTTTAAATGATACATTAAACATGATGGTATTTGATATTTATAGGACATTCCATCCAAAAACAACAGAATACATATTTTTCTCAAGTGCTCATGGAACATTCTCCAGGATAGATTGTATTGGGGGTCACAAATCTAGCCTTGGTAAATTTAAGAAAATTGGAATCATATCAAGTATCATTTCTGACCACAATGCTATGAGACTAGATATCAATTACAGGAAAAGATCTGTAAAAACTACAAACACATGGAGGCAAAACAATACACTACTTAATAACGAAGTGATCACTGAAGACATCAAAGAGGAAATCAAAGAATACCTAAAAACAAATGACAATGGAGACACGACGACCCAAAACCGATGGGATGCAGCAAAAGCAGGTTTTTGTTTTTGTGGTACGCGGGCCTCTCACTGTCGTGGCCTCTCCCATTGTGGAGCACAGGCTCTGGACGTGCAGGCTCAGTAGCCATGGCTCACGGGCCCAGCCGCTCCACGGCATGTGGGATCTTCCTGGACCGGGGCACGAACCCGTGACCCTTGCATCGGCAGGCAGATTCTCAACCACTGTGCCACCAGGGAAGCCCTGCAAAAGCAGTTTTAAGAGGGAAATTTATAGCAATACAATTCTACCTTAAGAAACAGGAAACATCTTGAATAAACAACCTAACCTTGTACCTAAAGCAATTAGAGAAAGAAGAACAAACCCAAAAAAGTTAGCAGAAGGAAAGAAATCATAAAGATCAGATCATAAATAAATGAAAAGGAAATGAAGGAAAAAATAGCAAAGATCAATAAAAATAAAAGCTGGTTCTTTGAGAAGATAAAATTGATAAACCATTAGCCAGAATCATCAAGAAAAAAAGGGAGAAGACTCAAATCAATAGAATTAGAAATGAAAAAGGAGAAGTAATGACGGACACTGCAGAAATACAAAAGATTATGAGAGATTACTACAAGCAAGTGATGCCAATAAAATGGAAAACCTGGAAGAAATGGAAAAATTCTTAGAAATGCACAACCAGCCAAGAATGGGCCAGGAAGAAATAGAAAATATGAACAGACCAATCACAAGCACGGAAATTGAAACTGTGATTAAAAATTTTCCAACAAACAAAAGCACAGGACCAGAAGTCTTCACAGGCGAATTCTATCAAACATTTAGAGAAGAGCTAACACCTATCCTTCTCAAACTCTTCCAAAAGTTAGCAGAGGGAGGAACACTCCAAAACTCATTCTATGAAGCCACCATCACCCTGATACCAAAACCAGACAAAGAGGTCACAAAGAAAGAAAACTACAGGTCAATATCACTGATGAACATAGAAGCAAAAGTCCTCAACAAAATACTAGCAAACAGAATCCAACAGCACATTAAAAAGATCATACACCATGATCAAGTGGGGTTTATTCCAGGAATGCAAGGATTCTTCAATATACGCAAATCAATCAATATGATACAGCATATCAACAAAATGAAGGAGAAAAAACATATGATCATCTCAATAGATGCAGAGAAAGCTTTTGTCAAAACTCAACACCCATTTATGATAAAAACCCTGCAGAAAGTAGGCATAGAGGGAATTTTCCTCAACATAATAAAGGCCATATCTGACAAACCCACAGCGAACATCGACCTCAATGGTGAAAAACTGAAACCATTTCCACTATGATCAGGAACAAGACAAGGTTGGCCACTCTCACCACTCTTATTCAACAGAGTTTTGGACGTTCTAGCCACAGCATTCATAGAAGAAAAAGAAATAAAAGGGATTCACATTGGAAAAGAAGAAGTAAAGCTGTCACTGTTTGCAGATGACATGATACTATACATAGCGAATCCTAAATATGCTACCAGAAAACTACTGGAGATAATCAATGAATCTGGTAAAGTAGCTAGACACAAAATTAATGCACAGAAATCTCTGGCATTCCTATACACTAATGATGAAAAATCTAAAGTGAAATTAAGAAAACACTCCCATTTACCATTGCAACAAAAATAATAAAATATCTAGGAATAAACCTACCTAAGGAGCCAAAAGACCTGTATGCAGAAACGTATAAGACACTGATTAAAGAAATTAAAGATGATACAAATAGATGGAGAGATATACCATGTTGTTGGGTTGGAAAAACCAACAATGTGAAAATGACTCTATTACCCAAAGCAATCTACAGATTCAGTGCAATCCCTATCAATCTACCACTGACATTTTTTACAGAATTAGAACCAACAATTTCACAATTTGTATGGAAACACAAAAGACCCCGAATAGCCATAGCAATCTTGAGAACGAAAAATGGAGCTGGAGGAATCAGGCTCCCTGACTTCAGACTATATTACAAGGCTACAGTAATCAAGACAGTATGGTACTGGCATAAAAACAGAAATATAGATCAATGGAATAGGATAGAAAGCCCAGAGATAAACCCACACACATATGGTCACCTTATCTTTGATAAAGGAGGGAAGAATATACAGTGGAGAAAAGACAGCCTCTTCAATAAGTGGTGCTGGGAAAACTGGACAGCTACCTGTAACAGTATAAAATTAGAACACTCCCTAACACCACACAGAAAAATAAACACAAAATGGGTTAAAGACCTAAATGTAAGGCCAGACACTATCAAACTCTTAGAGGAAAACATAGGCAGAACACTCTATGACATAAATCACAGCAAGATCATTTTGACCCACCTCCTAAAGAGATGGTAATAAAAACAAAAATAAACAAATGGGAGCTAATGAAACTTAAAAGCTTTTGCACAGCAAAGGATACCATAAACAAGACCAAAAGACAACCCTCAGAATGGGAGAAAATAGTTGCAAATGAAGCAACTGACAAAGGATTAATCTCCAAAATTTATAAGCAACTCATGCAGCTCAGTAACAAAAAAACAACCCAATCTAAAAATGGGCAGAAGACCTAAATAGACAATTCTTCAAAGAAGATATACAGATTGCAACAAACACATGAAAGAATGCTCAACATCATTAATTATTAGAGAAATTCAAATCTAAACTACAATGATATATCATCTCACACCAGTCAGAATGGCCATCATCAAAAAATCTAGAAACAATAAATGCTGGAGAGGGTGTGGAGAAAAGGGAACATTCTTGCACTGCTGGTGGGAATGTAAATTGATACAGCCACTATGGAGAACAGTATGGAGGTTCCTTAAAAAAGTAAAAATAGAACTACCATACAACCCAGCAATCCCACTACTGGGCTTATACCCTGAGAAAACCATAATTCAAAAAGAGTCATGTACCAAAATGTTCATTGCAGCTCTATTTACAATAGCCAGGACATGGAAGCAACCTAAGTGTCCATCAACAGATGAAGGGATAAAGAAGATGTGTCACATATATACAATGGAATACTGCTCACCATAAAAAGAAATGAAACTGAGTCATTTGTAGTGAGGTGGATAGACCTGGAGTCTGTCATACATAGTGAAGTAAGTCAGAAGGAGAAAAACAAATGCCGTATGCTAACACATATATATAGAATATAAGAAAAAAAATGTCATGAAGAGACTAGGGCTAGGACGGGAATAAAACACAGACCTACTAGAGCATGGACTTGAGGATTTGCGATGGGGGGCGGGAAGGGTAAGCTGTGACGCACTGAGAAAGTGGCATGCACATATATACACTACCAAACGTAGGGTGAATAGCTAGTGGAAAGCAGCTGCATGGCACAGTGAGATCACCTAGGTGGTTTGTGATCACCTAGAGTGGTGGGATATGGAGAGCGTGAGGGAGGGAGATGCAAGAGGGAAGAGACATGGGAACATATGTATATGTATAACTGATTCACTTTGTTGTAAAGCAGAAACTAACACACCATTGTAAAGCACTTATACTCCAATAAAGATGTTTAAAAAAAAAGAAAAAAAGAAAAGGTCCTATGATATGTTAAATTTTGATAAATGTTAGCTGTTTGGTTTGTGCTCTATTGTTGCTGTCATTATTACTATACATTTCCAAACAAATATATACCATGGTTATAGACATAACATTAATATAACTGAAAAATACTGGGCTTTAGAGACCTAGGAATTGGCAACTTATCCTGGTCCTTCAAATTAATTTAACACCAGTGCAATTCATCTTCCTTAATTGTAAATAGCAAAATCATGTTCACCTCACAGTTTCCTGTGAGTATTAAATGAGATAATGTACATAAGCACATAGGAAAACATCTGGTAATTCATTGACATAGAAATATTTGATCATCTTTTCTTCCTGTTCTTTAGATTCAGGGGTGATTTTTTAAAATGTCTTGAAGATTTTAGGGTACCTTAACTGAGATTTCTCTATGAAGTTGTACAATTTCCTGGTATGTTTCCTCAAGCAGGTAAATGTGTGTAATCTAACAAATATCAAAAATCACAAAACACACCTATTTGTTAGATACAGAAGTATTAAAGAAAAATACTCTGTAACTATGTCCCACTTTTCAAAATTAGAGAGAAGGGGTAACTGTCTGATAATTGGCGCTGGGGAGAATATAATCAACAGTCAATTTCTTTTATGGCAGATGAACTAAAAGTACCTTGATACATGATCCCTCACTGGGCAGTGCTACTGCTGAGGAAATGCTGTGAAGCTCATTACAGATTTTGGACAGTATATAAAGTGCTAGTTAATGGATAAAAAAATATGGTCTACTTTATAAACTCACTTGTGTCAGACACTTAAGTTGTTCATAAGAGTGGCAGAGATCAATAATAGGCAGAAAATCCCAATCATCAAATAAGCAGATAAAACCTCCAGTATCTAAGACTTAAGTGAATCTCTGTTGAGCAGCAAACTCTACAAAGTAGGAGACTACTAGCCTTTCAACCATTCAGCTGGAAACTGAAGGAAGACAGCAGGATCAGGACTTGTCAGACCCCTATTTAGTATTCATTCTTAGTTCAGAAAGGCCATGTTGAGGAATACTGCTAAGGTATGTTACTTCTGTGTTTTCCCACAATGCTAAGACTTGATTTATCATTCACTGTGATATTTATCTCTAGAGCTCTATTTGCCTCTCATATATCCAGAACCTCCTGCAAATGATGTGTTATGTCCAAATGGCTTCGTCAGATAATTGAAGCTTGCACATGACATCTCCCAACATGTAACCATGTTGTCTAGGAAACTTTCCAAATAGTTTTATAAGCTTCCCTGCTTTTTAAAGTAAAGACAACAGAAGAGAACAAAATCAACATTGTTCACTATTGTTCTTGCAACAGTATAGTCTTCTGTCTAGGGCACTTGATAGCTGTCAGTTGCCACCTTTGTCGTCACATCCTTTAACAACATCCCCTTTATTTCTGTCCACTCACTCTTCTCACAGACAACCATTCTATTTGTTTTGTGGGTTTATTCTTAAGTTGAATGAAAAATTTGACTACGTATGCATATACATATATATAATTGATTATGTGTATAATGTTTTTATTATTTGTATATAGTTTACATATAGAATAACATTTTTAAACAAAAAGTCATGGCTTTCATGCATGAGCTTCTTGCCAATTACTTCGTGCACTTAGAGCCTGTTTGATGGCTGCATCATAATTCCTGCTCTCTCAGAAGATTTTATTGTGAGACATCTCTCTTTGACATAAGTGCTTTCATGACTCACATGGAAATCTACTTCAGGAAACTTCAAATCCATATCTATAGGCTGAATCCATTGCAAAGAGTGGGATTTGTTGGTCTATAGGAAAATAACATATCCAATAGCTGGATCCACAGCCTAGTGGCTTATTATTGAATCAGTGTGTTGTTAGTCCTGCTGCACCAGTTGAGCCCTTGATTCCTTTTCTTATGCCTCATAACAACTCCCATTGTGTGTCCAATTTTAATAACTCAGTGTGTTCCTTGTTTGGTACTCACTTAAGATTTGGACCACACTTTGAACCCCATGACTTAAGTGCCATCAGTGTTTTCCAAAAGATTGAGTGCATGGTTGGGTTCCAGGTTCTCTTTCCACTAGTGGAACTCTCTGGTCCAGATTATACATCTATTTAAATGTCTACTTAACCCCACTCACCAAATTTTTCCAAATTATTTTCTCCATTTATATTTTGAAATATTTTCTCATTGGTGATTTATAGCTATCTGATGTTGCTGCCTAATTGCTTGAGTTTCCTTTTATTGGCTTATTGACAACTTTCTTATTTCTGGGCTTCTATCCTGGCAGATGTTCTTAGTCATTTGCCGGCCCAAGTCACCAACTAATATTCAGAAATGTTTCTTCCTTCCTTCTGTCCTTGCTTTCATCAATGCAAAACTAAAATTTTGATATACAGAATATTGATAGTTGTATTTTTCTTCTGATTTAAATATTCAAATGTCAGTGGTAAATTCTTGCTATGTGAATGCTGTAACATAAGAAATTACCATGGTTTAAATTGTTAGAGATTCTCATTGTGCTCTTCTTCCTTGTCTCAGCATTCTCATCTCCTTAGTTAGTGACAAAGACATTTCACCTCACTACCCAGCCTACCCCCAGCCATGCAGAGAAAAGCATACATCTGTAATCCAAGCTTTTGTTTCTGTAAAAAGTAACTTCCCTCATAAAGAACAAGTGGATGGAAAACTCATGAACAATTCAGAAGATACTAGGTAAACACCATACAGTAACCTCAAGCAGGCACCCAAGTCTAGTAAAGGGGGAAATGTTTTGATTGTAATCTTCTCACACACAAAAAAACAAAAAACAAAAAAACAGATTTTTCATGGAGAAATAAGCACCAAAACTCTTTTGATTTCCTTTCTTTTCCTTCAAAAGTTTTGAGATAAAATAATTTTAAGATCAAATATTCTCTACAGCTTGAAATTTTACCTTCAGATAATATTTATACTTAACTAATAACTCACCTCTGTTGGATTCTTATGTTTCTCTATTTTTCCCCAGAGAAAAGAAGCAATTGAAGCCTCCTAGGTAGTTTCTCCATGGCACAATAGTCTCTCTAGTGGAAAAGAACCACTCTGAACCAGGAGAGGAATTCTCCCCCATCTCCAACATAAATAAGGCTATGATTTTTCTCTGTAGGTTGTGACAAACCTTAGTTACAGTCTGCCCATATGGCTGTTTGATGTCATAACACCAGGGAGAGGTCTAGGGAAAAAAATGATGCAGGAAAAATATTTTTAAATGTTTTCTGCTTCATTCACTTGAATTCTGATTCCAATAATAACTCAGTAGCCCTTTACCCACCAATCACCCACCACCAACACAAACTTGAAACTTACACACTAGCATGCTTAAAAAAGGGCTTTCTTTTCCATGCATGGATTTATCTATTTAAATAAATACTAAGTGCCTACTGTATATGCTTCTATATACTCTGCTTGCAAAGATGAATAAAATAGTTTCATATCCAAGGGATTCCATGAATGACTTTAAAAATTCAAATATTTGGATAAACTAAAGATACTAAATTAATAAGCTACCCATCTCAATGATATTGGTATTTTAAAAAGTAGATTGCAAATGCTTATCTTGAAAGAGTATGAATTTTTCACACTTCCAGGAAACAAGTACAGAATAAGAAATTTTCAGACTTCCAGGAAGTAGGCCCCTGGACCTCTTCATGCATCTCAAGTTGCATCTCTTGACAACCACTTGTAGAGCCAGCTTTATATATTTTGTAAGTGACTAGGTAGGTTTTTTTTTTTTTTTTTTCCTTTAACAATGCATTCAAAAAATTAGTTGCAGACACATTAAAATTAATCAGTGTACTAGCATTAGGTATCAACCGCATTGTAGACACTGTAGACACATTGCAAGTCCTTCCTGTGGACTCAGTGGAGGGAGGAGCTCTAACGTGTACCTCCAGCAATACTGCTATTTAGCAGGTCTCTGCCAAGCACTGTGCTAAGTTCTTCATGTCTGTTACCTTGATTTATAATATCAATAAAGCAATCTTTTTTTCTTTACCTTTTACAATAAAGGAAAGTGAAAATCAGAGACATTAGCAATAGAGGGATGGAGGCACTGTTAAAGATTGCCAAAGCCATTAAATGGAAAATCTAGGATTTGAACCCATATGTACCTGTCTCTGCAAACTGGCTGTTAACTACCACACCATCTTTACCTCAATGTAATTAAAACTTGGTGGGAGACAGGTCATATGCAAAGGAAAAAGGCAGTTTAACAAAGCAGAGTATGATAAATGCACCATGATTGATTTGGATAATTTGTGACTTGAACTTCATCAGTCATGATTAAATTTTTTTTTTTTTTTTTTTTTTTTTTTTTTTTTTTTTTTTTTTTTTTTTGTGGTACGCAGGACTCTCACTGTTGTGGCCTCTCCCGTTGCGCGGAGCACAGGCTCCGGACGCGCAGGCTCAGCGGCCATGGCTCACGGGCCCAGCCACTCCGCGGCATGTGGGATCTTCCCCGACCGGGGCACGAACCCGTGTCCCCTGCATAGGCAGGCGGATTCTCAACCACTGCGCCACCAGGGAAGCCCATGATTAAATTTTTTATTCTCTTTTTTTCCAACATTTCCTGAAACATCACAGACCCCTAATAAATATTTTTGCACTCAATTCATTATTTAGTATTGTAAATTGTTTATAAAATATTGGAGCAGAGCTTTTTTCTTTTTTTTTCCATTGTGGATGTGAGGTCTGGTAGGAGATGAGTTGGGATACCTGTGATTCTTGGTTCAAAGTAGATAGGCACTTTCCACCATCTTCCAACGTTCTGAAAGACAAAAGGCCCCAGTTGTTAGAAAGGCAGAATCATCTCAACTGACAGGTGTGATTCCCACTTTGATTCCTCTCAAAGATCAAACCTTCATAAAGGAGGGCTTGTCACAACTTTGAATATATCATTGTATGGGCAACACGATAAAATACCAGGGATGATTTTGTTTTATATGCATTTGAAAAAGTTTTGAAAAGAAAAATCAAAGGGCTATTACTTTGCAAATGCATCCTGAAGGTTTCTGAGGTTACTACTTAAAGCATAGTCATAAAATGAGGTGATAGTTCAAGAAAGGGTGGAACATCCTTTTATCAGAATCCTCTCTAATTCCAAAGTCATCTCTTCCACTTACTGTCTTAATTTAAGACTCAAACTATACTCAAAATTTCCAGATCTAAGCTTTCAATGATTTTACCTGTTGATTTTGTAAATTGCTCAGGTTCATGCTTTTAAAACAAAATGAACTAATTATAAAAATATTGTTATTCAAAAAGAACTTGGTTAAAACTGTTGAGAAAGATTATGTAGTTTCTAGTCTCTGTCTTGTACTGTTAAATTATGAAGATGAATAAACAAATCTTTAAATTCTGTATGGTCATGGTAGAATTACAAGAGGCATTGGGTATTCACCATTTCTAGCCTATAAATATCAGAGGAATTAGTCATTAATACTGAACATTTGAGTCATTGTGATGCTTAAATAAAATTTTCTACAAGGGGTTCTTCCCCCTACCCTTCGTATCAGATACACCAGTGGCTTCTTTCTCTGCCTATATACAAAACAGACCTGTATTTTCATGGTTAAAAAAAAAAGTATGCTTTGCCTTTCCCATCTCCTGCACATCAGCACACACAGAGGCTACATTTCCTCAAAGTTCAGAGAGGGTTCCTTCCCTGCACCTCTACGTGCCACACAAGCCTCTCACAGCTCAGGGAGAGACACAGCCGGAAATGTGCTGCCGGGTTTTGTATGCTCTGAATAGCTCTTGTCAGTCAGGAGCCTGCATTTCATGTATCGGATTTTTCCCAGTGGGCTTTGATGTTAATCCATTTCACACTTCTAACACATCTGTTCTTCTTCAGGGTTTTAAAAAATCTTTTCTGAGCATTCAAATATATATGTGGGAAAAGAAAAAAAAAAAAAAAAAAACAACTTTTGGCTGTCATTGTGCAGTTTCTGAAAGGAGACTTTATTGATGCAGTACCTGCCACTTCACCTCACTGATACACAGTTCTAAGCACACAAGATGCTGTGTGAGTCCCAATGATTCTAAATTTGCTTCCCCCACAGGTCAGATGGCCTGGATGCTGGAAATAATTAAAGGAGCAACCTAAGTATCTGGTCACAGTGTGCAAATGTAGCTTGTATTTTTGCCACTTGACTAACCCAATGCAAGGGGCTGAGGAAAAGCAAGGACCTGTAAGAGCAATCTACTACTGATGGCATAAAATTCCAGTTTGTCAATGAAGAGAAACAAGTAAAACATTAAATAATCATATAAAGCATAAAAAATACTTCAATGTGACAATGCAGTTAATTGCACAATGCAACATATGAATAATTGGTGACAATGGCCTGACCATTGATTATTACAAAACACAAATATAGAGAAAAAAATGACTCTGGGCTATAATAAGGTGATAAGTCTTTGGTGTGAAGGTGGAGTGGCCAGAAGGTAGAGTGGGAATTTTATTTAAGCTGTGTTTTGAGAATACTATGGAAGAAAAGTTTATTAATCGATAATTAAATATATCTAGCATTGATGAGATATATCTTTTTTGTTGGCAGACATATTACAAGTGATAAGTGATTAGGCCTGGCTTTAGCCCTCAGCAGGCTTGTAATTTCTAAGAGCAATAAAATTTTTAAAAATTAAGAATTTTTGAGATAATAATGTACATGATAGTCTTTATATTAGTAGGGTGAAATATTATAAAAATCAATACCAAGGTACTTACTCTCTTTTTAATACACTCTTTCAATCCTATTCTTTTGTTAAAAAATAACCACTCTTATCCTGATAAAATAAAATGAACAGCTCTGCAAAATGCTACAAAGTACCATATTAGATCTATTACATGAATTTAAATGGAAGCTATTGTCAATGTTATCAGTCTTTCTTCTCCTTTCACTGAATGAAACATGGAAAACTTTAATCTATAAAATGCTTTGCAGAACATTCTGTAGTTGCTAGAGAATTTCATCATTACACATACATGCTACAATTAACAATATGCCTTGCAGAACCTCCTGTCTTGAATTAAAAGTAATGAAAGAAAAGTGAAATATTGAGTGTTTAGTCTTCATAGGAACTTAGAATCAGAAGCTGAACAGCATTTTTTCATGTTGGTATAAAAGGCAAGACCTTGTCCAATGTGGAGAGATTCTAAAGAGGTATATTTTTATATAAGGAGAAAATTCTAACCATAGCAGTCCACTATAGTAGAGAATGAAAATCCATCCAGCATGTGGTAGTTAGAATTCCTACGTGAATGAAAGCCTGCTTTGGAAAGCTCTTAGGACTTCTTTCACTGCTGTAATTCACAAAGTCTATGCTATAGTCATAGCATTTCATGCAAGATGAGGAGAAGATGTGAAAATGAATATCTGTCCTGACACGGAATGATGGTTAAGTATCATGGGAGTGAGTGGACATTGGGGTGTGTGATGGTTGATTATCTTCGATAATCTTTCACTTATCATGGTTAGATAAGTAGTTAGGTAGGTAGATAGATAGATATGAAATGCATCATAAATATATACATCTATTGCCTTCCTTCTAAGTATTATACACACCAACTTCATAGTTTTTCCATCTAAGTGAGGAAGAAAATGTTGCAGCCAAACAGCAGTCAGCGTGATGCCCAAATCAGCTAAGGAGGAAGAACTAGAAACTCAGGGACCTGATCCCACATACTGATTAATCTCATTTTCCCTCATTAACCCTTGTCAGCCTCTTAACAGTAAACATTTCTACATTATTTCCTTTGTAAGAAATAGAGACACAGATGTAGAGAACAAACATATGGACACCAAAGGGGGGAATGAGGGGGGGATGAATTGGGAGATTGGGATTGATGTATATACCCTACTGATACTATGTATAAAATAGGTAACTAATGAGAACCTACTGTATAACTCAGGGAACTCCACTCAATGTTCTGTGGTGGCCTAAATGGGAAGGAAATTCAAAAAGCAGGGCATATATGTATATGTATAGCTGATTCACTTTGCTGTACATAGAAACTAACACAACATTGTAAAGCAACTACATTCCATTAAAAATTAATTAAAAAATAAATAAATGACTGAAAACAAACAAACTTTGGATAAATTTCAATACCACTATGTCAAACACCTGGATACAACAAAAACAACAACAACAACAAAAAAAAACTTCAAAAAATGTTCACCTGACATAATAAGATGCTGGTTTACAAAATGCCAAATCCCCATATGGTCTAATGTTACATATCATACATTTATAACTTTAACTTTGAAACACAAGTAGTGCTCATTTGCTCTTTCAGTTGTGGTATTGAAACATTAAGGTGTTATTTTGTAGTATTACTTTTCCATGAAGTTTCAAAATTCAGCCCTGAGAATATTTGCTGTAACTTATGGTGGTAACCTGTGATCTCTGAGCCCATGAGTCTGCCATGTATGTCAGCTAATTCCAGCCTAACCTCTGGCAGCTAACTGGTAAACGAAACAATGAGAAGGTTTAAATATTAAATTAGATCTTGAATTACCTTCAACCCCATTAGCACATTGTATTCCTGAGCAGTGATTTCAGTAAGTGAGAATTCTAAGTAGAATGAAACACAAAAGAGCAAAATTAAAAAATACTAATCATATGGATTATCCAACACAGGCACTTAAATTACCACTCCTGTTTTATAGTTATTATCATACCTCTATAATCCATGTCCCTTTACAAGGCTATTCAAGCTGGAACACATGACAGGCAGTGCATTTCTCTGCTATTTATAAGGTGCCTTAGGTCATGTTATATGGCATAAGACTAAAGGCGGAATGACTTAAACCACCCAAAAAGTGAAATAATCCCTAACAAATGCACAGCCTGGAGTGCCTTATTGTTGTTATGAAATGAAATTCTTATATTAAACTAAGAAAAATTGTCAGACCCAGAGCATTTATTGGGAATAATAAAAAATTCTGTCTAACCATTGATGCATTTTTCCAGCCTTTAGGAATCAGAAGTGATTGTTCGAGCCCCATAGATTATCTACTCTGTCTGAGATGCAAATTACATCAGTCTTGTTGGTTTCAGATTTCCCCAACCATTGCAAAAAAAGACCAGTTATACCAACATATTTTAAGAAGGTAGGTTTCTTTCCCTGATTTTCTCCTGGTTTCCACTAGGTTTGATTTTAGTAATGATTCATATGGGCTGGAAAAAAAATCAGGTCCAATATGCAATGAGAATGTAATTGCAGAATATAGTAAAAATAGACTTGAAAAAGAATGTGGTTACATTCCCTGTATGGACCACAGTAAACTGAGAGAAATGATGAATGGGAATGCGTCCATCTTGAGGGAGGCACTGGGGGGCAGGCACCAGCAATTGGGAGAGCTGCCTTTATTCAATAACTTTATTAACAGCCTGGAAGAAGGAGGGAGCCACACACTAATGAAAACCGGAAGCAACAATAAATTGGAAGGTGTTGCAAGTGCTAGTAAGGACAGGAAAATAATACAAATCCAATTAAAGAAGTTAGAAATGCCAGCAAAAACAATAAATACACTTAAATTCAGTAGATAATGTATAGGCATATTCATCAGGAAAAAATAACCTCCAAGCCATGTCTTTGCTAAAGAGAAAAAAAACTGTTAGGAAAGTATCCAAATTCAGATATCCTCCACACTGAATTTCACAAACACCTAGTTTTACTGACAGTTCTGTTGCCTTTTGGACATCTTAATGTTATAAACCAAGAGAGTATGACTTCACTTCTTATAATTGGTAATTTACTGGGAGCCTTTACAATAGTAAAGTTTCCTCTACCTAACAACCTCAGTGACAAATCTTACTCTGATGGTTAAGTCTCTGTCAAGGCTATATAAATATAAATATTACACAGAAAAAGAAGCTTTCAGTAGTGGACAATGTTATATATATTAAAAGAAACAGAGTATAAGAATCACACAAAATACACATACAGCTTCAAAAAAAATAAAAATACATATCTGTAAATAATATATCCATTTACATGAGTTTACATTGTAAACAAAATATTTTAAAATTGATTTTTTGTGTGTGCGTATAAAAACTTCACTTTAGAGCAAGTTCCCTGAAGTTATGTTAAATATTGTGTGTGATACCTATCCCATACACACACTCATACACATCACTCCACAAAAAAAAAAAAAAAAAACATAAACAGAAGAAGTTTTAGGGACTGTTCAGAACCAGCATTTTGTGTACAGTAAGGAGCATCCTTCATCCTCAATATAGAACAAAACCATTCTTACTCCACATAAAAAACAGTATGGAAAGTCACTCATAGAAATGTGTTTGTTTTACAATTACTCCAGGGAAAAGGACTCCATTCTGAGACATTCTTTTAAGGGTCAAGAGAGATTTATGATTCCACTGACCAAGATACAACATGGAAAAATTGATGGCTTATGGGAGAGAAGTACAACATTTTGGTTTGTTAACCCTGGAAGCCATTAATACAAACTCTTCATTTTATATATGAGAAAAAGCAGACCCTGAATGGATAAAGCTGAGACTGGAAATCTGGAACACCTGGCTTCCTGCCAAGCTCCCCTTATGTGGGTCTGATTTACACAACTTCAATTAGTGAAACATGTCCCCCACCCCATTCAGTCCTGGGGATGCTGCACAAAGTAGCAGGACAACAGAGGCAGGACTCTGGAGCAGGAATAGAATTTAGTGACCTCAAAGTTGTCTCCCAGTTGAACTGATCACCTGATGGTTTTATAATTATGTACCACTCAATTATGGACCTTAGTCCTTCAGTCCTTTGAAATGTTTTCCAGATGATACAACTGGAAACTAAGAGAGACAATATTATACAGATCATAACCTTCATGTCCAGATGTCCGGGTTTGAATTCTGGCTCTGTCCCTATGTGGCCTAAGGCAAGTAACTTAAACTCTGTACCTCATTGTCCTTATCTGAAAAAATGGTGATCATCATTTACCTATCTCATAGAGTTGTTGGGACTTCTAAGTAGTTTTGAAATGCTCAGCTCCACACAGACTATAGACAACAAATACCTGTCCTAAGATTGTAGTTCATTGTCAAAACCATAACCTCCATGACACTGTTTCTGTATTAGCTTTTCTCATCCTATAATATATTAAACTCATTGTTAAATTCAAATTTTCCAGCACTGTAGTCCTTGATGGAGTATGTGTTTGCAGTAGCGTGAGCAAAGGAGAGAGGAGGAATAGTTTGTGTCACAATGCAAATAACTTCCAATTAAATCATATGAGGCATATTTATTTGTGAAATGTTATTTGTCTGTCTCACCATCAGGAACTTCCTCCACTTTCTATACTCTCCTTCTTAGCCTTTTCTCTGAAAATTTCAGGATCATTTTATTATTTATTTATATCTCTCTTTCTGGAACCAAGGTCTTATCAACATATTTTCTTTCAAAAAGATAGTTTCTTTCCTAAGAAAATCCTAGTGCTGGCTGGTAAATTAAAATACTTCTCCATTCCATATGTGTGATTATACACATTTCTAAGCAAAGCCGAAGCCATTATTTCATTTTGCTTTCCCAGTGATAAATGTATGAAGGATATGAAATGAACAAGGAAATAGAAACCTAACATATCAGTTGACTTTCCCAGGATCATACAACTAGTTTGTGATAAAAACCAGATCAAACCTGCAGTGTCTATTTCTCCTATTCAAAGTGGTTTCCCTGACATGTCTGGTCTTTGAAAATCGAATGCTATCTACAAACACAACTGATCTACTCATTTAAATCAAATCAGCTAGATGTTCTACTAACCAATTGTCTTCAGTAAACAAACAGCCAAATTAGCACCAAAATTCAATTAATTGATTGAATTTGTTGATTCACTAAACACTTGGCAATTTCATCTAAAGGGTCAGATGAGCAGAGTGTGTGTTAATGTTTATTTACTGAAGAACACACTTATTCACTACCCCAAAGAGTTATATATTTCAAAAATATGCTTCAGGCTCAGAAACAAATTGTTGGATGTTCACAGAAATCTTATTGCAAAATGAATGAATTTGTCATCAAACAAGAAACACATAATCAGACTGGCTGAATGTTCCCTAATTAGATTTCAGCCTTGGGTTGACACTGACACATGTGTTGAGCCACATTTTCAGCAAAATGAAGTATCATTATATGGGTGGTCATGGCTCTTGCTATTCTGCTATTATAAATTTACCACATTTTTTTGACGTGTATTTCATGTTTCTTTAATTTCAGCCCAAGTAAATGAGATGGAATTGTAAGTCATTCACAGAAAGTTTTAACATATAAAAACATTGAACTACATTGCAGTGATGCAATGTGGTTACATTAAAAAAAAAATCTAACTAATACCAAGAAAAATAAGACTGGAATTCTAAAACTGAAACAAAAGGCTCACATTAAATTGCCTGGCTTAGCTAAGCAGTTGATCATTTTGATTATTTTTAATACCTAAATATTTAAAGGTAATTCTCAATCTTGAGTTAGGTGTCATGGAGTTCAATGGATTCACCAGGTATAGAAGAACCTCAATGGGTTTCTGGAAAATTAATATCTCAAGTCACCAGGAAGGGGTATCCACACATATAGGACAAGAGTAAGTCAAGATGAAGGGACAATCAGACAATCTAGCAAGGTTAGAAGGTCTAGAATTCACATATAATAAAGTGAGATGGAAGAGGAGGGTGTGAACAGTGGGCATAGGGAAGCAAGAGAGGAACAAATGGGAGTGAAAGCAACATGTTCTGAATCAGTGGACCTTGGGAAATGAGCTTGTGCTAAACCCTGATTGGCTGAGAGTACCCACATCTGTGGCAACTTGCATTAAAGGATAACAACCTGGCTGATCAGGAACTTACAAAATGTCAGGGATGGATGGTTTGTTAAATAGCTCCAATACCCCCTTACTCTTTGTTTCCAATAAAAGAAGACAATCCTAGCAAAGTCTCATATTCACCTGTATCAGTCTAAAATTTGGGCCAGCCCATTGCTGTTATTCCATATTAACCATTTAAAAAAAGTTATATATATATATATATATATATATATATATATATATATATATATATATATATATATATATATATTAGATCAAATTTGACTTGTAGGTAAAATTTTACTTGTATGTAAAACCCAACTTGTAAAACCCAAAGTTTCACTTCTTTGTCAATTTAAAGACCAAATGGTAGTTAGAGCATGTACTCAAAGGGGCAGATTCAGTGTGTTTTTATAGTTTTTCAGTGAAGTTGAGTCAATAAATAGAGATTATTAAGGGATGTGTTTATGTTGAGGAAAAACTAAAGGTCACATCAACAGAAGGGAAAAAAAACAAGCAAGGAAATATTAGAGAAAATATTATTTAAAATATATATATTGCATCCAAATGCAAAATTTCATTCCACATTAGAGTACTCAGTTTTGTGGATTGCCCATGTTACTATTGTACTCCATGGATGTAGATCATGTAGATACACATTTGTCCTGAAGGCACATTGCCTCACACATGTCATACTGACATTTTTCCTTTGCAAGTCAGAATAAGAGAGGTGATAGACTGTAAAATAGACACTAGAGAAATCCAGATTATGGCTTGCAGTGTGGAGTCCTGAGTCATCTTCAAAATAGAATTTCCTGAGTTCTATATCCACCTGACAATTGGCTTCAGGGTAATAATTAAGAGGTTGTTAAATTTTGTGTATCAATTACTAGTTCACAGAGCAGGAAAATCAACAGCTACTCAGGAGCCACAATACAAGCCTCTTAAACCCACCAGGCTTACAGGTTGCAAAGGAGATTGCTAAATAGGGCAAACTACCTTCTGAATATAAAGTAGCCCTTGGCTAAATACATAAATGAGCAAAGGAAAAACTACAGTCTTATTCTATGTAATAAGAATTCTGCTGCAAATTACTCAGTTTATTTAAGAATTGAGTTAATAATAATGAACACAGTGGGGCTACATATCTTTAATTCCTTCAGAGTCATTGCAGAGATGAGGAGGAATATTCCCACTGCAGTTCTACTTGGTTGAGAGTAGAGGACCCCATCAAGAAGGCTGTTGACCCCTGAGAAATAAGAATTTCACTTTTAAGGTCATTGTTCATTTTCTTTGGTTAACCAACTCTTTGGAAGAGTGATGTTAAATAGAGAACATTCAGAACCATAGAAGCAAGCAGGAAGACTCTGAGATGCCCTTGGTTCACGGAGGTTCCTGAATTCCCTACGTGCTTGTGGGCAATATGTCTCATATTCCAAACCTCTCAAAATCTTAGCAGACACAGATATATATCACTAAGTTCTCTTAAGTATTGTACTACACATTTTCCCCTGACATAAATTGGTGTTCCCTCTCATTTTGTGGTCCTTGAGGTGAAGCTTAGGTAATTGCTGCATGACAGCTGACAGTCAACCAACACATTCAGTTTAACTAGAATCTATTCTGGGTTAGATGACATGTCACCCTGTGCAAGATGGCAGCTCTGTGTCTTTGGGCAGGTGCCCTGCATTCCTCTAAGAGTTCCTGATTCCTCATTTATGAAATGAAATTGCCCATCAGTGGCTTTCAAATTCTGTTCCTCAGAGTTTTCAGGATTCTCTAGAGAAATGGGCAAACAAGATAAAAAGAATAGGTTAGTATGGGCAGTTTACTCACATCTGGTATGTTCTAATTGTAGGCTTCTATGTTTGAACCCAAAGACTGCAGTTTTAAAATACTGGGAAACCACTCAAATGATCTTGAAAGTCTCTCCTAGCTGGTGTTACTGGGCTGTAGGAACAGAGGATTTGTGCATCACAATCTCTGCTCTCAGATACTTCTCAGATGCAATTGGTTAAAACAAAAACTACTACAACACAAGAAATAGGAGAAGAGCACCATCTTTTTAAGAACAAGAAGTCAGTCTTTGAGAGCAGGTGTCAAAGGTTCTAGGAGCTCAAGAGATGGAGTAAGGAGAGAAGACTTTAACAAAGATGGAGAGGAAGGGCTAGCCCAGAAAAAGGAGGCACGAGCTTGTGTCACAGCACAAACAGGAAAGAAAATGCAGAATGTCAGAGAGAGGAATGGAAATGGTCCATGTAGAAGCTGCATAGCCTGCTCAGAAATGGAAGTGAGAAGAAACGTTGCCCAGCAATTTTCCAGCCAAACACTATGGATGTTAAGATGAAAAAAATGAGGAAGACTCCTAAGGGCCTTGAGGAGAATCTTGAGGAAATTAGTCTGGCTGAGTTCATGAGACAGGGCAAAGACAGGATAGAGGGAACTCAGCTGGGAGAACACGTGGCAATCTGGCTGGAGTTTGGTGTGTAAAAAGCAAAGGAAGTAACAAAACACTGTTTCACTGAAATGGTATAATTTTCACTGAAACCCACAGTATTATCATCTAAGCTTCTTTGGTTTCTTGTTTATTTTGGAGTAAGTGTTTTTCCACCCTTCTACTCAAAGCAATGGGTTATATATTATGGACTGTAATAAATCCATAATACACAAGCTCTTGGGAATCTGGCGACTGATGGGTAACAAGTTTGGTTTAAGATCCAACTTTTCCATCATGCTGTCATTCTCATTTTGTTTTCTGTCATAAGCAAATCATGTATTACCTTGTTTCTACTTCCTGATATTGAATTGTTTGAAAGTATGAACAAAAGGAATATGATTGGAACCCATATGGCTTTGTCAATGTTAATCAATCATTTTGCCAGTTAATTCTCATTCAAATGGAAGAGACCATGTGATTTATTGAGAAGTCTGTCATTTCTACTAATTCCATTAGGTCTCTAATGGTGAGTACTACCTGGCTACTGCAGCAAGAATCTGGAAGCTCATGAGCACCAGTTCTGGATAAAATGTGGCCCTGGGTGACTGGGAAAGAAAGCCAGACCAATTCAGTGCAGAACCAAATAGTTCCCACCCTCCCCACTTTCTCATCTGCAAATGACTTTTTTCCTTTCTGCAGCTATTATCCATTTTTCAGCTTGTACTTTCTCTAATGAGGTATTTGGTACTTAATCTTTCAGAATAATGAATAAGTCTGTCTCTTTGTAAAGGTGGTTCCTGTCCTGGAAGCACTGTGGTGGCTCATTGGGATGCCAGACTATTGTTTATCAGGATTCTATGAGGCTGGCTTCCATGAATGTGTCTGACATTGAAATTACAGTACCTCCCAGAGATGTAGCAGCCTAGGAATGGCAAGGCTGTGAAGACAATCCCCTCACCCTGATGAACTTAATAGCTTAGAACAGCAGTCCCCAACCTTTTTGGCATCAGCAACCGGTTTCTCAGAAGACAGTTTTTCCACAGACCGGTGGGTGGGTGGGGGTGGACATGGTTTTGGGATGATTCAAGCACATTATATTTATTGTGCACTTTATTTCTATTATTATTACATTGTAATATATAATGAAATAATTATACAACTCACCATAATGCAGAATCAGTGGGAGCCCCTGAACTTGTTTTCTCTTGCAACTCACTGATAGGGTTTTGGTGAGTCTGCAAGCAAATGATTTATTATGGTTTCTGTGCAGTCAAACCTCTCTGCTAATGATAATCTGTATTTGCAGCCGCTCCCCAGCACCGCCTCAGCTCCACCTCAGATCATCAGCATTAGATTCTCATAAGGAGCACGCAACCTAGATACCTTGTATGCGCAGTTCACAGTAGGGTTCATACCCCTGCGAGAATTTAAGGCCACCACTGATCTGACAGGAGGCGGAGCTCAGGTGGTAATGCGAGTGATGAGGATTGGCTGTAAATACAGATGAAGCTTCGCTTGCTTGCCTGCTGCTCACCTCCTGCTGTGCTGCCCAGTGTCTAACAGGCCATGGCCCGGTACCAGTGAGTGGCCTGTGTTTAGTACCCCTGGCTTAGAATCATGTATTAGATTCTCAAGAGAAATGAAATTCATGGCATAGACCATTCTACAAATTAGACTTCTCAGTAAGATAAAATAATTTTCCAAGTTTCTAAATTACCTGCATGCACATATATACACACTACTCTAAAGCTGCATATTATTGCCACTAGCTACAGTGGATAGTTAAATATAAATAAAAATTAAATAAAATCTATAAATTTATTTCCTCAGCTGAAATAAGCACATTTCCTGTGCACAGTAGCCACATGTGACTAACTTCTACTAGTGTTGGACACCATAGATATAGAACGTTTCTGACATTTCACAAAATTCTACTGGGAAACACTGTTCTAGAAGAAAAAGCAAATGAATTTAGTATTCTTGATGACTACCTAGTCCTTACATCAAGCACATACTAATATAAATAATAAGCAGTTGGTACATGTTCTGTCTAAACAAGGGACAGAAATCTAGCATTATTCACCAAACACAAACCATTTAAAAATCATACACTTACCTCCATGGGACTATAGAATAAACAATACAATTTCCCAGACTAAATAAATCACTGTATATAACATGGTTAAGGAACTGCCCATTCTTCAGCTCCATTCAAGGAGCTAGAATTAGTGTCTTCTCAGGGAGTACATCTCACGGTATGATTTCAAGTTGACCTGCACCACAACATGACCAGAGTGTTTAATAATAAAATAATAAAATAAAAGTGAGGCTTTGGAAGTCTGCATTTAATAAACTTTCCGAGGTATTCTTTCTGACATTACAATTTGAGAATATCTGCTGTGGAACCAGAGAGAAATAACTTCTTGGTGTTCCTTATTCATTTGTCAAAAGAAGACAGTCAGACTTCCTGGGTTAGAATCTTGGCTTAGCCACTTACAACTGTGTTGCCTTGGGCAGGTTGCTTTCCCAGAAACTTCCCAGTAGATGTCTCCTCCAATATCACTGGCCAGGTTTGGCTGCATATGCCCTTGAGTGAACTCAGAGCAGGTTAGCAGAATGAATTATCATAATTGCTCATAATAGGCTTTCATCCCAGGATAGTAGAAAGTGCCATGGTCATCCAAAACTTAAACAAGGTTTGAGATCTTTACAGAGGAAGGAGATGGACTATGTGGCACAGAACCATCTCTGATGCTCACACATGGGTTATTACTTCTACTCCTAGGTGATAGATAAATATAGCGAACTACAGAACTGTTTAAAATACTCAAGTCTGCATAGCTTGTTGGTTAAGGATGTGTAATTAGAGGCACTGTCTGCTCAGTTATGTATGCCTTTCTCCTAAATTTATACATAGATGGCTTCTATTAGCTTGCTTTTCTCCTTCTGTCACAATGTTTTCCCTTTTTTATGTCTTTCTCTTTTCCTTTTGTATTTTTTGTCATGACGTCCCCTCTGAACATCCTCCAACTGGCCCCACCACCATACCTCCTTGCTACCAGCTTTAGAAATATACCAAAAATTCCTTTCCTCCCCCCTTTTTAGCAGCAAATAGTGTGGGATTTTTCATTTATCCACTTGATCTTAGCTATTAACCATACAAAAGGATGTAAAAGGATCAGTATACAACACCTATGTGTGTGTGTGTGTGTGTGTGTGTGTGTGTGTGTGTGTATTGCCAACAAGATAAAATGGATAGAGACCCAAGGCTTCCTTTATTAATCAAGCTTAGGAGAGATACGAAAATATGAGAAAATCTGACATCTTTTTGTCCTCAAAAGGGAAACTGATTGCAGACTTTTGAAGATATGGTAGGAGCACCAAATACGAAAACACATCTCCACAAAAGTAAAGGAAGCTAATACCCCAGGAGTTAGAAAACCCCAATCCATTACAATTTTTGCAACTGTCTGGCTGCATTTTGAAACCTCATATTTATGAGATTTTGCTCAGCATTCCAGCTGTCCCAGGTGATGTCCTAAAGGGAAGATGATAGCTTTAGGTGAAGAAAGAGGAGTAGATGCAAATGGTCAAATAAGGCATGGGGCCCTGTTATCATCACCATGAATTTGATTCCTTAATTATTAAGGAATGAGGGTAGAGAAATTAAGGGAATGTAACGAGCATTTTCAAATAGGCTGTGTTTTTGCAAAGTGCCCATGAGGAAGCACCTGTTCTGGTTACACTCATTGTGGCAAGAATGTTTTGATGTTTCTGTATGTTTGGCTTTTCCTATGTCAATTTATTTCTAGGAGGCAATTTTATCCTTGATCACTTAATTCTGGTAATAAGGATCACATTTATCCTCAAAGTGGCAACCTGTACACCAGAAGGAACACTTGCCTGACCATATAGCATTGTAGGTAGTCCACAATAAAAGTGACACCTATGCCATTTGGGGTTAGTTCCCTGAAATTTCTTAGTTTTTATTTCTGTAACTGTAAGGTAGAGATGATATCAAGGCTAGTTATATATCCAAACTCACTCCCAAGAATATGGCAGATTAGCTTAAATGATTAGAACCTTGTATAATGAGACGGAAATTATAGTTTTTGGACCTCCATGTGAGTCAAATGATGTAAAAAGTTGCAAACAGCACTGTAGCAAAAATTGCCAGTATCTTGATCTCCAAATTTAGTCTTATTATTCTGTCCAGTCATCTCACAGATGTTCATTGTTACATGAAATACAATAGGTAGCACAACTACTCTGCAGACAACAGGTAGCACGACTACTCTGCAGAATACACCTTCCAGACAGGGGAAAAATGAGTTAAAATGCTAATGCCTTCTCTCTGTACAAAAATCTACTAATGAAAATATGTAAAGACACTGATGTGCACCTTGAGACCATGGAAACATGAGGCTGGAGCTAGACTTGAAGACAGGGGAGGGAAGATAAAAATGGAATAGCCAGTTTAGGTAGTCAACTGTGCATTATGGGAAAATATGGGACATAGATTATTCCTGAAATTTTAAAATGGATCTAGCAGAAAGAGGAAGGTACAGTCTAAGTAAGGACGATTACCAAAGGAAAGAAGCATGACATGAGCAAAAGCCATGAGAAAGTAGGGTACAACAATAAAGAGAATTTTGTAGAAGTAGAGATTTGTGTTTGCTTGCAGCAGAGTAATCTCAGAAATGCATTACGGTGTCCAAATTTTTATCAACTGAAATGACACTGAATGCAAAAAAAAAAAAAAAAAAAAAAAAAGGCTTTTCCTTGAAGTTGTTAAAGATGTTTGCCAGTAAAATTACATATTTGTTTTTTCATTACTCTGATGAGACATTTTTATACTTAATTTCAGTTTTACTGTGAAAAATACTATACTCATTAAACTCCTTTAGTTTATTGTAACAACTTTGAAAACGGAGACAAAGGAAAAGAAACAATGGCCTACCTCCCCTGACATATATTACCATACCTTTCAATATGCTGTGGACTCTATAGAACAGGAGATAGCAAACTATAGTCCATGGGTCACATGCAGCCTGATGCAATTTTTTCTTGTGAACAAAGTTTTATTGGAACACAACCATATCCATACATTTACATAATTTCCAAGGCAGATTTTGTACTACAACAGCAGAAATGAGTTAAGAATTGAGACAGCACGCATGGTCTGCAAAAACCTATGATATTTACTATCTGACTCTTTACAGAAAAAGTTTTCCCATCCTGCTGTTTATGTCAGCACATGCCAGTACTATTTAGAAAGACAATTTGGCAACTAACCATGAATTCATAGATTTTAAGATAGATAAAAACAGTAAGTGACTGTTTTCTAGAATTTGATCTTTCTTCCTCCTTTTTTAATCTTTTTTGTTTTTTTTTTCAGAAGCCACTACTCTTTCCTAGCATCTCATATTCCTTATATTAAACAAGAGCAAAGAAGCACAGGTAGAGAATAGATGACAGTCCTACCATGAATTGTTCAAATAAGAAAATGTTTGGACACAATCCGCTTGTGAAATGTCTTACACTGATAAAATTTACCTTGTTAAATAATGCAAACTTGATTATAAATTTCAAAATCTGGCTACATTACTATGAATTTTCAATGTCTTCAGTAATTTTATTTTCTCATGATGTCCACCAGTGTGATTTAGGTAATAATTTTATGTTCCTTATATGGACAAGGTTCTGTATCTTGGGGTGAGACAATCTTTCAAAATGAGTTTCCAGCCAACCACTTCTTTGGTTCTCAGAAAAATCTTAAGCTCTCTAGGGGTTAAATGAATGTGTAATTGTATAATTAGGCTATTGCAGCTCCTATTTCTCTAGTAATATTGTCTGGCTGTGCCACAGGACAAGGTCAATGAACAGTCATAGACTAAAAATGGAAATAGTTTGATTGGAGTAGCTGACAAGAATGACCTGCTGTGGACTTTTGTGTGGTTATGAGGCCTCGTGAGATCACCTCCTAAATTAGATTCCCCGGTAGTTGTACTCAACCTTTTTCTAACACAGTTTTTTCTCCTCTTCCTCACTTACTTTTAGGCAGAAGAGGAAGCCACCCAGGTAATTGGATTTGAAAGACAAAAGAAAGCTGCCCTGCCCAGGAGAAAATGGATCTCAGAGTCTGCTCCAGAAACAAAACTCCACTATTCATTCATTGTCTCTTAGCACTCACTAAGGAGCCAGCACCAAGATGTGAACTTAGTGAATTCAGTGATAGGTGACCAGGCTTGGGACACCCAATACCCCAATTTTCTCCTAAATTACTTTTTTTTTCTATAAGGAGTTATAGTTTGTCCACATGTAAAACTGAAACATGAATAATAGTTATCTTGAAAAATGTTTCAAGGATCAAATTACATAATGTATATGAATGGCTCATTATAAATTATGAGGTTATAATTAAGGCATTGTTTCTCTAACCATTTGATTTCAAATCCCACCTGCCTTATGGAAGCGGACATCATTCTCACTCTGGTGGTATAATTTTATTAGATCATTTTCCTCTTGACAGCTAAGGGCAGGCAGTGAGATATGGTCTTCTAAAGGTGGAAAAGGAGGAGAGAGACAAAACTGGGGGTGGGCGGATGGGGGGTAGATTTACATATGGGAATATTTTTTTAAGTGATATCTCTGTATTTTGAGATAAAGTATAAAGAAGAGAACATAGGCATAGAATGTTGAGCCCACAATCACTGTATACAAACTTCATCTAGTTCAAAATGTTACCAAAGGGAAGTCTTGATTCTAACTACTGTTTTTTTATTGTAGACAAGCAAAGGAGATTGAATCTAATTTGTTACAAATGTTTTACCAAAAGGAAGATTTCAGTTAAAAAAATTAATTTCCTAGGGAATGAATGAGCCCCAGGAATATAAATCTGCCCTTGGATAAATTGAAAAGAAAAAAGAATAGAAGGGCAGACTTGCCAAATGCTTATAAATCAAATGTGCCCCCAAATAAACTGCATTCCTAATAAAGGCATGCAAATAGCCTGGGAAAGACGTGTGCAAATCATTCAGCTTGTAAATCACAGTAAGTGGGTGCTAATAAATTTCAGCTTGGCTGAAATGACAAAATTTCAGAGGAATTAGTGGAAGGTAGGGATATTTAGAAAGCAGATGGAATACCGTTAATCATTTGATCAAGTACAACTGGACCTTTTAAATTATTTTAACACATATTCTGTCATTTCTGCATTATCAGGGAATCATTCCCATATGAGGTCCATTTTCTAGATCTCAATTAAACTTTATTTTACATGAATTCCTTCCATATGAGAAAACTTCCCACTCTCATTGGCATCTTTAGTTTGAGACTAAGTCAGTTGTTCTTCAGGTGCCTGTATCTAGAACTCCCTTCCAGTTTTTTCCCTCAACTTATTGATTCTCAAGGGTACCATTCTAAGCATGGAAAACATTCCATTCCTTCACACTTCCCTCCTCATTTAATCTTCCCTATTCCCTCCTCAGCTATAAGTGCATTTATTATTTAACTGAGTGATTGTATGATGCAACTCTGGGACATGGATGTCCTGAAAAGACAAAACTGTCATTTTGCTAGGTTTGTTTTCACTCACTTTAGTATTATTTCTGTTCCTGGTGCCTATCTAAATGTCTGTTGATTTCTTCATTCTTTAAGGTTCTAGGGAATAATAATATATGACATGCTCATTGGTATTTGACATGAAGAACTGAGGAAAAGAGAGCTGTATTCCAAAAGGTTTTAATAGTGATTGATTTATATTCGCTTTGAGTCACGCTTGAGTTTCTCTTTTAAACATGCTGCTCATAGTTGGAACAGATTTCTGGTATTTGAATAGTTAGCTGAGGGAAAAGGTGGCTTTGCAACCATCTCTGATCACCAGAGTCATCCACTAATGAGTTCTATCAGCTCAGGCCCAGGCAGACTGAACTGCTTCATCTGCTATTAAACTGAAGCTGGAAGCAATGATTTGAAAAATAGAGAAGTTTCTTTGTCAATGGTTCCTAAAAGTTTGAGGCTCATTTACGTACAATCACCCACTCCTTATAAGAATGTACAATGCCCATCATATCTCTGTAAAGGGCAGTGGTTTTGTAAATGTTTGCTTGCATTTTCCATACCACCTAAACTGCTCAAAAGTATTCAACTCACTTTATTCTGACAGGGGAGAAGGACATCTGAGATATATTTTACCCTTACTGTGGAAAAGTCTCTATCTGGGGAGAATCAAGTAGATTAGGCAGGCTTGATGGGGAACCTCCTTTGTAACCTCCACTAACTCCTGTGTGGACCTATAAAAACACATTGGATGCCCCACTGAAGTCAGCACCCCTCCAGCCACTGAGACTAAGGGTTTCACAGGAAACTGATTCCAGCTCCTATGTCCAAAAGTCTACCATTTTCAAATAACACACACTTAAGTAAATAATGGCTCATCTAATGATCTGCAGTCATTCACATACATGGTACACATGCCATCAAATCAGTCACATGTACTTAATGCCTGTGCCTCTACACCCAAGGGTGTGGAAATTAGAAGAATCAACAATGTCTAGAAAAACCTCTGAGCTCTGTCTGGGTCAGGAGGGATAGCTTTGAGCAGATCAAAGAGAAAAACAAAAGACCTTACCTGTTGGATGGAGCATTTGAGCCAAAGGCTAAGGTAGAAAAATGCAAAGTGAGTGAGGAAAATAATTAATGAAGTTAACATCATGGACAACTGAACAATGGCATTGGAGTTTGGACAGATAGGGAGGAATCTTGTTATAGAGGCTCAAAGAACCATTCTTTCATAAGTAATGGGAAGCTATAGTCATTTTGGATAGAGTGGGACTAAGGTGCACTGTTTCTGTGATCAGGTGTTGGTAGAATACTGACAAATCAAGAAATTTGGTGAAATGAACAATAGAACCTCTACCCTGCTTAGACTTGAGTGTACATCTCCTGCTGATATGGACTTACTTTACCTGAGTCATAGCCGTCCCGATGTGACTTGAGACTTTTCTCACTGAGAGAACCTTTGAAAGATTTTCATAAAGATGAAGTAAGAATCTTAGGCAGAGAACTTGGACTTCCAGAAGAGTTAGTTTCTAGGCATCCACTCCCAGGTCAAAGCCTGGTAATCAGAGTAATATGTGATGAGGAACCTTATATTTGTAAGGATTATCCTGAAACCAACAATATTTTGAAAATAGTAGCTGATTTTTCTGCAAGTGTTAAAAAGCCACATACACTGTTACAGAGAGTCAAAGCCTGCACAACAGAAGAGGATCAGGAGAAGCTGATGCAAATTACAAGTTTGCATTCACTGAATGCCTTCCTGTTACCAATTAAAACTGTGGGTGTGCAGGGTGACTGTCGCTCTTATAGTTATGTGTGTGAAATCTCCAGTAAGGATGAGCCTGACTGGGAATCTCTTATTTTCCTGGCTAGATTTATACCTAGCATGTGTCACACATTAACAGAGTTGTCTATATATTTGATCCACCAGTTAAAGAACCTCCTACAGATGTTACTCCCACTTTCTTTACAACAAGAGTGCTCAGTACATTATGCCAAGCTGATTTTGAGGCCCATAACATTCTCAGGGAATCTGGATATGCTGGGAAAACCAGCCAGATGCCGTTGATTTTGACACCTTTACGTTTTGATCGGGACCCACTTCAGAAGCAGCCTTCATGCCAGAGATCCATGGTTATTCAAACCTTTATTACTAGTGATTTCATGACTGGCATACCTGCAACCCCTGGCAATGAGATCCTTGTAGAGGTGGTGTTAAAGATGGTCACTGAGATTAAGAAGATTCCTGGTATTTCTCGAATTATGAATGGCTTAACATCAAAGCCCCCAGGAACTACTAAGTGGGAGTAATAAACTTCTTGTTCTACTAAAAAAAAAAAAAAAAACAAGAGGGAGAGAGAGAGAGACCAGTCTTTCTGAAAAGTGTACCTTTTTTTGCCTTTTTATCCAGGTCTTCCCTTAAGTTTCTCATTTGTTATTTATGTAAAGATTGCTAGTTGACATCATGAAAATGAAATACTGAGAGAAGCTTCAATGAGAAGAGAGGGATGTACAGACATAAAAAATGCATAGTATGCAATGTAACAGTCAAGTACAAAATTGGTATATAAAAAATATATTCTGTAAGAGTTAGGAAATTTGTGAACATATGAGTTGCAAAGCTATTGGTTGGTGGGGTCAGAGAGGGTAGCTCTAGTGTGATGGGTTAGCTGGCAGATCTTTAAATGAATGCCAATATATAGTAGAGAAAAAGGAGCAAAGAAGGCCAGATTTGCCTTCCTCCCCACTTTCTGGCTGGGCTCATTTCTACTTAGGCTGATAAATCCCCTTCGTATTCAAACATATCTATTTGCTTCAATCAACCAGAGTCACCTCCACCTTGAAGGTTTTTCAGATCACTCCATTTGAAGATTGTTTCTCTCTTCCCTAAACCTTTCTAGAACAATTTTATTCTTTGGCAAATAATGACATGCTTTGTGCCCTTCCATCATCAAGTGTTATTTAAATATTTATTCCTATTTTATTTTATCCATATGTATCATATGTTTCCCAAATTAAACTGCAAACTTCTTGAGGGCAAAGGCAATGATTCACTTGTCTCATTCCCTGAAACACTAAGGCACCAGACACAGAGTTGTCACATGAAATGCTGAGAATTCAATTTGCTGATCTCTGAGCATGAAGGAGAATATGAAACTAGTTTTTGACATGAAGTCCAAAACACCAGTATTTAATTTATATCCTGGCTGATGTAATTCTGTTCTTGTTGGCTGACCTTCTAGTCCTAGGAAAAGGTGTATTTTTTCAGCTTGGGCAGCTCAGGTGCCCATGAGTGAAGGAGTCAGACCATCAACCATGCATTGGACAGAAACACTGAATCGTTTCACCTAGCGTGAGCTAGAGAGATAGACAAGAAATCTGCAGTCCCATGGGAGAGCTAGTCCTCCATTACCAACCTCCTTGAAGGGACTAATGTTCTTCTGGAATCATTTAGAATTCAAAGCAATATGGTCTATGTGTTGGCAGAAGAAACTTTAGCTTCTAGGAAGAAGACACTTAAACAAAATGTCTTTGGTTTCTGCATTAAATCAACTCATACCAGCATGTATTTACTGAGCACTTATTATGTAAGGGATGTTATGTAGCAAAAAGAAAATGTTAATACCCATTCCTTTCTTAGAAATTACTTGGGAGGGGCTGACATACATCATAATTAAAAGTGCACTCTAGTTGAGCTGTGGACAATTTTATGACATAGACATTATCTTATGGAACTTGGGAACTGGGAGAATAACTGCAGTAGTGTTTGTAATATAATCACCCCTGTTTCTTGTTAAAAATGCATATTTTTGAGCTACACCTCACCTGTAGTAGAGTGGGATGTCTGGACCAGGTGCCCAGTTACCTGCTCATTATATATACCGAAGTTTAAGAATCATTGTCCTATTGTCCAAGGTAATGTTTAAGGAAAATGTCAAAGAAGAAGTAGGAGAAATTATTCTTAAGGCAGAATTGTGGCTCCTTATGTCTGTTTTCTATTCTATTCCCTGGGCCACTGATCAATCACAAGCAAGGGCTAGGGATGGACTAAGAGAAGACTATCCTGGTATTATTCTCAGAATAGTTTTAATTTGATATATTAATTCCTCTTTAATGTTAATTGCAGCAGTCTATAGAAAGTGTTTTACCAGAGAGAATTCTGTTTGACATGAAACATTTTTGTAGCAGTAGGCACAATGATCTTATCTCTAAGCACAGCTGCTCTAACGTTAGAAAGAGGAAAATCAGCTACCCATAGAACCAACTTGCACACCTTTGCCTAAAGTTTTCAAACTTCTGACTTCATATTTCTAGACTGAGATGTGTAAAAAGATCACCTTTTAAAACCATAAACGGCAACATACACATACACTCACACACATAGAGTGGCCCTTGAACAGTAACATTGGTGCCAACTCTTGGTGCCCACTTAAGAAAATGTTTTTCATAGGTGTGACTCATGCATGAGCAGACACCCATGCACATGCTTTGGTTTCCTTTTAATGGTCACAAACTTTAGTCTAATTTCTTCGGTGAGTGAGATGCTAATCAAGCAGTTGAAGACAGAAAGCCTAGTGAAAATAATCAAATGTGAATATGTCCAGAGGGACTCTCGACTTTGAAGAGGGAAAGAAGAAATTGTCACGTTGATTCCACTGGAAACAGCCTTCCTGTTACTAAGCGGCCCCTGGGGATTTGCTACCTGATTTGCTCTTCGTCAGGTTGGCATCTCAGTGACAAGGCAATTGTAATTAGAATGAGTAAAATGAGAGATGTGCCAACTCTCTGCTTATAATTCAGACTGTGACATTAAAGAAACATTGAGGTTTTATTATTATTTTTTAAAATTTTTTAGGGAGTTATAAACAGCTAGTAGGTCTTTGCCTACTGGGATGCCTTCCGTAAAACTCGGAACTGTCTTGCTAAAGAAAGAAAATATGATGTGCTTGTTGTACTCCAGATGGTTATATCTTACCTTTTGGGATTTTAGACTGTCTTTGGAAATTGTCTTATTTTTTCAGGCTTGTTCTTGCAATGCACAGGCAATAAATATTAGCGGTAAAGAGGAGGCATAAAAAAAATTCCTGCTATCTTATTACTTCTAAGTTCATTGCTGCTGGGAAAGAGTTAGATGAAGATAATTTGAGCTTCAACAATAAAAACGGTAGCCACTTGAACATAATGAGGTATATGCCAAGGTGGGGGGTAGGGGATGGTGGTAGACCCTGATTGATTCTTGAACTGAACCTTGACTTAGCATAGAAATGGTACAAAATGCCGCCCAAAATCTGAAGCCACATTTTTTTTTTTTTTTTTTTTTTTTTTTCGTGGTACGCGGGCCTCTCACTGTTGTGGCCTCTCCCATTGCAGAGCGCAGGCTCCGGACGCACAGGCTCAGCGGCCATGGCTCACGGGCCCAGCCGCTCCGCGGCACGTGGGATCTTCCCGGACCGGGGCACGAACCCGTGTCCCCTGCATCGGCAGGCAGACTCTCAACCACTGCGCCACCAGGGAAGCCCTGAAGCCACATTTTGATTTCTTGTCTCCTTCTATTGAAGACTGGAGAGTTACTTGGAAATCTGAAGGAATTCCAGAAGGTTATCTATCAATTAGAATTGTGGGGACACTTGAAATGTTAAAATTACAAAAGCCATTAAGCTGAAATATTTATTTCCTCTGTTTTTGCATCTAATCTGGACTTTTCATGGAGACTTTGAAGAATTTCTCATTCATTTTCTTCTATCGTATTTGGAGATAAAATGTACTATTTTGTCCACTGCAAAATAAGTTTCCCATTTATCATAATTGTGCTGTGACTTTCCCTTTTCTCCTAGTTGGTCTGTGCTACATGCTCTTGTACAACTCTGTGCTGCTGCATGTGTGTGTGTGCTTTTCCTTCTCTCTTGTTTGCCAAATTTTAACCATCCTTAAAGAGTAACTCACACCACATACATTCCTATTTTATGCATGAGTCTAGTGCATACCTAAAAAAGAATGTTAATTAGGTGGTTGGAGGCATAAGGCTAGAATTCAGGAGAAAAAATGGGCTAGAAAAACAAGTTGTCAGTGTGTGGGTGATATTTGAAATAATGAGCCTGGTTAAGATCACCAGACTGAAATAGGCTCTTAATCAAACCCCATCTTACCAGTGATTCCTCTATTTCTTTTCTACAGTCAGGGTTCTCGATGGTTTTAGACTAGTCAACACCTTTGAAGGACACACAATCATACCATACACCAGTTGCCTGGTTTAAATAATGCCAGATAATTTGATTTTTTCTCTAATGGAGTCAACCAATATTATGACTGAAGGAGCAGGCAACTGAGTTATATGAACCCATGCCATGTGGTGACAGTTTTGGTCAAGACTTCCCTGTTGAAGAGAATACTTATTAATCAACAACTTTTCTGCCTGGCCCCCAACACAAATTACTATTTGTAGATACATTCAATCACTGTATTGAAAGGTGTCTTCATGCTGCAACATTTTATCTCAGGCAGTAAGTCAATCATTTGTCATACAGACTCAAAGTCATTTGCTTGCCAAGCTATAATAACACAGGTTTCATCCATGATATTATTTTTTCAGACAATTAAGATTACTTCTTTATACAAAGCAAAAAAAAAAAAAAAAGCCACATTATTTATGATAAAATTTGGGAGACAACATTTTTAGTAAGAGTCTGCCTTTTTAAATAGGTGACTATGAGGATAGTTTCATGCTTTCTTGCTGTTTCAGTCATCTTCATGAACAAAAATCATGGTTCTAGGTGGTCCAAGCCTATATACCTCTCCTTCTGGTAGTGGCCCTGTATTTTGAATTCCATGGTACTTCTATTTCATGTTAGTAGTTCTACCACCTTCCTCTGCTGTTTGTTATCACTAGTAACTTTTCACCTTTATCAGCATATCTTCTCTGTTTCTAATCTGCTACCTTATTTTATACAGAATTGTCCAAGTAAGGGCCTGAAGAGACTATGTCATTTCCCTTCTGCAGAATTAAAAGCATAGAAATTGTTTTCCTTCCTGCTAAGAACCTTTGCTGGAAAAAACAAAAAAATCCCTTCCTACAGCCTTTTTTTCTTCAGGAATGGAAATACAGAAGAGCTGAAGTTGTTTCAAGTTACCTACTGGCAAGTGAGCCATTGATTTAACTGATACAAACATAAGCTTTTCTACTTTTCAAAGGACTTTTGTATATGTTATCATGTCATATCTAAAACAAACCAGATGCAAAAAAATACATTCTGAAAAATAGTTTCAACTCATAACAGCATCAGTTAAGAAGATCTTCTATATTTTCATATTTTCATGGAAAGTAAACTTTCAGGGCTTCCCTGGTGGCGCAGTGGTTGAGAGTCCGCCTGCCGATGCAGGGGACACGGGTTCGTGCCCCAGTCTGGGAGGATCCCACATGCCGCAGAGCGGCTGGGCCCGTGAGCCATGGCTGCTGAGCCTGTGCGTCCCGAGCCTGCGCTCCGCAAAGGGAGAGGCCACAACAGTGAGAGGCCCGTGTACCACAAAAAAAAAAAAAAAAAAAAAAAAAAAAAAAAAGAAAGTAAACTTTCACTTTTGCATAAGATAGTTTCTTACATCTACGGGTTATCTTTGAGATAAATTTCTCAATAATATTTTTTTAAGAATTTCAGTGTTTATCTGGCATGAGTCTATCTCCCTCATCCTAAACAGTGTTTCACCAGAATATGTCTTATTTATCTATTAAATGGAATAGTAATACCTATAAAACATGCTGCAGTGAGTGATAGTAGCCCTCTGAAGTCAAATACTTTCAGCCCTATCAGCCAGCTGTGTAACTTATGGCACCTAATTTCTTTCTTTAAGCCTTAGTTTCCTAAGCTCTCAGAAACAATTATGATGTAACCTCATAGAATTGAAATGAATGTTCCATGAGCTACTATCGATGAAGCACAAGGTTAATGCCAGGCCCATTAAAGAGTGCAGTACTAATTATTTGAATATTTTCATTATCGAATGAAGGAATTTGGATTCCAGATGAGTTAAGTAACCCCTATCTGTTTCTTACTTTTCTTAGAAATGGTTGCTCTGCATGGATTTTTCCTTTAATTCCCTTAATTCTCACATTCTAGAATACATGCTAATATTCTCATTTTAAGGATGGTAATTGAGGCTCAGAAAGTGTGTGTAACTTACATCAAAACAGATAGATCTTAAGCTGCAGACTTATTATTCAAAGTTAATGCTTTATGAACCATTCAAAGTCGACTATGCTCCACCTACCACTACATGAAGAGTCTTTCACTTCATACTGCCCAAGGATCTCATTTTCAGGACTATGGAGCGGAGAAACATACAGAGAATGTGCTAGAACAATGGATAACAGGCAGGAAAACTTTGCCTCTTCCCCTTTCTGAAGAGACAGGCTTCAAAATGAGTAGTATGGTTTTCAGGTACCAACAAAAAATAGAGACTTCAATATTTAGCCATGGGCAGGGGGAATCTGTCATAGTTCTTCAACTATCAGACAAAAATGTAGAACTGTCTGTTTCTTACATCAAGTGTGCCTTTTCCAACCCAACTAGATTCTTATCATCTAACAGAATTAGAAAAAATAGGGATATAGACAATTCTTTAAGGACAAATAGAGATTATTATGTAAAAAATGTTAAAGGTCATTTTTGCAATATATATTTCCAAATATAAGCACAAAGTATGACTCTGAACCTACCATGTCACTCTCTTCATCATAGTAACTAGGAAGTTACCTGTCTGGATGATGAGCCCCACTTTTATGTACTTCACAGAAATAGATTAAGAGGACAGAGGTAAAGCACACAGCCATGAAGTAGAAAGGAATCCAAACCTTATTCACAGTAAAATAAATATCATTTACAAATATGCTTTGCATTTAACTGAGAAAATGGGAAATGGAGAAGGTAATGTCAGATCACATTTTGAAAGACAAGGGTGATGGGACATTGCAATGTGTTTCAATAAGACCTCGGGTACTTTGGTTTTGAAAATTGCAGAGCAATATGTGCAACTGAATTGGAAGGGTTTCATCTTCCCCGATGTATTTTCATTGAACCCCAGTCACACGCATCAGACTTTAATATTCTAGCCCTCGACTGCTGTCACTTCTTGGCAGGTGTAGTTGCCAACCCCATTCACAGAGGAGGGAAAATGTGCAGACAAAATCACTGAGCAGATTGTGTATCAGAAACTGTATCATCAGTCCCTGGATCTCACACTCTTCCTGGACAATGCTAAATGGTAGATCCCAAGAAAAATCAGGAAATAATCAAAACAGAGAACAATACCTCCAACTATTTATATTGTATTTAAATCTTGCTTTGCTTAATTATGGACTTTCTCAACAGTATTTCTGAATAACTGTAATTGTTTCCCCGCTAAGCAATCAACATGTAAACTTACAGATGGCACTAACCTCTCCAGCGCCTTTTTCATTGCTCTGAACTTCTGGTGCCTCTGGAGGAGTCTGGCTTATGGCTTTGTTTTGCCATTAATGAGTCTCCTCTCCTTTCTTCTTTTCAGTAAAAGTTGTTTTTTTCACTCACCCCCTTATTCCCACTTCATGCTATGGTGTGATAGTTTTGAATAGTAGTTACCATGTCCTGTGATTCCTACTTCTTACCCCAGTATGATCATTATTTGCTAAATCCAGATGATTCCCTAGATTTATCAGGATAATGTGGGGAAAAACACCTCCACATGCACCTTGCATATACCTGTCACTGATTTCCCATCACAGATCTAGTACTGAAAAAGTGGGAGCATTATTTACTTAATTAAATATTTAGCACGTAGTGCATCCTCTGCTTTGCCTGATACTCTGCAGGATATGAAATTGTTAAAGAAATAGAATTTATCTGTTGAGGAGATAAGACCACACACATGAAAGATCAAACACACACTGGCATATGTGTTGAATTGCAATATGACAGAGATACAAATAGTAAAGCTAGTTCCTGCTGGCCAAATTAAGGTTAGTAAATTTTGGACTATCAGTTCAGAGGAGGGAGGTTTAACATTTAGCTGAGGCAGATAGGAATAATTTAAAGATGAGTTAAATTGGAGGTTGACATTATGTTTAAAATCTCAAGTGCAGTTAATGCCTCTGAGGCTTCAATAAGCTGAACTCAAATCACTTTTCAGCCCTTTGTGACTTTTGTTGCACTTACAGTTATTTTCATTGGTTCTCTCACTTTCATTTCTATGAATAACATTCATTTTTAACTATATTCTTTAAAAAAGCAAAATGCATTTCAAACACAAAGGATTAGTAAAATAAAGTGCTATATCATTTTATAGACTCAATGTTTCAAAAACAAGGAATTACTATATTATTGGTGCTGCAACCTCTTACATTCCCTCTCAACTCTGCAAAGGAGAGATGTGAATTCATGTGATCAGTGAGTGGAGGTTAGCTACCTCCAGATATAAAAGAAAGGCCATGTGTGGGAAGAAACTGGATGAAAATAGTAGCATCTCAATCACCAAGTCAGGAAAATCACTTAAAAGATCTCAATACCCAATACAAGTTTAGTCTCCATTTTTTGTTTCATTCAAAACAAGTCATCTGTGGCATACATTACTAACTTCATAACAAAGGTGCACAAAATTAAAGCAAACATTATACATATTTATTCACAATGACCAAGTCATCTGTGATGATGGAGACAATTAAAGAAAGTAGGACCTGCTATCTTTTTTTCTCTACAAATCCAGTAGACCTACTTCACCTTAAATGACATCATCGGTTAGTTGCACTTCAGTTTCATTTGGGAAATTCTGAATTCATAGGTCTGAAGTCTCTTGCACTTTCTTCATTCATGGAACAAATTACATTATAAAACTAGCCCTTTTTCAGTTCCTGCCAGGATGGTGGTGACCAGAAACCAAAAAAAAATCAAACCTGCATCCTCTGTGTGCCGAGCAGGCCACAGGCATCTAAGGGTTTATTAGTGACTCTATCACTTCCATCCATCATTCTCCGCACAACATGGCATACACACCAACCAAGAGACTTTAAAATAAGAAATAAAACTCAATGAACTCACATTCAATTAATATTAGTCATATTATTAATCCTTGTTGGTTCAGGGCTTATCAAGAGATAATTGACCTTGTCAGTGTTTCAAGCCTGCTGCATTGCCGTAAGACCTCTCACTTCCTTCATGCTTAATTAGAATGCAATAAAACCAAAAAAGAGGTTTTCTTTTTTCCTTCTTAACTGTAGAATGTCCATTTTTCTCCTCCATCCCCCTATCCAAGAAAGGGAATGAGAAAACGTGGATATCATAGGTATATAATCTTCTCAATTAATAAACGGAAAGCACTGTCATTGCTCCCCAGGGCATGACAAATGCACCTGTCGGCAGAGCCAGACGACTGATGTCCCTTACGTGACCAGACGCTTCTTTCTTTTTTCTGTGTGTTCAAAGAAAACGTGATTTTAATTGGACTGTGAAAGAGACACAGGAGGAAAGGAAGGGGTTTTGCCGATTTACTCTCACTTAAAGGGTGATGTTTCCTGACACTGATCTACTTAGTATCCGACTTGGTATCATTTCTCTGTTTCAAATTTTCTAAAAGTCAATTGTCCTTTATTCTTCCTGAATTCTGGTGCCTCTTTGCTTTTGCTGCTATTTCATATTTAACAAGGAAGCCTTGAATTTCTACTTTACATGTCCTCATTCCAGAATTTGTTAGATGATCACCCATTCAGCATAGGGTAAATTAATTTCATGTTTCAAGACCAGGGGTTGGCAAAAATGATCCCTAAGGACACTTTCAAATGAGGAACTCTATGATTAATTTTGAGGATGATGACGGTAAATCTTTTGGAGTAGATGAACATTAACTCGCCTTGTTCAATATAGGGATCACAAACATAAAACATTTTCAAACAGTAGCCTAGCAATCTGGAGATGTTTCTAGTGCCTACTCCAATGCCTAGCTCTGGGTTATGCTTTGAGGCATTTCAACCAAAACAACTTACATTCTGAGAGACATGGTATCTTCAGTAAAAAAGTACACACACACACACACACACACACACACACACACACACACACACGACATTGGAATATATGAGTAAGCTGGCTCTTCATGGAGTATAATTTCAACAATAGAAAACAACCTCTTTAAGTTTTGTTTGATTATGTATTTTATTTTTCAATTCCCTGGTCACACAGAGACTTTCAGTAAAACCTAAAAATAGGTGTTGGGGGAAGTCAGAATAGTCTTAATTCTTCAGCATATGCATATTTCATATTTACTATCTACAGCTATATAACTGAAAGCTCAAGCCACTGAAATGCATAAGCCACTTCCTCTGTGTATTAACTGAAAACAAAGACAGATTATTGAATAATAACAATTATAATTATTATAAGTCTTTTACTTTGTATTTTATACACATAGGAATTTCTTTGCTGTTATGGCTGGTGTCCAAGTAGAGTATGTCATTTTACACAACAGGTATTTAGTGAATATCCTCTTTGTGGCCAATCCCATGATTTTTTTTTTTTTTTTTTGAGGGGGGAATCCAGTCAACTGTGATTGTTTTGGATTAAACAAGCTTAAAGTTGATGTCTCTTTAGAGAATGATGAGAGGTGGATACAAGAAATACTTCGTCTGTCACAATTGAGTGTCCAGAAGTAATCAGGTTAATGTCAGGGGCTGGGAAAAATGAATGAATTTAACACAGTTCTCTGATAAATGCAGAGGAAATTGTGTAACATTTAGGCTGAATGTTCTCAAATCAGCCCACTCCATCCCAGCCAGCCTAGCCAAGCCACATGGATTTGCAAGGCCTCTTTTGAGAAATGATGAGGTAAACTCTCATAAGTGATGTATGTTTTCTGGAAGAGCAATTGTTTCTAAATATTTTTTCATTCACTCAAAAATATTTATTGAATGCTTCCTATGTTCCAGATAATTTTTCTGTTCTGGAGTGATTATGAATAAAACAAAACTGTACCCTCCTACAACTTAAATTGTAGTGAAGAGAGAAGAAAATAATAAAAAAGATAAATAATTACATATCAAATCCTCAGGCCACTGTTACTTCCTAGGAGTGGACCAGGGCCTTGCTCATAAGAGCCGTAAATTTCTAACATCACCTTTTGGTGAGAAAGAAAAAAAAAAAAAAAATGAAGCCTATGATCCTCTAATTTACAAGTTCACAAAGAGGATATAGAGGGAGAATTGCATAAGTAATCCAAGGTACAAAATAAAATATTCAAATATCTGAATGCACCAATAAGGTGATAAGTGCTAACAGCAGTAGGAAAGGGGAAAGAACACTAAAATTGGGGTGATTGGTACAGATTCCTTGGGAAGGATATGAATTGCAATGGAACAAAGTCACACTGAATCTGCCTATATAACATAGCCAAGTCCATGACATTTTCAGATTTTTTAAATCCTGTTGTCATAATAGCATAGATATAATTCAGAGAAAATTGGAATCAAGAAAAACTTTCTAGTTCTCTTTATATTACTTAATCAGCCCTAATTCTGAGAATTGCAGACAGATACTACTGCAGGTCCACATGTTTGCACGCTTGAGATTGGTTCTGCTCCACAGGTTGTTGTTCTGTAAGGTCTATCATGCTGAACACCAAGGCCTTCCTGGTTTTGCTCACAACTTGCTTTCCCTACCAGTAACTCATAAAGAGCTACTGTATCAGTGCTACTAAATTCAGTTATTTTTATCACCTCATTATCGTTGATTACTATGACTTAAAATTTATTGAGTACAAGCAATGTGCTACATACTATTAGAGGCAGCATCAGATGACCATGGGTTTAACAGAACTACACACGCTTTCATGAAAGAGTCTCCGGACATCGATAACTTGGTGCCATCAACATACCCTCCAGGAAGGAAATCTGTATGATCATTCCAAATGTATATGGTCATTCCAAAAGTATATGGCCATTTCAAGGATTTACCCAAGTGATTGCAATAAGAATGTAACAGATTCCTAGGGGATCCAGGGAATGTCAGTCTTAGATCTTCATTGATTCTCTAAGATGATCAGATGTGGAAAAGAGAGAAGAAAAATTTTCATGGAATTTGATATAGGTCATTAAATGCATTTTGTTTCAAAAAGATTTTATTTTTCTGATCATAAAAATAAATGCTTGCTGGCAAAATTTGGAAAATAGAAATCATGTATAAGTATGTTACCAAAATAAAAACTAATATTTGCTTGCATTTACCTTTAAAGAATATAAACATATATATACATGAATACATAAATATAAATCAAGACCAGATAGCCCTATATTAATAATTTTATTTCTATTTATTTTTGCTTACTATTGTATTGTGTTTTTCAATATCATTAATTATTCTTTGAAAATATGATTTTAATAAGAGTATGACCTTGTAACAAAATGTAAATTATCCCCTTCTATTAGATATTGAAGCTGTTCCCAAATTGTGTGCTAGTATATATAAATCTCAGAGAAGTATTCTCATCTTTTCTTTATATTATCTTGGATTGAATTCCTAAAAGTGAAATAATACAATGGCAAGTTTCTGCTCTATGGCAATCTATGTTTTGACCCTCTAGTGAGATATGAGAGTGACTCACTAGGACTAAGTCATAGAATTTAAAAGTTACAAAGGACTTTAGAATTCCAATGCCACACTTTTCATTCTACAGACTTGACCAATGAGAGTTAAGAGACTTACTGAGGTCACACCAAGCAAAGAACCATAAAGTCATTCACTATGTCTTGTAATTAGAAGTTCTCCCTCTTGCCTGGGTTTAAACCTGGCTCCAATAATTTACTCCTGTGTCACTTGGGAAAATTGCCTTACTAATTTCTGTCTCAGTTTTCTTATAATTAATTCCAAAGTTATTTTGAGAACTAATAAGACATTTAAAGTTTTAAGCATATAAATATTCTAGGAAGCAAAGTGTTAATAGTGAGTGAATTGGTAATGTGATATGATAATAAAGTATTAGTTATTATTATTTAGAATGTGAGACAGAGGAGTGTCTTTCCATCATGATGTCTGGAAAGTCAGGCTGAAGCACTAGACTCTTCACCTTTAATTACCCTTCCACTTTTGGAGATGGTCTCTCTAGATAACTGTAATTTATTTTCTGCCCTGGCCTTTTTAAACAGCCCGAAATGGCCCTTCTATAAAAAATGCATGGAAGAGTCCCTGATTTTATATTACTTTACATATAAAATATTTAGCTGTTATTAATGTAGACCATGACTTCCTTCATGCCAACTAATATTCTATCTGTAGAGACCACAGGAACTAGGATTTACTACTTAGAGAGGACTGTTGTCTGGGGATGTATGTGGGAAGGACAAGAGTGACTCACCCTGGGACAACTTTCATGACCAACACTGCCTTTCCTCTACTGTCTTTCACATTTCGCTGTCATCGATCTTTACAGGGTCTCATTCTGTGCACTGGCTACTGCATAAACATTATTATCATCATTATTATCATCATTATTTTGTTTTGTTTTACTTTATTTTCTCAGTATCCCTCAAAAACACATATCCCCCAAATTGTGGCCATGTTATTTGCTGAAATTTATGTACTCTATATGCCCATAAAAAGTCATAAAATCTGTCTCACATCTTTCCTCCAAAGTAAATCTAAAATTTCAGAATGCAAATCCATATAAGCCATGTAGATATTGACTCCTTTCTATCTCCCAGTACACACACACATTTCAGGTTATGTCACTGGCTCAGTTAACATATACGATTACCCTGGTATCAAGATTTGAGACAGATCTGAAATTCTCAGTGCTCCCAGAATATGATGTGCCTTCCTAGAATCCCTCCTCTGTGCTGCCTCATCTGAACCTCCCTCTCAGCAATGCCCCATAGTTCAGGCCTTTACTGATTTTTAGCCTCATAAATATTCTTGCTCTGGTCCTATATCTTTTTGTCTCATGGTCCTTCTTTTAGTCAGGATAAAGTTGATTAACTAATTAGTAATAAGATATTAATGTCTAATAATATATTTGCATTTTAATAAGAAACATTAATGCCTTAACTAAAGGGGAAGTCTAATGATAGACATTCTATAATTTTGGCATACTTATAAAAGAAATGTATTCAAACAGAGAATCATCTGAATGCTCTCAAATTATGACCCTACCTGATTAAGCATGTGCTACAGTCAAAAGAAAACAAATTGTTCCAGGATCTCTTAGAGACTTCTGACTCTATGCAATACATGCTTAATAAGGGAGCACTTTTTATTTGATGTACTTTTCTGGCCACAAGTCCATCAAGTAGAGATACCAGCTCATGTCATTACTCATGGTAGAAAAGTATGACCTCTTACCTTCTCAAAATACAAAGATTCATATATTTGAAATCAAGTTTGCAAAAACTACCTACCTGTGATTCATAGTACTACAGCCCTTTTGTGGACAGTCTGAGATCTTAGAGCATTTTTTTTTAATTAAAAAACAAAGTCCCAAGGACTTTAAGAATACCTGGAGGAAATCTGGGGAGAGGGTGATATTAACCAATTTTTTTGAGTACAGTAAAATAATACTTTATTCTTTTACTTGCCTTCTACTAGCACTGAGATCCAAGTGTTCTTGAATACAAACAATGGTTCAAAATCTTGAAAAATACAAATTACATTTCATTGTGGTGCTATGAAATGGAATTGTCTGGATTCTCTTCATATTCCCTTGTTTTATTTAGCTTGTTCCATCTTAAGCTAGAAATATAATAGGATGGTAATTATCTACCGAATGGTAGATAACCAAATAGAGGAAAAGGCAACAAAGCAGATAACAGATCTGTATAGCATTGTGTAATTTCACACTGAACATTGGAATTGTATTGCTGTGCTGTCAGAATGTATTCAGTTCAAACACTATCCCCAGGAATTATACAACTGTAAATAAAAGCAAATTGGAGTGATTTAATCATTTAAGGCTTATTTTCACATAATTCCTTTCTTTATGGCATATAGACAGCTAAAGGATATATCAAAGCTCACCACGGAGTCATCCCTGAGCATGGCAACTCATGTTGATCCACAACCTCTTTGACACTCTGGAGTATTTCATGCTTGCATCACTAAGAGAAATGAGTTATGACATAGTTTCTGCACTTCCACAGGGCCTAGAACAGTTCTGGAAATAGTCACTGTTCAGTTATTTGCTACTTATATTTCAGTCCCCTGATACTTTTAACTGCAGATTGTTCTTCTTTGGGTTATCAAGAACTCAATAAGATTGGGTCACTGGGAAGTTAGTGTTTTGAACTAAAAAAAATCAAGTGTGTGTCAGAAACAGAGATGATTAATCAGTTCATTTATCTGCTTTCTCTTTGTTTCTTTTTCCATCACTTGTTAAGTCTTTTTGGCCAAACAATCAAATACTCCAATGCTTTTCCTTTCAAAAGACAAGAAAAGTAGGTAATGGGCTCCTAAACAAGGTGAGATGGGGAAGCATATACTCGAAGTAATCAGAAATATAGGCTCCCTAGGACACTTGATTAGAGGGATGCTATAATATAAGCCTTATTCCCAAATAATGCTGGCCTCACTCAAGTCATAATGCTAAAAACTTTCTACTTTTTATTATTTGTAATTTAAAAATATCCTATGATTATGATTTTGTTGTCAAAGAGTGGTGATATATCAACATATATACTAGTAATAATTCATTCATTATATCATATTTAAAATAGAATAAAACTCTGTGGGTAAAAGGAAAACTACTTTTGGACAAAATAAAAATGGACAAGAAAACTTTAACTAAGGAGAAAAACAAGGTCAGGGAGAACAGGAGTTCTGTTAGTTATCCATTCTGATAATATCACTGTCGAATATTATGTTTGTTACACCATAAATATTAAATAAATAGTTGTTTGATAAGTAAATAAATAAATTACCACATAAAAGCATCAAAGAATTAGATACCCAGGGATTGGCACATTCAAGAAGGAAAATAAGTTATTGAAGAAGAAATGGAGGATGTCCCCTCCAAATATTAGTGGCTTTATAATTTTACCTGGAGGTAGAACTTATTTAAATAACACTTAAAACACAGGGATTCTTGTATATCTGCAAACTTAATTCTCCCAGGTTCACATTTTGTTCTATTACCGCAAGTTAATAAAAAGTAACTCTATCTGAAGTTCCTCATATCAAATTTTTATGGAGTGTTTCAAAGTGCATTCCTTTGTATTGTTATGCTAAACAGGCAATTGCATATTTTGTTTTCCAAAGGCCAGGGACAGTTTCATTGTATTCCAGAAAACACAGCCCACAAAAAAGAAACCATTTGGTTATGAAAGTATAAAAATATAACCAAATTTTCTGGGGAACATGGAATTTTTTTAATAATGGAATTTTAAGTATGTAACTCAAGTGGAAACATTTCTGTGTTCTTTTCCTTTGAGGCATAAATGTATTTAATGCAGCAGAAATCAGTATGCGTGTTTTCTTTTTTCCTTTTAAATCTTGTCTAGTTCTGATTACCGGATGTGCACTGATGCCCTGGGGTATGCTTGCATCCTCTGTAGGGCAATCATGAGGTGTAGAACTGCAGGACACAGCCCTCAAAGCAACCCTGGCAGACTGGGGCCTCCTTTTTCATGGTGATCCTCCCCTCCAAATGTATTAGCTATAACAATACCTGAAGAAACATTTCAGCTGTGGTCTTCGGATTTTTTTTAATTATTTGGAATTTTAGAAAATTATTTTATTATATTACTAGGGGAATTAAGTTCTAAATTTCACTAGGTAAAGTCAGTAGATTACATGTCTTCTGCAATTAATATATTTGGTTGATTCTACTCCAATTTGTTTTCTTTGAAATTCTTCTCAACTTTTAAATTAATTCCTATAAAGCTTCTCTTGGTTTAATTCAATAGTTCTTAACCTGGGGTCATTTTGCCCTTATCCCCTTAAGGGCATTTGGCAATATCCAGGGACATTTTTCGTTGGCACATGTTGGGGAAGGATGAAACTGGCTTCTAGTGGGTAGAGGTCAAGGATGGTTAAAATCCTACATTGAACAATATACAGGACAGCTTCTCCCCGCCTCAACAAAGACTTATCCAGCCCAAAATGTCAATAGTGCCATGGTTTAGAAATGCTAGTTTACCCTAGTTGTCCAGGTATTCCCAGCTTCAGGAAGACACTATTTTTTTTAAAAAATCTCTCTTCTATTCTTCATTTATCTTCTCATTCAATCATGAAGCAAATGTTGTTTGAATAACTCTTAGGAGCTAAATACTAAACCAGGAGATAAAATATTTTTGTGTGCATGTGTTTGTCTGTGAGAGAGAGAGAGAGAAGAGGAGGTAGGGTGGAATAGCCATTAACTTCATGGAGCTTCTGGGCCAGTGTACTGACCATAATATATGTCTTTAGCCTACCATTCTAATACTTTACTACTGCCTTTCATGCACCCTCTGTGTTCTAGTCTGTGCCTACTAAACTTCCCTATCTTTCCCTACCACTACATAAGCCCTATTCCCATGGGACCTTGCATAGTCTACATGTCAGCCCCACCTATCCAAACGCTTTATATAAAAACCTGTCATGACCCTGATTAATACTTATTTTGAACAATTCTAGCATTTATGCTTTCCAGCATGCACTTCTTAACTTTCTGCTATTCTTTTATACATGTAAATTTTATCTCACCAATTAGATTGTAAGCTTCTGCAAATGGCAGCCAAGCTTAACGATTTTTTGTAAGCCTTAGATTAACTGGCAGTTTGTTTTGAATAAATCAGAGTGTTTATTAATTTCATAAAAATAATTAAAGCTATAAGTTGTTGAGGACTTACTAAGTCCAAACTGTTTTGGACTGTTTTATATACACTGTTCTATTGAATCATTACAATATCATGAGACACTACTCATGCCTATCCCATTTAACAGATGGGGAAATTGAAACATGAAGGTACATAATGTCTTCAATATGACTTTGATCGTACAGGCATGTGAACCACAAAGCCAAAGTTATAAATATGATGTTACTTTTAATAATGGCAAAATCAAAGACAGCTGTTATGATATACTGATAATTACTTCCAATGATATCAGGACCTAATCTCTGCAACCTCTAAATGTTAACTTTTTTGGAAAAAAAAAAATATTTGCATATGTGATTGAATGAAAGGTCTTGAGATCAAGAGATCATGCTGGTTCATCTGGGTGTACCCTAAATGGTACCACAAATGTCCTCATAAGAAAGAGACACAAGAGAGGTTTGACACACAGACAGAAGGGGAGAAAACAATGTGACTACTTTACCTAGTACCCAGGCACAAACATGGAAATCCAGTAGCCACCAAAGGCTGGAAGAGGCAAGGAAAAGATTCTCTCCTAGAAATGTCAGTGACTCTGCTGACACCTTGATTTTGTACAATGGTACTGATTTCAGGCTTCTGACCTCTAGAATAGTAAGAGGAAAAAAAAAAAATCTCTGCTGTTTTAAGCCACCAACTTTTTGGTTATTTGTTACAGCAGCCACAGGAAACAAAGACATCTGTCATCTATTATGTGCCCACTTTTGTCAGTCTAACAAGATCATTAGAATACACCAATCTAAAGCCCAAGATGCAAGTTCTCATGAGATCTAGGAAAGTTAGTAAAATCCATGGATTTTTGATGTTGTACTTATTGTTACATTCTTTTAACTTCAAAAGTTAGAAAAGCCTCCTAAATACTTGGGTTTTCTTTTCATCCATTAATATTTATTTTCCCCATCTTTTGAATTAATTCAATGCCCATAAAGTAGGAGGTTTTATGCCCCTTCTACATTTCAACCTTAAAGCAGGATTTCTATTTAATGTGCCTTAAATTTTTCAAGATTTTGTAACACCCTCTTTATTTCTATTATACTTATTTGTCATACAAGCACTATTCAAAGTTTCAGTAACTTATAAACAATTAACATATTTATTGGGCACAAACCATAAGCAAGAGATTGTTCAACCTCCCTTTTTAAGCCAAGCACATATGGGTTTACCCCTAAGAATCTTATTATTTGTTTGGGGAACCACAAGATAAGCATACTTATCCTTATTCTCAGAGATAAATATTTTAGTTACAATTCAAGTCTCCTATAGAACATACTATGTGATTAAAAAATAATTTATACAGGCCAAAAAGTGGAATCTTTTTCAGAGGAAGATCACCTAAGTATACTGAAGTTCTTCTGAGCCTTTCCTCAACTAGAATTCTAAATGATCTCTCTACAGATAGCAACATCCCTAAATGCTGCATAATTATGACCTTATGACCATTTTAATGCATGCTTCTGTCTACCAGTTCTGAGAAGTGCTAGGTTTCTATGAATTCTTTCACTCTGAAGTCACATGTTGCCTGGCAGAAGCCCATCCAGAGCTCAGTCCGTTTTAAAATAATTGCCTCTCCAAGTCCAATTCAGGACCCTGGACACAATTTTGTTTTCGTATCTCTTATACCCAATATGTATAGTCACATACATTAAAGAAGACTCTCAAAAATTGAAAACTTAATGTAATTAAATGATGGCAACATATCTTGTCAGTAATAGCACAGAACAATTTGGTGACCCATTTGTGTTCCATATAGAATTAAAAGTAGTAAATCCGCCTCACAAGAGCTGAGTATTAGTGATAAAAGTGGATTCATTAAGAATTATTTAACCATGCTCATAATGGAAGCCATGCAGTGGCACAGCTTAAGAGCAAAAGGTTTTAACAGACCAGCTAGCGTCTTAAGAAAGAAAATTCTCCTCTGGAGCAAAAAGAATGACAAAGTAGCTACACTTCAATGAGATCTTTAGGAAACCAGCTAGAATTTCAATAACATTTTTCTGAATAGGAATCGGTGGTCTCTCACACTGGTGTTTACCCCATCACTTAGGCATGAAAGCCACTTTTCTGAGGTAGCCATGTGAAGGAGAAAGAGATGGCAGAAGCCAGAGAGAGCACAAAGGAGCAACAGGAAACTGTTTAACTAGAGAATAAAAACACTCAATTGACTGGCTAAAAGAGGGAGGAGTGTCAGGTGAGTAGGAAGGTCAAGGGATACATGGCTATGTGGTAAAATAGTCATATGATTTCCACCCACCTCAAATATGCATTGCTCCTTCATCCCTTTGGGATTTTGTTGTTACCATAATTGTAAACTATGCTGTTTCAATCTGCCTGCCCTAGGTTGTAGATCCAGGCAATTCCTTGCCTATTTGGTCCCATGTGATGTGATGTGAGTTTTCACAGCTCTTACGTAAGTTTAAACAAATTTATGTATAGTCTTTAATATTAAATTGTTATATATTTTTTAAAGATTAGACATCATTAATTCATTTATTCACTCATTCATTCATTTAAAATTATATCTTGAAAGATGACTTTGTCAGAATTATACTAAAAAGCTTAATAAGACACTCAGAGATCATACAGTCTGCTAAGGGAGAGGGGAACAAAAGACTGATGATTTTAACACAATAGTCAAATACAGATGAGAGATTTTGTTGTTGTTTAATTATACCTAGCTTTATGTATTAGTACTTAATTAAAACTTCTCAGTTTACTGCTTGCTTATTTTATGAGATGCAAGTCTTTTTATATCAATAGAAGGGCTGAAAAATTGGAATATAAAATAGAGTGGATTTCATGGTAAAATGAAAAAGAGCAAAAGAATTAAGACACTTGAATATGGAATATTTATTCATATATATATATGAGATATAATTGACACACCATAAGATGTACATATTTAAAGAGCACAATTAATTTAGTTTCGAGATATGTACACACCAGTGAAAACACCATGATCAATATCGTGAACACATCCATAATCTCCCAAAGATTAATTTCCCTTTTTGTACTGCCTCCTAATTATTTCCAGGCAACCATGAATCTGCTTTCTGTCACTGTAGATCAGTTTGCATTTACTATATCTTTATATTTATGACTGGAGTTATAGAGTATACATTGAAAATAGCATATCTATTTTTATATTTACCCATGTGGTATGGATCAATACTACCTTATATTTTATTGCTGAATAATATTACATTATATCTATATAATTTCTTTATTCATTTATTTGTTTGGATTGTCCCCAAATTTTGTCTATTACAAGCAGAGTCACTATGAACATCCCTATACAAGTCTTAGTATAGGATTTCTGTCCCCTGTGTGGAGGTATAAATATTCAGGAATGAATAGAATGTTTGGATGTTATGGTAGGTGTGTGTTTAGCCTTTCAAAAAAAAAAAAAAAAAAGGCCAGTTCTCCAAAGCAGTCATTCTATATCATTACCAACACTTTGCATTGTTGGTATTTTTAATTTTAGATATTTTAATAGGTGTGCAGTGGTATCATTAGATTTCCCTAATGACTAATGATATTTAGCATATTTTCACATATGGGAGAAAATATTTGCAAATGAAGCAATTGACAAAGGATTAATCTCCAAAATTTATAAGTAGCTCATGCAACTCAATATCAAAAAAACAAACAACCCAATCCAAAAATGAGCAGAAGACCTAAATAGACATTTCTCCAAAGAAGATATACAGACTGCAAACAAACACATGAAAGAAGGCGCAATATCATTAATCATTAGAGAAATGCAAATCAAAACTACAATGAGGTATGACCTCACACCAGTCAGAATGGCCATCAACAAAAAATCTCCAAACAATAAATGCTGGATAGGTTGTGGGGAAAAAGGAACACTTTTGCACTGTTGGTGGGAATGTAAATTGATACAGCCACTATGAAGAACATTATGGAGGTTCCTTAAAAAACTAAAAATAGAACTACCATATGACCCAGAAATCCTACTACTGGGCATATACCCTGAGAAAACCATAATTCAAAAAGAGTCATGTACCACAGTGTTCCTTGCAGCTCTATTTACGACAGCCAGGAGATGGAAGCAACCTAAGTGTTCATTGACAGATGAATGGATAAAGAAGATGTGGCACATATATACAATGGAATATTACTCAGCCATATAAAGAAATGAGTTATTTGTAATGAGGTGGATGGACCTAGAGTCTGTCATACAGAATGAAGTAAGTCAGAAAGAGAAAAACAAATACCATATGCTAACACATATATATGGAATCTAAAAACAACAACAACAACAACAACAACAAAAAAACAGGTCTGAAGAACCTAGGGGCAGGACAGGAATAAAGACACAGACGTAGAGAATGGACTTGAGGACATGAGGAGTGAGAAGGGTAAGCTGGGCCAAAGTGAGAGAGTGGCATGGACATATATACACTACCAAATGTAAAACAGATGGCTAGTGGGAAGCAGCCTCATAGCACTGGGTGATCAGGTCAGTGCTTTGTGACCACCTAGAAGGGTGGGATGGGGAGGGTGGGAAGGAGATGCACGAGGAAGGAGATATGGTGATATATGTACATCTGTAGCTGATTCACTTTGATATAAAGCAGAAACTAAAACACCATTGTAAAGAAATTATACTCCAATAAAGATGTTAAAAAGAAAAAAAAATCATATGCGTTATACCTGTGAGTTTCGTAGACAGAGTAAGGCTATTGATGAAAAATATTATCCCTTTTACTTCTTTTGTAGAACAGCTATGGGTTCCTGTTGAAGTGAATTCAATTCAATTTCTGAATGGAGTATATACCTGTGCAGAGTTATAAAACCAGATTCTTATTTATATTCTTCCTCTAAATAACCGTGTGATCTTGGGTAAGTCATTTTCAGACCTCTTTGCAAAATGAACTCATTAAATCAGATTATCTCCAAGGTCTCTTTTTAGCTTTGCAATGGTATATCTTTCACTATAAATATTAGGTAGTAACATAGAAGTAGAATCATATGGTATCTTCTATACATTGAACTTCTCTCTTTCCCTGAAATCATCAATGAATATTCATCAGTCTACTCTAAACTGAAAACCCATAGTTTTGACCTTGAATATTTAGACGTTTATTATGGATAAATAGCCCCAAACTAGTAAGCTTATTTGAAACACTGGAAACTACTAGTAGCTAAACCTTGCGGGTTTGTAAAATTGGGCGGTAAATTGTATGACAAGGGGTTTTCTCCTGAGATTTCCTGTGTTTGCTGTTTCTGGCAGGTTGGAATTAGAGTGAGAAAAGCCAGTTTTGTGATACCTTGTTACTGCTGCTCCCAAGTGGAGTTCAGGAGTGTAGACACAATGACAAAGGTGATGAAAACATAATAACAACAAAAGAAGAATTTAATCAGATTTTATCAGCTCTCTAAAAGCTTTCAGGCTTACCTCCACTGGTGTCTTTATTTATTTGTATATTGCATTTGTAAAATGACCTCTCTCCTTGGGGAGGAGGAAGAAGTTATATAATTACCAGTTGAAAATGACTAGATCTGTACCAGTGAAGCAAAATATGATCTTTTATTATAAGTAGAGGTAAAATACACACTAAAGAGGAATACCATCAAATTCTTTTCACCAATATACTATATATCATATATCAAAACTATCTATAACTTTTTTATCCTTCAGCCATGCTCATTTTTTCATGTTTATTTATTTTCTTATTAGTCAACAATTTTATACACATCAGTGCATACATGTCAATCACAATCTCCCAATTCATCACACCACCACCACCACCCCCTGCCACTTTCCCTCCTTGGGGTCCATACGTTAGTTCTCTACATCTGTGTCTCAATTTCTGCTCTGCAAACCAGTTCATCTGTATCATTTTCTAGGTTCCACATATATGCATTAATACACAATATTTGTTTTTCTCTTTCTGACTTACTTCACTCTGTGTGATAGTCTCTAGATGCATCCAAGTCTCTACAAATGACCCAATTTCATTCCTTTATATGGCTGAGTAATATTCCATTGTATATATGTACCACTTCTTCTTTATCCATTCATCTGTCGATGGGCATTTAGGTTGTTTCCATGACTGCAGCCATGCTCATTAATGTCAATTATGACTAGATTCTCCCAATTTAGGTTTTTCTAGCTTCCCTCAGCTAAACTCACTTGTAGCTTAATTCAAGGTTCATCCTCCTACCATGACCAAGTAAAACAAAATTAGTTCCCTTCCCAGAGCTGCAGTCTTGTAGCCCAGTGATACATATATTAGATGTATATATTAGACATATATATATATATATATATATATATATATATATATATATATATGTCTTCAGCTTGACTAAAGCTAGATAGATTTTTGCATGGCTCCTTATTCCTATGCTCTAAAACTATTTTTTTTTTTTCTAAAATTGATGCCTATCTCTCAATCTTATTGCCCACTCTTTTGGCCATGGGAAGATTTTCTCAACATTACCTGTCTTCAGTTGCTGTTCTACATATCACTGGCACTAGTTCTCTGCCTCTGTGTTCTGTTTACCTGGGAAAATTTCCCTGCCACTTACATCTGTATCTCACCTGAAGAATGGCATAACTGCCATATTATAACTTCATTGCTTTCCTCTCCTCTCCTGGGTGATAGTTTATTTTTCTCCGTGATTGTTTTTCTCCAGGACCTACTTAATACTCTTTTTCTTCAATGTCTTTTCCATGTTGATTTTAGTGTCCGATTGTGCTTTGGGCTCAAAAAAAAAATTATGATTATTAACATCTCCATCTATCATGCCCCTGTTATAGTTCACCTCTGCTGGGAAATGATTTTCAGGGTTATATTCAGTTCAATCATTGCATTTGTGCAAACATCAATACGTAACTTAGCACATTTTGGTACATATTTCATCCTTTGGTTCATATACTTATGTCTTCTAATGAAAATCACAAACCCTTGAAGGCTGGGGTTATGGTTTTCATCTTTTTATTCATCCACTATGTCTAACATGCCATTAGTACTTGGTAAAAATTCCCAGTGTGGCTTTTATATATGAAATATTTAAATTATTTAATGTAAGTTATAGATTGTATTTAGAATATATAATTCTGTATATTTATCCTTAGTTCAGTTCAACAAATATTTATTGAGCAACTCACGCAGTGTCTTTACAAAGTAAACCTTCAAGAAAGAGTATTAGTGACTTATCTGCAAAGTGAATGGAGCCTTAGCATAAGAGGAGGAAATAAATAACTTATTTTTTATGAGAACTCTTAGGATTTACTTTTTTAACAACTTTCATATATAATATTCTGCATTGTTAATAATATTAGTGATGTTATACATTACACCCCTGGTACTATATATCTTATAACTATATGTTTGCACCTTTATCTAATTCCCCATCCTCCACCTCCGGTAACCACAAATCTGATCTCTTTTTCTATGAGTGAGTTTGTTTTGGTTATTTTAAGTATAATTCACCTAAAACTCTATTTTAGTTCCAGGTGTACACATAGAGATTTTATATTTTGATACATTGTAAAATAATCACCATTATTAGTCTAGTTACCATCCATCACCATGTAAAGATATTACACTATCATTTACTATATTCTTTATGGTGTACATTTCATCCCCTTGACTTACTTATTTTCTACCTAGAAGTCTACTCCTCTCAATCTCCCTCACCTATTTCTTTTCTCCTCCTATTCCTCTCTCCTCTGGCAATCACCTGCTGGTTATCCGTATCTGTGACTCTTATGTTTGTTCACTTGTTTTGTTTTACAGATTCCACTTATATGTGAAATTATAGGATAATTGTCTATCACTGTTTAACTTATTTTACTTAGCATAATACTTTCTAATTCCATTGTGTATATATTTACCACACCTTCTTTTTCCATTCATCTATTGATGGACACTTAGGTTGTTACTGTATCTTGGTGTTTATAAATAAAGCTGCAGTGAATATAAGTATGCATATATTTCTTGAAATTAGTTTTTTTTTTTTTTTTTAATTTTCCTCAGAAAGGGGAATTTCTGGATTGTGTGGTAATTTTCTTCTTAATTTTATGAGGAAACTCCCTAGTGTTTTCCATAAGCTGCAACAAATTACATTCCTACCAAAGTGTACTAAGGTACCCTTTTCTCCACATCTGAGCCAAAACTTGTTATTTGTTGTCTTTTTTCATAATAATCATTCTAACAGGTGTGAGGTGATATGTCATTGTAGTTTTGATTTGCATTTCCATAATGATTAGTGTTGTTGAGCATCTTTTCATGTGCCTGCTAACCATCTCTGTCTTTTTTGAAAAAAAATCTATTCATGTCCTCTGCTCATTTTTTAATTGGGTTGCTTTTGTTTTGCTTGTTTGTATTTTTAATGTTGAGTTGTATGATTTATTTGTATATTTGGAATATTAATCCCTTATTGGATATACCATTTGCAAATATCTTCACTCATTCTGTAGACAGCCTTTTCATTTGGTTGATAGTTTCCTTTGCTGCAGAAAAGTTTTTTTTAATTTGATGTATGACGATTTGTGTATTTCTGCTTTTGTTTCCCTTGCCTGAGAAGACATAGACAAAAAATTACTGATAAGACTGATATCAAAACGTGTACTTCCTTTTAGGAGTTTCACGTTTTCAGATCTTATGTTTAAGTCTTTAATCCATTTTTACTTTATTTTTGTATATGGTGTGAGAAATTAGTCCAGTTTTATTCTTTTGCATGTAGCTGTTCATTTTTCCCAACAAATTTTATTGAAAAGGCTGTCTTTTCCCTATTCTTGCCTACTCTGTCATAGATTAACTGACCATTTAAGTGTGGTTTCATTTCTGGGCTCTCTATTCTGTTTCATTGATCTATGGGCCTATTTTTGTGACTGTACCATACTCTTTTGTTGACTGTAGCTTTTTAGTGATAGTTTGAAATCAGGGAGCCTGGTATCTCCAGTTTTGTTCTTCTGTCTCAAGAATGTTTGGCTATTCGCAGTCTTCTGTGCTTCTATACAGATTTTAGAATAGTTGTTCTAATTCTGTGACAAATGCCATTGGTGTTTTGATAGAAATTTAATTGAATCTGTAGATTACCTTGGGTAGTATGATTATTTTAATAATATTAATCCTTCCAATCCATGAACATGGTATATCTTTCCATTTTTCTGTGTGCCCTCTTCAATTTCCTTTATCAATGTCTCATAGTTTTCTGAAAAGAAGTCTTTTACCTCTTTGGTTAGATTTATTCCTAGTTATTTTACTCTTTTTTGATATTATTGTAAATGGGATTTTTAAAAAAATTGTTTCTGATAGTTTATTGCTAGTATATAGAAATTAAACAGATTTCTGTATACAATTTTGTATCCTGCAACTTTACTGAATTCATTTATTAGGTTTAACATTTTTTGTTAACATCTTTAGGATTTTCTATATATAGTATTATGTCATCTGCAAACACTGACAGTTTTATTCTTCCTTTCCAATTTGTGTTCCTTTATTTCTTTTTATTGTCTGATTGATGTGGCTAGGACGTCCAATGCTATGTTGAATAAAAGTGGTGAGAATGGACATCCTTGTCTTGTTCCTGATCTTAGAGGAAATGCTTTCAGCTTTTTACCTTTGAACATGATGTTGGTTGTAGGTTTGTCATGACATTTATTATGTTGAGGAATGTTCTTTCTATACTCACTTTTTTGAAAGTTTTTATCATAAATAAATGCTGAATTTTATCAAAAAGTTTTTCTGCTGCTGTTGAAGATGATCAAATATTTTTATTCTTCAACTTTTTGATTTGCAGATACTGAACTATTTTTGCATCCCTGAACTTAATCACACTTGATCATAGTGTATGATCCTTTTAGTGTATCATTGAATTACATTTGCTAATATTTTGCTGAGGATTTTGTGTGTAAGTTAATCAAATATATTGGTCTGTAATTTTCTCTTTTGTGGGTGTCTTTTTGTCTGGTTTTGGTATCTGGGTAATAATGGCCTTTTAGAATGAGTTCAGAAACATTTCTTCCACTTCAACTTTTGGAATACTTTGAGAAAGATAGTAGTTAATGCTTCTTTCAATCTTTGGTAGAATTCACCAGTGAAGCCATCTGGTCCTGGACTTTTGTTTGTTGGGAGTTTTTGTTTCCTTATTGGTTCGTTTTATTTATATTACTGATTTAGTTTCAATACAGGTAATGAGATTGTTAACATTTTGTATTTCTTCCTGATTCAGTCTTTGTACTTCAGGAATTTATCCATTTCTCCTGTTATCCATTTTATTGGCATATAATTGTTCATAGTAAACTCATGATCTTTTGTATTTCTGTGATGTTCATTGTAATTGTTCTTTTTTATTTCTATTTTATTTATTTGAGCTTCTCTCTTTTTTTTAATGAGTCCTGTTCAGGTTTATATATTTTTTGAGTCTTTTCAAGGAATCAGTTATTAGTTTCTTTGACCTTTTCTATTATTTTTTAGTCTCTATTTCATTAATTTCTGCTCTGAACTTTATTATTTCTTTCCTTCTACTAACTTTGGGTTTTGCTTGTTCTTTTTTCAGTTACTTTAAGTGTAAGATTAGGCTGTTTATTTGAAATTTTTCTTGTTTCTTGAGGTGGGTTTGCATCATTATAAACTTCCCTCCTAGAAATGTTTCTGCTGCATCCCATAGATTTTTGGACCCTTGTGTTTTCATTTTCATTTGTCACCAGGTATTTTTGATGTTCTATTTATTTTCTTTAGTGATCCATTGGTTGTTTAGTAGTATATAGTTTAGCCTCCATGTGTTTTTGCTTTTGTAGTTTTTTCCTTTTAGTTGATTTCTTTTCTCATACCATTGCAGTTGGAAAAGATGCTTGATAGGATTTCAGTTCTCTTAAACTTATTGAGACTTGTTTTGTGTCCTAGCATGTGATCTATCTTGGAGAATGTTCCATATGTACTTGAAAATAATGTTTATTCTGAACAAATAGCTTCTTAATCATTTTCTGGTTTGTTAATCACAGTTTTCTACATTTAGGTTTTAAAGGACATTGCATTAAAATCATAAAGAACCCTATTTGAGAAACTAATACAAGATTCCATTGCTATACTTGGCACTCCATTGAACTTGAGATCAACATAGAAATTAGGGAGCAGGGAATGAACTTTTGTGAGACTCACCCAGTCTTTTTTCATCCCCTCTTCCCATTGATAAGACATTTCTTGAGTGGATTCTCAACCAGACATTTAATGGATCTAAATTAAGATGCATTTTTTAACAGCCCCATGATGGAGTGGGTCTCAGGGATGTAGTGGTTATTTCATCATGCAGAACATGCATATTAAAAAAAAAAAAAAAGGAGAGAGAGATATAAAGACTAAACAGCAACCCTTAAAAAAGACATATCAATGACAAATAAATACATGGAAAGACACTCAACATTATTAGCCATTAGGGAAATTTAAAAATCCATAGTGAGATAGGAATGAATCTCATAGGCACTATGCTAAGTTAAAGAAGCTGGAATCTAAAGGCTAAATCTTGTATGATATCATGTATTTGACATTCTGAAAAAGTTAAAAAATTATTGAAACATAAAACAGTCTAGTGATTACCAGCAAGCTGATTAATGACAATAGTTGACTACAAAGGAGCAACATGAGGAATTCTTTCAAATTGAAGGAACTGTTCAATATCCTAATTGTGGTTGTGATTTAATGGCTGAAAACTCATAGAAATATATACATTAAAATGTTGGATTTTACTATTTATTGTTTTAATATGAAGTGATCACTTCGAGTTTTATTAAGTAAGAATTTGAGATTACATCAGTGAAACTTAATTGACATAATGTGGCCTTAGGAACTGAAAACAGGTGATCACAAGATAAGTACAGCCTCAGTTTTCAACTTTTAGAGAGGAAGAGTTGGTGTCCAGCAGAGGACTCTCCATTTTGTGGGTCAAGACAGATAACTACTTGTACATTAAAACTAACCAGATATTATGTTCTCCTGTGTCAGACATGGAATATGCAGTATTTCTCACTTTGTGTACCTTCTCAGGAACTTTGAACTGAATTTCTCTATAGTGTCACCTCTTTCCTGTGTACTTAAGAGCTCCTCCATGCTATTTGGTACATATTTAGTAGACAGATTGTTTTGCTGCTGTAATAAATATTGTCATGTTGGTATTGCTATCTCCATTATGTAGATGAGGAAACTAGCTCTCAAGTGAAGTCACTGAATTATTCAAGGGGTCCAACTCTTTGATGTCATAGACTTACAGAAAATGGAAGTTTAAAAAAAGTTAAGAAATAACGTCTTCAATTTGGAGGGGGGAACTTCAAGATGGTGGAGGAGTAAGACGTGGAGATCACCTTCCTCCCTACAAGTACATCAAAAATACATCTACATGTGGAACAACTCCTACAGAACCCCTACTGAACACTCGCAAAAGACCTCAACTTCCCAAAGGAAAGAAAATCCTCACATAACTGGGTAGGGCAAAAGAAAAAACAGAGTTAAAAAAATAGGGATGGGACCTGCACCCCTGGGAAGGAGCTGTGAAGGAGGAAAAGTTTCCACACACTAAGAGGTACTTTCATGTGGAGACAGGGGGTGGGCAGGGGGGGGATCTTCAGAGCCACAGAGCAACAGGGTGCAGAGGGCAAAGCAGAGAGATTTCCACACAGAGGGTCAGTGTTGACCAGCACTCACCAGCCTGAGAGACTTGTCTGGTCACCTGCCAGGGTGGGTGGGCCTGGGAGCTGAGGCTCAGGCTTAGGAGTTCAGATCCCAGGGAGAGGACTGGGGTTGGCTCCGTGAACACAGCCTGAAGTAGACGAGTGTGCCACAGGTAGCTAGGAGGGAGTCTGAGAAAAAGTCTGAAACTGCCTAAGAGGCAAGAGACCATAGTTTTGGGGTGCACAAGAAGAGGGAATTCAGAGTACTGCCTAAACAAGCTCCAGAGATGGGTGCAAGGCTCAGCTATCAGCTTGGACACAAAAGATGGGCAAGAAATGCTAAGGCTGCTGCTGCAGCCACCAAGGACCCTGTGTACAAGCATAGGTCACAATCCACACCTCCCATCCTGGGAGCCTGTGCACCTCACCACTGCCAGGATCCCGTGATCTAGGGACAACTTCCCTGGGAGAACACACAGCTGACCTCAGGCTGTTGCAAAGTCATGCTGGCCTCTGCCACTGCAGGCACACCCCACATTCCTTACCCCTCTGTCCCCTCGGTCTGAGTGAACCAGAGCCCCCTAATCAGCTGCAACTTTAACCCAGTACTGTCTGGGTAGGTAACAGACGCCCTCAGGTGACCTACACATAGAGGTGCGACCAAATCCAAAGCTGAACCACAGGAACTGTGTGAACAAAGAAGAGAAAGAGAAATTTCTCCCAACAGCCTCAGGAGCAATGGATTAAATCTCCACAATCAACTTGATGTATGTTGCATCTCTGGAATACCTGAATAGACAATGAATCATCCCAAAATTGAGGAGGTGGACTTTGGGAACAACACTACACTTGGGGTTTGCTTTCTGTATCTAATTTATTTCTAGTTTTATGTTTATATAAATTTAGTATTTAGAACGTATCATTGGTAGATTTGTTTATTGATTTGGTTGCTCTCTACTTTTTAAAAAAATATACGTATATAATTATTTTTCCTTTATCTTTTTGTGAGTCTGCATGTGTAATGCTTCTTTGGGTGACTTTGTCTGCATAGCTGGTTTTTACCATTTCCCTTGGGTACTGTATGTCTGTTTTAATTTTTCCAGTATAGTATATAGTATATAGTATAGTATAGTATATAGTATAGTGCTCGTTTCCATTGGAGGATTTGTTTTTTGGTTTGGTTGCTCTCGTCTTTCTTTTTTTTTTTTTTTTTACTACTTTTAAATTTTTAATAATATGTTTTATTTTTTATATTAATAACTTTATTATATTTTATTATTTTCACCTTTCTTTCTTTATTCTTTATTTCATTCTTCTTTTCCTCCATTTTCTTCTGAGCCGTGTGGCTGACAGGGTCTTGGTGCTCCTGCCGGGTGTCAGGCCTGAGCCTCTGAGGTGGGAGAACTAAGTTGAGGACATTGATCCACCAGAGACCTCCCAGCACCATGTAATATCAAATGGCAGAAGCTCTCCCAGAGATCTCAATCTCAATGCTAAGACCTAGTTCCACTCAACGACCAGCAAGATATAGTGCTGGATACCCTATACCAAACAACTAGCAAGATAAGAACACAACCCCACCCATTAGCAGTGAGGCTGCCTAAAATCATAATAAGTTCACAGATACCCAAAAACACACCACCAGATGCCGTAATGCCCACCAAAAAGACATGATCCAGCCTCATCCACAAGAACACAGGCACCAGTCCCCTCCACAAGGAAGCCTAAACAACTCACTGAACTAAACTTACCCACTGGGGACAGACACCAAAAAAAATGGGAACCAAGAACCTGCTGCCTGTGAAAAGGAGACCCCAAACCCAGTAAGTTAAGCCAAATGAGAAGACAGAAAAATACACAGAAGATGAAAGAGCAAGGTAAAAACCCACTGGACCAAATAAATGAAGAGAAATAGTCAGTCTACTTGAAAAAGAATTCAGAAGAATGATAACAAAGATGATCCAAAATCTTTGAAATAGAATGGAGAAAATATAAGAAATGTTTAACAAGGACATAGAAGAACTAAAGAGCAAACAAACAATGATTAACAACACAATAAATGAAATTAAAAATTCTCTAAAAGAAATCAATAGCAGAATAACTGAGGCAGAAGGACAGATAAGTGACCTGGAAGATAAAATAGTGGAAATAATTACCACAAAGAAGAATAAAGAAAAAAGAATGCAAAGAATTGAGGACAGTCTTAGAGACCTCTGGGACAACATTAAAAGTACCAATATTCGAATTATAGGAGTTCTAGGAGAAGAAGAGAAAAAAAAAAAAAAAAGGACTGAAAAAATATTTAAAGAGATTATAGTTGAAAACTTCCCTAAAATGGGAAAGGAAATAATCAAGTCCAGGAAGTGCAGAGAGTCCCATCAAGGATAAATCGAAGGAGAAACATGCCAAGACACATATTAAGCAAACTATCAAAAATTAAATGCAAAGAAAAAATATTAAAAGCAGCAGGAGATAAGCAAAAATTAACATACAAGGGAATCCACATAAGGTTAAAAACTGATCTTTCAGCAGAAACTCTGCGAGCCATAAGGGAGTGACAGGACATATTTTAAATGATGAAAGGGAAAAACCTACAAACAAGATTACTCTACCCAGCAAGGATCTCATTCAGATTGGATGGAAAAATTAAAATATTTACAGAGAAGCAAAAGCTAAGAGAATTCAGCACCACTAAATCAGCTTTAAAACAAATGCTAAAGGAATTTCTCTAGGCAGGAAACACAAGAGAATGAATACACCTACAATAACAAACCCAAAACAACTAAAAAAATGGTAATAGGAACATATATATCGGTAACTACCTTAAATGTAACTGGAATAAATGCTCCCACCAAAAGATACAGACTGGCTGAATGGAAACAAAAACAAGACAGTATATATGCTGTCTACAAGAGACACAATTCAGACCTAGGGACATATACAGAATGAAAGTGAAGGTATGGAGAAAGTATTCCATGCAAATGGAAATCAAAAGAAAGCTGGAGTAGCAACTCTCATATCAAACAAAATAGACTTTAAAATAATGACTATTACAAGCAACAAAATAGGACACTACATAATGATCAAGGGATCAATTCAGGAAGAAGATATAACAATTGAAAATATTTATACAACCAACATAGGAGCACCTCAATACACAAGGGAAATGCTAATAGCCATAAAAGGGGAAGTCAACAGGAACACAATAATAGTAGGAGAATTTAACAACTCACTTTCACCAATGGACATATCATCAAAATGAAACTAAATAAGGAAACACACGCTTTAAATGTCACATTAAACAATGTGGACTTAGTTATTTATAGGATATTCCCTCTAAAAACAACAGAATGCACTTTCTTCTCAAGTGTTCATGGAACATTCTCCAAGATAGATCATATCTTGGGCTATAAATAAAGCCTTGGTAAATTTAAGAAAATTGAAACCATATCAAGTACCTTTTCTGACCACAACACTATGATATTAGATATCAATTACAGGAAAAATACTGTAAAAAATACAAAAACATGGAGGCTAAGCAATACAAGCACATGGAAGCTAAACAATACACTACTAAATAAACAGGAGATCACTGAAGAAATCAAAACATACCTAGAAACAATTGACAATGTAAACACGATGATCCAAAATGATCATGGATCATTTTGATGACCTGTGGGATGCAGCAAAAGCAGTTCTAAGAGGGAAGGTTATAGCAATACAATCCTACCTCAAGAAACATGAAACATCTCAAGTAAACAACCTAACCTTACACCTAAAGCAATTAGAGAAAAAAGAACAGAAAAACCAAAAAGTTAATAGAAGGAAATAAATCATAAAGATCAGACCAGAAAAAAATGAAAAAGAAGTGAAGGAAATGATAGTAAAGATCAATAAAACAAAATGTGGTTCTTTGAGAAGATAAACAAAATTGATAAATTATTAGCCAGACTCAACAAGAAAAAAAGGGAGAAGGCTCAAATCAACAGAAGTAGAAATTAAAATGGAGAAGTAACAACTGACACTGCAGAAAAACAAAGGATCATGAAAGATTACTACAGACAACTATATGTCAAAAAATGGACAACCTGGAAGAAATGGATGAATTCTTAGAAAAGTACAAACTTCTGACATTGAACCAGGAAGAAATAGAAAATATAAACAGACCAATCACAAGCACTGAAATTGAAACAGTGATTAAAAATCTTCCAACAAGCAAAAGCACAGAACTAGATGGCTTAACAGGTGAATTCTGTAAAACATTTACAGAAGAGCTAACACCTCTCCTTCTAAAAACCTTCTGAAATATAGTGCAGGGAGAAACATTCCCAAACTCATTCTACAAGGCCAAAATCAACCGGACACCAAAACCAGACAAAGATGTCACCAAAAAATAACACTACAGGCCAATAACACTGATGAACATAGATGCAAAAATCCTCAACAAAATACTAGCAAGCGGAATCTAACAGCACATTAAAAAGATCATACACCATGATCAAGTGGAGTTTACCCCAGGAATGCAAGGATTCTTCACTATATACAAATCAATCAATGTGATATATCATATTAACAAATTGAAGGATAAAACCAATAATCATCTCAATAGATGCAGAAAAACCTTTTGACAAAATTCAACACCAATTTATGATAAAAACCCTCCAGAAAGTAGTCACAGAGGGAAATTACTTCAACATAATAAAGACCATATAAGATAAACCCATAGGCAACATCATTCTCAATGGTGAAAAACTGAAACAATTTCCACTAAGATCAGGAACAAGACAAGGTTGCCCACTCTCACCACTATTATTCAACATAGTTTCAGAAGTTTTAGCCACAGCAGTCAGAGAAAAAAAGAAATAAAAGGAATACAAATCAGAAAATAAGTGAAACTGTTTGCAGATGACATGGTACTATATATAGAGAATCCTAAAGATGCTACCAGAAAACTACTAGACCTAATCAATGAATTTGGTAAGGTAGCAGGAAATAAAATTAATGCACAGAAATCTCTTGCATTCCTATATACTAATGATGAAGCATCTGAAAGAGAAATGAAGGAAACACTCCCATTTACCATTACAACAAAAATAATAAAATACCTAGGAATAAACCATCCTAAGGAGACAAATGACCTGTATGCAGAAAACTATAAGACACTGATGAAAGAAATTAAAGATGATATAAACAGATGGACAGATATACCATGTTCTTGGATTGGAAGAATCAACACTGTGAAAATGAATATACTACCCAAAGCAATCTACACATTTAATGCACTTACCAAAATACCAATGGCATTTTTCACAGAACTAGTACAAAACATTTCACAGTTTTTATGGAAACACAAAAGACCCTGAATAGCAAAAGAAATATTGAGAAAGAAAAATGGAGCTGGATTTCTCCCTGGATTCTCCCTGCCTTCAGACTATACTACAAAGGTACAGTAATCAAGAAAGTATGGTACTTGCACAGAAACAGAAATATAGATCAGTGGAAGAGGATAGAAAGTCCAGAGATAAACCAACGCACATATGGTCACCTTATTTTTGATAAAGGAGACAAGAATATACAGTGCAGAAAAACAGCCTCTTCAATAAGTGGTGCTGGGAAAACTGAACAGCTACATGTAAAAGAATGAAATTAGAACACTTCCTAACACCATACAGAAAAATAAACTCCAAATGAATTAAAGACCTAATTGTAAGGCCATTCACTATAAAATTCTTAGAGCAAAACACAGGAAGAACCCTCTATGATATAAATCACAGCAAGATCTGTTTTGACCCACCTCCTAGAGAAATGGAAATAAAAACAAAAATGAAGAAATGGGACCTAATGAAACGTAAAAGCTTTTGCACAGCAAAGGAAACCATAAACAAGATAAAAAGACAACTCTTGGAATGTGAGAAAATATTTGCAAATGAAGAAACTGACAAAGGATTACAGGAAGAACCCTCTATGATATAAATCACAGCAAGATCTGTTTTGACCCACCTCCTAGAGAAATGGAAATAAAAACAAAAATGAAGAAATGGGACCTAATGAAACGTAAAAGCTTTTGCACAGCAAAGGAAACCATAAACAAGATAAAAAGACAACTCTTGGAATGTGAGAAAATATTTGCAAATGAAGAAACTGACAAAGGATTAATCTCCAAAATGTACAAGGAGCTCATGCTGCTCAATATCAAAAAAACAAACAACCCAATCCAAAAATGGGCAGAAGTCCTAAATAGACATTTCTCTTAAGTAGATATACAGATTGCCAACAAACACATGAAAGGATGCTCAATATCACCAATCATTAGAGAAATGCAAATCAAAACTACAATGAGTATCACCTCACACCAATCAGGATGCCATCATCAAAAAAACTGCAAACAATGCTGGAGAGGATATGGAGAAAAGGAAACTCTTTTGCACTGTTGGTGGGAATGTAAATTGATACAGCCACTATGAAGAACTGTATGGAGGTTTCTTAAAAACTTAAAATAGAGCTACCATATGACACAACAATGCCACTACTGGGCATATACCCTGAGAAAAGCATAATTCAAAAAAGAGTCATGTACCACAATGTTCATTCCAACTCTATTTACAATACCCAGGACATGGAAGCAAGCTATGTGTCCATCAACAGGTGAATGGATAAAGAAGATGTGGCACATGTATACAATGGAATATTACTCAGCCATAAAAAGAAACAAAATTGTTATTTGTAGTGAGGTGGATGGACCTAGAGACTGTCATACAGAGTGTTGTGAGTCAGAAAGAGAAAAACAAATACCATACGCTAATATATATGTATATATATATGGATTCTAAAAAAAAATTAAAAACTGGTTCTGATGAACCTAGGGGCTGGACAGGTATAAGGACGCAGATGTAGAGAATGGACTTGAGGACACGGGGAGTGGGAAGCATAAATGGGCTGAAGTGGAAGTGTGGAATGGACATATATACACTACCAAATGTAAAATAGATAGTTAGGGGGAAACAACCACATAGAATAGAAAGATCATTTCGGTGCTTTGTGACCTCCTATCGGGGTGGGATAGGGAGGGTGGGAGGGAGACTCAAGAGGGAGGTGAGATGGGGATATATGTATATGTATAGCTGATTCACTTTGTTAACTAGCAGGAACTAACACACCATTTTAAAGCCATTATACTCCAGTAAAGATGTAAGAAAAGGAAAAAAAAAAGAAATAACCTCTTTATTTTATAGAATTTGACTCATAATTCATAGATCTATTATATACATCTGAGTATTGAACATAGTATCACTTTTTAATTTGTATTTATAACACCAGTGAAAGAAATGATAAATTTTAAATTACTCATAATCACAGCAATCTAATGTTGGTATATTTTCGTTCTTCTTCTTGCCTCTTGACTCCTGGTTCCTATAATCAATACATTTAAATCTTTTACAGTATTGTAAATATTCTTTTATATTTTGTTTTTGTTACTTACCAAATAATTAGAGCCATTTGTTGTCAATGTGGAGCAATTCAGTTGATACTTATTGATAGTCTATAATATTCTAGTCTCCAGAATACAGTGATAAAAGGCACAGTTCTTGTCCACAAAGCATTTATGTTTCTACTGAAGTAATACTCATGAAATAATGATAAGTGTGGTATTCTGGAATGATTCTCAGTGTTGCTGCATAACCCAGAATAGTGCATAAATACAGTTAGATGTTTATATTTGGGCTGTACAAGAAGAAGCAGTTCCAAAGGAAGATTGAGGAGGTGTGGTCACAGAGGTAGAAAATAATAAAGGGAGTTTAATACCTTTTAATATTTCATATTATTTCATCAATTTAAAGTAATAGGATGTGCTTAGCACTTTTTTTATTGGACATTTACTTATAACCAATTTTAGCTGTTATAAATAATGTTGCAATGAATGCTTTTGTGCATATAGATTTTATCTTATTTTGAATTATCCTGTTAGAATGTATTTTCAGGTGAAGAATTATTGGAAAAGATATGGATGTGTATATATATTGTATATACTAATATGTATATATAGTATATACTCATTCCCCCCACCCAGCTTTTGTTATATAAACTTGAAATGCTTTTGAAAAAGCTTATACCAATTCACAGTGTCAGTAATAATATATTAGTGTACCAGTTTCTAGTTTTTTGTGATCTTATACTTCCTTAAATTTTGCTAATCTAGGGATTTCCCTGGTGGTCCAGGGGTTAAGACTCTGCGTTTCCATGTCAGGGGGTGTGAGTTCGATCCCTGGTCAGGGAAGTTCTGCATGCCAGGCAGTGCAGCAAAAAAGAAAGAAAGAAAAATTACTAATCCAATAGCTACAGAGAAGTCTAAGTAACTTCTGGAAGGTGAAATATTTGATGAAAGAAATGGATGAGGGAAGGAACACGATACATTTGGGGCATAGTGATGAGTATGATATAGCAGAAATGTTCAAAATGGAGCACTTTAATCATACAAATCATAAAATTTTAGAGCATAATTTTGTACTTTGAAACAAGAAGTAAGTTATGTTGAAACACTATTTGAAACAAGAAGTAATAGCAATGTTCTTTAATGGGGTTTCAGATTTATGTATTAGGTCTTGACAAGATCCAGCCTTCAGGAAAAAATCACCACTGGTGCATTTTATTTCCACAGATATTTATGAACATTATACAGCAACCTTCCAGTGACCCAAGTTCCTGCTCTTATACATTCATTTCTCTCTGGGTAACATGGACAACGCTTTCAGATGAGCCTTGGACCTAATGGGAGAACTCAGAATGAGATTTTTTTTCTAGAGTGAGTCCCACCAAGTTCTTAGTCACTTAGAAGTGTCAGGCAGAAGGGACTCTGACAGGCAGCTCTGTCAACCTGAACAGAGAGTTTTAGATCAAGCCCAAGGAACATTAATGTCAAAAATTACAACCTCATTGTTGACATAAATGTTGACAACACCATTTTCACTGATAGTGGTATCAGAGCACATTATGATTCACAAAGGGCTGTCCAACTAGCAATGATTTAGATGAAATGCTCCCAAATAAGTAAAGAGATAGGAAGGGAAAAAGCAAAATATAAAGATTGCAGGTTACAAAATTTTATTAAGACAGCATCACATTATGGCAGGAAACATCTCTCCTTCCTCATAATGAGAGCTTGTCTGTAAGTTCATGTAAAGAGAAACATGATAATGGAAATTCAGGCTCTCCCCTAAGTCTGTCCTACCTTCTGACTCAGCCATGTGACATACAGAGTACAGTAAAATATTTTGAAAGAATGATAGTGGATAAGCCAGATGACCAACCATTCCTGGGTACAAGCAGAGTGTTTCCGAAATCAAGACCATGTAGGGAAACAAATGACATTTTGTTAAAGAGAGGCATATGGAGATAGAGACACAATTCCTTTTTAACATATACAGAAATAGAATTAATTTGCCAAAACTCATCTCAACTTTCCCCCAGTAACTTTCCTTAACCCCAGTAACTAATCTCTCTAATATTGTTGACACTTAGAGATATTCTATTAAGCAGTATTTTATGTCTCAATTTTTTTCAAAATAGCCAATATATTATTTTTTGACCTCATTTAAATTTTAAGTGCTTTTAAACTATTTTTTACTTACAACACTTAGCAGAGCTTTGGGTACGTAGGTGGTGGGGGATACACTGAAATAGTTGAATTAAAATGAACTGAGTTACATTTTGGAAACAAAGAAACACCTATGTATGACTCATCCTACTTCACTTTTGTGCAAATTTTTTTCCTAGTCTATTTACTTTCAGAAAAAAAAAATACTTCATATAAATATTCATACCAAATAATTTTTTTGAGAAATTATTTAGTGATTTATAAATTATGTCTCTAAGCCCCTTGGATAAATTGTCTAAAGTGTAAGATGAAGTTAAACAAATGCAAATCAAAAGATTTTTTTTTAATCTCAAAGGTCTACTCTTGTTTCCAAATGTCATAGTAAATATTGCAAATGAATTTCTTTAGAAGACTGCTGTGTTTTACCCTCATAGTCATCACCTTATTGTTTTTTATTTCAATAACATATATTTGTTGTTATAACTCATTTGATATTACATTTTTGACTAAAGGGAATGTATTTTGTGCATAATTGTTTTCTTCAACATCTGAGTATGGTAGTTGGAGTATGAGAAGTATTTAATACATAATTTTGTAATCAATACGTAAATGAATCCATAAGTCAATGTTGCTTCCATAAATCCTTTTGAAAGCAGGCATCAAAACAGTAAAATAAAATCAGAAAAGAAATGTGGGATGTAAGAATAGGAAACTGATGGAGACTGAGCCAAAATAAATTTTATTTAGGAGGAAATAAAATTTTCTGAATTGTAATCATCACAAAATCAACTCTCAATTAAGTACAAATATTTTTATATAGTTTCCAGAGAGAAACCAGGGGGCATGATGACTTTCCATCCAATGACAACTGGAAATAGTACTGAAGAGTGAAAATTTCCTTTTAGCTTATTTCTCAAATTTTGACTTAATAAATATTCACCTTCTAAATAAAAAGAGTAGTTTAATTGATATGCTTTTGCAAATGAATGTTAATTCTGCCTAGAATACTGTGGTTTTTTTGATTTTCTTACCCCAGTTAAGAATATCTCTGACCTTATTCCTGGAATTTGACTTGGAAAATTGATTACTCTTTCCAAAGGAACAGTTGAGTAATGTTATACATTCCATGCCATTTATTGCATGTAATTTCTTTTATGAAAATAGTGGGGTTTTTTTCTTATTTTCCTAAAAAATAAAATGCAACTACTGGAAAAAAATAATGAGATGCAGGAAAATACAGTGAAATAAAAGCAAACAGAATCCTACTAACCAAGAAATTGGCAGTCAACATTTTGTTACATTTTGTTACTTAACATTCCTAAGTTGATACTGCTTTCGTGGTAATATTATTCCTTATATTTGGCCCTACTAAGCATGTTCAACACGATTATGATCCAGTGATCTGATTATGATTCCTCTTTGAGAGCATTAGGAGAAAGGAGAGAGGATTGGGAAATGTAGGGTATGTAGAATGGAGATCTGAGTTAATAATGAATGTAGAACAGAACCAAGTACTGTGTGATGGTAATAATAATAACAACAATGACTTACATGTACATGTGTCAGGCCCCCCTCTGAGGATTTACATTGATCCTCATAAAAATTCTCTATGTTAGATACTATTTCTAAACCCATGTTACAGTTGAAAACAACTGAATCATAGGAATTAAGAAAATTTGTCCAAAGTCACAGATAGTAATATAAAGAACGCAGGGAGTCTGGCTGTATATACAAATATTTTCTTCCAGAAACAAATACTGTTTATGATAACATGATTCAAGTGTTTTTGCAGATTATTGCATCCTGCTTTGTCTCAACTCAGTGAACTAAGAAAAAATTACAAGAAATGTAAAAGTTAGGAAGGCCTAGAGTTATCATAATAAAGTAATGAACTTGGTGCACATCAATGCAAATTTGGTGTGGCAGATCAAATTTTGGAAATTCTTACAATTTAGGATTTAATTTCTGAGGCTACATTCTTTGATTAGAGGTGATAACTTACAAAAGATCTCCATAGTGTGTGGACCATAACAAACCACTATTATAAATTCACTTTGGTGATTTCACTAGGAGGTCTGCCATCTTGACAGTGAGAGCTATGAGTTCTTCTGATAATGCAAAGGCACATGTACAGGCAGTGGTCTGAAATGCCTGAGATGATCTGGTTCTAATGACTTACATTTCTAGACTTTAAAAGAGGCACTATCCAGCAGGAGCTCTGTAACACTCAGTACTGGTACCGTGAGGTATAGAAAAGAATCTACCGCCCAGCCCCACTTCTGCTGTCCCCTATTCATGTCCCATTTCCATAAACAAGTCACTTGTGTGTCTTGTTCTAACCCCTTTCAATCACTGTTCATTTGCGAGGGAAAGAAACTCTTCTACTCAGTTCCACACAGGTGAACATGTTTACCCAAGGTGACAATGGATGCCCCGGTAACCCCAAGAAGAAGATGAATTCGTTTCTACAAAATGGTACTTTTGTCTTAGCAATTCAGACTGCTGGGGGAAGCTGCCATGTTGTATTGATTCTCTGGGCACATAAGTTCCCCTAAGCTGTGGAGAGTGTTAAAGTTGGCATTTGATGAGATGGAAGTTTGGCCACTGCAGGTGTAAACTTTAATTGGTGCATCAAGTGCTCATAAAGAGTGTGCACAGAGGGTGTAGGAGTGAACTGCTTCAGAGAATAGAGCTGCAGGAAGGCCAGACAGAGGAACCCGAATAAAGACCCCTTAAACTCTCCTTCTCAGAAGTTTTGTTCCATCTCGGCTGTATTAAACAATTCTGTTCTGCGCATTCCAGAATGAACAGTCAGCCATCACCAACTGAAATTCTTTCCTTTTATGTATGTTTTATTTTTTATTGGTATTCTTGATTATATCATTAACAATAATATGACATTTCATTATTATCATCCTATCATCATCATTTGTTTCTAGAAGCTCAATATAATAAATCCTAAAGGAGAGAAACAGATCAAGATTAGGATACAACACAGCTAAGGGAATATTTTTCAACATTTTTATGAGAAGAAAAATGTACTGAGAGGGATAAGAGGTGAGAGGGAGTGCGAAGACTTTGTTACTATTGTATTTGTCAATTCATCAAATGTATTTGGATCCTGTTCTTAAAAACAAAAGAAATTTCTCATTCTGTAATACTTTGACTTCTATTGATGTAAATATATATAATTTTAAAGTGAACAGACATCAGCTAAATAATTGGTGATTTCCTATTGATGTACTCTCTTTTACATCAAATGTCATACATGAGCTTGCAGGGCCACTTTTGACAATATTATTTTACCACAAACTTAGAAGATTTTTTAAGAATTTGGCTTTAATGAATGTATCCTGAACCTGAACTATCAGTAGTGTGACCCATGAAAGAATTGCACCTATTCTTTTTTCTTCATGCTCTGTCTTCTTCCTTTTCTCTTTTCCCAATAGCATAAAATATGCAAAGCTAACACAAAATAAAATTAGGAAAGAGATAAATTATTGATGCATTGTTCTATTTTCTTAAGTTTCCACCCACATGTTTATTTAACACATTGCAAATAATCTTGTTTAACAATTACCACAAGCACAGAAGTGTCTGTGCTGAGCTCAAATTTAAAATAAAAGAATAGAAAGAATTTGAAAAAGAATAGATACATGTATATGTATAACTGAATCACTTTGCTGTACACCTGAAACTAATACAACATTGTTAATCAACTATGTTCCAATTTAAAAAAAAAATTAAAAGAAAGTACAAAAAAAAAAGTTACAATGAGTACATGATGTGCCCACTGTTATATAGCTGGTGAGTAGCAGAGGAAAGTTTTGTAGCCACTGTAGAACCCAAAGCTTATAATTCCAGGCCAGTGATTATTTGAACTACCCATTAACATGTGTCTTCATATTTCATACTGATGTTCTGTATCATTCCCGCCCTATATTGAAAATGTTCTAGCTCTAGGCAATTATATGTAATTCTGTATATTCCTTTTTTTAATGAAAAGTTTTCATATTCAGTAATATAATATTTATAGAAAAGTGCTCTAAATGTCATATTCATCAAATAATTTTCTCATTGGGGGTGTAGTTTGAATAAGTCTTATTACTAATATAATTGAGCAACTTTGGCCTTTTCTTAAAATTTTTAAATATATTTTGTGAAATGTATGTTTAATTATCTTGCTTATTTTTTCTTGGTGCATTTATTTTATGAATGTGTAGGAGTATATTTTTTGCTCATGTATGAGTCCTTTGTGGTTAGGGTGCTCCCAACAATCTTTCTCCATTTTGTGTTTTGTCTTTTTGTTCTCTAATCATGTTTTTTGATGGATACATTCTCTTTTGATTTAGTTCCATATATCAATCTTTTTTTGGGGGGGAGGGTTAGTATTTTGTGTGTCCTGTTGAAAAAGTGTTTTCCTATATCAAAGCCTTGGAGATTTAGAGATTTTCTCCTATATTATCTTCCAAGAGGTGTATTGTTTTGTGTTCTCATCTAAATATATCAATCTGGAATTGATTTTTGTATATGGTGAAAAGTAAATGTCATGACAATTTTTTTCATGTGAATATCTAATTATTCCAGTACTATTTGACAAAACTATTGTATTTTTCTATTGTTCTAAAGTGCCATCTTTCTTTAAACCAGGAGTTTGTGTGTCTGTTCTGTTGTGTAACTGTGTCTGTTTGTGAACTCTCTATTTTATTCCATTTTTATTCATCTATTGTTGTACCAGTATCATACCGTATTAATTACCTTAGTTTTATAATAATTCTAGATATTTTGTAGAGCAAGTTTCCTTACTCTGTTATTCTTCTTCAAGCATGTCTCCATAATTCTTGCTCCTTTGCATTTCCATATAAGTTTTAGAACTGTATATAACAAATAAATATATAACAAACTGTATAAAACAGAGACACACAGGGAAAAAATCTACTAAGATTTTGGCTGGGATTTAAATTATTTGAGAATTTTAAGACCTAGTTTATGTTCCTGATAAAAGTGTTTATTCTGTAATTGTCCAGTGCAATGTTGTACAGGTTGAGTATACTAATTGTGTTCTTCAAAACTTCTATCTTTTATTTATTTTTTCTGTAGTTACTCTCAGTAATTGCATGAAGTTATTTCTAATGATGCTTCTATAATATTTGCTTCTTTATTTTTGAGGCTATATGAATAGTTCCATACAGATTTGCAATGTAAAATTATAGAAAAAAATTGAGGTATAGGATTATGGGTTTTTAAAAAATTTTTTTAGAGAAAATTTTGTTCACCTCTTCCAGGTACCTGGGAGCACCAGGACGCTGGAATCACATTAATGAAGTTTCATGAGTTGAGGGAGTTATAAAGTGCAATCAGGTGTTGCTGCTCAATAAAAATAAAACAAAACAAATAAACATTCAAAAAACTCATCACATCTACAATAACACAACCTAAGTATGTTCATATTATTCATAAGTAGAGTTAACTTTTTTCTTTTTTAAAATATATCTTTATTAGAATATAATTGCTTCACAATACTGTGTCAGTTTCTGTTGTACAACAAAGTGAATCAGCCATATGCATACATATGAACCCATATCCCCTCCCTCTTGAGCCTCCTTCCCATCCTCCCCATCCTACCCCTCTAGGTCATCGCAAAGCACCGAACTAATTTCCCTGTGCTATGCTGCTGCTTCCCACTAGCTAACTATTTTACATTCAGTAGTGTATATATGTCAATGCTACTCTCATTTTGACTCATCTTCCCCTTCCCAACTCATGTCCTCAAGCCCATTCTCTATGTCTACATCTTTATTCCTGCCCTGAAACTAGGTTCATCAGTACCATTTGTTTTTTTTAGAGTCCATATATATGCATTAGCATATGGTATTTGTTTTTCTCTTTCTGACTTACTTCACTCTGTATAACAGTCTCTAGATCCATCCACCTCACTACAAATAACTCAATTTCATTTCTTTTTATGGCTGAGTAATATTCCATTGTATATATGTGCCACATTTTCTTTGTCCATTCATCTGTTGATGGACATTTAGGTTGGCTCCATGTCCTGGCTAATGTAAATAGTGCTGCAATGAACATTGTGGTACATATCTCTCTTTGAATTATGGTTTTCTCAAGGTGTATGCCCAGTAGTGGGATTGCTGGGTCATATGGTAGTTCTATTTTTAGTTTTTTAAGTAACCTCCATACTTTTCCATAGTAGTTGTATCAATTAACATTGCCACCAACAATGCAGGAGGGTTCCATTTTCACCACACTCTTTCCAGCATTTATTGTTTCTAGATTTTTGGAAAATGGTCATTCTGACCAGTGTGAGGTGATACCTCATTGTAGTTTTGATTTACATTTCTCTAATAATTAGTGATGTTGAGCATCTTTTCATGTTCCTCTTGGCCATCCATATGTCTTCCTTGGTGAAATGTCTATCTAGGTCTTCTGCCCATTTTTTAACTGGATTCTTTGTTTTTCTGATATTGAGTTCTGTGAGATGTTTGTATATTTTAGAGATTAATCCTTTGTCAGTTGCTTCATTGAAAATATTTTCTCCCATTCTGAGGATTGTCTTTGTCTTGTTTATGGTTTCTTTTGCTGTGTAAAACTTTTAAGTTTAATTAAGCCCTGTTGGTTTAATTTTGTTTTTATTTCTGTTACTCTAGGAGGTGGGTCAAGAAAGATCTTGCTGTGGTATATGTCAAAGAGTGTTCTTCCTATGTTTTCCTCTAAGAGTTTTACAGTGTCTGTCCTTATATTTAAGTCTTTAATCCATTTTGAGTTTATTTCTATGTATGGCATTAGGTAGTGTTCTAATTTCATTCTTTTACATGTATCTGTCTGGTTTTCCCAGCACCACTTATTGAAGAGGTTTTCATTTCTCTATTGTATGGTCTTGCCTCCTTTGCCATAAAGCAGGCACCCATATGTGCTTGGGTTTATCTCTGGGCATTCTATCCTATACAATTGATCTACATTTCTGTTTTTGTGCCAGTGCCATACTGTCCTGATTACTGTAGGAAACACTCCCAAATTCATTCTACAAAGCCATCATCACCCTGATACCAAAATGAGAAAAAGATATCACAGAAAAAGAAAATTACAGACCAATATCACTAATGAACATAGATGTAAAAATCCTGAATAAAAAATACTAGCAAGCAGAATCCAACAGCACATTAAAAAGATCATACCCCATGATCAAGTGGGATTTATCCCAGTGATACAGGGATTCTTCGATATGTGCAAATCAATCAATGTGATACACCACATTAACAAATTAAGGAATAAAAACCATATGGTCATCTCAATGGATGCAGAAAAAGCTTTTGACAAAATTCAACACTCATTCATGATAAAAACTCTCCATAAAATTGGAACAGAGGAAACATACCTCAACATAATAAAGGCCATATATGACAAACCCACAGCAAGCATCATACTCAATGGTGAAAAACTGAAAGCATTTCCATGAAAATCAGGAATAAGACAAGGATGTCCCCTCTTGCCACTCTTATTCAACATATTTTCAGAAGTCCTAGCCATGGCAATCAGAGAAGAAAAAGAAATAAAAAGAATACAAATTGGGAAAAAAATAAGTAAAACTGTCACTGTTTTCAGATGACATGATACTATACATAGAAAATCCTAAGAATGCCACCAGAAAACTTCTAGAACTATTCTGTACATCAAATCATAAAAAAAAAAAAAAAAAAAAAAAAAAAAAAAAAAATCACTGGTGATTGGCATTCAGATGCAAAGATATTTATAAATTTCTAGCAATTAAGCGTCTGAAATGATAAATAGTATTTCCTGGTCTATGCGTCCTGAAAGAAAACCAATTATTTAACAAATGTTGGTCTAAATCACAGCATTTCTACTGTTAATTTTTTTACTTAAATATAATTAAGTAACACTTAGAAGATGTTTGTAGGAAAAGGAATGAGTGAAACGATAGAAAAATGGCCCTTTAAGGAAAAATAAATTTATATGGGAAAAAAAAGAACTGAAAATAATAAAATATATATCTCTTTTAATATTCTCAGATATACTTTAGGGTATATGGCATCCATTAAAAAAAAAAAAAAAAAAAAAAAAGGGCTTCCCTGGTGGTTCAGTGGTTGAGAATCTGCCTGCTAGTTCAGGGGACATGGGTTTGAGCCCTGGTCTGGAGGATCCCACATGCAGTGGAGCAACTAGGCCTGTGAGCCTGCGCTTCTGGAGCCTGTGCTCTGCAACAAGAGAGGCAGTGATACTGAGAGGCTCATGCACAGCAATGAAGAGTGGCCCCCACTTGCCACAACTAGAGAAATCCCTCACACAGAAATGGAGACACAACACAGCAAAAATAATTAATTAATAACTCCTATCCCTAACATCTTCTTAAAAAATAAAAAAAGAATAAGATGTAATACAAGAACAATGAGAGAACAATAAAAAGATCTTTGAAGTAAAAATATGATTGCTAATTTTAAAGCAAAGTGTAATAAACTGTAAGAGATAATGTTGAAAAAATATTCTCCGAAGTTTAAAAAAAAAGACAAGAAGTTCCAATATAATAGAAAAGTTGAGGCAAAAAATAATTGCACTTCTATATGAATTACAGAAAGAAAGAAAACACAGAAAACTAAGTAAAGAAAGTTTTGAAGGAAAAATATGAGGGCTTCCTAGTATTCAATCTGAAATGAATCACTTGTGTTAAGTGGCTCAACACAATAAATAGAAAAATGATCAATGCCTAAATATGTCATCATAAAAATTGGATATAAATGATCCCACTTTCTTTTATTGAGTAAAAGGAATGAAAACAATTCTGTCATTAAATTTTTATCAGCAAGATAGATCCAAAAAAACTGATGTAATAATAATATCAAAGTACTGAGAAAAAATATTTTCAAATTATATTTCTTATACTTTTTACCAATTTCATGAGCAGAACAAAGATATTGTGAAATAAACAAGAATTCTGTGTACCATTTCTTAACAGTTAACTCATTTATGAGCTGCAGTGAGACCTGGAGTGTCCACCTACAAAGAGGTTGACATGAGATATCAGAGAAAAGGGATTTAAATTTGGAAAGAAGTGAAAGAAAATCCCAGGAAAACATCTCCATACCCTACTAAGACAAGAGGACAGAGGGTTCTAGGAGGAAGACCTCTGACAATAAGAGTAAATCCAATAAAATAAATGATGAAGAGTGTGTGGAAAAAATAAACCAAACGGTGCATTAATAAAGAGGAATTAGAACTTTCAAAAGAAAATTTTGTGTCAAAATAGAATATGCAGTCATGTTACAATAATGATGCTGACATGAACAACATTAATGTAACCATGCTCATGTAAAATCAATTTATTGATTTTTAACTTATTGAATCACCCTCTAGACAGTGTTTCTCAATCTTGGCTGCAAATTAAAATCTTTGTGGAGCTTTGATAGTAACAATAGTAAACTCCTTCAGATGTATTAAATCAGAACTCTGAGGATCAGACTTGGGCCTTACTATTTTTCAACAGTCCCGAGTGACTCTGACGTGCAGTTGGATTTGAGAAATGTGGCTATAAACCAAACATAAAATAATTATAGTTACAGAAAGCAAAGGAAATGTCATCAGTATAGTGACAGGTGTAGGAAAGTAGAAAGGATGAATTGGTAAAGGGAAGCTTGAGGTGAAAATGTCCTCAGCTTTAAAAGTGGGACATTGAAAGGTACTACCCATTGCTCTTAAACCAAAAATAATATTCCATACCCTTACAATGACTAACAATTGAGGACAATAAAAATTGGAGGATGAAGGAGGGATGTGGGTATATAAATGAACTAATCCTCGTCATTCACAACTGAATTCATAGGTAATGTCTAAACCTCATACATCAAGAGATAGTAGCTGGAGTGTATACCTTAGAGAAATAGAGAGCTTTCAGGAGAAATCATTAAACATTTTAAAGGTGGCTCCTTCTGGAAATAACTTATTTGGTCAGCAGGTATGGGGCAAAGGCCTGTACTTTTCCTTCACAAAACAATGTAATGCTTCATATTTAATTCATCCTACTATAATTTTTAGATGCATATGCTTGAAATGTTGCAAATAAAGTATGCTGGAAGAGAATGCAAAGAGGATTTCTGAAGTGCTGATAATGTTCTGTATCTTGGGAATTGGTTATCTGGGTGTGCTCATTTGTGACAAAAAGACTTTGATATAACATTTGTAATATGTGTAACTTTACATATGTTTAGTTAACTTTAATAAACATTGCCCAATGCAACCAAAAATAAATAATAATAAATTAAATAAATAAATAAACAAATAAAATTACAATAAATAAACATTGAAAAACAAAAAAAGTAAAATAAAAAGTTCTCAGAAGACTGTGTTAGATGTCTGTTTAATTAAATTAGAAAGCTATTTTCAACTCAGTGTTTAATGGGTGATAATGACTTCAGCTGTGAAAATTAGTTATACATGAAATAGTTTTAAAACCAAAAAATATATACATAAACTGATAAAGTATTATTTTTAAGAGTATTGTAGACAGGTAGTAAATGCAGGTCAAAGAGAAGAGATGTCAATGTATGCTGGGGAGGACCCTCTGGAGGAGAGAAGATTTTATAACAATGTTGAAATCCCTGTAACTGAAGTATACTGGTGATGGCAGCCCTATGTGCAAAAAGAAAGATGGATGTTTGAGTAAACATCGCATGAGAGTTTATGTGTTGTAAGTGGAGCCACACCATGGAGAAGAGGGCACAGGGTTAGAAAGTCAAGCAGGATAAGATTGTGTTGTGTGCTGATTGTGATGGGAATGACTTTGAAGCTGGGGAACTTGAGTTTATTAGTTAAGCAACGATGAACTACTGACAAGTGGAAGGTAGGATGATGGTTTGAGGCAACGGGCATTTTAGGACCATCAGATGGGAAGCTATATGTCATAGGAAATGAAGTAGGGAGGAAGGCTTGCAGTGATGCAGCCATCTCCATAGAAGCTTAAAGAATACTCATTTTAGAAAACGTCCTGTTCAGGAGCCAGTGGTCCCCAAATATGGATTCTATACTGGTGGCTGCATACATACCTGTCTAAGGATTTGGATGATAGCTATACTTCATGATGTGGAGGACTGCTACCATTTCTTTATTTGCAGATGGTATTACTGAAAGAACAAAGGTACTTCAGTTAGGTTTTTAAGTATTTGAATTGTAAAGAGACCTCAAAATCTCTGTAACTCTTGAGTAATAAAACATGAATTGGTCTTATATGAAATATCAAACATGGAAATACTTTAAAGTCACTTTTTAAAATATTTCAACAAGTTATTGCTCTAGAAATAGGAACATAAAGAAGGTGTTTGGAAGGTGGAGAATAGTGAAAATAAATAGAATTTTCTGGAATTTCATTTCTCCACGATGAGACTAAAGTCAAAAGTGTTAAAATTTAAAATAGGAATAAAATTTAAATTCATAAGATAATAATTTTTATTGAGTGGTTATATTTTGCTAAAGAATATTAAAAATACTACTTCCCCAAAACTTTGATAAAGATATAATCATTACCAGCTTACACATGAGGAAACTGAGGCTTGGAACATTTAACAAAATTGTCCAAGTTTCACAGCTAATAAATGGTACAACTGGGAGTGTATTCCAGGGGCACCTAAATCTAAAGCCTGCAGTCTTAATCACTATACAAAAAAACCCGATTCATATTTAGGTAAATATGACATTGCATATGGGATAAAGACACAACCGTAAGTGGGAAGACATGTGGTTGTCTCTCAAGAAATGTGTGGTGCCTATTGAACACAAGGTGTAACCATATGTAATGATAACATACCACAATATGTATTACAAGATGAAGATGCCAACAGAGGCCCACAGATGGCTGGACATACTTCCTAACAGAGGAAGAGAGGGATGCTCAATAGAAAAGTCCCACTGGAGTTCTTATTTGAAGATATGCAATTTCAAAGGAGAGAAATTTGAAACAAAACAAGGAAGATTTTGCAGATTTACTGGAGTGCGTATGCTACTAGAATAAGCCTTGGAAGGGAGAGAAAGACTAGATCAAGGAATATCTGCCAGGCTAGATGAGATTTGGGACTGTGTTCTGGAGACAATGGAGTGAGATGGGAAAGAGGATGGTGCTAAAGGAATGACTGAGTGATTGATACTGTGATGAACACTCATGCCTATTACCTTATATAATTCTTGCCCCAGTGGTGCAGTGATGGAAAATATATGTGCTTGCTACCATTTTCTAACTTAAATCAAGGCAGAGGAAATGAAAGTGCCAGGCCCAAGCTCACATAACACATTAAATGGGTTCAGTGAGTAGGGGAAACAAAAGCACTCCATTCAACTTAGCTATAGCAGGGTACATCCCTGAAAATGTATGGAGATAGAAAACAGCAAACTGGGAGGAAGAATCATTGGGTTTAAAGCTCAGTTATTCTTTATTTTTGTGACTTGGAGAAGAATATAATCCTTCTTACTATCAGTGTTTCTCTTTGTAATGATTTTATGATACCTCCCCATATATATCTCAAAAATTGTTTGGACCATCAAATGAAATGTTAAATGCATATGCATGAAAAAAAAGCTTAAAACACAGAAGTGTGGGGTTTTGTAAACAATTTATACAAATTAATTTGTATGCTAAGAGTAGATGTGCTGGTATATGAATGATATTGAACCTCTGGGCCCATATGAATTTTATACATAAAAATTGTGGTGATTGTCATTTTCGTTTCTTGGGACAACCAAGAACTCACCATTAGAGGCTTAGGTCAGCTTATTGGGAGACAGTTCTCCATGGGTTTCTATGTTTCTGCATTATAAGGAGAGGGGCTGAGTGCCTTTTTTACAGGCTATCTGTTTAACAGCCTTAGGAGATGGAGTGTGTCACTTCAGAGAAAAGAAAAGTTTGCTTATTGCTTTGGAAGATACAGTGTCTCCTTCTGGAGACCAACTGCGCAGTACAAGGAATTAACATCTCCCCTTGGGAACAAAAGATAGGCACATACCACTTGTTATAAAACATCTGGATTCCCTAAACTCAGAACTTCTGTACTGAAATGCCACCCACTGCATGTACAGGTGTCACCTGGTCCTCTTTGAAATGTCCTATGGGAACTGGGGCTCAGGGAACTAGTGCAAGAAAATGCTGGTATCCTGACTATTGCTATTGTCATGTTTAAGAAAATCCTTCACGTTTGACCCAAGAATCTCATGTCTCCTGCCAACATACACATGAGAATCTCAGTCAAAATTGTTAGTTTACAAGTAGGGTAAAGTCTCAGATCTTTCACAGTTCTTGACATGGCTTAACCCTGTATAACTACACTCAAATAATTTCTGTAGACACATGTGGTCTCTCATCATGCAGGACAAGGTCATCTGATTTAATGCAAAAACTTAGTTTTGAAAAAAATACATAGAAACAGGTATCAGAATTGTGAAAAATAACTTGCCTAGAAGATGAATTTGTAATAACACAACTTCTTATACTCTTCCTGCTTTCCCATTATTGCCACTTTATTAATGTCACACCCCAAGTCTGGAGTGTCCTCTTCCTTCCTCCCTGCTATGTAGAGACTAGCAAATTAAGGGGGGAAGTCACAATCCTAGCTGGGTCACTAAGATTTTCCAGACTGTTCCAACTATTTATATCTCCTAGCTGTCAACCTAATGGTCATTTTTCATTCCTCAACCTCCTTAGCACTCTGTAGTGTATCATTTGTGCATCCTCTCCCTTCTGGTTTGCCCTCTTTCATGCCCCTCCCCCTGCTCTAGGCTTTATTCTCTGCTGACCTCTTCCTCTGCATCAGTACTGCCTCCGTTTACACAATAACTCATCTTCTTCTGAATTTTTAACTGTTGATACTTTAGATGATTCTGTCTTTGATCTCCTCATTTCTTACTCTACCCATTCTCATCTATTCCCAAGACAGCATCAACAGCATTATCTATATCTATCTGCCTCTCCATTCTTATTCTGAGCTTTATATACAACTTATAAAAATGAAACGTGTATGGACCTTCATGTTATAAAATCTTGTCATTCAAGCCATATATGTCTTGTTCAAGTAACTTAATCTAAGAAACTGGGTGTCATTATCTATATAATGGGTATAGTTACAATAATATTTTAGATAATTAGAAAAACTTGTATTTAAAGGTCTTTGTAAAAGTATCTAGCCCATATTAAATACCCAGTAAAGAATGATGATTTCACCCTTGATACCCATACCGTTCTTCTATAGTGGAGAAATATTCTTTTCTCTCCCTTTGTATTTCCTGTCTTAGCAAAGGTCACTATCATTTACCAAATAACACAGGATAGAAACCTGAGACCCACTTTTGCCTTCCCCTTTTTGCTTATTTCCTTCAATGAGTGGTTACCAGATTGTACTAATGTTACCTCAAAATATGTCTGATTATCAAGAATCACTGTCCATTTGCTTTTCTGCTGCTTTACTGCCAGTCTTCCTCTACTTGTCACCCTTACCTCCACGTCACTAACCTCTTTCTATCTAACACATTGTTCACACAACTGAGAGTTTTGACCTACACTACCAAGTCTCTGTGCTTTCAGGATATGTTCCAATATCCAGAGCAAAATATACAAGTCTCAAAATCACCCCTAACCTTCTTTATGACCTGGTCTCACACCAACACCCATACCCCGCATCCCTCATGTCTTTCCTCCAGCTATCTACAACTTCTCCCAGTCCTCCATGAAGGCCATTTCCTTTAACATTCAAAATCTCTCATACTTTGGTATTCATAGCTGCTGATTCCTACATTTGTTAAGAATGCTTTTTTCTAGACCTGTCCTTCCCAAGTAAACTCTCATCATTCAAGTCTCATTTTAAGTAGCCTCTATCATTTTTAGAAGTTTTTCTTTTTTCCTTCTGCCTTAGATTTAGTCACTCCCTTTGTCCTGTCCGTACAGCCTGTTGCTGAAATTATCTTAATCTTTTTTGTACTTTCTTACTAATCCTAGAATCTCCTACAGGAGGTGAAGATTTTTTTAAAAAACATGTAATAATAATGATACCAATAAGAACAAAATGAATACTTCCTGTATCCCAAACTCTATGCTGAATGATTACTTTAAAAATTTTATCTCATTTTTAGTTTAGATCTCAAAGTAACCTATAGTATAGTTAACTATTGTCATTCACATTCTGAAAATGAGAAAATTGAGCCTCAGGATGTGGAAGTACCTTTCACAGTTGCACTGCTAGTAAGTAGAATATCTATTCCTATTATTATCTAATGCTGCAGTATGAATCACCCCAAAATGTAGTAGCTTAAACCATATTTTATTATATCTCACAAATTTGTATGTCAGCTGGGGCCCAGCTTGGAGGTTCCTCTGCTAGTCTTTCTCAAGGTCTCTCATGCACTTACAGCAAAATGGCAGATGCTGTCAGATGGCTGGACATCTGGTACCTCAGAGCTCCTTTGGGTGACTTCTTTTTTTATGGCATGTTTCACTTTCTAGGGCTTCTCTACTTGGTTTTTCTCTCCACCAGGACAGTCTGTAATTTATCCATAGTGAGGAGAATAACTTTTTATCGCCTTACTCAGAAGTCCCAGAGGGTCACTTTTTCCACATTCTATCAGTCAAAGCAGTTACAGACACAGTTTAGATTCCAACATGAGAGGAGCTGCATATACATACAGAGCAGGGTAGAGAGTTTGGCCATTTTTGAGACTCTGTCTCATGACAGGGGCTGGGACACATTGATTCTTCTCCATTTGTAGCAGGAAGACTGAGAAAATGTTATTTTAATGGAATTACTTGGAATCCTTGAAGTGCTAAACATAGAATTAGGATTTCCTTCCCCTTTATCTGATTTTGTTTCTATAAAGACATCTAATAGATATGAAAAATATCTTATTTACCAGAAACCTGATGAAAATCATACTTATATTTCTGACAATAGAGTTAAAACACTGCAGAAGAAAGCTAATAGTTTCTGTAGATCTGGACCAAAGAAGAGAAGCTGCCTGACAGAAGCTGTGCCATAGAAGAGGCAACAAATGCAACAATCACTGTGATGTAGGGAAGGAACCAGGGGGAAAAAAAAAACTTAACCTTGCTCTCTTCTTGCCATTTAATCTCCTGTTAGTGACTTCTATTGGCAGAACCCCATTCATGCTAAGAGAACAAGGAAGTCTGAGAGATATATTCAATTGGGTCAACTTCCCAGGGCAAAGAACAGGGCAGAAAATGGAGGTGTCAAGGAAGATGGCGGTAAAGAATAACCAGCATCTTGTTGCTGGTCCTACTCTTTTGTTGATGTCATTATTATTATTGTTTCCACTTATCCTCACTTTATCTGAGGAACTAGAGTGAATTTCAAGAAAAAGATAATTTCAGTTTATTTGAACTTCTAGGTAATTGAACTCTGGTTAATTGTGATTGAACTTCTTTTTTTTTTTGAGGTATGCAGGCCTCTCACTGCTGTGGCCTCTCCCGTTGCAGAGCACAGACTCCAGATGCACAGGCTCAGCAGCCATGGCTCATGGGCCCAGCCACTCCGCAGCATGTGGGATCTTCCTTGACTGGGGCACAAACCTGCATCCCCTGCATCGGCAGGCAGACTCTCAACCACTGCACCACCAGGGAAGCCCGCACTTCTTTTAATTGAGTACATAATATTTAATATGCACTTAGAGAACAATTAAGATTTTCCTCCTTGTTCCTCATTCCTCTGCCTCTCTATTCCCACCTTCTCCCCTCTTTTTACTTGCTCATCAGAGGATCTCATGATTCAGAAGAGCTTATTCAGAAGGAAACTTCCACAATTAAAAAAAAAAAAATCAGTTGAATATCCACACATGACTCCTAGGCAGAAAAATGAACAGAAAACCTTAACTTTTTATATACAAGGACCTTCAGCAGTGTGCCAAATATGGCTTTCTGGTGCTTGTCTAATCAAAGCATGCACTGGAAAGGAAAATGATATAAAACTTCTTTTTCTCCCACTGTTATTTTTATTCTGGGTCACCATATTTCTCTTACACACAATACTTTAAACATTTCTGTCAAATTAACTTCTGAAATTAGAACAGACACTGTCCTGGAACAACCTCCAGAGGTACAATTTTTCACATGTCGGTGTCTTTAACTTCAATTTCTAATTAACGAAATCCATCGTGGTGATTCACGTTTCTTTACTGTTTTGGCCCATCTGATCCTCTTTTCTTGTTTCCTCTGCTCTATGGCATTCATTAAGAAAGACATAAACAAAATTGGAGATGGGTGGGAAAAAATAGTATTTCCATGAAGAGTCCTCAAATCATTCTACTCTTTTCCAATAATTGTGACTATACTGATGGTGTCTATAGTGGAGTCACCAGTTTACATTCTTCAATTAAAATATCACAGACATCCTCCCACTTCTGCATTATTTTGTTTAATATAAATCTCCACATACATTGTTTCACTTCAGAATTTCCTTTTTTTGCTCTAAGATTCCTCTCATCTCCCATATAGAATTAACTTTGTAAAACTATATATATTGACCATGTCTCTATAGGAAAATGATGCCCAGCATGAAGCAATCAACATGTTAAAATAGATCATCTCAGAGACATAAAGCAATCCTGCATAAGTCAGCATAGCTTCCCATAAAATTCATGACTGACTCAGCGCATGTGGGCAGCCATTAGTTCTCCAAAGCATCTTTCTATTTCCTTTATGACTTAGCAGCCAGCTTTTAGGAAGTCCATAATCAGAGGAATCAAACTGGCTTCTTAGTTACTGAGATCACAAAAAACATTGATGGCTGCATTAGGAATAAATGAAGCTTTGACATATAAACTCATAAAATTGGGCTACTTGATTCTCAGGCTTCCTTTCCTAAGTTTGATTTCTGAAACAAAAGGTGTAATTCTTGTGATTTTCATACAATTCTGTCTTATTCTCTAGCAACACATAGTATCATGCATTATGTAAAGGACAAATATGTAATATTGCCAGGATTTTTAATGCTTTTTCAAAAGTCAAATTATATTAATGGGATCTAATACCAGTAAGATGAAAAATCCTTTTGAAAATATGGTCTTTAGTTAGGAAGCTTCACACTGTATGTTTATATACAAGAAAAGAAGTTTATAATTATAAGGCAATGTAAATTAATGTATGAATATATCAACCTGTATCCTCTCATTACCTTTTCAACCTGTGAACCAGGAATCATCCAAATATCTCCTTTTCCATAAAGCTTCAGAATCTTTCAAAATCATTGGAATATTTAAATTTGCATAACCAATCCCTGACTTTGTTACTTACTTATAAGAGATGAAATATGATACCATCATGTTCTGATTTCATTTGCATAACATACATTTTATTTCCTTAGTTGTATTCTAAACTTGCTAAATCCAGTGACTATTTTAAGAATTCCTTTTGTGTGCTCCATGGAACTGTGAGGGCACTCTCTCTATATATTTTTTATTTTAACTTTTTAAAAATTAATTTACTTTATTTTATTTATCTTTGACTGCATTAGGTCATCGTTGCTGTGCATGGACTTTCTCTAGTTGCAGCGAGTGGAGGCTACTCTACGTTGCAGTGCATGGGCTTCTCATTGTGGTGGCTTCTCTTGTTGCAGAGAAGGGCTCTAGGCACGGGAGCTTCAGTAGTTGTGGCGTATGGGCTTAGTTGCTCTGCGGCATGTGGGATCTTCCCAGACCAGGGATGGAACCTGTATCCCTGCATTGGCAAGCAGATTCTTAACCACTGCACCACCAGAGAAGTCCTCTGTATATATTTTTAAATATTTTCTTTCAGCTGAAAATTTAAAAAACTATAAATAAAACAATTATTTGCTTATATTCACAAAACCAACAATCACCTGATTAAATTTTCATGAAATAACTGTTACAGTATTATATTGATAAATATCATATTATAACAATATCATGTTAATAAAGCTGTGAAATTTGAGGATAGGATGTTTTTTTATTATTAATATCACAATTGTTTCTGTTTTTGTTTACATATAATATTTCCCTTACAATTTATAATTATCAGGGTAATTAAATTATTTTTGTAGCATCCTTTTCAGGGTGTTGCTACCCTGTATCCCTGCTTTCTACAAGGTCAAAATTATGGAATCATTTTCAATTTTTTCTTAAAGGAACTCTTTATTCAAAGCATTTTAATCAGACGTCAACTGTACCAAACAGATGAAAATAGAGCTCAGCTCTTCTTCTTGAAGAAGGAGTTAGGCCCAAGAGCCCCATTTGTCTCCCCAGCCTCCTCTAAGACCTGTGAATGTAATATTACCACAATTTGAAAATCGCTGCTCTGTGTCTTGAAAAGACTGCTCAAATTAGTTATCTGAACATTACCCATTGAAAAAAGGGCTTTCTGGCCTGAGATGTATATTCACCACACTTGCTGGTTTATTTTCTTGTACAGAGTAGCCACTCAATGGTTTTTTAACTGGTTTGACTTAACTCTTTCTTTAACATCTCCTTCCCACTCCATCTTCTCTCCACTTCTATTCCTTGAACTGTCCTTCTTTAAGCCCCATCAGGGCTCCCCTGGTGGCGCAGTGGTTGAGAGTCTGCCTGCTGATGCACGGGACATGGGTTCGTGCCCTGGTCCGGGAAGATCCCACATGCCGCGGAGCGGCTGGGCCCATGAGCCATGGCCACTGAGCCTGTGTGTCCCAAGCCTATGCTCTGCAACGGGAGATGCCAGAATAGTAGGAGGCCTGCACACCGCAAAAAAAAAAAAAAAAAAAAAAAAAAGCCCCATCAAACACACATACACAGGTACACATGTACACACACTTGTGTGCTAACACAGACTCACACATGCATGAGGCACAGGAATTTACCATAGGTACTCACCAACAGTCAGCTGAATCATTGTACCTGTGATTTAATCTAGTTGTTTATAAAGAAAGCCAAAAGGACTTAAGCACCTTGCTTTGCAATCTGGTAACTTCAGTCATTTCAAGCCAAAGAATCACATTAACCTCGGGAAAACCATTCCTAGATTATCTGCCTACAGTAATCAATTTTGAAATCCACACCAACAACAAAAGCTGAAAATGTCCATAATCACAGCATATTGGGAAATGAAAGAGCCCTGAGCATTCGTTACTGTAACAATGCATTTGATGCTAAAAGAGATAGTCGAAAATTCAAAATGAAACAAAAGCTAAGAAAACCAGTATGTTGCTAATTTCACTGAATTAGCACTTGCAGTATTATATTAATAAAATGTGGGAAATATAATAACGTCTTTTTTTCTGAATTAGCTAAGAAATGGTGTGTTAGGAATGACTGCATTTGTCATCACTGAAATTTTTTTTTTTTTTTTTTTTTTTTGCGTTATGCAGGCCTCTCACTGTTGTGGCCTCTCCCGTTGTGGGGCACAGGATCTGGACGCGCAGGCTCAGCGGCCATGGCTCACGGGCCCAGCCGCTCTGCAGCATGTGGGATCTTCGCGGACCGGGCACAAACCCACATCCCCTGCATCGGCAGGCGAACTCTCAACCACTGCACCACCAAGGAAGCCCTGAAATATTTTTTAATCATTTAATGTCATGAAATGGTTAAGGTCATTTTGTACCTTAGTTAACATATTATATGAAATATGTTTAAATTTATTTTGGGGGCATTGAACATCATCATTACAAATAGATCAAGCAAACCAATCAAATTAATTGAGCCTTGAAACCTCCAGTAATGACAGAAAGGTAAAGTGGATACAAGCATTCCCACATATAATAATTATAAAAATTTCAATAGACTATATTATAAAAACTAGTTAAGACACTAGAAAGCATTTCAAAGCAGAGAAAAAACAAGAGAATAATTAAGTCTCAAAAAACTGGAAATGGAAGGGAAAAGATCTACTAGTTTATGTCCTTCTGGTTTGAGGATGTCCATCCCTCAGCTAGGCTTCAGTTAAAGTAGAAAATATTAAGGAATAATAGGATATTTGCCATAGCCTCAAATTATTCCCCACAAAAGTGTTAATTACTGTCATGTTTTTAACCTATATCCCCCAATTTTTTAATAATCCTCCTTCCAGAAAATAGAGCTTAATTCATCTTAATTTCTTTTCTCTTAAATGTGGGCTGAACTTAGTGACTGATTTACAACAAATTAAGTCCAGAAAGAAAAAATAATAACTTTACGTGGTGAAACTTAATAGACATCACTTCAGCCAAATTACAAAGTTAGCATCACCAGTTCTAAGTCATGTTAGTATGTACCCACTGACATGGTATGATGGAAGGGCACTTCAGCTCTCTGGTATGCTTCCCTAAAATCCATAACCCCAGTCTAATCACAATAAGCATCAAACAAACCAAAATGGAGAAACATTCTACAAAATCCTTGACTAGTACTTTTTAAGAGTGTCAAAGTTGCATAAAACAAGGAAAGATGGAAAAACTGACACAGATGGGAGGAGACTACAGAGTCATAGTAACTAAATGGAAATTGGGATCCTGGTTTCAATCTGAAACAGAAAAAAAAAAAAAAATAGACTATCTGGGGAAATCCAAATAAAGTCTATCGTTAATAATACTACTGCAGCAATATTAAAATCTTAGGTTTTACCATTGTACCATGGTCATGTTAACATTAGGAGAGGCTAGGTGAAAGGTATAAGGTGAAGTTCTGTACTACTTTTGTAACTCTTATGCAAGACTAAAAGTTCAAAATAAAAAGTAAAAATTAAACAAAACAAACAAAAACATCATCTCATATCACATCACTGTGCATGAGCCAAAAGCTCAGTGCTATCACTAATTTCTCAACTTCAGGCAGCCAGACCAAATTCCATCACTTACCACTACACATCTGCTGAGTGAGTGACTGCTATATCCAGTGTGGGAAATTCTGAAGATATATTGTTGACTTCATATTAGATGGGGTATTTACAGCTTCAAAGATAACTAACAACTTGACCACTATCAGAAAAGACAAGATTTAAAAATTAGCAAAGGAATAGTGAAAATCATGGCTATTTCCCAGTTGGTCAAAATATTACCAAACCAGAGTGCTAAAGAATATGGAGAAGGCAGTTAAGGTTAAATTGACTTAAAGGACATTCCAAAGAGGAATGGCAGATTTCTTCCGTATGACCTAGACTGTTGAGCTCCCTCTTTCTTATCGTTATGTCAGAGAGTGCTAGACCATTGTCCCTGACTTCAGGAAGGCTACAAGCTTGGCAAGGCCCAGAGAACAGAGGGATCTGCAGTTGAAGTGATGGTCACTGAAAAGGCAAATCTTTGAGGGAATGCAGGTGTGCCTCTATCTAAGGCAAACAATCACTGGGAGGACACTCTTACTAACCAATCAAATGACCATATGGATTCTTAGAAATTACATATAATTTGCCTAAAATACCTTTTTATTTAAAAGAAGATAGTGAGCCAAGCGGAAAAGAGGCAAATAAAAGGAATTAATTAAAGCAAATTAATAATTTGATATTTGTTGAAAAAACAAAAGCAAATCCTATAGAATTCTTAAGTTTGATACAATCATAAAAGTGGCTATGTATCATCTATGTTATAGATGTTTCCACATAACAAGCTGTAAAGAAGAGATAAAATATAGTCAAGACTAGCCAACTCAATTTTAAGGGATGAAAATTGCCAGTTATGACTTCTTTAGATCAGCAAATTATGGAGAAAGTTCTCTGGTCTTGGTTTCATAACTTAGTCTATATTATATAATGTTAGCCTTGCTTCTGCATTAAAGCAACAGTAAAAAAATGATTGTTAATGAGCACAAAAAATATCTTTTGAATATTTCCTCTGTATATTTTTGGTATGGAAATAGCTATTTCTATTTTTCAAAAACTGTTTTTTATTTAAGAAGACAAATATTCCACCTTACAAACATTTTTACAAATTGCCTGTATTCAAGGTAAAGTGCAATTTAGCACATGCCTAAATGAGCACACTAAATAAGTGAAATTGGAACTTTTCTAATTTTTGATAAGAAATGGAAGATAGGAAGAAAGACAGGAAAAAAGGAAAAGAAAAGAGGGAGAAGGGGAGAAAGTTATAAAAAAAGGAGAGACAGAAAAGAAGGAAGAAAAGAGATATACACAGGAGGTAGACTGGTTTCTTTACTGACCACTATGCATGTTATATGTACATATATATTAGCTGATTTATTCTCTTTTTCATTCGAAATTCAGAAGTTTTCAGACCAGAGAGAAAGACACACTTTCAAGCCACAAATCTCTACTCCCCAAAGAGGATGAAATAATGAAAAATGAATTAAAATCCTCAGATATCACTATACCTTCATATAGAGTTCTAATATAATGAAGTGATCCAGAATATGCCATCTCAAATATGCCTCTTTGGTATACAGATTATTTTGAGCTAAAAGCCATTGAGGACCAACAGAAGCAGGAAAAGTTCTAAAACCAGAGCACAAGTTTTCCTTTTGTAAAAGATATTTACATTTTTAAAGAAATTTCCATTTGTAAAGATGTCTCCTTTTCCCTGACTTTAATGTGGAGAAGTTAATAACTCATCAATGAAAAAGACAATGACTTAAATCTGCATCATGAATACTACTAAACAACCACAGTTTACTTTTTCTTCATCATTTTCTCTGGATTACTCATCACTGGGTGCTCCCATATATATATGCAGGATGCATGTGTTAACTTCTATTTTTCTCTTGTTAATCTGCCTTTTCCCAGTGTAATATATAGTGTCGTAGGGAAAGAACCTAAGATGGGTAGAGGAAAAATGTTTATTATTCCTCCCCTACAATATACAACATTCCACAGGTAACTCAGATCATGATTTTCATTTGAACAATGAGGAAATTTAGACACAGATGAATTCCTGTTAACAAGTTTTAAAGTAATAAAACTTGTTAACATAAGATTTCCAACTGCCACAAAAGAGGGGATATATGTATATGTGTAGCTGTTTCATTTTGCTGTACAGTAGAAATTAATACAACATTGTAAAGCAACTATACTCCAATAAAAATTAATTTTAAAAAAGAGTAGGGAATAATGATTTATTAAAATAATAAATTTTACAAAAAAAAGATTTCCATCTAATATTTTTCTGTGATAACTATCACCTATATTGCTAGAATTTGTCAAAATTTGTTTATATTTATGATATACAATGTGATGTTTTGCCATATATATGCATTGCAAAATGATTACCACAATCAACTTAGTTAACATACTCATCACTTCACATAGTTACTTATTTTTTGTGTGATAAGAACACTTGAAATTTACTCTCTTAGCAAAATTTAAAATATATAATACATTATTTTTAACAATAGTCACCAGTACATTAGGTTTCCAGAACTTATTCACCCTTTGACCAACATATCTTCATTTCCCCCATGCCCATCTTTGTGATTCTAATTATTTCAAAACCACCTTTCTCTCCCCACTATTTTCAGAGTCTGATAGGTTAGGAGTACTAGGGTAGAATATTATCATTGAAGTGTGCTCTTTGTTCAGTGCATGAAATATTTTTATATTCATTACACAGCCCTACCTAGGTCCTTCTCAATTCCCTCATTCTTTGCTTGCCTAGGTATTCTACTACATCTTTTCTTACTATTGCAACCCAAAGGAAATTTTACTTCTTTAAATCTTCATACTGTGTTTAAGATCTGTACAATCTGGACTTATCACTTAGCATTTGATAATGGTCAATCTTTTATAAAAAATGTTGTATATACGTTGCCAGTCCTTTGAAATCAGACTGATTTTCTTTGTCCATTGGACATGCAAGACTTAAATCGGTTGTCATTTTCTGCCATTAAGTCATGGGGTAACAACAAAGAAGGGCTTAGTGTTTCAAATAAACATAATCAAAGTCATGAACATGATAATTGGAGGTGATGGTAAAATAATGTATATCAGAGGATGAATTTTCTTCTTGGCTATAAAGTTGTACTTTTTAAAAGTAATTAAAAGGTAATTTTAATAGCAAAATTCAGAGTCTGTTTAAATTTTTTCACAATTTAAACATTGAAACCATCACTAGTTTCACCATAACAAAGGGCTAAGAAATAGCTGCCCCTCTCAGCCAGTGAGGTATGTCATTAATAACATACATCAGAACTTAGAGAGTAATTTCCCATTTAATCTTCCTGGCTTTACTCTGTAATTTCTCCCCATATTTCCCATCTGAGCTGATATTTCTTTTTTGCTTCAGCTCAACACAAAAATTTAACTTGGGTATAGGAAATGTTCACTTTTTTTAAATGAAAGTATTTTGCTTAGAAAGACTCTTTAAAAAGGGCTCAGATGGATTCAGGAAGAGCATGTGCTTTATGTTGAAAGAAATCTGCTTCACAAATAAGATGAGATTTTTTTAATGCAAATGACCTCATACTGATATATGTTGCAGTGAGTATACATTTGGATGTTTTTTAAAAAGAATTTCAGCATGGAAAGAGAGATCAGGAAAGAAGCAGAAAGCTAAGGAATCACACAAATACAATTCTAATAATCCTTGGCCTGAAAAATGTGGGAATCATGCTTCAGAAATAGAGTTCCATTTCCAGAAATAAAAATCATTGACTGCAAGAGTTTCATATTGCATACAGGGAAAAATGACAAATGACAACACATACTCTGCCACTCCCTACTCCTGTAGACATGACTGATATAATAAAAATTTCTTACTTAATCTTTGTCTCTATCCCTAGCTATAGACAATCACTTATATGCTTTTTCTATGTATATATTTTTCTGCTTTTTTCTGTTGGTTTAATAAAAATGAAACAATATTATATGAGGTCTTCTACCTCTGACTTCTTCACTTAACATAATGATTTTGAGGTTTATCCCTGTTGTAGTATATGTTAGTATTTTGTTCTTTATATATTGATTAATTGTGCTCAATTATTTTGATGTAAAACATTTTGTTTATACTTTCATTATTTGATGAACATTAGGACTGGTTCTAATCTGGGGCTATTGTGAATAATGCTCCTATAAATGTCTTTGTGTGAACATATACTTTATTTCTCTCTTGGTTGAGATTCCCATTTGTGTAATTGCTGGGTTATATGTTGTGCTTGTGTTTAATTTTTTTAAACTACCAGATTCCAAAGTGGTTATCTAATTTAATATTCCCATTTATCCATCATAATAAGGGTGTTGTAGTTTCTCCACGTACTCCCTAATATTTCTTATAGTCCTTATTTTTGAGTACAACTGTACTCATTCGTTGTGAGGTGGTAGCTCATTTTAATATTCATTTTCATAATTATTAAAGATCTTATGCATCTTTTAATGTGCTTAAGAGCCATTCCTGCAACTTCTTTGTTAAAATGCTGCCTATCCTTTTATTTGATTTTTTGTCTTATTATTTAATTTTTAAAAAACTTTTATGTTTTCTGAATGCAAGTTCTTTATTAGATGCATAATTTGCAAATACTTACTCTCAATTTGTGGCTTCTTTTTCTTTTCTTTATGATATCTTTTGATAAAATCCTTTATTAGTTTATTCTTTTATGAATTTTTTTTGGCATCCTACCTAAGAACTCTGTCAAATCCAAGTTCCTGAGGATTTTATTCAGCTAGTACCACACTGTCTTTATAGGGCCAAAACTTTCAGAAACAGTAAAAATTAAAACCAGGTCAGTAAAATAGTATTTAGTAAGAAAGAGTTGATTGTGCACAAAAATACAGTTTGCAAACTGTGACTCTTCAAATCCAAAACTGATGTGAAGGTGAGAGGCAGGATGTTACAAGATGCCTTATAAAGTGAAAATGATTAAGTTGTTTATGCTTTACAACCATCGGATTGCAATGGGGGTTTCCAGAAGGCAGGGGAGTGTTTAAAAATGATTATCTTATACCATTTTAGGAAGATAACTTTTTTATGGTTATCAGAGTCACAAGAACTAACCTACGTTTTCCTAATTTTCATAAAATAAGGTAGATTTAGTTTTGCTTACAGGGCTTAACTGGTTTGGTTGCTTGAGGGATTTTCATGCCTGGTCTCCATTTTATTTTAATAGTTGTAAATTTGAAATCAGTTATATAAATTCCTCCTTTTCTTCTCTTTCTCCTCATCCTCCTCCTTCTCCTTTTTTCTTGATTTTACTCAGCACTTTCAAAACACTTTACATTTGTCTTCTGTCTTCACTTTTTTTCTTTCTCATGACATCTCAGCCATTTTCCTTATTTTCTGTATATAGTTCTTTTTCTCTGGACACTAAAATTTTTCTCTTTATCTTTGTCTTGTGTGTTTTGTGGGTTTTGTTTGTTTGTTTTTAATCTTGTATGGGTTCACTGAATCTGAAGTTCTTTAATCTGTAGTTTGTCTTCCATCAAATTTGAAAAAAAAAAAATCCAATATTACTTCCAGTATTTTTTCCCCCCATTTACTCTTCTTTTTCTGCTTCTGGGTCTACATATACACAAATTTTAGGCCAGCTTATCTGTTTTTCACAGATAGTATATTTTACTTTTTTCTTTTCTTTTTCTTTCTGGATAGTTTCCACTGCTCTGCCTTTACACTCCGTGATTCTTTCATGTTCTGTATCCGTTCTGCTGATAAGCCCATCAAAATTATTCTTCATCTCTGTTGCCATTTTTTAAATTCTAGCATTTTTAGCCAAAATTACTCATTTTATCTTATTTACTGTATGCATTCTTTGTTAGATCCTTTATTATACATATTATTTTAAAGTCTGTCTTCGATAATTTCAACATTTGGGCTATCTGCTTCTACCTATCATTTTACCTCTTGATGATGGGTCACAATTTTTTTTAATTGTCTCATAATTTTGATTGAACATGGGCATTATGTGAAAAAGAACTGGAAAGAATAAAGTAAGTAACTTTAGTCTATGCAGTGCATGCCTCTTCTTTGTTTAGCCTGACACCATAGGGAAGAGGCTACTGAGTCAATCTAGTCTATTGTGCTTGGCCTGGTCTTTGTTTGATCTACTCTATGGTTGAGCATGGTCTGTTCTGTTCTTTAATTAAATTCAATTCAGCAAATAAATCATTTAATTTGAGTGTGGAATCTCAACCCTCTCTTTAGTAGAACTTGGGATCTGAGTTCCTGGAAGTTTTAACTTTTTCCTCCTGCTCTACCTTACGCATGCAGTTGACCTTGTGTGCCCTGCACCTCAGGTTGTTCTCTCTAAATTCTACTGCCTCTTCTCAGCAACAGGCTTTCACTGCCTAGGTCTTATTGTAAGTAAGGGAGTGCCTGGGATTCTCTCTGTGCTCATGTTCTCATAGATTTTAGTGTGCCCTGGAACACCTGCTTTTTACTCCATTGTGGTAGGGCTGGTCTCATTATCTCTCCTTCACTACTCACATATTATTGCTATCTCATACTTAGTCTAAAAACTGGAAGATTTGCCTGAAGATGCAAAAACTACTTCAATTTCTCCATATATAAGCCTTTTCCAATTCTCTTTGTAAGCATTTATCAGAATGTTCTCTCCTCCTTCTAACTCCATATCTATTCTTGAATGTAATTTTACTTGTCAATAAATACCTATGTTTATTTAACCATTCAAGTTTATTAAACACTTCTATATGTCCATTTTATAATAACTGCATTGGGTACATTAATACAGAATATGTAATATCTAAAGCTATGAAACCTATACATGTAGAAAAAATAATTGGGTCAATACTTATATCCTGTCGTCCAGATTACAGCCCATTGTATATCTTATTACAAACTCTCACTTTTTTATGGACATGACTATTTTACTGAACAACTTCAAAGTGATTGTAAAATAAAATATTTTAATATAATATATATATTGTTTTCTCCAGATTCTTGCAATATAATTGCTGTGCTATGAATATAGTAGGTAATTATGCAATAGATAATTACTTGTAAAGTCTAGTATAGCAGAACTATTATGATCCTGGAAGCTATATATTTTGAAAACCAAGTAATCAGCGATTATTGAATATTTCTATCTCTAAAGATTGCAGCATATATTGAAAGGCATGAGACATGGCTACTGTAATCTTTTCATTTGTAATGTAAATGGGCAGATGAAGCAAAATAGAAATTTTGTGTTTTCTAATCCATGTATGTTTTCTAATCCATACATTTTAAAACTGGAAAACTGAAGTCTATTTTATATCTATCCAGGGATGATATATAAGTAAATATTACCAGAATTATAATATTAAAATTATCTTAAATTTTGTGTTACAGGTGTTCTACTAGACCATTTAGGAGCAGAAAGTAAATGAATAGTAGAAATTTTCAACACGTGGGGATTACTTATATTCCTACATTTTGTATAATATATATTATACCAATGTAAATTCCTTTGGTATTTATATGTGACAGTGCCACTTACCACATTTCATATACAGGTAAGATATGTCAAGCATAGTTTGAGACAATATATATAGAAATTCTGTTCAATACAATAAATGAAATGAAAAATACTCTAGATGGGATCAATAGCAGAATAACTGAGGCAGAAGGATGGATAAGTGACCTGGAAGATAAAATAGTGGAAATAAGTACTGCAGAGCAGAAGAAAGAAAAAAGAATGAAAAGAACTGAGGACAGTCTCAGAGACCTCTGGGACAACATTAAATGCACCAACATTCAAATCATAGGGGTGAGGAAGAGAAAAAGAAAGGGACTGAGAAAATATTTGAAGAGATTATACTTGAAAACTTCCCTAATATAGGAAAGGAAATAGTCAATCAAGTCCAGGAAGCACAGAGAATCCCATACAGGATAAAGCCAAGGATAAACACGCCAAGACACATAATAATCAAACTGTCAAAAATTAAATACAAAGAAAACATATTGAAAGCAGCAGAGGAAAAACAACATATAACATACAAGGGAATCCCCATAAGGTTAACATCTGATCTTTCAGCAGAAACTCTACAAGCCAGAAGGGAGTGGCAGGACATATTTAAAGTGATGAAGGAAAAAAACCTACAACCAAGATTACTCTACCCAGCAAGGATCTCATTCAGATTTGATGGAGAAATTAAAACCTTTACAGACAAGCAAAAGCTGAGAGAGTTCAGCACCACCAAACCAGCTCTACAACAAATGCTAAAGGAACTTCTCTAAGCAAGAAACACAAGAGAAGGAAAAGACCTACAAGAACAACCTGAAACAATTAAGTAAATGGTAATAGGAAAACACATATCAATAATTACCATAAATGTAAATGGATTAAATGTTCCCACCAAAAGACACAGACTGGCTGAATGGATCCAAAAACAGGACCCATATATATGCTGTCTACAAGAGACCCTCTTCAGACCTAGGGACACTTACAGACTGAAAGTGAGGGGATGGAAAAAGATATTCCATGCAAATGGAAATCAGAAGAAAGCTGGAGTAGCAATTCTCATATCAGACAAAATAGATTTTAAAATAAAAACTCTTACAGGAAACAAAGAAAGACACTACATAATGATCAAGGGATTGATCCATGAAGAAGATATAACAATTGTAAATATTTATGCACCCAACATAGGAGCACCTCAATACATAAGGCAAAAAATAACATCCATAAAAGGGGAAATCAACAGTAACACAATCATAGTATTGGACTTTAACACCCCACTGTCACCAATGGACAGATCATCCTAAATGAAAATAAATAAGGAAACACAAGCTTTAAATGATACATTATTCAAGATGGATTTACTTGATATTTATAGGATATTCCATCCAAAAACAACAGAATACACATTTTTCTCAAGTGCTCATGGAACATTCTCCGGGATCGATCATATATTGGGTCACAAATCTAGCCTTGGCAAATTTAAGAAAATTGAAATCGTATCAAGTATCTTTTCTGACCACAACGCTATGAGACTAGATATCAATTATAGGAAAAGATCTGTAAAAAATACAAACACATGGAGGCTAAACAATACACTACTTAATAACGAAGTGATCACTGAAGAAATCAAAGAGGAAATCAAAAAGTACTTAGAAACAAATGACAATGGAGACACGATGACCCAAAACCTATGGGATACAGCAAAAGCAGTTGTAAGAGGGAAGTTTATAGCAATACAATCATACCTTAAGAAACAGGAAGCATCTCGAATAAACAACCTAACTTTGCACCTAAAGCAATTAGAGAAGGAAGAACAAAAAAAACCCACAAATTTAGCAGAAGGAAAGAAATCATAAAGATCACATCAGAAATTAATGAAAAAGAAATGAAGGAAACAATAGCAAAGATCAATAAAAGTAAAAGCTGGTTTATTGAGAAGATAAATAAAATTGATAAACCATTAGCCAGACTCATCAAGAAAAAAAGGGAGAAGACTCAAATCAATAGAATTAGAAATGAAAAAGGATATGTAACAACTGACACTGCAGAAATACAAAAGATTATTAGAGATTACTACAAGCAACTGTATGGCAATAAAATGGACAACCTGGAAGAAATGGAAAAATTCTTAGAAATGCACAACCTGCCAAGACTGAACCAGGAAGAAATAGAAAATATGAACAGACCAATCACAAGCACTGAAATTGAAACTGTGATTCAAAATCTTCCAACAAACAAAAGCCCAGGACCAGATGGCTTCCCAGGCGAATTCTATCAAACATTTAGAGAAGAGTTAACACCTATCCTTCTCAAACTCTTCCAAAACCTAGCAGAGGGAGGAACACTCCCAAACTCATTCTATGAGGCCACCATCACCCTGATACCAAAACCAGACAAAGACGTCACAAAGAAAGAAAACTACAGGCCAATATCACTGATGAACGTAGATGCAAAAATCCTGAACCAAATCCTAGCAAACAGAATCCAACAGCACATTAAAAGGATCATACACCATGATCAAGTGGGGTTTATTCCAGGAATGCAAGGATTCTTCAATATATGCAAAGCAATCAACATGATACACCATATCAACAAACTGAAGGAGAAAAACTATATGATCATCTCAAAAGGTGCAGAGAAAGCTTTCTACCAAATTCAACCCCATTTATGATAAAAACCCTGCAGAAAGTAGGCATAGAGGGAACTTTCCTCAACATAATAAAGGCCATATATGACAAACCCACAGCCAGCATTGTTCTCAATGGTGAAAAACTGAAACCATTTCCACTAAGATCAGGAACAAGACAAGGTTGCCCACTCTCACCACTCTTATTCAACCTAGGTTTGGAAGTTCTAGCCACAGCAATCAGAGAAAAAAAAGAAATAAAAGTAATCCAAATAGGAAAAGAAGAAGTAAAGCTGTCACTGTTTGTGGATGACATGATACTATACATAAAGGATGTAAAAATAAGGATGCTACCAGAAAACTACTAGAAATAATCAAAAAATTTGGTAAAGTAGCAGGATACAAAATTAATGCACAGAAATCTCTGGCATTCTTATACACTAATGATGAAAAATCCAAGAGGGAAATTAAGAAAACACTCCCATTTACCATTGCGACAAAAAGAATAAAATATCTAGGAAAAAACCTACCTAAGGAGACAAAAGACTTGTATGCAGAAAACTATAAGACACTGATGAAAGAAATTACAGATGATACAAATAGGTGGAGAAATATACCATGTTCTTGGATTGGAAGAATCAACATTGTGAAAATGACTCTGCTACCCAAAGCAATCTACAGATTCAATGTAATCCCTATCAAATTACCACTGGCATTTTTTACAGAATGAGAAAAAAAATTTCACAATTTGTATGGAAACACAAAAGACCCCGAATAGCCAAAGCAATCTTTAGAACGAAAAAGGGAGCTGGAGGAATCAGGCTCCCTGACTTCAGACTATACTATAAGGCCACAGTAATCAAGACAGTATGGTACTGGCACAAAAACAGAAATATAGATGAATGGAACAGGATAGAAAGCCCAGAGATAAACCCATACACATATGGTCACCTTATCTTTGATAAAGGAGGGAAGGATATACAGTGGAGAAAAGACAGCCTCTTCAATAAGTGGTGCTGGGAAAACTGGACAGCTACCTGTAGAAGTATGAAATTAGAACACTCCCTAACACCACACACAAAAATAAACTCAAAATGGGTTAAAGACTTAAATATAAGGCCAGACACTATCAAACTCTTAGAGGAAAACATAGGCAGAACACTCTATGACATAAACCACAGCAAGATCCTCTTTAAGCCATCTACTAGAGAAATGGAAATAAAAATAAAAATAAACAAATGGGATCTAATGAAACTTAAAAGCTTTTTCACAGCAAAGGATATCATAAAGAAGACCAAAAGACAACGCTCAGAAAGGGAGAAATTATTTGCAAATGAAGCAACTGACAAAGGATTAATATCAAAAACTTATAAGCAACACATGCAGCTCAATAACCAAAAAACAAACAACCCAATCCAAAAATGGGCAGAAGAACTAAATAGACATTTCTCCAAATAAGATATACAGATTGCCAACACACACATGAAGGAACACTCAACACCATTAATCATTAGAGAAATGCAAATCAAAACAATAATGAGATATCACCTAACACTGGTCAGATTGGCCATTATCAAAAACTCTGGAAACAATAAATGGTGGAGATGGTGTGGAGAAAAGGGAACTCTCTTGCACTGCTGGTGGGAATGTAAATTGATACAGCCACTATGGAGAACAGTATGGAGGTTCCTTAAAAAACTACAAATAGAACTACCATACGACCCAGCAATCCCACTACTAGGCATATACCCTGAGAAAACCATAATTCAAAAAGAGTCATGTACCAAAACGTTCACTGCAGCTCTATTTACGATAGCCAGGACATGGAAGCAACCTAAGCGCCCATCAACAGATGAATGGATAAGGAAGATGTGGCACATATATACAATGGAATATTACTCAGCCATAAATAGAAATGAAACTGAGTTATTTGTAATGAGGTGGATAGACCTGGAGTCTGTCATACAGAGTGAAGTAAGTCAGAAGGAGAAAAAAGAATACCGTATGCTAACACATATATATGGAATCTAAAAAAAATTTTTTTAAGTCATTAAGAGATTAGTGGTAGGATGGGAATAAAACACAGACCTACTAGAGCATGGATTGAGGATATGGGGAGGAGGAAGGGTAAGCTGTGACGATGTGAGAGATTGGCAGGGACATATACACACTACCAAAAGTAAATTAGATAGCTAGTTGGAAGCTGCCGCATAGCACAGGGAGTTCACCTCTGTGCTTTGTGACCACCAGAGGGGTGGGATAGGGAGGGTGGGAGGGAGGCTGATGTAAGAGGGAAGAGATATGGGAACATATGTATATGTATAACTGATTCACTTTGTTGTAAAGGAGAAACACACTATTGTAAAACAGTTATACTCAAATAAAGATGTTTTAAAAAAATAAAAATATATAAATAAAAATAAAATTTAAAAAAAATTCTGTTAATCATGATGACACAGAGGAGCAATAAAACACACACACACACACATACACACACACACACACACACACATAGGAAACATGAATACAGATTAAAAATAAGATGTCTTAAAAGTTCGGTAATTTATAATTTTATCATTGTTCTTCATAAATTCATTTATGTTGCACAGAAAATATCAGTCTCTTCAATACTTAGAATTACATGTTTTTACCTGTATTTGTTTAATCATAGCTTCACTTAACTTGACTTCCCTCAAGTTGTTCTCTTTTCCCTTCAGGTTTCTTGAAACCTTAACTTTTCCTCAACAACCTGACCTTTTTCAATTTTCCACCTTCTGTTAAGTAGTCAGCATTTTACTCTGAAATACAGAAAATGTCACCATAGACTTATTGTTAAATGGTTGAACACTAAAAGTAAAGACGTCTCAATCTGCTATTATATGTATGACATCATACAGAGTATTATCCTTCAGGAAAAAAATCCTGAATGATATATATATTGTGGAATAATTAAAACTATTAACCTCAGAAATGAAAACAGAGTTGGTGCTTAATAACTACTTTTGAAGGAACATGAAATTTCCCTGGAGTAGAAGGTAACTGCTACATATATCATCAGTGTAAGAACCATTATATCAAAATAGAAAAAATGTTCATGCATTATAAAATTCATTACACTGTGATTATTATCTCTATATTATTAATGAATTAAAATATATTACATTGGTGATCTGAAAATATGCCCTAATACTAAAATAGTTTTCTCTCTCACTGCACTGAATTTCCCCATTTATTTTTTGATCAACACCTACTCACCCTTCTAACCAGTTCAAATGCCATACTTGCATGATGTTTTTCCTGAGTTTCCCAGGTAGTCTAGATGTCTCCTATGTGAGTCAAAAGTACTTTCTACATATGTATATTATGACACTAACCATACTATGGGTGTGTTGGGTTATGAACCTGGTTTTTAATCTTGTCTAACATATTTGTATCTTCAATACCTTGAATTATGACTGTAAAATAAACTGATACAGAGTACTCAGTTGACAACTGCTCCTGGATTCCTGGATAGATACAAGTGTGATAACTATTCAAAAGGCTCTAATTCTTTTTATTGTGTACATTTCAAAAATTCAATTTTATTAGTTTAGTCTTAGAGCAAATCCTGAATTATTAGATTAGGACTAACATCCTAATTTAAAAGATGTATTAGAATGCAATTTAGTAATTGATAAAGAGAAAATCTCTGACACCATTTACAGAAAAAATAGATTCTCTGCTGTATAAGTATGTCGTCCCACAAAGTCCATAAATATGTGCACAGAAGTCTCTGGTAAAAATTTAAGAAATTCCTCAATTTGTACTTTATTATATTTTCAACATTTCTTGGAATGAAATTGTTTATCCCTCCTAACTCTGATATGTGTGTATACATATATAATATGTATTATATACTATATTTGTAAATATATAAATACATGCATACTTATAGATAAATATATTTAATTATATATTATATATATTTATATACATATATATATATACATATATAAAATAAAATTGGGCATCATTCCTAAGCCAATGAGAAAATATTTTTCTTTTTTAAAAATTTGTGCCACTCATCAATTGTCCTAAGAGTTTATTGCTTTTTCTCCTTTCCTTCTTTTCTTCTTTCCCTCCCTCACTTCCTCCTCTCACCTTCCTATCTCCTTCTCTTCCTTGTCTTTCCTTCCTTCTTTTCTTCCATAATTTTCTCCACAAATACTTATTGAGAAAGCATTAATATCAGGATTTCACTCTCTATTCCTGTAGGTCTAATCAGACAAAACTCAATAGTGAAAAAATGAGACCTCTAGTGAAGTTCCTAAAGGCTGCAATGTAAAAGTCACATTTTTCAGGCTTCCCTGGTGGTGCAGTGGTTGAGAGTCTGCCTGCTGATGCAGGGGACACAGGTTCGTGCCCCAGTCCAGGAAGATCCCACATACCATGGAGTGGCTAGGGCTGTGAGCGATGGCTGTTGAGCCTGTGCCTCTGGAGCCTGCGATCCACAACGGGAGAGGCCACAACAGTGAGAGGCCTGCGTACAACAAAAAGAAAAAAAAAAGTCACTTTTTTCAGAGAAAATCACCCATTTTTATATGGACTAGGTTAGGTCTCTAATTGGAGCTCAATACTTATCTGTGTTAGCACTGACCACAATTGAATAGTTATACTTTGAAAAAATATATGAAATATATGTTCCCTTTAATAGGTTATTTACTCTCTCTTATATGAACTCATCAGTTTGTTTTATCATATATATTCTCAGGATCCAGCACAGAAACTTGAATATCATAAAGCTAATGTAGTACCATAAAGTGGCTTTAGTTTTGTAAGGTTGCTATAGTAAGAGTACCACAAACTGAGTGGCTTAAAACCAGAGAAATGTATTCTCTTTTCAGTGTGAAGTCTAGAATTCCAAAATCAAGGTGTTGACCAGACCATGATCTTTTTAAAATTCCAGGGAAGGATCCTTCCTTTCTTCATCCAACTTCTGGTAACAGTAGGTATTTCATGGCTTTCAACAGCATAATTCCAATCTCTGCCTTCATCTTCACATGGTCTTTGTCTTCTCTGTGTCTTCACATTGTGCACAATTGTTTTGCTTCTGTGTGTGTCTGAGTCCAAATTTCCTACTTCTCTTAAAGACATAAGTCATATTGGGTTAGGGGTCAATGTTACTTCAGTATTACATCACCTTAACTAATTAAATCTCCCACAATTCTATTTTCAAGTAAATTCATATACTGAGGTACTGAGGTTAGAACTTCAACATATGTTTTTAAAGACACAATTCAAACCATAACAGGAGTATTTCTGAACCATCAATGTTCATTTTCTACCATGAGAGGTCAGCCTAGTTTTCCAAGGGAAGATCTCTCTGGGGAATTTCATGGTTCTAAGATCAAAGTGTGACATTATGTGCTTCTCCACAGCAAATACCACCTCAGTGGGAAATAAATCATTGACATCCATTTCTTAATGCATTTGATCACTTTTATTCTCTCCATGAATGAAGAATCCATGTCCCTTTTGTAAACACTATTTCTCAGAACCCAGATAGTGCCCTAACTATATCTGGCTTTAAATTATCATGTGTGAAATGAGCAGTTCTGTTTTGAAAGGATGAATCGTCTTTGACTTTACCTGAGCCACTTCCAAATGGTTTTCTAAAACTTAAACTGTGTTTCTTCTTGCTTAGTGCTTATAGGTCTATTTCCATTTGCTATCCATTGAAGGCCAAACCCTTCTGAGGGGTATCAGATGCTATTTTTAATGAAAGCCTTCAACAATAGCTAAAAGCAGATTGGGAGGAATTTCAAGATGGCGGAAGAGTAAGACGTGGAGATCACCTTCCTCCTCACAATTACATCAGAAATACATCTACATGGGAACAACCCCGACAGAACACTTCCTGAACGCTGGCAGAACTCAGACCTCCCAAAAGACAAGATACTCACACACGTACCTGGGTAAGGCAAAAGAAAAAAAAAAAAAAAACACAGACAAAAGAATAGGGACAGGACCTGCACCAGTCCTATGGGAGGAAGCTGTGAAGGAGATAATGTTTCCATGCACTAGGAAGCCCCTTCACAGGCGGAGACTGTGGGTGGTGGAGGGGGGAAGCTTCAGACCCATGAAGGAGAGCTTAGCAACAGAGGGGCGGAGGGCAAAGCAGAGAGATTCCTACACGGAGGGTTGGTGCCAGTGAATACTCACCAGCCTGAGAGGCTTGTCTGCTACATGCTGAGGCAGGTGGGAGATGGGAGCTGAGGCTCCAGCTTCAGAGGGCGATCCCAGGGAGAAAACTGAAGGGGGCTAGTGTGACACAGCTAGCCGGGAGTGTGACCGGGAAAAGGTCTGGAGCTGCTGAAGAGGCAAGAGACTTTTTCTTGCCTCTCTGTCTTGTGGTGTGCAAGGAGAGGGGATTAAGAGCACCGCCTAAACAAGTTCCACAGATGGCGTGAGCCGTCGCTGTCAGCTCAGACCCCAGAGACAGGCATGAGCTGCTAAGGCTGCTGCTGCAAGCACCAAGAAGCCTGTGTGCAAGCACAGGTCACTATCCACACCTCCCATCCCAGGAGTCTGTGAAGCCTGCCACTGCCAGGGTCTGTGATCCAGGGACAACTTCCCTGGGAGAACACACAGTGTGCCTCAGGCTGTTGCAACATCACGCTGGCCTCTGCCACCACAGGCTTGCTCCGAGTTCCCTGTCCCTCCCTCCTGCGGCCTGAGTGAGCCAGGGGACCCTAATCAGCTGATACTTGAACCCCATCCTATCTGAGTGAAGAAAAGATGCCCTCAGGTGACGTACAAGCAAAGGCAGAGCCAAATCTAAAGCTGAAACCCAGGAGCTGTGCAAACAAAGAAGAGAAAGGGAAATTTTTCTCATCAGCCTCGGGAGCAGTGGATTAAAGCTTCACAATCAACTTGATGTACCCTGCATCTGTGGAATACCTGAATAGACAACAAATCATCCCAAACTGAGGCAGTGGACTTTGGGAGCAATTATATATATAAATATATATATATATATATATATATACTTTTTTTCTTTTTTTATCTTTTTTTGAGTGTGTATTTGTGTGCTTCCTCATGTGATTTTGTCTGTATAACTTTGCTTTTAACATTTGTCCTAGGGTTCTGTCTGTCCTGTTTTTCTTTTCTTTTAGTATAGTTTTTAACACATGTTATCATTGGTGAATTTGTTTTTTGGTTTGGTTGCTCTCTTCTTTCTTTCTTTTTTTAATTACTTTTAATTTTTTTTCAATAATAATTTTTTTAATTTTAATATCTTTATTTTATTTTATTCTATTTTATATTTTTTCTTTCTTTTTTTCTCCCTTTTATCCTGTGTGGATAACAGTCTTGGTGCTCCAGCTGGGCATCATGCCTGTGCCTCTGAGGAGGGAGCGCCAAGTTCAGAATATGGGTCCACCAGAGATCTCCCAGCACCACGTAATATCAAACAGTGAAAATCACAAAAGGATCTCCACTTCAAATCCAAGACCCAGCTCCACTAAATGACCAGCAAGCTACAGTGCTGGACACCATATGCCAAACGACTAGCAAGACAGGAACATGACCCCACCCATTAGCAGAGAAGCTGCAGAAAATCATAATAATGTCACAGACACCCCAAAACACACCACCAGATGCAGTGCTGCCCACAAGAAAGAAAAGATCCAGCCTTATCTACCAGAACACAGGCACCAGACCCCTCCACCACACACTGAAACAACCTTAGCCAATGGGGGCACACACCAAAAACAATGGGAACAGTGAACTTGCAGCCTGCTAAAAGGAAATCCCAAACACAGTAAGTTAAGCAAAAAGAGAGAAAGAGAAACATATAGCAGATGAAGGAGCAAGGCAAAAACCCACCAGACCAAACAAATGAAGAGGAAATAGGCAGTCTACCTGAAAAAGAATTCAGAGTAATGACAGTAATGATAATCCAAAATCTTGGAAAGAGAAAGGAGAAAATATAAAAAAAAAACGTTTAACAAGGACCTAGAGGAGCTAAAGAACAAAGAGAAAAGGATGAAAAACACAATACATGAAATTTAAAATTCTCCAGAAGGAATCAATAGCAGAATAACTGAGGCAGAAGAATGGATAAGTGACCTAGAAAACAAAAGAGTGAAAACTACTGCAGAACAGAATAAAGAAAAAAACAATGAAAAAATTGAGGACAGTCTCAGAGACCTCTGGGACAACATTAAATGCACCAACATTTGAATTATAGGGGTCCAAGAAGAAGAAGATAAAAGGAAAGGGACTGAGAAAATATTTGAAGAGATTACAGTAGAAAACTTCCCTAATATGGGAAAGGAAATAGTCAATCAAGTCCAGGAAGCACAGAGAGTCCCATACAGGATAAATCCAAGGAGAAACATGCCAAGACACATATTAATCAAACTATCAAAAATTAAATACAAAGGAAAAATATTAAAAGCAGCAAGGGAAAAAAAAAAAAAAACATGCAAGGGAATCCCCTTAAGGTTAACAGCTGGACTTTCAGCAGAAACTCTGCAAGCCAGAAGGGAGTGGCAGACACATTTAAAGAGATGAAAGGGAAAAACCTACAACCAAGATTACTCTATGCAGCAAGGGTCTCATTCATATTTGATGGAGAAATTAAAAGCTTTACAGACAAGCAAAAGCTAAGAGAATACAGCACCTCCAAACCAGCTTTACAACAAATGCTAAGGGAACTTCTCGAGGCAGGAAAAGCAAAAGAAGGAAAAGACCTACAGTAACAAAAACAAACAATTGAGAAAATGGTAATAGGATCATACATATTGAAAATTACATTAAACTTAAAATGATTAAATGCTTCAACCAAAAGATATAGACTGGCTGAATGAAAACAAAAGCAAGACAAGATATATGCTGTCTACAAGAGAACCACTTCAGACCTAGGGATACATACAGACTGAAAGTAAGGGGATGGAAAAAGATATTCCATGCAAATGGAAATCAAAAGAAAGCTGGAGTAGCAATTCCCCTAACAGACAAAATAGACTTTAAAATAAAGACTATTACAAGAGAGAAAGAAGGATACTACATAATGATCAAGGGATCAATCCAAGAAGAAGATATGACAATTGTAAATCTTTATGCACCCAACATAGGAGCACCTCAATGCATAAGGCAACAACTAACAGCCATAAAAGGGAAAATCAGCAGTAACACAATAATAGTAGGGGACTTCACACCCCACTTTCACCAAAGGACAGATTACCCAAAATGAAAATAAATAAGGAAACACAAGCTTTAAATGATACATTAAGCAAGATGGACTTAATTGATATTTATAGGACATTCACTCTAAAAACAACAAAATACACTGTCTTCTCAAGTGCTCATGGAACACTCTCCAGGATAGATTATATTTTGGGTCACAAATCAAGCTTTGGTAAATTTAAGAAAATTGAAATCATATCAAGGATCTTTTTGACCACAACACTATGAGACTAGATATGTGTTACAGGAAAAAATCTGTAAAAAATACAAACACATGGAAGTTAAACAGCACACTACTTAATAACCAAGAGATCACTGAAAAATTCAAAGAGAATATCAAAAAATACCTAGACACAAGTGACAATGAAAACACGATGACCCAAATCCTATGGGATTTGCTCAAAAGCAGTTTTAAGAGGGAAGTTTATAGCAATACAATCCTAACTTAAGAAACAAGAAGCATCTCAAATAAATAACCTAACCTTACAGCTAAAGCAATTAGAGAAAGAACAACAACAACAACAAAATAACAAAAAAACCCAAAGTTAGCAGAAGGAAAGAAACCATAAAGATCAGATTAGAAATAAATGAAAAAGAAATGAAGGAACAATAGCAAATATCAATAAAACTAAAAGTTGGTTCTTTGAGAAGGTAAACAAAATTGATACATTAGCCAGACTCTTCAAGAAAAAAAGGAAAAAGACTCAAATCATAGAAGTGGAAATGAAAAAGGAAAAGTAAACTGACACTGCAGAAATACAAAGGATCATGAGAAATTACTACAAGCAACTATATGCCAATAAAATGGACAACCTGGAAAATGGACATATTATTAGAAAAGCAAAACCTTCTGAGACTGAACCAGGAAGAAATAGAAAATATGAACAGACCAATCACAAGCACTGAAATTGAAACTGTGATTAAAAATCTTCCAACAAACAGAAGCCCATGATCAGATGGTTTCACAGGCAAATTCTATCAAACATTCAGAGAAGAGTTAAAATCTATCCTTCTCAAACTCTTCCAAAATATAAAAGAAGGAGGAACACTCTCAAACTCATTCTATGAAGCCAAAATCGCCCTGATACCAAAACCAGACAAAGAAGTCACAAAGAAGGAAAACTACAGGCCAATATTACAGATGAACATAGATGCAAAATTCCTCAACAAAATATTAGCAAACAGAATCCAACAGCCCATTAAAAGGATCATCCACCATGATGAAGTAGGGCTTATCCCAGCAATGTAAGGATTCTTCAAAATACACAGATCAATCTATGTGATACACCATATTAAAAAATTGAAGAATAAAAACCTTATGAACATCTCAATAGATGCAGAGAAAGCTTTTGACAAAATTCAGCACCCATTTATTATAAAAACCCTCCAGAAAGTAAGCATAGAGGGAACTTACCTCAACATAATAATGGCCATATAACACAAACCCACAGCCAACATTTTCCTCAAAGATGAAAAATTGAAACCATGTGCAGTAAGATCAGGAAAAAGATGAGGTTGCCCACTCTCACCACTAATATTTAACATTGTTTTGATAGTGTTAGCCACAACAATCAGATAATTAAGAGAAATTAAAGGAATCCAAATTGGAAAAGAAGAAGTAATGCTCTCACTGTTTGCAGATGAAATGATGCTATACATTGAGAATCTTACAGAAGCTACCAGAAAACTACTAGAGCAAATCTATGAATTTGGTACAGTAGAAGGATACAGAATTAATGCACAGAAATCTCTTGCATTCTTATACATTAATGATGAAAAATTTGAAATTGAAATTAAGTAAACACTCCCATTTATCATTGCAACAGAAAAAATAAAATACCGAGTAATAAACCTACCTAAGGAGACAAAACACCTATATGCAGAAAATTATAAGACACTAATGAAAGTAATTAAAGATGATACCAACTGATGGAGAGATATACCATGTTCTTGGATTGGAAGAATCAACATTATGAAAATGATTATTCTACCCAAAGCAATCTACAGATTCAATGCAATCCCTATCAAACTACCACTATCATTTTTCACAGACTAGAACAAAATGTTCACAATTTGTAAGGAAACACAAAAGACCCCAAATAGCCAAAGCAATCTTGAGAAAGAAAAATGGTTCAGGAGGAATCAGGCTCCCTGACTTCATACTATACTATAAAGCTACAGTAATCAAGACAGTATGGTACTGGCACAGAAACATAAATATAGATCAATGGAACAGGGTAGAAAGCCCAGAGATAAACCTATGCACATATGGTCAACTTATTTTTAATAAAGGAGGCAAGAATATACAATAGAGAAAAGACAGCCTCTTCAATAAGTGGTGCTGGGAAAACTGAACCACTGTATGTAAAACAATGAAATTAGAACTCTCCCTAACAACATATGCAAAAATAAACTCAAAATGGGTTAAAGACCTAAATGTAAGGTCAGACACTCTAAAACTCTTAGAGCAAAACATAAGCAGAAAACTCTATGGCATAAACCACAGCAAGATCCTTTTTGACCCACCACCTAGAGAAATGGATTTAGAAACAAAAATAAACAAATGGTACCTAATGAAACTGAAAAGCTTTGGCACAGCAAAGGATACCATAAAGAAGACCAAAAGACAACCCTCAGAATGGGAGAAAATAGTTGCAAATGAAGCAAGTGACAAACGATTAATCTCCAAAATTTATAAGTAACTCATGCAAGAGGGAAGAGATATGGGGATATATGTATATGTATAGGTGATTCACTTTGTTATAAAGCAGAAACTAACACACCATTTTAAAGCAATTGTACTGCAATAAAGATGTTAAAAGAATAAATAAAATGAACATAACAAAATTTTAAAAATAAAAAACAGCTGTTAAACCTACAGAGCAATCTAGGACATGTCCATATAATTGAATGTTCTGGATAATTTTGCTTAATGAGGTATTTTCTATATGTAATGTATGGCACATTTCTCAAAGGATGTTAAATGAAGAAGATTATGAATCACAAATTGTCTGTAACCATTTGTTTCTTTTTTTTTTTGTTTAGGGGGTGAAAATACATGTATATTCCTAGATTACCTCTAAATGAAACTGGAAATGGATAAGGGAGTTGGAGAATTAAAAGTCAGGAATGGAGAATGGAGAGTAACTTACTCTTTACACATTGTTTTTCTCTTTTCACTCTGTATGTTTTTTTTTTTTTCATGAGAATGTATTATTTATTCAAATAAATAAATTTAAAATAAAAGTGGTCAGGGAAACAGCAAAAAAAAAAAAAAAAAAAAAAAGCAGATTGGAGCCCAAAGCTCTTCGAATTCATGAAAGGTGGAAGAGAAAGTGTCAATTTGTACTAGAAATTATAGTCTTCATCACTCAGTTTTAAAGCTATGTCTAAAAGCATTATAACTTCAAATGTTAGCAAGTTTTAGTGCTCTTCCATTCTTTGATATCAATGATGATAAGAGAGTAAAGTGAAAACCACAGAGAAGAAAAAGAAAAGATAAAAAGAATTGTACTCTGTAGTTTATTCATCAACCATACCTTCTATATTTTCCTACTGAATGATTTTTGCCTCAACAATATAATGAAGATATCCTTCTCAATACTGTCCCTGGGAAACCTATTCTGTTAAAAATGTAGAATGCCAGTGAGTTAACATATTGTATCCCTACTTTAATGGCTTTGGCATTAGAATGAAAGAGTATTACATAGTGCATTCTCTTTCCTTTTCTCTCTCTCTCTCTCTCTCTCTCTTAGAATAACTGCCTTCTGGATATACAACGAATTGCTTCACCTTTTTAATACTTAATATTTCTGTTTAACACATCCATTCAGTGCTTAATGTTCTATACACTTAAGCAAAGAGATTAGGCCAGTGTTAACAATAACCACATGAATATTTCTTCACTCACTTGATTTTTCCTGGAGATTGGACATATTTATTTAGTTTCTTTAATGCCTTTAAAATTTTGACCACCTTCCATGACATTAACTCATTAGTTACTTTTCTACCTGTTTAAAACCTAGTTGGTTTAAATAAAAGTTGCTGCATGTAAAATGGCACAGTTCAAATGAAACTCATCTGTAGGAGAAAAATAAGGTTTTCCTTATCTGTGCTTTTGCTCATAAAGTTATAATCAGGACAATTACTTAGATATTCCAAGCACAAAACTTATGGTTTTGACTCAAGTTGAATGAACTTTATTATATTATTTTTCCTTTGAAATTGGGGATTCTGTAGTCTTGGTATTGTTTTTCTCACTTTGAGGTTTTGTTTCTTGGGGGTGCCTTAATTAAAATTATAAACTGAGCATTACAAGTACTCATATTTACCCCTGCACTGTATGGATGTGTGCTAGCAGAAGAGGAATTGCTATTTAAACCCAGTAGGACACAACTTCTTCTTAAAATAATAATAATACAACTAAGTATACTCTTTCCACTTCTATTTTCTATAATGTTTCTGGTTTTTGGTTTATTCCAGATTACTTCCTAACTCCTTCTTGTTTCATGATTCTTTATTCAACTTTCCTCATGATGTTTTCCCAACAATTTTCTAGACTAAACTTCTTCCCATTTCCATCACAACCTGAGCTGCCTTCTACTTCACCCCCTCTCACAAGGTAGCAACAGCCATGTGCATATAAGGATTTAGTTTTTGAATTTGAACCAAATTTTTTTCAATTTAAAGGTTTTATTTCAAAAACATTTCATTCATCCTCAAATGGTACTAGAATATTTATTGAAAATGAAAATTAAGATTCAGGTAGATCAAATGATTAATCAAAATAATGTAACATGCAAATATGGCACTTGGTCTAGGAATAAGAATTTAGTACTTCTGAACCCAAATCTTTGTTTACTTTTCATTATATTATAGCTTTCCTACAGCCAGTTCATTTTTCTGTTCACAGCTAATGTACTCATGGTTGGCAGGTGAAGATGACTTCATGAGGCCAAAGGACAAAAATAACGTATTTCCAGTCTCTGAGTATAGGAAAGCAGAGATTCCTGATATATCATTCCTTTATACTGTGTAATATGATTGTAAAATAGAAATGTGAATCATAAAATGGACTGGAAAAGAGAAAGGCAATGGCTGGTGAATGGGTCCTGAAATAAAGTGTTTAGGAACAAAAAACACCAATTGGAGAGAAGGGGAAAACATGATCACAGGGAAAAAAACTAAGATTTCCCTCTCTTACTTTCCTGAAATTGGGGGAGGCTCTACATGTTGTCATTGATGATTTTTTTTTTTTAACTTTCCTTTGTTTTGAAAACAGAGAATGTATGTGGCTGGGAAGAGTCATTTAACCACGTGAACCAAGGATTTCTATAGGTGTACAGAATAACCTGATTACATTTAACTCAAAAAGGTGACTACTGTCCTGGGAGATCCTAAATGAAAGACCTTCTTACATGATCAATCCTTTCATACTAGGGTACAACACATATAAAACCAGGATCATGTACCAGGGAACCACAGTAAGAACCAAAATATATATTTGTAGGTTTCTGCAGCAGCTGTTGTATTCCTACCAGTCATGTACTTGTGTGTGTGTGTGTGTGTGTGTGTGTGTGTGTCCTTACATTTTCTCATTAAATTATTTGACCATAGTGTCCATTAGATTTATATAATACTTATATTCCCCACATGAAGCAGCATGATGGATATTCCTCAAAATTATATATATGAACAAATGGGATATTTATAAGATTCTCATTCAGAGCTCTCAGTGCTGGCCTCAAAAGGGACACAGGTTACAATGGCAATTTCATGTAGATATTCCCAAAGGAAAGAAACATCAAGGGCATTCAGATATCTTTGCCCCTCATCTTCTTTTTCTTGCCCTCATCTTTGGCCTCAATGAAAGTGAGAAATGGCTTTTAAAAAAAATTCCACAGAAAGTCTTGCCTTGATATTAAAGAGAAATCAACTTACAGAACTTGGAGGAGAGTTTGTTGTACCCTACATGAATGAACAATTTACTTTTAAAATCCTTTACTTTATGATATTGTTTCTGATTTCAATGGCCAAAAAATAACAGCTTTCTTTTGAATATGACACATTTGGAGCCAATGTTCTAAAGACATATGAATGTGGATGCCATTGAATAATTTAATGGGACTGTGCAAAACAAATAGAGCAGTCCAAGTCCTTGCCAGCAGAGTGTTGAAAAACTCAACACAAGAAGCTTCATCTGCACAGTAAACTGTCCTACTCAAATACGTACAAAAAGAGTCCTACGATTAGCAGGCAGCCACTTTTTACATATAGCAAGCAAACCCAATTACATAAGGAGAAATATTCAAACCAGCATAAAAAGTTATCAGAGGACTGGCAGAAATTTCCCCTGGAGCTTCCAAGAACAGACTCAGTAGCCAGTAATTTATACTTTCTTAGATAATGTGCAAGGATCATGGTGCTGATTAACCCTTAAATCACACTCTCCCAGGAAAAGTAAAACCTTTAATTTTATTCATGGACAGAGACTTGTCCCTGATTTCCTCTTTTTCACCTTTAACATTTCCCTGGCAGTTGTAAAACACAGTATGAGAATGTGTGTTTGTGTCTGGGTGTCTGTCTGTGTAAGAAACATGTTGAAATGTTTGCTCCTGTGAGGTGTACACTGACCCTATTAAATTAGTAAGAAAAGGTTCCCCATGAATTTCAATTTGGAGTCAGTATGTGAGTTTGATACTGAGGAGAACAGTATTTTTTTTCATTATCATCCATAACTAAACTCTCACACCCTGCCATTTAAGTTCCCTGTGGCCTAAATGGCAAAGAGGACAGAAAAAGAGGTGGGGAATGAAGATAACTGTTGACATATCTATTTTTGTTAAACCAACTGGAAGCTGCTTTTATTTTATTTTATTTTTTTTTGCAGTATGCAGGCCTCTCAGTGTTGTGGCCTCTCCCGTTGTGGAGCACAGGCTCTGGACGCACTGGCTCAGTGGCCATGGCTCACGGGCCTAGCCTCTCTGTGGCATGTGGGATCTTCCTGGACCAGGGCATGAACCCATGTCCACTGCATCGGCAGGCGGACTCTCAACCACTGGGCCACCAGGGAAGCTCTGGGAGCTTCTTGATAGAAGGTACTTGTGTTGGTTGCCCATGTATAACCAAAGACTATCACATCACCCAGTGTCTAATATATACTTGATATAAACATGTTTTTATTGTTCTCAATTCAGAGAAAGAAAAGTGTTCAAACCATAAAAATGAAGGAATAAATCAAAAGGAGAAAAATTAAAAATTTGACAACTTAAAATTTTTAAATTTTTTAGATGAGAACTGTAAATATCAATAAAAGAGAAAGAGTCACCTAGGAGATGTAATTCTGTCAAGTAGGAAAATATTTTTGATCATCTTAATATATAATGTGTCTATACAGCTCAGTAACATCTCAGTGATATGGATGAATAATTGATAGAGGAGATAAAAATAAACATAAAAAATATTCTTCCTCACCTCAATTTAGTGTCATTTTCATTTTTCAAGGTAGAGTCACTGTCAACTGAGATATATCATGTTAACTTACCATCAACTGATATACCACCAACTAACATATTGGAAAATAGAGTAAAAAAAGTGACATATGTCTACAATTAGCAGAGAAATACCTATAGGTATTAGACATGGTATATAATCAGTAAGCCTTGCAAAATATTATATATTAACATAATGACTCTTTTGATAACTCTATTTTAATGACTTTATTTCCTCAGTTCTTTCCAACTGGCCTATAAATTCACAAATTAACAGACAATTATTTTCCTGGGGATAAATGTCTTTCTCATGGACAAAGAGATTTCTCTTTCTCTTCCTCTCTGTCTGTCTCTATCTCTATCTCTGTGTCTGTCTCCAACTCCGTCTCTCTCTCTCTCTCTCTCTCTATATATATATATATATATATATGACATAGCTTCACAGATACATCTGCCTTTCTTCCCGCACACTGAGCCTTGTCCACTTACCTGCATCTACACAGAGTATTGCTGAGAACTCAGCTGAAGGAAAATAATAAAGTGAAACATATATCAAGCCAGCCCTCTGGAGTTTTCATGGTCTATTTCTTTTCTGGAAGCAAAGATGGATAAAAGTATTTACCTCTTAAATGTTTACCTAATACTGTATGAAGCAGAGAACTTAAGTGGTCTTTACAGCTCATAGACCACACACACAAAATTATGAATAAGCAATTTTTTATTCCCCTGAAACTAATGATTCTGGCACACTCTCCTCCACTTCTGAGAAATGCAAGTAATATCCTCTGGTTAAGTTACTATTATTCATAGATGTCAGTGACCAGATTTCTGAATTTAGGCATGTAGTGGAGTAAACAGCAAAGAAAAACTGTTAGATCTTTATTAGAAAAGACTGATTCAGTTGACTTGGAACTCTGAAGTTGACCTTGAGTAATCAATTAACTAACAAATTTCATAATTTCAACCAGTACTTCCTGTGTACCAGGATATAAATTCAAATTCCATCAAGTGCCAGGTAGTCAGTGAAACAAACTGTGGCAGGAGATCTGAGCTGAACTATTAGTAAGTGTCCATCTACATACAGAAGCAGGCACTCATTTGTTATTTTCCCTCTTGTGTAGGAGTATAAGTACTGATGCCATAACTTCTGATTTTTGAGATGTCAGAAATTGAAAACTATGTGTAAAATTTCTATAAAATAGACTTTGAGATAAAGTCATTTAAAAAAAACACATTATTTTGTTTAGTTTATTTTTCAATACATTATATTTGTTTTACAATATATTATTTTTGTTTTAAATAAATATTTTTGTTTTAAAAGCAGGCTAAATAAAAGATGTGTGTTGGTAGAATTCATCCCATAGGTTTCCAGTTACAAAGTTTGGGTAAGGCATTGTACTGGTCATTTTTAAGAGACACATTGAAGTGTAAGATTTAATTTTTCTCTCAACAACTCTCAACAGAGATGGAAAAGAATGATATACATAGAAAGAAGTAATAAAAATATATATAACATTATCTCTCCCCTTTCCTTCCTGTCAAACTTGCAGCAGTGAGGTCCATACAAGAAAGCAAGGAAGACTGGACCCAGCAAGCTGAAGAGATGACCTGGTGCAATTGAAACCCGTGCAGGTAAGAGCTGGTAGATTGGGGATAAGCAGTACCAAGATCCGCAGTGTTGAATTGGGGAGTTAAAATACAGGAAAAGAAAAAACTGGAATGCACATGAGAAAGTGGATTAGAATTGAAGATATTGGTATAGTGTCATGCTTTCACATATATACAGTTATATATTATATATGTACATATCACATTTATATTTTTAAATATAATATATTTACATTTATATGTGCTTTTGTATTTAAATATAGACGTATGTAGATACATATACAAGTAAGTATAGCTATAAGTGTGTGTGTGTGTGTGTGTGTGTGTTTACTTACACTTATTTCCCAACTCTCTTCACTGAAATGACTGGGAGCAATGACTCCAGTATCAGTAAGAACACTAATGTCCAGATCTTAGTTTCCATATAACATTTCCAGTAAAATAAACCAAGGGGAGCAGAAGGAATGTACAAAATAAGCCTAGACCATTTTGCTGGGCCAGAAAGTAAAAAATGCACAAAGAATAAAGGAGGTAAGTTAAAAGGAAGAAGAAGCTAGGCTGAAAGGACTCTTACTAACCCTAAACTAAAACAATTAGAGAATCTTTTAAAATTTGTATTGTAAATCATTGGAGAAAATGGAAATCCACAAAACCCACTACAAAGAAAGAAAGAAAGAATGAAAGAATGAAAAGAAAGAAAGAAAGAAAAGGAGAAAGAAAGGAAGAGAACAGATAAAGGAAACACTCCTTTTAACAGAATGACAACTAATGAATGTAGAAAAACTGAAGCAATTGGTAAGTCACTATTTTGTAACCATTAGAAGAATAATTAATTAGTGAAAAAGACATCAATATATACAAAGATTACACAAATGAAAGTATTTGAAGAGTGGTATATTTATACAATTTCAAGATATCTGAATACAACATACGTATGGTGTAGAATAGCTATATAAGGTAGAAAACTCTATCAGATAACATCTTAATCATGTAATAAATCTGATTTGAACCCCCAGAAAGGAGCTTAGAGAGTCATCTGAAGCCCCAGTTTTTCAACTTCCATGCAGGGAACACCTCCAGGTTGTCTGGCTTTCATGGCCAGTGGTGCTTACAGGACAGTATATATTTGCATTCTTAAAAAGCTGCTGCCTAAGAGTCTGGAAGAGTTTTCCAGACAAGCAAAAGGGATACATAAGATAAAAAGATATAAAATGTGACTTCAAAAAAATGAAATATGAAGGGGGAAAGTAAACTGTAGAGCTTTAGAATGTGTTCCAACCTAAGTTATCAAAGTAGAAAGATTGTTATAAATATAAATTTTATATATAACCTCATGGTAACTGGAAAGCAAAAGCTTGTAGTGGATACACAAAAGATAATGAGAAAGAAACCTAAGCATACCACTAAAGAAAGTCATCAAACTACAGGGGAAGAAATCAATAAAAGAAGTAAACAGAGGAATTCAAAATCAGCCAGAAAACTAATTTCAAAATGGCAATAAGTACATACTCATCAAAAATTAGTTTAAATGTAAGTGGACTAAATTCTCCAATTAAAAGGCATAGAGTGGTTGAGTGGATTAAAAAATAACACTCATCTATATGTTGCCTATAAAAAACTCTCTTCAGATGTAAGACCACACAGACTAAAAGTGAAAGGATGGAAAAAGATATTCTCTGCAAATGGAACTCAAATGAAAGCTGAGGTATCTGTACTTATATCACACAACATAGACTTTAAAATTAAAACTGTAATAAGACACCAAGAAGGGGCAATCCTACAAGGGGATATAACATTTATAATTATTTATGCATCCAACATAGAAGCACCTAAATATATAACACAAATGTTAACAGAACTAAGAAGAAAAATGCAATAGACAAAAATAAAATAATAGTAGGAAACTTCAATATGCCATTTCATCAATGGATAGATTATCCAGACAGAAAATCAATAAATAACTATTCGCCTTAAATGACATGTTAGAGCAGATAGTCTTAACAGATATATAGAGAAAGATCCATCCAAAAGCAACAGAATACACATTCTTCTCAAGTACTCATGGAACACTTTCCAGGATAGATCATATGTTAGGCTGCAAAACAAGTGTTAACAAGTCTAAGATTGATACAGAACAAACATTTGTAAAATGTGTTCAGAACTACAAAAAACACCAAATAGTCAAAGCAACCTTGAGAAAGAACAAAGCTGGAAGCATTGTGCTCCCTGATTTCAAAGTATAATAAAAAGCTACAGTAGTCAAAACAGTATGGTATTGACATAAAAGCAGACACATAGAGTATTAGAATAGAATAAAGAGCCCAGAAATAAACCCACATATATGTGGTCAATTAATTTATGACAAAAGAGCCAAGAAGATAGAATGGGGAAAGAACAGTCTCTTTAATAAATGGGAAAATGGACAGCTACATGCAAAATAATAAAATTGGACCAGTATCTTACACCATACACAAAAATTAACTCAAAATGGATTAAAGACTTGAATACCTTTATGATCTTGAAACCATAAAACTCCTAGAATAATATATAGGAAATAAGCTCCTTGACATAGGTTTAGGTGATGATTTTTTTTTTTTTTTTTTTTGACACCAAAGCAACGGCACAAAAGCAAAAATAAGTAAGTGGGACTCTATCAGACTAAACAGTTTCTGCACAGTAAAGGAAACCATAAAAAATGAAAAGGCAACCTACTGAATGAAAGAAAATTCATAAAACACAATTCATAAAATATAATGGCAAAAAAATAAACAATCCAATTTAAAAATGAGCAGAGGATCTGATTAGACATTTTTCCAAAGAAGACATAGAGATGACCAATAGGCACATAAAAAAATCCTCACTATCACTAATCATCAGGGAAATTCAAATCAAAATCACAATGTGATATCATTTCACACCTGCTAGAATGACTGTTATCAAAATGACAACAAATAACAAATGTTGGCAAGGATATGGAAAAAAGGGAACCCAAGTACACTGTTGGTGGGAATGTAAAACAGTATGCAAAACAGTATGAAGATTCCTCAAAAAATTTAAAATAGAGCCACAATATGACCAGCAATTCTACTTCTGGGTATTCACCCAAAGAAAATAAAAACATTAACTCAAAATGACATATGGACTCTCATGTTCATTGTAACCTTATTTACAATAGCTATGATATGAAGACAACCTAAGTGTCCATCAATGGATGAATGAATAAAAAAGATTTGGTATACACACGTGTTAGTCATAAACAATGCAATCTTTCCATTTGCCACTACATGAATGGACCTTGCAGAGAGTATGCTAAGAGAAATAAGTCACAAAGAGAAAGACAAATACTTCATGATCTTACTTATATGTGGAATCTAAAAATGAAACAAAACACACGAGAGGAGGAGAGAAGATGGCAGAAGAGTAAGATGTGGAGATCACCTTCTTCCCCACAGATACATCAGAAATACATGTACACATGAAACTGCTGCTATAGAACACCCACTGAAAGATGGCAGAAGACCTCAGACCTCCCAAAAGGCAAGGAACTCCCCACATACCTGGGTAGGGTAAAAGAAAAAAGAATAAACAGAGACACAAGAATAGGGATGGGACCTACACCAGTGGGAGGGAGTTGTGAAGGAGGAAAGGTTTCCACACACTAGAAGCCCCTTCAAGGGCATAGACTGCGCATTGGAGGGGGGAAGCTTCAGAGCCATGGAGGAGAGTTCGGTAACAGGGTGCAGAGGACAAAGCAGAGTGATTCCTGCAGAGGATCAGTGTCGACCAGCATTCACCAGGCGAGAGGCTTGTCTGCTCACCCACCCGGATGAGCAGGGGCTGGGAGCTGAGGCTCCAGCTTTGGTCAGATGCTGGGAGAGGACTGGGGTTGGCTGCATGAACACAACCTGAAGGGGTTAGTGCACCACAGCTAGCCTGGAGGGAGTCCTGGAGAAGTCTGGAGCTGCCAAAGAGACAAGAGACATTTTCTTGCTTCTTTGTATCCTGGTACACGAGGAGAGGGGATTAAGCTCACCGCTTAAAGGAGCTCCAGAAACGGGTGTGAGCCATGGCTATCAGCATGGACAACAGAGACAGACATGAGAGGCTAAGGCTGCTGCTGCCCCCAACAAGAAGCCTGTGGGCGAGCACAGGTCACACTCCATACCTCCCCTCCTGGGAGCCTGTGCAGCCCACAACTGCCAGGGTTCCAGGATCCAGGGACAACTTCCTCGGGAGAATGCATGGTGCGCCTCAGGCTGGTGCAACATCACATTGGCCTCTGCCACAGCAGGCTGGCCCCGCATCAGTACCTCTCCCTCCCCTCGGCTTGAGTGAGCCAGAGTCCCTGAATCAGATGCTCCTTTAACCCAGTCTTGTCTGAGCAAAGAGCAGAAGCCCTCAGGAGACCTAAATGCAGAGGTGGGGCCAAATCCAAAGCTGAACCCCAGGAGCTGTGTGAACAAAGAAGAGGAAGGGAAATCTCTCCCAGCAGCCTCAGAAGCAGTGGATGAAAGGTCCACAATCAACTTGATGTACACTGAATCTGTGGAATACATGAATAGACAATGAATCATCCCAAATTGAGAAGGTAGACTTGGGAGCGAGATATATTATTTTTTCCCCCTTTTTCTCTTTTTGTGAGTATGTATGTGTATACTTCTCTGTGAGATTTTGTCTGTATAGCTTTGTTTTCACCATCTGTCCTAGGGTTCTGAGCATCATGGTTTGTTTTTGTTTTTAACTTTTTAAAAGTTTTCTTGTCAATAATTATTGTTTTATTTTAGTAACTTTATTTTATTTTATCCTACTTTATTTTATCCTCTCCCTTTCTTTCTTTCTTTCTTTCTTTCTTTCTTTCTTTCTTTCTTTCTTTCTTTCTTTCTTTCTTTCTTTCTCTCTCTCTCTCTCTCTCTCTCTCTCTCTCTCTCTCTCTCTCTCTCTCTCTCTCTCTCTCTCTCTCTTTCTTTCTTTCTTTCTTTCTTTCTTTCTTTCTTTCTTTCTTTCTTTCTTATTTTTTCTCCCTTCAATTCTGAGCCATGTGGATTAAAGGATCTTGTTGCTCTAGCCAGGTGTCAGGGCTGTGCCCCTGAAGTGGGAAAACCAACTTCAAAACACTAGTCCACAAGAGACCACTCAGCTCCACATAATATCAAATGGTGAATATCACCCAGAGATCTCCATCTCATCACCAAGACACAGCTTCACTCAATGACCAGCAAGCTACAGTTCAGGACACCCTATGCCAAGCAAATAGCAAGACAGGAACACAGCCCCATCCATTGGCAGAGAGGTTGCCTAAAATCATCATAAGCCTACAGACAACCCAAAACACATCACCAGTCATGGACCTGCCCACCAGAAAGACAAGATCCAGCCTCATCCACCAGAACACAGGCACTAGTTCCCTCAACCAGGAAACCTACTCAACCCACTGAACCAACCTTAGCCACTGGGGACAGACAGCAAAAACAACGGGAACTACGAATGTGTAACCTGTGAAAAGGAGACAGCAAACACAGTAAGATAAGCAAAAAGGAAAGACAGAAATACACAGCAGATGAAAGAGCAAGGTAAAAACCCACCAGACCTAACAAATGAAGAGGAAATAGGCAATCTACCTGTAAAAGAATTCAGAATAATGATAGTAAAGATGATCCAAAATCTTGGAAATACAATAGAGAAAATGCAAGAAACATTTAACACAGACCTAGAAGCACTAAAAAGGAAGCCAGCAATAATGAACAGCACAATAAATGAAATTAAAAATACTCTACATAGGATCAATAGCAGAATAACTGAGGCAGAAGAATGGATAAGTGACCTGGAAGATAAAATAGTGGAAATAATTACTGCAGAGCAGAATAAAGAAAAAGAATGAAAAGAACTGAGGACAGTCTCAGAGACTTATGGGACAACATCAAACGTACCAACATTTGAATTATAGGGGTCCCAGAAGAAGAAGAGAGAAAGAAAGGGACTGAGAAAATATTTGAAGAGATTATAATTGTAAACTTCCCTAATAAGGGAAAGGAAATGTTTAATCAAGTCCAGGAAGCACAGAGAGTCCCATACAGGATAAATCCAAGGAGAAACATGCCAAGACACATATTAATCAAACTATCAAAAATTAAATACAAAGAACACATATGAAAAGCAGCAAGGGAAAAACAACAAATAACAGACAAGGGAATCCCCATAAGGCTAACAGCATATCTTTCAGCAGAAACTCTGCAAGCCAGAAGGGAGTGGTAGGGCATATTTAAAGTGATGAAGGAGAAAAACTTACAACCCAGATTACACTACCCAGCAAGAATCTCATTCAGATTTGATGGAGAAATTGAAATCTTTACAGACAAGCAAAAGCTGAGAGAGTTGAGCACCACCAAACCAGCTTTACAACAAATGCTAAAGGAAGTTTTCTAGGAAAGAAACACAAGAGAAAGAAAAGACCTACAAGAACAAACCTGAAACAATTAAGTAAATGGTAATAGGAACATTCATATTGATAATTACCTTAAACATAAATGGATTAAATGCTCCCATTAAAAGACACAGACTGGCTGAATGGATACAAAAATGAGACCCGTATATGTGCTGTCTACAAGAGACCTACTTCAGACCTAGGGAAACATACAGACTGAAAATGTGGTGATGGAAAAAGATATTCCATGTGCATGGAAGTCAGAAGAAAGCTGAAGGAGCAATTCTCATATCAAACAAAATAGACTTTAACAGAAAGACTATTACAAGAGACAAAGAAGGACACTACATAATGATTAAGGGATTGATCCATGAAGAAGATATAACAATTGTAAATATTTAGGCTCCCAATATAGGAGCACCTCAATACATAAGCCAAATACTAACAGCCATCAAAAGGGGAAGTCGACAGTAATAAAATCATAGTAGGATATTTTAACACCCCACTTTCACATTCAACAGTATAGATCATATCTTGGGTCATAAAACTAGACTCCTAAATTTAGGAAAATTTAAATCATATAAAGTATCTTTTCTGACCACAATGCTATGAAACAAGATATCAATTACAGGAAAAGATCTGTAAAAAATACAAACACATAGAAGCTAAACAATACACTACTTAATAACAAAGTGATCACTGTGAAATCAAAGAGGAAATCAAAAAATACCTAGAAACAAATGACAATGGAGACATGATGACCCCAAACTGCTGGTATGCAGCAAAAGCAGTTTTAAGAGGGAAGTTTATAGAAATACAATCCTACCTTAAGATACAGGAAACATCTCGGATAAACAACCTAACATTGCACCTACAGCAGTTAGAGAAAGAAGAACAAATAATCCCCAAAGTTAGCAGAAGGAAAGAAATACTAATGATCAGATCAGAAATAAATGAAAAGGAAATGAAGGAAAAAATAGCAAAGATCAATAAAACTAAAAGATGGTTCTTTGAGAAGATGAACAAAATTGATAAACCATTAGCGAGACTCATCACAAAAAAAAGGGAGAAGACTCAAATCAATAGAATTAGAAATGAAAAAGGAGAAGTAACGACGGACACTGCAGAAATACAAAAGATTATGAGAGATTACTACAAGCAAGTGTATACCAATAAAAAGGAAAACCTGGAAGAAATGGACAAATTCTTATAAATGCACAACCAGCCGAGAATGGGCCAGGAAGAAATAGAAAATATAAACAGACCAATCACAAGCACTGAAATTGAAACTGTGATTCAAAATCTTCCAACAAACAAAACCTGAGGACCAGATAGTTCACAGGCAAATTCTATCAAACTTAGAGAAAAGCTAACACCTATGCTTCTCAAACTCTTCCAAAATATAGCAGAGGGAGGAACACTCCCTAAATCGTTCTATGAGGCCACCATCACCCTGATACGAAAACCAGACAAAGATATCACAAAGAAAGAAAACTATAGGCCAATATCACTGATGAACATAGATGTAAAAATCCTCAATAAAATACTGGCAAACAGAATCCAACAGTAAATTAAAAGGATCATACACCATGATCAAGTGAGGTTTATTCCAGGAATGCAAGGTTTCTTCAATATATACAAATCAATCAATGTGATACACCATATCAACAAACTGAAGGAGAAAATCCATATGACCATCTCAATGAATGCAGAGAAAGCTTTTGACAAAATTCAACACCCATTTATGATAAAAACCCTGCAGAAAGTAGGCATAGAGGGAACTTTCCTCAACATAATAAAGGCCATATATAACAAACCCACAGCCAGCATTGTTCTCAATGGTGAAAAACTGAAACCATTTCAACTAAGATCAGGAACAAGACAAGGTTGCCCAGTCTCACCACTCTTATTCAACCTAGTTTTGGAAGTTCTAGCCACAGCAATCAGAGAAGAAAAATAAATAAAAGGAATCCACATCAGAAAAGAAGTAAAGCCATCACTGTTTGCAGATGACATGATACTATACATAGAGAATCTTAAAGATGCTACCAGAAAACTACTAGAGCTAACCAGTGAATTTGCTAATGTAGCAGGATACAAAATTAATGCAAAGAAATCTCTGGCATTCCTATACACTAATGATGAAAAATCTGAAAGTGAAATTAAGAAAACACTCCCATTTACCACTGCAACATAAAAGAATAAGATATCGAGGAAGAAACCTACCTAAGGTGAATAAAGACCTGTATGCAGAAATTTATAATACACTGATAAAAGAAATTAAAGATGATACAAATAGATGGAGAGATATACCATGTTCTTGGATTGGAAGAATCAACATTAATGCAATCCTTATCAAACTACTACTGGCAATTTTCACACAACTAGAACAAGAAATTTCACAATTTGTATGGAAACACCAAAGACACCGAATAGTCAAAGCAATCTTGAGAACGAAAAACGGAGCTGGAGGAATCAGGCTTCCTGACTTCAGACTATACTTCAAAGCTACAGTAATCAAGACATTATGGTACTGGAACAAAAACAAATATAGATCAATGGAACAGGATAGAAAGCCCAGATTTAAACTCATGCACATATGGTCACTTTTTCTTTGATAAAGGAGGCAAGATTATAAGGTGGAGAAAAGACAGCCTCTTCAATAAGTGGTGCAGGGAAAATTGGGCAGGTACATGTAAAAGTATGAAATTAGAGCACTCCATAACACCATACACAAAAATAAACTCAAAATGAGTTAATGACCTACATGAAAGGCCAGACACTATCAAACTCTTAGAGGAAAACATAGGCAGAACACTCTATGACATAAATCACAGCAAGTACCTTTTTGACCCACCTCCAAAAGAAATGGAAATAAAAACAAAAATAAATAAATGGGACTGATGTAACTTAGAAGCTTTTGCACAGCAAAGGAAAGCATAAACAAGAACAAAAGACAACCCTCAGAATGGGAGAAAATATTTGCAAATGAAGCAACTGACAAAGGATTAATCTCCGAAATTTATAAGCAACTCAGGCAGCTCAATAAGAAAAAACCAAATAACCCAATCCAAAACTGAGCAGAAGAACTAAATAGACATTTCTCCAAAGAAGATATACAGATTGCCAACAAACACATGAAAGAATGCTCAGCCTGATTAATCATTAGGGAAATGCAAATCAAAACTACAATGAAGTATCATCTCACACCAGTCATAATGGCCATCATCAAAAAATCTAGAAACAATAAAAGTTGGAGAGGGTGTGGAGAAAAGGGAACACTCTTGTGCTGTTGGTGGGAATGTAAATTGATAGAGCCACTGTGGAGAACAGCATGGAGGTTCCTTAAAAGACTGCAAATAGAACTACCATACGACCCAGCATTCCCATTACTGGGCATATACCCTAAGAAAACCATAATTCAAAAAGATTCATGTACCAAAATGTTCATTGCAGCTCTATTTACAATAACAAGGACATGGAAGCTACCTACGTGTCCATCAACAGATGAATGGATAAAGAAGATGTGGCACATATATGCAATAGAATATTACTCAGCCATAAAATGAAATGAAATTGAGTTACTTGTAGTGAGCTGGATGGACCTGGAGTCTGTCATACAGATTAAAGTAAGTCAGAAGGAGAAAAACAAATACCTTATGCTAACATATATATATATATGGAATCTAAGAAAAAATATGTCTTGAAGAGCCTAGGGGTAGGATGGGAATAAAACACAGACCTACTAGAGCATGGACTTGAGAATATGGGGAGGGGGTAGGGTAAGCTGTGACAAAGTGAGAGAGTGGCATGGACATATATACACTACCAAACGTAGGGTGGTTAGCTAGTGGCAAGCAGCCACATGGCACAGGGAGATCAGCTAGCTGTTTTGTGACCAACTAGAGTGATGGGATAGGGAGGGTGGGAGGCAGAGAGACACAAGAGGGAAGAGATATGGGAACATATCAACATGTGTAACTGATTCACTTTGTTTTAAAGCAGAAACGAACACACCATTGTAAAGCAATTATACTCCAATAAAGATGCAAAAAAAGAATAAACAAAAACAATAAACAAAAAAACAAATTAAAACACACAAGGAAAAAGCAAGTGCATAGATAGAGAGAACAGATTGGTTGCTGCCAGAGATGGGGCATCGGCAAATGGGTGAAGGAAGTCAAAAGGAACAAAGTTCCACTATAAAATATATGTTATGGGGATAATGTACAGCATGGTGACTGTTTGTTATTAATATTATATTGCATATTTGAAAGTTGTAACAAAGTAGATCTTAAAACTCAACACAAGGAAAATATTCTATGTTTATGCATGGTGATGGATGTTAACTAGACTTCTGATAATCATTTCCCAGTGTATATCAATATCAAATCATTATGTTGTACCCCTGAAGCTAATATGTCATATGTCAATTATATCTCAATTTAAAAAGTTTGATTTCTCAAGTAATCAAAGAGACATTATAAAAATCCTGATCAGGTATATCACTTCTGTAATACTAATGTTAAATAAAATCATAATACAAACCTAATCTGAGGAAACATCACATAGAAATTCTGATAACCTGTAATGCTATTGATTGCAACTTTTTCTTATTTTGCTTTTTTCTTCAGCTTCTCTTATACAGTGATCTACTAGGTTTTTTTTTTTCCTAATATACTCCCCTGAGACTAGCTCCCCTTATCCAGTGTTTTTATCATTCATTTTTGTGACTTTGATTTCCACATCTGACTCTCTAGCTCAGAGATTCAGACCCATATGTCAAACTTTCTACTGGGAAATTTCTTCTGGACATCTAATTGAGAGTTGAAGGCCATTTCTCTTTTATTTTCTCTCCTATGCTGCATGTCCTCCTGTCTTACTTCAGGAAATGGTGTTACTTTGCCAGTTACCTAAGCCAGAAACCTCACCCACTTTGTAACTCCCACTCTCTTACAACCACATGCAATCAATCAACATGGCTTCTCCATTTTCTTTACTACTTCTTGTAACTACAGGTGGATTCCTTCAAAACCTTACAGTTGCTCTCCCTGCTTAGAGTTTTGTGCCTTTCTCATCCATTTCCCACACTACTACCAGGGTGACATTTAAAAAGGCAAATTCCACAATAAACTTGCCCCCATATATTTTTCTTAGAGTACAAAGTTAAAGTTAATGATTGATGCTAGAAAATTTACCTAACACTCCTGACCACCCCACACAATATGTTCCAGCCTATTCCCTTTAGGGTGGTATTTTTCTCATGCTGATTTTTCCTCCTCTTGGTCACCTAGGACCAAAGTTCCTTTCCTAACTTTAGCATCACTTTTACCACTTACATTTCCCTAGTTACCTAACACTAGATAATATTTCTCTTCTATGTGTACCTATAGCACTACTTTTACTTTTTTGTTGCACTTATTTGTCTATCTCACTAGACTGTCTTTAAAGTGTTTTCTAATTCTTCTGACCGCATTAATGGTAAAGCTTTTATTCAGTATGAATTTGGCTTGAACACTTAATAATATCAGTATTTTTTTAAAAGTTGTGGCTCAGAAACAAACCATCTGCAGAGAAAACAGCAGTCACAAGACCAAGATGCATAATTGGACAGGTATAACACCCTGGATTGAGGGCTGATCCTTAAGGCAAAGAGCACTTACTCCACATCAATGTCCAGATGTTATTCAGCATAATGTTTTAAGAACAATTATTTTGACAAAATCTTCTTGTCTGTATGAATGAATTTTATGTATCTTTAGAGTCAGGGAATTCCCTAAACACCAATGATAAAAATTAATTTTTGTATTATAAGCAAACAGAAAGCATGCGAGATTATACAATTTTTAAAAAATTATTAAATGTTGCTTTCTCCAGTCTTTCTGATAATATCTTCTCTGATCTCTTATAGAACTTAGAGTCAATGGAATCTTAGCATGTAGGCATTAATTGTAGCTTATTCTTTATCTTTGTGCTGTACATATTCTATATATCCTTTACTGGGAATGTTCTTTCCATGTCACTCTCATGTTTGACATCCTGAAAAACTCCAACTAACTCTTAATTGCAAATTTAAAAGTTCACCTTCTCCCTGTATTTGACTTTGATTTGTTCCTCATTTGTATTCCTTCTAAGCACTTTTCAACTTAGTCCATATTCTATAAGAACAATTCATAAATAATAACAGGTGCATTTATCTCTATCCTGTGCCTGATAGTGAGCTCATCAAAGAGGAATTTCAAATTCATCCTTGCACCCATTGATTGTTAGTAAATGCCTGGCATTTAGATAGCATTTTAAAATATCCAAAATTTATAAGCAACTCATGCAGCTCAATAACAAAAAAACAAACAACCCAATCCAAAAATGGGCAGAAGAACTAAATAGACATTTCTCCAAAGAAGATATACAGATTGCCAACAAACACATGAAAGAATGGTCAACATCATTAATCATTAGAGAAATGCAAATCAAAACTACAGTGAGATATCATCTCACACCGGTCAGATTGGCCATCATCAAAAACTCTAGAAACAATAAATGCTAGAGAGGGTGTGGAGAATAGGGAACACTCTTGCACTGTGGTAGGAATGTAAATTGATACAGTCACTATGGAGAACAGTATGGAGGTTCCTTAAAAAACTACAAATAGAACTACCTTATGACCCAGCAATCCCACTACTGGACATATACCCTGAGAAAACCATAATTCAAAAAGATTCATGTACCAAAATGTTCATTGCAGCTCTATTTACGATAGCCAGGACATGGAAGCAACCTAAGTGTCCATCAACAGATGAATGGATAAAGAAAATATGGCACATATATACAATGGAATATTACTCAGCCATAAAAAGAAATGAAACTGAGTTATTTGTAACGAGGTGGATAGACCTGGAATCTGTCATACAGAGTGAAGTAAGTCAGAAAGAGAAAAACAAATACCGTATGCTAACACATATATCTGGAATCTAAGAAAAAAAAATGTCATGAAGAGATTAGTGATATGATGGGAATAAAACACAGACCTACTAGAGCATGGACTTGAAAATATGGGTAGGGGGAAGGGTAAGATGTGACGAAGTGAGTGAGTGGCAGGGACATATACACTACCAAATGTAAATTAGATAGCTAGTGGGAAGCTGCCGCATAGCACAGGGAGATCACCTCTGTGCTTTGTGACCACCTAGAGGGGTGGGATAGGGAGGGTGGGAGGGAGGGTGATGCAAGAGGGAAGAGATATGGGAACATATGTATATGTATAACTGATTCACTTTGTTGTAAAGGAGAAACTAACACACTATTGTAAAACAGTTATACTCCAATAAAGATGTTAAAAACATTTTTAAAAAAATAAATAAAAGCATTTTTCAAATTTAAATTGAATTAAAATCAAATTTGTGTGCATCGGATGATACTTTGCCCTCATTGTGGGTAGCAATTGTATATATTTGTAACAGTTGTATTAAGATGTAATTAACATATAATACATTCACTCTTTTGAAGTGTACATGTCAGTTTTTTTTTTTTTTTTTATATTCATAGGGTTCTAAAACCACCACTACTATCTAGTTTTCTAACTTTAGCACAATATTCACCTCACAAACAAATCTGTACCCTTTAGCAGCTACCTTTCATTCCCCCCCCCCCCAGCCCCTTGAAACCAATAACTTATTTTATGTCATTATGAGTGCTTCTTCTGGTCTTTTCCTATAACTGGAAAACACAATATGTGGAATTTCACATCTGGCTTTTTCACTTGGCATCATGTATTAGGGTTCATCCATGATGTAGCATGTATTAGTACTTCATTCCTTAAATGGCCAATAATATTCCATTGTATGGATATATCATATTTTGTTTATCCATTCAACAGTTTATATACATTTGTGTCATCTTCACATTTTGACTAATATAAATAGTGTTGCCATGAACATTTGTGTACAATCTTTTGTGTGGCATACATTTCCATTTCTCTTGGATACCTATGTGCATAATTTCTGGGTTATATGACAACTTTATGTTCAACATTTTGAGAAAGTGCCTAACTAATTTTTTAAAGTGGATGCACTATTCTGTATTCATACCAGCAAAGTTCGGGGTTTCTAATTTCTTCACATCCTCACCAGCACTACTTTTCTCCATTTTTTTAAATGGTTGACCTTCTAGTGATGTGAATCAGTATCTGATGTCGGTGTTGATTTGCACTTCTGTAATGATTAAAAATGTTGAGTATATTTTCATGTGCTTATTGGAAATTTATATATTTTATTTGGAGAAATGTATATTAAAATTATTTGCTAATTAAGTTTTAACTAGATTGTCTGTCTTTTGAACATTGAGCTGTAAGTTTTCTTTATATGTTCTAGATACAATTTCCTTATCAGATATATAATTTTTGAATATAGATACATATATATGATTTCTATACAGAAAATTCTTAAGTTAAAGCTTCACAAAGAGACAAAGGGATTATCTGTCTGCCTGACCATAGTCTCCAACTTAGCTTCTTTGCCCAAGGTTTGCACATCTTCCACAAATGGCCTTCCAGTTCTAGCCTCCTCATGTGAATCTCCATCAGCCATTCAGAAAACTCTATCTCTGTCACACAATGGCATTTTTACCCATGGTTCTTGCTCTTTATACAGCACTAAATTCCCTGAGATCTCAGTTATACAAGGACGTGGCAGAGAGATTTCAAGGGAATAAATAGAGCTAGGTCTTGACAAGCCACAGTCTTCGTAATATTGGAGGGTTGGTGGAGGTTCACTCTTTAATCTTGTATTATGTCCCAGGACAGTCATGAGCTCTCTGAGTCTGATCCTTATTGACTAAAACTTTCAGGACTACTAACTTATTTTTTTAGATGTTTCATGTCTGAAATTAGGATATTTAGTCCAAAAAAACCAAATATCAATTACCAGAGTCATCAACATCAAAACCTCAGAGGAGGCAGAAAAGTATTTTTCCAATAGAATCATCATCTGACAGTCTTCTCCATGGAGCCCTGTAATTGCACAAAGCATGTTTAGTTCAAATAGTTTATTTCCCTTCTTTTAGAGTACATCTCTCTAGGTTTATCAGAATTGAGAAGGGGTTTTTAATCACTGAAGGCCCATTGCCTTAGATTATACTCACAGACAAATACCTTTGTTTAATTTTCCATTTATGTTTAATCTTCTGGTTATACTTGTATCTTCTGCTCACCCTAGTGTGTATTGGAACACATACTAGCTGATTAGTAATTACACACTGACTTAAAGAGATGTCACAAGAATGAGATTTTCCTCATTTGTTTAAATCTCATTCTTCTGCATGTCCTTTAGAGTTTATTAATAAAAAAAATCTTGGACAATTTGTTTAAAAAATTCTTTGTTTTGGCTTTATTTTGTTCTGGTTACCTTCCTTTTCCTTTAGCATTTTGTCTTATCTAGATATCCACATTTTAGGTGGTGTCTTTTCATTCCAGTGTTAAATAAACAAATTATATCATCCAAAGGTGTTTTTTTAATGTAAATTTATTTATTTATTTATTTTTGGCTGTGTTGGGTCTTCGTTGCTGTGTGCGGGCCTTCTCTAGTTGCGGTGAGTGGGGGCTGTTCTTCATTGCAGTGCACAGGCTTCTTATTGCAGTGGCTTCTCTTGTTGTGGACCACAGGCTCCAGGTGCGCAGGCTTCAGTAGTTGTGTTGTGCAGGCTCATTAGTTGTGGCTCACGGGCTCTAGAGTGCAGGCTGAGTAGCTGTGCTGCATGAGCTTAATTGCTTTGCAGCATATGGGATCTTCCTGGACCAGGGATCAAACCCATGTACCCTGTAGGTGGCTTCTTAAACACTGAACCACCAGGGAAATCCCCATACAGAGATTTTAGTATACACTATCTTGAACCATTTTTCCAATATTTATTATCATTATTATTTTAACTATAATAATTATTATTTTATTATTTTGGAGAGTAAATTACCAAGAAAAAATTTCCCCAAAATGAATTTGATGAAGGCTGATCCATGAAGATGTGATTTTGGACACTTCCAGAAATACTCAAATCACAAATACTAGGGTGTCACCTGATCCACTTCAGTGCTCATTATACCCTGTTTGAGTTTAAAGCTGTTGTTAAATTTATTGATCCTGGTACCTCTTGGCAAATAGTACCTCAGTGAAGAACATGGCAGGCAGAGGGTTCAGAGGAAATTCATTTACAAGCCACACATATTACCCTGTAGCTATTTTATTTGAGGTCTGTGACAAGAATTATTTAATGGAAGAAAATCTACAGTGTATTTAAAAAACAATTTTTTCTCTGCCTTTTTGCTCTTCTTTGATCTTCTTTGCTTCTTATGTATCTGTAATTATTTCCTTCTTTCAGTCTATGGAAACAGTAATGAATACTTATGAAAGGGAGCTTAGGCTAGCTCAGGCCTTCATTTTCAGTACAATTAGTTAAGAGGACACAAGTCTTGTGAGCTTTTGGGTGAACTCTGTGTTGGGTTTGTGTAAGAAATTTTCAAATTGTGATCAGAGAATGGAGGCTTTCATCCTTGAATGTCAATCTTCAAGAAATGAGAGGAGAAAAAAACTGTATAGTGAATTTGTTGAGTTAGTTAAGCTCTTACTACTCTAGTTATTCACTAATAAGTCAGAATGTAGTGATGCTTAGATCACTGATAATGGGGTAATATGGTATCTTTTTTAATGAATAAAAATATCTGCTAGTTGAAAAATAATAGTTAATTGTATAGAAGATATACATGGAGAGTGACAATTTTTAGTTCATGAGCACAAATTGTGTTATATAAAATGATTTTAGAAATTGAGAGACCTTAACATCATAAAGTACCAGGTTTGTTATACTTATAATAACAGCTCATATTTATTGAACATTTAATTTGTGGTAGGTACCGTTTAAATAATTTATATGCAAATTTAATTCTCAATCTTTTGAGCTAAATGTTATTATTTTCACTATATACAGCTGAGGAAGACAAAAGATCCTAGATTTAGTAAATTGTTCAATCTCACACACTTGGGAATCCAAAAAGGTAGAATTTGAAACAGTCTAATCTACTTCCTGTTTTAAATGTACCCAGGATTTGTTTTAATCAGGTATGGTAAGACATGCAGATACAGAAATGTCTGTCATGAATGAAATTAACTTACAGTTTCCTAGAAAGAAATTCATGGAACTCCACACAGGGGGCCACATGGAGAAACACCAGAGTCAGTCAAGAGCCAGAGGAAACAAGGGGAAAATGTGGCAGCAGCATTTATATTGGTTTCTTTGGGAAGGAATAGGTGAGGTAGGTTAAGCTGATTTAGGATTGACTAGTTTCAGTAATTATATCAGGCTCTACAAATAGAGTCTGTTCATATTTTTCTGGTACAAGACCCTGGAGTGATTAGGGCAGATGGATAGTGCCCTGCAGTGTGAAAGCCTAATAGAAAAGTTGTTGGGATGTGGGGTCTAGATTGTCTGATTTGCATTTGAAAATCCTGCCCCTGGAAAGGTTGTTTAGGTTGTTTACTATCTCTAGGAGTTGGCTAACCCTGAGAAAGTTAGTCCTTTCAAGATCAGTTAGAATTCAGAGATCAAAGCATCAAAATACAGAATAAAAGCCACGTTTAATACAGTTCTCATGTCCAACCTCCATGTGCTGTAAACTCCTCACATTAAAAAAAAAAAAAAAAAAAAAAAAAAAAAAAAAAAAAAAGACCTGTTTTTTTCTTATTCATCAGCAATTCCTTGGTCTTTTGAATAAATATATTCATTTCAGTGAAAAACTTTGATGGGTCATTTAAGTCTACTCAGCAGTGACTACACAGTGAAAGCCTTAAATATACGGACTATATAAAGGGCAAACAAAAATTAAAACAATATATGTTGAAATCATATACACATTTTAATACATGCATGCTTCTTGTGCATAAGTTTGTATAGCAATATTCTGGTGGCACGAAAAATAGAAAGGTTGTAGGAGATAAAATAATGTTTGCTCCTCAAGTCAGCTAGTGTCAATATAATGTTTGCTTAAAATAATCAGTCCTCTTTGTAGTGCCAATTAAAACTTTAATCTGCTCTCTCTACTAACTAATAGGCAGAGTTACTCAAAAGGATATTGGAGGTGGAATATTGCACTAGATCAGTGGTTTTCCAAATAATTTTAAGAATGTTTTCCTAGAAATATCTTACTCAGTAATTTATTATATAGAATACATAAAACTAAAATTATTCTTACTTTTGAAAACAAGCAGTAGGAGAGCATGGTATAGGAAGTAAATGTGGATTTAAAAAAGTTCTAGGGGTTGTCTAGATTAGCAGTTTTAACCAGTATTGACCCCAACACTACCTTAGTTTTTTTCATCTGTCCAACCTATCTTCTTGATTTATTTCTTGGTACTCTAGATCTTGCACAAAGTTCCAACTAATTATAATTAGCCCCATGGTCTATGACACCTAGGAAGATATAATTAAATTTCTCCTTATCTTTAATGTCCCATGGTGTTTATAAAGGCAATGGGTAAAGTAGGTGTTATATACATATTTGAAAATTATAGGTATAACCAACATGTTTAATATAAATGTTTCAATTGTCAAAATCACATGTTGCTCATGTGTAGTATGCTAAGATATTTATTACGAACGTTCAGCCGCCATTCTAGAAGAGCTTCATTTGTTTTTGTTGCTGTTGTTCTTGTTGTTGCTGGAAAAGCCTTATTTGGACAGCCCTTAGTAGGTTTGCTTTACTATTGTTAAATAAGATGCACTAAGTTCATATATATTTTATGAAACTAAATATATGGGCATTATTTCCTTCAATATATTATCATGATAACAATAGTATTCATGTTAGTCTTTTAACTACAGAGTGAAATGTCTAAGCAAACTGCTATATACATAGCTTAAGTAAAAATACAATAAGCTGTATCAAACACGGTAAGAATTTCAAGTATTAACATGTATCGTTCCTCACCAAAAAAATAGGAAAATATTAAGCCAAGTAAATCTAGTCTAGTAGATTTTCTCCTTTTATTATCCTGGTTGGGTATCAATAGTTGATGCTCCCTGGGATTTCTATGTTGATCTGGGTTGGAAAAATCACTTAATATAACAATTATAGAGAACTGTCAGTCAATTCTGTTTGCAATTCTCTGAGTTCATCCTTTACTTAGTGCATTGAACCTTTTATTTCTCTAGCTTTAAAACCACACTCATATATGAAATGAAAGAGTTTAGAATTGGTTCTTCATTAATATTTCAATTGCAGAGAAAGATATTTATTTTGTGGGGGGAACAGATCTTTCTTCTGCATATACTCAGGTAAGGAATTCTGAGAACTATCTCTGTAATTCTGGAATCTGCTTTGTTCCCCCTCTCTGGGATGTTCTCCCTTTCTCTCTAACAATCTGTAGGTGGATAAGATGATAGATAGATAAGTAGATAGATAGATAGATGGATATTTAAATAAATAAACTTCCTCCTTCCTTGTCTTTCTATTTGTCTTTCTCTTCGCACTCCTCCCCATCTATGCTCTAGGGAACATTACTTAATATTAGAACAAATTGTAAAATTTCCTCATTTTTTTGTAGGAGGAAAATAATATCTCAATTGAAAAAGACACTCACATCTAAAAAAAGTCTTTTAAAACGGTTTTATCATGTGTTCTTTATATTACTCTCAATACCTACACCCCTAACCCATGACCTATTGCATCCTGAGACCTTACATGCCCCTAACACATAGGTCATTCCTCATTAATTTTCTTTCATTGATGTTAATACTAGCTCTCTGGCATCTTCTCTTTTCAAGGAGAAAATTAAGCTTCAAAGAAGTTGTCAACTACCCGAAGTCTTATATCTTGTCCACTATTAAGTTTACCAAATTTTTAGCACTATGCTATATCACCCAAATGCTTACACTGTGTATGGATTTTGATGGATCAATAAATACCACCCATCATTTCCAGTAGTTTTTTAAGCCAGCAAAAAGATGATCCAGATAATCTTGGGAGGAAGGAGATGTGTGTGGCAGGAACAGAATAGAAAAGAAAAAAAAGAAGGTTTTCAAAGCAAGAGGGTAAGGGAGGTAGATAAGATGAACAGAGAAGAGGGCTAAATTGTTAAGTCTTGGTGGGCTGAAGAGTGGAAGAGCTGGAAGCTGAGGCTGCTGCTGAGGGAGGGGTCATGTGGCTGAAGATGTTTTTTTGTTTGTTTGTTTGTTTTCCCGGTGAACTGTGGTAGAGCTCTAAAAATAGCAATGAGGCAACTGTGTTCACCTGATTCTGAGGGAGCTTTGTATATGTAGGTGCTGGAAGAAGGAGAATTTTGTCAAGGGGACAGCCAAAGGCTTGGAAAGATAATAATTAAATATCACAGAAAAATCGTCAGGACCTGATTTTGTTGTAGAGACTGAAAAGATAAAATTGATTTTTTTTTTGTTCCAAGATCACACTATTTATAAAAAGCATAGAAAGAGAAACGAACGCATTCTAAGAGGCTGAGGAAGTCCCCTCTGCTATCATGCTTGGTCTGCCAGTGGTCTGCTCTTTTTATGGCAGTTTTTAATGGCACCACTCCAGTTTAGCAGGGATCACTACACTTTATGTCTGTGTTGTCATTTAAGTGCTTCTTCCCTAAACACAGTGTGGTTTATACCCTTAGCTACCAAAGGTGTTGCTGCTTGGCAGCATTTCTTTTTCATAAGTCATTTAAAGTGTCCTAGGTATCATTTTATGACAACTTTACAAGGTTTTCATAGGTGACCATAGTTATCCCCTGAAAATATAACTAATGATTTTACTTCCTAATCCTCAAATTTCTGTGGATTCACATTATAATGAAACCTATAAAACTCATAAGATTTGTAATGAAAGTAACCTTGGTGTTCTAGAAAAAATTTTTTTCAAATGTCAAGATAGAGTTGGTGGAACATTACAATACAACTGTATAAAATTATACAGCTGTATAAAATTTTTCAGATATTCATGTAGGCTGCCAGTTGCGTAGAATTCATAAAGCCATGAATTATCATTAAGTAGGGAAGGTAAAGTTAAATGGTCAGGAGGCTATGGTTGCCTCCTTAGATGTAAGCAGTGGGTCTAATCTCAGTCATTGTGTCCTGAAAGCAGTAGAAAGATCATGAAGCATGAATTCTTATGAGATTCCACTGAGCTCTCCAATTACTAATCAGGCTTTTCAAGAAAATATTCATGTGATAAATACATATAGCATACAGTTTATGTATGCCTCTATGCTAGGCACCATGAGGAATGCAAAAGGAGTTAACAGAAATATAAATCTATATGAATTATTTATGAGTCAATAATGGGAAGTAGAAAATGATGGAAGAAAATATATTATGTCATGTTGAATTGAATATGATTGACAGGAAAAGGTACAGGGATTGAAGAAACTAAGCATAAGTTCTTGTTACAGATGAGCTACTATTTTTATTATTATCTTAGACTCATAACTTTATTTTAACTTTCTCAACTATTAAAAATAAAGACAAAGATCTGGGACATTAATACAAAATAGTCTAAAAAGATATTTTTGAAGTATAATATTTTATTCAATTAAAATTATTAATAGAATAACATATATATATATATATATATATATATATATAAACACTAGTCTCCAAATTAGCACTAGGCTGCTTGTAAAAATGGTTCAAAACACTAACTACAATGGCATAACTCAGTTGCTGACTCTAAAGAACAAGGCTGTATAAAATCCCACCCACTTAATAAAAAATGAGTATTTTGAATGACTTCATGTACTTGATCCAAGTATATGAAGTTGATTTAGCTTCTTTAAAATACATCCTCTTGACTGGATGAAAATGGCAATCAGAATATGCATGTAATTGAATTTCCTTTTTCCAACAATATTACATCTCATGGCTTAGGATCATCTTGTTGAAAACAGACCAGTGAAGGACATCTGTTGCCTAAGTTAAAAGTAATTAATGTGTCACTTAATAGGCCATCTGAAAGAGTTTTAGTGGACAGGAAGATTTGAAGACTTCTCAATGGTGTTTTAACTAATTAAGATCAAAATGTGAACAAGCTAAAAAATGTATATTCTGACACAACTGAAAGAAGATAACAAATGTTCGGGTAACAGTACATATATGTACATATATGAGGTAAAGGCATTTGTAAATTGATTCTAAAGCAATCAGGTGTTACTCATATCTCTAGGATTATCTAACAGTTTCTCTGTCAATACAGACAGGAAGAAACTAAAGAACCCAATGAGCTTCTAAAATACCTTTCAATTTTCAAATTATATTAAAACAAATTTAATAAATCACAACATAAGTACTGAAACTAGGGCCAATATTTTCCACAAATATAGAATGTCTCCAATAACACATAATCAGAAAAATATTGAGAATTTTGGCAAAATATCTTTCCACAATCTTCTCATATTAATGACTAAATGTCTACCTTTAGAGAGTAATTTATTTCAGTTATTGATTTATGGTGAAAGATCCTAATTATATTCTTTCTAGAAAAATATAAACTACATTTTATCAGCTATTAACATTTTAGTGAATGTGGAGTGAGTGAAAGAAGATCCATTCATCATATGTTTGTATTACTTTGATAGCAAAATCACCCCATTTTCTGAACAAAATTTATAGTATAAAGTTATCTCAATGATAGAGATTATGTAAGAGAGAGGTTGCAGCAAAATACTACCAGTATTAAGGTACAACAATAATCAGTCATATGTTCCCTTACCCCTATATTTCTCCTTTCCTTGAAGAAACATTGCATGGGAGAGAGTATTGCCAGAATAAGAACTTTATACCATCTTTTCCCCAAAGAACACTGATTTTGATAATGACACCTTACAGGATTCCAGCAGAGAAGTTTAGCACACAGTTGGAAAGAAAGAAAGAAAGAAAGAAAGAAAGAAAGAAAGAAAGAAAGAAAGAAAGAAAGAAAGAAAGAAAGAAAGAAAGAAAGAAAGAAAGAAAGGAAGGAAGGAAGGAAGGAAGGAAGGAAGGAAGGAAGGAAGGAAGGAAGGAAGGAAGGAAGAAAGGAAGGAAGACAAATTTTTTTAAAATTGAGATTAGTTGCATTGATTAGAGTAAGAAGAATAGTTTCACTTTACCTAAAATTGAGATTAGTTGAATTGATTAGAGTAAGAAGAATAGTTTCACTTTACCTTCATAATTTCTACCTAAGGAGGTCCAGCTCAGTGCCAAGAGAAACCTTCTTGGCCTGCAATTTCTCCCACAGGGAAAAGTGAAAGTGTGTGAGTGAGCTTCTCCAGCTGTGTGAGACACAGTCAAAGAGACCTACTTGTTTCTTGTTGTATCTAGAATATTTAGTTGTGATCTGAATGTCAGGGTTAACAGTGGCCATATCAAAGGGATGGAGATGTTACTAACTAGAAATCAATAAAAGGAGGAAAACTGAAAAATTCACAAATATGTGAAGATTAAATAATGTATTCCTGAGCAGCCAATGGGTCAAAGAAGAAATTAAAAGGGAAATAAAAATGTATCTTGAGAAAAATAAAAATGGAAACAAAACAAACCAAAACATATGGAAAAAGTAAAAGTTCTAAGAGGGAAGTTTATAGTGATAAATGCCTATGTTAAGAAAATAGAGAGTTCAAATAACCAACCTAACTTTACACATCAAGGAACTGGAAAAAAGAACAAACTAAGTCCAAAGTTAGCAGAAGGAAGGAAATAACAAAGATTAGAGCAGAATTTTTTTTAAAAATAGAGACTAGAAAAAGAATAGAAAAGATCAACAAAACTAAGATGTTTTTTATGAAAAGATAAACAAAATTGACAAACTTTAGCTATACTAAGAAATAAAGAGATGACTCAAAAAATAAAATCAGAAATGAAAGAGGAGACATTACAACTGACACCAGAGAAATACAAAAGATTATAAGAGACTACTATGGACAATTATATACCAATGAATTGTATAACCTAGAAGAAATGGATAGATTCTTAGAAACAGAACTTACCAAGTCTGAATCATGAAGAAATAGAAAATCCAAGCACACCAATAATGAGTAAAGAGATTGAATCATTAATCAAAAACCTAGCAACAAAGAAAAGCTTAGAAACAGATGGTTTCACTGGTGAATTCTACTAAACATTTAAAAAAGAACTAACTCCAATCTTTTTCAAAAACTTCCAGAAATTTGAAGAGGAGGGAGCATTCCCAAACTCATTTTACAAGGAAAGCATCACCCTGATACTAAAGACAGAATTAGACACTCCAAGAAAAGAAAACTACCAGACAATAATATTGATGAATATAGATGCAAAAGTTCTAAAAAATATACTAGCAAAACTGAATTCAACAGCACTTTAAAAGAATTATAATTGATCAAGTGAGATTTATTCCTGGGATGCAAGGATGGTTCAACATATGCAAAAAAAATGTAATGCACCACATTAATAGAGTGAAAGCTAAAAATCATATGATCATCTCAATAGATACAGAAAAAGTTTTGTCACTATTCAATACCTTTTCATAATAAAAAACTCTCAACAAATTGGGTATAGAAAGAACACATCTCAGCATAATAAAGGCCAGATATGTCAGTTCTACAGTTAATATCACACTCAACAGTGAAAAGCTGAAAGGTTTTTCTCTAAGATCAAGAACAAGACAAGGGTGCCCATTCTCACACTCCTATTCAAAATAGTATTGGAATTTGTAGCCAGAAAATGAAGAGAAATATAAGGTATCCAAATTGGAAGGGAAGAAGTAAAATTGTCTGTGTTTGCAGTTGATAAGATGTTATATATAGAAAATACTAAATATTTCACCAAAAAAACTGTTAGAACTGAAAAATGAATACCGTAAAGTTATAGGCTTCAAAATAAAAATACAAAAATCAGTTTAGTTTCTATACAGTGATAACAAACTACTTGGAAAATAAATAAAGACAGCAATCCTATTTAAAATAGCATCAAAAACAAACATACAAACAAAAATACTTAGGGATAAATTTAAGGAAGTGAAAGATCTGTACACTGGAATTTATAGGACACTGATGAAAAAAAATGAAGAAGATACAAGTAAATAGAAAGATATTTCTATTCATGCAACAAAAGAAATAATACTGTCGATATGTCCATACTAGCCAAAGTGATCTGCAGATTCAATGCAATTCCTGTCAAAATTGCAATGGCAATTTTCACAGAAATAGAAAAAACAATTCTAAATTTGTATAATTTTTCTGGAACCACAGGATACCCTGAATAACCCCAAATATCCTGAGAAAGAACAAAGCTGGAAGCATCAAACTTCCTCATTTCAAAATATATTAGAAAGCTATAATAATCAAAGTAGTATGGTATTGGCATTAGTTTAGACATGTAGATGAATGGAACAGAATTGAGAGCCCAGAAATGAATCCATACATATACAGTCAACTGATATTTGATAAGGTAGCCAAGAATAGCCAATAGGGAAAGGAAGGTCTCTTTAATAAATGGAGTTGTGATAACTGGATATTCACATGAAAAAGAATGAAATCAACCTTTATCTTATGCTAGTCACAAAAATTAACTTGAAATGGACTAAAGACTTAAATATAAGACCCCAAACCACAAAATACTTAGAAGAAAACAGGGGGAAAGCTCCTTGACTTGGTCTTGGCAACAAATGTTTGGATAAGAGACCAAAAGCACAAATAACAAAAGCAAAAATCAACAAGCAGGACTACATTAAACTAAAAAACTTTTACACAGCAAAAGAAACAATCAACAAAATAAAAAATCAACCTATAGAGTGAGAGAAAATATTTGCAAACAATATGTCTGATAAGGGGTTAGTATTCAAAACATATAAGTAAATACAAATCAATAGCAAAAAATAATTAATTAATTGATTATCTGATTAAAAAACAGGCAGAAAACTTGAATAAAATTTTTCCGAAAGAGACATACAAATGGCTAACAGATACAGGAAAAGATGCTCAACATCACTAATCTTCAGTGAAATGCAAACCCAAACCACAATGAGATATAACCTCACACTTATTATAATATTTATTATAAAAAATGATAAGAAAAGACAGATGCTGGTGAGGATGTAAAGAAAAGGGAACCCTTGTACACTGTTGGTGGGAATGTAAATTTGTGTGGCTACTATGGTAAACAGTATGGAGGTCCCCAAAAAATTGAAAATAGAACTACAATATGATCCAGCAGTTCTACTTCTGGGTATATACCTGAAGCAAATGGACTCACTATCTCAATGAGATATCTGCACCTTCATGTTCATTGCAGCTTTATTCACAATAGACAAGACATAGAAACAACATAAAGGTTTATTGACAGATAAATAAAGAAAATATTAGATGTATAGCCATAAATGAAATATTATTTAGCCATAAAAAAGTAAACCCTGCCATTTGAAACAAGATGGATGGACTTTGAAGGCAGTATTCTAAGTGAAATAGGTTAGACAGTACAAGGCAAGTACTGCATGATTTCAGTTATAAGTGGAATTTTTTAGAAAGCTGAGCTCATAGAAATAGAGTGTGGAATAGTGGTTGCCAGAGGTTGGCAAGTGGGGAAAATGGGGAAATGTTGGTCAAAGTGTACAAGTTTCCAGTTATAAGATGAGAAAGTTCTGGGTATATGATGTATATAAGGATGACTAAAATTAACAATACTGTATTATATACTTGAAAGTTGCTAGGTCTGAAATGTTCTCACTACATACAAATAAAGTTAATATGTGTGGTGAAAGAGAATGTTAATTAATCTTATTATAGTAATCATTTCACAATATATATGTATATCTAAATCATAGAATTTTACACCTTAAACTTACACAATATTATATGTCAGCTGTACCTCAAGAAAGCTGGGGGAAAAGGAAGCATTATGTGAGAGCTTAGCCTTCTGTATAGAACATTCTTTACTTTATAATTATGGGTTTTTACATATCAAACTTACTTGCCATCTCTTGGACATGCCATTAGGGTGGTTCATTAGGTGGCATGCTTACCCACCTCAAGAGTATATTGCACACTATGTGATATACTTCTCAATCCACATTAATTTTATTTCAACATCTTGCCCATTATAGTGATTATGAGCAAAGAAGAGGAGTACATTTTCTTTACACAAAAATCAATTATTGCCTATGTATATAGTATTAATTACAGTGATAATATAGGCATTGCAAAAGAAAAATGCATCTTTGATATTTTGCCAACAATTTAATAAAAATATTATATTTGTGTCATTGAATTTTGTTGCATATATTTTTACAATATTCTAGTCAAGGAGAAAATGGGAAATACTGATATGTTCTGCTGAACTCTAAAGGTACTCTTATTTTGCTTGGGCTCAAATGATTTGACTGTACTGGTAACCCAGCAGCTTGGTACATCTATTGACTTGTTGGTTACAATAAAAGAATCATTAACATCTGACTCACAGACCAGTGAAATATGGATCAGTGGCCTGGTGTAGTTTGGAACTTGGGATCATATAGTGGGATCATGCGGCCTAAGTTAGACCTTCTTTTTGCTGTGGTCTATAAGTAATCCTCTGAACTACTAAAGGCATGAAGAGACAAGAATTTTAATTTAATGTTATGAATTGTTTAAAATATGGTTATTCATAGGCCACTATTTTTATATTATTTTAAAATAATTGTGTATGTACACAGATTATCAACATAACTTTCTAGCCTACTTAGCATGGGGTAACTACATACAATTTTATTTCACTAATATACACAAATTAGAGATGATTCCATCTTACACTGTCTCAATTTTCTGTTATTTCAATTCAGTGGATAAATTTAATGTGTACAGGAATCTCTCAATGGTTGTAGACATAAAGTTTGAAAGTGAATCCCAGATAAATCAAAAATTTGCCTTGTGAGGGGCTTCCCTGGTGGCGCAGTGGTTGAGAGTCTGCCTGCCGATGCAGGGGACACGGGTTCGTTCCCCGGTCCGGGAGGATCCCACATGCCGCAGAGCGGCTGGGCCCGTGAGCCATGGCCACTGAGCCTGAGCATCAGCAGCCTATGCTCCACAATGGGAGAGGCCACAACAGTGAGAGGCCCGCGTACTGAAAAAAAAAAAAAAAAATTGCCTTGTGAGAATGGAAAATTCCTTACAGTAGATAAGAAAAAGGAACAGATCATTTGATTTTATTCCAGAATCATGTTGAATCATATTGGAACTGCACTGCAGGGAGGTTGAGCCAAGTTGGACATGTTCAAGAGGAAACTATCTTATTTAGAACCCTTGGGTTTGTTTGGGTGAAGCTTGTTGGGAGTAAGTAGATGTAAATGAAAAAGAGAAACTGAGCTGTACTTTTTCCCATGAGCTCTTTTGCCATGGAGAAGGATTTAGACTTGTATCTTTGGCAAAGAAGTTACCTGCTAGTCAGGGAATAAAAAGAATGTAGCTGTTGAGAGACTTATATTTGTTAATTATTTCCAGGAGAGTTTAAAAAGCAGGTAGACATGATTTCATGTTTTGGTTGTTGCTAACATGAACAATGGCATCTTTTCTTTTTTTTTCTTTTTTTACCGTTTTGGGTTTTTTTTGTTATTATTTGCCTGCTTCCACTAGTAACTCTTTTAGGCCTCTAGAATTTTTCCCTTACCGAAAGCCATTCTTTCACTTTCAGAAATATATATTATTCTGTCATTTGTATACTAGTTTTCAATGTGTTACAATCTTATTGTCTCATTCTTCAAATTAAAAGTATGCTAACTACTCATGGTTCAGGAGAATAAATGGGTCATACCTGAAGCATTCATCAACATAAGAATATAAGGAGTCATACTGGGCCATAAATTTCCAAGAAATAAAAGCATCAATTAGAGAAATCCTGATTGATAATCCTGATGTTGAGTTTTAAAGGTTAGCATCTATCAAAACGTATGTAAACTCTCTCAGCCTGCTCATTTTGAATTTATAAAATATGAGACATTAAATTATTTTTCTTCTTTTTGGCCATGCTGTGTGGCTGTGGGATTTCAGTTCCTGGACCAGGGAGTGAACCCAGGGCCTCAGTAGTGGAAGCCTGGAATCCTAACCACTAGGCAACCAGGGAACTCCCTAAAATATTTTCAATCATTTTATTTTTAAGTTATAAGAGTACTGGAAATGAAGAGGTCGATACATTCTCCCCACGATCTCCATCTCCTCATCCAGTTTGTGAAATGACTCACACATTATTGAATTCAAATCCAGTGCATATAACATTCAGTGTAACCTATTAAGTGATCCTGATTTTTCTTCATAGGTGGTGTTGCTACTGCCAAACTTCTTGATCAGCTAGTGTCCTCAAAATAGTGGTGGGCATGGGGAGCAGAAAGGGAGGGGAATAATCAATTGTAGCTGCAAAGGATTGGTAATGAAGATCAGATATAATCAGAGACTGATAAATCTTTTCTCAGAGAAAGATAAGTGATCTTAAACTACTTTATCAGTAAAAGACTTAATGAAAACAAATTGATTAGGCTGAAAACTTAGAAAGATAGGAAGAGAATATAAAAAAATAAAAATAAGGAAAGGAGAAGAAAAGAAACAAAATGTAGAAATTAATGCAATAGAGAAGAAAAATATACTACTAGTAAAGAAATTTTAAAGTGTTAAAAATTAAATCATAAAGTACAAAACTGGTTAATTTAATTAAGAAAAAGGAGAAAGTGAATATACACTATCAGATATGCTAATAAAGAAATAACCACAGATATACAAGAAAATATATATTCATTATAGGGAATATTTTGATCAATTCTATACAAAAATCTAAAAGCCATAATGAAAATGGATGATTTTGTAATAAAATATAATTGATCAAAATTAATCAAAGAAGATATGGAATCTCAACAAACTATTGCTATGTAAAATTTTTAAGTTGCTTCAATCAGGGGGACTTCCCTCGTGCTCCAGTGGTTAAGTCTCCACGCTTCCATTGCAGGTGGTGCAGGTTTGATCCCTAGTCAAGGAACTAAGATACCACATGCTGCTTGGTGTGACCAAAAAATGAAAAAAGAAAATAAAAGAGAAAAATATAAGCACAATTTAAAAAAAAAACTTGCTTAAATCAATAAGAAGGAAGGAAGGAAGGAAAGAGGAATGGAAAAAAGAAGTGACTTTTCCTCCAAAACAGAATAAAAATGAAATAGATACTGATAATATATTCACTCTGACTACTAACATAAATGTCAACAATTGTAAGCTTTAAAATAAAAAAAGAATATTAAAAACATTAACATGTCTACCAAATAATTAATTAAATAGCATTGAATTTATGAATATCAAATTAGCAATAAAAAGTATAAAAATATAAAACATTTAAAAATTCTGCTGAGAAATATGAAAGAATGTTTGAAAAAATTATTTCTCGTTCTTCGATTAGAAGCTTAATATTTTAAGGAATAAAATCTCCTTGAATTTCATTGTATACATTTCATATTAACAATTAAAAGAAAAAAACAGAAATCACTGTGGCCTTCCACTTATGCCATTAAATAACAAGAGAATCTGGAATTATCTGCCCACTGTAAACAAAAAGGAAACTGGATTAAATACATACAATAACTGTTTTCACACCTTGGACAGTTGGCAAGGCAAGACTGTGATGTATAAGAAAAGAAAAACAAATAAAGTAAGCCCCAAATTGGTCTGTTTTGCCAAGAGATCATTTCTAGACTAGCAGAGGAAGTTTTGCACAGTCTCAGGATATAAGTCCAGTATATAGAAATCAATTATATTTAAATATCAATGAATTATTAGAACTTAAATTCCAAAAAGAAGAAACAACTTAAGGATAAATTTGACTAAATATTTGCAAGCCATGTACACGGATAATTACAAAAACTGACAAAATCAAAGATACATAAATGGAGAGATATACCATTTTCATGGATTATTGGGCAACTTTAAACATTTTTCCCGAAGTCATTCACAGATTCAAAGTAATACCTAATAAAAGCCAACAGGATTTCTTGAGAATTTGATGAGCTGATTTTAGAATTTATATGGAAATGAAAATGGTTTAGAATAATCAAAACAATATTGAAAAAGAACAGTGTTGAGGATTTTGCCTTATTTGAAGACTTACTATAATGGAAAAGTAAATAAGACAATATATTACCTGAGAAAGAATACATACATTACCAGTGCAACCGAATAGAGAGTCCATCAATGAATTTACCTTGTATGTATGAGTCCAGACTCATATATACATTGTCAATTGATTTTCAATAAAGGCACCAAGGTAATTCAATAAGGAAAAGCATCTTTACAACAAATGATGCTGAGTTATCTGTGTGTGTGTATATATACAAAATAAGGAACCTCAAACTTTACCTCCCAGTATAAATAAAAGTTAACTCAAAATAGATCATAGATCTAAGTGTAAAAACAAATAGTATAAAGCTTGCGGGGGGAAAAAAAGATAAGAAAACATTTATGTACCTGTGGCAAGCAAATTCGTCTATATAGAGCTCAGAAAGAACTAATCATAAAAAGCAAACATGATAAACTGACCTTTATTAAAACTGAAAACTTTTAATTTTAGCTCTTTGAAAGACACTGTTATAAAAATGAAAAAGCAAACCTCAGACTGGGAGAAAATATGTGATATATATATATATATATATATATATATATATATATATATATATATATATATATATATATAAAATAAAAAATTTCCAGAAACTGTATTAAAAATTTTCCATTAACTCCATAATAATGACACAAACCCAATTCTTAAAATGAGAAGAGTTAAACAGACACTTCAGAAATAAAGGTACACAACTACCAAAAGCACATAAAAAGAAACCCAACTTCAGCAGCCTTGAAGGAAATGTAAATAAAATCCATAGATAAGTATTCCTACACGCTCATTAGAATAGCTAAAATTAACATACACACACATACACATAATGACGTATAATGTTAGTGAGGATGTGGAGTAACTAAAACTCATGAACTGCTGGTGAAAATTTAAAATCGTTCAATTTGAAAAAGAGTTTTATAGTTTCTTAAAATGTTAAACATGCAATTTCACAAAATAAAAGAATTATAGTGTTAAGTGGAAGAGAAATGAAAATATGTCCACACAAAGAATTGCATATGGTTATTTAAATAATCTTTATTCATAATAGTAAAAAATTGAAAACAACGCTAATAATGTCCACCAATGGATGAATGAATAAACAAATTGTGATATACCACGTAATGAAATAGTACTCAGAAATAAAAAGAAATAAACTACTGGTAGACAAGCACATGATCAATCTAAAAACATGTCCAAGAATCCAAACACAAAGAGCACATGCTATATCATTCCATTTATGTGGAACTCTAGAAAAGACAAATTTAATCTGCACTGAGAAAGCAGAGCAGCAGTTACCTGGGGTTAGTGGTGGATGGTGATTTACTGGGAAGGGACTTAAAGAAACTTTTGGGTGATGAAAATATTTCCTACCTTAACTGTGGCAGTGATTACATGTGTAAAACAATTAAACTTATTAAATATTATATAAATTATAATCCAATAAAGTGAAGACAAAAATAAATAAACAGTATGTTTTTATGAACTATCCAGAGGGATTTTATGCAGATATTAGCTAATAGTATGAGATAGAACATATTTCACAGATGCAGTAATTATTATAGTTTGAAACAATGTATGAATGGATCAGAATAGAGACACAGGGCTTTCACCAGTGTTTTTAATAATTAATTAAATGAACATGTAAATCTTACAAATAATACTCTGTAGGCAGGAGTTCAGAATTGGGTTTTGAGTTTTCATAGTTTGTTCAGGGTAAAGCAAATTTGAAAACAAGTCTATTACCACAAAAAAGATTCTATAACCAAGGGATATATTCAGGGTACATTTGTGCTCTCTGCAAAACAAATCCATATAGATAAAGGATTATTTGCACCATAGTCAAGCTGCATCTTTTAAAATTTTAACTGTATAACGTACCAATACTAAATTGATGTAATTCTTATATTTTGTTCTCTATTTAAACAATTTATTTAGTCTGAGTATAATGTGGTGACAAATATTTTATACAAAAAGTGGAATTCAGATACCTCAGTTTTCCTTTAGGAAGGCTCATTTGCCTTTTAGCATGCTGTAACATTGACAGTAATACATATAATTTGAAGAGGTCAAAAATATTTCAAATCATGCAAACTTTAAGGAAAAGTTATGCTATAAAATTGTGGGAGGAGGGGAGTGGGAGAGGTGGACGGCTAAAACATACTAAATTTCAAGGGGAAAGAAATGAAACTAAATTCCAAGAGTTACCATTCCTGTAGGAAACCAAAATGCATCCTTGCAGAGCTAGTTTTTTGTAACTTACGAAAGTCATGGTGAAGAGAGAGAAGAAGTGGATCAAAGATAGCGATAGAGACTTCAGAGGTTCATGCAAACCTCTGGTGTCTCCAGTCTGGCATTGTATCTGGTCTTTGAAGGTGCCAGCCACAGCCTATCCTGGGGATCTTTGCACTTGCCAACGCTGCTACCTGGAAAGCTCTTCCCGTAGGTTTACTTTCTCACTTTCTTCCCACCTTCACTCCAATACTCACATACTCAGAAAGGTCTTCCCTGCTCACCTTACGTAAAATTACAACCTGCCTGTGATCACTTCTAGTCTTCATTTTCTCCCCTACCCTCACCCTACACTTCCTGTTGCACATTCCTGCTTTACTTTCTCCTTAGCATTTTACATGGTCTGGCATAATTAAGTGAACAGGTAGGTAGATAGATAGATAGATAGGATTATATTTTTTTTCTTCGGTTTACTGTTTGTCTCCCATTCAGAATAGCCTCATGAGGTCAGAGACTTTTGTATGTTTTGCCACCACTTTTTCCCCAGCATCTATTGTGATGCATAGCGCACAATGGCACTTAATAAACATTTATTGACTGACTGATTAACCAAATGAATGAATTAGTGATTGACTGAAGACTGAAAATTAGGGATAAGGCTTGAAGTTTAAAACTGATATATGGAGTTGGAAAAAAATACATATGACAGTCTCAGGGACTACTCTATCCAGAAAATCCTTCTCCAACATTTTTAAAATAGTAAATTTAAGGTTAATAAAGAGTTTTTATTACACACCAGAACTGGGCCCATGTGAAAATACCTTAGTGAAATTCTAGATAAATCAATGAGGACAATGCAAAATGGGCTTTAATGGAAATTGGCATTTTTAATAAATAAAGCTAATCTCTGAATTGTCACTATGATAGATATTCCTGCAACTATAAAACATCTGATGCTATTGATGGAAGCTGATTCTCAGGCTAAATGAAGCATGATGCCCTACTGTGACAAATCCAATTAATCTATTTATTCAACAAATATTAAATACTTTTACTAAATAGAATACCTGGGCAACAATGGGAATTATTTTGGTATTGTTTTGCATGATGTGGTTCTGAAGAGACCTACAAATTTTGAGTTCCAGAATTTCACCTCAGTACTTAGTCTTGTCCTCCTCGAAGTAAATATCTAGCCTGTTGATATTTTAAGTGTTTGTGGAAACAGAATAAATACAGTACAAATAATAATTGAAATTAACTTAACCAATTCGAAGTCATAAGTAAGATAACATGAGTGGATGCTTATCTTTTTTCATCACCTTGATGTTGAGTCATTCTCATATACCATATCTTACTCTAATTGCCCCACTTTACACAGTGGTTTGTATTTGAAATGTCACTGCCTCATGGCTTTCATGCTGTTATTGTGAGATCTCTGCTAGTGTCATTGTGCAAAAGTTCAGAAATGCATTAAAATTTCTCAACAGCTGTGGCAGAACTTTAAATGTTACTTATTTTTAATTCCTTATTTTTAATTATTTTTAATTTTTTAATTCCTTATTTTTATTTTATTTTTAATTTTTAATTATTTTTAATTCCTTGCAGGAATTATTTTTAATTCCTTATTATTTTTAATTCCTTGCAGGAAATCTTTGTGATTAAAACAACAACAACAACAACAAGTGGGTTCTTTCTCCTTTTATGTATGTTGCAAAATGTCTTCAGTACTTAAAAATAAACTAGGAAATATTTTTTGCTTTTTAAAGTTTGAGAGATTATAGAATACCATCTATTTTAGCAGAAATTTTTTTCCAGGACAAATATTCTCTGAAATAAAGTCCCTGGCACAAGGCAAAGTCATTTCTCCTATAATACACATTTCATGTGTTTATTTTTATACAAAATCTACCCCCTCATTCCAGCTATTTATTTCTCATACATGATATACAAAGTAGAAATTATGCTACAAGCTAAGAAAAAAAGATGAATGAAACATAGTTTTATCCCATGAAATAGTGTGGATTTTATATAATACAGGAAAGAATTGAGGCCATTCAAAGAGACCTGTGGAAAAATTTATTTGTAGGAAAATATGTAATAAAGACTTATTAAAAAATAACTATTTCTGTTACCAATAAAAATCCCTTGCCTTGAAAGAGATACTGGTTGTGTAATTAAAATAATATAATTTAAAAAATAACTTTACATAATTTTATAGAATATATAAGAAACACTCTGATAGATACCAGTTTAAAAACATAAAAATTTTGACATATCCACTTTGAAACTTTTCCTTAGGAAAGTAACATTGAAGATTCCTCTCCATCTGTGGCTGGAGGAAAAGCCTGTCTAAACACTGGTATATGTTATTGTTTGTTTACTACATATTTATGTGTATTTAACAATGTAAAGTATTGGTTTCATATTTTTTCTATGTATGTAATTGACATCATTCTGTACATCTCCTTCTACAGCTTTTTCTCAATATTATGTTTTTGAAATTAATTCATATCTGTCGCTCTATCATTTATATGTATGTCTTTTGAGTATTCCTTTGTGAGAATATGTCACAATTCTGCTTGTAGACATTTAGTTGACTTCAGTTTTTCTCTGTGTGGCAATAATCACTCACATACATTCTTCCCCATGTCATGAGTTAGGATTTCTCTGGAGTGTATGCTTGTGAGTGGAATTGCTTGGTCTTAGAGAATGAAACCTTTAAGTTTATTATAAATAATCTACCTGTCTTGAGTTGCACCAATTTATATCACAATCAATACACTGAAAGAGTCCCCCTCACTCTAGTCAGTGCTTCTCATAGAGCGTGGTACCACATTCTGAGAAGCATTGGAAATTTGTGGGGAAGTTTTGGGTTGTCATAATGTTTGGAAAGTGCTACTGGTCTTAAGTGAGTGGGGGTCAGGAATGTGAGATGACTAACCTGCCCTTATGTGAAGAATCATTTTGCTCCTCAACTTTTGAACATATAAGTGAATATTCATGGAGATAAAACAAATCAACCGAAACTTGTAAGTATCAGTGCTATCACATAAATTAGCTTCCGTATGAATCCAAAGAATTTTTGCTTAGTTTAACCTATGCTGAATTTTCAATGACTAGGACCACTGTGTAAACTATAGAGAGAAAACCAATATTTTGTGGGAGGTACAGTTATGCACAAAACTTGGTCACTACTTCAAAGAAGCACATCACTAATGACAACAATACCCAGGGTCATTAAATTGTCTACCAAAACTAGCAGGTCTTGACTCACTGTTGTCCTTTTCACAGTGATACAGTTGCAAATGCCTGACATAATGTTGTCCTGCGCAGACATTTATGTATGAAACTGTACAATCGTAAATTGTAAATTAATTTCTTTTAGTCTTCCTTTCATACTTTAATTATGATACATATTATACTACCATGAATTATATCATTGGTTTTTTGTAAGTATGTGTAGATAGGTAATATTACCTATGAGTTTTTGATTTGGCTACTAAAGGAGACATTATGTCCAGCACATGTATGGGCAAACATTTTAACTTTTGCTAATTAGATGCAGATGAAGGTTTTTTTTTTTTTTTTTTTTTTTTTTTTTTTCAGGTGAAGTATTTTATTTTTTTTATTTTCCTGGTAATACTTAGGTTACATATCTTTTCAGGGCTTTAATGAGCATTTTTTTCTCGTTATGTATCGTGTTCATAAACTTTGAGTTGTTTAGCTTTTCCTCAAGATTGGCTAAATTCTGAATACATACCAAAGAATAATCATTTGTCACTTAGATGCATTATAAATATTTTTCTGCCATTCATTGTCTTTTAGGGAAGTTAAAATTGTATTGTATTGCAATTTACTATATTTAAACTATACTAAGACTTTTATAGAAAATTAGTATTATCTGGAATAAACATTTTCCCAGGAATTTATATTATATCTGTAACTATATATCTTTAATTTTTTTTTCTTTGTCATTTAGGAAGAAATGCTAATTTTAAGTGGGAAGTTTTGTGTGCATACATGTGTTGTTTTTCCTTTTCTTACTTCATCCTCCCTTTTCTTACCTGTCTTTGTCTCATGATTTTGATCTGGCCCCCACTTCTCTCTGGACCTCAGTACTTATAGTAATGGTTCAGTTCTCTTTCCTGCTAAGCTATTAGGGATTTTGCACTTCCCATCATCCAGCCAACTCTAGTTTGTTGCATTTGCTGATCACATAGCTTTGACCTTGTCCTCAGGCTTCCCTAGATTCTTAAGTTTCTGCCTTTTCAAGTGCATTTTGGAGTAGACTGTTCTGAGCATTATTCTCTGGGTGGCTTCAAGCAGATGGTCCATTACTCAATACCGTGGCCATTATCTACTCACAATCTCAGAGACCAGCAAGCCCAACTTCAGAGCTGTGCTCCCTTTTTCTTCTCTGCATCTGTTCCATTTTTTGGACCACAAAAATATATAATTCAGTTTTTGAGCCTGCATAAAGTGCTTTTTTGTTGCCATTACTGTTGTTTACTCTTTTATATCTTCTGTATCATTGCTATATAATTGAAGCATGGTCTTTGCCTCAAGTTGCAAACTTCTGACACTAATAGAATTCGAAAACACATTCTGAGAGAAAGGAGGTAGATTATGCACTTGTTAAATGCCACATATTAAGACATATATCTACTCCACATTTGAAGGGAGAGTGCCTAGCCTTCTGATGAAGAAGATATATCCCAGTCTTATGAACAAGCATAACTCTACTCCTTTCCTGAGGCAAGACTGTAATTTCTTAATAACAATCCAAGGTTTTAAGTTACTGGAGTTGCCACAGAGGCAGTTAGTATAACTGAGACCCACTAAGTGTTTATGTGCTCTTGTCTTACCTATTTTCATTTGTGAGTCTAGGATGAAAGTGATAATTGTTTAATTATGCATATTGGCTTTTTCATTTTTTAAAGTTAACATGTCACAACATTTTTAATCTAAAAGAATGTCTCATGCTGTGATAATCAACATGATAAAATGTAAAAATAAAAAGCCCACATTTAAAAGATTCCTTTTACCTACCAACAAGCCCTATCTGTTGAATGTAAACTTAATTGCAATATATTTCCTTAATGGTCTCCTTTAATTGGTTACTCCGCTATGGTATCTTTCGAAAGTTGAAGTTCTACAACAAAGGATTAGTGGTTATTCTTACAAAGAAGTTTGTAATGGTCAGAACACACAGAAATAACATTTTCTCAATATTTAAACATTAAGTGAAAATGAATATACTTTGATTTTCCTGGAGTCGAATTCTTTTTACAATGGTATTAAAATTTATAGCAAAGAGACCATGGTTGACAGAAACTAGAGCTATTTACAAAATGCTAAGAAACAGGAAAATTTACCTAGAATTTCATCCTCCTTCAATTTTCCTAGATCCTGTAGGGCTTTGAAATTATGAACTCTTTGAAGACAGAAATGTATCTGTTTAACTGTAATGTCCATTCAACCTAGTAATCCACTCACAGAGGTCAATAAACACTTGCCCACATAAATGATGAAATTAGGACACCATTCTCTCCTCCTCCACTATGAGACAGAACTATGTGGTGTCAATTTCTTTGTTTCTCCAAATGTTTAAAGATTATACTATTCAAAAAATAAAGTGATCTAATGGACCTCCAGAAATAATTTATTAATTATTAATAATAATCATGATTAATAATTAATTAATCATGTAATTTTTGTCAAGTCAATTTTTACAGAACTTACCTTTGAACTCCTTTCTCCACACATTCACAACCCTTGCTCTGAGAGTTATCTTACCCTAATGTATTCAAGAACATTTCACTGTGTGTTTTAAACTTTGCATAAATATTCTCATTCTATTTTTACAATATTGCAACTTTCTTTATTCACCCAACATTTTTCAAAGTAAATCTGTATCTATACAAATAGTACTTATTCATTCATTTCTCAGTACATACAAGTTATAAATTCTTCTCACAATGGACTTCTTCTTCCAAGTTTTTGGAATGCAAAGACATTTAGTTTTACAAAGACTTGGAAACTGGAAGTACTACACCATGAGTTTGTGATAACTCCTGACTTATATATCCTTTCTAGCCCTTTGCACAGTTGTGTCTCTAAAGGTCAATTATTAAATTTATGCACAAAGTCAAGTCTATCTCAAGTTGTGATGATAAAGCTTGCTTTTATCTTTTTTCATTTCTTTTCTTTTAAAATTTCTAATTATATGTTTTCCCTTACTCTATATTAAAATCCATCTCAGAATATGGCAGAGTAGGAGAACACAGAGTTTGCATCTCCTCACAACTAGGACACTTAACAGGCACTGGTGGGGGACCTTGGACACCTAAGGAGACATGATGAAACCCCAACTGACTGGGTAGGATATGGGTGGGGAGAGTGAGGTGGTAGGAGAAGTGGAGGTGGGATGGGACCAGTGCCCCTTAGGGGTGGCTGGGGGAGGGGAGTGGGTCTCACTCTCAGGAAGGGTCCAATCATGAGAGGATTGTGGGGATGGGGAGAGACCCTCAGAGAATCTGAGGATCCGAAGGGAATATGACCACCATTTCCCCTGCCCACTTGGGTCCTGGCAAGCCTGCTGGAGTCCTGGGCCTGATCCTCCCCCCTTGGAGTTCCCCTCTAGCTGCACTGAGCCCAAGTCCCACCCTTCACCCTCCCAGGGCATTTTCTCATGAGTGGGTCTTGAGCTTAATCCCCACCCCCATCTAAGCTCCACTTCCTACCTAAGCTGCCACAGCCAAGGACTTTTGCAGCCTTTTTTTTTTTTTTTTTTCTGTTACTGTGGTTACTCTGTTTTACCTTGGTGTTGTTTTTCATTTCTATTTTTATTTTTCTAATTTTATTTTATTTTTTATTCCTTGCTATTGTTCTGCTTTTTTTTTTTTTTTTTTTTTCTGTGCTGCATAGCTTGCAGGATCTTGGTTCACAGGCTGGGGGTCAGGCCTGAGGTCCTGTGGTGGGAGCACCAAGTCCAAACAGCTAGGTTAATGTAGAACTTCAGATCTCAGGGAATATTAATCAGAATAAGATATCACAGAGATCCTCATCTTGGCACCAAGACCTGCTTATACTAACTGCCTGCAAACTCCAGTGCTGGAAGCCTCAGGACAAATAACCAGTAAGACAGGACCACAGACCCACCCATCAAAAAAATTAGATGACAAAGAAATATGTTATAGATGAAGGAACAGGATTAAAAAAAAAAAAAAAAAAACTAAAAGATGAAATAAACAAAGAGGAAATAAGCAATCTACCTGAAAAAGAATTCAGAGTCAATGATAGTAAAGATGATCCAAAACTTCAGAAATAGAATAGAGGCATGGGTTGAGAAATTACAGGAAATGTTTAACAAAGACCTAAAAGAACTATAGAACAAGCAAACAGTGATGAGCAACACACAATAACTGAAATGAAAAATACACTATAAGGAATCAATAGCAGAATAACTGAGGCAGAAGAACAGATAAATAACCTGGAAGATAGAGTGGTGAGAATAATTGCTGAGGAGAAAAATAAAGAAAAAACAGAATGAAAAGAATTGAGGACAGTCTCAGGGACCTCTGGCACAACATTCGAATTATAGGCATCCCAGAAGAAGAAGAGAAAGAAAAAGCGCCTGAGAAAATATTTGAAGATATTATAGTGGAAAAGTTTCCTAACATGGGAAAGAAAATAGCCACCACAGGTCCAGGAAATGCAGAGTCCCATACAGGATAAACCCTAAAAGAAACACCAAGAGACAAATTAATCAAACCAACAAAAATTAAATTCAAAGAAAAATTATTAAAAGCACCAATGGAAAAGCAACAAATAACATAGAAGAGAATCCCTACAAGCTTATCAGCTGATTTTTCAGAGGAAACTCTGCAGGCCAGAAGGGAGTGGCAGGATATATTTAAAATGATGAAGGGGAAAAACCTACAAGCAAGATCACTCTACACAGTGAGGATTTCAATCAGATTTGACAGAGAAATCAAAAGCTTTACAGACAAGCAAAAGCTAAGAGAATTCAGCATCACCAAACCAACTTTACAACAAATGCTAAAGGAACTTCTCTAGGCAGGAAACACAAGAGAAGGAAAAGACCTGCAATAGAAAAATCCAAAACAATTAAGATAAAGGCAACAGGAACATATATATCAATTACCATGTTAAATGTAAATGGATTAAGTGCTCCAACCAAAAGACATAGACTGGTTGAATGGATACTAAAACAAGACCCATATATATGGTCTCTAGAAGAGACCAACTTCAGAGCTAGGGATGCATACAGACTGAAAGTGAGGGGTTGGAAAAAGATATTCCATGCAAGTGGAAATCAAAATAAAGCTGGAGGAGAAATACTCATTTCAGATAACATAGACTTTAAAATAAAGACTGTTACAAGAGACAAGGAAGGACATTACATAATCATCAAGGGATAAGACTAAAAAAGACATAACAATTGTAAATATTTATGGACCCAACATAGGAACATCTCAATTCATAAGGCAAATGCCAACAGTCATAAAATCAGAAATCAACAATAACACAATAATAGTGAGGAATTTTAACACCCAACTTACACCAATGGACAGAACATCCAGACAGAAAATTAATAAGAAAACATGAGCTTTAAATGACACAATAGACCAGATAGACTTAACTGATATTTATAGGACATTCCATCTGAAAGCAGCAGAATACATTTTCTTCTCAAGTGCACACGGAACATTCTACAGGACAGATCATATCTTGGGTCACAAATAAAGCCTCAGTAAATTTAAGAAAATTGAAATCATATCAAGCATCTTTTCTGACCACAATGCTATAAGATTAGAAATAAATTACAGAAAAGAAATGTAAAAAACACAAACATAGGGAGGCTAAACAATATGTTACTAAATAACCAAGAGATAACTGAAGAAATCAAACAGGAATACATAGAAACAAATGACAATGAAAAAACAACAACCTAAAACCTATAGGATGCAGCAAAAGCAGTTCTAAGAGGGAAGTTTGCAGCAATTCAATCTGACTCAAGAAACAAGAAAAATCTCAAATAAAGAAATCTAAACTTACACCTAAAGCAATTAGAGAAAGAAGAAAAAAACAAAACCCAAGGTCAGTAGAAGGAAAGAAATCATAAAGATCAGAGGAGAAATAAACGAAATAGAAATGAAGAAAACAACAGCAAAGATCAACAAAACTAAAAGTTCATTTTTTGAGAAGGTAAACAGAATTGATAAACCTTTACCCAGACTTATCAAGAAAGAAAGGGAAAAGACTCAAATCAATAAAATTAGAAACAAAAAAGAAGAAATTACAACTGACACTGCAAAAAGACAAATGATCATAAGAGACTACTACAAGCAACTATATGCCAATAAATTTGACAACCTGGAAGAAATGGATATATTCTTGGAAAGGTTCAACTTTCCAAGACGCAACCAGGAAGAATTAGAAAATAAGAACAGACCAATCATAAGTAATGAAGTTCAAACAGATTAAAAATATTCCAACAGGGACTTCCCTGATGGTAGAGTGGTAAAGAATCTGCCTTCCAATGCAGGGGATGGGGGGTCAATCCCTGGTCAGAGAACTAAGATTCCACATGCTGCAGGGTAAGTAAGCCCACACACCACAACTACTGAGCTCGTGTGCCTCAACTAGAAAGCATGCGTGCTGCAAACTACAGAGCTCATGCACTCTGAAACCTGCACACCACAACTACAGAGCCCCCACACCCTGGAGCTTGCACACCACAACTAGAGAAGAGAAAACCTGCACGTGACAACTAGAGAGGAGTGCACACATCGCAATGAAAGATCCCACGTTCCTCAACAAAGATCCTGCATGCCACAACTAAGACCAAACACAGCCTAAATAAATAAATAAATATTTAAAAAAATCTTCCAAAAAACAAAAGTCCAGAACCAGAGAGCTTCTCAGGCAAATTCTATCAAGAATTTAGAGAAGAGCTAACACCTATCCTTCTCAAACTCTTCCAAAAAATTTTCAGAATGAGGAACACTCCCAAACTTTTTCTACAAGGACACCATCACCATGATACCAAAACCAGAGAAAGATGCCACACACATACAAACAAAACAAAAAAACTACAGGTCAATAACAATGATTCCACAGATGATACAATGATAACACAGATGCAAAAATCTTCAACAAAATACTAGCAAACAGAACCCACCAACACATTAAAAGGATCATACAGCATGATCAAGTGAGTTTTATCTCAGTAATGTAAGGATTCTTCAATATATACAAATCAATGTGATACACCATGTAAATGAATTAAAAATAAAAACCATATGATCAGCTCAAGAAATGCAGAAAAACTTTTAACAAAATTCAACACCCATTTATGATAAAAACTCTCCAGAAAGTGGACATAGAGGGAACTTACCTCAACATACTAAAAGCCATATACCACAAACCCACAGCAAACATCATTCTCAATGGTGAAAAACTGAAAGCATTTCCTCTAAGATCAGGAATAAGACAAGGATGTTCATTCTCAACAATCTTATTCAGCATAGTTCTCAAAGTTCTAGCCACAGCAGTCAGGGAAGAAAAAGAAATAAAAGGAATACAAATTGGAAAAGAAGAAACAAAACTATCACTGTTTGCAGATGGCATGATACCACACATAGAAAATCCTAAAGGTGCCACCAGAAAACTACTACAGCTAATCAATGAATTTGGTAAATTTGCAGGATATAAAATTAATGCACAGAAATCTCTTGCATTTCTACACACTAACAATGAAAAATAAGAAAGAAAAATTAAGGAAACAATCCCATTTACCATCACAATAAAGAAAGTAAAATACCTAGGAATAAACCTACCTAAGGAGAAAAGAGACCTGTATGCAGAAAATTATAAGACACTGATGAAAGAAATTAAAGATGATACACCATGATCAAGTGGGGTTTATTCCAGGAATGCAAGGATTCTTCAATATATGCAAATCAATCAATGTGATACACCATATCAACAAACTGAAGGAGAAAAACCATATGATCATCTCAATAGATGCAGAGAAAGATTTTGACAAAACTCAACACCCAGCTATGATAAAAACCCTGCAGAAAGTATGCATAGAGGGAATTTTCCTGAACATAATAAAGGCCATATCTGACAAACCCACAGCGAACATCAACCTCAATGGTGAAAAACTGAAACCATTTCCACTATGATCAGGAACAAGACAGGTTGGCCACTCTCACCACTCTTATTCAACAGAGTTTTGGACGTTCTAGCCACAGCAATCATAGAAGAAAAAGAAATAAAAGGAATCCACATCAGAAAAGTAGAAGTAAAACTGTCACTGTTTGCAGATGACATGATACTATACATAGAGAATACTAAGGATGCTACCAGAAAACTACTAGAAATAATCAATGAATTTGGTAAAGTAGCAGTATAAAAAATTAATGCACAGAAATCGCTGGCATTCTTATACACTAATGATGAAAAATCTGAGAGTGAAATTAAGAAAACACTCCTATTTACCATTGCAACAAAAAGAATAAAATATCTAGGAAAAAACCTACCTAAGGAGACAAAAGACTTGTATGCAGAAAACTATAAGACACTGATGAAAGAAATTACAGATGATACAAATAGGTGGAGAAATATACCATGTTCTTGGATTGGAAGAATCAACATTGTGAAAATGACTCTACTACCCAAAGCAATCTACATATTCAATGCAATCCCTATCAAATTACCACTGGCATTTTTTACAGAACTAGAACAAAAAATTTCACAATTTGTATGGAAACACAAAACACCCCAAATAGCCAAAGCAATCTTGAGAATGAAAAATGGAGCTGGAGGAATCAGGCTCCCTGACTTCAGACTATACTACAAGGCCACAGTAATCAAGACAGTATGGTACTGGCACAAAAACAGAAATATAGATGAATGGAACAGGATAGAAAGCCCAGAGATAAACCCACACACATATGGTCACCTTATCTTTGATAAAGGAGGGAAGGATATACAGTGGAGAAAAGACAGCCTCTTCAATAAGTGGTGCTGGGAAAACTGGACAGCTACCTGTAAAAGTATGAAATTAGAGCACTCCCTAACACCACACACAAAAATGAACTCAAAATGGGTTAAAGACCTAAATGTAAGGCCACACACTATCAAACTCTTTGAGGAAAACATAGGCAGAACACTCTATGACATAAATCACAGCAAGATCCTTTTTGAGCCATCTACTAGAGAAATGGAAATAAAAACAAAAATAAACAAATGGGACCTAATGAAATTTAAAAGCTTTTGCACAGCAAAGGATATCATAAACAAGACCAAAAGACAAGCCTCAGAATGGGAGAAATTATTTGCAAATGAAGCAACTGACAAAGGATTAATATCCAAAATTTATAAGCAACTCAGGCAGCTCAATAACAAAAAAACAAACAACCCGATCTAAAAATGGGCAGAAGAACTAAATAGACATTTCTCCAAAGAAGATATACAGATTGCCAACAAACACATGAAAGAACGCTCAACATCATTAATCAATAGAGAAATGCAAATCAAAACTATAATGAGATATCATCTCACACCGGTCAGATTGGCCATCATCAAAAACTCTAGAAACAATAAATGCTGGAGAGGATGTGGAAAAAAGGGAACACTCTTGCACTGCTGGTGGGAATGTAAATTGATACAGCTACTATGGAGAACAGTATGGAGGTTCCTTAAAAAACTACAAATAGAACTACCATACGACCCCGCAATCCTACTACTAGGCATATACCCTGAGAAAACCATAATTCAAAAAGAGTCATGTACCAAAATTTTTATTGCAGCTCTATTTACAATAGCCAGGACATGGAAGCAACCTAAGTGTCCATCAACAGATGAATGGATAAAGAAGATGTGACACATATATGCAATGGAATATTACTCAGTCATAAAAAGAAATGAAACTGAGTTATTTGTAATGAGGTGGATAGACCTGGAGTCTATCATACAAACTAAGTCAGAAGGAGAAAAACAAATAATGTATGCTAACACATATATATGGAATCTAAGAAAAGAAAATGTCATGAAGAGATTAGTGGTAGGACAGGAATAAAACACAGACCTACTAGAGAATGGACTTGAGGATATGGGGAGGAGGAAGGGTAAGCTGTGATGATGTGAGAAAGTGGCAGGGACATATACACACTACCAAATGTAAATTAGATAGCTAGTGGGAAGCTGCTGCATAGCACAGGGAGTTCACCTCTGTGCTTTGTGACCACCTTGAGGGGTGGGATAGAGAGGGTGCGAGGGAGAGTGACGCAAGAAGGAAGAGATATGGGAACATATGTATATGTATAACTGATTCACTTTGTTGTAAAGCAGAAACTAACACACCATTGTAAAGCAATTATACTCCAATAAAGATGTTAAAAAATAAAAATAAAAAATAAAATAAAATAAAATAAAAAATAAAAAGAAATTAAAGATGATACAAAAAGATCGAGAGATATACCATGTTCTTGGATTGGAAGAATCAATCTTGTGAAAATGGTTATACCACACAAAACAATGTACAGATTCAGTTCAATCCCTATCAAATTACCAATGTCATTCTTTCCAGAATTAGAACAAAAAAATTTAAAATTTGTATACAAACACAAATGCCCTCAAATAGAGAAAGCAATCTTGTTTTTTTAACTTTTTATTTTAGATAGGAGTATAGCCAATTAATAATTTTGTGATAGTTTCAAGTACACAGCAAAAGAACTCAACCATACATATACATGTATCAATTCTCCCCCAAACTCCCCTTCCATCCAGGCTGCCACATAACATTTGGCAGTTTTCCCTGTGTTACACAGTAGATCCTTGTTGATCATCCATTTTAAATATAGCAGTGTTTATATGTTGATCCCAAACTCCGAGAGCAATCTTGAGAAAGAAAAATGGAGCTGGAGGACTCAGCCCTCCTGACTTCAGACTATACTACAAAGCTACATTAATCAAGACAGTATTGTACTGGCACAAAAACAGAAATATAGATCAATGGTACAGGATAGAAAACAGAGAGATAAACCCACACACCTATGGTCACCTAATCTATGACAAAGGAGGCAATAATATACAATGGAGAAAAGACAGTCTCTTCAATAAGTGGTTCTGGGAAAACTGGACAGCTATATGTAAAAGAATTAAATTAGAACACCACCTAACACTGTACACATAAATAGACTGAAAATGGATTAAAGACCTAAATTTAAGACCAGACACTATAAAACTCTTAGAGGAAAATGTAGGAGAAACACTCTTTGTCATAAACCACAGAAAGATCTTTTTTGACCCACCTCCTAGAGCAATGAAAATAAAAACAAAAATAAACAGATGAGACCAAATTAAACTTAAAAGCTTTTGCACAACAAAGGAAACCATGAATAAGACAAAAAGACAACCCTCAGAATGGGAGAAAATATTTGCAAATGAAGCAACAGGCAAATAATTAATCTCAAAAAGATATAAACAGTTCTTGTAGCTCAATATCAAAAAAATTTAAAAACCCAATCAAAAAAATGGGCAGAAAAATCTAAATAGACATTTCTACAAAGAAGACATACAAATGGCCAACAGGCACATGAAAAGGTGTTCATCATCACTACTTATTAGAGAAATGCAGATCAAAACTACAATGAGGTATTACCTCACTCTGGTCAGAATGGCCATCATCAAAAAATCTACAAATCATAAATGCTGGAGAGGGTGTGGAGAAAAGGGAACCTTCTTGCACTGTTGGTGGGAATGTAAATTGATGTAACCACTGTGGAGAACAATATGGAGGTTCCTTAAGAAACTAAAAATAGAAGTACCATATGACCCAGCAATCTCACTCCTCGACATATTACCCTGAAAAAATCATAGTTCAAAAAGACACATGCACCCCAATGTTCATTGCAGCACTATTTACAGTAGCCAAGTCATGGAAACAACCTATATGTCCAGTGACAGATGAATAGATAAAGAAGAGTTTGTACATATATACAATGGAATATTACTCAGCCATGAAAAGGAAAAAATAGGTCATTTGTAGATATGTGGATGGACCTAGAGTCTGTCACACAGAGTGAAGTAAATCAGAAAGAGAAAACAAATATTGTATATTAACACATATATGTGAAATCTAGAAAAATGGTACAGATGACCTATTTCCAGGGCAGGAATAGAGACACAGACATAAAGAATGGACATGTGAATACAGTGGGGGAAGGGGAGGGTAAGACGAATTGAGAGATTAAGACTGACATATATACACTACCATGTGTAAAATAGATAGCCAGTAGGAACCTGCTATACAGCACAGGGAGTTCAGCTTGGTGCTCTGTGATGACATAGATAGGTGGAATGGGAGGATGGGATGGAGGTTCAAGAGGGAGGGGATAGAAAAAATAAATCAATAAAATCCATCTTATATTTCATTTTAATTTATTTACTACACATACATTAATGTATTGTACATTTTATAATGTTATTTCAAATTCATTGAAATAACTTGCATGTAGGTTGTGTTGCGTGGTTCTATTTTACAATTTTCTCATCTTTAAGTAGTTTTTTCCAGATTATTGAGTTCTGATTCTTTTTTTTAAGTTAAAGTATAGTTGATTTACAATATTATATTAGTTTCCAGTGTACAGCAAAGTGATTCAATATTTTTATGGATTATACTCCATTTAACGTCATTACAAAATGATTACTATATTTCCCTGATTCTTTTCTCTTTCTCTGAAACAAATCTTTTTATGTTCTTTTTGGAGTTATCTCCAAATTCCAAATAAATAATCTGTTTTTTTTTTTTTTTTTGAGTCACCCTTATGGGTGATAAAGCTTTTTGTCAACATTTAGCAATATTACTTCTTGTTGACTTTTGTTATTTTTTCATAGACAACTGTTGAGTTGAATATGTGATCCAGAGCATACTTCTCTCACAAAATTGATAAATCGAAAGTCTTTTTGTGACCTTGATGAAATATGCTAAATTTGACACAGTTTGACACCTTTTGAGATTTTGGCAAAATATGCTAACTACCGTCGATTTTATACATAGGTGAAGATGACATATTGAACAATAACTCCTTGCTCTCAACTCCCAGAAATAGTTTAGTTGAAGCTTTCATCCAGATCCCTCTAAAAGCAATATAAAGGTACAGGAGCCCCATGTACTGAGAGGTGTGTTTTTGAGACTGGAGGCATATTGACTTTTCAGAGAATAGCTCCCCTTCTTTTTTCCTTAATCTTTAAGTCCATAAATTATTTTCTTCCTTCTCTCCTGCTAAAGGAGAGAAAGAAGGAAATTATCCTTCTACAAACTATGTGTCAAAAATAATTACTTTTCACTCTCTGCAATCATATAAGAATATCATACAGTCATAGAAGTTGGAAAAATCTGATTAAACTGTCATAGATATTCTTTTATATTTCCATTTACATTGTTATAATTTTCAGAACATGTGTGCAAAGGAGCAAGGAAATAGATGGATTATCCTTTATCATTGAACTACTCTGTTCTGTAAGTTGCTGATGGCAGATTCATAATTATATGACTGAAGGATTAAATGTTTATAGATATTAGGACCATATGAACAGAAAATAACTGCATTGGTGGCATCAGCTGATGTTCGCTCAGCTTCATGATAACTGGTTCAGAACCAAAAAATCTAGTCAATAAATGTCTGCTTGTTGCCAGTTGCTAAATTAGACAGATTCAATCTTTTAAGCAAAATACAACTAGTCGATAGTATTTAAAAACAGCCTGTCAATTAAAATTAAATAAGACAACTACTGAAAAGAATAAGTGAAATTTTTGCTATACTGAATTTTCTGGTAAGCTCAATCAAAATATTCTCTCATTTTCTCTTTCATGCCATAAGTGTTTATTGAGAGCTAAACTGTGCTAAACCCACGCTCAGTAATGAGCAAGATGGATGAACCCCTGCACATACTTAGGTTTTGTTCTAGAATCTGGGCAGAGACTGTGGGATGTCACCTGGTGGGGTTTGAAACTAAAGGTTTTACAAAAGGGCAATTCTTAAGAAGGGTGATATATAACATACTAAAAACCATCTATAAATATATTGTCTTGTTAGTCTCAGCTTATATTTGTTGCAACACTTCAACCCTTACAGAAAGTACAGTCTCCCAACTAGCAGCATCAGCATCACCTTGAAACTAGTTAGAAATACAGATTCTTGAGCCTCACACCAAACCTACTACATCAGAAATTTTGATTTTAATGCGGCTAAAGTTTGAAGAAAAATTAGTGTTTATCCAAGTCACCTGTAGGGCTTACTGCATTATAGTCCATTGGACCTGATTCCAGAGTTTCAAACTCAGTATGTGTGTAGTGGAACTTGATAATTTACATTTTTAATAAGTTTCCAGGTGATGCTGAGTTGATGGTCTGAGGACCACACTTGAAGAGCCACTGTATTATTGGATATTCATCCTGCAAGACATTATATGGAAATCATCTGGAAACTTCTAAAAACACCAGTGTTTGGACCCCACCCCAGAACAATTAATCTCTGTAGGTGTAGTCCAGACTTTATGTTTAAAAATTTAAAAAAATTCCATGCAGTTCTGATGTATATCCAGAGTTAAGGAAGCATGTTTTAAGAAAATCACTCCATGTCCCTGTGCTACTCTTCAGCACACAATAGATGCTATTCTTCTTACTAAAAACCATTGGGAATTTGAAGCAGATCTCATTTTAAGCTGTTTCTACATAATGTTCCCCCAACTCAAAGCAATAGTAAAATGAAAAAAAAATCAATGAAACATATTATCTAGGTCAAAATAATACATTAAAACCCTTGTTTTCTGCAGAATTCAACTTAATAAGCAATTCTCAACTATAATGAAACTTTTTCCAACCAGGACACGTGTGTAAATACAATTCTAACAGTTTCACTTTTTAGGAAGGCATGAATATGCGTTGTGGCATAAACCTTTATCACAGTCTTACATCCTGGATTGTAGTGGAATAGAAATGCAAAAATATTTATTTTATTGATGTACTGAAATAAATGATAAATCCATGCCTGGCACTTAGGCCTTTCCTTCCACTAGTCAAAATGAAGTTTGTAACCTGTGTTTGGAATGAAAAGCAAATGACAATTTAACTTTTTTTAACTTTGGGAGCTAATTCTTGCTATGTATGAGAGGCTGTGGCCTCCCTTATCAGAGTCTTCTGTTCTGCAGGGAGCCAGTGGGCTTTGGAGTCTCTTTGTTTATGATCTTATTGCTTTTCCATTAGAATAAGCATCAGGCCTGTAAGTTGCTCTGTTCCCCAGTTGAGTCTCCTGTGGCTTTAAAGCTTTCCAAATGCCACAAGTTCTCAACACCCTACCTCCCAACTCCCCTGCAGAATTTGTAAGTGACAAGAAGCTGGAAAAATACAGATGGCATAATTATATATTTTGCAGTTGATTAATCACCACAAAACATTAATCACATTTTGTATAACAATGCATAATCAAATTCTTTATAGTAGAAATTAAGTTTCTCTCTGATAGAGAATGGATTCCTTTAGGATATTGACAGGGTTTTTCAGCATCTGCTTGGCTCCCATTCCACATCTGCATTTGATTTTCATCTGTTTTAGGGCTTAGTAAAATGTGGCTTAAAGGTTGTTTTATGACTATAAATGTACGTGCTAATAGAAGAATTTGTTGAGAGGGAAGTATTTGCACACGTTAGATACTATATTTTTTGCAGGCCATCACATGTATCTTTAGTGAAAACCATTGGATTTTGTTTTCCTAAAGAGTAAACCAACTGAAATCAAACATAAATTACACATTTATTTTCTTAATAGCTATTGGGATAAATTCTTAGTCTTGTAATTAGCTTTATGTTATTATGAGACAAAAATCTATCTGTAAGTTTTATATATACATAATATTTTTATACTGTAAGTACCTAATTTCTTGATTATTATAAAATAATGGTATAGATTGTATGCATCCATTTGTTTATGAATACAGGTACTTATAGTCATTTGTCAAATAGCTATAATGTATACACATCACATATATTATATGAAAGCATATACAAACTTCATGTTGCTACACTCTACTATTTGGAGTCTATAAACTAAAACAGTAATTCCAGTCACTCAAAAATTATTATATACTCGGACATATATACATATATAAATATATATACACATTTCTTTACTATGTATTTAAGATAAATTAAGAAACAAAGATATACATCATCAAGTGTTTCATACATGTGTCATACATCAAGTGTTTCAAGTATTTAACACTTTAACAGGAACACATGAGCATAAGAAACAAAGAAAGTTTACAAAGCAACATATGAACAATAATATGGTAATTTTATATAGTAATTTAATATTTAACAGTGTGTATGCATATGTGGTGCTACACATATTACACCATGATTACACAAGCTCTACAGCAAGTTCTACTTGGCCTGTAGAGCTCAAGTAGAAATTCACATAATCACATTACTCCAGCTCAATATTGGGACTCATATAGGTACAATGTATATACAGATATGCACATATTAAAGAAAAAAATTTTAAAGAATATGAATTTAGTTTGGATTATTGAGATTAGAGAGAAGAGCATGCCTGTGTGGTGTGTTAGTAATGATTGGGGAAAATGGTCACCTGGGGAAAGGAAGAAGAGAAAAGAAGATGAAATGCCTGCAGAGAAAGTGAAAAGATAAACCTGACCAGAGTGGAAGAGCCACATTGAAGAAGGGGTAAAGAACCATGATTGTAATTTTTGCTAATGAAGAACTGGCATTTGTGTCTGGTTTTAGTTGAAAGGGTTTCTAAGGGAAGCCCCTAGAATGGTTAGTACTCCATGATAATTTTCAACACAAGAAATTGGGTCTCATAACTGTGAGTTCCCTATGAAGGGCCACTGGAGAAACTGGCACATCCTCTTACCTGCAGGTTGTTCACGTGGCCTCTCAGAATCCGGGAGCCCACAGCCTGTGGCTCCAAGAGGCTATAGAAGAGACTTCCCCAGCACCTCTGCTTGTTGAATGACATGGGCACCTGATGTCCCCCTCATTTCACATGCAGCCAGTACAGCTCTGCACACTGAAGGGTAAGCAGTGCAGGCTTGCTTTTTGAACAAATAATTTGTCAGTCTATGTTGGGAACTGGGATGTTACTAGTTTTGTGAAGCAGTTTTAGTGCTGTGAAAAGTGGAATACAAATAAAATAATTGATGCCCTGTCAATAGGAACTTCAGGAAGAGGATCAAACAGAGGAGTTGCTTATGAAGTAAGGATGGAGGTTGGGGAAAAGGTATTAGATTTTACTTTTCTATCTATCATACACCCCAAAGCATCATTCAAGCAAGAAAAGAGCCTTGTATCTGAACAAGACAGAACACAATTTCTTAGCAGTAGACACATCCCAATGAAAAACACAAAAGCTGGATTTGTAAAAATCCATTCATGAGGATTTTATTGTAATTTTTTTCCATCACTAGAATGCCTTGGCTGGAACACTTACATGTCTTCAAACTTTTTTCCCCTCTTGGCCTCTATTTCTCATAGGCTTTAAACTTTCCTTTTAAATAGTCAGATTACCATTCCTAAAGACATTTAGCTGTGAAAAATATTAATAAGATAATTTGTCAAGTTACTCAATACTACAAAGTTAGTATATGCAACAAATTGCTTAGATGGATTTGAAAATTTGCTGCCGATTTAAAAATATTAACTATCTACCTAAATCCCAGAAATAGAATTATATGAGATATATTTGAAAATCAGCAAGGAACATTCTAGATCCCACTCTCAACTTAGCTAACTCCTGAACATGATTCAAGTCTCTGCCAAAACATCAACTTTCCCTATTTTTTTTTTTCTTAACCCAATACCAAATAAACCCTTCCCAACCACTGCTGCATATTCCTGGAGCATCAGGAAAACTTTCATCCCATCTTATTGGAAATACATGCTTACTTTTCTCTTTTTCCTTTTAACTGAAAATTCCTAAAAGATAGGAATAGTGTCTTTTCAAATTAGTACTTATAGCACTGTATCAGTTTCTGATATAGCATAGGTAATCAGTAAATATTTATTAAGATGGATGGGTGAATTCTCTGAATTTCAATTTCTATATCCAAATTGCCTATTTGACATTATTTTCTGGATGTCTTACAGGCATTTTAAGCTTAACATGCCCCAAACTTATTCCCAATTTTATCCCTTCCCCCAAACCTGTTCTTTTCATAGACTTCAATTCCATCCTTCTAAGGGATCATACCAAAAATCTGTCATCCTAATTCCTTTGTCTTGTTCCACATTGTACATTTATGCTATGAGCAAATTCCATATGCTGCAACTTCAAGGTATGTCTAGAATATGACCACCTCTCCTAACCTACACTGTTAATATTCTGGTTCAAAGCAATGACACCTATTACCTAGACAATTGTATACTTCCTACTTTGATCTCCTTACTTCCACCAGATCCTGTCACCTCACAGGGTATATTCAATCCCAGAGCCAGAATGATCTTTCTAAAATAGGAGGCAGATTAGTCCACTCCTCTCCTTAAAGCCTCCAATGTACTTCTTATTTTAATCACAGTAAATAGTTTGTCACTTCCTTCAGGGTTCTACTTAAATGTTACTTTCTCCTTAAGATCTTCCTTTCTTAGCATATATAACTCCCTTCCAAATGAAACTCATTCTATCTTCTGTGTCCTATTTTTCTGCATAACATTAATCACCATCTCAAATGCTGTCTATTACTTGTCTATTTACTTCACGTCTGTCTCCATTTCTGGACTGCAACATTCATAAGGATAGAGGTTTGCCTTTGTGTTTTCTCTTATTCCCCAAGCCTAAAAAAATGCCTGACATATAATAAATATTTATTGAGGAAATGAATAAATGTATAGGTGGATAAATAAACACATAGATACATTAATTATCCAACAAATATCAAATGCAGTTATGGGCTAATGCCTCTGGAAACAATAGGTGAAAACAAGAAAATATCACTCTCTGATAGAGCTTAAATTCCAAAAGCAGGGGAATTCCCTGGTGGTCAAGTGTTTTAAGACTCAGAGCTTTCACTGCTGTGGGTCTTGGTTTGATCCCTGGTCAGAAAACTAAGATCTCACAAGTTGTGCCGTGTGGCAAAAAAAAAAAAAAAAAAAAAAAAAAAAAATTCCAACAGGGGAGGGCAAATAATAAATAATTAAACAAGTGAATAAAAAAGTTATTCATAGGTGGTGATAAGTACTAACTATATTATTAAGGGAATAAGCAGAGTAATATAATAGAGGTTAACTTGAATGGGATATTGGCTAATTTAGAGATGGTCATTAGGGAAGTACTCTTTACAATGGTGATATTTGATCTCAAAGCAGAAGGAGAGCAGGAAAAATGTTCTCAAACAAGAGAAAGACAAAGAGACGTATGAAGATGCCAAGCAAGGAGAGAGCTAGAAGAGCAAGATGCCCAAAATGCTTTGATGTGATAAGAGAGAAGTTGCCCTTAAGGGAGTTGACGAACATGGGAGGACAGAAGGGTTTGTTGGACAGTAATATTTGCTTCTTCTTCACTGTTTAACTGCATGTTTGAAAACAACTTCAGTTAAAGCATAAAACACATTATATAAGAATTTTGCTTGTTTGTTATTGAACATAAGCCTCTGATAAACAGAGCCCATATCCCCAACTACCAGTATCTATACCAGATACAGAAGGGTCTTACACAAATATCTGTTGAATAAATGTAATGAGCAAAATTTCCAAACCAGGTGAGAACAATATGTATATGAGAGAAGTAACTTTAGATGAGAAAGCAGTTCTATGCAATTAATACTTTATCAAAAAGGATCAAAACACTGTGTTCCATGTTGTGTTTTATTAGATAAGAACTGAAACAATCCAATCTAGTTTCATTGTTGCTGTTATTGTTGTTCTCTATTTTGTTTGACAGTTGGTTGTTTGGTGGTAAATTTTGGTTTAAAGGGTGTTGGGAACTGGGAAAGAGACAATGAAGCAATTCAGCAAAGAATCCATTAACCCAAAGTACAATGTGCTTATGGTTTTAATTACTGCTTCCAGGGATTTAATAGGAATTTCAATTTAGATTATTGATAAATAAATCCACTTTTTCTGAATATTAACTACACTTAGTTTGAAATGTTTACAAAAATAGCAAAATAAACACAATAAAATTATAAAACAGATCAGTATTTTATTAAATTAATTAAACATGGAGGCCATTAAACTTATATGGCTCTAATGCCTTGGTAGCTTGCCTAAGCAAACCAAAATCTAAGTCTGTAAATGCCTCAAAAATACAAAATCAAAACTCTAAGGATGACCAATCACAAACAGCGAACTAGGCTTTAAGCTGTAGCCAATCAATAGTTTTCTTACTTGCTTCCACGTTTTCTCTAGAAATCTCTCCCTGGCCCCTATAAGTGGACCATCCTAAGCACTTCCTGTTTGGCTTTGCCTGATTCAAATTAGTTTTGACCAAATACACTCATAAAATTTTATCAGTTTATCTTTTAACAGTTCACATTAAAAAATACATAAAATCTTACTTAATTAAGATTTTGGCATTTTACTTGGACTGTCTTAGTTAACTCTTATTGTTTTAAGAACATTTAAATAGATTTTTGATTTTAAAGGTTAAATATTTTAAAATTTTATTCTCCAATACTTCAATTAGGCTATTAGCTGAAAAGTTATCTAATGATTAAAATCAATATTAATTTACATTTAAATATTGAATTACAATAGAGGAAAATTAATGTTGATGTTCAATCAAATTAAAAATTCCTTAAATTTAAAAGAATTTGAACAATTAATTTTAAATTATGTAAATATAAACTTAAATTTTAACTAAATTTGATTACATTGATTTAAAATATATCTTACTTGAATGTTAAATTTAATTATTTTTAATTTCAAAAGTATTTGAAAGAGATAACCAGAAATCATCTCACATTACAAGTTACTAAATTTTTAATGCTAGCTAATGCATTTGGACTAATTTCACTTGGTAGTAGTTTGCACAAAGCTCCAACATAAAAGAGTTTATTCACTCAAAAGAGCAAGTAAATATTCCCAGAAATAATTACTAATATCCCCATATGATTACAACCACAAATTTGAAATTTATTAAATATAAATACATTTTTAAAAAATTGGGGTAGAGTTGTTTTACAAAGTTGTGTAAGTTTCTACTGTACAGCAAAGTGAAGTAGAGTCCCCTGTGCTATACAGCAGGTTCTCATTAGTTGTCTATTTTATACATATTAGTGTGTATATGTCAATCCCAATCTTCCAATTCATCCCACACTCCCTTGCCCCCCCTTGGTGTCCATATGTTTGTTCTTTATGTCTGTGTCTCTATTTCTGCCTTGCAAACAGGTTCATCTGTACCATTTTATTTTAATTCCACATATATGTGTTCATATATGATATTTGATTTTCTCTTTCTGACTTATTTCACTATGCATCACAGTCACTAGAGCCATCCCCATTTTACAAAAGACCCAATTTCATTCTTTTTTATGACTGAGTAATATTCCATTGTATATATGTACCACAGCTTCTTTATCCATTCATCTGTCAGTGGCCATTTAGGTTGATACCATAACTTGGCTTTTGTAAATAGTGTTGCAATGAACATTGGGGTTCATGTGTCTTTTTGAATTATGCTTCTCTCTGGGTATATGCCCAGTAGTGGGATTGCTGGGTCATATGTTAGTTCTATTTTAGTTTTTTAAGGAACCTCCATACTGTTTTCCATGGTAACTGTATCAATTTACAGTCCCACCAACAGGGCAAGAGGGTTCCTTTTTCTCCACACCTTCTCCAGCATTTACTGTTTGTAGATATTTTGATGATGGCCATTCTGACCAGTGTGAGGTGATACCTCACTGTAGTTTTTATTTGCATTTCCCTAATGATTAGTGATGTTGAGCAGCTTTTCATCTGCCTCTTGGCCATCTGTATGTCTTCCTTGGAGAAATGTTTATTTAGGTCTTGTGCCCATTTTTGATTGGATTGTTTGTTTGTTTGTTGTTTTTTTTTTGATATTGAGCTGCATGAGCTGTTTATATATTTTGGAGATTAATCCTTTGTCCTTTGATTCATTTGCAAATATTTTCTCCCATTCTGAGGGTTGTCTTTTTGTTTTGTTTATAGTTTCCTTTGCTGTGCAATAGCTGTTAAGTTTCATTAGGTCCCATTTGTTTATTTTTGTTTTTATTTCCATTATTCTAGGCAGTGGGTCTAAAAAGATATTGCTGTGATTTATATCTAAGAGTATACTTCTTATGTTTTCCTCTAAGAGTTTTATAGTGTCTGCTTTAGGATTTTAACGTAAGACATTTAGGACTTTAATCCACTTTGAGTTTATTTTTGTGTATGGCATTAGACGTTGATCTAACTTCATTCTTTTACATACAGCTGTCCAGTTTTCCCAGCACCACTTATTGAAGAGACTGTCATTTCTCCATTGTATATTATTGCTTCCTTTGTCATAGATTAGTTGACCGTAGGTGCATGGGTTTATCTCTGGGCTTTCTCTCCTGTTCCATTGATCTATATTTTTGTTTTTGTGCCAGTACCATACTGTCTTGATTACTGTAGCTTTGTAGTATAGTCTGAAGTCAGGGAACCTGATTCCTCCAGCTCAGTTTTTTTTCCCTCAAGATTGCTTTGGCTATTTTGGGTCTTCTGTGTCTCCATACAAGTTTTAAGATTTTTTGTTCTAGTTCTATGAAAAATTCCATTGTTAATTTGATAGAGATTGCATTGAATCTGTAGATTGCTTTGAGTATTATAGTCATTTTCACAATGTTGATTCTTCCGATCCAAGAACATGGTATATCTCTCCATCTGTTTGTGTCATTTTTTATTTCTTTCATCAGTGTCTTATAGTTTTCTGAGTACAGATCTTTTGCCTCCTTAGGTAGGTTTATTCCTAGGTATTTTATTCTTTTTGTTGCAGTGGTGGGTGGGAATGTTTCCTTAATTTCTCTTTCTGATCTTTCATTGTTAGTGTATAGGGATGCAAGAGAAGAGCACATTTAGAGGCCAGTCTGCAAATTTAGAGGCCAGATTTATGCTTTAGGACAGGCTACCTTTTTTTTAATGTAATGACACAAACCCCTCCTAAATTATGTGGTCACATTCAAGAATTTTATAACAGTACCAAGAAACGTGTCTTTCTGTCATTGTGACTTTCTGAAATGAAAAAGTCCTCTCCAACAAGCAGATTCTTGGGACTCCTTAAATGCTATCCAGCTGTTGGGCTGAATGTCAAAGTGACCAGGAAAGGGGCCACTCCACCCATGCTACAAAATGCAACAAAACTTTCTGAACAAGTTTTATATATATATAAAAAAAAAAATCAAAACAAGATGGATATCAATTCTTACATAATCTTTTCCCTGGCCTTAGTCCAAGGAGTGGGAAGTGCATTATTAAAAGAGACCAGAGAAATCAGATTGGTCATGTGATATCTGACCATTACATTCTTCTTCTGACTCTGGTATCAGATGATAATCATTCAGGAGGAGTAATTGCATCTATCCCCCAATGACTATTGAGATTGTGCAGAATGATTTGCTCCATTTGAGGGAACAAAAGTGTGGCATTCAAGAGAATCATGGAGAACATGATCTAGACACCATTAACCTGGTGAAGATCCCAAAGTTCCCCTAACCCTTACTGAAATTACCTTTGACAGGTTACACTGTATCCTGATAATTAATTAGCTAATTAAGATGAAGACACTCTTTCTCTCATTTCCTCACACACATACCTATAAATATACATATTTCTTTTTATTCAGCAACAATGATTCTTTTTCCTTTTACTCAGTCATAATTAACTCTTCTTTTTCACTTACTCTCTAAAGATATTACACCATAACTAGCTATCTTTTTAGCCATTAGCTAATTATTTGGCAGTTTACTGAAAATCAAGCTTCTACTTTTGCTGGGACCTGAGATGTGTAGGAAAGTGAATTCCAGAGCATAAGAGTGGTGCCACTGGCTTGTGACAAAATAATCCTGCTGATATTCTCTTCCTTTCTTTTTCCCCACAAGAAGGAGAAAGTTGCACTACTTAACTCTTAATGACTGGAGATAAAGAACTACATGATGATAAAAACAATATTAAAAGAAGTCAGAAGAGATCTTCAAGATGGCAGAAGCGTAAGACATGGAGATCACTTTCTTCCCCACAAATATGTCAGAAATACATCTACATGTGGAACAACTCCTACAGAACACCTACTGAATGCTGGTAGAAGACCTCAGTCTTCCCAGAAGGCAAGAAACTCCCCACGAACCTGGGTAGGGCAAAAAAAAAAAAAAAAAAAGAATAAAGAGAGGCAAAGAATAAGGTTGGGACCTGCACCAGTGGGAGGAAGCTGTGAAGGAGGAAAGGTTTCCACACACTAGGAAGCCCCTTTTCAGGTGGAGACTGTGGGTGGTAGGGCAGGGGGACCTTCAGAGCCATGGAGGAGAGCACAGCAACAGGGATGCAGAGGGCAAATCAGGGAGATTCCTACACAGAGTATCGGTGATGACCAGCACAGACTAGCCTGAGAGGCCTGTCTGCTCACCCACAAGGTTGGGTGGGGCCTGAGAGCTGAGGTTCAGGCTTTAGAGGTCAGATACCAGGGAGGGGACTGGCGTTGGCTGTATGAACACAGTCTGAAGGGGGCTAGTGCACCACAGCTAGCCGAGAGGGTGTCCGGGAAAAAGTCTGGAACTGCCTAAGAGGCAAGAGAATATTGTTTTGGGGTGCACAAGGAGAGGAATTCAGAGCACCAACTAAATGAGCTCCAGAGATGGGTGAGAGCTGAAGCTATCAGCACAGACACCAGAGATGGGCATGAAATGCTAAGGCTGCTGCTGCCGCCACCAAAAAGCCTGTGTGCAAGCACAAGTCACTATCCACACCTCCCCTTCCAAGAGAATGTGCAGCCCGCCACTGCCAGGGTCCTGTGATCTAGGGACAACTTCCCTGGGAGAATACATGGCACACCTTAGGCTGTTGCAATGTCATGCTGGCCTCTGCTGCCACAGGTTCACCCCACATTCTGTACCCTGCCTTCCCCTGGCCTCAGTGAGCCAGAGGCCCCTAATCAGCTGCTACTTTAACTCTGTCCTGTCTGGGCAGGAACAGAGGCACTCAGGCAACCTAGAGGCAGGGGCAGGCCAACTCCAAAGCTGAACCCCAGGAGCTGTGCAAACAAAGAAGAAAAAGAGAAATTTCTCCCAGCAACCTCAGGAACAGTGGATTAAATTTCCACAATCAACTTGATGTACCCTGCATCTCTGGAATGCCTGAATAGAAAACAAATAACCTCAAAATTGAGGCAGTGGACTTTGGGAGCAACTGTAGATGTGGGGATTGCTGTATATAAGTGACCGGTTTCTGATTTTATGTTTATCTTAGTTTAGTATTTAGAGTTTATTATAATTTGTAGATTAGTTTATTGATTTTGTTTCTCTCTTCCTTTTTTCTCTCGCTATATATATATATATATATATATATATATATTTGCCTTTTTCTATTTTTTGTGAGTGTGTATGTGTATGTTTCTTTGTGTGATTTTGTCTGCATAAATTTGCTTTTAACATCTGTCCCAGGGTTCTGTCAGTTTTTGTGTTTTTTTGAATATTGATTTTAGCACTTGTTATCATTGGTGTATTTGTTTTTCAGTTTGGTTGCTCTCTTCTTTCTTTCTTTCTATTTTCTTATTTTTTTTAGTCACTTTTAAATTTTTTAAAATTTTCAATATTTTTAGTAATAACTTTATTTCTTTTTATTTTATTCTTTCTTTCTTTCTCTCTCTTTCTTTCTTTCTTTCTTTCTTTCTTTCTTTCTTTCTTTCTTTCTTTCTTTCTTTCTTTCTTTCTTTCTTTCTTTCTTTCTTTCTTTCTTTCTTTCTTTCTTTCTTTCTTTCTTTCTCCCTTTTCTTTTGAGCCATATGGCTGAGAAGGTCTTGGTTCTCCAGCTGGCTGTCACACCTGTACTCTCAGTTGGAAGAGCCAGATTCATGACACTGGTCCACCAGAGACCCCCCAACTCCACAAAATATCAAATGGTGAAAGGTCTCCCAGAGATCTCCATCTCAATGCTTATAACCAGCTCCAGTCAACAACCAGCAAGCTACAGTGCTGGACAAGCTATGCCAAACAACTAGCAAGACAGGAAAACAACCTCACTCATTAGGAGACAGGCTGCCTAAGTCATAATAAGGTCACAGACAACCCAAAACACACCAATGGATGTGGTCCAGCTCATCAGAAAGAGGAGATACAACCTCATCCACCAGAGCACAAGCAGTAGTTCCCTCCACCAGGAAGCCCACAAAACACACTGAAACAACCTTAGACCCTGGGGACAGACACTAAAAGCAAAGGGAACATTGAACCTGCAGGAGACCTCAAAAACACTAAGTTAAGAAAAATGAGAAGACAGAGAAACACACACCAGATGAAGGAGCAAGGTAAAACCACACCAGATGAAACAAACGAAGAGGAAACAGGCAGACTACCTGAAAAAGAATTCAGAGTAATGGTAGTAAAGATGATCTAAAATCTAGGAAATAGAATAGAGAAAATATAAGGAACGTTTAACAGGGACCTAGAAGAACTAAAGATCAAACAAACAGTGATGAACAACACAATAAAATAAATGAAAAATCTCTAGAAGGAATCAATAGCAGAATAACTGAGGCAGAAGGAAGGATAAGTGACCTGGAAGGTAAAATAGAGGAAATAACTACCTCAGGGCAGAATAAAGAAAAATGAATGAAAAGAATTGAGGACAGTCTCAGAGACCTCTGGGACAACATTAAACACACCAACATTCGAATTTTAAGGGTCCCAGAAGAAGACATGATAAAGAAAGTGATGGAGAAAATATTTAAATATATTATAGTTGAAAACTTCCCTAATATGGGAAAGGAAATAGTCATTCAAGTCCAGGAAGTGCAGAGAGTCCCATACAGGATAAAAACAAGGAGAAACATGCCAAGATATATTAAACAAACTATCAAAAATTAAAAACAAAGAAAAAATATTAAAAGCAGCAAGGGAAAAACAAGAAGTAACATACTAGGGAATCCCCATAAGCTTAACAGCTGATCTTTCAGCAGAAACTCTGCAAGCCAGAAGGGAGTGGCAAGACATATTTAAAGTGATGAAAAGGAAATACCTACAACTAAGATTACTCTACCTAGAAAGGATCTCATTCAGATTCGACAGAGAAATTAAAATCTTTACAGACCAGCAAAATCTAAGAGAATTCAGCACCACCAAACCAGCTTTAGAACAAATGATAAAGGAACTTCTCTAGGCAGGAAACACAAAGGAAGGAAGAGACGTACAATAGCAAACCCCCCAAAATTAAGAAAATGGTAACAGGAACATACATATTGATAATTACCTTAATGTAGATGGATTACATGCTCCCACCAAAATATATAGACTAGCTGAATGGACACAAGAAAAAGACCCATTATATATGCTGTCTATAGGAGACTTACTTCATACTTAGGGACATATACAGACTGAACGTGAGGGCATGGAGAAAGGTATTCCATGCAAATGGAAATCAAAAGAAAGCTTCAGTAGCAATTCTCATATCAGACAAAATAGACTTTAAACTAAAGACTATTAGAAGAGACAAAGAAGGACACTACATAATGACCAAGGGATCAATCCAAGAAGAAGACATAACAACTGTAAATTTTTGTGCACCAAATATAGGAGCACCTCAATACATGAGGCAAATGGTAACAGGTATAAAAGGGGAATTTGACAGTAACACAATCATAGTAGGGGCAATTAATACCCCACTTTCAACAATGGACATATCATCCAAAATGAAAATAATTAAAGAAACACAAGCTTTAAATGTTACATTAAACAAGATGGACTTAACTGATATTTATAGGACATTCCATCCAAAAACAACACAAAACACTTTCTTCTCAAGTGCTCTAGGAATGTTCACCAGGAAAGATCATGTCTTGGATCACAAATCAAACCTTGGTAAATTAAAGAAAATTGAAATCTCAACAAGTATTCTCTCCAACCATAATGCTATGAGACAAGATATCAATTACAGGAAAAAAATCAGTAAAAAATACAAACACATGGAGGTTAAACAATACACTACTTAATAACCAAGAGATCACTGAAGAAATCAAAGAGGAAATCAAAAAATACCTAGAAACAAATGACAATGAAAACACGATGACCCAAAACCTATGAGAGGAAGCAGAAGCAGTTATAAGATGGAAGTTTATAGCAGTACAATCCTACCTCAAGAAACAGGAAATACCTCAAATCAAGAACCTAACATTACACCTAAAGCAATTAGAGAAAGAAGAAGAAGAAGAACAACAACAACAACAACAAAAAAAACACACACACAGTTAGCAGAAGGAAAGAAATTATAAAGTTCAGATCAGGAATAAATGAAAAAGAAATGAAGGAAACAATAACAAAGATCAATAAAACTAAAAGCTGGTTCTTTGAGAAGATAAACACAATTCATAAACCATTAGCCAGACTCAACAAGAAAAAAAGGGAGAAGACTCAAATCAATAGAATTAGAAAAGAAAAAGGAGAAGTAACAACTGACACTGCAGAAAAATCTAGGATCATTAGAAATGACTACAGCAAATATATGTCAATAAAATGGACAAACTGGAAGAAATGTACAAATTCTTACAAAAGCACAACCTTCTGAGACTGAACCAGGAAGAAATACAAAATAGAAACAGACCAATCACAAGCACTGAAATTGAGACTGTGATTAAAAATTTTCCAACAAACAAAAGCCCATGACCAGATGGATTCACAGGTTAATTCTATCAAACATTTAGAGAAGAGCTAACTCCTGTCCTTCTCAAACTCTTCCAAAATATAGCAGAGGAAGGAACACTCCCAAACTCATTCTACACAGTCACTGTCATCCTGATACCAATACCAGACAAATATGTCACAAAGAAAGAACACTACAGGCCAATATCACTGATGAATATTGATGCAAAAATCCTCAATAAAATACTAACAAACAGAATCCAACAGCCCATTAAAAGGATCATAACCCATGATGAAGTGTGGTTTATCCCTGGAATGCAAGGATTCTTCAATATACGTAAATCAATCAGTGTGATAAAAACTATTAACAAATTGAAGAAGAAAAACCATATGATTATCTCAACAGATGCAGAAAGAGCTTTCAACAAAATTCAACACCAATTTATGATAAAAACTGTCCAGAAAGTAGGCCTAGAGGGAACTTATCTCAACATAATAAAGGTCATATGTGACAAGCCCACAGCCAACATCATTCTCAATGGGGAAAAACTGAAACAATTTCCTCTAAGATCAGGAAGAAGACAATGTTGACCACTCTCACCACTATCATTCAACATACTTTTAAAAGTTTTAGCCAGAGCAATCAGAGAAGAAAAAGAAATAAATGGGATCCAAATCAAAAAAGAAGAAGTAAATCTATCTGCTTGCAGATGACATGATATTATACATAGAGAAGCTTAAAGATGCTACCAGAAACCTACTAGAGCTAATCAATGAATTTGGTAAAGAAGCAGGATACAAAATTAATGCACAGAAATATCCTGCATTCCTTTACACTAACAATGAAAAATCAGAAAGAAAAATTAAGGCAACAATCCCATTTACAATCACAAAAGGAGCATACAATACCGAAGAAAAAACATACCTAAGGAGAAAAAAGACCTGTATGCAGAAAACTATAACACAATGATGAAAGAAATTAAAGATGATACAAACAGATGGAGAGATATACCATGTTCTTGGATTGGAAGAATCAACATTGTAAAAATGGCTCTACTATCCAAACAATCTACAGATTCAGTGCAATCACTATCAAACTACCAGTGGCATTTTTCACAGAACTAGAACAAGAAATTTCACAATTTGTATGGAAACACAAAAGACCCCGAATAGCCAAAGCAATCTTGAGAACGAAAAATGGAGCTGGAGGAATCAGGCTCCCTGAAATCAGACTGTACCATGAAGTTACAGTAATCAAGACAATATGGTAGCAGCACAAAACCAGAAATATAGATCAATGGAGCAGGATAGAAAGCCCAGATATAAACTCACACATATATGGTCAACTTATTTTTGATAAAGGAGGCAAGAATATACAATAGAGGAAAGACAGCCTTTTCAATAAGTTGTGCTGGGAAAACTGGACAGCTACATGAAAAAGAATGAAATTAGAACACTACCTAAGACCGTACACAAAAATAAACTCAAAATGGATTAAAGACCTAAATGTAAGGCCAGACACTATAAAACTTTTAGAGGAAAACATAGGCAGTACACTCCATGACATAAATAACAGCAAGTTCCTTTTTGACCAACCTCCTAGAGAAATGGAAATAAAAACAAAAATAAACAAATAGGACCTATTGAAACTTAAAAACTTTTGCCCAGCAAAGGAAACCACAAACAAGACAAAAAGACAACCCTCAGAATGGGAGAAAATATTTGCAAATGAAGAAACTGACAAAGGATTAATCTCCAAAATTTATGAGCAGCTCATGCAGCTCAATATCAAAAAGATGAACAACCCAATCCAGAAATGGGCAGAAGACCTAAATAGACATTTCTCCAAAGAAGATATACAGATTGCCAACAAACACTTGAAAGGATGATCAACTTCACTAATCATTAGAAAAATTCAAATCAAAACTACAATGAGGTTTCACCCCATACCAGTCAGAATGTCCATCATCAAAAAATCTACAAACAGGGACTTCCCTGTGCTCCTCAACAAGAGACTCTGCAATAATGAGAGGCCCACGTACTGCAATGAAGAGTGGCCCTCCCACAACTAGAGAAAGCCCTCGCATAGAAATGAAGACCCAACACAGCAAAAATAAATAAATTAATTAATAAAATAAAGGACTAGTCTTTGGAAAAAAACATATCTACAAACAATAAATGCTGGATAGGGTGTGGAGAAAAGGGAACTCTCTTGCACTGTTTGTGGGACTGTAAATTGATACAGCCACTATTAAAAACAGTATGGAGGTTCCTTAAGAAACTAAAAATAGAACTACCATATAACCCAGCAATCCCACTACTGGCCATATACACTGAGAAAACCATAATTCAAAAAGATTCATGTACCACAATGTTAATTGCAACAATATTTATAATAGCCAGGACATGGAAGCAACCTAAATGTCCATTGACAGATGAATGTCTAAAGATGTGTCTCATATATACAATGGAATATTACTCAGCCATAAAAAGAAACAAAGTTATTTATAGTAAGGTAGATGGACCTAGAGACTGTTATACAGAGTGAAGTATGTCAGAAAGAAAAAAATAAATACAGTATGCTAACACATACATATGGAATCTAAAAAAAAAAAAAAAAATGGTTCTGAAGAACCTAGGGGCAGGACAGGAATAAAGACACAGATGGAGAGAAAGGAGTTGAGGACACAGGGAGGGAGAATGGTAAGCTGGAATGAAGTGGGAGAGTGGCATGAACTTATATGTACTACCAAATGTAAAATAGATAGCTAGTGGGAAGCAGCCGCATGGTTTAGGGAGATCAGCTGGGTGTTCTTTTACCCCTAGAGGGGTGGGAATAGGAGGGTGGGAGGAAGACACAAGAGGGAGGATATATGGAGATATATGTATATGTATAGCTGATTCACCTTGTTATAAAGTGGAAAGTAACACACCATTGTAAAGCAATTATACTCCAATAAAGATGTTAAAAAATATATTACAAGTCAGACCTCATACAGCATTCTAGATAAAGCTAAAGTGCAAGCTTAAAAATCAATAGATTATCTTCTTTGTTGGAGATAAATAACTTAGTTTTCTTTCAGCTCCATTTTTGCTACTGTTATGTATTTTCATAATTAAGCAGAGATGTTTTCTCAGCATCATTATAGGATCAAACTTTGGGTCCACTTGCTCACAATGCAAGAAAGCCAAGTACTGACTCTGGATTGTGATAAAGGAAAGTGCAGGGTTTATTTTCAGAGCACCAAGCAAGGAGTACAGGGAACAGGGGAGGGTGTTATGTTCAAAAGAACTGACCTCCTCAATGGCTTTTAGGGAAGTGTTTTTAAAGGCAATGTTTGAGGGTGAGGGCTGCGAGATGGATGATTTTCTTCTAACTGGTTGGTGGTGAGATAACATGATGGTGTTTCAGGAATCTCTGTCATCAACCTTCTGGTTCCAACCAGTCTGGTTGTGCGTGCTAGTACTCAACATCCTCCACCTTAGGGGCAGGGGGCGGGGAAGTTTAATTTCTGAAGAAGAGCTCAAAGATATCTCTCAGATTGTGTTATATATATATATATATATATATATATATATATATATATATATATATATATATATATCTTTTGAGGAGGAAATAGGACTCTAATCACTGAACTGTCATTTCTTTTGTTTTCTGTGCATTTCCTTTCTCTGCTTTTCCCTTCTCTGCATTCCCTCCCTTCCTTAATTTGTAACTGTCTGTGCCTGCTCTTTGAAACTCAGGGAAGACCCAGGAGACTACAGCCTTTTTCTACTAGCAAGAAATGGGGGACGTGGAGGGGCTTTTGTACCCAGTAGGGCCCCACAGGGTCCTGCTTGATTTCAATCCTCCCTTTACTTTGATATTTCTCAATCTTGAGAGAAATAGGTATGGGACAAGAAAGGGAATAAAGTACCTACGTCTCCTTCCTCTTATAAAGGGAGAAAATTTTGCCACCTCAAAATATGTCTCACTGGCATGAGGATTATTAAAATAATCCTAAAGGCTGATTATTTTTTAAAAACATAATATTCAGGAAGAGCTTTTACCTTCTCTTTAACTGCCTGAAAACAATTTAGATGGAGGCCTATTCCAGAAAGAGAACTGTCAACAGAGATAACTACCTAGAACTAGGTGTGGTCAACTGGGGGAAACTAGCAAGACCTGTTTGTTCACAACAAACTCTGCCCCTTTGTCTGTGCCTGGCATGGTAAACAATTGTTTACTAAACATTTGCTCTTCCCATCTCCATGTGACTTGTCTTTCTCCTCCTTCAAAGTCTCAGACTTAACCGCTTTCTCCTGAACTCAGAATGGCACAGAAGCCTCAATTACTTGACTGCCTGTGGGCTTCACATCCTCACGAAGCCTGCATACATACAACATTAAATTTGATTTTGTCCTGTTAATCTATCTTATGTCAGTTTAATTATTAGACCATCCAGAAGATTTGGAAGGGTAAATGAAAACTTTTTTCCCAGATAAACATTCTTCTGCATGAATGTAGAATGGCTAACTGATCCTGCCTGTACAGGTTAGGTTATAACTTAGAACCACTTTGATGTGCAATTGGGAACCATTACCTTCCTTTTCTCAAAAATTATATTCTTAAATATTCTTTTAGTTAGAGTTTTTTTCTCTCCATGTTTCATTAAAAAAAAAAAAGTACAGATGGTAGTAGAATGAGGTTTAAGATAATAATGGTTAGGAATAAAATGTTTTATAGTATGGCAGGAAACCCAAGAAATTGAGAACTTGAAAGAACTTTAAAAATTGTGCCATCCTGTAGGTTTTAGTACTGGACTCTGCAGAAATCTCAGGGATCACAGCTTGGAATAGGAAGGAAGCTGAGCATCATGCTTCCTCATTCTTGCTCCAACTAGCATGGCTCTACTTCTGTCTCACAATACTAGGGGTCTGGGAAAAAAAAATTGCTTTGAAAAGAAAAATATTTTCATTACTAAAAGGTTATATATGTATATATGTGTGTGTGTGTGTGTGTGTGTGTGTGTGTGTGTGTGTGTGTGTATATATATATATATATATATATATATATATATATATATATATGCTTTTATACCACTGATTTAACCAATCTGTTCAGTTAAAAGTTGAAGGAACAAAGTCTCAAAGTTGTCTAAATAAACAAGGAAGAGCCAAGACTAGAAATCTGCTTTCCTGACTCCCAATTCTGTTTTCTCTTTTTTTTCCATATGACACTGACTTTGTTACTTAGTACCAAGCCGGGAAAGACTAGGCTGGTGTGGCGAATTGTTCTAAGACGGGAGGAGGAGGAGGAAATGGTATGGTAATGGGAAAGAGTGAGAATCCTAATACCTCTAGTGCTCAAAAGGCTCTGTAGGTGTGCAGAGTGACCATTTGATAGAATCAGAGATTTGCTCTATCCAAATGAGAAGTGGTCATTGGAGAAGTGAAATACTGTTTCTAGGTGAGAAAAACTGCAAAGGGAGGGTGTCTTCTCAGTCAATGCTGTTTTTGCAAGAGAGCAAGTATGAATAGTGGGCTGAGGGGGAGCAGAACCCTTGGGGAGTTGATGAGTAAACATGGAGATCCCTAATCTGAGCCCAGGCTCTTCTACTTTAAATGATCCTTTCCTTCCTCCTCCGTACTAACAAACACTTTCATTTGCATCAGATTCTTTAACACATATATTCTATATTTTGACCTATTGGTGCAAATCCCTTCCCTTGATGACAGATTTCCTGAAGGAGGGGCAAATTGTTGCCTCATGTTCTCAGGACACTTTTTACTGTACTGGTCACTGCATAGTTGCTCAAAATGTGTGAGGATATTTTACTGAATCAATTTTACTGTCAATAAAATTAAATGTGGACAATTTAAACAAACAATAATACATTCCACTTGTCAAAAGAGGAGTGCAGGATTCTCACGGACAGATTGGTTTAATGGCCTCTTTGACAAAGCCTGTTAGATGTCAGAAGAAGTGGAGTTCAGCCATCCTCACAGCTCAGGGAAGGGAGCCACATCCCTGCTTTCACAGCAGGCTGCTCCCTGTCGGTTCTCCCTGCTCTGGTGAACGCTTCCCTTTGCAGAAGCCCTATGACATTACCATGCATAACAATCTGTCACTATTATTCATGGCTTTTCTCCAGTCTCCATACTTTGACATTGCCATTAAAGAGATTCAGTGTGCTTAGTAGCTCTTTAAAAAATAAATAATTGAAAACTAAATTATATTAAACCAGGCCAGTGCTGACCCCTTCACCTCAGTCCATTGCTATCTCCTTAAATATATTCCTTCTTAAATCATATTGTAATTTGAAGATGCTGAAGTCTAAGTTTTTTAACTCAAATGCAGTTTCTTCTGATGCATAATTCATTTTCACTTTGTTACTGGTGCTGCACATGCAATTGCTTTTTTGGCAGCTAAATGCAGGATGAAATCAACAACTCTGTAAAGGGTGAGGAATCAGAGTGGACATCTTGGCGGAAGAAACATTAAGCATGTCACAATGTTTTGTATTCTATCTGGTGAAATGGAGACAAAAACCTCCAACAACCCCCAAGTTAATGCAAGACAATGGCATTTTATGACTGAAAATTATCTACCACTGATGTCATGCTGTTATTGGATTTAATTATTCTACACATCACAGAAGATGATGACTTTTGAATGTTTTCAAGCCTCATAATTATTTGATGAGCATCTTCTTGGAGTTTTGCTGTTGTTTAGAAAGAGAATGCTCCCTGGTTTTCCTGTCACACTTATATTCCCAAAGGTTTAGCATTCCCAACAAAAACATATGACCATAAAACAAAGAGAAACTAAACTGGAATGTCTCAGAGTGAAGAGATCATCAAAGTAGACAGGAATTTGAATGCTTGGAAAATTTAAATCTACAACAGCAACTAAAATTGTTAACTTTAAATTATGGAGCAAAGTGACCTCATGTCATACAAACTCAGAGAAATGCCATTTCATTGGGCCTTTTAAAAAAGAGCATATTGTACTGTTTCCTCAAATACTTATGAAATCAGAAAGTTTGTTTCTGATCCTTTCACGTTGCCTTTTTTCATGAATTAAAAAAAAAACACAACACATTAATATGTAATGTAAACACATTTAATGCCATTTGTGCTAAATGAATACTAGAAGACATTTAAAATGCTTAATATTTTAAAAACATGTTGTCATAAGATACATTTAGCAAGGGAATACCAACAAAAGGAGTACTATACCATATTGCCAAATCCCTATTCCCAGCCCTGTTTCTTATTCCTTGTGAAATTCTGCCAGTGATTCTCCCTTTAGCTTCTACCTGTTTGGCAAGGCATTTTTTAGGTACAAACCACCTGATAGGGCCTCGGATATGAGCATTCTAAATGCATGACTATCAGTCTATTGGTTAGAACTTCAGAATAGATGACCATGAGGAAGACTGTACCTGTGTGTGTGTGTGTGTGTGTGTGTGTGTGTGTGTGTGTGTGTGTGTGTTTACAGTGCCAAGGGGGGAGGATATATAGTATTCCTCATATTTCTACTAATTAAGTTACCACCTTTTCCATCTGTTTTTTAGACTATCCACTGTATCATTTTGGCTCTTTTGAACTCCTTGAAAGAAGACAGCTGAAGACAAACTTTCAGAAATAAGGGGGAAACAACATGAAAGGTTAACTGGTTAGAGGGATTGTTTGATCGGGGCTGATTAAAAAGAAATAAACCTTTGGACTAGATGCAAGGACAATGAGTGACTAAGGCAGGGCAAAGAGGGGTACATTTCTGTTTTCCTTTTTCATTTATTCTGAGTGACAAATTTGAGATGGAAGAGATTTACGAAGTTCAAGGGTAGCTTTGGCATAAAATTTAATCAATTGGTCAATATATCTCTTTGAATCCATACAATGGGCAAGCCCTATGCTAGGCACCAAAAGAATAGCAGAAAATTGAAAGGTGGCCTGAAGCACTAGTTGAATTTTTAAAATAGTAACAAATTACTCAAATTCTTGAAAGAGGCACTGAATATATAGTCTCAGAAATCTCAAATGAACTCTTCAAATTACCTTCCCCATATTGCAAAAATGAGAATCTCTTTTCAATCACATGCCTCCATTATTTCATCATGTCCGTGCCCTTTGAAGTTTAGTAATATGAATTCATAGTTTTCTGTTTGGAGATGTTTCATCAAGCCAAAAAAATTTACCCCTCTGCTTGGGTATGTGTGGGTTTGTTTTCTGGCTTGTTAATTCAATAAATTGGGAAGGATATCTTTCTTAGCAGATCATTCTTTTCGCCTGAATTTGATGGAGGACAGCAGAGATTTCCCAGGTAGCAGACTGATGGTAAATTCTCTTTGGCCCAGCTATTTCAATAGCTATGAAGGCACAAAAGTGTCTCTGGAATAGCTTGGTCTTTCCTAGGATTTACCTCTCTGGATATCAGTATAACTTTATGATACTTAGTAACGAATAATCCTTACTAATAAATGAGGTTTTGAAGAAAGTTCAGAAGAGCAAACTTTTCGTCAGAGATTTTTTGTTGGTCATTTCCCCACTGTCTCTTGGGACATTCCTGCTTCCCTCTTCTCTTTCACTTCGCTACATTGTATCTTCTGCAAAGAATTGTCCAAAAGACCTGTCTGCCAATATGACTAAGCCAAGTGACAGATAACATGGCTTAAGGTGTTAATATCTTCCATTAAATATGAATTTGCAAAGAAAAAATGAAATCCTTCAGGATTTAAAATAGTATCTTGAGAAGAGTGGGAACACCAAGAGTGTGAAAAGCATTTTGAAAGGTCATCTTACCATATGGCTTGTTAAGTGCATAGCTATACTCAAACACAGCCTATTCATGAAGTCCAGTCCAATTCCGAGACAACTCAAGGTGGTTTTATTCTCTAAGGAGGAACTACAAACAGGCTTTACTTGATTTGAAAGAAAATAACAGACTCTTGGGACTATTTAAGTTCTTTGTAGTAGGCCAGGTTATATTGACCCTGTTTGAAGCACAAGATAAAGAAAAGTCACACAAAACAGAAAAGTTAGAAAGTGATTGCATTTACTTTAAAAAGAATTTCCCTAGTAAAATGACATATTCCAAAATCACCACTTTTATCTCCTTAATTTTTAGTGGTAATGATTCATCATCTCTCTGCAGTCTTCTTGACTTCTTTACAGAATAAGAATCCATTCTTGTTCCTCCTTTTGGTCTTTAGTACAGGGATCAGTACTTTTTTTGAATGGCCCAAGCTAAGATTTTTTTTTTTCAATATTTTCAAAGGGTTGTAAAAACAAACCAACCAAAAAATACAAAGAATAAGCAAAAGATTGACAAAAAAGACCGTATACAGCCCACAAAGCATGAAATATTTACTATCTGGGGTCTTATAGAAAAAGTTCCTCAGCTCCTGCTCTAGTGGATAGTAAACTAGTAGAACTAGTAGGACTAGAGGTGGTAGTAGGTCTACTTAGCATTAGTTAGTCTAGGAGGACTGACTCTAAGTATGGATACAGTTTATGAAGAAAAAAACAATGTCCAAAGTTGGAAGTCTGGTAAGTTGTGCTTTAAAAAATGTGGACATTTAATCAAATTGTGAAGTTAAAAAAAGCAGTAGAAATAAATTCAGGAGGACTCTGACCATCAAAGAGAGTCATGTAACAGGAACATATTTCAAGGCAAAGATTCCAGATCTGTCATTAATGGGCTGTTTTTTTGTTTTTTTGGTTTTTTTGTGTGGTACTAAAACCAATTGGGAAATACCAGAAGTTATGGGATGATGGTGTTCAAAGGTCATAGAAACCCAAACCAGTATTACAAGCACAAGATGCTAGACTGAGAATATGAGTCAAATACACTGCCAAAATGTGACAAGTGACCAGGAAAATTCTCGAGCAATGACTGTCAAATCAGGTGATCAAAATAATTGTAACTTTGAATATAAGCCCGAGTGTTAAACAGGGCCCCACTCATTACATTTAAAAGGACCTCAAAGAGGTCCTTAGGAGGTCCTCAAAAAAGGACCTCCTAATACCATATTTTTTCTTACTTTTAAATAGCATTACTCCCAAATGTGTATGCTCATTTGGAATGTTTCCATTTATGTCCTGCCAGCACCTAAAATGTAACAATTTTAAATTTCAATTATTGACTTTTTCAAAAAATGTGCTAGCCTTCTAGACCTTCAGAGTGTAAGCTGATTTTGTCCACTGCCACCACCACTTCCAGATGTGAACTGATATCTGGCCAATTCCCTTAAGAGTCACCTTGGCTCTGTTCTGAGTCCAGTGTAAGCAGAGAAGTCCATCAGTCTGCTCAGCCCTGCCTCAAATAATTTCTAGATTCAAGGGACATGTGATTGTCTGTGACATCAGGAAAGCAAAGAAAGGTGACCGAGTGTGATATATAGCAAACTCCCCCATAAATCTGCATAGAATTTAAAAAATCAAGGCATTCCAGAAAAGGGAAAATGTATAAAATAAAAATCTACATTAGTCGACATTGATAGCTATAATATTATAGACTGAATTAATGTTCCATAAATATGTGCTGGGCTCCTCCATTACAGTGGTGTCAGCTCTCATTGTCAGTTGAGCTATTACCTAGATGGTAAACTGCAAGTGACTCTGAGGGAGAGGCATTTGGATAAGCTGACATGGACTATAGTGATGATGTGAGCACCCAAATCTCCAAAGAGAAGGGAGATGTGTGAAAGGAGTAAGAGCACATCATGTATATCCATTAAAAAAAATGTGACACACCATCGAAATGGGTATTACCCACTAAAGCAGAAGTTTCCCTTTAAAACTTATCCCTTCATGTAACTATGATACAAAGATTGATACCCTGCCATGGCATCCTTTCTAATTCTACAAGGCAGGATTGAAAATTAGTCTTACTTTATGGATCTCAAGGTCATACCTTTTTGTACTCAGATATTATCACTCAGCTTAGTCATTCACCTTCATCACTTGACTTCAGGTGCTTTTACTCTTTAAAAAAATGGTTGATCCTGGGACCGCTTACATTAGAAACATTAAATACATTCTTCTTGACCCTGTCACACCTCATGTGCAAAGAGCCTTGTATGCTAATGTAACCTATTAGAGACAATGAAATGTAGAATCTAGTATTTCTTTTTACCTTAAAAAGCAGTGCAGTTCTTGTGTGTAAGCATGAGAGGGAATTTAGTTGTATGCACTGCACTCCCCACTTGAAAGGATCTCTTTTCTCATAGGACATGGGCTCTAATTTCCTGTCTTTGGAAATCAGTCCTCTCATGTGCTGCCTTTGCTCTTTCCAATAGCTATCATTTATAAAATTCAAATTCCTCTGGACAAGTTATGAAACATAATGTGTATGCTTTAGTAAGAATGATATTACTAGATCACTTCCTCTCATTATGGGGAAAGTCATAATGGCATGAGAATGCTGTTTATCTAAGAGTGAGAGAAGATGGGTCATGGAAAAAAGGGAAAAGGGACATGGATTTTGAAGGAATGAAGAAAAATAAAGACAAACTTCAATGATGTTCTTTCAACTTCAGAGTGTCCATTCTGACCTCTCCATTAACCTATCCATAACCTACCCTCACCTCCTGGAGGTTAAGACTGGCTGATTTTCTTTTCTTTTAAAAATAGTGTTTAGCAAACACCACTCATGTGTGGAGTATGAAAGGAGAAGAATGCAACAAGCTCTCAAAGGGGTGGTGGTAATTATAGGTAGCAAAAATGTAATTATCCGACTTGGAGTTTTTCCAGGCCGGATCCACCTGATCAGAGACATAAGAGCAAATGCATTACACTTTTAAAAAGTCTCCTGCTGGGCTCACTGAATGAGAGTAATATCATATTGCCTATGGTTCTGGTAAATAAAAGCATCATTAACAATAACATAATGTGAAGAGCCTGCTGAAATGATATACTGCATTTAGCTATGATGGTGCAGCAAAATCACAAGCCTGGCTTTGGTAATGGAAGGATGCACTGGAGGGGCAAACAGTGATGATTGAAAAATGCAGTCAGAACAGGAGCAAATTCTTTCCAGCTTTTTCTCATAGAAATTTTCCTCTTCAAAAGCAATCATACTGGGAAACTTATTCCACTTAAAAATAGGAGAACCTATTGTACTGAACATGAGAAAAAACAAGTTATTTCTATTCTGGCACAGTGACGCATTCACCAAACCAATGGCAAATGCATTTGCAGTGTTGAGTGGGTCACTGCCTGGGTGCAGGGCCAGCAGAGCTGGGAGTGAAAAAACGGCTCAGTTGTGATCAGAGAGTGATGGCTGTTTCACTCCCATTCCTAGCAGACTCATTTCAATAAAGTTCAACAAATAGTTTGAAGCAGCTTTCATAGGCTGGTATTTCCCATGATATTATGAGTTATGAAAGAAGTGTGACATATTCCCTGTTCTCAAAATGATTACAGTCTACTTGATGGGTGGCATATGGAAAATTTAACATGGGAAATAGGTTAATTTAAAAGTGTTCAATTATAAAAATAAAATAGACAAGTGAAAATGTGCCATGGGAATCCAGTGAGGGAGATGTTATAAACAACGGATGGTATCGATAACGACATCAAGGAGGAAGTTTTGTTTAATATGGACGCTGAATTTAACTAATATGGGGCTGATAGCAGCTGGTAGGGCCAAAGATGACCTTCCCAGTGTTTGTGGCCACTGTCCTTTCTGATTGGACAATGTTGTAACTGAGTAGACAGCTTAGATTAACAAGTATAGAAACAGAAGTGGGGACAGCATATGTACTATGTATAATATACCTAATATGCATGTATAGAGACAGAATCAGATCCTGTATATAAAGATCTAAATGTATCGATCCGTCACATTCATGTAACTGTACTGTCTATTGTACAACTATATTATCTATCAAACTAGCTAATGTATGAAGCTCTCGTATGTGTATTAATGTCATCTCTAATTTTCACAACAAGATCTATTATTCTCATTCCCAGATGAGGAAACAATATCAGTGAGAATATAATTGTATGGAGCTCCAGGTAGGAAGAGGGTGAGGCAGGATTCATTCTCACTTCTGCTGGCTCAATGACTTAGAGTTTTTCTTAGTACTGTATAGGATCTGCCAAGTAGAGAATGCAGTTTGAACAAAAATATTAAGAGATGTGTGAATCATGCTCAGTTCATGAGTAGTGTGTTTGCCTGTCATTGGTCTGAGTTCTGTACTGTAGAAAGGAAAGGATGAAGAATAGTAAGTACCTGTATATGTCATTTGAGAGAACTAGGCACGCCTCTTGCCACTAGAGCTCTCTTTGCTATCAATGCAGGCTTTGATAACAGTCATGCATCCCTTAGGTCTTCATCAAGTCTGTTTTTTAAAATGAATTTTTTTCTAGGAGAAGTTAACACCAAAAGTATGTACACCTTAATGGGAATGGGTTTGGCAAATCCAAATCACTTTTCTCTATAACCAACATGACTTCAGATATCATGAAAGCAATGACTTCCTGGATGTATGTACTTTCTTAAATGGAAAACTGGGGAGTGTACAATAGGAAAGAGGGTAGAAAATTGACATTTTCTTCTTTAAAGTGGATTGGTAACACACTCTGGTGACAATTTAATAATCTGATACTTCCATATTACTTTGAAGTATAGAAATGCTAGTCAATTCCAAGTACCCTGAGTGATCTACATACAAGTCAGGACTTCCCTGCATCTCTGATCACATCTTTAAAAAATTTGTCCTCCAGTGGATTTTCTCCATCTTTTCAATCTTCTAAGCCAAGTCTTCTTTTACAGTGCCCTTTAAATCACCTATTATTTCAGAAGTCAAAGATCCAGCAAGAATTTTACTGCATCTGGTCACACTTTCCTTATCATAGCATACCAGGCTCATCCTCTACCAAGTTTTCATTGAGTTCACTTGTCAATTAGCAAATGCTGTATGATGGCGGTGATGGAGACAAGACTAAACACAGCTAAGACATTATCAGTATTTGTATTTTCATACATAAATGATCACAAATCATCACTTAACATGTTGGGTCAGATAACTCATTGTATTTCATTGTGGGTTAGGTATGATGACTGTGTGTCTGTGTGCGTGTGTGTGTGTTAGGCATATATATTTTTTCTCCCTGTATTTAAATGCTTACAATCAAGATTTAAATGTACTTGGAAAGGCTATACAGAGGGCATAAACTCTGGCAGAATTTTAGAACTGTCCCATTAAACATACCTAACTTCATAGAAAGCTTATTTAAAGTGTGAAATTTTGATGAAACTGACAAGAAAATGAGTTCTCTGTTCCTCAGGATTTGGGAAGAGAATGGGAAACCAGAGAGAAGAGTGAGCAGTACAGCAGATTATCACTTGGGAAATATAAGCCATGCCCAAGAACTAGTTTTGTTCAAGTCCATTTGCTCCCTGATATGCTTATTAAATCAGCAAGGTCTATATGGAACAAGACAAGGTACTAAAAAAAAAAAAAAAAAAAAAAAAAAAAAAATTAGAGAATAGTTAAAGACAGGACAGTAATTTGGGAATGGTATCTCCAAGGAGGTAAAATGAGACAGCCATGTAAGACATTAAGGGGAAAGTTCCTGACAAAGGGAACAACATCAGTAAGGAATTGGAAAGAAATTGATTACTTGGAGGATCTGCAAGAAGGCCAGTGTAAATAACACTTCCAGAGTGAAACTGAATTGTGTAGAGGCTACTAATGTGGGCATGAGTCAGTCCACACAGTGTAGAGTTCTAACATTTATTAGGAATTTATATGTACAATGTAATTATAGATGGGTTTTCAGCAGAGAGGTGACAAAATTGTTTTTTATTTTAAAATTCTAACTGCTGATTTCATTCATGTGGGTTTTATTTATTGTTATTTACCATATTAGATATTAAACTTAAAAAATTAAATAATTCATTTAAAAATAAAAATGTAAAAAATCAATTACATCCTAATGTTAGTAGCATATTTTAATGCAAAATAACTACATTTTTAAAATAAAGCTAATTCCAGTGATACTGTCATTGTTTTACATTTTGTAGATCTATTTAGTGCCTGACTGAATAGAAGATGGCTGAATTCACCTATGTGTTTTATCTTCAATCTATTGCAATATCAGAAATCATGTAGCTTCTGGAAAATTCCACTGTATACTTATGAGAGAATGAGAATGAAGGAGAAACATGAAATCTTAGTTTTATTATGAAAATTGTCTCAATCCTGTTGACCACTTGAGAAGCTCCCAGGGCCACACACAGAGAACTGTTAATCTAGGTGAACCACCACAAGTTTGGCTTGAACATAAAGGCTTCGACAATCTGTACTCGTCCAAATGTATCTTCTACTTGTCAGAATTTCCCTTCAAGACAAGCAGAACCCAAGGCTATTGTACCTGGAGGGAATAAGGGGCTTAAAACAGGACTTATCCTCAGGCTACAGAACAGAGTTGAGACTAATTTGAGTTACAGTGTCCAGTGGTAAAGCACAAATCAGCAGCCAGGTTATGTTCCTACAGAGACATCTGTCTGCACAAGACATCACGTTGCAAACAATAAATAATACGCCAGGGGCTTGGGTTTCAGACAGGTAAATTGGAGTCTGGCCATCCTCTTGATAATTTTCTGAAAGGAGGGTTAGAGAAACTTCCTGAGCTGCAGGGACTTTTGTAAATATTGGCAACACAGTTATGATTGGCAGGAAAAGATATTTTAAGGACAGTTGTATGTCAAAGTATGTATCCTTAAAAAATCAGTCAGAAAAATACCAACAGTCCAAAAGAAAAAAAGACATAAGTGAGCATACTAATATAAATATGAAATAAAATTTAAATATTATTAGTAAATACAAATTGTAAAATAAAATACCAATCAGTTTTCATGTTTCACCCATGGCATTGACCAATCTCAAACTCCAGAAAATATAGTGAGGTAAGCATTTTAATACACTAGTGATAGGAATTCAAATCTGGCTTTTCTGGAAAGCAGCTTGGCTGAATTTCATGCATTTACTTCAGAAAACTCTACTTTCAAGAAGGTTACCCTATAATGGCATAAAATACATTGTCAAAAATTTGTATCCATTAAGTAAAAATCCATGATTCTTTAAAGATAAGGAACACATAAATAAACAAGTAAATACATAAATGTAGTGAAAGGAAAGCTCTTTCTTACAGTGCAAAGCCTATTAATAAATGTAGAAGAGACAGTGAGATTAGAAAAGTCACCACTTTTAAACACCATAGACATAATGATTCTGGTATGAATTATCAACAAATGCAAACATTTGATGAGGAACTGGATATTTAGATAGACTCAAAGTATCTCCTCACAATAGCTTTTATTCAAAACAAAAAGCAAACTTTAAAGTTAAACATGACAGACATATGTAAACCAAATGATCAAAGATAATATCACTAATAATGGGAGAAACCAACATTCTGGAGTGAACATTACTTTGTTTTATACTTGACAAAAGTGAGTAACTGGAGTCTAATTGTGAGGAAACCCAAGTAAGGTACAAGCTACAAACTAAATAGGCTATTTGTATTTTTCAAACTATTTCATGAAAGACAAAAAAGTGTTGCAAAGCAGTTCCAGATTAAAAGGCCTAGTGAGTCCTGTCATGGTTACTAAATTCAATGTATAATCTGAATCCAATCCTGGTAATAAGGTTAACATAAAGAACATGATTGAGATTATTGGTGAAATTTGAATATGGGCTATTTATTAAATAGTATTCTTTTATCGATATTAAAATTCCTGGATTTATTAACTGTACTAGAGTTAGTTCTTTGTTTATAGAAAATATATTATGGAGAATTTAAGTTTAAATGACATACTGTACACAACTTTCTCTGAAATGCTGTAGAACAAGTAAATATATACACATAAGGAGAAAGAGCAATTGTGGCAAAATAATTTTTTTTTTTTTTAAATGGGAGACTTCCCTGGTGGAGCAGTGGTTAAGAATCCGCCTGCCAATTCAGGAGAAATGAGTGTGATCCCTTGTCTGGAAAGATACCACGTGCCACGGAGCAACTAAGCCTGTGATCCACAACTACTGAAGCCTACGAGCCTAGTGCCCATGCTCCGCAACAAGAGAATTCACTGCAATGAGAAGCCTGCACACCGCAACAAAGAGTAGCTCCTGCTCGCCACAACTAGAGAAAGCCTGCACACAGCAATGAAGACCCAACACAGCCTAAATAAATAAATAAAATAAAAAGTGGGGAATCTGGATAAACATTATTCAATACTTCTACAAAGTCGAAGTAAAAACTATTCTTGAAATATACCTGAACATGTAAAAATAGCCAAATAATTTTGAAAAAAATAACCTACACAGATTTTCACTAAAGCTTTGTTTAATATGTACATTAAAGGTCATAAAATTCCCTCTAAATACTACTTTATCTGGATTCCATGAATGTTGATATGTGGAACTTCCATTCTATCTAAATAATTGAAATTTCCATTTGTATTTTGTCATATTTATAAGTGTTAATTACTTTCCAAAGTTGTGAAGTGTTTGTGGTTAATGTGGATACTAGTTTCCTTCACTTCCATTCCCTTCCCTTCCCTCTTTCCTTTCTTCTCTTTGCCAACAATCTCCTTCTCCTCTTCCTCTTCTTTCCTCTCCTTTTCTTCTTTGCTATTTTTATGCTGATTTTTATGTTGATTTCTAATTTACCACATTTTGATCACTTAATTAGGTCTGTACAATATCAATTAGAAATTACTGAAATTGTTATGTCATGTAGGATATAATTAATTTATATAAATATTCTATGTGTATTTGAAGTATTTTAAAGAAGTGTGTATATTGAGAGACCAAATATACAAACAATGGCCAGATTATATATAAAAATAAAACTCTGATCCACAATCTGCAGCACCCTAGCAAGGAAACTAACACCTTATCTACAATTACCAGCCGAGAAGATAGCCATTAGTCAGAAATTTAGGAACTCAGACTGCTATCTCTAGTAACAATCTAGGAATAAACAATAATTTCTGAAACAACTGGCCGAAAATGCCAGGCAGGACTTGATTGATAATTGACAGCTTTCTAATTTTTTCCCCCACTTCCACTTTAGGACCAGCTAGAGAAATCCAAAAATGTGTCCTGAACCAATTGCATAGGATGGCCCTCTTCTAGTTGGCTCATTTATAGCTTCCTCATGCAAATAGTCTCTAATCAGGCCAATACCTGAACTCTCCTTTTTTTCATTCTAAAGCTTCCCCACTCCTCTGGCTGCCTTTGAGTCTCCACTAAAACACAAGTGATGGTGGTTGATTCCTTTGCTATAACAAGCTCCGAATGAGTAGCCTTTTCTTTATTCATTCTGTTGATCTTTGTTTGTTTCACAATATCTTATTTGAGGTCTCTATCTCTCTCTGCCTATGTATGTTTCTGTCTCTGTCTCTCTGTATCGGTTCTTTCTCTCTCTCACATATATAATGTGTGTGTGTGTGTGTGTGTGTGTGTGTGTGTGTGTGTGTGTGTGTGTGTGTGTATGAAGGGAGCAGAATTTGCCACCTCAAAATACACCAAAGATTATTTGGCATAAGTGTTATTTTGAGCTGATAATTTTTTAAGAAAGAGCTTATATAGGAAAAGCTCTAAAAACTTAGAATTTACCCTTTTGTAAGAAACATTTACATTTATAAAAAGAAATCTTTCTTGTTAGGGTATCTTCCTCTTTGTACCAGGAAGAGGAGGATGATGAAATCTCTAGAAATTTAGCAATGGAGATCACTTAAATCTGCATAACAACCATTCCCTTGTTGACTGTTCTTTGCTTAACAACCTCCTGGGCTTCCCCCACCCCCAACACCTTCTCTTGTCTTCAGATGAAGATGGTATTTAATTAAGGTGGTGGCTTGGGCCATTTCATGGAGTTAATCAGTTTTTCTCAGATATCTCTCTTGTATGCAGGAAGCATACATGTTATTAAACTTCCATTTGTTTTTCTTTATTAATTTTTAAAAATTATTATTACACAATCTCAGCCAAGAACCTGGAAGGGTAGAGGGAAAATTATTTTTCCTCCCCTACAATATATGCATATATACTCACACACACACACACACACACACACACACACACACACACACACACAAACACACACACACACACAGAGTGATAGCCAGAAACAATTCAAATGCTCAGAAATGAGATTATTTAAAAAATAAAATAAGAACCATCTATACATTAAAAATTGTGCTGTCCAAATGTGAGATAAGGAAAATGTTCCTTCCAAATATAATGGTAATAATTTTTTTAAAGAGTAATATATATATTTTCAAAAAACAGGATGCAAAATTGCACAGATTGTGAGCCCAAATTTATAAAGCAACAGCAATAATAAGTTGTCTGTTATGAGAAAAAAAGCCCATAGAATTACAATGTTATAATATAGTATCTTTGTGAGACAGGAAGGGGGCAGAGCACAACGTTTAAAAGAATGACCCATTGAGGACACAGAATAAACTGGTTAGAACCAAATAGGTCCAAAATGGTGGATAATTGACTTCCACTAGATCTTGAGCCTCAGTATATGCTGGCTGTAACACATCAGCAAGCTAAATGACACACCCACAGGCACCATAACAGTTCCAAGTCTGACCATAAAAGGCCAAAAAAGAGGGTGGTGGCCCTAATCCTGGAAATCACCACCCCTTCCCTAAAATAGTTGGAATAATCCTCCCACTCACCATCCTATGAAATTACCAGCCCATAAAAACTGACAACCCTGTACCCTGGTGCCTCTAGCCTTCCAAGATGGCCCACACTCTGTCTGTGGGCAGTGTTTCTCCCGTGACCTGTCACCTTTCAAGATAGCCCACACTCTGTCTATGGAATGTGTATATATCCCTGAATAAACTTTCTTTCATTTTACTATGGCTCACTCTTGAATTCTTCCTGCTAGAAGCTAAGAACCCACACTTGGCAGCTTAACCAGAGTCTCGGACCCTGGGATGGGACCATCCTCTCTGGCCCCACTTCCTTTCCTGCAACAATTGGATTTTTGAAAGTCATAAGATTATAGACACCTTTATTTTCATGTACTTTACTACATTTTCCAATTTTTTTTTACCATGAGTATGAATTTGTTTTATAAACAACAACACAAAAGCTACAAATGTCTTTTTAAAACTATTTAATGAAATATCATTCATCTCTGAGGAAGTCCAGAGGAGGAAAAGCTTAAGTCTGTATAAGACATAACTGTGCATACATAAAAGGACATGAGTTTAGTTACAGAAATTCAAGTCACCAATTTAAATATATTAACTATCACTAGTAAATACTAAAAATGTGTATCCAAAAGGTTAATGATTTAGGCTCAGGGAAATCTAACTGACCTGTCATGAGATAAAGTGAAGTGGAATAGATGGAATCAAGTAAGATGAAATGGACTTGAACTGGCATAAGTTGTAAAAATGTTACCAAAATGTATCCTATAAATTTAGTCTACTCACTTTTGGCTGGTGTGGTGGGAGCTGCTTTGGAGAATACCATTCAGCAATTCATTTCATTTTTTTTTTTTAATCCACATCTGTTCCATTACAAAACCCAGCAATATAATTTTGAAAATCTCATTTGAATCCCCCCTATCTCAAAGTTCAAGGCAGTACATTCCCTACAGTGAATTCCTTGTTATTTATTTATTCTGTTTTTAAATAACAATGTTAACAATAATCCTCCTCTGGGATCCCACACCCTCCAGTCCCCACCCAGAACAAATCCAGGGATTATCATGGAGAACCTGTAAGCAAGAGTAGAGCTTGGTACTCACAATCCCCCGAGGGAGACCCTCTCAACAAATTCTGGAAGATAGAATGAGGTTAACTGTTTAAAGTCTAAATCATTTGAACCTGGCTTGCCAGGCCTCAACTTCATAACCCTGTGCTCTTGCAGGCAATGTCCCCGATCTAAACCTCTTAACAAATACCTTTAAAAGAAGTATAGTGGGCTTCCCTGGTGGCGCGGTGGTTGAGAGTCCGCCTGCCGATGCAGGGGACGGGGGTTCGTGCCCCGGTCCGGGAGGATCCCACGTGCCGCGGAGCGGCTGGGCCCGTGAGCCGTGGCCGCTGAGCCTGCGCGTCCGGAGCCTGCGCTCTGCAACGGGAGAGGCCACAGCAGTGAGAGGCCCGCATACCACAAAAAAAAAAAAAAAAAGAAGTATAGTGACCTTCACAATGCCCAAGTCCTAAATTTCAATCAGTCACTCTGATTTGTATTTTTTAAGTACCTATTCCCAGTAAACTTTCACTCCATAATACGTTGTTTTATTTTATAACCATTCTTCTCAATTCTTTTAATTCAAAAATGTACTCTGAATTTTTTTAATATAAAAACTAAGGCAATTAATTTTGTTGTGTTAATTAATTTCTTTAAATTATTTTAAAACTACACAGTAATGGAAAATATGGAATAAAATTATTTTGGTTATTTTAATTAGATGTTCTTATAATAGTACAGTTGCTATATCTAGGAAATATTTAAAAAATAGAAAAAAAGAATTATTACCATGTATAATTTCCCCTGAACAGAGATATATACTGTTGAATTTGGATTCATTTGCCTGTTGTTTCCTTGGTTTTAATATTAATAAAAAACTAATAAATGAAAAACAGCAACAAAACTTCAAGTGTTTGAAATGAAAAAAAAAAAAAATGAGACTTCTGGTTAAACCTGTCAGATCAATACTTATACTGTATGTTTCCTTCTGAAAACACAACATAATAAAATAAAGATATAAATACAAGAGGACAAGAAGAACAAGATAGGAAATGACTCCAGACTAATGATGTCAGCAAAATGTTGGAAAATGAGTAACAGATGGACCAGCGGTAACTAAGTAGAACAGGGGAAAATCATCTCCTACAATTCTGCTGGGGGAATAATTTAAGAAAAAGCAAGCATATTTGTACCTCAAAGTCTGGAAAAACATAGGGTTAGATAACAAGTACTTCTAGAATAAGAGGTAGAGAGAAGCTGGAAGGATCCCTCCACCCAACACAGGCAGAAGACAGCCTCTACTATTCTCCTGAAGGAGACAGAAAGTCAGTCTCTGGAGAAAGCACTCGAGAGAATTCTGGAATTGGATACCAGCAAAGCTGAGAATTAGCGTCATATCCCTGGAACTACCCTAAAATATCATAAACCATGGCAAATTTGGAAAGATTCTGAGTTTAACATAAAGGCTAAAAGAAACTGCAAGCTTAATTGACCCAAAATCTAAAATGTGGATAGAATGATCTGAATTGTGTTTAGAAAAAATTGGAGACAAAAGCAGTGTCAATATTCATAATAGGAGGAATGTTAATATTTTGTTTGAACAAAGTACAATAAACAAGGTAAAATGTGGCTTGGTTGACATGCTACTTTCACTTAGTTTTGGATTTGGATTCTAAGATGATAACATCCATAGATCAAAGCAAGACAAATTGGAGAAACCATTCCCACTTAATAACTGTCCATTTCTTGTGGTTATAGAATTGTGATTCAGGAGGAAACATTCATCTAAAGCTGAATGTGCACAAGAAAATATTTCTATTACATAGTCTCATAGATTTAGATTTAGAAGATCAGAAGGAATCATAGAGATGTCACTTAGGCCAAAATCCTTTCTAATTAAGAGGTCATTTCTAAAACATTCCTGACAGGTTGCCATTCAGGGTATGCTTGGTCACTTTTAGTATCTACCACATTAAACATCAACCCTCTCTTCTTATTTTATGTTGTAGGTAAATATGTACGCTTTTCCTTAACAGCACGGACTTTGTATCTTTGTAATCTTCATCACTTAATGCTAGTTTTGTCCTATTTAAACATTTATTCTTTTGGTAAACATGTACCACTCTTTTATTTTCTTACCTAATGTTTCACATTATTAGGTTCTTACAAAATAGAATTTCCAAACATTTTACTGAATGCTTTAGCTCATCTAAATTATTCCTAACTTGTTATTTTTCTTTAAAACTGTGGGGGCTTCCCTGGTGGCGCAGTGGTTGAGAGTCCTCCTGCCTGATGCAGGGTACATGGGTTCGTGCCCCGGTCCGGGAAGATCCCACGTGCCGCGGAGCGTCTGGGCCCGTGAGCCATGGCTGCTGAACCTACGCATCCGGAGCCTGTGCACCGCAACGGGAGAGGCCACAACAGTGAGAGAGGCCCACGTACCGCAAAAAAAACAAACGAACAAAAACCAAAAAAAACCTGTGGTGTCCCAAGCAAAATGAAAACTTCCAAGTTGATCTAATCAGTGTAGTTAATTTTCCCTTATCTTGGACACTAACCTTTACCTTTATTTATACAATGTAAGACTTGATTAACTATTTTAAATGTTAAATCACATTCTAACTTCTTCTAATCTTAGAGTCTCCCAAAACTTCAAGACCTCAAGAGATATTCCTAAGTTTGGTTTTAAATAGATTTTCAAACTTACGTTTATCCTTATGAACTATTTTGCTTTCAAGTATGATGCATCATTTTAGCCTAAACTTTTTGACCTGAAGTCTCTGTTGTGATGATTTATTTATCTGACTTTTTAAAATTTAAGGGTTAAATAATAACCTTCTATTTCTCAACCCACTTTTTAATAAGTCAAACTTATATAATCTCCATGAAGACAAGGGAGGGCCTGTCTTTGCCAATCTGAATCTTGCTCATTGCTGTTTCCTCAAATTCTAGCACATAGCAGGCATCTGACACCTATGTTTGGAAAGAAGCAACAGCTCTAAGATCTCTCTCTGGATTGACATTCATCCTTTAAGAAACAAAGTTCAATTGCCATTGACTTTATTCAAATGTTCTACACATTTTCCCCCAGCGCCTAAAAATTTATTTCATGAGAAAAACTGATGAAATCCAGCAATGTTGTTATTGAAATGTCCAGATTTTGCAGTCTAGCAACAGTATCAAAAAAAAAAAAAAAAAAAAAAAAACAGCAAAAGATTACTTTAGCATGAGTTATTTTTTGGTGAAAACACACAACGCACTTTTTCCCTCTTTTCACTTCTTGATATTTTTAATAGGGACAAATCAATTACTGAATAATTAATTAGACAATTTTACTAGTTAACAATGCCAAGTCCTTGAGCTAAAATGTTCACAATCTATCTTTTTCTCCTGTTTGAAAACTGATGAGACTTTTGCATCTAGCACTTCTTTTCCATTTCCTCTGATTGTAATTGCTGCATGACTCTGAAATTATATTTGCAAGTTTTTCTTATTTGAAATAACCAGGTTTTTTCTTTCAACTACTTGTGCTTCAGTAGGCTGCATTTTTTTTAATACCTGGTTATTTTGCTTATTACAGTTGGAATCTTTGTTTTTCTTCTTTAATAATGAATATGGAAAGCTATGTACTTCTTGCAAGTGAAGATTTTTCAGATCATGGAATCTGAAATTGGGAGCATTTCCTAGTGGTATTTTATTTTTTGAAAGATCTGAAAAAAGAGGGCAAATGCTAATTAAGTTCCGATTTTTAAGTCAGTTTTGCATGTGAGTAGACATATGGTTTGATGATCAAATGGCACTCCTAGAAGTGCCTGTCCTCCCTACACTGGGTTCCCTTCACTTCCTCAGTTAGCAATCCCACTGATTCCTCCTGAACACACACATGCTTTCCAAGTTTGGGGTGTTCACTAAAATATGAGCAGCTATGAAAAAGCCTTCAGGATAACACCAAGATGCTTTTGTTTGACTCATCCTCCTCCTTTTTGGCTTCCCAGGGAATTTTCTTTCTGGGTCATTAAAAAAAAAGCAATGGTTTCCGATCTTTCCTTTGACTGAAACTCTGGGTATCTTGCTTCTGACGCTCTCTGTTTTGCTATGTTACCTAGAAGAGTAGCATTTGCATTCCCAGCATCTTTCACAGATGGGGGAGTTTGATCTATTCCTGATTTTGTAGTTAGATGAGAAGTCCCTGTAAACTAATTACTTTGGAAACCAAGGGGGCACCAAGGTTTCTCTCAGGCATCCATGGGGGCACCTTAATAGTGTTTTAAACAGTGTATGCAGAAGGGGTTAAAAGCTACACAGAGAGGAGCAGAGCCTGAGGGGAAAGATACTGCAGGTTTGTGGTTAACAAGGAACTAATTGGGTAACGAGGCAGGAGGAGAAGCAAGCATAAAGCTGGTCAACATGCTTGTGTAGAATCCCAGCAGTCAGCTAGTGCTGAGCCCTTGAGGAGTTGAAATAAAGACAAATTGAAACTGGAGTCTATTTTTTCCTGTGATCTTTACTAGAAACTGCAAATGGGGACTTGACAGCTTTCCTCGCTGCCTGTTGCTTTATTTCAGGTGGTTTTATTTTGAAAGAGCTAAGAGCTGACATTCTGGATGCCCAGCCCGAGTGTCTTGTATCCAGACAAGAATGTGCATCAACTCTTCAAGGCAAGTTACTCTTTCTTCTGTTCTTAATGATCTCTGGGTATTGTGAGCAAGGTAGGAGATAGTGAAATAAGTGTTGGCTTAGTACTAGGGAGACTGGATTCTAATACCAAGTGTACACTCAATAGCATCTGCTTCAGCCAGTTATCCTGCCTACCAGGCCTTCACTACTTTTCAAGCTATCAAAAGAATGAGCTTGTTTGTGTTTCTTGTCAGAATCTCTTTGAGCCCTAAGATTTTCTATTTTAAAAATTGATTAGTTTTCTCTATTGAAGTTTGATCAAGTACCTTAAAATAGACTAGAACGTATGGAAAATACACAGAGGGGAGAAAGTGTGTTTCTTATCTTCGAGAATTCTACAAACAAAAAACCATAGGAGTGTTAAATGTTATGGTATAAATGGGGGTGAAGGCCATCTAGGGGAAGATGGCAGGGGACAGAGCCACCCAGAAAGCAGTGCAGGTTTCACAAGGAATGGGTGATGGCATGAGCCTCCTAAAGAAGGTGACAGTGAAGGTAGTTTTCTAAGTTATTGGAATGGTGCAAAGTATGGCTTGAGGTTGATAATAAACCTATGGGAGATGGTGTAATAAAGGGACTGATCAGACTGAAGCAGAGATCAGCTAATGGGAAGCAATAAAAATTGTTCGCTCAGAGTCAAATTATGGACAGATAGCCAGAAATGACAGGCAGGGAAGTCTTAGAGGAGAAAAGGAAAACAGTTTAGATTTGGGAACATTTTGAAAAATAATATTAAAAAAAATACTGTTGAGTAGCATATAGAACTAACTCAATTTCAATTATCATTTAACATATACCTTTAAATAATAATAAAGTATATAATATTTTTTATAAAACATTGTTAGAATAAAATAAGTCCCCAAACCAAAGGAAAATGTCTATTCACTTTAGTCCAAGATATAGATCTGTATTTTCTCTGAGCCTAAATGAGTTGACACAAAAGGATATACAAACGAACAACTTGACAATGGTTTAAAGTAGAAAATCTAATTTACTTTCAACATAAATATCAAAGGAGCTAAAGTAGAGAGTCAATACAGTATATCACAATATGGTATATAGTGTGATCACAGGGCTTAAAGTTGGATACCCAACTTCTTACACCTGTAATGTATTTGCTCACTGGTCAACTCATGCATATGGTCTTGTACTTTCTGTTGGCTCCAACATGCCCTACTGTTTCACATCCTTCCTACTGGACTCATTAATGATACTTTTATGGCCCCTGAGAGCACTTCCAGATATAATCCCTGGTTAGAACTGGTGCTGCCATTATGTGAGCCAGGTCCTTGCAGTCCATGTAAACTCTGTGGCCTCTAAATTTCAAATTTGGAAAATGACAGTGTTTGACTCCTGTAGCTGTAATTCCCCTTCTAGTTCTAAAGTTCTGTAATGCTTATCAAGAAATAACATTTTTCTAACATGATAGTGTGATATGACAGTTTGGAAAGAGGGGAGAAAGGCAACTTTTAAAGACCAGACTAAAGAGGGGAGAAAGGCAACTTTTAAAGACCAGATTAACGGAATGCAAATTGTAGCCATATAACTTTTATATTAAAGAAGTTACCTTATTTGTGCTGATTTTTCTGAAGAACCAAATCACAATTCTTAAAGGAATTTGCAGAATCAGTATCTTAATTCCTGGCATGTCTTTCTCCACCCACCTCTGTCCAAGTTTCAACATAGACGGAAGAAAAAAACATTGTAAAAGAGCTTAGAATTAGGCTCAAGCAGCAAGTTCAGTAGTTTGAAGACATTTTACCCATTTTAACAATAGCTGTACTAACACTTTAGGAATTCATTGAGATCAGTGATTCCTTTAAAATAGCTACAGAAAAGTTCAACTTCTGAATAAAGCTGGCTGGCTGAAATTTTTATATAAAATGCAGCTATTTCACTGAAGTTATAATACAGTATTTCAAATTTCCAATTTCTGTTTCTTAATGGGGAGTGCCATCAAGCAAAGCTTGCATTTATACAAGTTGAGCACACATCCATTTTATTTCTATAACTTACTCTTGATTAATTGCTTTCTTGTCTTTGATATGAGCTGAAGCTATGATGTACTGCTTTCATACACCACCAAAGACCCGTTTTTCTCCTTTTTTTCCTCTTGTCTAGCCAAATTCTTCAAGTTGGGTTATTCATTTCTCAAAATTGAATCTGTAAAGAGTACTCAATTAACAAGCATTCAATTCTCTCATTAAAAATCCTCTCATCCTATTTTCATTGTTTCTTTGAGGGATTTTGTTTTTAATGGCTGGGTAAGGAGTACAGAAATAAATGACTGAAAATCATAGTGTGAGAGGTTTCCATAGTGATATATGGACAAGTTATAATGGAATACCCATATTCTCCTCCCCATCTCTCATATGATGGTCTGAGGATTAAATGCCCATTGCCGATGACAGTAGATTTGTGCTTCCATTGTTGAAAAAAGTGTATTTTCACAATGAAAAACTTACTCGATGTTCTAGATTTAAGATATTCATCCCTCTGCTGAGACTTTCTCAGCATATGAATGTGCTGATGATAAATGCAAATGTATAATTTGCCTCCATATTTCCTACTATTCAAGAGAAGCATTAAAAGATCATGGCACCTGCTATATTTAGCCAATAATTATAAAACTTGAATTTATGGGATGAAAAAAAGCTCCTAGGGACCAGTAAGTACACACTTATTTATTCAGTCCATCTTTTTCTGTTATTTATTTATTTATCTATCTATCTATCTACCTATTTATTTATTTATTTATTTATTTTTGGCTGTGTTGGGTCTTTGTTGCTGCATGCAGGCTTTCTCTAGTTGCAGCGAGCAGAGGCTATTCTTGGTTGCAATGCATGGCCTTCTCATTGTGGTGGATTTACTTGTTACGGAGCATGGGCTGTAAGCATGTGGGGTTCAGTAGTTGTGGCATGCAGGCTCTGTAGTTGTAGCTCGTGGGCTTAGTTGCTCCATGGTATGTGAGGTTTCTAGAACCAGGTTTTGAACCCTTTTCTCCTGCATTGGCTGGCAGATTCTTAGCTACTGTGCCACCAGGGAAGTCCTATTCATTCCATCGTTAATGAGCATCTTTCATATGGCAGGCATTGTGCATGGGCCAAGAGACAGTGATCTATAATACAGTTATGATCTTTGCCATATTAGAGCTGGTATTTTGCAGAGAAGGTGTTGTACAATGAACTTTAAAAAAAAAATAAAGTTATTTATTATTTATTTATTTTTGGCTGTGTTGGGTCTTCGTTTCTGTGCGAAGGCTTTCTCTAGTTGCGGCGAGTGGGGGCCACTCTTCATCATAGTGAATGGGCCTCTCACTGTCACGGCCTCTCTTGTGGAGCACAAGCTCCAGACGCGAAGGCTCAGTAGTTGTGGCTCATGGACCTAGTTGCTCCGTGGCATGTGGGATCTTCCCAGACCAGGGCTCGAACCCGTGTCCCCTGAATTGGCAGGCAGATTCTCAACCACTGCACCACCAGGGAAGCCCTACAATGAATTTTTATTTACTTAAAATAAAAGAAAAAAATATGCAAAATTTGCTGTAAAGGAAAAATAGAGCTTTGTGATAGGAAATAGAGAATACTGCAGTAGTGCGAACAAGCTTAGACTGGGTGGTCAGCAAAGAGAGACCTCTCTGAGTACATGATATCCAAGTGAAGCCTTGGGTAAAGGAGACAGTCATGCAAAGATCTATGGCAGAGCCTAGAGAGTGTAAGGGATAAAACCCAGAGGCAGGAAAGAGGTTGGAAATTTTTAAAGAGGCTAATGAATGACTGATTTCCAGGAGGAGCTAGAACAGAGTGTGCCGGGTTGTAAGTGGTAATGAGAAAGGATTGGAGAGGCTGGATATTATCATATCATGAGGAGCCAAATAAGTCATGTTCATGGGTTTGTACTTCATTTTGAGAGCAGTTAAAAGATTTTCACCATAAGATTATGTTTTACATCATCTACTCTTTCTGCTGGCTGCAAGAAATGGCTTGGAAAGGAACAAGTGTAAAAACAAGAAGTCAAGTTAGGAGAAAGTCATGGAACACAATTTTGGAGGCTCAAACAAAACTGATTCCACTAGAAATGGAGATGAATGGTCAGGTTGGTTAAACATTCTGGAGGCAGAAAAATCAAGATTTGCAGTCATGTGGTCTGTAGAAAGGAATCAAGGAAGAATCTTAGATGTCTGACTTGAGAAACTAAGTACTCCAATGATATCACTTGCTATGAGTGAGAAGACTCAAACAAGTCTGTATATGTTTACTTAACTGAGCTCACATGTGTGTGTAAAGGATTATAGTTATACGTAAGATGTCTATGGAATACATTTTAAGTTAATATGCCTGATAAGAATCTGGATGTAGTTGTCTCAAATTTTGTGAAAAATTATGACCTAAAGACTTAATATTGCAAGTCCTTAGCATGTAGACTGTTTTGAAACCAAGTGAACAGAGACTATACTATCTTTGGAGAAATTTTTTAGATAGTGAGAAAAGTAGAGACAAGGACAAATAAATACCAAACATATAAGCATATGACTAGATATAAAAGGATTCAGAAAATTTGTCCTGAAAGTTTTCTCAGGAAACCATTGGAGGATGTTTGCCACCAAAAGCAAAAGATAACCCACCAAAATGTAAACATAAAAAAGAAAAAGACATGTGCAACTTTAAATATTACAGTAGTCACATTTAAAAAGTAAAAGAAACTGGTGACATTAATTTTAATAATATATTTTACTAACCCAGTATTTTCAAAATACTATTTTAAAATTTAACTATATAAACATTTATTAATGATATGCTTTACATTTGTTTAGTATTGTCTTTGAAATCTGTTGTGTAGTTCTTCAGTACATTTCAATTCATTCTAGTCACATTTCAAGTGTTCAACGGCCACATGTGGTTCCTGGCTACAGTACTGGATGTCAGGGGGCCAGAACATTTTGTATGAATGATCTGGTAGAGAAAAGAACATGAAATAAGGAACGATTTCCTCTATAATCTTTCATAAAACCAAAAATACTTACAAGGTTAGGATCTAGGGCATAAGGGGCTGGGGATTAGTCCTTGGAGGATTGGTACTTCCTCAAATGTAATAGAGAATTTAAAAATATATAAAAAAGGAGAAATAAATAAATAAAAAAGGAGAAATAAATAAATAAAAAAGGAGGGTTTCCCTGGTGGCACAGAGGTTGAGAGTCCTCCTGCCGATGCAGGGCACCCAGGTTCATGCCCCAGTCCTGGAAGATACCACGTGCCTTGGAGCGGCTAGGCCTGCGAGCCATGGCCGCTGAGCCGGCGCATCCGGAGCCTATGCTCCGCAACGGGAGAGCCCACAATAGTTAGAGGCCCGCATACCACAAAAAACAAAACAAACAAACAAACAAAAAAAACGAGAAAGAGATGCAGATAGAATAGATTTGTTCATGGAAATACAGAAGTCATTTTTAATTTTTTTAAATTGAAGTATAGTTAATTTACAATGTGTTAATTTCTGCTGTACAGAAAAGTGATTCACTTGTGCATATATATATATTATTTTTCATATTATTTTCCATTATGGTTTATCACAAGATATTGAATATAGTTACCTATGCTATACAGTATGACCTTGTTGTTTATCCATCCTATTTGTTAGTTTGCATCTGCTAACCCCAAACACCCAATCCTTCCCTCGTCCACCCCACTTGGGAATACCAAAGTCTTATTTAGAAAAATTCTAATTTCTTCCTTAAGTATGTGGCAAAATCAACAAAGTGGCATGAAGATGCAGTTCCCTGTTCACAGAGAGCTTTCTAGGATGTTGCCTACTGAAACTTCATGAATTTGTGCTCAATATGTGGTACCTGATAACGGTACAAGTTGGCTATCAGAATTTCTCTGTGTAGCCCTCTGCGTGACATGTGAGTGGATGTGTAAGTATGTATGTGACCTCCTCCTACTTTTTTCTTCCCCTTCTTCTGGAATTTCTATTTGCTACTAAGTGTTCTTAGAATTCAACGGTGGGCTTTCACAATCCAGTAGAAAGCTGCTTCAATCTGAATCAAACAAAATGTTTTATTCTTTCATTGGTAGCTTGTGTGTGTGTGTGTGTGTGTGTGTGTGTGTGTGTGTGTGTTTAAACACTACAATGTGTACTTTGGAGTCATGGTAGCTGTGTTCCAACTGGATCATGTTATTGGCATGAACTAAAAATTCATATTGAACAATTGGTGGAGCAGCAGGATTTAACAGCTTCTCAACCTTGGCTTTAAAATCTCCAGCCCTGCCTCCATATATTTAAACTCTCTGAGTAGAAAAAAACAAGAAGCTAGAAAAACAGGAAATCCAGGGATGGTGGGAAGGTCATATGGAGCAAGACTGGGATGGATGGCTGTCTTGTTGTGTTGAGAAAATAAAAAGACACGAGTTGAGAAGTCAGATTGTGTAAAAGTTACTGCTTTGTATTTGTGTGTGAGGAAGAGGAAGAGGAGGATAAAGCAATATAACTGCTCTGTTTCCAAGAATGCCCAGGCTTTTAAATGCAGGTCAGTCCAAATCAATCCACACTGCACTCCCCCCAAATAAGGAAAACACTAAAACAGCTGTTGATGTAATTTATTCTTTCAGATATTGTGGCAGACAGAGTTTTCTAAAGCTTTAAGCTCTGAGTCACTTGCTTTCTTTTTTTTAAAGCTATATAACCCACTCACTTAACCCACACTTTCTATTTTTAGTTTTCTCTTTCTGATGAAAACTTGCAGATCATGAAGATCACATTCTCTGAGCAAGGTTAGCCTATGTGATTCCCAAGATTCACTTTCTGTTCAAACTTCTCTTTAGTTGTTGTTGTATTTTTTTTTTTTTCTCCTCTCTATTTCCGTGTCACCTCTTGGTTCCATAAATATTGCACAAATTTTGCTATAATTTCTAATGTACATATAATCTAAGATGTAGCGAGTGATACTTTGTCATTCTTTGTTACAAGTTCACTGAATTGAAGATGACAAGAGGAAAGAAACAAAAAGTTAAAAGGCCAGAATTTTACATTATTTCTAAATTATTTTGGTTTATGCTTTCCTACTCCATTATGTTCAGTCTAAATTTGCTCTCACACATGTTAGGCTTGTTCTTGAGAACAAGCCATTACTCAAATAGGTTTTCCCCTGTTTTTCACCCTTGCTAATGAGACAGCTTATCCCTAAGATGCCATTCAATTTGTACTCTATCATGGGCCATCCAGGATATCCAATGCTTTTTCCTTTTCTGAACTCTTGTTTCTTGAGGAATCCTAAAACAAGGCAGGGGGAAGCTATGAGTAAGATTCTGGATATTCTAGTTAGACAAGCCTCTGTTTGGATTCTCATTCTGATTTCTGAGTTATGCCACCTTGATAAGTAATGTCAGGTTCCTCATCTCTAAAATCAATAATTCCTTAAAGTAATGTTGCGAGTAGTAAATAACATGATGTTTGCAAATCAATGTGCATGTTCCCTCAATTTTAGCCAATGTAAGTAAGGCTTTACCACTCCATGAGTTGTAATAAAGATAGCAATAGCAAGAAATGGAAGAGGACTTAAATATCATTGGGCATGATTTTTAACTAAGGATCTTGAGGATATTAATTTTACCAGGACCAAATGCAGCAATGGAATTGAAGATAAAATGAACATATTCAAACACCTAATTCTGTGATCTTATGGTCCCCTAATTATCAATGTGAGAAGTCTCTGGTAAGAGACAGCATCACACAGTGGATGGAGAACAACCTCTGTAGTATGAAATTTATGGAGTTAAATCCTGCCTCAAAAATGTCTAAATAATATGACCATATATAATTTACTTTAGGTCTCCAGCCTATTTCTTACCATTATCTACTGCATAGGAACTCATTTGGGTTTTACAAAGTATATTTCAAATAAAACAAATGTCAGGTCATGACAGATAGAAGGGGCCAAAGTAGTGAGGAGGAAAGAGAGTACTTTTTAGAAACAAAAATTCAGAGAAGGCTGTGGGAGAAAAGAAGGTACGATGGGAGTGAGTGTGATTTAATACCTAAGTAATTCTGTGTGTGGCCCGAAAGACCACATTGAAACCATATTGGTTTCAGCTGAGAAGGATATTTAGAATAGCATGAAAAGGATATTGTGAAAAATATCAGAAAACAGTGATAAATAAATTTTTATATGATAAGATGTGGTTTTTTATTCTTCTTTTTAAATGTGTTCACATTTATATTTAGACAATGACATTGTAATTAAGTTTAAAACTCCACTAAAATTTTAAATAGAATTTATTAAAAATGGCCTCTAAAAATTTAGGCTGTTTTCAATTCTGGAACAAAATAGTAAGCATGCAGTGTGCATAGGTGTGTGTGTGTGTGTGGAACAATTCCATTGTGTATATGACAACTGCATACCTATAGAGTTTGTCTAAAAAAAACGTTTTAAACTCTATGGTACTATTTTTCTGTTTTCCACCAAGTTGGGTGCTGTTGTCCTATTTTTTTTTCCTTTTTAACATCTTTATTGGAGTGTAATTGCTTTACAATGGTGTGATAGTTTCTGCTGTACAACAAAGTGAATCAGCTATAAATATACATATACCCCCATATCTCCTCCCTCTTGCGTCTCACTCCCACCTGCCCTATCCCACCACTCTAGGTGGACACAAAGCACAGAGCTGATCTCCCAGTGCTATGCGACTGCTTCCCACTAGCTATCTATTATACATTTGGTAGTATATATAGGTCCATACCACTTTCTCACTGCATCCCAGCTTACCCTTCCCCCTCCACATATCCTCAAGTCCATTCTCTACCTCTGCATCTTTATTCCTGTCCTATGGCTACGTCCTTCAGAATGATCTTTTTTTTTCCAGATTCCATATATATGTCTTTGCATATGGCATTTGTTTTTCTCTTTCTGACTTACTTCACTCTGTATAACAGTCTTTAGGTCCATCCACCTCACTACAAATAACTCAATTTCACTTCCTTTTATGGCTGAGTAATATTCATTGTATATATCTGCCACATCTTTATCCATTCATCAGTTGATGGACACTTAGGTTGCTTCCATGTCCTGGCTATTGTAAATAGTGCTGCTTCTTTTTGAATTATGGTTTTCTCAGGGAATATGCCCAGTAGTGGGATTGCTGGGCTGTATGGTAGTTCTGATTTTAGTTTTGTAAGGAACCTCCATAGTGTTCTCCATAGTGGCTGTATCAATTTAGATTCCCACCAGCAGTGCAAGAGTGTTCCCTTTTCTCCACACCCTCTCCAACATTTACTGTTTGCAGATTTTTTGAAGAGGGCCATTCTGACTGGTGTGAGGTGATACCTCACTGTAGTTTTGATTTGCATTTCTCTAATGATTAGTAATGTTGAGCATCCTTTTATGTGTTTGTTGGCAAACATATCTTCTTTGGAAAAATGTCGATTTAGGTCTTCTGCCCATTTTTGGATTTGGTTGTTTGTTTGTTTTTTTGTTTGTTTGTTTGTTTGTTTTGCTGTTGAGCTGCTTGTATATTTTGGAGATTAATCTTTTGTCAGTTGCTTCATTTGCAAATATTTTCTCCAATTCCAAGTGTTCTCTCTTCATCTTGTTTATGGTTTCCCTTGCTGTGCAAAAGTTCTTAAGTTTCATTAGGTCTCATTCATTTGTTTTTATTTCCATTTTCTAGGAGGTGAGTCAAAAATGGTCTTGCTGTGATTTATGTCAAAGAGTGTTCTGCCTATGTTTTCCTCTAAGAGTTTTATAGTGTCTGGCCTTACATGTAGGTCTTTAATCCATTTTGAGTTTATTATTGTGTATGGTGTTAGGAAGTGTTCTAATTTCATTCTTTTACATGTAGACTGTCCAGTTTCCCAGCACCATGTATGGAAGAGGCTGTCATTTTTCTATTGCATATTCTTGCCTCCTTTATCAAATATAAGGTGACCATTTGAGTGTGGGTTTATCTCGGCTTTCTATCCTTTTCCATTGATCAATATTTCTTTTTTTGTGTCAGTACCATAGTGTCTTGACTACTGTAACTTTGCAGTATAGTCTCAGGTCAGGGAGTCTGATTGTTCCAGCTCCATTTTTCTTTCTCAAGATTGCTTTGGCTATTCAGGGTCTTTTGTGTTTCCATACAAATTGTGAAATTCTTTTGTTCCAGTTCTGTGAAAAATGCCATTGGTAGTTTGATAAGGATTGCATTGAATGTGCAGATTGCTTTGGGTACTATAGGCATTTTCACAATGTTGATTCTCCAATCCAGGAACATGGTATATCTCTCTATCTCTTTGTATCATCTTTAATTTCTTTCATCAGTGTCATAGTTTTATACCTAAAGATCTTTTTGTCTCCTTAGTTAGGTTTATTCCTAGGTATTTTATTTTTTTGTTGCAATCATAAATAAATGAGCTTATTTCTTTAATTTCTCTTTCATATTTTCATCATTAGTTATAGTAATGCAAGAGATTTCTGTGCATTAATCTTGTATTCTGCTACATTGCCAAATTCTTTGATTAGCTATAGTAGGTTTCCGGTAACATCTTTAGGATTCTCTATGTGTAGTATCATGTCATCTACAAACAGTGACAATTTTATTCTTTTCTGATTTGGATTCCTTTTATTTCTTTTTCTTCTCTGATTGCTGAGGCTCAAACTTCCAAAACTATGTTGAATAATAGTGCTGAGAGTGGGCAGCCTTGTCTTGTACCTGATCTTAGCAGAAATGGTTTCAGTTTTTCACAATTGAGAATGATGTTGGCTGTGGGTTTGTCATATATGTCTTTTAATATGTTGAGGTAAGTTCCCTCTATGCCTACTTTCTGGAGGGTTTTTGTCAAAAGTGGGTGTTGAATTTTGTCGAAAGCTTTTTCTGTATCTATTGAGATGATCATATGGGTTTTCTCCTTCAATTTGTTAATATGGTTTATCACATTGATTGATTTGCGTATATTGAAGAATCCTTGCATTCCTGGGATAAATCCCACTTGATCATGGTGTATGATCCTTTTAATGTGGTTTTGGATTCTGTTGGCTAGTATTTGTTGAGGCTTTTTACATCCATGTTCATCAGTGTTGTTGACCTGTAGTTTTCTTTTTTTATGGCATCTTTCTCTGGTTTTGGTATCAGGGTGATGGTGGCCTCGTAGAATGAGTTTGGGAGTGTTCCTCCCTCTGTTATATTTTGGAAGAGTTTCAGAAGGATAGGCGTTAGCTCTTCACTAAATGTTTGATAGAAGTCTCCTGTGAAGCTATTTGGTCTTGGGCTTTTGTTTGTTGGGAGATTTTAAATCACAGTTTCAATTTCAGTGCTTGTGACTGGTGTGTTTATATTTTAAATTTTATCCTGGGTCAGTCTCAGAGGTTGTGCTTTTCTGAGAATTTGTCCATTTCTTCCAGGTTGTCCATTTTATTGGCATATAGTTGCTTGTAGTAATCTCTCATGATCCTTTGTATTTCTGTAGTGTCAGTTGTTACTTCTGTTTTCATTTCTAATTCTGATGGTTTGATTCTTCTCCCTTTTTTTCTTGATGAGTCTGGCTAATGGTTTATCAATTTTGCTTATCTTCTCAAAGAACCAGCTTTTAATTTTATTGATCCTTGCTATCATTTTCTTCATTTCTTTTTCAGTTATTTCTAATATCATATTTATAATTTAATTTCTTCTGATAACTGTGAGGGTTTTTTTGTTCTTCTTTCTCTAATTGCTTTAAGTGTAAGGTTAGGTTGATTATTTGAGATGTTTCTTGTTTCTTGAGGTAGGATTGTATTGCTATAAATTTCCCTCTTAGAACTGCTTTTACTGCATCCCATAGGTTTTGGGTCATCCTGTTTTCACTGTCATTTGTTTCTATGTATTTTTTAATTTTCTCTTTGATTTCTTCAGTGTACTCTTGGTTATTTAGTACTGTTTTATTTAGCCTCCATGAATTTCTATTTTTTCCTGTAATTGATATCTAGTCTCATGGTGCTGTGACCAGAAAAGATACTTGATATGGCTTCAAGTATCTTAAATTTACCAAGACTTGATTTGTGACCCAAGATCTGACCTATCCTGGAGAATGTTCCATGAGCACTTGAGAATAAAGTGCATTCTGTTGTTTTTGGATAGAATGCCCTATAAATATCAATTAAGTCCATCTTTTTTAATGTATCATTTAAAGTTTGTGATTCCTTATTTATTTTCATTTTGGATGATCTGTCCATTGGTGAAAGTAGGATGTTAATGTCCCCTACCATGATTGTGTTTCTTTTGATTTCCCCTTTATGGCTGTTAGCTTTTGCCTTATGTATTGAGGTGCTCCTATGTTAGGTTCATACTTATAATTGGCATATCTTCTTCTTCGATTGATCCCTTGATCATTATGTAGTGTCCTTCTTTGTCTCTTGTAATAGTCTTTATTTTAAAGTTTATTTTGTCTGTTATGAGAATTGCTACTCCAGCTTTCTTTTGATTTCCATTTGCATGGAATATCTTATTCCATCCCCTCACTTTCAGTCTGTATGTGTCCCTAGTCTGAAGTGGGTCTCTTGTGTACATGATATACATGGGTCTTGTTTTTGTATCCATTCAGCCAGTCTATGTCTTGAGGTTGGAGCACTTAATCCATTTACATTTAACATAGTTATCGATATATATGTTCCTGTTGCAATTTTTGTAATTGTTTTGGATTTTTTTATTGCAGGTCTTTTCCTTCTCTTGTGTTTCCTACCTAGAGAGGTTCCTTTAGCATTTGTTGTAAAGCTGGTTTGGTGGCACTGAATTCTCTTAGGTTTTGGTCTATAAAGATTTTAATTTCTCTGTCAAATCTGAGTGAGATTCTTGATGGGTATAGTAGTCTTGGTTGTAATTTTTTCCCTTTCATCACTTTAAATATGTCCTGCTACTCTCTCCTGGCTTGCAGAGTTTCTGCTGAAAGTTCATCTGTTAACCTAATGGGGATTCTCTTGTATGTTATTTGTTGCTTTTCCCTTGTTGCTTTTAATATTTTTTCTATGTATTTAACTGTTGATAGTTTGCTTATTAAGTGTCTTGGCATGTTTCTCCTTGGATTTATCCTGTAAGGGACTCTCTGTGCTTCCTGAACTTGATTGACTATTTTCTTTCCCATATTAGGGAAGTTTTCAACTATAATCTCTTCAAATATTTTCTCATTCCCTTTTGCTTTTCTCTTCTTCTTCTGGGACCCTTATAATTCCAATATTGATATGTTTAATGTTGTCCCAGAGGTCTCTGAGACTGTCCTCAATTCTTTACATTCTTTTTTTTTCTTTATTCTACTCTGAGGTAGTTATTTACACTGCTTTATCTTCCAGGTCACTTATCCATTTTCTCCCTCAGTTATTCTGCTATTGATTCCTTCTACAGATTTTTCATTTCCTTTAGTGTCTTGTTCATCATCATTTGTTTGCTCTTTAGTTCTTCTAGGTCCTTGTTAAATGTTTCTTCTCTTTTCTCCATTCTGTTACCAAGATTATGGATTATTTTTACTGTCATTACTCTGAATTCTTTTTCAGGTACACTGCCTATTTCTTCTTTCTCTGTTATGTCTGTTGGGTTTTTACCTTACTCCTTCATCTTCTGTGTTTCTCTGTCTTCTCATTTTTCTTAACTTACTGTGTTTGTGGTCTCCTTTTCACATGATGCAGTTTCGTAGTTTCCATTGTTTTTGGTGTCTTCCCCCAGTAGGTAGGGTATTTCAGTGGGTTGTGTAAGCTTCCTGGTCGGGGCAACTGCTGCCTGTGTTCTGGTTGGTGAACCTGGATCTTGTCTTTCTGCTGGGCTGGACCACCTCTGGTGGTGTGTTTTTCTGTGTCTGTGACCTTATTATGATTTTAGGCATCCTCTCTGCTAAGGGGTGGGTTTGTGGTCCTGTCTTGCTAGTTGTTTGGCATGAGGTGTCCAGCACTGTAGCTTGCTTGTCCTTGAGTGGAGTTGGGTATTAGTGTTGAGATGAAGATCGTTGAGAGACCTTTTGTCATTTGATATTATGTGGGGCCGGGGGGTTCTCTGGTGGTCCTGAGAATGTCCTGAACTCGGCTCTCTCACCTCAGAGTCTCAGGTCTGACATCCTGCCAGAGCACTAAGACCCTGTCAGCCACACAACTCATAAACAAAGGGAGAGGAAAAAAAAGAAAGAAAGGAAGGAAGGAAGAAAGAAAGAACGAAAGATAAATAAAACAAAATAGTTATTAAAATTAAAAAAATTACAAATAATATGTAATAAAATTAAAATAAGAGAGAAGAGAGCAACCAAATCAAAAAATATATCCAGCAATGATAAAAAGTGCTAAACAGTATACTAATAAACATAACACAACAAAACAAACAAACAAACAAACAAAAAACACACACAGAACCCTAGGTCAAATGTTAAAAGCAAAGTTATACAGACAAAATCACACAAAGAAGCATAAACGTACAGACGCATGAAATGTGAAAAAGTGAAACAAACAAACAAACAAATATATATATATATAAAAAAAGGAAGTGAGCATCAAATCTGTAAATAAATCTACTAGTGGTAATAAGCTCTAAATAATAAACTTAAATAAACATAAAAACAGAAACAAATTAGATGCAGAAAGCAACCCCAAGTCTACAGATGCCCCCAAGTCCACTGCCTCAATTTTGGGGTGATTTATTGTCTAGTCAGGTATTCTGCAGATGCAGTGTACATCAAATTGGTTGTGGAGATTTAATCTGCTGTTTCTGAGGCTGCTGGGAGAAAATTCCCTTTCTCTTCTTTGTTCACACAGCTCCTGGGGTTCACCTTTGGACTTGCCTCTGCCTTTGTGTGTAGGTCAACAGAAAGCATTTGTTCCCCACCCAGACAGGATGGGGTTAAAGTGGCAGCTAAATAGGGGGTTCTGGCTCACAGAGCCCAGGTGGAGGGAGGAGTATGGAATGGGTGGTGAGTCTACAGTGGCAGAGGCCAGCATGGCATTGCAACAGTCTGAGGCATGCTGTGTGTTCTCCTAGGGAAGTTGTTCTTGGATCATGGGATCCTGGCAGTGGTGGGCTGCACAGGCTCTTGGGAAGGGTGGTGTGGATAGTCACCTGTGCTTGCACACAAGATTCTTGATGGCTGTAGCAGCAGCAGCCTTATTGTTTCATTCCCGTGTCTGGTGTCTGCACTGATAGCTGTGGCTTGTGCCCATCTCTGTAGCTCATTTGGGTGGCACTCTGAATCCCCTCTCCTCACTCACCCCGAAACAATGGTCTCTTGCCTCTTAGCCTGGTCCAGACTTTTTCTCAGATTCCCTCCTGGCTAGCTGTGGCTCACTAGCCCTCTCACCCTCTCAGGCTGTGTTCACACAGGCAACCCCAGTCCTCTTCCTGGGATCTGATTTCTGTAGCCCAAGCCTCAGCTCCCAGCCCCCACCAGCCCCGGTGGGTGAGCAGACAAGCTTCTCAGGCTGGTGAGTGCTTGTCAGTACCGATCCTATGTGAGGGAATCTCTCCACTTTGCCCTCTGCCATCCCTGTTGCTGTGCTCTCCTCCGTGGCTACAAAGCTCCCCCCTCCCCCACAACCTGTCTCCACCATTAAAGGGGCTCCCTAGTATGTAGAACTTTTCCTCCTTCACAGCTCCCTCCCAGAGGTGCGGGTCCTGTCCCTATTCTTTTGTTTCTGTTTTTTTTTCTTTTTTCTTTTGCTCTACCCAGGTATGTGAGGATTTTCTTGCCTTTTGGGAAGTCTGAAGTCTTCTGCCAGTGTTCAGTAGGTGTTCTGTAGGAGTTGTTCCACATGTAGATGTATTTTTGATGTATTTGTGGGAAGGAAGGTGATCTCCACATCTTACTCCTCTACCATCTTGAAGGTCCTCCCATGCTGTTTTCCTTTTACTTTTGTAAGTGTAAACATGTAACACACTTGAATTGAGCATTTGATTTTTAACCAGTTAAAGCTCCATTTTTATTTTCTGTTTTCTACTTTCTAGAAATGTTTTCTCATTTTCATAAACCAAACACAATAACTGTTAATTTCTCCCAGAAAGACATTTGAAAGATGGCTCCCAAAATGAATGGTGTAAGGCAAGTTTACAAACTGTCAGGCTTTGAAGTGAAAATTAGTGTGTCATTCTTTCTGAAAAGAGCAGAGCATAGAAATGACTGTTATAAGAATCTCTCAAGGCAAGATATATATTTTTAGCTGAGGGGACAAAAATTAAACAAATGTTTTCTTCCTCACCTACTTCCCAAATCCTATCAACACACTTATACTCACACACATCCATACACAATTGAGAGGATTTTCCAGCAGCACATTCTTTACTATTCTAAGAAACCAAAAGCCATGGAAATCAGATGGTGATATAACTTAAAATTCCACTTGAAATAAAAAGACATATTGACTAGCATAACTGGAGAGGGCCAGATGGAAAAAATCTGAAAGCATGTGATTATTTTTTAATTTCCTAAAGCAAAAAGTGTTAATATTACTCAAAACTTGATGACCAAGTTGAATAAGAAACTTCAGAAACATGAGCTAATATTTTCAAATAGAGTCAAGTATTGGTTTTATTTTCAGGCCAAAATTCCAGTGTCACTAAGAGTTTTGTACTGGCTACTCTTTCAGGATCTTAGAATATTAGAGCTGTATATTCCTCAAAATTATAAAATATAACCTTTTCATTGTTTAAAGTGGCAGAGGACTTGGCATGCATATTGTTGGTGTTAGGCAGATTTGTTTGTGATCCACACTTGCCTCGTCTTTTTAATAAAATCTTGAAAACTTTACTTTGAGCCTAAGTTTTAAATAGCTGTAAACAGTATATTATAATCTAAATTCAAAGTTATGGATGAGTTGGAATGATTTGATTATATAATAGTTTTGGAGCACATGGCATATTTGTTGGGATCCATAAGGAGAGATGGGCTCATGCTAAGATAAGGGAACCAAGATCATCAGCATGGAAGTAGAATCTATTTTAGCAGATGATGTGGAATCTTCTTTTCTGAAACAGGTTTCATACTGAGAATACACAAATATCTTTCCTAGGGATAATTGGCACCAATAATTTTAGGAAATACATTTTCAATCCTCAATTTTGTATGTGTTCTTCATTCTAAAATTAATCTTCCCAAGAAAGTACCTGAGGCCAGTTCTCCTATTTGCCAACTGTTCTTCTCCCACAAGAAAACTATACTCTCCATGGCACATCACACAGAATTTAAAACCTTCTAGAGATAATTGAGAATATTGTTATCCCTAAAGGAGGAGAATTGACTTTTCTTGTTATCCCTCTTTTGTACATATTTCTGTTATGGACAAAGTATGGGAATGGAAATGGTGATATTTTGGCTTAAGCTGAAATGTTATAAATTCTGATATATTATATGATAGAGGATGTGATAATTTTCTTTGAATGACTTTGACTCTTCCAAACACCAAACTACTCTAAAAGAGCACATTGTGACCAAAGGAGGTTCCTGTGAGAGCAAAGCTCAGAGCACTTAGGGGAGGAATTGAATGCAGTGGTGCCTTATTTCATACAAACCAAAAACTCATATCAAGACTTTGTGACTTTATTTTCTATCCACTTAATTATCTATCTATTGTTTATTTACCCTCATCCATTAATATATCTATTTTAATAAAAATTCAGACTGAGATGTTGTGAAGTTGAGATAGGTATGAACACTTTTACTTAAATTTAACAATAAAGCTAAACTTTTTCTAACAGAAGGATGATTGTTATTGGGTTGATTGTTTTGACGTTGATTGTTCTATGTAAGTCCTGCATTCCACATTAGCTTAAATGATACTCACGCCTTTTTAAAAAGGCAATAATAAGGAAAACTGATGATAAACACTGTCTTATGGTAGTGATGAATAATATTCATCCATGAATTCATGAACTAATGGGGAAAAAAATAAAACCCATACCCATCTATTTCATTAAGAGATGCATTTCCAATGAACTTCTGCATTTTATGTTTAATATTGTTTATCAACATTTGTGATCTATTTATATTATTTTGATCAATTGTGTATTAGTTCAATTATAATAAACCAAATGAGAATTTTTAATTCTTAGTTTCCTATTCAGAGAAATAAAATGTTAAATACATTTTACATGCACAATTTTTTTGCAGAGAATGATGGTAGGGTAATCAAAATACTTTCAAGCATAAAAATATATTAAAAGATAAGATACTGTGGGGGATGTAGAATGGAAGTATAAGTTCATGGAGAGAAAAGAAACTGAAAAACCTCATATTGCAATGGAAATTCATGTCATCCACTGTTTTCATAATGATAGCAACTTTCAAATTATATTATTTATATTCTATTACATACATTTAATACAATTATTTAACAATTTTATATTTAAATGTCAATACTTTAATGCATTTATATTGTACTCTGTATCAGAATTATAAGCTTATGATAAAAACTTTTAATGTCAGTTTAAAAGTATGTGAGAGAGTAAATACTGGGAACCTATATACTCCTCTATAATTGCCCTGGTCAGGAACTCATATCTGTAAATAAAGGAAGTATATTCTACATCATGCCATAAAACAGCTTCATAGTAAAGTCTTTTAAAAAAGAAAGTCTACTGGTTTGGGTGTCTTGATAGATCCTCTGTTTTGGTGAACATTTTGATTTTCATTGTCATAAATTCTTTCAAAATATGTTGTAGCATTTTAAGGTTTGAAGTTGTGTCTAGGGCTTGTCCTTCACATGCCCATTGTCATTGGACACAGAATTTGAGAATGTGCCTATAACCTCTCAGTGAAGTCTGGAACAGGGTGCCTTGTCTTTTGGCCTAAATTGAAAAATACCCTGTTTTATATTCAGTTTGGTACCACCAATCATTCTAAAGCTTTGTATCAGATCCCAGTTGTTCCCATAAGACTGTTTCATTTATGTCATTATCTAAAATTTTATTGTATATCTTCATAAAACTATACTGTTTGCCACTTCACAGCTCCATATTTTTATAAAGGTTTATACTTCACCATTCCCCTAAAGCAGAAGTCACTAAAGAAAGAGACCATTTCAAATATTTTTAAATATTTTTAATCTTTCATAACATTTAAGGCAGTAGACATTCAACAAATCTCTAGTGATGGATTGCTCGATCCCATTTGCCATATTTTTTCACTGAACCTTCTCCTAAGTAATTATATTACCTCCTCTTTGCCTGTTATAAGAAACTTCTTAAAAATGAATCATTTAAAATGAAATTACTATGGGTAATAATTTATGTCTACTGTCCTTTAATAGCTTGATTTTCAGAAAAATACTTTAAGTCCAAATAATGCAACTGGAGTTGCTTCAAATTAGAAGGAGTATTGGACAAAATCAAATCTAACTTCCTCATTTTATGGATGAATCAGAGGCCTTATGATTCACAGCCTCAAGGTCACATAGCTAGTTAACCAGAACTAGATTTAAGAGTAGAACTCAGGGCTTCCCTGGTGGCGCAGTGGTTGAGCATCTGCCTGCCAATGCAGGGGATGCGGGTTCGAGCCCTGGTCTGGGAGGATCCCACATGCCGCGGAGCAACTGGGTCCGTGAGCCACAACTACTGAGCCTGCGCGTCCGGAGCCTGTGCTCCGCAACGAGAGAGGCCGCGAGAGTGAGAGGCCCGCGCACCGCGATGAAGAGTGGCCCCCACTCGCTGCAACTGGAGAAAGCCCTCGCACAGAAATGAACACCCAACACAGCCAAAAATAAAGTAATTAATTAATTAATTTAAAAAAAAAAAGAGTAGAACTCAGTCTTCTGACTTTTGATCAAGTGTTCTTGATATAATTACATACTGCCTTTCAGACTATAAACTAGAGTTTCTTTTTTGATGAACATGCTCTCAAACATATACCTTTGTATTCACTTGTATATCCCCTGAAGCCTTTAGCTTTTCTGTGTGTAATAAAAACTAGGTTATGAACTGGAATTTGAAAATCCTGATGCATCACAATCGATTATTAATGACACACATGCAGAGAAATTTCACTGCCACACCTTGGAAGTTGTTAGGAACTTCCTTCCCTTTATTTCCATTTAGCTTAGGGAAGATCTCCAAACATAAATTGAGACAATATATTTTTAAGTAAGGGATTTATTATGAAAGATGTAACCATCTTTCTTAAAGAAATCTTCACATTTTAGACCAAGAGATCATTTCCCAAACACAGTGACAAATCCAATATTACAGAAGTTACAGCAGTAGAACTATTTAAAGTTGAAGTAGTAGCAGTGGATTTTGTTATTGATGATAATATGCAGTGTAAGAAAAGAAGAAGAATGGCACTCAAAGGAGCATTAATGTAAAAATATTGGAAGAGAACTGTAATTGAAATGAGAATATAAATTTTAGACTAATTTTAAGAAGAACTTGGAAAGGATAGGTATCGCCTTAACAGTCAAGGGTAGTAAAAGAAATTGAGAGAATCCAGGTACCTCCCAGAAGATGAGGAGTAGGGGTGGACTGAGTGTTGGTGGAGTCAGAGAGTGTGGCATGGCTTTGGCTGTCACACATTCCAGGAAAATTCTGCTGGATGCATGTTAGTTTCTCAGGTGGACTTTTATTTGCTTTTGCTGAGGTGGAGGTCCTGTTGTCTTTCCCTTATACCCCTTCCCAGCAGCCTCTGATGAGTTCACTGGAGTGATGCAGCAGTTCCAATCTGTGTGCTGTTCAGGAAGGACTGGAGAAATTTAGAGAAATGGAAACTTCCCCTGAATTTATTTTCCCAACGTGTCTTTGTCAAAAATTTTTAGGGTAATGCATTAACAATATTTGTTTGGATATGAAACACTTTAGAGGAACAAATAAAAGCAAGACATGACAGGAAGGTAATCAAAATGAGGCATTCTTTTTTCATTTTCTTGCTCCTCGTCAACTGATGACACAGGTTTCACACCCACAAATATAACTTAGCCAAGCTTCTAGGATAGGAAGAAAGGAGAGCTAAACTGCCTTCCAATTCAGTGATTCCAATGGCAGTTTTTAAAAACTTGTTCATGTTATCACCTTCCCAGATAGCTGGTATCCTCTAGACAAAGTGGAAAGGCTGTTTTATTAGAAGTTTACAAGTCTTAATAGAGAAAATGAGTTGAAATTTTAAAAAGAAAAATAAGAGATATAAAATATGGAAATGGTTACTGAAACTTAGATTTCAGAAAATAAAAAGAAGAATAACTTCAATCTAATCTTTCTTGAGCATGGCCAGAATGAATGGTTTACTGTTGAAGGAAAAGAAAACACACTTTGATGGCTTTTCTTCAAGGCAGCATCTCACTTATTTTATTTTACTTTTTCACTTTTCACAAGGGCCTCTCACTCAATGCTCATCTTTGGTGTCAACAATTTTGATCACTAAATAAAATAAAATAAAAAGCTAAAAGAACACAGTTCTTCAACTTGGGACACATTATCTTTTCTTTGAGAAAATGGGATTTATAAAGAAGGGGAAAAAAATCACAACTCAGATACATAGGCAAAGGTTTACAAAGAAAATACACATTATGTGCACAGGGAACTAATTTAATAAGCAGCCTCTCCCTGCTAGCTTGCGATTAAACTAAATTGCCAGCCTAAACTTTTCTGCACAGAATTTCAAATGTCAACACATTATATTGTGATTCCTCTTAATTTCTCACAAAGAAAATGCAAAATGAATTCATTATGTTAGAGTAAGTGGAAAAACTGATGAGTTTCTCCAGAAGAGTATGCAATGGGGAGAGATTGTGCAAGACGATTATATTGAGATATTTGAATAGCTGACCATTAGCAAGAGCATCCCCATTACTCTGCTGATAATTATATCTCTTCTGCTATGACTTCCCAGTGGAATAATAGAATGTTCCCAGTGCAGGAGATAATAAAAAATACCATTCGGGTGGTACATATATGCCACGAAGAGAATGCAGTATATCTTTCTTTCCTGGATTTTGCTCTGTCTTATCCCCTTGAATCAGCCCCAACTCCCTGTACCTTGTCAATTTAATGGTGCACACCTACGCAATATATGTTAATATGTGTTTGGTTTTTCTATGCTGTGCACGGGGAGAATAAATGTATCTTGAAAATGAAGATGGCAATGGAATATCATTCTTTCAACATAATTATCTCCTGTGTTTAGAAAGCCTGGTGTTTTACTGAGTACATTTTTGTTAGCTATTATGTAAATGACTTTCAAAACCAACTATGGTACAGAATGAAGACTTTGGATGGGACCTTATAAGGATGAAACTCTGTTTTTTCTATGTAAAAAAGTTTGCATATTCTTCTAATTAAAAAAGTTTGCATATTCTTCTAATTAATTCATCATTTTGCAGACAGTTTTCATGTAGCAAATCAAGTGAAATTAAACAAACAAAAAGGGAGAAAACAAATGAGATCAAACAATAACACCCACTCATTTTCAATAACATCTTCCCTCCTTTTCTCCAGTTCTTTTCTCTTTTTCTCTTTTTTTCCCCTCATTTGAACGATTCACAAAACCTCTCATGTATTATTGCCACCTTATAATACTGTGCCATTTTTATTGCTGTTTATCTTCAGTTTGGGGAAATCTTGCTGGGTACTGAATGTCTTCACAAATTCATTAATTAACATTATTAAATTCATTAATTGTTTAATTAACATCAAACTCAATTTGAATCCCCCCCATCCCACTTTGCTGTGCCACTGTCGTTTTAAATTCTGGATCCTTGCTAGAGAGTCTCATTTTCAAATTATATACAGAAAGGAAAGTTTTACTCAAACAACTTATATTTGCATCCTGTAGAGGGCAGTGAAATGTTATAATGGTTTTATCCTCCCTCAGGTTTACATTGAGACCTGCTCATTTTCCTGAGTGTTGGCACTCACTGGAAATCAGGATAAAGGAACAGCTAAATTACCCAAGGATACCATTTTTTTCCCCTGTTAAAATTGAACTTATGCTAAAAGTCAAAGGGATACTTCACTACATGAATGTTTTCTGACTAAATAGTGACCCAGGAATGTATTCAGAATGCATAAAGTTGTAATGTATATGAACAAGTGGCTATGACTCAAACCACATGGAAACAAGGTATGTGTGTTCATGGTGTCAGAGGTAGAATTCATACTCAAAATTTAGTTAATATCCAAGCACAGGCAAAGGACTGGTTGGTATAGTCAATTCTTTCTGGTGATATAACAAGCAATTAGGACCATTTCTAGTATGGAAGATTTAATTTACAAATTCCTGTCACATACACAAAAATTTAAATTACATCTATTTACTATTGGCATGCATTATCATCAATACTGGACATTACTTAGTAGCTTAGCATAATGGTGTACATTATCTTTGAAAATTTAATAATTAAATTATTTGTACATATTTTAGGAAATGTCTAGTTCTAAAGAGAATTTGAAGTATTTTACCCGATTGATCTCTAAACTAAACAGAATTTATTTAGTATAACACAAAGTACATGGCTGTGTATATTATGTATGTATGTAATATACTATTGGTTACTGGTTGTTTATTGTTGGTTATACTCAATACACAATGAAAAATGTGATGATATATCTAAATGTTTTCTCAAATCTTAAATCTATATGATGTAATCAGTGTCATTAATGATTGATTGAAATCTATATAACTCACTCTGGTATATATTAGGAAACAATCCCTAAATTTGAATAATGTATATAATAACACACTTCTTTTTAGCTTTACTCTGGAATGGAATACCTTAGTTGTCTCCTGTTTTTATTCTCCTTTTTCTCACCAATGACTTTTCATTACATTTCCAAACTACAGTTGACCCTTGAAAAACACAGGTTTGAATTTCTCAGGTCCAATTATAGGCAGCTCTTTTATTCAGTAATAAGAGCTACTGTACCACAGGATCCAAGGTTGGTTGAATCCACAGATGCAGATCAAAGGCTCAGAAGAACCATGGATACAGAGGGCTGTCTATAAGTTATATGTAGAATGTTGATTCGGAAGAAGGTCTGGGACCATAACCCCACTTTATTCAAGGTCAACTGTATTTCCTTTTTTCTTGGATTTGTCAAAACCCCTAAGATCAAGTTCTTTATTATTTGTACCTGAATTCTCCAGAGTTTCCTCTTACTTATCTTCAAAAACAAGAACTATTTATACCGATCTCATTTCCAGCTCTAATCTTCTAAGCCTCCTGTTGCTTTCCCAAAATTTGAATTTACTAAATTCAGCTAGTCCTGGTGCAGGGTGAATTCCTCATAACCTTATGTGTAATCTCTCCCTCTTAAAAACAAGTACTGTCCTGGGAAAGTTTTCTTTCTCATTCTAATTTCAGGGTCTTATATAACCTTTCTAACTTTATTAGTTTAAAATAGTCAATTTTGGTTATCTTAATCATTTGTCTTAAATTAATTTAACAGTTAATTTCTTTCTCCAAGCTTTTGCATCAAAATTTTTTGTTGACCTAGAATTAGATATGCTATTGCCCCTCTGATTTCAATTGTAGCTGTGCCAGCTTAAATTCACATCCTGCTATAAATGTTTAGACCCAAGGGTGTTCTGCCTCAGGGTTTTCCCTAAGATGTGGGAACCCACTCATTCTGTGCACCAGTATAGCCTAGAAGTGCAAGGATATAATTTTAGATTTGAAAACACAGTTAACTTGAATGTAAAATATGAAATGTATAAAAGCTCTTACCTCCCATCCTTCAGGAAGCTAAACTTCAGGTGACATTCTATGTTTTATTGGATGCTTCTGACCCCTGTGATCATATCAAAAGCTCACACTTAGATTGCCTTTCCCACTTTTTCTATTAACAGTTCCTGATTCCTGGGTCATCTCCTAAATAAAATTACTTGTACAAAAGTCCTTGACTCAAAGTAAGACATTCTTCTTAAAGTACAAGAAACATTGAATATAACAATAATATGAGACAGGTGACATGTTTATATGGTTCTCAATAGAAATTAGATTTCATGGAAGCTTGATTTATTGATGGGATTATTTGAGACACAGCAGAGTATTGAATATCTTCATCTTCTAAATTGTATCAATGGACCCATTATTGTCATAAAAACAGAATTATAAAATTCTAGCTTATATAAATACTGTTTTATTAGGTATAGAGTGCCAAAAATTATAAATGTCATTTTGTATGATAGCACACAAAAAAAAAACCAACAAAAACCTACTCCATATTTCAAACTTTAAAAGAAACAAAGATCTGTCAAATTTCATTACAAAAAAGTGTTAAAACTTTTAAATTATATCTTTTAAATTATGAAAAACCAACATTATAATATTTTTATAATCTAATTTCAGAGAAATTGGCATTTATTAACTTATATAAAAGTTTCTGACACATAGATATCAATTAAATACTTTAAAAATACCTTTAGCATAGAAATACCCAGAATGAATTGTCCCTTTGTGGGACAGAACATCAGTAGAATGACAGTCAAAGAGTTTGAACATATGTGAAAGAAGCATTGTTCTGTTTAGAAAGTACTTATGTTTTTTGTATCATTAATTATTTTATTTAAAATCTATTTGGATTTTTACCCAGCTTTATTGAAGTGTAATCAAATAAATTTCCTTAGTTTACTCATCTGTAAAATTAATGACTTTTTCTTTTTGGGGGAAGAGAGTTTTTTATTAGGTATAACAACCAGGACCCATTACAGGTTTCTTATCTCTGGCCTTTGAAATTTTCACAGTGTATAAAATTAACTAAAAAGTTTGCTATGATTAAACAAATAGAAAACCAATAGCAAGATAACACAGTTCTATTAATAATTTCATTAAAAACAATTAGACTAAAAATGAAAATAAAAGACATTTTCAGACTAGATCAAAAATAATGCTCAATTTATATTATTTTCAGAAAATAATTTTTAATTTGAAAGCACAGTTAAATTGAATGTAAAAATATGGGGTAAGATATACCATGATAATATGATCATAAGAAAGCTAGAATAGCTCTGTTAACATAAAAATTTAAATGTCTATGCACCTAATAACAGAATTTCAAATTAAGTGAATAACTTGAAAGAATATAAAATTAATATGAGACACGTGACATGTTTATATGTTTCTCAGTAGAAGTTAGATTTCATAGAAGTTAACTTTTTTAAATGAAAGGAGAAATATAAATATGTATAATTATACTTAGATATATGAACACTCTTCTCTCAGTAATTGATAGAAAAATAGAGAAAATCGTTAAGAATATAGAAAACTTGAAAACTTTATTAACAACTTTACCTAAGTGGATGTTCATAGGAATTACAGCCCCTCCAAAAAATAAAGTAAGGGTTTTCAAGTATACATAGAGGATTCTGCAGAGACAGACTATATTCTTGTTCTAAAGAACAAATATCAAAATATTAAAATCACAACTTATGGTTTGACCAAAACCTAATTCCATTGGAAACTATTTTTTAGAAAATGCTTAGAGAATCCCTAAAGTTTGAAAAATCTTAAAGTCTAAGTCAAAGAAGAAACGCAAAAGAAATTAGAATATATTTTGAAATAATAATAAAATGAATGAAAGCAAAATACCAAGTTTGTGTGATGCAATGTTTAGAGTAATATTTATATATCCAAATGTTTACAGTTGGAAAGAATAAAGGATTGAAATCAATGATGTAAATTTATACATTAAGAAGCTAGCAAAAGAAGAACAAATTAAATCCAGAGTAGATAGAATATAAAAACTAATTAGAAGAAAGCAGAAATCAGTGCTGTAGAAAAAAAGAAAAGCACAATAGAGAAATGCATAAAATTATACTACCTAATAAGATTGGTTAGAAAACAAGATAAAACATAAATGAGCCATGTTCGGGCTGAAAAAGAAGATAATACAGATTCTATAGGCATTAAAATTATAATAATGGAATTTATAGTTAAGTTTATGTCAATATATTCTATACTTTGGAAGAAATGGTTTGATTTATTGAAAGAAACAAATTATCAGCAGACTCAAGGAGTAATAGAAAATCTAAATAGCCCTTTAAGTATTAAATAAATTGAATTTATAATAATCAAATTTTTTTTCATAAAGGAAAACCACATCTTCAATGGTTTGTCTGTTGAAATTTAACATATATTTAAGGAAAGATATAAAAGAAATTTTACACCAAGTCTTTCAGAAAAAAGAGGAAGAAGAAACACCTTCTTACTCACATTTTGAGGCCAGTATAACCTTGAAATCCATAATCAGAGATGAAAAATACAGACCAGAAATAACATATAAGCATTTTTTTTTTTTAAGTATTGGAAAATGGAATGAAATAACATAAAGAGAATAACCACAATCAGGTGAAATTTCTCATGGGAATGCAAGTTAGTTTAATATTTAAAAATCAATGTAACTCAATAAATTAACAAAATAAATGAGTAAATTTGTATGATTATCTCAGTGTATGAAGAAAAACTATTTGGCAAAATTTAACACACATTTGTTATGAAAATTCTCAGCAAGCTAGGAATATAAGAAAATTCAACTATCTGATGAACAGCGTTTACAAATATCTTAAACCTAGCATCTACTTAATGGTGAAAAACTGCATAAGTGGTCCCTAATATTTGGAAAAAGACAACAATGTCCCTTTCATACCTCTATTTGATGTTATAGTGGAGATCTTCTCAGTAAAATAAGAGGGGGGAGGGGAGGAAGAAATAATTATAAGAGTAAAACTATCTTAAACAGTGATGATTATGATTTTGCTTAAAAATCATATGTATTCTACAAATCTAGCAATGTTTCAGGAATAAAGGTGAAAATACAAATATATTTGTACTTCTATATATTAGCAAAAAGTAGGAAAATCAAATTTTAAAAAATCCACAAATACTTGTAAAACTTAGGACTTATAAAGCAAAATGTGGGTACAAATTATATAATAAAAACTATAAATCCATAATAAAAGGAAATAAATAATACCTAAGCAAATGGAGAGTTATATACTATCAATGTTTGGTAGACTCAATATGTTTTTAATATTGATTCTAACTGAATTCTTCAACAGATTCAATAAACTTCCAATTAAAGTCCAAGCACAATTTTAGTAGAAATTAACAAGTAGATCCTAAAATATGTATGAAAATATGGAGACATGAAGAATGAAAGCAATCTTTAAAAAACCAACATGAAGGATTTATATTACCTGATTTAAATAATTATTGGAAGGTAACAGTAACCAAGACAGTGTGGTATTGGCTTCCAAATTAAATCAATGGAATAATATAAATAACACAGAAATTGATCCATTCTTAGGCAGTAAAATGATTTTTTGACAAGGCTGTCAATGAAACCCAATGGAGAGGAGAAAAAGCAGTTCCATGGTAACTGAGCAGTTAAAATGGAAAAAAAATATATAAATGGTCAATAAGTACATGAAAGGATTCTCAATGACATTAGTCAGAAAGGAAATAAAAATTAGCCAGCAATTACATAACACTATACACCCACTATGATGGCTGAAATTAAAATGGCTCACAATACTAAGAGTTAGTGAATTAGAGAAGCAATTGGAATGTTTATATCTGACTGATGGGAGCGTAAAATGGTTTAACCATTTTGTGAATTGGTTAGACATTGTTTTATGAAGTTAGATATACATTAAACCTATGATCCAACCATTTCACTTATAATCATTTACCCAAGAGAAGTAAAAACATATAAATATGCAATAAAATGTGTGCAAGAATGTTCATAGCAGCCTTATTCATGAGATTTCCAAACTGGAAAACACAAATATTCATTGACCATAGAATGACTAAAACAAATGCAATTTAATCATGCAATAGAATATTACTTCATAATACAAAGGAACAGACTACTGGTACATGCAATAAAACCGATGAACTTGAAGTTATGCAGAAAGAGAAAAAAGGGTAACTTTACAGTAGAGAAGCCTAATAAACACCACCTGAGACAGGTGATCAGGGTCAACATCAACAACGGTAAGTCATTTGATAATTTGTACCCTTGATATGATATAACAAAATGGCATTTTATTTCTGTGGTCTTCCTCCCCAAAACTAATAACTCTAGTCTAATCATGATAAAAACATCAGACATTCCAGTTGAAGAACATTCTACAAAACATCTTACTACTAATCTTCAAAAATGTCAAGGTCATCCTAAACAAGGAAAGTCTGAGAAACTGTCTTAACCAAGAAGCCTAAGTAGACATGATGACTAAATTTAATGTGGTATCCTGTATGGCATATTAGATTAAAAATATAAGGAAGTCTAAATAAAGAATTGGTTTTACTTAATAATGTATCAACATTGGTTCTCTAATTTTAAAATTTCACCATAATAATATGAGATGTTAATAATAGAAGCAAGAAGGTGTGGAGTATATGGGAATTATCTGTATTATCTTATTTTTTTTTCTTAAACCTAATACTGTTCTAAAAAAGATTACTAAAAAGAAAACTATATATATAATAAATGAAAAAAAACAGAAATGTGAATGTACATACTGAATGATCTAATTTATATTAAATTGTAGAACAGACTATGCTAATCTTTGACAAAAGAAAGAATCAGAGTAGAGTTTGCCTCAAGAAGAGGATTTAGATGAACTTTTCAGTCAAGAAGAATTTCTGTGTTAAAAAACCCCAAAACTTTCTATCTTGAAAGCAGTCAAGATTATATGGATGTGATCATTTTTCAAAATTCATTGAATTTTATACTTCAAATCTGTGCTTCTAATGATGTATAAAATACACATAATTTTTTAATGTAAAAAAAGTTACTGAGAGGCAATAATGAAGAATTCAAAAGTTACCTCTATTCTGCCCCCTTCTTTCTGATTTAGTTGTCATATTTCTAAAATGGAAATGGGTATTCTTTGCAGTTCTTTGCCTTGTGAGATCTTTGTATAAAAGCCACTTGGTAAGTACAAAGGCTTATTGTAACTGTGCAGGATGACTCACAGCCAGTTGAACTTTTAAATAGTGAACTTTATTCCAAAATCTTATCTCCCTTTGTTTCTTGATCTGAATACATGCAGACATTCTTTCCCTTCCTTGTCCTAATTTAAATTATCAAAAAGAGATGAACTATTTCTATAGTCAGGATAAAAATTTTCTTCTTTTTATCATTCTAAAAATCAGACCCCAAATTTATCTATATTTACTTGTCACTCTATTTGTTACTCAAGTGTCCTTTATGTTGGTCACATTTTTGTCCATGTGAGGTAACTGTTGAACTCCAAGGCTCTTGTCTTTATATAAATGCTATGGATACATCTTCCCACCATTTATTTTCATTCTCTTTAGTATTTTAAGTCTCATTTTAGTGGAAAAATATTTTAATGAAAAAAAAAAGAAGAGGAGGAAACAAAAATGAAGAGGGAATGTGAGAAATGTAGACATGACACTGAAAGGTAAAGTATACCAATAAATGACCAAACCAAAGTCACCTCAACAGACTAATACAGCCACTAATAAGCTAAGTGAATCATAGCATTCATTAACTTAACCATGCCTGCTGGTTTTCTATAAGATTGTTTTCCCTTGAACTGGACACTGCGTGGTAACATTAAGGGCATGTTAATGCAGGCTTATGATAAAGGAAATACAGCATAAAATTTGAGAATGGCAACTTTTAGCATTTCAATGAACTCCATGATTTAATTTTTCCTCATCATGATCTATATCTACCTCATTTTATAAATGTGTGTTTTAATGTGATATAAAGACTTTTGGGATTCAGAACATCCAAGGCAAGCTACAAATATGTCACATAGCTCTGAACAGAGCTTGTTCATATAGGATTTTAGTTTTTAAAATATTCAGATTAAGATATTTGTCATATAGTATATACATTGAGTAGTAATTCACTTAGAATTAGTATACAGCAACTATAATTAAAACTATTCTGAAAATAATTGCTTCTCTTACAGATTCCAAATGCACATACTGTTCTTTCAATGACAAAATATTCCTAAAAACTTTAAACATAATTTTCTGGGGGAGTGCAAAATGCCATTTAATAAACAATTTCTGTTAATAAAAGTCCAGCAACTGAGAATTTGCTGCTTTTATTTTATTTTATTTTTTTACCAAGGACATAATGAGTGTTCAAGATATTCACTGAATAGTGCTAAATAATGTTAGCCATAGGAGAGAGACAGAACACTTTGCCAGGTAGAGATGGCCATACAATAAAAGAGACTGAGTTAAAGGGGTAAAAGAATTTCAGGAAAACAGAGAAGTTATCAGGGACATAAGAATCATCCTAAATAAGAAGTCACTGAATAGTGACCAAATGCACAGAACAGCAGAGTGCCCAGTCACAGCAAACATGGTAAAACAATGCTTCCAAGTATAGGATCATCATGGAGGCAATGAATAAGTGCCAGGTCATCCAAGGGAATTCCATCTAACACAAGGTGGAGAACTAAAATATGGACTGGTCTCATAAATTGACTGACAAGACTGACTCAGGTCAAGAGCCTCCAGTAGTGCCAGGGAAAAAGTCAATTAATAAGTCTGATCCTAAAACATAAGACTGTATGAATAAAGAGGGGTGGGAGGCAAAAGGAACAAATTCCTGACAAGAGAAACAGCATAAACAGAGGCTTATACACCAAAATAAGTATATCTCAAACGTAGACTTAGGTAACTCTGAGAGTAGACCTCACTGATCTTCAATAGAAGGTTTTTATTGGGAACTAGGGGAAAAAAAATATGATACAGGCATTATAATAAGCTCATTTTATTGTTGAAGAAACTAAGACATGAAAAGCTTGAAAAAGTTGCCCAAGATCGTGTAGCTATTAAATAGTAGACCTCAGAGTTTACCTTTGAGAAATCAGCTCCATAATTCATCTCTTAACACAGACTTATACAAATCTCAAAATTGAGTGGGTTGAGTTTCAAGTTTACGGTCTAACTTTAAATAAGTTTTCCAGATCAATACAAATATGGTAGAAAATGTTTGTTACCAAATAAGTGATTATCCTTTCTGTGAAAAGCCTAACTTATCCTGTCAGCCCATCTAGTAACTATGAAATAAGGATCAAGCAGTAATGAAACTTCTGAAAGTTCAAAAAGGTAAACTAAAGCCATCTCATTGCCCTAGGAACAGCAATCCACCCAAACAATCAACATGAGCTCTGCTCAAACAATCCACTGGAAAGGATACAGATCATTGTTGTCATTAGCTATTACCAAGTTGTAGTTGTAAGGATGAGCATGGCCAATGGGGAAATTTCCTTCAAATAATCTCAGCTTACAGTTTAGAGGCAAAATTTTAAACAAACTAGGAAATAAACAGAATTTAATCATTATTGTCACACTGATTTATTTCCAAATCTGTGGCATTAACACTCATAAAAGCATCTAATTCAGCCCACAAACTGTATATATGATTTGTCATGCAGGGAATTCACGTGCAAAGAAGAGGTGTCAAGTTGACTCAAGCTGCCTGGGAGAACCTTTAAGAATAATTTCTTCTAGGTTTCTATTGGGGTATTTAACTTGCTTTGGGAAAATGTCACTCATACTTATTACTTCAGTCTTTCTTGCCATAGTGGCTCCAGTTAATGCACCAGCAGGGATTGCACCAAGAGCCCCATTTATCAAGGGCTTTCTAACTCAGTCATAAAAATTGGATCTGGGTGCAAGCTTTTCCCAATTGTGGTGTACTTTCTAGCTTGTTTGTTATAACCAGATGTATTTAAATTTTGTTCAGCTGCTTTTGAAGGTGGAAAGAAAATGACATTTTCTGCTTTTGAGATGAATTTTGGCAATGCTGGGAATCTAAAAGGAGTCTCATTCTAAAATTAAATGTGAACTTTTAGATTCCATTAGGCCCATATTTTTGATCTGGGGCCACTGCCTATGGGCATTTCTATTAACAAGCAAACAGAAAATAAAACCCAGTGGAAATCATCCAGTTAAAAAGAAGCTGATAATTCATTTCCATCCTAGGCCTTATGCTAACAGTCAGCCAATTGTGGAATGCCTTGACCTCTGTGAAAGATGCATTCTGGCTCTGTGCAACATCAGATTGGGAGTTTGGGCCCAGACACAATTTTGGTTAGAAATTGAGAGGTAGGCATAATGAGAATGGGGACTTTTGATCACAAAATAAATATTGTATATAGGAGAAAAAAGAAATATTAGTTTCAACCAAGGGATATGAGAGAGTACTATGTGTTCAAATAGCTGGCTAGAGCTTCTGAGAGTGAACGTAACTATTGTAGAAGATGTAAATAACACAAACAATGAATGCAAACATGAAAAAGATGGCTGGAAGTCAGATTATGTCAATGTGTGCTGTAGACAAGTGTCCAGGGACAGAAGAGCTGACTTTTACTATGGAAAAGATGTCATTGGGTGGAAACTCCCTGACATCATTCTTTTTCTGTTCAGCAAGAAAAACTTGAACTAGTCCCTGGAGGATTGGAAAAGATGGGAAGGGGATCAGCAGAAGGAAAGATACTGAGTGAGGATGAGCTAGATTTGGATGAACTTTGGATGAACTAGATACATCTGGAGGATCATATTGGCAAGACCAGGTAGACTAGATTGTAGAGGGTCTCATACACAAGAATAAGACTTGTCATTTGTTCATTTGTAATAGGACTTATAAAGTTAATGTGGGCTTTTTGAAATGAAGGAACCTTCATTTTAGAAGATTTTAGAAGATTGCTCTTGCTATAGTAACTAAGTAACTACTATAGTAACTAAGAAGAATGAAATTTAAGCCTGAAGAAAGAGAGGCAGATAAGTCTTTGAATTAATAAGGGTCTAAACTTTTGTGGTTATCAGAAAAAAAGAGAAGAAAAAATAGCTTGAATTCAGTGTCTTATTTTGTGTGAGGCATAGGAGGAAGGATAAAGAGAGATAAGAGGTGAGATATGAAAACACTGAGGACTGGTGCTCCAAAGACCTTGGCTTCAAGCTGAGTTTCTCCTCTTCTGAATTTCAGGTGGTGGGTCTTTCTGGCATGGCAGCCTTAGCTCTGGCATCAAAGTTAGGAGTAGCGTACAACTTCTCACTCTTGCTTGTGTTTGATGAAAAGGGAAACTGGAAGATTGCCTCCTAAGAATTAAGCAATATATGGCATGGCAGAGTTTGCTACTTAATATCCATTCTCATCTTCTTTACTATGAATGTGGGTGCCAGGTTAAGAAGAAGAAAAACAGTAAAACAACAATATCAACATTAATAATCCATTACCTTAAGTTTTCTTGCTAATAAAGAGACCAGAGAGTTTCCCCCCCCAGATGTATTGAGGTAAAATTGACAACTAAAATTATATATATTTAAGGAATACAATGAGATAATTTGATACATTTTCAAAATGGTTGCTACAATCTTGTTCATTAAAGCATCCAGTGAGATTTAAATGGCAACAATTGGGTACGATGTTCTTTAAAAGGAGTTGATTTCTTTGAAAGCAGATGATACTTTCCTAACACCTGCTTCCTTTTGCTTGCTGTTTGGAACACAGATATGATAGCTGGAGATCCAGCAGCTATAATAAAGAGAATTGAAAATGTAAGCCACGCATAAGGCTGGCAAAGCAGAAAGACAAAAGGAACTTCTATAACTCAAAACCTACCATACTTGCCCAGCACTGCCTAGGTCTGTCTTTTATCTGAAAATCTCCCTCAGGGAAAATAATTCCTACTGTTATTTTAAATTATTATAATCATCTCGATGCACTTCTAATGAACATAAGGAGAATGTAACATTCATTAAATGTAGAAATCTTGAAGATGTATACTTTTTTTAAAATCATGCTTTCTGTGATCAAGACCTGCTTAGAAATGGATTAAATATGCTAAAATAAAAATGATCTTCTCCCTAGAGCTAGTAAAAGACTGAAACCCAGTAAGTAATCAGGAAATGTTTGTTGAATGAATCTGTTGGTGGGTTAATAAATTAATCTTCTACTCTCTCTCAGTGTCATTAATTTCATCCTTTTAATAGCTGATATTTGGTGCTGGCACTCTTACATCTCATCTTTATCAGATGGTAGAGAAAGAAAAAGACTCACATTAGCCAAATATTGCTAATTTTAACTCTTCTACATCTCAGTAAATTGGGAAGTTTAATTTATTGCATAGGAACATGTTAAGATATCTTAGGCATACATAGATAAAATTAATGCCCAGAAAGACTAGGCAAGGACTAATATACTAAATATTTAAAGAACACTTATCAACCCATAAAAGAAAGGTTATTACCAAATAGGAAAAAAATGAGAGGACTTAAATGATGAGGTCACAGAAAAAGAAGTGGTTTTAAACATATGAAATGGTGCTTGGCCTCATACACTATTAAATATCAACATAATAAAAAAAAATTACCTTCAACTTTCAATATTCAGAAAAACAAAAAGTTGGCCTGGAGTTATGGAAACATGTGCTTTCATTTCTCTTGGTAGGAGTACAATTTGGTGCAACCAATTTAATGGACAATTTTGCAACATCTACCAATATTGAGAAGAAATTTATCCATTGACCTAGTAATCCCATTCAAAGGATTTTATTATACAAATATACTTGTACATTTGCACAGAGATGTATATGCAATAATGTTTGTTATCAATGGTTAAAGAAAAAGTTGTGAAATATCCTTTATTTCCACTGAGGATTTCCCTCTAGTTATCCATTTTTCCTAATATGAACATTTTATTAACATAATGAATACTAAGAAGACTAAAAAAATGTGGTTCTTTATGTGCTGAGATGGAAGGATCCAGAAGATACATTTAGTAAGAATAACATAAACCTCGATTTTATTTGCTTTTAGTGCATAAAACAATCATTTTGGTTAGTGTTCTTCATCTTCCTAAGGTCATAAATTGAAATCTTACCCTTGATCCAGTTATTTAGTCAATTTTGTCAACTAAAAGAGGGTATTAGAATAGTTCAATGCAATTTACCCCCACTACTGGAGAATAAAATTAGTGATCTCTTACACTGACACCATTCTAACACATTTCTATGGGGCCTATTGCAAAGTACTGTTTAATACCTGAACTGGGAATCCAGTTCACAAGCAGTTCCTGGTAATATGAGAAAACAAGCTCTAGTTACTCTGATGAATACTTTATCTGGTTCATGGGAAAATTAAATTCTCCTTGTCCTTGGACTGATCAGATCAGGTCCATGAGATGTTGTGTATCTTTTTTAGCCAAAACACCAAGAAGGTTATTATTCATTAAATTTTCTACCCTACAGTCCACAGTGTTATTTCATTTAAACATGTCCTACAGTAGTGAATCCCACAGACCTATTATCATGATATTTAAGGTTATTGTCTTTAATTTGTTTCAAATTTTCCAGCCCTTCTGCCTTGCCTCTAATATATTATTTTCTGGCTATACCAAAGTATAATAGAATTTTCTTTCTTTTTGTTCATGCTGTCTGTTTCCTTATAATTCCTTTGCTAGAGTGCTAATGACTCCATATTTCATTACCTTAAGTGTGCTTTTACCCTGTCCCCAGTTTCCTTACTTTAGTCCAGGATATCTATCTTGTAGAAGATAACTTTAAGTTTCAGTTTTTCAGTAGTTCGGTTTAACTACTACAGGTTACATAGTTCATGACAATGACAAATATCTACAATGATGGGTGACCTTAAAAATGACTGAGATTTTAATTTTGCTTGAATGTGATCTAAAATGCCAAAAGGCAAAATATGATCTGGAAATTTCACAAAACTATTGGAAATTATGTTTTTGTTTTTTCTATAGACAAATGTCTATAAGATAAAGTAGCATAGTAGGGGAAAGGGAAGACACAAAAACACTCTTTGGAGTGAGGCAGAACTGATTTTGAATCTCAGCCCTACTCTACCTAATTGCATCACATTGGAAAGGTTACATAAATTCCATGAGCTTTACTTTACGTATAAAATAGGTATAATGATGAATACTTACCCAGTGGTTCAACCCAACACAAATCAGGTGTTCAATAAATTTACATATTATTATTTAAATATAAAGTCAATAGTTCCTTATAAAGATAAAGTTTTATTCTGGCTACAGAAATAGTTGAGAAAAATCAGACTACAGGAACTATATGAATAGCAAAGGTTTTGGAAATAGTCATATATTAATTAATTATCAAAATATAAATATTTCATCATATATTTATCCTAACATCAACATATGTTTAAAAAAATAGGTAAATAAACATGGGTGAAAGAAAAAAAAATTGAACACATGATGTTCTGAATGAGCAACATAGTAGAAAAAAAAGAAAAACTATGGCAGTATTTAAAGCCAGAATCATTTTTGGCTCAACTATTGGGAAATTAGGAAAACTTCTGTTTTCTCATCTGTTAAACTGAAATGTTGAAGAAGAAGTTCCCTTAGGTTCTTTGTGGTTTCACTATTCTATAGTAGAATGATATGTTGCCTTTTCCTGTCCAGGTGCCCTCTTTTTCACTACCAGATACTTCTTAGTTCTTCCCTTGTTGGTATGTCCATGATAACCAGTTTTGTTCACCTATATATACCTGGGCAATCTCTATTTTTCTACTCAATTAGCTAAATTATAAAATTGCTTCTTAGCTCCTGATTTGCAGCTTTGTGAAGGAGAGGCTTAGTCAATAGTATGGTGGTAAATGTTTCCCAACTAGGTTTCCAAAAAAAAGAAGAGAGAGAGAGAGTATTGCTTTGAAGCATTTGCCAATTTCTGTGGTGTAAATACTTCCATCATGGTTTGTTTCAATCTGTCAATGTGACATTTCTGAAGGTAGAGATGGAAGAGATAGGTATTAGCCCACCATTGTATAGTACCCCACAAACAGATACAATAGACTTAAGGGCATAGATAACATAAAATGCAATACAATAATTAGAAAGGGATATATTTTGAGTATTTATTACCTTGCTTTTATTATAGTTTATTTAATTGTAAATTAATATAATTTAGTTAATAATCCTGGCTGTGCTCAAAATTGAGCTTGCAAAATTCCTGAAAATTTAATAATTAGTTCTTTTGAGCTGGTATGAGCTGACTCCAGCACATCACTGACACTTAATTCCAAAGTTTAATTGGAAGAAGCAAGATGTAGTTGTTTCCAGCTACTGGGACTTTGAAGGATTAGCTGATCTTCAGAAGGTTACATCTCTAACTCCAGGGAAGAAAAAAGAGAATTGGTAAATTACACAGTTTTGTATCAACTATTAGCAATGAAGTTTATGTTAGATGTCATCAATGGGTATTTTAATATACAATTTTTGTGTATGTTTAAATTTGTGTATGTATTATTCACCAATAGATGTTTTATAAAATTTAAAAATTGTCTTATTGCCTATACAATTCAACCCTTGGGAAGCTAAAAAGCAAATTGTAATAGAACTGGGAGCTATCTACAAATGAAGCAGAGTATTTATATGCATTTCCAAAAGTAACAAGTAATGATTAAAAGGAATTATAATTTTTTTCAAGTCCTGATAAGTTGTCAGAAAAAATGATTGTAATTAGGACAATGGCCAAGATGATCAAGTTCTATGTAATAAATTATGTGTTATCAGTGTCTAATTCTGAGGGCACTGTCTCACCTGTTATGAAAAAATCTGTGTAGGTACGGATGGGCATTTGGAAGGACAAAACAGACCATAAAACATTCAAACTCTATGTCAGATCTAAGGCAAGAATAAAATTAACATATAATTTGCATATCAGTAGTAGGTAAAAAGAGCAATGCTGGTCTAAAACAAATAAAAAGAATAATAACAATATTATCTTAAAAGTTGATTTTGGCAAATCATCTCAATCGATCCACAGTTGGTTTGATAAAATTGATAACATATTTCTCAAAGTTGCCTCATAAATGAAATTGACGTATGCTCCAGGGGGGTGTGCTGCTTCCAAAGAAAAAGGAAACCAGATTGATATGAGCAAAAATGTAATGAACAGCAATGTAGCTGTAGCAACTGGGGGAGGCTTTGATGGTCTGCAAAAAGCTGCAGAGTTGGTTAATAGAACATGGCAGCCCTAGGTGCAAGGTAAACAGACTACTAACAAGAACATTTCTCAATTTAAACAACAAAATGAAATAATAATGTATAATCAGGAAGCTAAAGGCAGTTACACAAGTAAAAAAACAAAAACAAAACAAAAACAGAATTTTGTCAAGTTCTGAATTTAATTCAGTTTTCAAACTTAGAACTTATTGTTTGAGAGGAGGACTAGATTCCCAGGAGGAAGGTTTACCACAGTAAGGGTGTGTGGTGATGATTCTCCTAGTTCTTACCAGAAAGAATCCATGGCCATTTACATAAGTAACATACATGATGGAAGAGAAAAACACGAACATTTTTGGGATTGTTTATCATAAGTTATCTATCATCAATACTTAGAAACTGAAAGCTTCATCATGCCCCCACTGTACTATTAAATTTCGGTCAAAAGGGGAAATAAATAGAATACTTGACCAGGTTTGTGTCACAGAGGATCAGTTGGCTCCATTGACCCATACAATGGTCATTTCTCTGTTCCTCAAATGTATACTTAAAATATAACTGGTTTTTGGAAGAACACCCGTATTAGCTCCTCAGCTTGGGGGTAAAAGCAAAGGTCACGTGACAACCTCCAATACTGCTCATCTCTAGGGCAAAATGGCAAATCAAAAATTGCCACTCTTAAAGATCTAAGGTACACAGGATAGCAGTTCTCCTATATATTTATTTATTGCATATTGTGGATCTTGCAGAGGCTAGAGAGAACCTAGAGGAGAATATTAAGCTATCCCAAGCTCAATAATATTTTATTCCCAAATGCAGCTGCCATGCTTATCTTTGTTCAGATATATGGTATGCTGTCATTTAACTGGTGCATGTATTTTTATTTATTCCTGTCAGAAAGAAGGATCAGAAATATTTGGCATACATATGGGACCAGAAAGAAAAACAGTTTACATCTTACTTCAAATTCTAATAAAATTTTTTTTAACAGAAATAGATATCCAGCTGGATATTGCCCACCACCTACAGTTCTCCAATTTTTTGTCTAGTGATCAAGAGGGGTAAGGAGATAAATCCTAAGTGTTTGTGTACTTCACCTGTTGTTTTTGAGGAAGAGGATTTTTATTTTCCTTCAAGTAAGAGAGATGGGAGTCAGGAAAAGAGGATTCTAACCAATAATGGGGAGGATGAAGCTACTATTTTAAACCCAAAGAATTCAGGGAAATTTGGATATTTATGATTTATGAATATATCAATACAAATACACGGATGTCCTCTTTCCATGTCTCCTTCCCAATCAGGAGACTGATCCTGGCATATCAGATTTTCAGGGGTTGCAAAATTACCCTTCTCTGGAATTATTTTAAAGTTCTGCTTAAGACCAGAGCCTTGTTATCAGCTTTCTTGGTCCTCTGTTCACAGGAGATGAGTCCTTTAACAGCCTGTTAAGGAGGTCCTCTGACTTTCATCCTTTGCCTTTAATGGATAATTATTTACCTTCTACCTTTTATTGATTTTCACCAAATCATCTACTGCCCTCAACAGCCTTCAAATTCTATGGTGCCTAGAATTATTATCTCCCTCTGAAATTATCAAAAGGATGATGCATTATCATAGGCCATGTATTCCTTTCCATCACTGTGCCATTACATATTAGCACCAATGAAATATTTAACAAACTGCTACTACATGACAGAGACTATCAGTGCTCTGTCTCCCATTAGTGATCAGGTCCTCATTGCCAGTCAGCTAGTGAGTGATTCTACTCTAAAATTCCATTTCATACTCTACTTTCTTGGACCACTCTTACACCAACTGTTGTAGGTGAGATCTCCTTAGGAAACAGATTTCTGAAATAGAGTTTTATTGTAAGCATTCTTGAATCCACACCTGTTGAGCAGTTAAAAACAGGATTAAGTACAAGGTTAAGTTGGGACATAATGAATTTTTATTGTAAATCTCAGCCTTTGAGGGAGTCTGAAGTTGGGATAGCCCTTCAGAATTACCTTGAATTAGAGGAAGAGGGACAGACTTAAACTGTTGCACTAACCAGTCACTGGATGCAAGATATCCCTGAGAAGAAGATGAGACTTTGGGTAAGATGGCTTTCTTTGGCCAAGGGTAATGTCTGGAAGAGAAGTTTCAGTGAGAATCTGTAAGCCATCAACTCTCTAAGTAGCTAAGACAATAAATCTTGAAAGTTGGGTAGAGGATGAAAGCTGGGTGGCACAACACGGTGTCTGCTATAGGGAAGTAATTCTGGAATAAATAATAATGAAGAAGGTCTTTGTCTTGTGAATGAATAGGATTTCAAAGGTCAGGAAGAAGAAAGTTCATAAACAAAGGTCAAGAGACAAGAAAGGAAAAAAAATGTTTAAAAGGAATGACAAGGGGCCTATTCATTTGGTGGAACCATAATTAGACAAATGTATTGCAGTTGTGAAAGATGAGAGTACTCATATCCATGCACAGAGAGCTATGAGAAGTCATGCTAAGCAGTTTGAAATATATAGGGTGTCTCTTTTATTTTCTTTTAAATATAAGTTTCAGTTGTATAACATTATAATTCAACATTTCTATACACTACAAAGTGATCAGTACCACAAGTCTAGGTACTATCCATTGCCATACAGTTGACCCCCTTCACCTATTTTGCTTACTCCCAGCCCCCTTCCCCTCTGGTAACCACTAATCTGTTCTTTGTTACTTTTTGTTTTTGTTTTATTTTGTTAGTTCATTTGTTTTATTTTTTTAGATTACATATATGAGTAAAATCATATGGTATTTGTCTTTCTCCATCTGACGTATTTCACTTAGTACAATGCCCTCAAGGTCCGTTCATGTTGTCACAAATGGCAGGATTTCATCTTTTTTAAATAGTTGAGTAATATTCTATTGTGTGTGTGAGTGAGTGTGTGTGTGTGTGTGTGTGTGTGTGTGTGTGTATACACACCACATCTTCTTTATCCATTCATACATCAATGGACACTGATGGACAATGGTTGTTTCCATATCTTGGCTTTTGTAACTAATGCTACAATATATTTTTCAAATTAGTGTTTTCATGTTCTTTGGATAAATATCTAGAAGTGGAATTGCTGCATCATATGGTAGTTTTACCCTTAATTTTTTGAGGAACCTCCATATTGTGTTTTATAGAGGCTGCACCAATTTATAGTCACACCAACAGATTATGAGAATCCCCTTTTCTCCACATCCCCTTCAACATTCGTTATTTCTTGTCTTTTCAATAATAAGAATTCTAAGAGGTGTAAAGTGATATCTCATTGTAGTTTTTATTTGCATTTCTCTAATAATTAGTGAGGTTGAGAATATTTTTTCTTGTACCTGTTGGTCATCCATATGTTTTCTTTGTAAAAATATCTATTCAGGTCCTCTGCCCATTTTTTAATTAGGTTGCTTTGTTGTTGTTGTTTAGTTGTATGAGTTCTTTATATATTATGGATAAAAAACTGTTATTAGATATATAATTTGCAAATATATTCTCTCATTTAGTAGGTTGCCTTTTCATTTTGATGATGATTTCCTTTATTGTTCAGAAGCTTTTTGGTTTGATGCAGTCCCATTTGTTTACTTTCACTTATATTTCTCTTCTCTTTGAGTTATATCCACAAACACATCACTAAGACAGGTGTCAATGAGGTTACTGCCTGTTTTCTTCTAGGAATAATATGGTTTCAGATCTTACATTCAAGTCTTTGATCCAAGTTGAGGTAATTTTTGTGTTTGGTGTAAAATAGTGGTACAGTTTCCTTATTTTGTATGTAGCTGTCGAGTTTTCCCAATACCAGTTATTGAAGATACTGTCCCTTCACTTGTATCTTCTTTGTTCCTTTGTTATAAACTAATAGTCCATATATTTGTGTATTTATTTCTAGACTCTCAGTTCTGTTATATTTATATGTGTGTCTTTTTTTGTGTGCAAGTACCATGCTTTTTAAAATTACTATAACTTTGTAGTATAGTTTGAAATCAGGGTGCATGACCTTCAGCTTTGTTCTTCTTTTACAAAATTATTTTGGTTATTTGGGATCTTTTGTGATTCCATAAAAAATTAGAATTATTTTTTCTAGTTCTGTGAAATATGGCTTTGGAATTTTGATATGGTTTACATTGAATTTGAAGTTTGCTTTCAGTAGTATGGACATTTTAACAATATTAATTCTTCTAATCCATGAGCACAGAATATCTTCCCATTTATTTGTGTCTTATTTGATTTCTTTCATCAGTGTCTTATAATTTTCAGTTTATAGGTCTTACACCTCCTTGGTTAAATTAATTCCTAGGTATTTTATTCTTTTTGGTTCAATTGTAAATGAGATTGTTTTCTTAATTTCTTTTTCTAATAGTTTGTTATTAGAGTATAGAAACACAACAGACTTCTGTATATTGATTTCATATCCTGCAACTTTACTGAATTCATTTATTTACTGAGTTCTAATAGGTTTTTTTTGGAGGAGTCTGTAGGGTTTTCTAAATGTAATATGGCATCTGCAAATAGTGACAGTTTTAGTTTTCCTTTTTTTTTTTTTTTTTTCTGAGGGGGGGTGTCTTTTATTTGTTTTTCTTCCTTAATTGCTGTGGCTAGGACTTCTAATACTATGTTGGATAAAAGTGGGCATCCCTTTTCCTATTCCAGGTCTTATAGGAGAAGCTTTCAGGTTTTCACCATTGAGTATGATGTTAGCTGTGGATTTGTCATATATTTATTAAATTGAAGTATGTTCCCTCTCACTTTGTTGAGAGTTCTTATCACAAATTGAATTTTGTCAAATGCTTTGTCTGCATCTATCAAGATGGTCATATATTTTTTTACTCTTTATTTTATTAATATACTGTATCATGTTGATTGATTTGCAAATGTTGAACAATCCTTGTATCTGGGACAAATCCTACTTGATCATAGTGTATGATCATTTTAATGTATTCCTGGATTCTGTTTGCTAGTAATTTGTTGAAGAATTTTACATCTATGTTCATCAAAAATATTGGCCTCTAATTTTATGTTTTTGTTGTGTCCTTATCTGGTTTTGGTTGTCAGGGTAATGCTGGATTCATAAAATGTGTTTGGAAAGTTTTCCGCTTCTTCAATTTTTTTGGAAGAGTTTGAGAAAGATAGGTATTATACATTTTTTGAAGGTTTTATAGGATAGGATTCACCAGTGGAGCCATTTGATCATGGGTTTTTGTTTGTTGGGGATTTTTGATTTCTGTTTCAATCTCCTTACTAGTAACTAATCTATTCAAATTTTCTATTTCTTTATGATTCAATCTTGGAAGGTTGTATGAGTATAAGGATTTGTCTATTTCTTCTAGGTTGTCCCCTTTGTTGGCATATAATTGTACATAGTGGTCTCATGATCCTTTATATTTCTGTGGTATCAGTTGTAACCTCTCTTCTATCATTTCCTATTCTACTTATTTAAGATCTCCTATTTATCTTGGTTAATCTAGCTAATTTTATTTCTTCAATCACCCATTTTTTTAAGTAATATGTTGTTTAATCTCTACATTTTTGTAGTTTTTCTCATTTTTTTTTCCTTGTGGTTTATTTCTGGTTTTATACCAATGTGGTCAGAGAAGATGTTTGATATATTTCCAATAGCCTAAGTTTATTGAAATTTATTTTGTGCCCCAACATTTGGTTTCTCCTTGAGAATGTCTCATGTGCTTTTGAGAAGAATGTACTCTGCTGATTTTATATGTAATGTTCTCTATATATCTATTAAGTTAATCTGTTCTAATGTGTCATTTACGTTCAGTGTTTCCTTATTGATTTTCTGTCTGAATGATTTATACATTGATGGAAGGGTGAGGTTAAAGTCCAATACTGTTATTGTATTGCTTTAAAGATTTCTCTTAAGTCCATTAATAGTTCCTTTATATATTTTGGTGACCTTTTCTTGGGTGCATATACGTTTATAAATGTTATATCTTCTTGCTGGACTGACTCCTTTATCATTATATAATATCTTTCTTTGTTTCTTATAAGTCTTTGTTATAGATTACATTTTATCTGATATGAATAGAGGTACTTCAGCTTTCTTTTCATTTCCATTTCCATGGAATAACTTTTCCCATCCCTTTACTTTTAGTTTCTGTTTTTCCTTACTTTTAAAGTGAATTCCTTGTAGGTATATATATTGGTCTTTTAAAAATTAAATCTATTCAGCTACTCTATGTCTTTTGATTAGTGAATTTGGTCCATTTATAGTTAACATAATTGTTGATAGTTATATGCTTGTTGCCATATTCTTTTTTCTTCTTTCTCTCTTCCTTCGTGTTTGGTAGTTTTCTTTAGTGTTATGTCTAGATTCCTTTCTCATGTTCTTCTGGGTATGAATTTTTTTCTGTGGTTACTATAATGTCTACATATAATATCCTTTGTAAATGGCAATCTGTTTTAAAGTAGTAGCAACTTAAATTTGCACACTTTCTAAAACAGTCTGCATTTACTCCCTCCTCTATGTTTTATAATTTTGGAGACTTTTTAAAATCCTTTTCATTTTATGCATTCCTTAACTAATTATTGCAATTTTAGTTAACTTTACTGCTTTTGTCTTTAACCTTCATTCTAGTTTTGTAAGTGATGGATCCACCACCTTTTTAATATATTTACCTTTTCCAGTAAGAATTTTACTTTTGAATGTTTTGTTATTATTAATTAATGCTGTATTTTTTCAGCTTAAAGAAGTTCTGTTAATGTTTCCTGTAGGGCCAGTTTAGTGATGATGAACTCTTTTAGCTTTTGCTTATCTGGGAAACTTTTAATCTCTCCTTAAATTGTGAATGATAACATTGCAGGGTAGAGTATTTATGACCGGAAGTCATGCCAATTTCTTTTGTCCTTTAAAGTTTGTGCTAAAACATTTGCTTTTAGCTTTAAGAGGTTTCCCTTGTATGTAGCAAGTTGTTTTACTCTTGCTGCCTTGAGAATTTTATCTTTATCTTTAAGTTTTTCTATTTTAATTATAATGTTTCTTCATGTACCTTTGGGTTCATCTTATGTGGAACTCTCTGGGCTTCCTGGACCTGGATGTCTGTTTCCTTCCCCAGGTTCAGGAAGTTCTCAGACACTATTTCTTCAAATAAATTTTCTGGCCCTTTCTCTCTTCTTTTTCTGGGACCCCTATAATGCAAATGTTACTCCATTTGATGTTATCTCAAAGGTCTAGGGAAGGGTATATTTCTTTTGTAAGTTCTTTTTTTCATTTTGCTACTCTGGTTGAGTCCTATTGCTTTGTCTTCCATTTTATGGGTATATTTTTCTACCTCATTCAGTCACTGTTGACTCCTCCTAATGTATTTTCAGTTAGAGTTTCCATTTGGTACTTTCTTATATTTTCTATCTCTTTTGAAGTTCTCACTGTGAACTTCTTCCAAGACACTTTATGGTCATTACTTTTATTCTTTATCATATAGATTGCTTATCTCTGTTACATTTAGGTTTTTTTCTGATGTTTTGTCATATTCTTTCAATTGGAACATATTCTCCTGTCTCTTCATTTTGCCCAACTCTCTGTATTTGTTTCTATGTATTAGGTAAATCAGCTACCTTTCATAGCCATGGAGAAGTGGCCTTACATAGATGTCCTGTGAGGCAATCCAACCTGACTATTAGAGCCAGACACTCAAGAGGTGTCATGTATGTGGGCTTCATGTGCCTTTCCTTTATGGTGGAGCTGTGGCTATTGCTATGGTGCACTGGTAGATGGGAGCTGGCCTGCATTATGACTGCTGCAGTGCACTGGTCAGTCAGAGGAGCTCCCAGCCCAGCCATGTGCACAGCCACATCAGCTGTGGCTTGCTGTTGTGTGGGATTATTGCCCAGCCAATGAGGAGACTCAGCCAAGGTGCATGGGTGAGGAAGGCTCTCAGTGGGCTTGCCCATTGGCCCTATAAAGTTAGAGGGAGAATTCCAAAATGGCGCCCACCACTACCACCATTAACAACGTAGACTGAGGTTGCAAAAATGACTACCACGAGGGTCTCAGTTCCTGGGGAGCATCCCAGATGATTCCTGCTTTTCTGGAAGAAGCTTCCAGATTATTAAGTGGGTCCCCTTCTCTATTGTTCATGAGTTTTTTGATAGGGTCCTTTTTGTACTGGTTTTCACATTGAGTGGGGTGTGTGTTTGTGTGAACCCTTTAGGAACATGTTTTCCATTCCCTGCAGTTCTATAGTTTTCCCGAGTGTATTCTCCATTGGTTTTCAAAACCAGTTTTGGGTGCCTAAAGTGAAGTTCAAATCCCTTGCTCCTAGGGAAAAAAAAAAAAAAAAAAACTGTATTTTGTGATCCTTCCAGATTGTAAGTCACCACAGCTGGGGTGTAGGTTTTATCTTTGGTGAAACAATATCTCTGCCTCTCTTACCTGTCTCAATGAAGTCCTTTTAATTTTTGTTGTAGAGATTCTGTTCATCTAGTTTCCAGGTCCATTTCAGAGGGAATGACTACATAGGCAGTTGTAGATTTGTTGTGTCCATGGGAGTAGGTGAATTCAGGATCTTCCAATTCCACTGTCCTGAATGCTCCCCCAGTCTGTCTCCTTCCTTGTACAGAGATATTTATTCTAGATGGCAAGTATATTGAGATCAGAACTGGAACTAGGATGAGGACAGTAAGCCAGCTAAGGTGCAAAAGTTAAGGAGGTATTAACTCTGAAACTGAACAATTTGGTGCAAAAAACTTAAAAATATGACTCACTCTCTTGGCACCACTGAGATTACCAGCCTGTTTAGTAACTGTATGCAGTTTTTTCAAATTCCATTTGGGTCTAAAAATCCATTAGTTGCAATGATCATGCTTCTCATAGAAGGTGTGGGGGGTGATCATTTCTCCTCACTAAACAATCTATTAATACTTCCTAGAACACATAATCTGGAGAGACCATCATGTTTAGTAATGAATGCCAATTTCTGCTCCTCTTCTTGTTCCCTTGTGATTTCCAACAGTCATTCAAATATCTTCATGCCAATTAAGAATATTGAAAACTGTTGTAGAGATTGCTTTAAAAAATCTATGGAAGTTGTTTCAATATGGCAGAGTAGAAGGAGGTGTGCTCACTCCCTCTAGAGAGAGCACCGGAATCACAACTAACTGCTGAACAGTCATCAACAGGAAGACACTGAAACTCAGCAAAAAAGATATCCCACATCTAAAGACAAAGGAGAAGCCACAATGAGATGGTAGGAGGGGCGCAATCACAATAAAATCAAATCCCATAACAGCTGGGTGGGTGACTCACAAAATGGAGAACAGAAGTCCACCCACTGAAGTAAAGGTTCTGAGCCCCACAACAGGCTTCCCAACCAGGGGGCCCTGGAGCAGGAGGAGGAATTCCCAGAAAATCAGACTTTGAAGTCTAATGGGATTTGAGTGCAGGACTTCAACAGGACTGGGGGAAACAGAGAATGCACTCTTGGAGTGCATGTAAAAGGTAATGTGAGCATCAGGACCCAGGGGAAGGAGCAGTGACCCCATAGAAGACTGAACCAGACCTGCCTGCCAGGGTTGGAGGGTCTCCTGCAGAGGCGGGAGGAGGCTGTGGCTCACACCAGGGAAAAGAGCACTGGCAGCAGAAGTTCTACAAAATACTCTTGGTGTGAGCCCTACCAGAGTCTGCCATTAGCCCCACTAAAGACTCCAGGTAAGCTCTAGTGGTGGGTTGCCTCAGGACAAAAAACTAACAGGGAGGGAACTCAAACCCACCCATCAGCTGACAAGTGTATTACAGTTTTACTGAGATATGACCACCAGAGCAACACACAGCTGTACTCACCAATAATCCCTCCAATCAGGAAGCTTGCACAAGCTTTTTAGATAATCTCAACCACCAGAAGGCAGACAGCAGAAGCAAGAAGAACTACAATCCTGCAGCCTGTGGAACGAAAACCACATTCACAGAAAGACAGACAAAATGAAATGGCAGAGGACAATGTACCAGGAGAAGAAACAAGACAAAATCCCAGAAAAACAACTAAATGAAGTGGAGATAGGCAAACTTTCAGAAAAAGAATTCAGAATAATGATAGTGAAGATGATCCAGGACCTCAGAAAAAGAATGGAGGAAAAGATTGGGAAGATGCAAGAAATGTTTAACAAGACCTTGAAAAATTAAAGAACAAACAAACAGACATTAACAATACAATAATTGAAATGAAAAAATACACTAGAAGGAATCAATAGTAGAACAACTGAGGCAGAAGAACAGATAAGTAACCTGGAAGACAGAATGGTGGAATTCACTGTCATAGAACAGAATAAAGAAAAAAGAAAGAAAAGAAATAAACACAGCTTAAGACTCTTCTGGGACAACATTAAATGCACCAACACATACATTATTGGAGTGCCAGAAGGAGAAGAGAGACAGAAAGGACCCAAGAAATATTTGAAGATATTATAGTCAAAAACTTCTCTAACATGGGAAAGGAAATAGCCAGCCAAGTCCAGGAAGCTCAGAAAGTCCCAGGCAGGATAAAGCCAAGGAGAAACATGCTGAGACACACAGTAATCAAATTGGCAAAATTAAAGGCAAAGAAAAATTATTAAAGGCAACAAGGGAAAAATGACAACATACAAGGGAACTCCCATAAGGTTAACAGCTTATTTCTCAGCAGAAACACTACAAGTCAGAAGGGAGTGGCAGGATATACTTAAAGTGATGAAACAGAAGAATCTACATCCAAGATTACTCTACCCAGCAAGGTTCTCATTCAGATTTGATGGAGAAATTAAAAGCTTTACACACAAGCAAAAGCTAAGAAAATTCAGCACCACCAAACCAACTCTACAACAAATGCTAAAGGAACTTCTCTAAGTGGTAAACACAAGAGAAGAAAAGCACCTACAAAAACAAATCCAAAACAAGAAAATGGTAATAGGAACATAGATATTGATAATTACATTAAATGTAAATGGATTAAATGTTCCAAAAGACATAATCTTGTTGAATGGTTACAAAACCAAGATCTGTATATATGCTGTCTACAAGACACCCACTTCAGACCTAGGGACACAGGCAGACTGAAAGTGAGGGAATGGAAAAATATATCCCATGTAAATGGAAATCAAACATAAGCTGGAGTAGCAACACTCATATCAGATAAAATACACTTTAAGATAAAGACTGTTACAAGAGAAAATGAAGAACAGTACATAATTATCAAGGGATCAATTCAAAAAGATATAACAATTGTAAATATATATGCACCCAACATAGGAGCACCTCAGTATATAAGACAAGCACTAACAGCTAGAAAAGAGGAAAATCACAGTAACACAATAATAGTGGGGGACTTCAACATCTCACTTGCACCAATGTACAGATCATCCAGACAGAAAATTAATAAGGAAACACAAGCTTTAAATGACACAATAGTCCAGATAGATTTAATTTATATTTATAGGACATTCTGTGAAAACAGCAGATTACATTTTCTTCTCAAGTGCACATGGAACATTCTCCAGGATAGATCATATCTTGGGTCACAAATCAAACCTCAGTATGTTGAAGAAAATTGAAATCATATCAAGCATCTTTTCTGACCACAACACTATGAGATTATAAATCAATTATAGGGAAAAAAACCGTAAAAAAACACAAACACATGGAGGCTAAATAATACGTTACTAAATAACCAAAAGAACACTGAATAAATCAAAGAGGAAATCAAGAAATACCTAGAAACAAATGACAATGAAAACACAATGACCCAAAACCTATGGGATGCAGCAAAAGCAGTTTTAAGAGGAATGTTTATAGCTATACAATCCTACCTCAAGAAACAAACAAATTCTCAAGTAAGCAATCTAACCTTACACCTAAAGGAACTAGGGAAACAAGCACAAACAAAACCCAAAGATAGCAGAAGGAAAGAAATCACAAAGATCAGAGCAGAAATAAATGAAATAGAAACAAAGAAAACAATAACAAAGATCAATAAAACTAAAAGCTTTTTCTTTGAGAAGATAAAAAAATAATGATAAGCCTTTAGCCAGACTCATCCAGAAAAAGAGGGAGAGGACAAAAATCAATAAAATTAGAAGGGAAAAATAAATTACAATGGACACCACAGAAATACAAATCATCATAAGAGACAACTACAAGCAACTCTGTGTCAATAAAATGGATATTCTGAAAGAAATGTACAAATTCTAAGAAACATATAACCTTCCAAGACTGAACCAGGAAGAAATAGAAAATATGAACAGAAAAATCACAAGTAATGAAATTGAAATTGTGGTTAAAAATCTTCTAACAAACAAAAGTCCAGGACCAGGATTCACAGGTGAATTCTATCAAACACTTAGAGAACAGCTAACACCCATCCCTCTCAAACTCTTCCAAAAAAATTACAGAGGAGGGAACACTCCCAAACTCATTCTATGAAGCCACCATCACCCTGATACCAAAACTAGACAAAGATACTACAAAAAAAGAAAATTACAGACCAATATAACTGATGAATATAGATGCAAAAATATCCAACAAAATACTAGCAAACAGAATCCAACAACATATTAAAATGATCATACACAACGATCAAGAGGGATTTATCCCAGGGATGCAAGGATTCTTCAATATACACAAATCAATCTATGTGATACACCATATCAAAAATTTGAAGAAGAAAAACCACGTGATCATCTCCATAGATGCAGAAAAAGCTTTTGACAAAATTCAACAATTTATGATAAAAACTTTCCAGAAAGTGGGCCGAGAGGGAACCTATCTCAACATAATAAAGGCCATATATGACAAACCCACAGCAAACATCATTCTCAATGGTGAAAAACTGAAAGCATTTCCTCTAAGATAGGGAGAAGACAAGGATGTCCACTCTCACCACTATTTTTCAACATAGTTTCAGAAGTCTTAGCCATGAAAATCAGAGAAGAAAAAGGAATACAAATTGGAAAAGAAGTAAAACTGTTACTGTTTGTAGATGACATGATACTATCCATAGATAATTGTAAAGATGCCACCAGAAAACTATTAGAACTAATCAATGAATTTGGTATCATTTCAGGATACAAAATTAATGCACAGAAATCACTTTCATTCTTATACACTAACAATGAAAGATCAGAAAGAGAAATTAAGCTAACAATCCCATTCACCATTTCAACAAAAAGAATAAAATACCTAGGAATAAACCTATCAATAGAGGTAAAAGACTTGTACTCAGAAAACCATAAGACACTGATGAAAGAAATCAAAGAGGACATAAACAGATGGCGAGATATCCCATGTTCTTGGGTTGAAAGAATGAATATTGTGAAAATGACAATACTACCCAAAGCAGTCTACAGATTCAATCCAATCCCTTTCAAATTACCATTGGCATTTTTTACAGAATTAGAACAAAAATTCTTTAAATTTGTATGGAGACACAAAAGACCCCAAATAGCAATCTTGAGGGAAAAAGAAAAAAAAAATGGAGCTGGAGGAATCAGACTTCCTGACTTTAGACTATCCTACAAAGCTACAGTAATCAAGACAATATGGTACTGGCCCCAAAACAGAAATACAGATCAATGGAATAGGTTAGAAACCCCAGAGATAAAATCACACACTTATGGTCAACTAATCTATGACAAAGGAGGCAAGGATATGCAATGGAGAAAAGACAGTATCTTCAATAAGTGGTGTGGGGAAAACTGGACAGCTACATGTAAAAGAATTAAATTAGAACTCTCCTTAACACTATATACAAAAATAAACTCAAAATGGATTAAAGACCTAAATGTAAGACCAGACACTATAAATCTCTTAGAGGAAAACATAGGAAAAACATTTTTTAACATAAATTACACAAAGATCTTTTTTGACCCACCTCCTACAGTAATGAAAATAAAAACAAAATAAACCAAAGGGACCTAATAAAACAAAAGCTTTTGCACAGCAAAGAAAACTATAAACAAGACAAAAATTCAACCCTCAGAATGGGATAAAATATTTGCAAATGAGTCAACAGATAAAGGATTCATCTCCAAAATGTATAAACAGCCCATGCTGCTCAATATTAAAAAAACAAACAACCCAATCATAAAACGGACAGAAGACCTAAACAGACATTTCTCCAAAGAAGACCTACAGATGGACAAGAGGCACATAAAAAGCTGTTCAACATCACTAATTATTAGAGAAATGTAAATCAAAACACAAAGAGGTATCACCTCACACCAGTTATAATGGGCATCATCAGAAAATCTACAAACAACAAATGCTGGGGATGGTGTGGTGAAAAGAGAGCCCTCTTGCACTGTTGGTGGGAAAGTAAATTGATACAGCCACTATGGATAACAGTATGGAGGTTCCTTATAAAAATGAAATATAGAATTACCGTAAGACACAGCAAACCCACTAGTGGTCATATACTGAAAGAAAACCATAATGCAAGGAGACACATGCACATGAATATTCATTGCAGCACTATTTACAGTAGCCACTTCATGGAAGCAACCTAAATGCCCATTGACAGATGAATGGATAAAGAAGTGGTACCTACATACAATGGAATATTACTCAGCCATAAAAAGGAATGAAATTGGGTCATTTTTAGAGATGTGTATGGACATAGAGACTGTCATACAGAGTGAAGAAAGTCAGAAAGAGAAAAAACAAATATTGTATATCAATGCATATCTGTGGAATCTAGAAAAATGGTACAGATGAACCAGTTTGCAAGGCAGAAATAGAGACACAGATGTAGAGAACAAACGTGTGGACATGAAGGGGTGAAATGGGGTGTGGTGATGGTGGTGGGATGAATTGGGAGATTGGGATTGACATATATACAGTAATATGTATGAAATGGATAACTAATAAAAACCTACTGTATATATTTTAAAAAATGTAAAAGTATTGTGTTTGCCAAAAATTTTGTTCCGGCTTTTATGTAAGATGTTATGGCAAAATCTGAGTGAACTTTTTGGCCAACCCAATACCTTTCTCTGTGCTTTTTCCCAGACCTCGTTACCTGAACAAAGTGAAACTTGAAAATTAGGGCAGCTTTTATAGTGATGGGTATGCTCATAATTTTCACATGTTTAGGATGTCAGGAGTTTGAATAAATGATTTCCATGAAGAAGATGTGGACAGACAAACATTAAAACATCATCAGATCATTGATTTTCAACCATATCTACTTGATAAAATGCATTAATTTATTATTAAAAGCAATCCATACAAATGTGAGCACATGTTTTCAATAAAATACAGTATGAGAGAAATTGAAGGCATATGGAGACAGAGTATGTACTGGGTTATGGTTATTAATGCAGTCAGGTCATTCTGACCCATTGCGTTAAACATATAGTATTATTAAATATATTAAAGGTGCCCCATTGCTAACTTGATGTGAAGACCAATAAAAAGCCTGTGAATGGAGAAATGAAGTTCAAGTGACAATCACACCAAGGCAACTTTGCACTGTGTCAACTAATTAACTAGAAAATCTTTAATGAACTTTGTGATGCATGTGCCCTTATATTGTATGGCAGAGGGCTTGGTGGTTGGGGTGGGGAGAGGTATATGGAGTCTAGCACCCTGCCAGGGAAAATTGTGGACCCTTGCTAAGTTGAAAAATTCTCAAACTGGTGTACACACCTGTCAGAGAGAATATGTGAATCAATACAGTAAACATTGACCAACTTCCTGGGGCTCTCAATTTTTAGCATAAAAATTTTAAGAAAGTGAACTGAGAAGTAACTTTAAACATTTTTATAGTATAACAAACACCAATATATTATGGAATAAAATGCAAAAGGTGCATGCATTTATATGATAAAAGGGGAGACTTCAAAGAAAGTTCACACCTGCTATGGGCCAGTTAAATCTAGATCACACATCCCTGAATGCTAACATCATTTTCTCTGTGCTGACATAGATAAATCAGTGAAAAAGTTGGAGAAATACTTTCCCAAAATAGGTTTCTTTTGTGGATTCTTTCTAAATCCATTGGCACTAGGATGGGAAAAATTAAATTCTACCATTGAAACAGATTGTCTAATTAGTGAAATTTTTAATAATTTCAGGCTGAGATATCACTAGAGATTTAACAAAAGATATAACATTCTAGTTTCTCCCAAAATAGATGGTAAAGTAGATCCCAATTTTGGTGTAACTAAACTCCTATTAAATCTAAAGTCCCTGAATAAAGAGGTACCCCTGCTTACTCTGTCTGTGAAATAGGGCTAGGTACATCCAGCTTTAGTGTGGCAGACTCAGGTCAACGGCTGCAAATTAAATGATTCTCTTTCAGGAAGCAAACAGTTTTCCCTACGAATGTGTTACTTTCTAAACCAGGAGGTAGAGAGAAAGTCTGTCTAATGGTAACAGACAAGTTAAGTCCTAGTTATAGGACAAGACTGCTGTCTAGGTCAGGTAGTAGCAACTTCAGCCCACAGGCCATATCTGATGCACTGAGTGTTTCTGTACAGCCCACAAACTAAGAGTGATTTTCACATTTTTAAAGTTTTAAAACATTCCCCCCAAATATTATTTCCTGATAAATGAAAATAACATAAAATTCAAATTTCAGTGCTAGAATTTTATTGGAATGCAGCCACACCATTTGGTTTATGTAATGTTTGTGGTTGCCTTTGTGCTACAACAGCAGAGTTGAGTAGTTATAACAAAACCTATACATACTTACTATTTTTTTTTCACAGAAAAGGTTTATCAACTCCTAGTTTTATAGTCTTATAGCTTAATATGTAGTTCTAGGACCAACATCATCAGTACCATCTGGGAGATTTTTAGAAATGTAGAATCTCAGGCACAACCCCCTGTCTTCTAAATTAGAACTGGAATCATAGCAAGTTTCATTATTAATTTAGGCAAAATAAAGTTTTAGAATCACTGGTCAAGGTCACAAAGACCTTGAAGAGGTATGTGTTCCTCTCTAGCTCCATTTGGTTAAAAGGTAAAGGAGAATTGAGTCTTAGATCAGGACTACATGAACTAATAACTCCCTACTGTTGCTGAAAATGAAAGTAAACTCATCATCCTTTTTTGCCCAGGGAAAAGTTTTTTGTTTGTTTTTTTGTTTGTTTCTTTGTTTTTGTGGTATGCGGGCCTCTCACTGTTGTGGCCTCTCTCATTGCAGAGCACAGGCTCTGGACTCACAGGCTCAGCAGCCATGGCTCACGGGCCTAGCCCCTCCACGGCATGTGGGATCTTCCTGGACCGGGGCACGAACCCATGTTCCCTGTATCGGCAGGCAGACTCTCAACCACTGAACCACCAGGGGAGCCCCAGGGAAAAGTTTTTTGATTAAACTGAAAAGATACAAAATGAAGAGCAAATATCTAGGCTGTAATGATTCTTCAAAACAAAATTTCTCCCAAGAAATTCCTTCACTGAAAGAAGATGCTCTTAGGTCACCTGGGATCCCAGGATATTAAGGTTCTATACCTCTGATGAAGCTATGTATGCTGGAATATAGCTCTGATAAAGGGTGTCTGAACTCATTAGTTAGCGAGATGACAAAGAGAATCTCATTCAGTATTTTTGAGATTTATTGAGTTTTGTACTGCCACAAAACCCCTTTATTGCTCCCTTTTTTACCTTAATGCTCCTTTCAACTCCAACAAACACATTCACAAAGAAACACAAACACACACACATAGCACCTGTGGTTGATTTGAACAGTCACCACAATTCCTTCTTCCTTTTTTATTATGTGTGGAAAAAGATATTTAAAAATCATATCTATTAGCTGTAAAATCATAGAAACAATTTAAAAATGAGATCTACTGTGTTATTTTCTAAAACTGTGACTGTAGACTCAAGTGACCAGGAAACAGTAAGACTAAGTAAAATAGTTGTTACATGCCTGATGGAGTGAGATCCCTCAAAAGCAAGAAAAGGTATTTCTACCCTCTATGTATACCAGGCAATGCTACACATATCTTTTTTGCTATGAGTAAATAAATCTGCATAGTAGAATGTATGGAACTACTGAAATTAGCAGGACCCCAAAAGTCACATACATTAAGTCTGTGTTAAATGTTCACTGTAATGAAAATGTTCCTGGTGTTTAGAATTTCTGAGTTCCCCCTGACCACCCCCCCCCACCCCTGCAAGCTTCACAACTCTTTTAGAAAAACAAAGTATCATCTTACTATTGATTTTTAAGTACATACTTACTTCAATGCACACTTACATCAGGCACTGTGCTAAATATATTATAGACATTAGCTCATTTAATTCCTAAAACACAATGCAGGTAATGGGGACATCATAACCCTATTATAGAGAGGAAGTGACTGAGTGTCAGAAAGATTCAATAACTTGCTCAAGTCATGGGTACTATGAGAAGAGTTAGGCTGTAACCCTACATTCTTTCTATCTTGTTATATTGCCAAACTATGGCAGATACAGATGACTCTGAAATATCAAGATGTATCCCTTCAAGGACATTCATATGCTCCCCATTGTTCCTAGTCAACTTTCACAAAGGCTTGGTCACACTAGAAACTTTCTGAACACTATACTTGTATTATAATGTAGTTAAACAAAACAAGATCTTAATCAGCAATGGGAAGTTCTGGTCTGCTCCACTTGTGTGCACCTAACATTGACATGCATTATTTTTCCACCTTCTTCTAGACTTTAAGCAGAGACTTTCTCTTATAAAATGTTTAAGTATGTATAAGATTCAGAGTAAAGATTTATTGAATATTGTGTGAAAGTACAAAAAAAAAAAAAAACAGTCAAATATAATGCCTACTCTGTTGTAGTTTTTCATTAACATAAGATGCAGTATGCTAAAATGTGTGGGAGATAAAAACATGTAAGAGCAATAATAAACAGGTTTTTATTCAATATTAAATTGGGCTAAAGTTATAAACACCTATATCTTTTTTATGTTTCACAAAAAAAATGAACAATCCCCTCACTCTTTCACCTTTTATCCTTAATCATAAAACTGAACAAACCTGTAGCTAAGGGGCCTTGATTTTCCTGCTATCCTTAGAATTACAACTGGGAAGACTCTCTTGTCCATTTTAACTTCTTATCCAGTGAGCATTTGTCTTTCATAAATCATGGTATTTTTTAGTATCAGAATAAGAGAAAAAAAGTCATCATCACTCTGTGGAACATGGGTTACACGTTGCCAAATATTCATCCTTTTGGAAACAGGTATCAGTGGTCCCATGACCTATAATGTGTGCTCAATTGTAATCACAAGACTGTGCCACCTTTTTACAAATTCCATGAATCCCTATAAATAATTATGATATAAAATGTCAGAAAAATAATTATCAGGATAGTAGGTTGAGTCACAAGTAAACTTAGAGCTGTCCTGAATATCCTTTAAGATAAAAATCTGTCATCTACTTAAAAACATAAAATGGACCAATACAAATCATGTTTCAGTTTCCTCATAAAACCGTGTGAAGATTGAATGAGATAATAGAAATAAAGCATTTAAAGTGTATTGCACACAATAATTGCTCAGTAAATAATAGTAATGATTTAATAATTATCTGTTATATTCAAGGATTTATTTCATTTTGGTCAATAGATTTTCATCAAATATTAATGACCTTCAGTATTATACTGTGTCTTTAGAAAGTGGTAATTAGGCTGCTGTAGGCTGACTAACATGGAAATGAAGGCAAATATATTCATACCACTCAAATGTGAAAGTGAAGCCCCCTCATGGGGTTTTTCATGGGATACCTACCCTGAGGGTACAGATTCAGTTTGAATGTCCTTCCTTCCCAGTGGGAATCCCATTTCTAGGACTCAGTGGCCTGTCATCTCTTTCAGAGAGCCACAGCAGGATGCCTGATTGGGGCTTAATGAACAGCCTTTGGGGAATTTCACATAAGTTGTCATTAATGCTTTGCATATTTGCAAGGTGAATCCATCCCATTCTTCAATAGGCCTTCATCAAAATAGCCTGTGTGTACTTTCATCTATCTTGCAGTAGAAAAGGTGAAAGGGGAATGTAGGGATACATTGCAGCATAAAAAGGGTCAAATAGATATTCAGAACCCAGACTGGATTATAGGTTGATGTTGTTTATACTGTTTAGTTGGGGGTGGTGGTGGAGCAGGATGAGAGGTATGAGTGTGTAACTACTTTTCTCCTTAACATACATTTATATATTTATATTTCAGAAAAAGGTTTTAGAAGACAGTACCATGCCTTAAACTTACTTTCTTATTTATATGTGTTCTACTTAATTGAATCTTTCCTGATCATAATGCTTCCATATCCTTCATGTATTATGTATGTTTTTATCTGAACACCATTTCACCTATGCTTTCAAATTTGCTTGCTTAAAAGCCTACAGTATAGTTCCACAATTTTTAAAAGCCTATTTGTTTCGGCAGTTATGTCAATGAATCAGTTGATCTAAGAAAGAAATGGAAAATTGTATTTGAGCCAAATTTGAGGATTATAATCCTGGAAGAGCATCTCAGAAAGCTCTGAGTTCTGTCCTGTCCCTTAGAAGTTAAGGCACAGTTATATAAGTTTTTAGAGACAGAGGGCTGTATGTCAAAGGACATATTACTGACAGTTTACATAATCCAGATCTAAGTGCCACATGACCCCTTATGAGCTCAAGAAGGAATCCTATCTTTAAGGAGTTGTCTTATTGATACTAGGAGAATATTGCTGCTTATGATTGAGCAGGTATTTCTGCCGATGGCAAAGTTGTAGTCAATGTATAATGCAGATACACAATGCACAGTAGGGGGGGAGAGAGAAGGTTAAAGGGCAGAGAAAAAATTTTGTTTAATTTTTTATTTCACAGTTATTTCCCATTTCTCACATCTTGAATATTTTTGCTTTCTCCCTTTATTTTTTGATTAAATAAGCTAGTCGTTTGTCTATTTTGTTAAATTTTTCAAAATTTTAATAACAGATTTTAAATTTATTCATTATGTCTATTTTTCTATTCTCTTCATTAATTTATTTTCTATTGTTATTCTCTTTATCTTTGTTCTTTCTTTGTGTTTGCTTTGTTCTTTTTCTAATATTTTTTTGAGCTGGGAATGTATGTCTTTTACTATCTTTCTTTCATTTTTACTGATAAATGAATTTAATGCTATGGATTTTCCTGTGATCACTGCTCTAAATTCATCTCATATGTTATGATCTATAGTGCTTTCATTGTCATTCTTTTCATAAAAATTTGCAATTTCAGTTTGTATCCCACATTTTATTAAAGAACTGGTCAATAAGCAGCTTTTTTGCTTTCCATTTGGAAGGGCCTTTTGTTTTTGTGGATAATTTATTATTTTATTCATTTCTATCAGAGTGTTGCTTGTATTTCCACTTTATGGAAATTACTAATATTTTCTTTATAACTTGGCTTATGATCAATTTTTGTGACTGTGTTGTTGGTGATTGAGAAGGATCTGTATTCTCTGTAATTATGGTGTAAAGGTCAATATATATACCTAAGATCTCTCTTAATGGTTACTTTTTTTATCTTCTCTATTTTTATTTATTTTTGTCCACTTCATCTGTCTTGTTCTTGAATGATGTATAAAAGTATCCTATTATTAAAGTTTCTATTTATGTTTCCTTATTGCTTCTGTACTTTTTGTTTCATAAAGGTATTCATTGTGTTACTTGCTGCTTAAATATTCATAAATATTATATCTTCATTGTAAACTGTGGTTTTAGCATTAAAGAAAGTGTTATTTTTCACATTGTAAGGTTTTTGGTTTGATTTCTACTTTTCTGCTATTAGGATTACTACTACCATTCTATCTGTTTCCATTTTTATGGTACACTTCTGCTCATTCCTTTATTTATAGTGTTTCTGAGTTTATTTAGTTTAGGTGTTTTTCTTTCAGAGAGCAGGTAGTTTTGGTTCTGCTTTGTGAACCAAATATGAAATTATTATTTTTTATTAGATGACTTGAGCCTGTTCACATTCATCAAAATGACTTATATGTTTGAGATTAACAATATTTTGCCTTTACACATATTTTTTTATATTTGCTACATTTCTTTCCTTACATGATTTATTAAATATTTTCCTGTGGTATTTAAGGAGGTGTATATTTTTGTTCTAGTGGTAATATTTGTATTTGTACCTTTGCTAAATGATCTTAGCCTCCTGTTTTCTAATTTATCAGTTTTTTTCAATGTCCTCTAATGCTGATCTATAGCCTATATTAAAAGGAACTTATTCTATTTCTTTTTGTTTTCTCTTTCATCTTTTTCCATTATTAATTATATTATTTCTACTCTGTCACAGAATATAGAATTTTTACATTAATATGTAACTTTTTTCACAATATATAATATTTGTACTTTAGTTTTCCACTATCATCATGTTTTATTCATTTTAGGAGAAAAATTCAAGAGGAAGGTAACTATGCTACTGACATTGTTTTGGCTACCAGGAAGTACCTGCCTCCACATTTTCAAATGGCTTACATCTCTGGTTACTTTAGATCTAGGGTTAGTAAAACCTTGTTACTAGCCCTGGGACTTTAACAATTCTTAGTGTTTTTTTTTTCCATATTCTGACATTAGAAATAACCCATTAATTAAACTTTCCCAAAATTACCACTTTGAAAGTTCTGAATAACATTACAAAGTCTGCTATTAATGTTTTTACTTATTTTTCCGAGTATATCTTGGTGTTTTGTTTAAAAGTGTTAGTATTATGCTATTTGGAGTTTAGATATTTCTATTGGATATATTTCTGTGGTGAATTTTAACTTTTAGCAACTAAAAGTGATTTCTTTTTCTAGAGCTTTTAGGTCACAATTTTGACACTTATTTTCTTTTTCTTTGACTTTTCTAGAATATGTTGGCCAATTAAAATTTTTTCAATATATTTGAGTTATTTTTATGTGTGTGTGTATGTTAGTGGTGATGGCTTCTATATATCATGGATTTAGTGGAATTGGAAATTTGTTTTGTGACAAAATAATGACATCTAAAAGAAAAAAAGAATACAACCAGATGGGTAGAACAGGTAGAGTCTCAATATAGTTGAGACCCATACCTCTGACTCCAAAACAGAAGAAAAATTACAATTGCAGAGGTTCTACCCAAGAAGCCAGGAGTCCAAGCCCCACATTGGGCTCTGCAGCCCTGGGGATCCTGTACCAGGAAAATGAGGTCCCAAAAGTTTGGCTTTGAGGTCAGCAGACTTTACTTTCAGAGACCTGGGGACTGGCCAAAATAGAGAGCACACACTTAAAAGGTACACACAAAATCTGACACACTCTCGGACCCAGGGCAGAAGCATTAATTTGAAAGGAGCCTGGATCAGACCTACCTTCTGATCCTGCAGAATCTCCCAGAGAGGCAGGAGGCAACTGCAGCTCACCTTGGGAACACAGACCCTGACAGCAGCCATTTTGGGGAGCTTGTTATACCATGTAGATACTGGCAGTTGTGATTTTGGAATGCTCCCTCTAGCTTATTAACCTCAAGATCCAGAACTACTCCCGCCAAGGAGCCTGTAGGCAACAATACTGGATTGCCTCAGTCCAAGCAACTAAGTGGGTGGAGAGAGATCACACCTACCCGCAGACAGGTTGCCTGAAAACTCACTGAGTCCACACTTTTAGGTAGACAGAGCCATGGTGTCCAGAGGGTCCAGGACCCAGCTCCACCAACTAGTGGGCAGGGAACAATCCCAGAATTCCTGGCCATATCCACCAGTGAGATGGCTCTAGCCTCAGGACCAGCCTCACTCACCAGTGGGCAGACACTAGCCTCAAGACAATAGCGGCCCCAAGGAGCTTCAAGATAGTGGAAGAGTAAAACACAGAGATCACCTTCCTCCCCACAAATACATCAGCAATACATCTACATGTGGAACAACTCCTACAGAACACCTACTGAAAACTGGCAGAAGACCTCAGACCTCCCAAAAGACAAGAAACTCCCCACGTACCTGGGTAGGGTAAAATAAAAAATAAAAAGCAGACAAAGAATAAGGATGGAAGCTGAACTAGTTGGAGGGAGCTGTGAAGAAAGAAAGGTTTCCATACACTAGGAAGGCCCTTCGCGGGCAGACTGCTGGTGGCAAAGGGGGGGGAGCTTCAGAGCCATGGAGGAGAGTGCATCAACAAGGGTATGGAGGGCAAAGAGGAGAGATTCCTGCACAGCACTCACCAGCCCAAGAGGCTTGTCTGCTCACCTGCCGGGATGGGTGGGGGCTGGGAGCTGAGGCTCAGGCTTTGAAAGTCTGATCCTGGGGAGAGGACTGGGGTTGGCTGTGTGAACACAGCCTGAAGGGGGCTAGTGTGCCATGGCTAGTGGGGAAGGAGTCTCGGAAAAAGTCTGGAGCTGCCAAAGAGACAAGAGACTTTTCCTTGCCTCTTTGTTTCCTGGTGTGTGAAGAGAGGAGATTAAGAGTGACACTCAAAGGAGCTCCAGAGATGGGTGCGAGCTGCTAACAGCACGGACCCTAGAGACGGGCATAAGACACTAAGGATGCTGCTGCAAACAGCAAGAAGCCTGTGTGCAAGCACAGGCCACTATCCACACCACTGGATCCTGTGCAGCCCACCACTGCCAGGGCCCCGGGTTCCAGGGACAACATCCCCGGGAGAACGCATGGCATGCCTCAGGCGGGTGCAATGTCATGACAGCCTCTGCCACTGCAGGCTGGGTTCAGACTCCGTACGCCTCCCTCCCAACGGTCTCAGTGAGCCAGAGCCCTCAAATCATCTGCTCCTTTAATGCAGTCCTGTCTGAGTGAAGAACAGACACCCTCAGGCGACCTACACACAAAGGTGGGTCCAAATCCAAAATTGAACCCTGGGAGCTGAGTGAACAAAGAAGAGAAAGGGAAATGTCTCCCAGCAGCCTCAGGAGCAGTGGATTAAATCTCCACAATCAACTTGATGTACCCTGCATCTGTGGAATACATAAATAGACAAAAAATCATCCTAAATTGAGGAGGTGGACTTTGGGAGCAACTATATATATATATATATATATATTCCCCTTTTTCTCTTTTTGTATGTATGTGTATGCTTCTGTGTGTGATTTTGTCTGTATAGCTTTGCTTTTACCATTTGTCCTAGGATTCTGTCTGTCTGTTTTTTTTGTGTGTGTGTTGTTTGCTTGTTTGTTTTTGTATTACTTAAAAATATTTTTTTCTTAATAATTACTTTTTTAATAACATTATTTTATTTTACTTTGCTTTATTTTATTTTATTATCTTCTTCTCTCATTCTTTCTTATTTTTTTTCTCTCTTTTATTGTGAGCTCTGTGGAGGACAGGCTCTTGGTGCTCCAGGCAGGTATCAGGGTTGTGTCACTGTGGTGGGAGAGCCAAATTCAAGAAACGGGTCCACAAGAGACATCCCAGTTCCACGTAATATCAAACGGTGAAAACCTCCCAGAGATCTTCATCTCAATACCAAGACACAGCTCCACTCAACGACCAGCAAGCTACAGTGCTGGACACCCTATGCCAAAGAACTAGCCAGACAAGAACACAATCCCATCCATTAGCACAGAGGCTGCCTAAAATCCTAAGGCCAAGGACACTACAAAACACACCACCAGAAGTGGACCTGCCCATAAGAAAGACAAGATCCAGCCTCATCCACCAGAACACAGGTACTAGTCCCATCCACCAGGAAGCTTACACAACCCACTGAACCAACCATAGCCACAGGGGACAGACACCAAAAACAATGGAAACTACGAACCTGAAGCCTACGAAAAGGGAACCCAAAACACAGTAAGTTAAGCAATATGAGAAGACAGAGAAACAAACAGCAGATGAAGGAGCAAGGCAAAAACCCACCAGACCAAACAAATGAGGAGGAAATAGGCAGTCTACCCGAAAAAGAATTCAGAATAATGATAGTAAAGATGATCCAAAATCTTGGAAATAGAATGGAGAAAAATACAAGAAACGTTTAACAAGGACCTAGAAAAACTAAAGAGCAAACATTCAGTGATGAACAACACAATAAATGAAATTTTAAAATCTCTAGAGGGATCAATAGCAGAATAACTGAGGCAGAAGAACGGATAAGTGACCTGGAGGATAAAATAGTGGAAAAAGCTACTGCAGAGCAGAATAAAGAAAAAAGAATGAAGAGAGTTGAGGACAGTCTCAGAGACCCCTGAGACAATATTAAACACACTAACATTCGAATTATAGGGATACCAGAAGAAGAGAAAAAGAAGGGGACTGAGAAAATATTTGAAGAGTTTATAGTTGAAAACTTCCCTAATATGGGAAAGAAAATAGTTAATCAGTCCGATAAGAACAGAGAGTCCCGTACAGGATAAATCCAAGGAGAAACACACCAAGACATATATTAATCGAACTATCAAAAACTAAATAAAAATAACAAATATTAAAAGTAGCAAGGGAAAAACAACAAATAACACACAAGGGAATCCCCATATGCTTAACAGCTGATCTTTCAACAGAAACTTTGCAAGCCAGAAGGGAGTGGCAGGAGATATTTAAAGTGATGAAGGAGAAGAACCTACAACCAAGATTACTCTACCCAGCAAGGATCTCATTCAGATTTGACAGAGAAATTAAAACCTTTACAGAGAAGCAAAAGCTAAGAGAATTCAGCACGACCAAACCAGCTTTACAACAAATGCTAAAGAAACTTCTCTAGGCAGGAAGCACAAGAGAAGTAAAAGCTCTACAATAATAAACTGCAAACAATTAAGAAAATGTTCCTAGGAACATACATATGGATAATTACCTTAAATGTAAATGGATTAAATACTCCAACCAAAAAATACAAATTGGCTGAATGGATACAAAAACATAACCCATATATAAGCTGTCTAAAAGAGACCCAACTCAGACCTAAGGACACATACAAACTGAAAATGAGGGTGTGGAAAAAGATATTCCATGAAAATGTAAATCAAAAGAAAGCTGGAGTAGCAATTCTTATATCAGGCAAAATACACTTAAAAACAGAGATCATTATGAAAGAAAATAAGGGCACTACATAATGATCAAGGGATCTATCCAAGCAGAAGATATAACAATTGTAAATATTTAGGCACCCAACATAGGAAAACCTCAATACATAAAGCAAAGACTAAAGCCATAGAAGGGGAAATTGACAGTAATGCAATCATAGTAGGGAACTTTAACACCCCACTTTCACCAATGGACAGATCATCCAAAATGAAAATAAATAAGGAAACACAAGCTTTAAAAGATACATTAAGCAAGATGGACTTAATTGATATTTATAGGACATTCCATCCAAAAACAACAGAATATACATTCTTCTCACGTGCTCATGGAACATTCTCCAGGACAGATCATATCTTGGGTCACAAATCAAGCCTTGGTAAATTTACGAAAATTGAGATTATATCAAGTATCTTTTCCAGCCACAGCACTATGACACTAGATATCAATTACAGGAAAAATCTGTAAGAAATACAAACACATGCAGGCTAAACAACACACTACTTAATAACCAAGAGATCACTGAAGAAATCAAAGAGGAAATCAAAAAATACCCAGAAGCAAATGAAAAAGAAAACACGACAACCCAAAACCTATGGGAGTCAGCAAAAGCAGTTCTAACAGGGAAGTTTATAGCAATACAATCCTACCTTAAAAAACAAGAAACATCTCAAATAAACAACCTAACCTTACAGCTAAAGCAATTAGAGAAAGAAGAACAAAAAACCCTGAAGTTAGCAGAAGGAAAGAAATCATAAAGATCAGAGAAGAAATAAATGAAACAGAAATGAAGGAAATGATAGCAAAGATCAATAAAAGTAAAAGCTGGTTCTTTGAGAAGGTAAACAAAATTGATTAACCATTATCCAGACTCATCAACAAACAAAGGGAGAAGACTAAAATCAATAGAATTAGAAATGAAAAAGGGGAAGTAACAAATGACCCAGCAGAAATACAAAGGATCATTACTTTTTTATGACAGTAAAATGGACAACCTGGGAGAAATTGACAAATTCTTAGAAAAGCACAACCTTCTGAGACTGAACCAGGAAGAAATAGAAAATATAGTGACCAACAACAAGCACTGAAATTGAAGCTGTGATTTAAAATCTCCTAACAAACAAAAGCCCAGGACCATTTGGCTTTACAGGTGAATTCTATCAAACATTTAGAGAAGAGCTAGCACATATCCTTCTCAAACTCTTTCATAATATAGCAGAGGGAGGAACACTCCCAAATTCATTCTACGAGGCCACCATCACTCTCATACCAAAACCAGAAAAAGTTGTCACAAAGAAGGATAACTACAAGACAATATCACTGATGAAATAGATGCAAAAATCCTCAAGAAAATAGTAGCAAACAGAATCCAACAGCACATTAAAAGAATCATACACTATGATTAAGTCAGGTTTATCCCAGGAATGCAAGGGTTCTTCAATATACACAAATCAATCAACATGATACACCATATTAACAAATTGAAGGAGGAAAACGATATGATCATCTTAATAGATGCAGAGAAACCTTTCAACAAAATTCAATACCCATTTATGATAAAAACCCTCCAGAAAGTAGGCATAGAGGGAAATTTCCTCAATATAATAAAGGCCATATATGACAAACACAGAGCCAACATCATCCTAAATGTTGAAAAATTAAAACTATTTACACTAAGATCAGGAACAAGACAAGGTTGCCCACTCTCACCACTAGTATTCAACATAGTGTTTTAGCCACAGCAATCAGAGAAGAAAAAGAAATAAAAGGAATCCAAATCAGAAAAGAAGTAAAGTCATCACTGTTTGCAGATGACATGATATTATACATAGAGAATCCTAAAGATGCTACCAGATAGCTACTAGAGCTAATCAATGAATCTGGTAAAGTAGAAGGATTCAAAGTTTATGCACAGAAATCTCTTGCATTCCTATACACTAATATTAAAATATCTGAAAGTGAAATTAAGAAAACACTCTCATTTACCACTGCAACAAAAAGAATAAAATATCTAGGAATAAACCTACCTAAAGTGACAAAAACCTGTATGCAGAAATTTATAAGACACTGATGAAAGAAATTAAGGATGATATAAATAAATGGATAGATATTCCCTTGTTCTTGAATTGGAAGAATCAATATTGTGAAAATGACTCTACTACAGAAAGTAATCTACAGATTCAATGCAATCCCTATCAAACTACCACTGGAATTTTTCACAGAACTAGAACAAAACAATTCACAATTTGTATGGAAACACAAAAGACCCCGAATAGGCAAAGGGATCTTGAGAAAGAAAAATGGAGCTGGAGGAATCAGGCTCCCTAACATCAGACTACACAACAAAGCTACAGTAATCAAGACAATATGGTACTGGCACAGTAACAGAAATATAGGTCAATGGAACAGGATAGAAAGCCCAGAGAAAAATCCATGCACATATGTTCAACTTATCTTTGATAAAGGAGGCAAGAATATACAGGGGAGAAAAGACAGCCTCTTCAATAAGTGGTGCTGGGAAAACTGGATAGGTACATGTAAAAGTATGAAATTAGAACCCTCCCTAACACCATACACAAAAATAAACTCAAAGTGGGTTAAAGACGTAAATGTAAGGCCAGACACCATCAAACTCTTAAAGAAAAACATAGGCAGAATACTCTATGACATAAATCACAGCAAGATTGTTTTTGACTCACCTCCTAGAGAAATGTAAATAAAAAGAAAAATAAACAAATGGGACCTAATGAAACTTAAAAGCTTTTGCACAGCAAAGGAAACCATAAACAAGATGAAAAGACAACCCTCAGAATGGGAGAAAATAGTTGCAAATGTGGCAACTGACCAAAGATTAATCTCTAAAATTTATAAGCAGCTCATTCAGCTCAATATAAAAAAAAAAAAATAATCCAGTCAAAAAGTGGACAGAAGAACTAAATAGACATTTCTCCAAAGAAGGTTTACAGATTGCCAACAAACACATGAAAGAATGCTCAACACCATTAATTATTAGAGAAATGCAAGTCAAAACTACAATGAGATATCATCTCACACCGGTCAGAATGGCCATCATCAAAAAACCTAGAAACAATAAATGCTGGAGAGGTTGTGGAGAAAAGGGAACATTCTTGTGCTGTTGATGACAATGTAAATTGATACAGCCACTATGGAAGTTCCTTAAAAACCTAAAAATAGAACTACCATATTACCCAGCAATCCCACTACTGGACATACACCCTGAGAAAACCATAATTCAAAAAGTCATGTACCAAAATGTTCATTGAAGCTCTATTTACAATAGCCAGGACATGGAAGCAACCTAAGTGTCCATCAATGGATGAATGGATAAAGAAAATGTGGGACATATAAACAGTGGAATATTTCTCAGCCATAAAAATGAATGAAACTGAGTCATTTGTAGTGAGGTGGATAGACATAGAGAGTGTCATTCAGAGTGAAGTAAGTCAAAAAAGAGAAAAACAAATACTGTATGCTAACATATATATATGGAATCTAAAAAATAAAATAAAATAAAATAATTGTCATGAAGAACTTAGCAGCAAGATGGGAATAAAGACGCAGATGTACTAAAGAATGGACTTGAGGATATGGGTAGGGGGAAGTGTAAGCTGGGGAAAAGTGAGAGAGTGGCATGGACATATATATATACACTACCAAACGTAAAATAGATAGCTAGTGGGAAGCAGCTGTATAGCATAGGGAGATCAGCTCGGTGCTATGTGACCACCTAGAGAGGTGGGATAGGGAGGGTGGGAGGAAGGGAGATGCAAGAGGGAAGACATATGGGGACATATGTATATGTATAACTGACTCACTTTGTTATAAAGCAAAAAACTATCCCATAATTGTAAAGCAATTACACTGCAATAAAGATGTTTAAAAAAAAAAAAAGACAATAGCGGCCCCATAGCTGTTGGATCCATCTTACCCACAGCAGTACAGTACAGTCTTGGGAATGACTGGGTTCCACCCAAGAGCAGGCCAACATAAGCAACACATGGGGGTCTGTGGCACCCCAGACCCTTCAGCCAGCTGTGTCAGTAACCAGCCACACCCACTAACAGTCTGATACTAGCTCTAGGACACTTTGGCGCTGCTGTCAGACCCAGGAGCCACCTCTTCCCATCAGTAAGCCAGCACTAGCCCCAGGGGTGCTAGGGATACTGCAGCCAGCCACCCCATGACCCAGACCCACCAACCAGATCTCCACACAAGTCAGGGCCTGGTAACCAACCAGACTAGGGACCATCCAAGTCTACCAAACTGCCCACAGTGGTCAGCCTGCCACTACAGAAGGACTCACAGAAATCACATAAGAGCATATAGAGCATATAGCTCTGGTGACGAGAGCATTGTGCAGCTGGGATGACTCCTACAAAAAGTCACTTCTCCAAAGTCAGGAAACATAACCAATCTATTAGATATGCAGAAATAAAAACAGCAAGTTATGCAAAATGAGGTGTCAGAGGAATATGTTTCAGTGGAAGAAACAAGATAAAACCCCAGAAGAACAAAGTCAAGTGGAGACAGGTAATCTTTGTGAGAAAGAGTTCAAGCTAATAATGGTAAAGATGATCAAAGAACTTGGGAAAAGAATGGATGCACAGTGAGAGAAATAAGAAGTTTTTAAAAAAGAGTTAGAAAATATAAAGAACAAGCAAACAAAGATGAAGAATACAATAACTAAAATGAAAAATACACTATAAAGAATCCATAGCAAACTAATGAACATAGAGGAATGGATCAATGAGCTGGAAGACACAGTAGTAGAAATATTTGACCTTGAGCAGAAAAAATTTAAAAGATGAGAAAAGTTTAAGAGACTTCTGGGAAAACATCAACCTTACTAACATTCATATTATACGGGTCCCAGAAGGAGAAAAGAGAGAAAGAAGGTGAGAACATACAGAAGGTTTGAAGACATAATAGTTGAAAACTTCCCTGACTTAGGAAAGGAGAGAGAAATTCAAGTGCAGTAAGTGTAGAGAGTCCCAAATAAGATCAACCAAAAGAGGAAAACACCAAGACACAGTGTAATTAAAATGGCAAAACTTAAAAATAAAGAGAGACTATTAAAAAGAGCAAGGGAAAAACAACAAGTTGCATAAAAGGGAAATTCCATAAGTATATCAGCTCATTTCTTGACAGAAACTCTGAAGGTTGGAAGGGAGTGGCAAAACATTTTCAAATTGATCAAAGGGATAGACCTACAACCAACAATACTCTACTTTGTAAGAGTTTCATTCAGATTTGATGGAGAGATCAAAAGTATTCAAAAAGAGCAAAAGCTAAGACTTCACCAGCACCAGCCAGCTTTACAAGAAATATTAAAGTGGTTTCTAAATCATCTATATCCACAATAAGCAGTTAAGTGATACACAAAAGAATTTGATGTAAAATATAATGTCAGAAAGGAACCGTAAAGGGAGGGAAGTACAAATGTAGGGTTGTTAAAATGCATTTGAAATTAAGAGACCAGCAAGTTAAAACAATTACAATTAGATATAGACAGATAGATAGGTTGGTGTATAGTTAGCTATCTAGCTAGCTAACTATATATAAACCTCATGGCAGGTACAAGCCAAAAGATCTATAATAGATAAACAAAGAAAAAAGACAAAGGAATCAAATATAACACTAAAGGTTGTCATGAAACCACTAGAGTATAGGACAAAAGAAGAAGAAAGGAACAAAAACAACTATAAAACAACTCCAAAAAATAAACAAAATGGTAATAAGAACATATATATCAATAATTATGTTAAATGTAAGTGGACTAAATGCTTCAATCAAAAGACAAAGAATAGCTGAATGGATTAAAAAAAAAACTGTATATATGTTGCCTACAAAAGTCTCACTTCAGATATAAAGACATACACAGACTGAAAGTGAGGGGTTTATAAATGTATTCCATGCAAATGGAAATCAAAAGAAAGCCAAGATAGCAACACTTTATATCACAACAAGTAAACTTTAAAGCAAAGACTACTACAAGTGACAAAGAAGGACATTACATAATGATCAAGGGATCAATCCAAGAAGAAATATATCAATTGTCAATATATATGGATCCAACATAGGAGCACCCAAATACCTAAAGTAAATGTTAACGGACATAAATGAAGAAATTGACAGTAACACAATAAAAGTAGGAAAATTTAATACCCCACTTATTTTGATGGCCAGATCATCCAGACAACAAATCAATAAGGAAACACTGACCATAAATAAAAATTAGACCAGATGGACTTAATAGAAATATATAGAATATTCCATACAAAAGGAGCAAAATACACATTCTTTTTCAAGTGCACATGGAACATTCTCCAAGATAGATCACATGCTAGAACAAAAAACCTTGAAAATTTGAAGAAAGTTGAAGCCATATAAACCATCTTTTCCAACCACAACACTACAAGAATAGAAATCAACTGCAAGAAAAAAAAAAAAAACTGAAAAAAACAAACACACAGAGGATAAACAGTATGCTGCTAAACAACAAATGTATCAGTGAAGAAATCAAAGAGGAAATCAAAACTACCTGAAGACAAATGAAAAAAGAAGACACAATGATCCAAAATCTATGGGATGAAGCAAAAGCAATTCTAAGAGAGATTATAGAAAAACAAGCTTACTACAGGGAATGAGAAACATCCCCAATACACAACCCAACCTTACACATAAAGGATCTACAAAAAAACAACAAACAAAACCCAAAGGTAGTAGAAAGAAAGAAATAATAATGATCTGAACAGAAACAAATGAAATAGAGACTTAAAAAAACAATAAAAATGTCACTGAAATTAAGAGCTGGTTCTTTGAAAAGATAACAAAATAGATAAACCTTTAGTCGGACACAAAGAGAGAGAGAGAACCTATATCAATAAAACCAGAAATGAAAAAGTGGACACCACAGAAATATAAAGGATCATAAGAGATTACTATGAACAATTATATGTCAATAAAAGGGAAAACCTAGAGGCAATGAAAAAAAAATTACTAGAAATGTACAATCTCCTAAGACTGAACAAGAAAGAAACAGAATTATAAACAAACTAATTAGCAATAATGAACCAGTGATAAAAATTATCCCAACAAACAAAAGTCTAGGACCAGATGACTTCACAGGTGAATTCTACCAATCATTTAGAGAAGAGTTAACACTTATCTTTCTCAAACTATTCCAAAAAATTGCATAGGAAAGAACCTTTCTAATTTCATTCTATGAGGCCAGGAACACTTTGATACCAAAACCAGACAAAGGTATCACAAATTACAGTCCAATATCACTGATGAATGTAGACACAAAATTCCTTAACAAAGTATTAGTAAATGGAATCCAATGATATATATTAAAAGGATTTTATAGCATGGTCAAGTGTGATTTATCCTACAGATGCAAAGATGTTTCAACAACCATAAATCAATCAATGTGGTACTCCACATTAACAAGCTGAAGAACAAAACCACCATATGATCTCAATAGATGCAGAAAAAGCTTTTGATATAAATCAATATCTATTTATTAAAAAATTTCAAAAAAGCAAGTATAGAGAGAACATAGCTCCACACCATAAAGGCCATAAATGATAAGCCCACAGCTAACATCATACTCAGTGGTGAAAAGTTTGAAAGAATTTCCACAAGAACAAGACAAGGATGGCTACTCTCATCACTTTTATTCAACATAGTATTGGAAGTCTCTGGCCACAGCAATCAGACAAGAAAAATAAATAAGAAGAAACAGAAATGTAAAGGAAGTAAAATTGTCATTATTTGATGATATGATATTATACATAGAAAATCTTAAAGACACCACCAAAAACCTATTAGAGCCCATCAGTGAGTTTAGTAATGTTATAGTATACAAAATTAATATACAAAAATCTGTTGCATTTCAGTACATTAACAACAAAGTATCAGAAATGGAAATTAAAGAAACAATCCCACTTACAAGTGCATCAAAAGGAATAAAATACCTAGGAATAAACCTATCTAAGGAGGTAAAAGATCTGTACTCAAAAAACTATAAGATAGTGATGAAAATAATTGAAGATTACACAAATAGATGGTAAGATACACTGTATTCATGTATTGGAAGAATTATTATTGTTAAAATGACCATACTATTCAAGGCAGTCTAGAGATTCAATGCAATTCCTATCAAAATAACATTGGTATTTGTCACAGAACAAGAACAAAAATTTTAACATTTGTATGGAAACCTAAAAAGACCCCAAATGGTCAAAATAATCTTGAAAAAGAAGAACAGAGCTGGAAGTATCATGTTCCCTGATTTCAGATTATATTACAAAGCTACAGCAATCAAACAATTAGCACTGGCACAAAAACAGACACATAGATCAATGGAAAAGAATAGAGAGCCCAGAAATAAACCCACACAATCATGATCAATTAATCTAAGACAAAGTAGGCAAGAATATATTGTGTTGACCAAAAGGTTTGTTTGGGTTTTTCCATATCATCTTATGGAAAAACCCAAACAAACCTTTTGGTCAAACCAATATAATGTAGAAAAGACAATCTCTTCAATAAATGGTGCTGGGAAAACTGGACAGCTACATGTAAAAGAATGAAAGTAGAACATTTTCTCACACCATATGGAAAACCAAACTAAAAAAACTTTAAAAATCTTAATGTAATACCAGAAACCATAAAACTCCTAGAAGAAAATATTGGCAGAACACTTTGACTTAAATTGTAGCAATATTTTTTTAAATCAGTCTCCTAAGGCAAAGTAAACAAAAGCAAAATTAAACAAATGTGACCTAATTAAACTTAAAAGCTTTTGCACAGCAAAGGAAATCATCAACAAAAAGAACAAAAACAATGTACTGAATGGATGAAAATATTTGCAAATGATATGACCTATAAGTGGTTAATATCCAAAATCGCTCACACAGTTCACAAAAACCCAAACAACCTGATTGAAAAATGGGCAGAAGGTCTAAATAGACATTTTCCCAAAGAATACAAACAGATGGCCAATAGACACATGAAAATATGCTTAACATCACTAATCATCAGAGAAATGCAAATCAAAACCACAATGAGATATCACCTCACACATGCCAGAATGTTTAGCATCAAAAAGACTACAAATAACAAATGTTCGCAAGGATGTGGAGAAAAGGGAACTTTTGTACAGTGTTGGTGGGAATGCAAATTCCTGCAGCCACTTGAAAAGAGTGTGGAGTTTCCTTAAAACCTAAAAATAGAACCACTATTAAATCCAGCAATTCCACCCCTAGGTACAATATATTTTTGAATTAAAAAAAGCCACTAATTTGAAAAGGTATGTGAACCCCAGTGTTCATAGCAGTGTTATTTACAATAACCAGTATATGGAAGGTATTTAAGTGTCCATCAGATAAAGAAGATAGGCTATATATATATATATATATATATATATATACACACATATACATACACACACACACATATATATAAAACAGAATACTACTCAGCCAAAAGAAGAATGAAATTTTGCCATTTGCAATAACATGGATGGCCTTGGAAGGTATTATGCTTAGTGAAATCATTCAGACAGAGGGAGACAAATACTGTATGTTTTCACTTATATGTGGAATCTAAAAAAACAGAACCAACCACTGAATATAACATAAAAGAAACTGACTCACAAATATAGAGCTCAAACTAGTGGTTTCTTGTGGGATAGGGATGGAGGGAGGGGGCAAGATAGGGGAAGGAGATTAAGAGGTACACACTACTAGGTATGAAATACATAAGTTATAAGGATATATTGTGCAGCATGGGGGGTATAGCCAATGTATTATAACAACTATAAATGGAGTATAATCTATAAAAAAATTTGAATCACTATGTTGTATGCCTGCAATGCATATATATTATAAATCAACTATACCTCAATAAAAATAGAGAGAAAATCTTTCCTGAGTTCTTGCTTGTTAAAACCATTTGTTTACTAATGTTATCAGTTGACATTTTCTCCAAGTATAGAATCTTTAGGTCACTGTCTATCTTCAAGAAATTTGTAGGTGTTGCCTGGAGAGCTCTTCTTGTGTTGACAGTTGCTATGGAGAAGAGTGGCCAGGCTTGCTTACCTTCTCTTTTCTTCCCTTGTATATATGAATCACTTCTCATGATACCCTAAGGATTCTTTTTTTATGGTTGAACATCAGTGCCTTTACTATGATGTGCTTCAGTTGCTCATTCTTATTATACCCTGCCACAGGTTGTATCTTTAAATATGTATAAATAATAATTTTTAACTGTAAGAATTTTTTGAGTTAATGTTTCAATATCTGGTTTTTATAATTTAAGAACTTTGTTTATATGTAGGTTGAATCTCTATGTCCTGCCTTTTTTTGTATATCCTTTATTTCTTTTTTTTAACATTTTTATTGGAGTTTAATTGCTTTACAATGGTGTGTTAGCTTCTGCTTTACAACAAAGTGAATCAGTTTTAAATATATATATATGTTCCCATATCTTGTCCCTCTTGCATCTCCCTCCCTCCCACCCTCTGTATCCCACCCCTCTAGGTGGTGACAAACCACATAGCTGATCTCCCTGTGCCATGCGGCTTCTTCCCACTAGCTATACACATTACGTTTGGTAGTGTACATATGTCCATGCCACCTCTGACTTTGTCACAGCTTACCCTTCCCCTCCCCATATCCTCAAGTCCATGCTCTAGTAGGTCTGTGTTTTATTCCCATCCTACCCTTAGGCTCTTCATGACACTTTTTTCCCCTTAGATTCCATATATATATATATATATGTTAGCATATAGTATTGGTTTTTCTCCTTCTGACTTACTTCACTCTGTATGACAGACTCCAGGTCCATCCACCACACTACAAATAACTCAGTTTCATTTCTTTTTAGGGCTGAGTAATCTTCCATTCTATATATGTGCCACATCTTCTTTATTCATTCATCTCTTGATGGACACTTAGGTTGCTTCCATATCCTGGCTATTCTAAATAGAGCTGCAATGAACATTTTGGTACATGACTCTTTTTGAATTATGGTTATCTCAAGGTATATGCCCAGTAGTGAGATTGCTGGGTTGCATGGTAGCTCTATTTGTAGTTTTTTAAGGAACATCCATACTGTTTTCCATTGTGGCTGTATCAATTCACATTCCCACCAGCAGTGCAAGAGTGTTCCATTTTCTCCACACCCTCTCCAGCATTTATTGTTTCTAGATTTGTGTGTGTGTGTGTGTGTGTGTGTGTGGTATGTGGGCTTCTCACCATTGTGGTATCTCCAGTTGCGGAGCACAGGCTCCGGATGCACAGGCTCAGTAGCCATGGCTCATGGGCCCAGACACTCTGCGGCATGTGGGATCCTCCCGGACCGGGGCATGAACCCACGTACCCTGAATCGACTGGCAGATTCTCAACCACTGCGCCACCAGGGAAGCCCTGTTTCTAGATTTTTTGATGATGGTCATTCAGACTGGTGTGAGATGATATCTCATTGCAGTTTTTATTTGCCATTCTCTAATGATTAATGATGTTGAGCATTCTTTCAAGTGTTTGTTGGCAATCTGTATATCTTCTTTGGAGAAATGTCTGTTTAGGTCTTCTGCCCATTTTTGGATTGGGTTGTTTGTTTTTTGTTATTGAGCTGCATGAGTTGCTTATAAATTTTGGAGATTAATCCTTTGTCAGTTGCTTCATTTGCAATTATTTTCTCCCATTCTGTGGGTGGTCTTTTGGTCTTGTTTATGGTATCCTTTGCTGTACAAAAGCTTTTAAGTTTCATTAGGTCCCATTTATTTATTTTTGTTTTTATTTACATTTCTCTAGGAGGTGGCTCAAAAAAAATCTTGCTGTGATTTATGGCATACAGTGTTCTGCCTATGTTTCCCTCTAAGGGCTTGATAGTATCTGGCCTTACATTTAGATCTTTAACCCATTTTGATTTTATTTTTTGTATGGTTTTAGGGAGTGTTCTAATTTCATTCTTTTACATGTAGTTGTCCAGTTTTCCCAGCACACTTATTGGAGAGGCTGTCTTTTCTCCCCTGTATATTCTTGCCTCCCTTATCAAAGATAAGGTGACCATATGTGTGTCAGTTTATTTCTGGGCTTTCTCTCTTGTTCCATTGATCTATATTTCTGTTTTTGTGCCAGTACCATACTGTCTTGATTATTGTAACTTTGTAGTATAGTATGAAGTCAGGGAGCCTGATTACTCCAGCTCCATTTTTCATTCTCAAAATTGCTTTGGCTATTCGGGGTCTTTTGTGTTTCCATACAAATTGTGAATTTTTTTTGTTCTATTTCTATAAAAAAATGCCAGTGGTAGTTTGATAGGGATTGCATTGAATCTGTAGATTGCTTTGGGTAATAGAGTCATTTTCACAATATTGATTCTTCCAATTCAAGAACAAGGGAATATTGCTCCATCTATTTGTTTCATCTTTAATTTCTTTCATCAGTGTCTTATAATTTTCTGCATACAGGTCTTTTGTCTCTTAAGGAAGTTTTATTCCTAGATATTTTATTCTTTTGTTGCAATGGTAAATGGGAGTGTTTTCTGAATTTCACTCTCAGATTTTTCATCATTACTGTATAAGAATGCCAGAGATTTCTGTGCATTAATTTTGTATCCTGCTACTTTACCAAATTCATTGATTAGCTCTAGTAGTTATCTGGTAGCATCTTTCAGATTCTCTATATATAGTATCATGTGATCTGTAAACAGTGGCAGCTTTACTTCTTCCTTTCTGATGTGTATTCCTTTTATTTCTTTTTCTTCTCTGATTGCCTTGGCTAGAACCTCTGAAACTATGTTGAATAAGAGTAGTGAGAGTGAGCAACCTTGTCTTGTTCCTGATCTTAGTGGAAATGGTTTCAGTTTTTCACCATTGAGAACAATGCTGGCTGTGGGTTTGTCATATATGGCCTTTATTATGTGGCGGGAAGTTCCCTCTATGCCTACTTTCTGCAGGGCTTTTATCATAAATGGGTGTTGAATTTTTTCAAAAGCTTTCTCTGCATATATTGAGATGATCATATGGTTTTTCTCCTTCAGTTTGTTGATATGGGGTATCACGTAGATTGATTTGCATATATTGAAGAATCCTTGCATTCCTGGAATAAACCCCACTTGATCATGGTGTATGATCCTTTTAATGTGCTGTTGGATTCTGTTTGCTAGTAATTTGTTGAGGAGTTTTGCATCTATATTCATCAGTGATATTGGCCTGTAGTTTTCTTTCTTTGTGACATCTTTGTCTGGTTTTGGTATCAGGGTGATGGTGGCCTCATAGCATGTGTTTGGGAGTATTTCTCCCTCTGCTAACTTTTGGAAGAGTTTAAGAAGGATAGGCGTTAACTCTTATTTAAATGTTTGATAGAATTCGCCTGTGTAGCCATTCAGTCCTGGGCTTTTGTTTGTTGGAAGATTTTTAATCACAGTTTTAATTTAAGTGCTTGTGATTGGTCTGTTCATATTTTCTATTTCTTCCTAGTTCAGTCTCATCAGGTTTTGCATTTCTAAGAATTTGTTCATTTTTTTCCGGCTTGTCCATTTTTTTGGCATAGAGCTGCTTATAGTAATCTCTCATAATCTTTTGTTTATCTGCAGTGTTAGTTGTTACTTCTTTTTCATTTCGAATTCTATTGATTTGAGTCTTCTCCCTTTTTTTCTTGATGAGTTTGGCTAATGGTTTATCAATTCTGTTTATCTTCTCAAAGAATCAGCTTTTAGTTTTATTGATCTTTGCTATTATTTCCTTCATTTCCTTTTCATTTATTTCTGATCTGATCTTTATGATTTCTTTCCTTCTGCAAAATTTGTTTCTTTTTTGTGCTTCTTTATCTAATTACTTTAGGTACAAGGTTAGGTTGTTTATTTGATATGTTTCCTGTTTCTTGATGTTTGATTATATTGCTATAAACTTCCCTCTTAGAACTGCTTTTGCTGCATCTCATAGGTTTTGGTTCTTTGTGCCTCCATTGTCATTTGTTTCTAAGTATTTTTTGATTTCCTCTTTGATTTCTTCAGTGATCACTTGGTTATTAAAGAGTGTATTGTTTAGCTGACATGTGTTTGTATTTTTTACAGATCTTTTCCCATAATTTATATCTAGTATCATAGCATTGTGGTCCAAAAAGATACTTGATACAATTTCAATTTTTATATTTACCAAGGCTATATTTGTGATGCAAGATATGATCTATCCTGGAGAATGTTCCATAAGCACTTGAGAAAAATGTGTATTCTGTTGTTTTTGGATGGAATGTCCTATAAATATCAATTAAGTCCATCTTGTTTAATGTATCATCTAAAACTTGTGTTTCCGTATTTATTTTCATTTTGGATGATTTGTCCATTGGTGAAAGTGGGGTGTTAATGTCCTCTACTATGATTGTGTTACTGTCGATTTCCCCTTTTATGGCTGTTAGTATTTGCCTTATGTATTGAGGTGATCCTATGTTAGATGCCTAAATATTTACAATTGTTATGTCTTCCTCTTGGATAGATTCCTTGATGATTATGTAGTGTCCTTCTTTGTCTCTTGTAATAGTTTTTATTTTAAAGTCTATTTTGTCTGATATGAGAATTGCTACACCATCTTTCTTTTGGTTTCCATTTGCATGGGATATCTTTTTCCATCCCCTCACTTTAAGTCTGTATGTGTCCCTGGGTCTGAAGTGGGTCTCTTGTAGACAGCATATATATGGGACTTGTTTTTATATGCATTCAGCCAGTCTGTGTCTTTTGGTGGGAGCATTTAATCCATTTACATTTAAGGTAATTATCAATATGTATGTTCCTATTACCATTTACTTAATTGTTTTGGGTTTGTTCTTGTAGGTCTTTTCCTTCTCTTACGTTTCTTGCCTAGAGAAGCTCCTTTAGCATTCGATGTAAAGCTAGTTTGGTGGTGCTGAACTCTCAACCTTTGCTTGTCTGTAAAGGTTTTAATTTCTCCATCAAATCTGAATGAGATCCTTGCTGGGTGGAGAAATCTTGGTTGTAGGTGTTTCTCCTTCATCACTTTAAATATGTCCTGCCACTCTCTTCTGGCTTGCAAAGTTTTGGCTGAAAGATCAGCTGTTAACCTTATGGGGATTCCCTTGTGTGTTATTTGTTGTTTTTCCCTTGCTTCTTTTAATATGTTTTCTTTGTATTTAATTTTTGACAGTTTGATTAATACGTGTCTTGGTGTGTTTCTCCTTGGATCTATCCTGTACGGGACTCTCTGTGCTTCCTGGACTTGATTAACTATTTCCTTTCCCATATTAGTGAAGTTTTCAAGTATAATCTCTTCAAATATTTTCTCAGTCTCTTTCTTTTTCTCTTCTTCTTCTGGGACCCCTATAATTCCAATGTTGTTACATTTAATGTTGTCCCAGGGGTCTCTGAGACTATCCTCAGTTATTTACATTCTTTTTTCTTTATTCTGCTCTGCAATAGTTATTTCCACTATTTTATCTTCCAGATCACTTCTCCGTTCTTCTGACTTGGTTATTCTGCTATTGATCCCATGTAGAGTATTTTAAATTTCATTTATTGTGTTGTTCATTGTTGCTTGCTTCCACCTTATTTCTTCTAGGTCCTTGTTAAATTTTTCTTGCATTTTGTCTATTCTATTTCCAAGATTTTGGATCATCTTTACTATCATTATTCTGAATACTTTTTCAGGTAGACTGCATATTTCCTCTTCATTTGTTAGGTCTGGAAGGTTTTTACCTTGATCCTTCATCTGCTGTGTGTTTTTCTCTGTTTTCATTCTGCTTATCTTACTGTGTTTGGGGTCTCCTTTTTGCAGGCTGCAAGTTCGTAGTTCCCATTGTTTTTAGTGTCTCTCCCCACTGGCTAAGGTTGGTTCAATGGGTTGAGTATTTTTCTTGTTTGAGGGGACTAGTGCCTGTGTTCTGGTGGCTGACGCTGGATCTTATCTTTCTGGTGGGCAAGACCATGTCTGGTGGTGTATTTTGGGGTGTCTTTAGGCTTATTATGATTTTAGGCAGCCTTTCTGCTAATGGATGGGGCTGTGTTCCTGTCTTGCTAGTTGTTTGGCATAGGGTGTCCAGCCCTGTAGGTTGCTGGTCGTTGAGTGAAGCTGGGTCTTGGTGTTGAGATGGAGATCTCTGGGAGATTTTTGCCATTTGATATTATGTGGAGCTGGGAGATCTCTTGTGGACCAGTGTCCTGAAGTTGGTTCTCCTACCTCAAAGACACAGTCCTGATGCCTGGCTGGAGCACCAAGAGACTTTAATCCACACAGCTCAGAATAAAAGGGAGAAAAAATGAAAGAAGAAAGAAAGAAAGAAAGAAAGAAAGAAAGAAAGAAAGAAAGAAAGAAAGAAAGAAAGAAAGAAAGAAAGAAGAAAGAAAGAAAGAAAGAAAGAAAGAAAGAAAGAAAGAAAGAAAGAAAGAAAGAGGATAAAATAACGTAGGATAAAATAAAATAGTTATTAAAATAATTATTAAGAAGAAAAAATTTAAAATGTTAAAAAAAAAGAGACTGTCAGAACCCAGGACAAATGGTGGAAGCAAAGCTATACAGACAAACTCTCAAACAGAAGCATATACATACACACTCACAAAAAGAGAAAAATGGGAAAAAATAATATATCTTGCTCCCAAAACCCACTTTCTCAATTTAGGATGATTTGTTTTCCATTCAGGTATTCCACAGATGCAGGGTACATCAAGTTGATGGTGGAGCTTTAATCCGCTGCTTTTGAGGCTGCTGGGAGAGATTTCCCTTTCTCTTCTTTGTTCCCACAGCACAAATCCAAATCAGATTTGTATTTGGCCCCTCCTCTGCATGTAGGTCTCCTGAGGGCATCCGCTCTTCACTCAGAAAGGACAGAGTTAAAGGAGCAGCTGATTTGGGGGCTCTGGCTCACTCAGGATGGGGGGAAGGAGGGGTATGGATACAGGGTGAGCCTGCAGTGACACAGGCTAGTGTGACATTGCACCATCCTGAGGTGCTCGGTGCGTTCTCCCATTGAAATTTTCTCTGAATCCCAGGACCCGGACAGTGGCAGGCTGCACAGGCTCCCGGGAGGGCTGGTGTGGAGAGTGACCTGTGCTTGCACACAGGTTTCTTGTTGGGTCCAGCAGCAGCCTTAGCATCTCATGCCAGTCTCTGGTGTTTGTGTTGATAGCTGCGGCTCATGCCCGTTTCTGGAGCTTAATCCCCTCTCCTCGTGTACCAGGAAACAAAGAGGGAAGAACAAGTCCATTGTCTCTTTGGGAGCTCCAGACTTCTCCCGGACACCCTCCGGGATGCCATGGTGCACTAACCCCTTCAGGCTGTGTTCACACTGCTAGACCTCTCCCTGTGATCCGACCGAAGCCAGAGGAGCCTCAGTCCCCAGCCCCTGCTCGTCCCAGCGGTTGAGCAGACAAGCCTATCGGGCAGGTGAGTGTTGGTCATCATGGATCCTATATGCGGGAATCTCTCTGCTTTGCCCTCTGCACCCTGTAACTGTGCTCTCCTCCATGGCTCCGAAGCTTCCCCCTCTGCCACCCACTGTCTCCGCCCATGAAGGGGCTTCTAGTGTGTGGAAACCTTTCCTCCTTCACAGCTCACTCCCACTGGTGCAGGTCCCATCCCTATTCTCTTGTCTTTGTTTATTATTTTTTCTTTTGCCCTACCCAGGTACGTGGGGAGTTTCTTGCCTTTTGGAAGGTCTGAGGTTCTGCCAGTGTTCAGTAGGTGTTCTATAGGAGCAGTTCCACGTGTAGATGTATTTCTGATGTATCTGTGGGGAGGAAGGTGATCTCTGTGTCTTACTCTTCCCCCATCTTCTCTCTCAACCCTATCCTTTATTTCTATTTCATTTTTCTTTTATTTTCTTTCCTATGTCTTATTGTCCTTAGTATATGTTAGTTTTGTTCCCTTTATTTCCCCTACATTTGTGTGATGATGTTAGTTTTTATTCTATTTTTTCCTGAGCTGTTTCAACTCATAATATCCATGTCCCACTCTTGCCCCACTATCATGTTTTTAATGTATTATCATTATTGTTGTTATTATCTGATCCAAAGCAGAGTTAGACATAGTATCTTTCTTCAACAATTGTAATTTTTTTGTTTATGTTTTTATCTACATCTTGGCAATACTTTTTTAGTAGTATTCTTTTTTCCTCTTTGTCTTTTAATGTCTTTCTGTGGATCTTGTGCTTTTTCTTTTCATCTTCACTGAAGGATGTGAATTTGTTCTGTGTCAGACATTTTCAGTGGGCTCCTTTGGCAGTTGAGGGCTCAGAGCCTTTTTCTGGTAGAGATGAAATTCATCATAAGCTCTAGGTTTTTGTGTATGAGTCTCTGCTGAAGACAATTCTACCAGCTAACAGAGATAGACATCTCTGCTTTTTGTATTGTAAGGGTTCTCTTTTCCTCAGCACCACACAAATTATATTATATTATAAAAAAAATGACTTGTTTGTATGATTGATCCTTGGTTTAGTATAATCGTCTCTATTCCCTAACTGATTCCATGGTATCTCCTGCACCAGCCATTACAGAAAACTATACTATATATTTTTTATGTCTAACTAACACCTTCAAAATACTGGTCATTAACACCTATTAATTTAAATAAATTGATAAACTCTCTTCCTTGAAGGAATTTTTAATTTATCTTGTACTAGATAAAGAGGAGTAAATGAATCATCTTAAAAATAAAATGGGATGATACCTACAACAGGATTTCAGGGAAGTAAGTATCTATCTATCATCCAAAGAGGTATGAAACAATTTTTAAGCTCATGAATAAAGAAAAAAAGCAAACATAAAATTGTGAATAATGGTTCCACAGTAACTCACTTTCTGCTGTATGTTTCGTGATGTTATCTAACATCAATACCATATGTGGGGACATCTCTGGAATTTTCATGCTCTTAACACTTGTTGATATAATGATTTCTTCAAATTGTGAGATGAGAACAACCATCAACCCTTGAGAGCTACCTGTTTCAACCCCAGCAAACTGATAGGAGCTGCTTGGCTACAAATGTTGCCATTTACTGCTGCATTCAGTTGGGGGACAATTGAAAAGTCCATGAGACATGCCCAGCTAGAATAATAATCTTCCTGCCTTCTCATTATTTAAATCCTCAACTAATGACACAAATCCTTCTTTGAATAATCATGTTATAAATAATGAGTAAATCATGTAAAATATGCCTTAACTTCTCCATCCTTTCAAACTCATCTCCTTCAATAAGCTTTCTCCAATGCATCAGCCTAATTTACCATGCAGTCCCTACATCAGAGTTTCAAACTCAGGAATGGGGATGGTTATAGAGGAAGGACAGGTCATAATGCTTGTTGTTTGTGATTTTCTTCATGAAAATCTAATTGAAGGTTTTGCTTTTCAAATATGATGTAGTCACATGAGAGTGAAGATTTTGTAACAAAAATTGGCAAAACTGAATTCAATGGGGGAAAATATTTTCATTTATTACTTTATCAATATCTCCAGAAACAGGAGCTCCAAATCCTACATGTTACATCCATTCTGTTTCCCTTACTTCATCAATCCTGCTAACATTTTACCTGCAATGATTCTTGAGAGCCTATTTCTCTACCCTGTCACTTTTGCTACTATAAACTTTTCTTATTATCTGGTCCAAGCATCTTCTTTCTTAGCTCCAGGTTACTGCACATACTCCTGCCATCATCTGAGCCTGTGAATAATTTCTATCCTTCATTTATAGTGCTACCTTGAAGGTATTTACAGTCTGAGATTATAACCCTCCTGAGCTTTACTTTTCCACCTGACCAGCTTTCCCCAAACTCTCTTGCCAGTTTATGGAGATTTGTTTCCATTCTTGATATATTTCTCTAGTTTTCTTACTTACTTCCAAAGAAAGCCCAATAGTGCCGGATGTTCCCTGTGCTGTGGCAAGAGGGAGGCGAGACATGTAAAGTTACCCCTCCTCACTGTGTGTGTCCTCTTTGGAGTAGAGCCTAAGAACTGATAATCCTTCCACTCATAAAAATAAGCATAATCCCAGTAAACTAACCCTGTTAATAAATCAGAGAAAACTGCCATTCCCCAGCTGCTTCCATTGCTCCGAATGTCTCTGCGATCTAATAGGGCATAATTCACTCCTCACAAACACTTAATACCACATTTCTGCCATTGAGAATCTGATAATATTCAAATACTATTGCGGTATTATGCAGCTCACAATTGCAGGTGAGATTCTATAACAGCCTCACACTTAGGCATGCATTATGTAAGTTGGGATAAAATTGCCTGTCTTAAAACTCTTCTTCAATTGCAACCCAATATCATCGTTTCACGCACAGAGCTTCGGGACCATTAAAAATTTAGTTTCTTCTCTATTTAGCAGGTTTTGTGAAGAAGAGCAGAAACAGACAAACAGATGTTCCCTCTTCTAAGTCCCCAGGGGGTCTGAGGCAGAGCAGAGAGACGCTAAAGTGGAGGCAACAACAATGACACTGAAGATACATTTCTTCTGATTTAAAAAAGGAGGAAAAAGAGAGAGAGAAAAAGACAGAAACCATTTACTGTCTCTTCTGGAAAAGTAGGAATACTCCACATTACACTGGTGAATGCTGTTCTGAACTGGAGAGATTTTCCAGGATGTTACCACCTTATGAAACTGAACTTGCCCATCTTACAGTTATTAACAAATTCCCCACATAGTCTCCTGGAAGGTGAAGTGATGGGTGAATTTTGTATTGCTAGTAGTAGATATTAGTAGCTCAGAGACAAGAGTGTAAAAAAAAAAACCCTACCCCTTCCTGCAGTCTGCTCCAGTGCCAAATCTTTTAACAGGGACAAAAATCTTCCATTCCACAACTCAGAATATACGTCTGAACATGAACACATCCTCAGGGAAGGTGATGCAGGGATTCTCATTTATCTTAAGTGGTAAAAGACAGATGTAAAATATTTTCCCATTGCGAGTTTTGATAGAAGAGGATAAAACCAAGGCTCCTGCTATAAGTTAGGAAGGTGGGAAGGGCAGCTATAAAAGACATAAAATAACATGCCTTCCCATCCCCCAGTAAAGGGAAGATAATTTTGTAATGAGATATCCTACCAAGAATGCTGAATGAGGAAGGAGTTAGAATATGGAATTTCTGGTCCTGGCTCTCTTTCCAAGAAGCTACAGGATCCTGGCCAAGTAGCCTACACTTAGAGCCTCAGTTTTCTTTATTGATAAACTAGGGGTTTGGGCTACCAGCTGTCCCAGTCCCGATATACTAGGATAACTCTGCTGATGAGCAGACCAGAATATATTATCCACTTTAATGTCTTTGGGCTTACATCAATGAGAACTTAAAAAGGAAAATTGTGAAGGTAACATAGGGAGATAACACATATAGACAGATGGTTTGCCAATTAGTCATTAGAATTTTTTTTTTTTTTCCTTTTTTTCCCCCTCTTGCTTTGCTGTCCTTTGCCTTTGAAGATGACTGTGCTAATGCAGCTAACTCTCCACGTGAGGGTGTGGCTGAGAAGATGAAAGAAAGCTACAGGACACATTTCCCTTTCTTTTGTAGACTTGGTGGAAAGGATCTGTCTTTTTTGCTCCCACTTTGATTTAAGCTTCTGGTTATTCGGAGACCAGTTAATCCTTAGTGACAGCAGCTGACCACTTCCACAAAACTTCAGAGAAATATGCCTAGCTACCATTTCTGGGAGGAGGGATTTCTCTGACAGTTTGGTAATGATTACCTTTGTGGGACTGCAGCTGCAAGGGAGATGGGGAGAAGCTTGCTGCTGCATTCTGATGTCTTCTTTAAAGACCAAGTAAGGGCAGAGGAATTGATAGTTTGAAGTTAAATCAAACCCAAAACACAACAGAATCCCCAGAAAAAAATTGAGTAAGATAAAATGTTGTTTTTAATTTTGTCTGTTTTTACCTGAAATTATACAGTTGCTCTGTCTACAAAGGTATTCATAATTGAATATTTTCCCATTTCTGGTCTTTATTTTGCTTATATGTGTGCATTGGTAAAACTGATTTACTCCTCAGTGGGATTTGAGTATTCATACTGAAATGGTTCAAATCCTTCCATTTTAATCTGCAATTTAGTTAGATAAATACCCTAGATTACCTCCAGAATGCTTGACTCAATGTACCCATGTTCTATAGTGGAAATATACACTGGACTGGGTGGAAGGAGACTCATATTCTAGCTTTGTCACTTTCCTTCTACTTATGAACTACAGGAGAGTCACATTGTCCTGGAAATCTTGAGTCTTTGATCTATAAAATAAAAGGAGTGATGTATTTGGTCTCTCAGTGACTCCCTAGTAATAGGGATTTTTGTTGTACTACTAACAGCCATATTAGCAAAGTAAAACTACCAGGGAAGAGTAAAAAGAAGAGAAATTCAGCAGAATGGTGGAAGGTTGCACTAACTATGCCAGAGATTATGTCAGTGGCCGGGGTCCAGAGGGTAAGCCTGATGTGATAGGAACCAGATGGAAGGTGTTTGAGCACAGCCAAAGTTCCCTTCTGTGCAAGTATGCCTAGGCTCAGTGTCCTCTACAGCCTCATTGTTTTAAGTTGGAAGCAATTAGAAAAACAAACAGTTCCATTATATGTAAAAATTTAAAACCAAACAAGCATACATATGAAGAGATCTTAACAACTAAAATTTTTCTTAGAAACAATGATTGATGTTAGTTTAGGCCATTTAAACAGTCCTGGGAAAAGCGCTTAAGAATGAACTGTAAGAAAGGTTAAAATTAAGATGTAGAAGACATTAAGATCTCAAAGCACTATTTCATTTAAAAATTGACTTCAAACATATCTAGTTTAAAATCATGTAAAACTCCTTTTTGTTGATTTTTAAACTATACTTTTTCACCAACCTCTCTGGTGCAAATAGAAAGGAACACACAGTGGCAATCTCAAACAAACTCTGACATGAATAGAAACTAAAAATATGTCAACAAATCAATAGAGGTGGAACAGGATGGAGTTGATAAGGTTCCTGATAGCTCCAAGGGCAGATTCAAATGAAGTGTTGAACAATCATTTGCTAAATCTAATAAAAATTAATGACAGGAGTTCCATTCTCCATACATTTATCAATTCACTTAATAAATAAGTAGCTGCTAGGGAAATGCATTAGGTACTAAGGATAGATCAGTGAACCAGATATATCCATGAGATTGACCCCCGTCCTCAAGAACCATATTATCTGACAAAGAACATAGTCAGTGAGCAAGTAATTTCAAGTATGATGAGAGCTATAAAAGGGCAAACTAACTTAATTACAAAGACAGAGAAGCACCTCAAAGACTGTCCTTTAACCTGAAAACTTACAAATGAATAAGGAGTAAGTCAGACATTGGTCATTAATCCCCAGCTGCCTAGGAACACCTCACCTTGACTGTAGCTAGAGGGCGGGGTTAAGGTGAAATGGTGATAATTTGAGGCTACTCCAGGGAACAGTGTAGTCCAGGAGGGAGAGCTTGAGGCAATAAAGTGTACTGCACATAATAAACAAATTAGCTATAGTTAGAGCATAAAGAGAGAAGAATAACTAAAGTGGCATTCCTCAGAAAGGTAGTGGCACCTCCTGATTTTGCTGGGCATTATAGTGTAATTTCAGGGGCTTTCTCTGGCTGCTTTGTGGAAATTGGATTAGTGAGGAAGCAAAAGGTATTAAAGTGCTTAGTCCAAAGAATTGATGTGAGACGTAAGTACTTTATACACATGAAAACAAAAATGTATTAAGATAGCCACAATCTAAAAAAAGCCACTAATGATTGAGGGTGTAGCTTCTCCAGGGTTTATTAAAGTTCACAGGACAGACCCTACTACAGTGCATTTCTACCCCACTGTCTTCATCCCACTTAGGCTGTGTGAGAGACCACTGTGATGAGCAGTGTATGCAGAGATACTCAAGAATATATCTAGTGAAGATGACAGATGCTGCTGATGGCAGGAGACTGGACCTTTCCAGGTTGGATGGCTACATAGATAGCCAAATTACTAATCTATCCACCCCAGGGGTAGAAAATAAAGTTGGAGAGAAAATGCAGGCAGAGAAAGAAAATGGCAACCTTGACTCACACAATTAGGCTTGGCAAAGACAAGTTAACTCTAGGTCAAGTGGACATTTGCAGAATAGTGTGGAAGGTAGAGTCATCTTGCCTGAAACCTGCTCCACAGAGCTGCCCTCTGAGTGAATGCTTCCAAGTTGCAAGAAGAAAGTGGGAACTGAGGGCAGATGGGGCATCCAGGCTGGACAGGGTCCTGAGTGCTGGGAGGTTGCACTGGGTTCTGCCACTGCACAGAGTGTGAGCAGCTTATGAACAGTGGCCACACAGAGGCCATCATCAATGACAGGTCAGGGCAGGCAGAAAAGCAGCAGACATCAATGGAAAAGGATTAAAATTATCCCCAGTAAGGTAAGGGATATTTGTTCTCACCCTTCATTTCTTTGTTCTGTCCCTCATTCTTGGGGAGTTAGAATGTAGGAAAAAGGCACTGGTGAAGGAGTGAAAGGTACCAGCCAGTCCTGGGCCAGCAATAGCAAGGAAAGTGTTTAGAATCAGATAAGAGTTGAAGCTTTTCATGTGGACATACTGATTTTTATATCTGAACTAGGTGGAAAGTAATATAATCTTCCAAGTATATTGAAAAAAATCAGGGAAGAAGAGGAAGTTGTTCAATATAGCACAGTTTGAGACAATGTTTCGAAGAGGTAAAATAATCTCACCTTATACCCAAGTAGAGTGAGATTCCTTAGTGAAGAGTTTGGATTGAATTAAATGTGGCTGCTCTCTGGGTCCCCAGCCGAAGACTCTGCCCCAGCTCCTGCTGGCATCGTGCTAAAGTCCAGAAGTCAACTTACTTTCTAGAGAGGTAGGTTTTTGAGGTCTTCTCTGAACAGCATCTTGTCCCAGAGAATAAACAATATTTTTAAGGTAAAAAACTAATATCCATTGATACAAGTCAGCCCAGAATGAAGGCACTATTGTACAATAAATGCGGAACCAATTTTTCCCTATGCTTTATTTGAGAATAGGATGTTTTACCTTAATGTAACCAGAAGTTTCCTTACCAACTCCAACTCCCATGAATTAACCCTAACCCATAAATTAGATTATTGTGAAATGTGATGTCAAATATTTGCCTCTAGAGAATAATAAAATAAAATAAACAAAAGGAAAATATAATAAAAGACTACTTCGTGTTTATGATAATAACTTACCCCCTCATCCCCATCTCCCTCTTATGGTAAGTAGGAGTTGCAGAGGCCTGGCGGGTTTAGAGAGCAAGTGTAAGGCTGAGCATGCTGAAATTGAGGTGGGGCTCTAGAACAAGGGTGTCAGATATTTGTATTTAAAAAAGGTCTTTCTCAGAATAGGACTCAGGAGTTCTCAGTATATTTGTCGTGACTGAAGCCACAGACATGGCTGTGCCGGGAAGCAGGTGAAAGATAAACTAGGAGCCCAGAACTAGGTCTGAACAGAGTTTACATTGAACAGCAATTCTGTGCTTTTGCTAAAAAGTTTTACTTCCTAATTTTATTTTCATCACTATCTGTAGGTAAGAGTTATTTTTCTTCCATTTCTGTATTGGAGAATGGAGACACATATGTTTAAATCTAAGTGTCAAATCCAGAAGGACAAATCAAGCACCACATTTCCCAGTCCTATGTCCTTTCCAGTACACCTCAGTTACTTTCTACTTTTTTTCCCCACACATGGAGTAAGAATTTTAACCTAAATTTTATGGATAATTTTTCTTATTTTCTACATTAATATTGAGAAATATCTCTAGGAAGTTGACTACTTGTCAAAGGGAGATATTTTAAAAATCTAAGAAATTGTATATGATTGATAATGATCTCACATATGCTGTCATTGTGTTTAACCTAGAAACAGAATCATCTCTTTGATTTGATGTGTATTTCAGGTGGTAATTTTAAACATTTTAGGACACCTTTTCTCAGGCTCCAAAGAATTTACAGACATCCTAAAGATTATCCTCCAACTACTCTCCTCACGAAAGTGATGTACTGCCTCTAATGAGCCTGAGTTCTGTGATCCATTTAGAATTTTTCATTAAGCTCCATTTAGTAACAGGAGATATGGCAACACACTGGGTGGCCAGTCCAGTACTATCCCCTTAACCCCAGTGGAGATCAGCTGATGGGAACTCACACTTTTGTTCATGGAAGAGCCCTGTGTTCGTCTTCAGATCCTTGTTTCTGTTTAGAATTGAGAGAAATGCCTTTACTCCATCAACTGTCAAGTTGTCAAAACACACTGAGCTTGTTTGGATTTGGGGTATTGAAGTGGTGGGGAGACCATCTGCTTTCTCTGATGTGATGACTCCCCATATTTTGCCAGATGTAATTATTCAGTCCCTGGTACCCAGGCTTTCTCTGAGACGAGGCATTCAAAGTCCACTATTAAACATTTTTCAAATAGAAGACAGGATTTTATGACCCTGCAACAATGGGATCAGCGGTTTTATGCTCCTTAGTTTTGTGATAATGTGTGTCTGTTTCCCCCATGCAGGCTATGCTTTGCTTAGTGTTGATCTGGTAAAGAATTTTCTGTTTTGTTTCTGCAGACATTGTGTTTATGCAGGGCAAATTGTATTTCCTGATAGACCCTCCTTGAAGCACACTTCATTAACCCCAGCTCTCATTTGTGGTTTTCAGTCTAAAACAAGGAAACCAATTATAAATGAATCTGCAAGCACTAAGGAGGAATGGGGCCAGAGGTGGCATATCTACAAAGAACAATTGAGAAATAAAAGCATTTAAATATAAAATATTACTTAGATATCAATTTAGTTGAAATGATATATATGCCCAGAAAGTCTCTGATCTTACTCTCCCAGGCTTCAGATGACAGTCTAGCTTACTGCACAGATTTTAACATTACTCAAGGTAACTTTCTGGAAGTTAGAAACTTGTAAATTTCTCCTCACACAGAGTTTTACAGTTAGAAAAAGACTTACAACCTCTTTTGACCTTTAGAGAGAGCGGTCAGCTCTGTATGTTTTATTGTTTGTATTGTTTTGTATAAAAAATATACCTTTAAAGGCAGAAGGTACGTTCTGGCACATGTCCTCTGAATCTGTGTAACGCAGATTGCTCATCTGTGCCATTGTTGTGTTTGGCCCATTAAATTCTGAGCTCATGAAAGAAAAGAGTTCCATGTAGTCTCTACTACGTCAGGAGCATATAGTTCTTTAAGAAAAGTGCTGGCTAGAAAGAAGTGATTGATTGGGTGTTGTGAAGTGTTTATATAAACAAGTGAGCTGGTTACATAGATATATTGCACTTGTGGCCCGAGGAGACAGTAATGGAAGCCCATCTGGAAGTTTGCACTCTGTCTCAAACTTGCTCTTCTTGGAGGGAAGATGATAAAGGCAGTGGTAACTTTCCTACTTAGTGAAGTCTGCATGTACAAGATCATTTGTATTTAAGACAAATAAACCAAAGAGGTAATATGCAAAGTATGGATAATTTAGTGACCTTTATTCCTTCACTTACCTGGTAATGTGGAAGATAATGTTTCTAAATATTAAAATGATTGGCTGATCACTTGATAATCTTAAAGTGGGTTTTTAGACTTCCACATGAAAGTGGAACCTTGGAATTGCCACTGTGGGCAAGTGGCATAGCACTGCTTCTAGAGACACCTAAAATTGTGTTTGTAAAGTGATGTTGTGTCTTCCATGAGGTGGGGAAGGGAGTCAGTATTTAAGTGGGGTGAAATCAAAAGGTAATTCTCTCCAACAAATATAATTCTCCTCATGACCATAGGACAGAAGAGAGTATCAGATATGACAAAGAGCAGCCATACAAGGACTCTGAGGTTGGAGAGAGAGAAGTTGTACTTACATAAACAAATTAAGGAGCCATTTTGAGGTGCATACCACAGTCCTGGAAGATGAGACTGACAATAACTCACTAGAGGTGATGATGATCTTGAAGCAAGGTGATAGCTGCCCAAGGAAAACTTTCCCAAACAGCAGCTGTGCAGGACACAGGAAGACTTAGAAGATTCTAGAAGACAAGAAACCTAAATTTACCCAGGAAAAATTCTCTTTTTTTCCTATGTATGCAAAGAGTCTCTCACAGATCTTTGGTGAGTAAGAAAGCAAAATTCTATCAGAATTTTTGAACATGTCATATGTTGTCTAAGTGTAGATACAAGATAAATATGTAGTGAAATGTGTTTTGTGAAAAACTGTGTTTTAAATGTATGTGATTTGGGATATATTATGGAAATATTTCTCAGGCTAAGGTAGATATTTGGTAATTCCAATTTTTAAAGAAATTTAGGATAAAATTATTTCTGACATCATATCTGGTGTAGAGATTGGGTATGCTGATTATTAATGAATAATCAAGAATCATTTCTTCATGTATTTGTATGGACACAGGTGATCATTTTAAGAAAAACTTTGACCTTGTTCTACATCCCCATTTGGTCTATCTCTGTACAGAAATACAGATGCAATTTATTCATGAAAGAATACTTATTATGAAAATTTATTTTCTTAGAGAATGTTATTTCTAATTCTTCATTTCTTATGAAGTTACAGTATATGCATTATTCATATATTAGTTGGTCTCAGATTTTGTATTTGGCAAGTATCTGTGAAGATGCATGCATCTACAACTCTGTAATTCTCAAACCTGATTCCTTCATGCATATTAGAATCACCTGGGATGGCAAGCACCCCTGCCCCATATGCACACATGTCCATCACATACACATGTACACACACACACAAACACACACACACACACACATGCTATGTACACATACTAGAGATACAACTTGAAAGAATCTGGTTTTATATCACAGGTGGGGGTCTGATCATTGGTATTTAAAAGTACTGCCCAGTGGAATGTTAATTTTCAGCCAAGATTGAAATCCATTTGTCTATATTATATAGTAATCTGCAGTTTTGCTAAGGCACAAAATTGAATCACTTGTGCTTGGAGTGAGTGGTTCAGTGTGTGGAGGAGGCCAGTCTACTACTCAGCTTCTAAACCTCCGGGCAGCCTGGTTTACTGTATCTGGGCTTGCACACACACTGATTCTTAGGAAGTACACAACAAAATTTAAAAAGCAAACAAACAAAAGCAAACAAAAATAGCACTTTGCCTCCTCTTTGTGGAAAATTGGCTGAAGAGAATGAGTCACTCCTATCTCGGATGTAAGTGAAAAGATTGTGAAGATGCCTAAGAAAGCACAATAGTAGAAGATGTAAGTGTATTCTAATTAAGCAATCTTATATCACCTCTGTCTCCCTTGTCTATAGTGGTGATCCTTCTAGAGTTCTAAGTTAATGCAAAAAAAAAAAAAAGAGATTTGTCTGACTAGCTACATGTTAGATTTTTTTGCCTTATGATGATCATCATAGGAACTAAGACTGATTCCAGACTAGCTTAATAGTGAACACTCTAAACAAGGATAGAATCACCTGGGATTTTATGCCATATGTATGTGTATGCATGCACACAAGCAAAAAGCAAGGAAATATCTAAGAAATCTCCTTTGTATTGAAACCATTTCTCCCAGGGTGTGCAGTGACTCACAACCACGACAGGCACTGATTTTTCTCTTTATCCCCAATTAGGAGATGTTTTTTCTCACAGATCTTTCCTTTATTTATTATTATTAAACCCTTTGTACCTTGAGACACTCACTGTGCATAGACTTTAAAGGGTCTAAAATATACTATTTTGCTAGCAATATTATAAAATCTAGAAGAGGGTTGGGAACTATTTTAATGAAAGAGGTTTCATTTTCTTGTTTGTTTTAATAAATCCAAACTCTGTATTCTATCTACTAAAGGACATTTTCTAAATACTGAATCCAGACTTTTTGATGGGTTCCCATTTAGCTATGACACCTTTCCAATTACTAATAATTCATTCAATGACTTTTTATTGGAACTCTCCTGATCTTTGCACTGTGGGAATGCTTGATAAGTATGGATAAAATGACCCCACTTTTATGTTTCCTTGATTTATTTCTTATCTTCTAGACATTCTTTTATGCCATAGGTTTTGTCCCTCTAATGGTGTTAAGTAACTAGATATCTGAACCAAAATAAGCCTCTTTAGAGATGTAGCTGTCCTTTTCTATTTTGAAAAAGTCCTCTTCACATGCCCATGAATTTAAGATTCATCTATTGCTCTTACAATATTCAATATGATGGACAAATGACACTGTGGTGCAGGTTTTTCTTCCAAAATTCTTACTTGATTAACTAGGCTTGTGGTATTTGCATAGATAACCATTACAATACTATACCTGTCTTCCATGTGTCATTACACATGGATTCTTCACACATAGGAACCAGAAACTCTACAAACAACAGTTCTGTTTGCTGATGTCTAGAGAAAAGCCCTTGGAATCCCTTCTACTTAAGGAACTCTGTCACACTAACATACCTTTACGTCCCCAACATCTTTTTGTTCAGAAGAAAGAGTAACAATCTCTTAGAAGTCCTGTATAGCACCCCCAGTAATAACATAATTGGTTCTGTCCCTGCTCTTCTAGTATTGAGCATACATGACATGTTTCCATGGTCCTTGTCACTAAGACCAATGAAACTCTAACACCTATATATCTTGTCCCCTACATATCATTGACTTTCCTACTGTCATACCCAAGTAAAACCTACTGTTACCCTTGATTATAAAAATGATCCATAGCATGAAACCTGCATTTGAATTAGGAACTTCAAGGTTGATTACATCAACAGTCTCAAATGTATGTCTACACTCAGCATATACCCAGATGCATCGTTGCACCTTTTTTGTGTCCATGTTTAACTTTCAATTGATTTTCTTTGGCTAAATAGATAGTGACACACCACTATTTGTATGTTCTCATGATGACTTGCACATGTTTTGTATACAGTTGGAAAATCTATATTAATAAATATATGCTCAAAACAGAACTGTTCTTTATTAAAATTCACAGTACTCTCTGGTTGCATTTTAAAAAATGTCAGCCCCTTCCCCACCACACACACTTTTTTTGCCTGGATTAGAGTTAGTCATGTCTCATTTATTAATTCTGAAAATGTTCTTAGAATTTTCTGATTTTGATTTCCTCTGAGCTATAAAAGCAGCTAACTAAAATTTGTACAATTTGTTTTAAGTTAAATGGGACATGCAGAATGTGTAGAATGTTCTTCAATATATTAAAAAACCCTGTTGTTTTTTATTGTTGAGTTTTTACGTTAGACATTTGGGTATTTATGGAAACTCACACTGCTTCTTCTTTTACTACTTTCCCGATCCCTTTCCTCCCTATCTCTTTCTTCCTTCCCCTCTTCCTCTTCCTCCTCCTCCTTGAACTAGACTACTGTGCTCTAAAGTTAAGCATATTTACACCTATGAAAGTTTATACCTCTAGAAATAATTGCCTTTACCACATTTATCATACAATCTAATAGCAACAATAATATTTTTACCCACCTGAAATAGAGTAGTCAGGAATTACATAGGAGTATAGAGGTTACATATATGTAAGTATCTAAATAGATGAATTCAAAATAAAGAAGACAAGTGAAAATTTTTCTCTAATACATTTCCTAAATATAATTCTAAATATGTTTACTATATTGCTCTTAGTCTCTATTCCCTGATACAGGAGTGAATGAAGAGGATGAAATATCCTATAACTGATAGTTAGTTATTTTAATAGCAGTTTCCTTACCTCTAGCCATTGGAAAAGGTGGAAAGTGAACCCTAGGGAACTGTAATGATTTGGCAGAGGTCATTTTAGCAGTAAATTATATAGAAAAGAGTGGTTCCCAGAGACCTGACCTCTAAACCCTGCCTCACCTTTCTCTACCATTTCACTTTCCCCTGATACTGCCATAAATGCTTATGTTATTTTGCTGGGGTAAAAACAATAACAATGCTTTGTACTTTATATTTAAAATGATATTGTTCTTTACTCAAATAGAAAGATATGACAATACTTCACACAGTTATTAGTAAGATGTACCTGTTCTTATAAAAGTATATGTAGAAGCCTAAAAAGCTATTCTTTTGGAGTGCCCTACTAGAACCAGTTTTTTGATTAATTGTTCTTAACAAAGCTGTAAAATTCCAGGTCCAGGCCCCATATTAAAAAAAAAAAAAAAAAAGAAAAAAGAAAAGAAATGAGGAAAGGGAGAGAGAGAAGTAAGGAAGGAGGGAGGGGGGAGGGAAAGAAGGAAGGGAGGAAGGGAGGAATGAAGAAAAGACAATGTTTACAGTACTTTTTTTCCAGTTAGGGCCACAGCATAATGAGTTAATGTACAATTTGTGTTGTAAAAATTTTCAACTCTCAACTGTTCTGACCATTCATTGCTTAACAGTTAAAATCAGTAAAAAAATCATTTTCAACCATATCTTGCTGTGTGGTGAGTATGTGAGGTCCTCAAAGTAAGGAGAAGGAAAGGTTAGGTCTGACTTAGATGTACACAAGATGACAGTCACATGGTATGATGTGAAGGGGATGCACACATAAAATCTGCTTGTCTCTCAGGGTCTATCATTCTCATGTTATATTTTTATTCCTTTGAATTTTTCAAGCCTCCATTTAGCAGTATTGTTTTTTTCCCTGAAATTTGTCATATTTAAACTTAAAATTGTTACTTTTATTTAATAGCTATCTCCTTAACAGGGAATCCATTGGCCAACTAAAAAGCAGAATTTGACATGATTTTGGGAAGGATGCCTGTCCAGTTTAAACTCATGTCATAATCAACTCATGTGATGGAGTGGGACTTGGAGGTAGAAAAAAACCTGCTACATCTCAGTGAAAGAATATTAGCAAGTGAAGCTTCCATTACGAGAGTCAGTAAGTGAAGGTGTGGACTTCTTGCCAAGAGATTGGTGAGATTTCTATCAGCCAAGTTGCCCACTCTTTGAAGTACTCCAGTTGTGATGGTACTGCAAGTTTTTTATTAGGACCTTCACCTGAATGCTAGGAGGCTATCCTTGAGTCTACTTGGAAGCATCATTTAAAGGCTTTTCTCCATGCTGTGTTATAGTTGAAAAGAAAATAAAACAGAATAATTTTAAAAAATTTTTAATTTATCTATTCATTTTTAAATTTTATTGGAGTATAGTTGATTTACAATGTTGTGTTAGTTTCAGGTGTACAGCAAAGTGATTCAGTTTTATATATATATATATATATATATATATATATATTCATTCTTTTTCGGATTCTTTTCTCATATTGGTTATCACAGAATATTGAGTAGAGTTCCCTGTGCTATATAGTAGGCCCTTGTTGGTTATCTATCTTATATATAGTACTGTGTGTATGTTAATCCCAGGCTCTTGATTTATCCCTCCCCTGCATGTTTGTTTCTCCTTTGGTAACCATAAATTTATTTTCGATTTTCTCTAAGTCTAAAACAGAATAATTAAAAAAAACCCAAAAAACAAAAAACACTAGACAGCATCTTCTGCAGAAAAACACTGTTCATAGACAGTCATAAATTAAAGAAGGCCATCAAACACCTTTTTTTTTTTTTGCATTTTCTTGGTTATAGAGACCCAATTTATTTAATTTTCTCATGTATCTCTGTAATAGTGTTTTTGTTTTTAAAAATGCATCTAATTTGCTCATCTTTTTAAGAAAAGTAACTATAATTGCAAAATTCCAAATGTGAAGTAATAATTGCAGAGAATGGGGGGGGGGAAACCAAGTTTATTACATTGTATATCACATTTCTTTATGATATTCTGAATTCCTTTTGCTATTTCTCATAATGGTACTATATTACCAAATATAATTCAGCTTTAAAAAATATATATTTATTTTATTTATTTATTTTTAACTGTGTTGCATCTTCATTGCTGCGCACGGGCTTTCACTAGTTGCAGCAGTGGGGGTTACTCTTTGTTGTGGTGCACGGGCTTCTCATTGTGGTGGCTTCTCTTGTTGAGGACCATGAGCTCTAGCCATGCGAGCTTCAGTAGTTGTGCCTCACAGGCTCTAGAGCGCAGGCTCAGTAGTTGTGGTGCATGGGCTTAGTTTCTCTACGTCATGTGGGATCTTCCCAGACCAGGGCTTGAACCCGTGTCTTCTTCATTAGCAGGCAGATTCTTAACCACTGTTCCACCAGAGAAGCCTCAAATATAATTCGGCTCTAAGGCAGGGAGAGTCACATGACCAAATGTAAAATAGAAGCCTATCTGATCCAGAGATTTGAAATATGCTTCTTGATTAGTAAGTTTTACAAATACAATCCATCAGTGCATCAACCAACAAAATCTGAGTACCACATTGTCCTACAGTATAAAAGTATGAAGCAGTAAAAGGGATAGTCTTAAGAATCTGAGAGTAGCTGGGCATGGTGCTGTGGTTATGTGTATAGTTCGTCATGTTCTTTTTTTCTCTCTACCTTTGGGATCATGGTGGGATAATTCTTCTTGGTCTCTTAGTTGAGTAAATAACATGTCCAGTTCTTTCCAGCAGGTTGTCAGTATAAATAAATCTTTCTAGACACTCTAGACCTCTTTTCCTTCTAAACAGGGTTTCAGAGTGAGGATAAAGCAGAATATCCTGTTCTCACAGAATGGATACATCTCATAAACAAGAAATAACCATTTTTGTATCAGAATACTGAGATTTTTGTTACTGCAGTTTAACCTACTCTCTACTGACTAATAGACATGATCAACATCTAAATAAACAGGAAAAAATCCTGTATTTGAAATAAATTTATTATATATATATTTCATAATGAATAGTTTTTCTAAGTTGGTCACATATTAGACTTAAGCTAAAGCCCTGCACATCTCTATATCTAAGCCAGATATTTGGTGGGCGAGAAGACGTAGTCTACTTTTATCAAAAACAATCAAACATATGAACTGTATTAATTTCCTAGGGCTGCCATAATTAATTACCACAAACTGGGTGATTTTAAACATCAAAACTTTATTACCTCACAGGTATGAAGGCTAGAATTCCAAAATTAAGCTATGAACAAAGCCATGTTCCTGTGAAGCCTCTAGGGAAGATTTCTTTCTTGTCTCTTTCTAACTTCTATTGTCTCCTGAAAATCCTTTGTGTTCCTTGGCTTGTAGCTACGTCACTTCAGTCTCAATCTGCATTTTCACATGGTTTTCTTTTCTGTGTGCCTTTACATGGTCTTTTTATAAGGACACCAGTCATTAGATTTAGGGCCAGCCACATTCTGAGGTTTTAAGTGGACATGAAGTTTGGAGGCGGGGGAGATACTATCAAACCCTACACAACAGCACTGCTCTAAGTAGAGTTTGTAGTTTCAAAAATTATCTGTATAATTTTTGGGCCAATGTCACAAACAAAAGCAACTATGCCATTGGATCTGGTATTCTTTTTTTATTGCTGATACTATATACAGGTTACAAATGAAAACTGAGGATAAAGACCAATTCTTAGTCATCCTTGTCTTCTCCATATGTTAATAGATATGAAATAAGTATTTGCCAAAGGAAAAAACTGATTGGATACATGCACTTATTCTTGATCAAATGACAACTAGATTTTCTAAGTGTGAATCCACAGAACTACTGTTTTTTTAATTCTGCTATTACCTGGATAACTAGCAGGTCTGGAACAGAAACCAAACCTGTTAATTTCTGCTTTAATTTTCTATTTTGTCCTGTACAGTGTATTATTTTTTCTTAAGGTGACAAGTAAGCATGTAGTTCAGATGAACCTACAGAGCAGCTATTTGCAGATTATCAATATCCATTGCATCAGTATCATTATTAAATATGAATTGAGTATCTACTCAATATTGATTATGACAAATAAGAAGGTGGGTAATTTGAATTCAGTTTTGAAAAATGAACAATCATGTTGTTTAGGCCATTTAAAAGCACACAGGACAGTTTTGAAGGTGATAAATATATGGAACACAACTCTATCATAGTCCCGAAATTAATTTCAAGGATTACCATTACCAAAACAAACTTTATCAAAGGTATTTGAATTATTACCAGGGTTAAGGTACTAGGTTGTCTGAGAAAGACAAGTCTTTAAGGAATTAATCTTTAACTGATTCAGTTTATCTATTAGACCTTGAAGTACTGAGACTCAATAGTGAATTTTGGTGAGAAGAAAGCTGAGAACTTACTGTACTTTTGGTTACCAGAACTCTGGAATGTAGAACTCCTGGTTTTCAGTAGATGATAGTTTAGAGACAAAAGGAGCTTAGCCAGGGTAGCTGAAAGGACGAGCTGTGAGCCTCTGAATAAAATATTTTTATTGCAGTTTTACTAAAGGTTGTCCTTAAAAGCTTCATACTCTTGGTTTCCTTGGACCTTAATTATTGCCTAGAATAGTGCCATGTTGCACTCTCACTTACTATGGCACATCAGAGTATATGATAAATTTATTTTTTCTACTTTGAATTCCTTCAGAGCGCAATGATAGAGACATAATGCATCTACATACACATGCAAGGTAGTTTGAATTTAATGCATTTTATATCATTAAAGTTAACATATCGTGTATTACACTTCCTTTTAGAATACACTTGCATACATCCACATCCATATAGATATATGCATGCACACACACAGAATTCCATTATGTAGATCAATTTACATGATCACAATGTTCATATCCATAAAGCAGTGAACTTCCCAAATCAGATGCATGCATAAAAGCATTGATGTGTAAAATTTCCATCTTGCAAGTACAGAGGAAGTTCTAGTAGGCATTTAGTGCCATGACAGGTCACTTAGGTTACAGCTAGCTATATAGGACATGCTAATATGATTTAACCTTCTTTGTCTGTTGTTGAAGAGGGAGAATGAAGGGAGGGGTGAGACCTTCTTATCTTTGAAGGTATCAAAGAAAATTAAAAACAACAACTTTCCCTCTGATCCCTGTGACTGAATGTTTTTGAGCTGCATAAATAAGGTATACACTAAAATACTATATTTTTAGGGGAACAATATGAGGCCTTAATCCAGCTCTATCTCTACTGATAATACTGTAAGTGACATTGATAAAACAGAATTTGATGGAGTGTGTATACAGAATTACTTCCATCTCCATACTTGATATGACTTTTCATCTAAAGTAAACTCCATTGAGATTAATATTTGAAAGGGAAAGCTAAAAAAAAAAAAAAAAAGTGTCGTATGACAACACAAGTGAAAATTTATTAGACTTGTCATTTCTTTTAATTATTGTTATTTCAGCTAATTACTAGCCATTTCTGTTTGTTATTAGAGATGTCATCTCCTTTTCTAAGCTGCCACGTAACACTATCTCTGATTCTGGTTACATTGCACACTCTCAGGCAATGGGTTAGGGGCCAACCCAGTGGATTTATGCTCCAGAAGAATAATTCAGAATTGTTGCCAAAAGACAGAATGATTAGTGAAGAAATTCTTAATAATGTATGTCCTTCTTGCCTGCAAGGCTGAAATTGAAGGAGGTAATATTTTGTTATAAACAAAACAACAAAAACAAGAGGGATTGTCTATGGGCTTGAGACAGTCTATAAGTAGTTTATCTATAGTTTAACTAAACTCCAGAAATCTCTTGAACTCAGCAACACTCACTTCCCTAGGGCCTTATAATCTATATTGGGCAATAGATTGAGAGGTATCAACTAAAGTGTATCTTAGTGAGACCAGACTGAGACTGATTTAAAATAAAAAATATGTGTGTCTGAAATGGTATCAGTGGGTGTTGGAGCACTGTGTGCATGCATGTGTTTTTTTCTCTGGGAGTCATAAACTATAATCTAATAGTGGTAATGGAGAGATTAACCTAAGGAATTGCATCAATGAAATGAAATCCAGGTATCATAAGAAAGAAAACAAGGAAATGGAGATACATACTGTATTTAAAAGAAATATCAATACAGTTAAGCATTCTAAGGCAAGCAGTACAGACACTTGACTTTGGTATCATCAGAGTTTGATTGGGAATCACAGCACAGTTCACATAAATAAAGCAGGCTGTGCTAATTACGAGGAGTATTCATGGCAACTTTATTGGATAGCTGGATACATGCCCTCTCATTACATTTTAGTTTTGTACATAATTAAAATAAAATGGAAAATTGAAAGATTATTTGGAATCAATTCAGGAGAAAGAGCCAAATTCATCAAATAAATTATTTTACTGTGGAGGTTTTTCTCCAAGATAATCCAAACACTCTATTATTCACTTACTTTAATTTACCACTTTAGATTCAAAAGTCCACTCTTCCCCACAAAGGCTGTGTTTGAGTTCATAACTCAGTCATTTTCAAATAGACATCTATGTTAATATGATATCATTGGTTTCCCCTCCATACATTGGACTGTCATCCCACATCCTTTTGAAATGTTGGTTCAGTGTTAGTGAGGTGATAGCATGTTAGTCAAGAGTATCAAGAGTACTATTACTTGTCAGAGTTCAAGAGCATCTGACATACCCTATGCAAAAGAGGGAAAGAAGGGCAATGTAGTGTCTAAGATCTGACACAGTCTAAGAAAAACTTGGGTGTTCTAAACACACATATGACATCCCCAGGCTTTATTAGGTGATTCTTAAGGGGCAGTGACACTAGGACAAACATTAAAGTCCCTTAGCCTGAAAAACATATCCAGCCATTCATTGGACTAAAACCAAATGCTACAGAAATTATCTGTCTCACTAAAGATCTGCCCAGAACTGTTGGCTGTTGAAATGCCTTATAGAAGACTGAGATAGCAGATAGGCTCTTGATCATTAAATACTTAAATTTTGTTTACAATTTATATTCCCAGACTGTCAGAACACAAGTATTGAGATTTAGACACACACTGTCAGCTTGTGCATTCTGCAAGATTAGGAACCCAAGAGCAGTCCCTTCAGAACAGGATTCTTAGGGACAGGAACGAATTAATCAAATGGTGGAAGAGCTTTTGAAGGCAGGAGCAGAATATAATTGCTACAAGACAAGGAGGCATGAGTAACTTTAGGGTGCAAAAAATTAAAGTAGATTATTCTTTGGGGGAAACCAGATCAACAGGAATAATACTTTCTTAGTATACTTATATTATAGAAGGTAGAACCTATTAAATTAATGATGAAATCAACAGTTTACACCTGGATTAGAGGCTAGTGTGGTCATGATAATGCACAAATTCTCTGGGAAAGGGTTGGGAAATGATACAGAAAATATATCCTAAACCTAATTGTTAGACACTATCTAGGTCACCTTTCTATAGTGTCTTGAGAAACCAGAATAAACATCTCGGCAAAAATAAGAGAAAATCCTCTCTATATGAAAACAGTCACCAGGCACAATTCATTTGTTTGTTACCTGTGCAAAATTTCACCCTCAAGGCTGAGAACTTTGTTTCTATCTTCCTACCAAAAACCTGTAATAGGGCTATAGGTATTTGCCTGGAGCAAGTCTGGTACAAATTGGAAAGGGAATAGAAAAATAACTTACTGTACGTGAACGTGCATGTGCTTCACCACAATCAATCACATTTTCTCTGACATTGCTTCATTTATGGATTATTGCAAAAACACAGGAGGAATGTGAAAAGATAATGTTATAAAACCATCTGAATGAAATTGGTGGGAGGAATCCATTTCTCACTTTTTTCCCAAGCACCTCTGCACTCAGAATCCCAGCATTGTTTAAACCTCCATTCTATATAAGAAAGCTAATCAAATGACACTCAGGAAAATTGACTTGGGTTTTCAATCTAGTTTCAGATCTCTAGTGTACTTATTTCAAATGGCATTTATTATTCTCTGCATATCCTTAGGAACATGCCCTGTCAAGAAATGCCATACAACTTCAAACCATGTTTTTTCCCACCTCTATAACTTTTTATGTATTCCCTTTTTACATTTTATTACAGCATAACATCTAAAAATGAAATAAAGATTATAGGCAATGCTTCAGGACCTAGAGTTCTATGCCTTGCCCTGAATATAAAACTGTGTTGATAGGAACCACTGTTATACCTCTGTAAATTGCTCAAATCTCCTCACTGACCATCTCTGTAATTATTTCTTCATGGACATGAAAGGTTTGATAGGCAGAGAGGTCTTTTTTTATGTCTATCTTTTCTTCCATTCACGTGAACTACACATTTCCCCTTGGTGGTGGATTCCAGAGATTAAATCTGTATTTATTTATAATACTTATCTCTCAGAGAAAGGGATAATGAAACAGAAATGAAGAGTAAAACAAGCAATCAATTTTTATAACTTTTAAAAGTTAACAGTATTAGAATTTGCCCTTCACTGTCATGTTTTTAATGAAATCAAGAAAGTCAGTTGATTTTTCTCTCTGAAATTGTGTACTTTGTACAATATGTGGAAAGAAGGAGAGAAAGAGGTTGTGGGACAGAGGAGGGAGGGAGAGAAAGGATTTCAAAGCAGAAATGGAATTTTCTAGAGAGAAGACAGCTTCATCCAGAAACCTCTAAATTAATACAAAAGTTTCTTTAGTCAGCTAACCTTAAAGACATTGAGTATGTGAGAATTTTAAAGAAAAACCCCTTAGCTCATTTCCTGTAGGCTTGAAATGGTTATGTCATAACTTATCCATTCCTTTGCCTCTGCTCCAACTTTTTAATGTTCTTCTTTTCTGACTCAATACTAAGATAAGATTGATCCTCCTTTTACCTGAACACCATTCTTTCTCTCCGAACCTACACTATGACTTGACCTTTCCTTACATTTTATGGGAGACAGCAAACATTTAAATATGAGAAGACAGTGCAATGTTGTGTGGTAGGGGTAGTGATATGTGTGTTGGGAGAGAAGATATGAGTTCTGACTCTGCCAGTTACCAGCTATTTTCATTTCCTCATCTGTCTGTTTTAGGGACAGACTTAGCCATCTCTAAGGACTATTTGTACATCAAGGTGAGTCAGAAGTCTCTCCCTTACTTAGTAAGAAGGTATTCAAGAGGTATTAGGGAAATAATTTTAATTAATAACAAGAAAAAATCATAACAAGCAAGAAATCCAGGCAAGAGGGAGAAATAGAGGAAGAAATTTAAAGGATGTCCAAAAAAATGTCATGAAGAGTCAAGGGGTAGGACGGAAATAAAACACAGACCTACTAGAGCATGGACTTGAGGATATGGGGAGGGGGAAGGGTAAGCTGTGACGAAGTGAGAGAGTGGCATGGACATATATATACTACCCAATGTAGGGTTGACAGCTAGTGGGAAGCAGCCGCATAGCACAGGGAGATCAGCTAGGTGGTTTGTGACTACCTAGAGGGGTGGGGTAGGGAGGGTGGGAGGGAGGGAGACGCAAGAGAGAAGAGATATAGAAACATATGTATATGTATAACTGATTCACTTTATTGTAAAGCAGAAACTAACACACCATTGTAAAGCAATTAAACTCTAATAAAGATTTCTTAAAAATAAAAAAATAAAGAATAAACAATGCATTGTAAAAGCTAAAAAGTAAAAATAAATAAAGGGTGTCCAAAATTGTTTTATTCTATTTATAAGGTGGGGATAATTTTTGCTGCAACTGTGGTTGTGTAAACTGTTAATTCATACATCTTCCCCCCAAACTCAGAGGTAAGGATTGTTTTTGACATTCTTTTTTTTCCACCTTTCTTTCTAATATTTTTCCACTTTATTAACTTTCATCTCTCCCATCTCTCTTTCTCTTTTCCCTTCTCTTTCCTTCCTTCCTTCCTTCCTTCCTTCCTTCCTTCCTTCCTTCCTTCCTTCCTTCCTTCCTTCCTTCCTTCCTTCCTTTCTTCCTTCCTTCCTTCCTTCCTCCCTTCCTTCCTTTTCTCCCCCTTTTTATCTAAACTGGATTTGATGAGACTTATCAGAGAGCAATTACCTCAGCATACATTTTCTGGAAAGTAGATCCCTTTGAGTATGGAGGTACCAGACTAATGAGACCCAGGCTGCAATGTGGTAAGATGCTGTCTCCAGCATCCAAATTTCAGGGAATGGGAGGATTTTTCCTGGTGTTTAAAGAAAATACAAATGGAAAGTCTCTAACTGTGATCCCAGAGGATGTGCCTGCCCTGGAACTGAGAATATATAAATGTCTTCTATTAGTAAAGTATCTGAGGAAATCCTGTACCTTGCAAATATATCTTACTTTGATGTGTGACCTCTGAGTCTTTTAAGCCATGTCCACAGATGTGGCATTATTTAGGATAAAAACAAAAGACATGACTACTTTTTAAGATAATTGAATCTGGATGCTGTCTTGCTCCATTTTACAGATGAGGCAACCTGCCCAAAACCACAGATTTAGTTGGATACAAGACAGATACTTTCTTTCCCACAGACCAGGATGAGTACCACTACAATTATACAAATAGAACTGATCGCATTAAATACATACGTCAAATGAGTCCTCTAATAGATATCTATGTAACACTATTAAGTACCAGTGAGAGAGCTGTAGGCTGATAAGTGAAACAGAATGTCCCAGCTTCATCTGACTATGGTCATGCAAAGTCAGCCTTGGTTTTTAGTAAACCAACAAAGCTTTAGCAATGACCAGAGCTCTAAGAGCACCCAAGATAAATGCCAAAGTGCTTGCTTGAAAGTGGAAAAGGGGGACTAAGGGAATTTTTAGTGTGAAATTCAGAAATACCTACCAGCACACTGATTTCCCCATGCTTTAGTTGACTTCAGGTTTAAGAATTATTTTTGGTATGCATTTCACTGCTTCTTGTTCAGGTTAATTTGTTTAAACATTCATGAAGGGAAAGGTTTTTTAATAGAAATGTGCCAAATATTTTCTTCAATTACAAACTGGGGTGTTTGCTGATCCATGAACAACGTGAATATTCAGTTGTGGAGAGTTTTACTGCCTAGTAACAATGTTTTGTTCTTTTTTTTTTTTCCCCTCTCTGTTAAATGCCAAAATCTGTAAGGAAAATAATGGGAAATGTTTCAGCATGAGCTTGCTCACAAATGACTTGTTTTGAATAAGGCAGAGGTTTGACTGGGGCTTTGTTAGATTGAAAAGCAAAACAAAACAACTGTGTGTGAGCAAGAGGCAGTGGAAGAAATGATTTTGTGGGCTGACAAAATCAGTGAGGAGTCAGCAAGATTGGCAACAATGCCAGTGTTACTAAGTTCATTTTATGATCCATTAAGTTGAGGGAAGTTGGGTCAGAGACTTCAGGGAAAGGGGTACTCAAGTTACCTACAAAAAACAGTTTCCGGGTTGGAGATCAAACCAGTGGAAAAGGTGGAGGCTCTGTAAGATCTGGTACATTTCTGTTTCGCTCTATCTTTGCTCAGCCCCACCAGTGTCTGGCAAATAGTAGAATCTCAGTAGATATTTCTGAATGGATAAATGAATGAATGCAGACTGTGGACAACAGAAGGAGGTATAAGACTAGCATTTACAAATAGGAAAGCGTAGTTGCAAATAACCCGTCCCCAATTAGGAAGAGTGAGGTTCACAAATAAGATGATTTTCTAATAAGTAAGCAAAGGTTTGTGCTAGGGGAACTAAGGTATAATGTAACAATTTACTTACAGTTAGGTTGCAAAAGTTCAGTTCTTATGGGTAGGAAGGGTCAGGAATCAGAGTACTTGGTTGTGAGCTACTGAGCTCATTAGCTACTGATGTTAAGCTTCTTAGGGTCCCTCAGTCTAAAAACAGTATGAATTCTAGAGGCTGAGTAGAAACAGAAGTGGGGCATTGACCCCAGTGTGGATCCGTAGAATAACTCAGAGCCAGGAAACAATAACGCAAATGATTTGATACCCTTTTACGGAACTTCAGGAGCCAAAAGAAAACCACTTGACAGGTATTTCTTCCAAATCACCACCAGAGAAAGGCAACATTGATGTCCTGACAGAACCGCAATAGACCACGTTCAAAATTCCTTCCATCTTGGAATCTCCACCAATTTCACTGATTAGAAAAGTGATTGTTCAGTAGAGCCTCATTACCGCATCTTGTACCTTTTGCCATTTTCTCGATGCTGCTTTCTCTAACACTGGTAACATTTAAGTCCATGCGACTGAAGTCTCTGCAGCTGACAGAGGAAGACTTGACTGTTGTCAACTGCCTATTTTGAAAGGCATGCCATCACTGCTTCCCTTATCAAGAGTTGATGGGCAGAATTTTCAAGAGATGTCCTTTCCTTTGGTCCTCAGGGAACAAAAGACTTTCTGTGTTATTTGCTCTGTTTACAGAGTGTCAGACAGGATCCCCTTTTCTCCTTCTTTAGACCTTTCAGGAATTTCAGTCTTTCTGTGAAAATTCGTTCAGAGGAGGGGAACTTGGGATTTTATTTTCTAATGTAGAATATTCCTGGTTAGGACAATATTCCAGGGACACAGAGATGTGAAAAATTTAACGGGAGGCCAGGTCAAATTCCTGAGAAGATTTAGAACAGATGAAGCTAAGATGATGTTGGTTGGTTGTTCATACTCATACTCAAGTGAATATGGAGAGTGTTGAGATTTTTTATTGAAACACAGATTGTGTCCATTGTTAGAGGTTCCAATAATGGTGGGAAGGAATTGATGAAGCCCATTTCATGATATTGTGTTACCTGGTAGCACCAGAACTTCCAGAAAATGGTGGACTTACCATTGAAAGTGAGTGCTCCCTTGTCAAAGAATACTGAGCATTAACAGAAGTGGTTAGAAAGCTTTGGTGAACATGTTTGACCATATTTAATGATTCTTCTGCTATTGCCTAATGGTAGAACCTTGAAAAACAGTTTTATCACAAGAGAGAGAAATAAAAAGGAAGTACAGATAAACTGTAGTGAATGTAGTAACAGATAGTTAAAAAAAATACTTATGGAAATGTGACCAAAATTTGTGGCTTTGAGTTATTAAAATGTATAGGTGGGTGTGTATGTAAACAGTTTGTAAAGGGGACGGTGAAAAACATTAGAAAGAAGGAAATTTTATTATTGTGTTTTTATGGAAGGAGGTTAAATTCCCACATTTTCTACCTTGGCTGCTCCTCTATATCTTTGGTGCCATAATATACTCATTATTATTGTGACCATATTTTCCAAACCACAGATTTGACCCTACGTTCTGACAATGACAATCAAAGTATCTAAACCTAAGTATACCTACATAGACTCTTCATTTCTAGATATCTTGCTCTCAGCTGGCACTGAAACTGATTGTTGCAAATAAAGTAGATATAATACCTCAGGATTAAAAAAAAAAATAACCTCCTAAAAAATCAAAATACAGGGCTTCCCTGGTGGCGCAGTGGTTGAGAGTCTCCCTGCCAATGCAGGGAACACAGGTTTGTGCCCCGGTCCGGGAAGATCCCACATGCAGCGGAGCGGCTGGGCCTGTGAGCCATGGCCGCTGAGCCTGCGCATCCGGAGCTTGTGCTCCGCAAGGGGAGAAGCCACGACAGTGACCCCGCATACCGCAAAAAAAAAAAAAAAAAAAAAATCAAAATACAGATTTTGACAAAATACATATTACTATTTACAGAAGAGTCCTCCATTCCAACAAGCTTTATGTCACGGGCAGACTAAATTTCTCCACATTTTAATTTTAAATATTTAGTAAAATACCCATCTTTACTATAAAGAGGTTTTTTTTTTTTTTTTTTTTTTTAAAGAATGAGGAAAAATGAAAAGTCATAATCCAATTCAAGGTCAGCATAGATGGTGAATAGTAGCTACCCATGGGATCCACCATTACAAGGTTAGAAATGATGTTAAACAATGGAATAGCATGAGCAGTGGATGATACTAGTTCCTGATTTATAACAGATAGTCATCCATTCTATTTATAGGAGTGATTTTGTTACAAATGATCTTAAGTTATATTGCTAGCTTGACCAAGCAAATTAATTTAAGTTTATTCTTTAGTTTCAGTTGAAGCTGTATTCATTGGAGCACTAGTGTTCAAAGGAGGTGGCTGGGGGCCAATAAAGATAAAGAAGAGAAATGTAAATGCTAGTCAGGTGGGGTGGGTCATCGTGTCCTCTACCTTCTTATTCAAAGGAGCTTGACTTTCATTTATTTTGGAAATGACAATTTTGCATGATATTTTCCTTCCTTTAAAAGGCTCTTCTCTTCCCAACAAGAAAGTTTTCATTTAGAGAATATAGTGCAGATATTTATATACGGGAGAGTACTTAATGTTCTTTATAAACAGAAATGAACTTGGTGACTTCTAAAGATCTCTTCCAGGTGTATCAGTCTTTAGCTCAAGACCTGTCACACTTAAACAAATTGGGCTGAAAATCCTTGTTGGGTGAACCTATCTTACTTTCAGTGTAAAAAGACACTAAGACTTAAGCCAGCATCTTCTCACACATTTTCAGCAACTCTTCCTGGGGAACCCTCCAAACCAAATCAATCAAAGTCTATCTTCTCTGTCCCTCTGCTCAAATTACTAAATGACCTCTGAGAAATCCCATTGCTATAGTGTGCAGAGTTGCAGGGTCACCAACAAACCATGCTCTCTAACTGGAACTTCAGCTCTACTTTACCAATCCTTTTGATGCACTTTTCTCATTCCTCTTAACAATTTTCCTGAACAATCACCCACCTCACAAGTACCCAAACTACCAAACCTTACTTCAATCCCCATCATCCAAAAACTACACTTCAAAAAGAAAATCCACACAGTTATTGATAAAACCCATCAGCTTCCAGTCTCCATAACTGTGAATATAACTCAGTAGCAATTCATATCTGCTCTTTTTCAGTTTCAAAGTATAAAATATCCTTCCTCTTCTTCAGTGCCAATTCCTCTTCTCTGTACTCAATCTCATCCCCATAAATGTTCTCAAAGGAATCACTCAGTCAATAATTTACCTGTCTATCATTCTCCTAATTTTTTCCATCTATGCCTCTGTTCAAGAGTATCCCATCCTCATTCTGCCTTTGAACCCATGTGATATTGATATATAGATATAGATCTCTCTCTCTCTCTCTCTCTCTCTCTCTCTCTATATATATATATATATATATATATATATATATATATATAAAATGGCAGATGTTTGTATCGTAGTATTCTTAGATGCAATAACAGAAACATAGCTAAGATTAGAACAGAAACATAAAGATATTTTATAGTCTTACATTCCTAGAATTCTGGAAGCTTGGAAATTAGAAGTTTCAGGCCTATTTATCAAGTGTACAGATTCCCTCTTCCATTTTCAGGATATCAATTTTGTCCTTAGGCTTGCCCCTCTTGGTTGCTAGAAGGCCTTAGACAACTACATCCAAGGCTGGAAGATAAGGAAAGGACATTAGCTTTTCTTGGTCTCATTAAAAATATTCACATAAGCCCAACAGCATGTTTCTCCTCATGTCTCATTGGCAAGCATCACACTGTAATCAGGATCCTCTGGGGCTGAGTAAGGGACCAGATCTAGATCACCACTGTGATTCAGGATGCCCTGGGGCTGAGTAGTGGCCTGGATACCCTAAAGCACATGGCCACTTGATATCCAAATTAAATTAGAATTCTGGAAGAAAGAAAGAAGCAAGGATGGGGGTTAGGGTGTCAAAGTGTTCTTTAAACTACATATTCAATTAATCAGGATGCCAGGGTTGAACATTACTGTTGTTGTGATTTTGCTCTTTATGATTACACAGCCTCGGCTCTGTGGCCACCTCTAATTGGATGTTTTGTTATTTTGTTGTTGTTGTTAATTGACCTCTGGATTAAAGAGAAAATAAGTAGGTATTAAAGAGAAAATAAGTATGTATAAGTTTGCAGATTGAGGAGGGGAAGTGAGAAGAGTAGAGAAAATTCAATAAAACTCATAAATTCATGACTACGTTACTGAACTGAACTCTTAATTATTTATAACACTTGACTGCTTCTTATGCATGTTGGGAAATCTACCATTTAAGTAGCCCGTCTCTCTATTGGTCCAGAAATAGAAGAAATGAGAACAAAAGAATCAGTTTGGAATTCAGGCTGGAATAAGCATTATATTACTCTAATTCAGAGTCCTGTTGAGTTACACACTGCTGTGACTCTAAAGGAATAATTTTAACAAAGCACAGGGATGGCTCTCTATTCATACCTGAGTTCTTTCAAGCTAAGGACCTATAATGATTTTTCAAGGATATTATGAACCACTGGAAAATAGAAGAGAGATCTCAGAGTGAACAATAGTCTCTGCTAGAGGCAAATTTGAAGATAAGTCAAGTTTGATGCTTAACTATTTTGAGAACATGTTTGCATAGGACTGCTGAATCAATGTCTTGGTTTTCCCTCACTCTTTCCATATTTCATGTTCTGTTCTAGTATAACTTCAGCTTCCCACTCCCTCTTGGCCTCTCCATTCATTTTTTCTTGTTATCCTCCTTTTCCTCACATCCAGACTTGTTTCTTTTCCTTTCATTCTCTCTTTGACTCCTGTTCTTTCCTCTTCTTCTTCTCTCCCAGTTCCCTTTAACCTTCAGAGTCAACTGGAGTGAATATTTGTCCCTGTTGGACACTATTAGACTTTTATAGTTCTGTCCCTCTCTAGTCTGCACTTCCCCTTCTGGTAGTATCAAGGTAAACACAATAAACAGAGTCCTTGTTTGGTAAGTTTGACTATGTAGATAATCTAGATAAATAATTCCCAACCTCCACTCACAAAATTACCCTTTTTCTCTTTTGTACTGTGTTTTGGGCTTTACATTTTTATATTCCTGCTTTAACACTCACTTCATGATGGCTCCATAAAAACATAATGTATTTTCTCTTTTGTTAAAAGAGGAAAATCCTCCAAAGCAGCTATCTCTCAAGCAGTGTTGAAATCCCAAGAGGAATCATGTTTTACATTAAAAAAAAATGCTTTCCAAAGACGTAGATATAGAGAATGGACTTGAGGACACTGGGAGAGGGAAAAGTAAGCTGGGACAAAGTGAGAGAGTGGCATGGACTTATATATACTACCAAAAGTAAAAGAGATAGCTAGTGGAAAGCAACCACAGAGCACAGGAAAGATCAGCTTGGTGCTTTGTGACCACCTAGAGGGGTGAAATAGGGAGGGTGGGAGGGAGATGCAAGAGGGAGGAGATATGGGGATATATGTATATGTATAGCTGATTCACTTTGTTATAAAGCAGAAACTAACACACCATTTTAAGGCAATTATACTCCAGTAAAGATGTTAAAATTTTAAAAAAAGAAAAAAAAATGCTTTCCCATGTATTATCTTGTTAGATAAACCCCCAAATCCTGTCAAGTAGGCAGTGAGACAAAACTGTTTCAGAGAAGTATGGGTAACAATATAATTGGCTAATTAAGGGCAGAACCTAGATCTCTCTCAGTCTTTATAGTACTGATATCTATGAGTTTGCATTATAGTAATTTTATATAAAATAAGCAGATATAGAGACAGTGAATATACAATAAACACATGATTTTCTTCATTATCTTCAAGAAAAAGTAACATTTGCAATTAACCTATGGAAACTGGAATTGCTTCCCCTGCATGGCAGACACACACCTTATCACCACTGATCCAGGTGCATTTCTTTGTCCTTTAGTCCATTTTACTGAGATGCTTGATAGGGCATCAATACTGACCCCAAAATGAACTTGGGTTTCTTTTTTCCTTTTTTCCTTCCTTCCTTCCTTCCTTCCTTCCTTCCTTCCTTCCTTCCTTCCTTCCTTCCTCCCTCCTTCCCTCCCTCCCTCCCTCTCTTTTTCTTTCTCTATTTCTCTACTTCCTTTCCCTATTTCTTTAGTTTCTTTGCTGCCACCCCACACTTCTAAGAAGAAATGAGAAATCCTTGATTCTCTGCATTCACATTCTCTTTGTTTTCATTCTTTTGTTTTTCCCCTCTTGGTCCTATAATGTAATGCCAATTATTAGAAAATATAATTCACTGTATCTCACTATTATTTATAATGTACTCAAGCATTTTCTTCACATTCTTAATATCTCTGGTGTTGGAGAGAATTACAACTGGGAGGCCGGTTGCAGGCCTCTGTGGAACAAGAGGAGAGAAGAAGACTGTTTACACAGGTGGATTTTCTGTTGTGTAGTGGGGTTTCATAATTTTTCTAGAAGAGTTAGATATTTTGTTATGCATTTACAATTATTTATGCCAAAAGAAAAGAGAGACACTCTATTATTAAGTTTTTATTTTCTTTCTTCATAGGAATAAGAATATAAAAATGTTTTAGTAGATCAGTTTAAAGCAGAGAAACTTCCTTATATATTTACAAAGATATACAGTAGATGAAGCTTCCTGGGAAGTTTAGGTCTATAACACAATTCTGAATACTTGTGGCTCATTCTATACTTCTGACTCTAACTTTTTATAGCTCTTGGCTTCTCCCTCTCTCTGTCTCTCTTTCTTCTCTCTCCACACTTCTCACTCAGTCAGTTTCTACACAAACACACACACACACACACATACACACACACACACATGCGCACAGACACACATTACATCAAGGCAAACTCGTAAACAAATGAAGTCTACATCTTTTCTGCCAAATTTAGCAATCAACTTAGTCTCTGTCCTGAGAACTCTGATCTTTTTATTATCCAAAAGACAAGGTTTATGAATTTACCTACCAGGAATTCAGACAAAGCTAAAGAAATTCAGATAGAGAAAGAGAAATAAAAAATTCACAATAGGAGGGTGTACAGGAAAGGTAGTGAAGAGAAGGTAAAGACACGGTAGATAGAAAAATTATTCCTTCCTAGGCAAGCAACATACCATTTGGTAAACTGGGTATGAGAGAATCCAATGAAATTTAGTATTAAGACCTTGGGTTCTTTGTCAGATCCACAACACACACGCACTTTTTCTTTTTCTTTTTTTTTTTTTTTGGTACCAATGACCCTAGGAACATTATCTCTATCCCTCATTGCAAGCACACACATACCCTCTTGAGCTCCTTCTTCTAGAGTAACTCAGGGGTGGACAACAACCTTTCCAGTCACCTACACTCCTCTTGTCGCCTCATCCTACTCTTGCTGAAAAATGCATAGAGATACTTTACATTTTGAGAATTTCAATGTTATTCATGATAGATAAACAGACATATAATAAAAATAATAATCTCCAAGCAGTTACAAACATTTTAGGATTTTATATATGATCATGTTCCCTAGTGTGCATTTTATAAAATCCTCTGAAATCCATTCATGCAAATAAATTATACTCTTAGATGACATTTTTATAAAATATGTCATGGTCCTAGTGGAATCATTTGGATTTTCTCATAAATATTTCTCTAGTCTTGAGCTCTATAGTTCAATTAACAAATAAGCCCATAATTTAGAATTTTGTTTTATTTTGTTTACTTTTTAAACTACAAATAGGCACAATATATTTTACCATATGAAATAGATTGAGCAGTTAAAATTAACTATTGAGGTCATGAAAAATCCTTTCTGTAGACAGGGAAGCAAAGACAAATTCAATTATATTCAGTAAAGCAACATTGGCAATGCTCAATGGTAATCAACTAAATGGTAGTGTATTAATTTCCTAGGACTGCCATGACAAAAACACTAAAACTGAGTGGCTTAACTGAAACAAAATAAATTTATTCTCTACATTTCTGGAGGATAGACATTTGAAATCAAGGTGTCAGCAGGGTTGCTTCATTCTTGGGAGTTCAGTTGGAAAATATTTTTCATGCTTATTTCCTAACTTCTTGGGGTTGCTGGCAATCCTTTGAATTCCATGGTTTGAAGATGCATCACTCCAATCTCTGCCTCTGTCTTCACATGGTTTCTCCTTTTTTATGTATTTCTGTGTCATATTAGTGTATGTGTCACATTAGTACACATTAGAACATGATATTTTCTTCCCTCTGTGTGTGTGTTACATTAGTAAGGGCATCAACCATTGGACTTAGGACAAAACACTAATCCAGTGTGACCTCATCTTAACTACATTTACATCTTAACTAATTAGATTTTCAATTAAGATCACATTCTGAGGTTTCAGGTGGGCATTATTTTTCTGGTACACAATTCAACCCACAATAGATGTTAAATGAGAGTCTTTTACTTACAGGAAATGCAAGCTAAAACAAGATGGTGTCCTTGGGTATTTTATTCCCCTATCCACTTAGCCTCAATTTTATTCTTCTGCAGAATAGTTAGAGTTACATGTACTTTCAGGGTACAGCAAGTCACACCATTGATGGTTACTTTATCAATCTCCAGACCCTTCCTTGAAAGTAAGCACAAGAAGTCAGAGTCATATGACCATTGCCTAGGGTTCTGATAATAAAATGCACTCTTTGTTTTGATTTAAAGCTATGTATTTAGAACTCATGTAACTAGGTAGAATAACTTCTAAAGTGGACTTTAGATAACTAAATATCTCTTACCTAGATCTGCTTCGTAAAACTAGCAAAGAACTAGCAGTTGAATATAAGGCTCATATCAATTGAAATTATTGAAAAAAATTCATTCTACTTGGTGGTAAACTATAAAGATATAGATATTAAACACATACACACATGCACATATGTACGCATGTGCACACAGACACACTTATACAGACAAAAAACAGGAAATAGGGTAATCACCATAGTTTGTACTATTTTATTTCAAAAGAATATATTTCATATTCAAAATACATAGTTTCGTACTTGTTTAGAAAACAAACTCACTAACTCTTTTGGTCTTTGCACCTCCGATTCTTGTCATAACAGGTTTTAAATCAATCTAATTAAAATTTTGTGTCAAATCTGTCCTGTCTTCCACCCCACCTTGCTTTGCAGTTTTATTTTGTCACAAATTACAGCAAAATAATGTGTGAATATGGCTTAGAGGCAGCCTAGAGTAGCAATAAGAGCATTGATTCTGGAAGCAGACAGCCTTCAATTAAATCCAGGCTCCAAAAAAAAAAAAAAAATCCAGGCTCCACCCATGTGTGAATATGGATTAGGGACTTACCTCTTTGTGCCTAGTTTCCTTATTTGTAAGGTTGAGATAACGAAAATAATATATTCCTCATAGGAATGCTGTACGTGAGAAATAATATCTCTAAAGCTCTCACTTTTAGAATATTTGTTAAATAACTAAACATTTGCTAGAACAGAGGCTCACTGATGGTGGGTCTAGTATGTTACATCCCCATCATTCTCTACAGCACCACACACAGTGCTCTTCACTTAACATATATGCACTGCAATGTTTATTTGCATAAAATATAATTGCATTGCTGTGAATTAACTTCCCCCAACAAAATTCCTTTCTCTGAATATGAATTGATTTTATCCAGGAGGAAGAGGGATGTCTATCCCTCCTAGAGGATTACGGTGCTGCCAGGACATGAAACTAACTGATCAGTGCTCATTGAGCATAGAAGTTCACATTTTGAAAAAGTTTCCTGCAAGTGTCTTTCTCAACTTCTCTTGAACAAGCTAAATAGTTCACTTCAAAACCCATCTTCTCTTAAGGACTTTTACATTAACCTCAGAAATACATATCTTCCTATGTGTCCCTCAACTGTATTTTTGTGTCCTATAAGGATATGATTCATAAATGTTACCATAGTTTATAAAACTGGAAGACATAGTAGGATTTTCTGAGCCTGTGGTTATTGCCAGTGGTGCACATTACAGTCAACTTGGAATTTAGGTTTGTCTTTGAAAACATGTGACTGGGGCCCCTCATCATAAATATGGGTTATATAAGACAGTAGGGTAGTAGTTTCATGTCTGAGTTCTGAAGTTTGATATTAATGGGTCTTGGGGCCAGGCCACCTCAAAATATGCCAAGGTGATATACTGATTATTTTGAATTAAAGTTAGCTGAGAAACATCTGGTACAAGAAGAACAGTCTGATCCTGCTTTGTTTTTCTGAAAGCTGGAAACAAAATCCTCAAGGCAAGGAATCCTCCCTAGCTGGGAGGATGGAGGACATCCTTATCACTGGAGAAAGGGAATTAGAGGCAGAGGAAGCCATATAAACACACTTTGCTACTTCTTCAGTAAATGCTTACTCCAAGCCCAAACTCTTTTGTTTTGTCAAATCTTCACAAATAATTGATTATTTGTCTAAAATGGTATGTAAACAGCCTGTTTTAGTCACTTCTCAGGTTTCATACCTATGGAGCCTCCCTATGTACAAAATTAAATTTATTTTTCTCCTGTTAATCTGTCATGTGTCAATTTAATTATTAAACCAGCCAAAGAACCAAGAGGGATAGACGCGAAAAAATTTCCCCTCCCTTACAATATAAATCATGGTCACTTTAACTTGTCATCAGAGTGACCCAGAGAGTATTTCTCAAATTTTAACGTGCACACAAATCACATGGGGATCTCTTGAAAGTGCAGATTCTGATTCAGTAGCTCTCTTGTAGGGCCCAGGATTCTACATTTCCAAAAAACTTCAGCTGATGATGATGCTGTATAGATAACCATACTTTGAGTCCTAAGGCCCTAGAAACCCATTGCTTAATATCTTGAAATTTAAATTCCCTCATATGTAAAATAGAACGATTGTGAAAATTAAAGATATAATGCATAGAAAGTGGCTTCATCACACAGCCAGGCAGAGCAAGTGTTAGACATTTTCTTTTTTTTCTTTTTTTTTTTTTTTTTTTTTTTTGATGTGGAAAATTTTTCATTTTTTATTTATTTATTTTTTTAACATCTTTATTGGTAGACATTTTCTTAATATCATTATTAAGCTCAGCTTTATGGGCTTGGACCTGTGCCTTACACAGAGCTCAGTTTTAAGGTGCTTAATATTTGGTTTAATGCTCCATTGTTGCCATCTTAAATAATTAATTTTACCTTGGAACTTGTGTGTTATAAGTGGGAAACTGGGGCATGCATGTGAGCAGAGGAGATACTGGAAATATGCACCGTTACCAATATTCCTTGCCAACTACTTGCATTTAAAATTTACAAGGTACCAAGAGCATAGAATTCTGATGGACACAAAGTGAAATGGAGTTCAGTAAGACTTATAAGTACAAGTGAAATGTGTTACATCTACAACTAAGTAAGTGAGGCCACACTTCTCCAAGAGACCACACATTCCATTTGACCCAGAACTTGCTTTGAATGTAGAATGAAGACATTTGCAGTCTAAGAATCATGACAAATCCAGGATCCCCACTATATCCTTTCTTAATCAAGTTACTCCCTTTGTATTAGCTAACCCTTTACACTTAGAAGGAAAAGGGAAAGATAGGGCAACCCATAGTTCTTTTCTTTTCAATTCTTTCGTGCTTGTCATTAAGCTGAAGGTAGACTGTATCGGTAGAATGTACGTCCATCAAAAAGTAAAATGCAAACAGTTGAATTAGTTTTGTGTAGTGTTTCCACTGTTCTGGTAGGAACAAAATATATATAAATACACAAGCTGGGAATACAAATTTTATAATTTTGGTGATTCCATATACAAGTTAAATGCTTTCATATTTGCATGTAAAATTGATATTGTACAACCTAAAGATAAATGATAAAAATCTAGCCAGTAATTTAAATTTAATTTTTCACTAGTTAGAGTGACATTAAATAGCAAATAAAACACACTATGACAAGCTGAATGAAAGACTATGGACTCTAAAGGAAAAAGCTTTATATGTTAATATTTTTAATGAACACTTTTCCACTGCTTTTTGAACTGGGGGCCCTGAAGTTTCATTTATACTGAGTTCCACAGATTACGTAGCTGGCTCTGCCCTCATTATTATAATCATTATCAACAGGTCTGGGCTGGGGCTTCAGGTTGAAAAACCCCCAATGAAACTAGAAATAACTTTGCAAAGTTATTATTCAGATCAGGAAACTGTACCTTATTTATAGTTGAGCACAATTCCCGTTTTTTAATTTGTTGTTAAAACTGAGAATATTTTTTAAATTGTACAATTATTGGATTCTGAGGAATGTCAGATTAATTATCTTCTGTTTTGTTCAAATTCTCCTCCAAAAAGAAAATATAAGCACAGGGTTTGTTCCATTTCATTTCATCTAGAATTGGTCCCTCTGTTCTCTGAATGCATGTTTTATTTCATCTGACCAGACCTATGACAGTCCATGTTCTTACAGGCATCGTGGTGGCTCAAGTCCCCAGCTATCCTGAGCCTTGGGGTCCTTTCTTGTAGCTCTCTTCAAATAGGATAGAAGATTTCAACACAGATTGTATAGAAGTCTTTTCCTGATGAGTGAATGAGTGAATAGGTTAAGTAACTGAACTGACTGAACACATTTTAATAATTACCAATGTAAGGGGGGGGTTCAGACCCTGAGGTATTATGTTAAATTCTAGTTTGACTGCATTTATGCTTTCACCAGAGAGAAAGGAGCAATGTGTCCGTTATCATAGAGTATTGCCTTTATCTTCCTGCAATGGGGCATTTTGATTTCACTATTTCAATTTACTATTGTGAGATAAATAATAGTTCTTATAATTGAGAGTGATAAGAAAGACATTGGACACAATTTCTAAAGGTAAGAACTGTTTACATTGATCTTCAAATGATGCAGTTTCTGCCCTATTTAGACGTCTTTAAATCCTTATTCCATTTATACAGTCCAATCCTAAGCAGCTAAGACTTTCAACCCATATATTGCACTGCACAAGTGACTCAATTCCTTGTGTGTGTGTGTGTGTGTATGTAGGGAGGAGTTCATTCTCCTCCAGTGCTTCATGTATCATCTGGTGCTGGAGGAAGAGAGAATACAACATTGATGGACCAATGGGCTGATCCAATGTGGCAAATCGTATATTCCTGTTTGGGTACAAATGAATAACCTCATATAGTTCTGCAAACATTCAACAAAATTATGAAAGGAAGGGAAAAAAAAGGAATTTCCTGATCATTGCATTCCACTTTATTTCTCTATTTTAATTTTGTAAGTGAATTCAGTGTCTGTAGAAGGCAGTTGATTGCTGTAAGAGAAAAGGAAAAATAAATGTTAAAGCCCAAACCACAATTTGAGTACTGTTAGGCTTGGTTCTCTCCCCCTGCTGGAATCTTCAGCTGGGCTCCTCATGTTGCAGACTTCAAAGGTCATCTCAGCATGTCAGGGTCAAGGTATGGTGGATTCTGCAGGACATGGATGCAAACCTAAATCTGCTACCTTTTATTAGTTGAGGGAGCAAGGGAATGAGGACAAAGAGGGGAAGGATTGACTAGTCGTATATGAAAGAAACAAATGATGGCTCAGTTTGTCTCCAAACCTCTCAGATATTGCCTCCAAGGCATTGTGCTCCACACCAATCATCTCATCTTCTCCACAGCCCACCTTAAACACATTTTCAACTCATAACTTTCTGGAATGTCTTTCAAGTTAATTTATCTGCCTGTCTCATTCTCCTGATGTATATTCTTCAACTCCTACCTCCTGTATGAAGTCTTCCTTAATCAACCTAGACCACAACAGTCTTTCTGTCACTATGGGTCTCTGAAGGATTTATTATATATTGCTTTTTTGTCATCATTACTCTGCACTTTACTTTTCATTTTTCACAAATAGATGTTTCTTCCTATTAAATAAATTCATTAAGGGAAAGTCTAGCATTTTTTATTACATAAGTTCATAACTAATATTTGTTAATAAAATTACTGTTATCTTAAAATAAGTATATGTAGGTCATCTGTATTGATTCCATATTTTTCCATATATTTATATTTTAAATATTCAATAAAAGGATAAAAGGAAAATCAGTTGATTCTCCTTCTACACTGGATGAAAATAGCTGAAAGACAGAAAATGTATTTCCAAATACCAAGGTCCATAAAGCACCACCTTACTCCAGGAGTGGTGGTTATTTTGGGTTTTTTCATTTTTGTTTTCCATTGAGTATCAAGGGCTAGGAGGCCTGATTCCAACTAGATTATATCTAGGTGAAGAAAGGAGCAAGGAGGAGAAACCTGTCCATTTTAACCAATCAGCCAAATTAAAAGATCAGGGCATATTAACCAGAAAAACAGACAAGAATGAGCAGGAAAAATGTGCAAAAGGACCAGTGGACAAACAATTTATGCAATGCAAGGAGGCAACACTGCAGAAAGAGCTCAAAAATAATTGAATGCAAATGCTGTACATAAATCCAGATGATATTCAAACTGTGACCTTGAGGTGAAAAGTCTCCTTAAACTGCAACCAAAGCTTTCTATTCTAAAGGGATTAAATCTCTGAAAATTATCCCCTTTCTTTGAATTCATGTTTTACACTTTGTAGTGCTCACATAAAAAGGGCAGATGTACCAGCAGTTCAGTGTTTACTTTCTTATGTTTCTTTTCTTCCCAGATAGCTGGTATCGGCTTTACCACAGATCAGAGTGGGTGAGCCTTTCTCACCTTCTGATTATGGTTTATAATTGTCAATACCAGGTTAGCAAGCTTTCTAATGGAAATTACCAGTGCACAGAAGAATAATAAATTAATCTTCTCAGGTGGGAGAAGTATAGATTCTGGAGCTCAAGTCACCTTTTCTAGGGCTCACAATAATTATGAGAGCAAATGTAATAAACTTTTTCATGAAACTTGTAACAGAACATCCCTAGATTTTATTGTTGCCATTGCACTGCAAAGTAGAGAATAACAGCAAAAGACTAAAATGTTCAAACACAGGCTAGGCAAGGCTTAGTCCTCACTGCTTTTCTATGGCCATCGTGTAACATTCGAATCCAGTTCCTAAAACAGAGTTGCCTGTGGCATTTACAGGTTTGATTTTTCCTTTCTCACTAGACAGGTAGCAATGACCACAAAGCTCAAACTTATTTAGAATGGCAGCTACCACAACAGACATTGGTTTCTTACTTAGTTCAGTGCTTTAAAGGATTAAACCTGGATTAGGAGGAGGAAGGATGTATTCTCAGTGGGCAATATTTACAACAAGGAGAAGACATTTTACTACCTCCTCTACAAGAATTACAAGGAGGAAAAATGAATCCCAGGAATGGTTCTCAAAATGGCACGATGTGGGCAGGATGTAAGAAATACACCTTTCTAGTTCCCAGGCGATTTATGTGTGTGTGTCTAAGTATCCAATTAGCAGGCACAGATGCCATTTTATATTAAAAAATATAGGGTTTTACAAATGTAAACCAGTTGTGCCCATCAATTTCACCAATCACTTTGCAGAGGTCTACCAAGAATTTAGACTTGAATGTCATGGAATTTATTTTTTTCTGCATTGAAATAATCAAAGGTTGATTGACATTTTTTTCTCAGTAAAATATTTTCTTCAAAGAAGTGTAGGAAATCACAACACATGTACAGTGGTAATCCTCACAAAAGTCAATAGAAATAGTTGATTTCTGACCCATGAAATGTTACTACATTCTAAACCAGCTCTGGACATCAGAATTCTTAGCAATGATAGGATTTTTCTATATCTCACTGTCCATTCCAATAGCTTCTTGGCCCATGTAGTAGTTTGAAGACTTGAAATTTGGCTAATGCAACTGTTGGGACTGCACTCTTAATTTTATTTAATTTTAACTAGTTTAAATTGGAGTAAACATATGAGTGGATACCTTATTGAACAACACAATTAAAATCATTCATGGTGTTGATATGTCAGTAAATTTAAAAATGGTTGTCTGTAATCAGAAACCTGCTGCTCAATAGCCATGTGATAATTATACAAGCTAACCTGTGTAAGGATGTATTTTATTCTCATGAATACTAATAATCATGGTTCTTCCAGTATTGCTGGGTGGTTAAATGTACGATGTATGAATAACTTTCCTTTTTACCAGAAACAAAGAATGTCTGTAATCAATGTTTTTTGTAACTTTCTTCTTTTGTCTTTCCCTCCTTTCTTTCTTTTCTCCCTTCTTACCTTCCTTCTTTTTCTTCCCTTATTAGATATGAAAGAAGAACCAAAAAAGGTAGCAAATGGAAAGGATCCTTGATAAGGATCATTGTTATACTTGTTGCTTCATTGAGTGCACTGTTCTAAATCAGAATTTTGCATAAAAATTGCTTCCATTTGGTCTAACCCACACTCATAAATCAGGAAACAATACACAACACAGCGAATAAACTGTGCTTATATCTCTTGTAGATTTTTAAATTTGTATTGAAATTATGATGAAAAGAGAAGTTATTTGAAGGCTCCATGAGACAAAAATGATTGTCATTAGACTTGGAAAATAAGGTGTAGACAGAGGAAATGGCAGGATTAAAAGTCAAAAAGAGAGAAGGGGACAAAACGGAGCATAATTCAATACAGTGCATTTTAAATTATGGTATGATTTTTACCCTGTTAATTTTATTATACTTAATAAATGTTAGAAAACTTTAATACACAATGTTTAAGAGTTTATATGTTCAAATGAAAGAATTAAATGGCATTCAAAGGGCACAATGAAAACTGCTCAGCTCTCCTGTCCTCCTGTACCCTCCTTCTTGTTTCCCTGCTACTTTGAAAGAAGACACGCCTACCAGGGGCTGGGTTACCTGGTTTGGATTATCTGTTCTTCTTTATATTGGCCACCCCTCTTCCCACCATGTGTCACTTCTTTTCTTTCTCTTTGTCCTCTATGTACATGTATCTTTTCTTTTATTTCACTCTTTTATGTTTGCCTGCTTATTTGGCTGCTCTATTTCCTTGAGGCATTTTCCTGGGTATGGTCAACATAGTTTGGTATCTTGGTTTAGAAAATTATATTTAGCACTTGGCAAGTTTTGAGAGAAAAACTTAAGTGGTTGTTTTGTACATAAGTTTTTGCTTTAATTATGAATCCATGGGAAAATGAATAATTGAAATGTTATGTAACTAGAAGCCAAAAAAATAATTGGCCTGTTTCTTTGAAAATGGCTATTAACAACAACAAGATAATGCCTGTTTTTTTTTTTTTTTTTTTTTTTTTATTATTTATTTATTTATTTATTTATTTATTTTTTTGATAATGCCTGTTTTTGAGGACTGTGTTACCCTAATGGAAAGTTTTTTTCAAAGTTGGGGAAAAGTCATGCATAATATCAGAAATAAACTTGGTAAAATCCAGGGCCTGAGGTTCATTTCTGTGGAAACCTGCTCTTGTGTCCTGAAGTTGCCTTGGTGTAGAGGCTCCCAGAGCTGGTGCAGCCCACAGGCCTGGAATTGGAGCTGCCAGGGCTTGGAGGGAGCTCAGCTGGACACATATATTATTAGCTCCATTCCTGTGTTTCAACTGAGCCCTCCATTAACTAACTGAATACTGAAAGTTCCTAGCAACCTGACTAATTATAGCCAAAGAGGTACTATACTGTACTATACATATAAATATATAAATACTAGACACGTAAGTATATATTTATAAATAATATACAAATAATATTTTTATAATATACATGTATAGTATATTTAAAATAATAATATATTATATGTTTATATATGATATATACTTATGTATATAATTAATATACCATATATTATAAATACTAATATATTAATATATAAACACATTAATTATATTGTTTTAATTAATTAATGTATTAGTATATTTTATAAATAATGTAGATATATTTATATATTATATATTCATTATTATATACTTACATGTTATATATTATTATATATAATATACATTATTATATATAATAGATTACATACTATTATGTAACATAAATGTATAATATGTAAATATATAATATACAAATATATAAATATATAACATATAAATATTATTTATAAAATATTATATTAACACATTAATTTAATTAATACATTAATATATTAATGTATATTAATATAATATTATATATTATATATTATATAAATATATTTTCATATAATATATAAATATTATATACATAACATTTATATATCATATTGTACACAAGTATATATCAATATATATTTATAGAAATATACAAATATTAATAATATATAAACATTAATAATATATATAAATAATATACATTATAGATGCTAAATTATATTTATTTATAAATATATATTAAGTTGTATACAAATATATATATTTATATATTATATGTTTAAAATATTTATATCAATAATATGTAGATTTTACTATATGCATAATATAATACATTATATTATATATAATACAATATATAATACATATAATATACTATAATGCATATATGTATAACATAAAGTATATAATATATAAAATTTATGATATGTTATATATATACATATATATTATTTATACAACTAAATATAAAATATAAACATTATATATACTAATAAATAAAGAATATAATATATATTTAATAAAGTATATATAATAATATATATACTATAATATTATTGATTTATAAAAATATATAATATATTATATACTATAATATAATATATATTATAATTTATAATATAAATATTTTATTGAAACTAATATAATATATTAACACATTATAACAATATATTAGTATATAATATATTAATATTATTATATATACTATACTATAATATAGCAATATAATATATTTTATATTAATAAAAATTCATCTAAGTTTTTACAATATTAATCTATTTTATGAATATGCAATAAATTTTAGAAAGAAGTTATCGTCATGTCTTTCACAAGATTCTTGATGGGGTTGTCTTATGGGAACATTCTTCCCTTTTGTCGACAAAGATTTTTTTATGATTGTCTTTGTATTCACTCATCCATCTGTCCATGTAGCCATGCCTTTCTCAACTATCTGTAGAATTTCTTGACTCTCTCTGGATAAATTATCATTTCTAACAAGCAGAAGAACAAAGGAATGAACCCACACTCCTCACTATCAGAATAATCCCCACAGAATGAATGTTTCCCTTGGACACATGAGAAGTAGTAAGGTCAATATTATGTTAATGTTATGTCCAAAGGTCTAGGACAAAATGAGCCTTTATTATTATAAGGTAAACACTTAGCATTGAAGCAAAAACACCATAATATTTTTTTCAATGTATGCTTATGTAGTTCATCCTATTTTTTCCCAGTTTTATCGAGATAAAATTGACCTACAACACTGTATTAGTTTAAGGTTTACAACATAATTATTTGATATATGTATATATTGCAAAACAATTACCATTATAAATTTAGTTTACATCCATCACCTCACATAATTACAAAAGTTTTTTTTTTCTTTCTTGTGATGAGGACGTTTAAGATTCACTCTTCTAGCAACTTTCAAATACACAATACAGTATTGTTAACTATAGTCACCACACTGTACATTACATCTCAGAACTTATCTTAAAGTGGAAGATTGTACCTTTTTACCACTTTCATTCATTTCCTCTACACCCTCATGCCCTGCCTCTGGCAACCACCAATCTATTTTGTCTCTTTAAGTTTGTTTTTTTAGATTTCACATATAAGTAAGATCATATAGTATTTGTCTTTCTCTATCTGGCTTATTTCCTTTAGCATAACACACTCAAGGTCTATCCATGTTGTCGCAAATGGTAATATTTCCTTTTTTTTTTTAAGGCTGAATAAAATTTCATTGTGTATATATGTCCCAGTTTCTTTATCCATTCATCCATCACTGGATACTTAAGCTGTTTCCATGTCTTGGCTATTGTAAATAATGCTCCAATAAACTTGGTGATGCAAATATCTCTTGGAGTTAGTGAAGTCACTAAATTTACAACCTAACTTTACACGTGATTGACAACTTAGATTGAGCACCTGTAGATAGAGAAAAAGAACCCCAACATAAGAAGCAAAACAGCCAGCATTTTTCAAAAGTTTAGGAGAGAATACTTCTTTATGAATAAATTGAATAAGTCATGCACCCTCATGTAAATGTGGGAGCTTCAGACAAGTGGATCACAATTTAAAGAATAATTAAGGTATTTATGTGAATAGTAGCAAAGGCCCTGAAACAAGAGAATTGCTTAATTGTGTAGACTGGCATGAGGTAAAAGCAGGGTGTGACAGACAGAAAAGAGTCAGAAACTCAAGGACGAGATGATCCCAGATGGCTCAGAGAAAAGAAGGTTTTCCATGCCCCACAGGTTTAAGGGTTCTCACAAAGTTACTAGTAGAGCATAACTATCACCTACCTCAGAATCCACTTCAGAGCATTTGTGTTTAGATGCACATACTTTTTAATGCCCATACATCCTGTTTAGTTCTCAGCTGTTTGGTTTACTGGTTCTCAATCAAGTTTTATAATTTTCAAGAATTCCAGGTTAAAGAAATCTAAAAGATTGAGACAATATTATCTGAATATTGTCATCAGGATCTTGGGGTTAAGTACAAACCCAGTGGAGAGCACCTCTACAGGATGAGGCTGAGATCAAGATGCCCTTATTCTGCTTTTACTGCTACTCATTACACATGAACTTCAGTGAAGAGTGGGCAGCCCTACAGGAGAACATTGATTGAAATCAAACATGGAAAAGTCAAGAAATAAAGAGGATACTAAAACTCAAAAGAAAATATTTTTACTGATATTCCCTAATATTTGCATAAAAATTATCTATTCATAGAATTTTAATATCTTATTGTATCAATTTATTTCATCATCTTTTACAAAAAGATCCTGCAAACATTATTTTCCCTATTTGATAGGTACATCAACTAATGACCAGAATAATTAAGTGAGCTTCTCACGGTCCCTCAGCATGAGGGTGGCAGAGACGAGACAAGAATTCAGTTACCTTTTTCCTAATATAGTTTACCCCTGGTGGCCTCATATTTAACTGTGCAGGTAATGCAAGAGAGAAAAATCCAGTTAGGCTTTAAAAGGTGGGAACACTGTCCTAGACTCAGATCAAACAAGTGTCTCTAGGATGCAGGTGTTTTTAAAGTCCATATATCTTGATTTTTTTTCCTTCTTTTGCAGAGGTCATTAAAATGTGCCACTTGTATCCTGTGTGCTGACTGTTGGGAGTTTTCTAAGAAAAGTATTGTTATTTGTTTTATTCAGGAGGATTTGTGGAGGAATAAATTGCATATACATAGTTTGAGGGCAGCTGACAGTCAACTGCGACTGCTGCTGTGCACTTCACAACATGTTTTATGTGGCTGGGAACATTTACATTAAGGTCAATTTGATTGCCTAAATGGAGAATCACCACTGAGGGATGCTCAGTGGAGTGCATTGGTGTTTGGCAGGGGAAATGAAACAGATAAACCTACATTTGCTTGGTCTGCCAGCTGGTGGGTGGTCCCAGCCATGTCCCTGGAACACTATTCAATTCAACAAATATTTATTGAATAACTAGATGGTACAAAGCACCAAAGTGTTGAGTAGACAAGGCTGCACAAATCATGGCTTGGGTCTCCAATAGCAATATTTTTGATATCTAGCAACAATTCCATGATTACCATATGCTAGACTTTGTTCTATATGTTCAACATGTATTAACCATTGTAATGTTCATAATGACTCTGTGAGATTGGTGCCCTGATTTCCTTATTTTATCAGTGAGGAAACTTGGTTGGTGAGGTCTGGTGCTTTTGCTAGTTTTCATAATGGCTCCTTTTATGGGCATATGACAGACTTGCATTTCATTGCCACCTTGAAGTTGGCCATGTGGCCATGTGGCTTGCTTTAGCCAAAGAAATGTGAGCAGCAAAGATACTTGTCACTTCTTGGGGAAAAGTTCAAGAGCTGCTGAACAATTCACCTGTAGCATGGTACCCACTGACCTTCCTGATGATGGAAAATCTGTCACCCTGGACCTGTGAGCCAGGATGAATGAGTGAAGGGTCCTTGATGACATAAAAGAGACATGAAGTAAAATGTCATTTAAGCCTCTGAGATTTTTAAAGTTGTTTATTATGGAAACATAAACTAGCATATACTGGCTAACAAAAAGTAAGAGTAAAAATCGTGGACATATGAAGTTAATTGACAAAAAAAAAGATAGCACATGATTAAGTTCCAATGAAATATAGCAATAATAAAAGCAATTACCATTTATTAAATTCTTAGCAATATACTAAGCTCATTACATATATTTTCTCTAGTATATAAAACTATAAAATTGTCAACCACATTTTACAGACAAAAAACAGAAGCACAAAGAGGTTAACTGAACTACTTAAGATAACATTTAGGAGGATACAGAATGATGAAATAAAATCTGGTCTTTTTGTCTCCAAAGCTCACACCCTACAGAAAGGCTGAAAAGGACCCCAGACAATCTTATCCTTCAACTCCTCGACTATAGAGTTGAAATAGTTTATAAGCCACTTTTCTTTCTTCCCTCTCTCCTTTATTTTCCTGTATCTTTTCTTTCCCATTTCTTCTTTCTCTTCATCTCTCCCTCTTTGCTGTCCTTCAGTTCTTCTCTCTCTTATTCCATTTCTCCTTTCCTATTTTCTGCCTTCTTGTTTTCTCCAGAAATCTATTGCACATATTTTTCATGCTCACGTAGGGAGCATGGGATCTTCCTCAAGTTTGCCTCCTCATTCCTACAATCTCCTGTAGGTAGGGGCCAAGAATGTTACCAAATATCCCAGAATGCACAGGGCAGCCTCCCTGCAACAAGGCAATATCCAGCCCCAAATGGCAATAGTACTGAAATGGAAAAACCCTGTTCACAATAATCAGCAGACTCATCACCAGCTCATCTCCTTCAGGTTTGAATCTGGAAAACCCTGGCATACTTCATGTCTCTCTCTTTTTTTTTTTTTTTTCTGTACGCGGGCCTCTCACTGTTGTGGCCTCTCCCGTTGCGGAGCACAGGCTCCGGACGCGCAGGCTCAGCGGCCATGGCTCACGGGCCCAGCCTCTCCGCGGCACGTGGGATCTTCCTGGACCGGGGCACGAACCCGCGTCCCCTGCATCGGCAGGCGGACTCTCAACCGCTGCGCCACCAGGGAAGCCCACTTCATGTCTCTTTTCTGCATTAGGAGATAACACTTCTTTGATTCTTATTTCCTGAATCCTCAGTCTCAGGGGGTTCCCTGCTTATCCCTCTTCTGGGTAGAGGGTGCTGCATGGGATCTCAAATTCCAGTTCAATCCTTCTGGTAAGATCATATTATACATTAGAATCTGAGGATTTTAAGTCTCTACTGATATTAATGCATTTACAAATATTACATCCACAGAAAGCTATATAAGATATTCATCTTCAATGGAAAAACACATTTTATAATATCTTACATTTGGAAAAGGCTATGATGAAATTAAACAGATTGTTTTTACTATGGGGCTCTTCTGAACCTTCACTATGCATTACATCTTGAGAATCTACAAGTTGGAAATGAGGTAGAAGTGTTTCTTCTATATATTTTGTCACAGAACTTTTTTTTTCAAAGAGTCTCTTTCTGGACTCTTCTCTGTAGTACATAATTTGCAAATTACGACTCTTCCAAGTTGCACATTTGACTGAGGTCCAGAAAGTGAAATGACTTATTCTAGTTTAAAGGGGTAACTCTTGCCAGAGCTGGAATCTTAATCTAAGACTGCAGACCTTAATTTACTGTTCTTTTCAATACATGTTGTATAATAAAATGACATGTTGATTTCAGTGATTTTTGTTATATTGTAAGCTTTTCCATTTAATTCAATTATTTCTTTAAAGTCAAAATATACATACATTAGCACAAATAACTACACTGCCCTCTTCATGATTTTTAAAAATTTATTTTTTAATTGAAGTATAGTTGATTTAAAATATTGTGCTAGTTTCACGTGTACAGCAAATTGATTCAGTTATACGTATCTATATAGCTATTTTTTTCAGTCTTTTCCTTATGGGTTATTACATGATTTCTTCTCATATAATATTTAAATAGGTTTACAATTAGGTTAATGAATATGTGTTAACACATTTATATATGCCTAAACATCTGTAGTTTTGTTGAGGCTTTCTTACACACTATCAATTGAGGAAGAATTATACTGATGCTGATGGATTTACCTAGTTATATGAACCCATAGTATTTTATATTAATATAATAATTCTTTAAGAATTTTTTATAGTAGTGTGTACCTTATTCCACTAAAACTTCTGCTCTCACACTTTTTCCTTTATGATATCCTGGATCATTAAACACAGGTTATTATTATCTCATCTTGGGTTCACTGAAAGCAGAACTAAGACAAAGAATAAAGGTGAAGAAAAGGAGAGGCAAGAAAAGATGTGAACAATGTGATGTGATGTGTTCTTGTGTGCCCACCACTTTTATAATCAGCTGCAAATAGCTCTAATTATCTTTTTACTCATTTGTGTTTTACTACATTAACCAACATTCATTGCTTAATTTGGCAGATTTCTAATCTTCAACAGTTCTCAAGATGTTCCACTTTATTTCCAAAGTCAAATATCAAATTTTCAGATTTTCCCTGACTTGTCTGGAACTGAACTCGATTTGACACTTTTCTGAAATTTCTTATATATATATATATATATATATATATATATATAGTCATATATCATACATCTTAAGATTATATATACAATCTTAAGCCATTCATCATATTTTATGCTTCATAACAGGATTCCTCTTAGACATGTGTGATATTCCTATTAAATTCTAGAAACCCTATCTGGGTAAATATGTTGCCTTTCAAAATCTCTGTGCCTCTCACAATACCGAACATAGGACTGTGCATATTGTCCATCCTCAATACAAAGTTGCTAAATAATTGCTTGTTTAACTGTTTACATTTTCTTTCAATATACAAATGTACAGGCTTTCTCTTTTTTCCTCTTTTGACCTTTTGTTTGTTTGTTTATTTCTATTTTTCTCAGGAAGTTCTTAACTCCTGTTTATATAAGACAATTGAAAAAAATGCAAGTAAGAAAAGTATTTTTCTTTCATAAAGCTTTAAAAATTTTTGCTGGAGCTTCCCTGGTGGCGCAGTGGTTGAGAGTCCGCCTGCCGATGCAGGGGACACGGGTTCGTGCCCCGGTCCAGGAAGATCCCACATGCCGCGGAGAGGCTGGGCCCGTGAGCCATGGCCGCTGAGCCTGCGCATCAGGAGCCTGTGCTCCGCAACGGGAAAGGCCACAACTGTGAGAGGCCTGCGTACCGCAAAAAAAAAAAAAAAAAAAAAAAAAAATTGCTGAAAGGAATAATGTGAAGTAGTTACAAATACCGCAGACCAACATTCCTACTCTTTGCTCTGATGCTAATTAGCTAGGCAACCTTGAGAAAGTCATCTTACTTTTCTAAGCCTTCATTTTCTTATCTTTAAAATGAGCTATAGTGTTTTCTATATGAGCTACTACACAGGACTGTTTGAAAGAATAAACACTATTACATAAGTACATTTTGGAGTTACAGAGCACCATATAATTGTAAACACTATCATGAATAGAAAATAATAGTGTCTCTGAGTAGGATAGCACTTTGAAAATATTTAGTTTTGTCCTCTAAGGTTAGTGATGAATAAACTGGGTATTATAAGGCTGTAGAACTTGTTCAAAGTCACAAAACTGGTTGATGTCAGAGCCGAAAAAAATGAATCCAAAGATTGAATCACCCATTTCTATTTCTCCTAAAATTCTACTCCCAGATCTCCAACTCACCTGATCTCTCCAGATTATCAAATTTTTCTATCTTCACATTCTCAATGCATTCACCTTCTTTGACTCGTGATTATCGTTCTCTGATCCCTTGAAGAGGTCAGAATCTCAGTGTCTGGCAACTGTGTAAACTGTCTTCACTCTTCAGTAATTCTAGGATTCTAAAATTTGACTTTAAACTTGTGTCCCAGCCAGGTCTCTGAGTGGCTACATGCCCAAGTTGGCTGGCATCTTCTTGCTTTGGCCTGTCTATACTAAGGCAACATGCTTTGAAAATCATAAACAGTCTCCTTGAATTTTCTGATTTAATAACCTGCCCTCCCACTTCCTGTGATTTATTCTTTCCAGACGGAAGGTGCCTCCCAGCTCTGTGTGCATTTATACAGCACAGGTCATTCTTGTACTTCAGTCACCACTGCCCAAGTTAGCTCATGTCATCAGCCCTGCCAATTCTCTGGGCTATTCTTTGGTAATTTATCACTCAGGTATTCCCAGAGATGCAAGATTAATTCCAAGTTCTTTTCTTGCATATTATAGTCCATGGTATTTTAAGCAGTACAATTAAGTACAGTTTTTTCAATAAATTCTGGCCTTCTGACTCCTAGAAAAGTTTTTTAACATAATACTCAATGTTATTGTTTATTATAATTAGTGCTACTATTATTTTCAAGAACATGAAAAATAGAAATGATTTATTCATTAACACAGGTCAATTTGTATTTTTTCTCATTCTTGAAGAGTATGTTATATTAGTTGCCTTTTAGTCTCATCAATCTATTATTTCCTTTGACAGTAAAAGAAAAGTCAGAAAATCTGAGCATTTTCTGTTGGCAGTAATCAGATGAAACCTGTGTATACAAAATGGAATGAAAAGCTGTTTGATGAGCTAGACCTGAGGCAGGAGGACAGGCCTCATATATTTCATTGTTTTATTTGCCATCCTTGGTCCTCCAATAACTATTCCCAATTTTTTTTTGCATCATCTATTCCCCCAAAATATATTCCTTATGCTTTTATATTTTTAGGCCCTCCTTTCCTTTTCATTCCTTTTATGCTCTGCACCTTTTTCTTCCCTCCCCAATTATTTTACAGAAGTGTTTATTGACTTTAGCCTTTGATAGCTCTATGTATTTGAAAACAGCCATTCACCACCTTCTCTGGAGAAGCACCAATAAGTGCAAAACCATTATCACAAAACTGTTTCTCAAAGTTTTGTCACATCCCAGACAGTTTCATGAAGATATGCTGAAAGTTTTTGTTTTGTTTGTTTCTGCTCTAGGGATCACTAAGGGCAACAGGCGATCTGGGAAAGGGATTAAATCATGGATTATTGTGAAACAGCTTATTTGTTTCTAGGGTGTTTTGTCTTTGGACCAAGAAATTCAAAGTTCTGTTCAAAACTATTTTGTGATGGCCCCTGCTATATCAGAAAAAATAATGCATGTTTTCTTGCTTGTACACACTGCATTAAGTTGCAACAGATTTTTATTTAAAAAATTAAGAGTTCGTAGAACATTTGCAAGACAACATTTTCCAGAAAGCCGTTATGAAGTGGAAAGAAGGAACTAAAATTAGTCTAGGTAGATCCTGTAAATGTTACTTCTCCTCTTAGGAAACTCTGTGGTGTTATGATAGGTCACTGGAGTTCTATTTGTATGATTTTTCTCTGACATTCTGGACCTCTGATCAGAAGTATAAACAGTACAGAAACATAGTTTATCAGGGTACTTGTAGTGTTGAAAGATGTTTGGATTTATTTTGAATGGAAGATGATGTTTGTGTTTTAAAAATCTTGACTGAGGATTCTGATGAAATCTATGCTGAGCATTGGTCCATGCATTATCAAATCTGGAGCTCAAGACTAAAAGCACAGTCTTTCCCTAAATTTTACTAAAACCTAGGCATCAAGCTCTTAAATGGAGGCTACCTTGTTGTGAGCCCGGAGAACACAATAGTGAAAACAAACAAACAAAAATTGTTCTTGACCTTAGGGAGTTTAGGTTGGGTAACACAGGTAAGAGAATTTTAAGAAGTTCCCATGGAGGGAACTGAAGAAGAAGTCAGGTGGACAGAAAAAAGAGAAAAGTGGCATGGAATTCATTGAAGGACATATGATGAAAAAATAATTTTTCAACTGTATCTACCTTTGATAAGGTGTTTTAGGAAGGTGAATATTAAGAGGAAGAAATTGAAGTCAGTGAAATTAGGAAGACATATTTTTGTTTAGAGGAAATACAATTCTTTTTCCATTCTAGGACCCTATTAATAACAAAAACAGCTGTCCACAAGGCATTACAATTCTCTGAAAGATAGTTTAGTACAGATTATTTTTTCTGAATTTACAGATAATTTTTTCTGAATTCCCTTCATGTTTATCCACGAATACACATTTTATCCTACACTATCTTGCACTTTTATCATTCATTGAACAAAACACCTTTACTGATTGATTGATAAAAACAAAATAAATACCTATTTCTAACCATTTGGCACAAGTATCTTCTGACAATGTAAATTTCATAAAGATGTACCAAGGACTTCTTACCTATGTCCCATAAACAAAGCATGATGCAAACACTGAGAGGAAGGTACAGATGTGTATATTAACATGTGTGAAAAGTAAATAAGGATTCAAGCCAGTAATAGTGTGTATATATTCAATAAGGCTCTTATTAGATTCACTGGTTCTTTCATTAGTCTAATTATTCGTTCCATGTATACCTATTGAGATGACCCCTGGATTCCCTTCTATATTTAAGAATCTCTAATTATATAATTTGATGACTTCAAATCCGTGCTCTGGCCTAGGTTTCCCTTGATTATTTTTCTTTCTTTGTTATATAAGTTATCCAAACAGTCTTAAAAAAAGAAGTCAGAGAACAAATTTTCTCTTTGTATATCTCCTAAAACTCCTGGAAACATGCTGTGAGAGCAAGTAATTTTCTCCCATAACTACTTGATAAATGAGATAAATATGCATATGTACATAAACATACACATGAACAGATATCCATAACTACATGCATCTTCTAAATGAAGGGTCAGTATCTCACCAATGTTTTATGTTTTGTTCTAGATTCAGTTCCTTATCCCAAGAAGTCTCTTGCTAACATATGGAGTGAAGTATCACCCAGGGCATTTTGACAAGCACAATTTAATATAGTTGTTTCAAAGCGACTATTTTTATTCAGGGGATTATTTGCAAAGCTCTTTTTTTTTTTTTGGCTCCATCAAAATGTAAATTCACTCTTCTGTATCTCTTTATTTTTATTTACCAAAGAGAACACATAGTGAAATATCTGATTATGAATCCATTTTTGATCCCAGCTCCAACACAATTCCCATCCCTGAAACAAAGTGAGCAGAGGAATTTCACTTTTTTCATTGTGCATTCATTTCTCTTGTGTCTTTGCCCAATTCCTGCCTATTTAAAATTCTCCATACTTCTGGGCCAAGTTACAGAAGAAGCTGGTTAGAGACATTTATGCCTGAACACAGAATGGTTTATCATGCAGAATCTGGTCCAGTTACCTTTGAATCACAAGGCCATCTGATTCTGATTCAATTGGTAAAAATTTCTGCTTGAAGAACACTTCAATATTTATTTCACAAGCACCAATGAATAGGGTGGGTTCATAAAGAAAGAGATTTGGGGCATAGCTTGGCTGACCATAGGTGCTAATCTGCCTGAGACCTCTCCAGTTTGCTTCTGCTGTTCTGTTGAAGATACTCTATCCTTTATCTCATTGGCTGTCATCTCCTTACATGTATAGTTTCAAGGATGCTCCTGTCTTAACATGATCCATGAGAATAAACATAAACACAATAATTGCCTCCCAGCAGGGAGGCAATTCAAAGACATCTCCATTTACTTTATCCACAGGGAATATCACAGGCTCCGTTAAATGCTGTTTGTTTTGGAATCCACACTCTCCATATGTTTTATGTTTATCTTCTAATTCCATCATAATCCCACCCAGATGTTACCAGATAATCTATAAGTTATGGATTCCATAGCAAATTTAGTTACCAACACAACATTTTTTGTATAAAAAGGAGGAAATTATTAGAAGACATATGAACAACAGCAATAATAACTGGACACAAATTAAAGCAGCAGTCTTCATTTATACTGCATATTACAGCACCTTAGCAGGTATTTTCAGTTTTTGTTTTTTTCCCCAAGACATATTCCATCGTCTTTGGTCTTTGTCCAGTACTCTTAGTCCAATGCTGTGAGACAAATACTTGATCAATAGGAATTCAAGGCCTGGGTGATATTGTCCCTGAATGTGGTGGTACAATTTTGTTAATGTTCATCACTGATTCTGGGTATATAAGAAGCTTCACAAGGAATTCCTGAAATTCTAATTTACTTGGTACAAATTCATTTCTTTCCTAATATTTCTGCATAGCACCATACACATTTTTTCACCTGTTTCATGAATGTAAGGAGTTTTGAGATGATTAACATGAAGTTTCAATTTCCAATTTTATCAAACACCTGTCTTTGTTATGAGTTGAATTATCCTTCCTTCGGCTTATATTACTATCGAGGAACAGAAATCAAAGATCTTGAGAGTTACCTTTTAAGAATAATCATGAGAGATTCAAGTCTCCAAAACATGGTCTTGGGTTCAAGCGTTGTTACGGGGAAACACAGTCGCAAATATTAGATGATGTCTTTCTTCAGAGCTCAGACCACATCTTGTAAGACAAACTCATCTGAGAGGAAGTGCCCATCTTCTCATTATAGATGTCTCTAGTAACCTTAATTTCCTTTTGTTGTTTTAATTTTATAATTATAGTACCTAAATATGATACAATTATAATACCTATATAGGCTACAATATTAGTGAAACCCATTTGAATCAAGCCACTTTACTTCTGGAGTAAATACTGTTGATTGCCAATCTCAATCCTCATTTTCTATTCTACTTTCTCAAAAGAATCACACTTTTCTTCAGCTACATACCCCTCATAGAAGATAACACTGTTCCAAGCTCTTTAAGCATTTTAATTCCAGTACATTTTAAAACCAGTGACTGGTTTAGGGGTGAGCATATGACCTAATAGGTAGATCAGTTGAGGAGCTTCTGAAGAAAACAAATTCTCATTCTTAAAAAGAGAGACAATTAACATATGAGATTTTCTTCTACTAGATGTTATTTTGTTATCTTGGGATATATGTAACTTCGGCAGTCATTTGAAATGTAAAGGAGATTGCTGGCTTTACTTAGAGGAAAATGATGAGGGTGAACCAGCAGACCTATCCAGCAAATACACTGCCCTACTGGGGAGGTACCCAAGATGTGGGCAAACACAGAAGAATAAATAACCAACTGTCCTTGGGGAGTTATGAAATGCTCCAGAAAAGGTGAATTTTTTAAAATAAGAATTGATAGATAAATAGAAATACATCAAGGGCAAGTATGGCAGGAAAAGGTAATCCAGGTAGGAGGGATAGAATATGCAGAGGCACAAAGGCTTAAAGGAGCATGCTAGTTTGTTTGTTTGTTTGCTTGTTTTTGTGGTACATGGGCCACTCACCGCCGTGGCCTCTCCTGTCGCAGAGCACAGGCTCTGGACGCACATGCCCAGGGGCCATGGGTCACGGGCCCAGCCGCTTCACGACATGTGGGATCCTCCCAGACCGGGACACGAACCCACGTCCCCTGCATCGGCAGGAGGACTCCCAACCACTGTGCCACCAGGGAAACCCGCATGTTATTTTATAGGAAACTTTTCTGTGGATTATTTAGAGGAGGGAGTTTGGAAATGAAATTAGAAATAATTGATCAAGGCCACATACTAGGTGTCATTTTATGAGTTGCTTTAAGGAGTATGAAATTCAAATGCAACTGATGAGGAGCAGCTAAAAATGCTTTATGATTACACGTTCAAATTCACTTTTAGAAAGATTTTTGAGAGAATGCAAAGTAAATTGTAGATTAAGAAGCAGGGAAAAACCATCAGCAGGCAAGGAAAGTAGTAAAATAAGTGAGAGAAGTGACAGGGCTAATAAAAGACATTGGTCTCACTTAATTTACTGACAATTACCTTTTCAGGGAATTTCATATTCTACATCTGACCCAACATAAGGTGGATTTGAAACCTGACTTCATTCCACCAATTTCTATGGCAAGTCTTTTCATAAAAATTTCACAAATATTTTGTGTTTTCAGCCAAGACATCTAACAACTCTAATTTTTGATGTCCTTTCCTCAGTCTTAAAGAACAACATCAATTGTCTTCATGCTATTTTCACTCTTTCCTAAATTACATTGAAAACTTCTGCCAAAAGCATAGAACCATAATTTTTAAAAAGTCAGTCATCCCATCTGTTGCAGAAGTGCTACCATCCCTGAAGACCACTAAAGCATTTCTCTCCCTCTCGAGCAGTCAAGGTTGCTTCTAAATTCCCCCAAGAGAGTCTCTGAGAGATCTCAAATACTTCCCCAACCTTTTTGGTCTCCCTCTTTAAAGCATGGATGAGATTTAGAGTTGGTGGATGGAAAGGACTTCTCATCACATCAGTATTTCTTTCGAGTTTGGTATAACCTAGTGTTTTAGACTCTCAAAATATTCATCATATCTTCTCTTTCCTGAAACTTGCATGAAATCTGCTTTCTACCTAGACTAGCCCAGTAGGTGTTGATGAGCAGTGTCATATTAGTCTCAGGTGGGAGGAACCCTGAACCGGGGCCCTAGCATTGGAAAGTATGTTTCTGACCCTTCTCTAGCGTGTGCCTCTGCACAGTGGGAGGCATCCATGAAACTGTGTGTATGTGCTCACTTGGAGCCCCAATTTCTCTTCTAGACCACACATCAAGTACGTGGGACCTTGGAATTCTCTTCTCAAACCACCCCAGCACTCTTCTAAGGATTGTGCAGGCCTCTTCCCAAGTCTTGCCTTTGAGGAAGTAGCCAGTGTACTCATCCCTAGGGCCAAGGGACAGCTAAAGGGAGACTATTTACAATAGGTGTAAATGGAGTTTGATATATAGTCTTGAGTGTCCACACATGTGTATACCTGCATTGCTGGACATAACCAGTGATGGGAAGAAAATGGGATGGTCAGCTTTCCCCACACTGTCATGTTTCTGGCCCAAAACACTGGAGAACCAAAGAATTCTAAATCCAAATGGGCCATTCCAGGTTGTTATGAAGATATATTTTTCGGAGTAGGAGGATCAAATATAATTTAACAATTTTTGGCTTGACTTATAAATATTTAAACATTTAAACATGTATTTTATAGGTCTCCATTTGTATTCTTGCCCCAGGAACTACAAATGTTAGGAAGAACAGATGATTTGTTAGATCCTAGGTAGTTTTCTTGTTTTAGACATCCCTCTATATCCAGTTCTTATCCCTAAAATCCCACCATCATTGCTCCTTGCTCAAATGAGAGTTCACCTGAAGGTTTCACTTCTGTGGGATTGGCATTTCCAAATTCTCTCCAGGTGGTAGGTTTGGAGAACAGATTTTAATAAGTGGAAATTCTATGAAAACAATAAGTATGTGGGTCTGAGAAAAAGTAAGGGGAAACTGTAGAGAACAAAATGTTTCCCCAAAGCTTGTCAAGTTCAATTTCCCTGACCATTGAATCCCATGTGCATTTTGCCACATTCTTCTGAGGGCCTGGTCCAAAGCTAGGGCTTTTCTTGGATTCACAGTGAGGTGAAACAGATGGTACAAGAAGTACTGCACTCAATGCATCTTTGCACTGTCAGGTATCATGGCCTTAGAAACATAGCTCTCTGCCTCCCATTTCCTCTTCTCTAGGGTTCAGGTAGTATTTCCTGAAAAACCTCACTCATAAAGTATCTTGTGATTGGTTTGTTCTGTTTTTTGTTTGTTTGTTTTTATGAAACTCAGATAAGAATGAATATAAAAGGTTCTTTGAAAAAAAATGTACATGAGTAATCAATTAACATTCTTGTGTGCCTATCCTGGACTTGCTTTTCTCACTATTGTAATGTTTGTGTGTGTGTGTGTATTTCATTTGTGAGACAACTTTGGAATTCTAATGATGGCAAAGAGAATGAACACTACATACCAGTGGATGGCAGTTGCTGTAATTACCATGGATTAACTCAAGAAGGGGGCCTCAGGCCCACTACCACCATTCCTAAGGGGATTCTGCACAGAAACAGGAGTTAAAAAACACATCAAAAGCCAAATCCTTGATCATACTTCTCTGACAAGCTGGGGGTTGCATAGAGCTCCATGGTGATGGATGGTTTCAAGCCATAGTGGATTTTGGGGGTAGAATGTCTCTCTAAGATGATTGGAAGATAAAGGTTGTTACCCACAAAGTGCTGCATTTTGTCTAATTTAAAATGATTTTGAAATCAGATAATATTACAAATAATGCTTATACTAAATACCATAGTTGAATGCTTATTCTGTATGTTATATTAGGTAGCATATATTGAGGGCTTACCATGTGCCAGGCATGTATTAAACAAAGCATTATCTCATTTTAACCTCATAACAATACTAAGAATTAGGTAAAATTTCTGTTCTCATATATCAGTAAGAATTAGGCAGGAAAACAGATTCCAAGAGAGATTCTGATGTGGAGAGACAAAATGGATTTAGAAGTAATGTCTACATGAGGAATAAGTAGCTGGGGATGATGTTAGCAAAGGTGTCAGCAAAGCAAACTGCCAAAGCCAAAGTGTGCTGTTTCAATTGCAACCAAGAATCATTTCTAAGTGAAAAAATAACAGCAACAACAACTAAAACAACAAAGCATTGAATACTTAACCTGTGCCAAGCCAAAGCCTAAGGCTTTCACAGGAGGTCAAAATATGAAGTAAACACAATTCAAACTTCTTATGTGAGAGGCAGGTGTTCAAATACAAATTCTAACATGGTGCAGTAAGTGACCAAAAGGGGGATGCACAGTCTCAAGAGGAGGGACTGAATATCTCAGCACATGGGGATGGGAGTGGCCTCACAGGAGAGGTGACAATGGGTCTAGATTCTGAGGGGTGCATAGGATAATGGTTACATGCCATAGAAAAGTAGTTACAGAAATTATTGTTGGGATAAGACACATTTTTTAAAAAATGAGATTTTACAATATCTAGCTAAAATAGGAGAGAAAACTTATACTAGAAAATGAGTCAACAAAAATTAAATTGTTCTTACATATCATACTTTTTAATAGAAAAATGTTTAGTTTTCAATCTATTACCTATGGTATTTTATGAGTCAAACTCTCTCACAGTTAAAACAAAATTTAAGAATAAGAAGCAGAGGAAGCTTGATTTTGGTTTTCTCCAACTACCCCTTTAAATGCCTTTCTTGATCTTCACAACCTTCTTCCCTCATATTATACAATCCCAAGCAAGGTGATACCATTCCCAGATAAACGCATTCTGCCAAGCACTGAATAATATTCAATATTTTTCCCTAGGTGAAATCTCTGATATCAGAACAAGTGACGGGAAAGAAAAAAGTTGAGGTTCTGTTTGTTACCACTCAGATCTCAACAGTCAGGGAAGCTGTATACACCTGAAAGGACAAATGAGGCCAAAAAGCATCTGCAAATAGCCAGAAGTTTAGAAGTCCCATAATATTAATTAAGGAAGTGGTAAAGCACTACCCAAATAGAGGAACAGAGAAATCAAGCAGAGAGAGAAGCAACAATGCTGCTGATTATTTTGTTCTAATATAAATCATTCTGTTGGGGGCTTTGTTGGTATTGCTGTCTTCAGTGTGTGTACTGTGTTGGGAACCTCTGGTAGCATTTGATTAGAAAGGTACAGTTGTCAGTGCATTTTTATTCTTTAGAAATGTGAAGTGATGAAATATCAAAGTCAATATTTTTGCCAATCTTCCCTGCCCTTTGCAATCTCGCATCTCTCCAGGGGCCTGAAATCTGCCGGTCCTGGAGCAGATCCACGTGTGACTGCCAACAAAACCTCTCCAAGGAGAGGCTGAGTGTTTGATTCCACATTGGTCAGACAAACATGCTCTCCTGTGTTCTCCCCAGTGAGTGTAGGAGACTCCAAAGACAGGCGCAGTGATAGAGCAAAAGGTTCTGTGGCAACTAAGCCAAAGGTTCTGTTGTGATTGTGATTTCATTTACCTATTTTGTTTTGTTTTTCCTTTTCTACCTTTATCTTCGCTTTGAGAAAGTTGAATACAAAATGAATACCTTTTAAAGAAAATTATGAAAGAAATATTTACTACTTGAAGCATTGTGGCAGAGGAAATTCTGCAAAATTCAGTGGAGTAAAATTCGTCCCTGCAGATATCACTTTCAGTAGCGTTTTGTTCCCTCCATTTTTATCTAAGTATTTATACCAAAGTCTGTTTATCCTATAAGTGATTTTTGGCCAGATATACTCTCAGAAAATTTTGAGTTCTCTTTTACTGGTTTTCTTTCTCTTTATTTTTCCACCGTTGCTATTCCCTCAATGTCTACTTTGGGTTTATGTATTTGTAATATTAACCATTCATTAAAATGTCATAGTCTTTACTGTTTTCCACACTCTGGGCTCTTTGCATGATCTGGAAGGAGGTTGGAGCTAAAATGTAGAACTCTGGATGTCTGCAGTAGTGGAGGCAGACTTTGAGTCTAGACTTGCCAATAATATATAAACTACACAATTATAACTCAGGAGGTCCATTAATTGTACCCATTCCCAGGACACATCCCTGGGACTCTGGTCCTGTATGCCTACCTGAGGACTCAGGAATCTGAATTTTAACATGTACCCTAAGTAATTCTGAGGTAGGTGATACATACATACATCAAGAATGCTGTTCTAGAGTACAATGCTCAAATTCATTAGTGAGTCATCCAAGGTCCTTCATAATTGGCTGTTGAATGCAAGGTTAGTTCTCAAAATTTCAAACTATACCAAAGAGGTTCAAAGCTATTCTTCTACCCGCTCTTTCTCCCTATGCCCTCCTTACTTTTCTCAACTTATTTTATTATATCACAAGGTATGGTGTTTAGAACACATCTTAGCATCAAACATTTTTAGAAACTGAAAGCCTCTCCTCTCCAGCTTCACAACTTTAGTTTCATCACTTATGGGAGCCAACTTACACTTCTGCAGTTTCTTCATTTGTAAAATAGGGTTAATTAAGGTTGTCATATGAATTCAGTGCAAGGTTCATGGAAATGTAACCTAAGAGGTCACATATGACCTCACACTTGTAAGGGCCAACACCTAGTTTAATGCTCTACTTTTGCAATCTTGAAATTCTTAATAAGTTTTGAACAAGGGAATCTGCATTTTAATTTTGCACTAGGCCTTGCAAGTAATGTAGCTGGTCCTGTATATATCAAAAGAGATAATTTGGATATTGAACTGTCATTAGCACATATTTAATTCTTCTTCTTCTTGCATGACTGTATGTTCTAACTTGGATCTTGTTGAGGCTAGCCCTGATTTAAAATGTTGCTTTATGTATGTTCAAAGAAAGAAAATGCAGAGTAATGAACAATATTCAACCCAACTGCTCTCCAGTATTGCCCCAGAAGCATTTCTAACTTCTGTGAAGAGACTGGACACATCCAACTGTGGGTCAAGTTCTCCAGGACCCAGGGTCAAATCTGCTGACTAGTCTCTGCCTTCAGAATGGGATTCTTGTACTGGTTTTTGCACTGAAAATTATTTATTTCTGCTTTGAGACTTTCAGAACATTGTATTCCCTTGATTCCTAAAATCAAAATAACTGTAAACTCTTCAACTCAAATTATCAAATATAAGATTATACCAATAATGAAGAAGGAAATTAAAAAATCAAATTGTCAACTTTCTCTTGAAGGTTAATTATTGAAGTTTATAGCAACACTGTATGTTTTCTCATCTTAGAAAATGAACCTGAATCCAATAAATTCCCCATGTGTCACCGTTAGTTTACTGGACATACGTAGGACATATGCATATGTTCCATAGCACTAAGAAGTCCTGTGAAATAGATTTTAAAAGATGCAACAACCTAATGCAAATTATTGACCTAGTTTGGATCTTGATTCAAGCAAACCATTAACACAATGTGACTGGGCTTCCCTGGTGGTGCAGTGGTTGAGAGTCCGCCTGCCAATGCAGGGGATACGGGTTCGTGCCCCGGTCTGGGAAGATCCCACATGCCGCAGAGCAGCTGGGCCCATGAGCCATGGTTGCTGAGCCTGCGCGTCCGGAGCCTGTGCTCCGCAACGGGAGGGAGAGACCACAACAGTGAGAGGCCCGCGTACTGAAAAAAAAAAAAAAAAGACAATGTGATTGATAGACATATAGATCAACAAATCAGAATTGAGAGTCCAAAAGTAGGCTAATTCATATATGAGCAAATGATCTTTTACACAGCTGACAAAGTAAAGCAATAAATAGTGATGGCACTATTTAACAAATGGTACTGGAACATTTGCGTATCCAAAAGGAAGAAATCAAACCTTGACCCTTATCTCACAAGACATGCAAAATTCAAATTAAAATGGATGAAAAGTATAAATGTAAAAGTTAAAAACTATAAAATTTCTAAAATAAAATGTAAGAGAAAATGATTGCAATTTTTGGATATGCAAGTATTTCTTAGGATATAAAAAACATGAACCATAAAAGAGAAAATGAATAAATTGAACTTCCTCCAAATTAAATACTTCTCTTCTTTGAAAAGCTCAATTATCAAAATAAAATAAAAAGCTGTAGAGTTGTGTCAGTAACACTCTTCCAATCCCAAAATAGGACAAATAAATCCATTACAAAAATAGGCAAAAGATCAATAAGCACTAAAATCTCATCATCATTAGTCACCAGATAAATACAAATTAAAACTACAATGAGATTGCACTATACAACCATTAGAATTGTTAAAATTAAAAAGAATCAGGGACTGGAGCAAATGAACCATTTACATTTATTGGTGGGAATGTAAAATAGTACAATCACATAGGAAAAGTATCAATTTTCTATAAAGGTAAATATACGTTTAGTATATAGCCCAGTAATCTCACTCTTAGGTTATCTCCTTAAGAGAAATAAAAACATTTCCAAACAAAGACTTGTTCTCAAGTGTTCATAGTAGTTTTATTTATAATAAGCTCCCAACTTAAACATCCATCAACATGTGAACTCATAAATAAAATGTCATACATCCACGCAATGGAATACTACTCAGCAATAACACAACAAACTACTGACATAAAACAACAAGGCTGTATCTTTAAAGTTTAACACTGAGTTTAAAAAGCCAGGTATGAATATGTATATATTACATGATTACATTAATATGAATTTCTATAAAATGCAAACTGCAATTATATCTGTATTTTCCTGGCACAGAGTGTTCAAGAAAGAGGAATGAATGAATTTGAAGGTACACAGGAAAATTTGGGGGTTGATGGAAATATTTTATTAATTGTGTTGCTATTTAAATACATGTGTACAGTTTTCAAAACTCACCAAAATGTACACTTATCGTCATGAAATTTTATTGTGCATACATTTCACCTCAATTTTAAATTGGATTTCCTATGAATGAGGAGTATAATTCAAATTAATTGAATTGACTGTAACTCCATGTTTTTCAAAAAGCACACAATATGTCAATTCAATATTCTACTCAATGACTACATGAGAGTGACCTTAAGGAAAGTTCAAAGCCATTTATTAAGATAGTCAAGAAAAGGGGTTTGGTAAGACTTAAAGCTAGGATATAGTACAATAAATCTGTCCTTGGAATTCAGGTGTGTGTTTGTGTGTGTGTGTGTGTGTGTGTGGTGTGTCTACTAGTCGTATCAGAAATTGGGTAATGAAAAGGGGCTTATGGGAATTAAAAGCTAGAAAAAAGCTACTGCTAGAAAAAGAAAATAACAAAAAGAATACAAGTATGCTCTTAATTTGGATTAAGAGCACAATTTGAAGTTGCCAATTTTACTCACTCTTTAGCCATTCAGATTGTATTACCAATGTTCAAATCAACTAATGAAATCAAAGCCTGGATGTTATATGACTTGGTGAATGAACATTCTGATTAGAGTAGTGGGCAATTTTGTAACTGTGGTTTATTGTTGGGCAGTGCCAATATGAATGGAATGGTACATATTTTGAACCTCAGAATTTCTTGATGAGTGAAGGTAAAATAGAATTACAGACAGCAGTAGGAGAAATGGGATCATCAACTTGCTTGTGTTTCATTTTGCTGATTAATAACTTCACTTACATACTCCTACTCTTCTGTTAAATTGATCTCTAATTAATATTTCTCAGAATGCACTCTGCACCACACCTGCAGAGAATCATGTGTATTAAAATTGTGATTTCTGAGATTCCTTCAAGCATACTCAACTGAGGTATTTTTAAGTTTTCTGTCTGAGAGTCAACAAGCACCCCAGGCATTGATTCACAGGTACCCCAAAGTTTGAAAACTCCAGTTTGGATTGTATCCATTTAAATATTAAGGGAATTTTAAATTTCTGCAGCCCATATTATAAAAGTTAAGTCCTAGTTTTGGTCATCTAATTCATCCAATTTCCTGTAAAGGAGGTGTGAAAAAGATGAAAGAACTCCATGAAGAATACCTGAGGGGTCCATACAGTGAAGGAGTGGCATTATAATTGTTTAATCTTGAGGCATAAAATGACCTCAGGAAAGGGGTAACTGAGAGTATTGTGGTTCTTGGAACTGCAAAACAATATGAATGGGAAACTAGAAACTTAATTTGTTCCTTATAAGCCAACTGAGGATGTACTTTATCCTGCATTCTACTATCTATATATAACACTGTATGTTATGTATATCCATATATATATATCACATTTTAAATACAACATACATATGTTCATTAAAACTAAAATATAAAACTCACCCAATGATTACCAAATGAACAGAACAATTAGTTATTTTAATTCCTTGTTTCAGCCATTCCTCATTATATATTTACTGACTATTCTAAAACTCTGATATTAATACTGTACAAAATTTTAAGAAAGATGCCATAACCAATGGAGATTACACATCATTGATGAGACCAGACTGGTATACATCGCTTAGAAAACAATAAAAGTTATATATAAATGTCTATAGAACTCTATACACATATAATACAAATAGAGAAGAAATGAGTAGTGTTCAAAATACTTGAGGAGAAATTTCTTTAGAGAAGATAACAGAAAACCCATTCTTTAAGGTTGGGTAGGATTCAAACCAAAATATGCGTGATAGTTATTACTAGGAAAGGGATGATATAGACAAGTTATGAAGGCAGAATACAGTACCTCCTCAGTGGGATTAGAAAAGTGAAGGGTGGTATTAAATCAATGGGCCAGCACAAAGGTGTTAAATAGGATATGGAATTTAACAGCCAAAATTGTTATTCTGTGGTGGAGATAACACTGGTGAATGATCAACAATCATCTGTGGAAGGAAAAACATCACCTTAACGAGGAGATCCTTAAAGTATCAAGGCTGGAGCTTATCTTCGAAAAATGAGAAATCTGTCTGAGTAAGAAAAACCACCCAAAACTGTAGGACAAACCAAATAGACACTGAAAGAAACCAAAGCCTGGAGATATGGACGGGGTCTCTACTATAAGTGTCCCAGGTGTCACATTGAAGATTCTCCATTTGTCTGGAAAGTCAGAAGACATACTGAAGGTTTTTCATCAGAAACTAAATACAATAGATTTGTATTATGTAAAGCTCAATCTTGCTATAGTGTGGGAAGTAAATTAGAAACCCAAGTAGAGGTATCTGAGCGAGTTGGAAAAGTGATGTGTCATTGTAATTCATGTAAGAAATGGCAGTAGCTTCTCTAAGGTGGTAGTCAATAGAAAGTTGGCGGGATGTAGGAATGGGAGAGGGAGCAGTGGGAAACAGCAGTGGAAATGAGTAGCATTTATTGTCATCCACTTGCACCCCACCCAGTGAGACTCTCACATAATCCCCATTCCTCTAACTTTTGGTAACAGAGTATAGACATCTAAATAAGTAGATGTTCCCCTTTCCTTCTTAATTTATTGTACTATTAATTCCCATGTGTATGCCTAAATATGTATGTGTGAGTGTGCATGTGTGTACGCATGAGAAAGGGAGAGAAGAGAGGAGATAGAGAGAGAGGAGAGAGAGGTGGGGTGGGGGTGGGGATGCCTGCTCCAAACACAGGAGTGTTTTCTTAAACTGGTGTAACATCTTGTTGGCTAAACGGAGATGCCTGTCATCCTTCATTAATAAAAATTAACTGTAAATCTCCTTGCCTCCCACAGGAGAGCCTTTTAAACATTCCATCAGGGGCTTGCAGACGACGTCTGGCAGTGAGTCAATCAAGAAACAGCATGAACTGGCAGCAGAATCTACAAGGATTTTTTTAAAAATTATATGTTTATATATATTTAAAGTGTTAAAATATATAAAGTATATATTTATATACTTTGTTATCTCTGCCAGTCCTAAGCAGGCTTCATCTGAATTTGTTTTCATGGTCTTTCAACAGACAGTCTCTTTTCCCACCCTCCCATCACTACATCCTTATTCTTCCCTCACCACCCCTACACCGCAACCCCCTGCTGTCCTCCTGGTGCTGGAGACCTGTGCAATATCATTTTCCGCATAATAAAATTTGGAGTGACATTAATATAAGTGTAATTTTATAGAAGGGAATGGGCCTGGCTGATAGTTTCTACCTGCTGTGTTTTGATGATAGACATCAGGATGTCACCATCTGTGTAATGAAATTTCACCTCCGTAATGGTTCAGATTATCAAACATTCTTCCAAGCTGGCTCTGGGAATCTATTTATTTATTTATTTACATATTTATTTATCTGTGAACAGCACTGGAGGCCTGTTTATCATAGAAGTTATGGGTGAAGAGAGTTTTAAGTGCATTAAGCAAAATAAAGAAGAGAATCTAAACCTTTGCTATTGCCCCATAGATGCATTGATCATGAAGTCACTCTTTATAGTCCTAGACAAAAGGTTTTATTTTTACATATAAAATGCCCCCATTGCTCTCTAACTGGAACATATCAAATTGATGGGTTAGTGTCAAGTAGGTGTAAAATTAAGGAACAAAAAATGCATTAGGTGTTTTTAATATAGATATTTATATACCATTCCCTTTAATTTCCAAAAAGTGTTGTCAGGATGCAGTGAGTTAACATACAGCTCCAATAGACACATATAGGTCAAAATATGTAATACTCACCAAAACGTAGGTGCTATTACCCTTCAACGCAAAAAGTGAGACTCAGAGAAGATAATTAACTTGTCAAGATGACCCAGGAATGAAGCATGTTTTAACTCAGATCTGTTTGTCTCACAAATTCATGCACTTTTCATTTCCAGGTATCTTCCCAGGCACTGAGGCCAAATTGGGACAGGTGAGTGGGATTCAGTAGAGAGAAACTCAGATATGTCCAACTGCCCCAATATGATTCAGTATATTCAAGTTGTGATATCGACTATCTGCATCTCTAGTTGCAAGCAATGAACTAGAATTTGTTTGCTTTCTATTTCCTTGATGTGTAGCTGAGAAAAATGTCATTAAGAAGATAAAGAAGATAAGAGAGAGAATAAATATTGATTTATAATCATATCAGGTAGATAGCAAACTGCTTATTCCATTATATTATAAATCCATTTTTGTATAAATACTTAAAACTACATTTCAGATTATACTCAGATGTCTAAATTTTTTGCAATTCTGAATTCTGAATCAATTTCTGAATATTATAGCTGACTATATCTTCTATCTTCTTTTTAAAAAAATGCCAGTAGTATTATTTCATGATTATTCAGTGTCTTATTTTTCTGTTTTTAACCTGAAAAACTGCAAAGATTCAAAACTTTGCCTCAATGCTTTAAATTGGTATAGGGCTTCCCTGGTGGCGCAGTGGTTGAGAATCCGCCTGCCGATGCAGGAGACACGGGTTCGTGCCCTGGTCCGGGAAGATCCCACATGCCGCGGAGCAACTAAGCCCGTGAGCCATGGCCGCTAGGCCTGCGTGTCCGGAGCCTGTGCTCCGCAACGGGAGAGGCCACAACAGTGAGAGGCCCGCATACCGCAAAAAAAAAAAAAAAAAAAAAAAAAAAAAAAAAAAAAAAATTGGTATAGATGCACAATTTGAGGTGTGCTACAAATAGTAAATAATAATAATAATAATTCAACCACAAAATATTTAAATCATTTACCTCTGTTGTAAATGCATTTTTATAATTTTTACTCATTTGCAATTCTCATATGATTTCTTGAGTAGGAATGAAAGGAACAGAGTTAGTATTGTTTTCCATGTAAAATCCAAAGCCTCTTATGTGATGGTCTGTAGAAGTGCAGAACCCAAATGAAAATCAATTATAAAGTCCTGGCAAAAACCTGGGAATCGTGGGTATACTTTATTAAGTGCAACTGACATTTGAGTCCCTCTTTTATAATATCCATTGTTTTTACCATGTCTCTCATCCATTCTGCATAGTTTCACTTTTTTGTGATGACTTGGTTTATATCCCACCCTGTGTACTTGTCGGACACCCCGTTTTATTGAAAACCCTCCTAAGAGATGGGCTACTTTTACCTGTCTTTAAGTCTACTGGGATATCTAGCACCGTGCGCTGGACAATCAGGGATACTCTTTACTTGCATTCAATCACCTCTTTTAACTAGTTTTAAAACTTAGAGAGGTACCTTAGTTTAACAGATTTTCTGCCTCTAGTTTATCTAGTGGACCTTCTAAGTGTTTTTATTGTCTCCTGTCATTTCTGGTTCTCAGATTCTCATGCATGGAACCTTAAGCCTTCCTTCATTACCTCAGTCAGGAGTCTCTGTGGCTGGAGATTGAAGAGTTCATCCTTGATCACCATCTTATGTGAGCTGAGGAAAGAATCAAAATACTTAATACCAGGACAGATGGCCCAAGAGTCACTGGCATGTGAAACCAGCAATGTTTTGTTGGTGGTGAGCACATGCTTATTCACTTTGGAATAAACAAACCCAGGGGTATAGTTTTGTTTATCAATAGGGGATAAAGATAGAGGTGGGAATGGTTATATTCTTGACATCTTCCATCTGGGTCCTGGGGAAAAAAAAACCCTGCTATTTCAAAATTGGAATATTTCTTTTAAAATAAGCTTTACACAGTCCTAAAAATGTTGCATGGACCAGAGGCCAGAGCTTGGAATACTGTCTCTGAATTAATAAGAGAACTCTAATGAGAGACCTTTTGTCTATATCTGGGTAGACCTATAGCCTCCAAAATACCACATTACACTATTTTATTTGCAATCCTTTCCAAATCACATCTAACCCATTCAATTTGATGCACACATTAGATGGTAGATGATGGACATATATTTGTTGGTCATTGACCTCAAAAGAGATAAGCTTGTCCTAGTAAAGACTTGCTGGCAGAAGTCCAAATCTTACCTATCAAACTGTGTCTTAATTTCCAATTTCCTCAGAGCCCCTCACATTTTCCCTTTTGGGAATATGCCATTTTCCAACACTTATCAAGAGAAATTATTCACCGATGCTTCACCATAGAAAAGACTGTCACATTCACTGAACTGCTAATCTGAAAATTCAAGTTCAAACACTCATACACACACACACACACACACACAAACACACACGACATGCATATAGAGTCTATGCTTTATCCTTCTATTTACATTTCACTGAGTCCTCCTTCAGTGTTTAAGACTTCTTCAGCTGCTTTGATGTTTGCTCTTTCTTTAGAGGTTAGAGGTAGAAAGATGAACAGTTAAAATGAAGTCTGTTTTCCTTATACTGGGTCTGGAGTCACAGCAGCAAAAGAATACGAGGTAAGGGTTGAGCTTTGGTGAACTGGAGTTCTGGGTGTATAAATTAAGGTTAGGGGATTTTCCATCACTAAAGGTTATGAATAAGCATGAACAAGGAGCCAAGGTAACTCAGGAAGTTAGGAGGAACTGGAGCTGTCAGTGGCCATAAACTTTTGATCAAATAGCTTCTAAGGAGGAAGAAGGCCTTGTGTTTTAGAATAAACAAGAAGCCAGAAATCCAGGTCCTTTCTTATTACAATAAAAGTGAGGTAAAGGGGTCAGATCTGGGGCCCATTAACTTGCTGTGAGGTCAGAAACAAGGGTTGGTTGTCACATGTCTCAAATCACTGGGAGATTCTGAGTTCAAAGTGTGTTAGCTTTAAGAACAATGTAGTCTCTTTCTACTGCTCTGAATTTGTAATTCAGCCAGAAGAATGAAGCTAGGCTCAGTAAATTAGGAATAGAAGAAAACTTCCTCAACTTGATTACAAACACATCAAAAATTCTGTAGTTAACATTACACTAAAATGATGAGAAACTCAAAGCTTTCCCACTAAGATCAGGAACAAGGTAATATGTCCCCTCTCACTACTCCTTTTTGTACTTGAGGTAACAGCTAATGAAATAAAACAAGAAAAGGAAATAAAAGGTATATACAGATTGGGAAGGAAGCAATAAAACTATATTTTTTCACAGATGACATGACCATCTATGTAGAAAATGTGAAAGAATCAACAACAAAAAGACTCCTAGAACTGATAAGCAATTATGGCAAAGTTGCAGGATATAAGTTTCCTATATAAAAGTTAATCACTTTCTACTTATTAAAAAATAAGTGTGGGCTTCCCTGGTGGTGCAGTGGTTGAGGGTCCACCTGCCAATGCAGAGGACATGGGTTTGTGCCCCAGTCCGGAAAGATCCCACATGCCGCGGAGTGGCTGGGCCCGTGAGCCATGGCCACTGAACCTCTGCTTCCAGAGCCTGTGCTGCACAACGGGAGAGGTCACAACAGTGAGAGTCCCGTGTACTGCAAAAAAAGAAAAAAAAAAAAAAAAAAAAAGGAATGTGAAGTTAAAAATACAATAACAGGGAATTCCCTGATGGTCCAGTGGTTAGGGCTCTGTGCTTCCACTGCAGGGGGCATAGGTTCCATCCCTGTTTGGGGGAACTAGGATCCCTCATGCCGCACAGTGCAGCCAAAAAAAAAAAAAAAAAAGCAATACTGTTTAAATTAGCATCCTCCAAAATGAAATACTTGAAATACTAAGGTATAAATCTAACAAAATATGGACAAGATCTATGTAAGGAAAACTACAAAATTCTGATGAACAAAATGAAAGAAGAATTAAATGGAGAGATATTTCATGTTCATGGATAGCAAGATTCAATATTTTCAAAATATCAGTTCTTCCCAACTTGATCAATAGATTCAATGCCATCCCAATCAAAATGCCAACAATTTATTTTGTGGATATCTACAAACTGATTCTAAAATTTATGTAGAGAAGCAAAATACTCACAATAGCCGACACATTAATTAAGTAGAAGAACAAAGTTAGAGGACTGACACTTCCTGTCTTCAAGAGTTACTGTAAAGCTACAGTAATCAATACAGGGTGGTTGGTATTTGTAAAAAGATAGAGATCTCTTAAATAGACCCACATATATATAGTCAACTAAACTTTGACAAAAGAATAAAGTCAGGTGCAGTACATCCTGTTTTTCTCACGACTTTCTTTTGTATAGAATCTACTCAGCCACCCTTTGGTGATGATTTTCTATTATGCAGAGAGAAGCCAGGAATCTAGTTAAACTCATAAGGTCAAAAACTTCTATATGTCTGTGATTAAAGAAAATAAGAAAAAAATTCAGATTCAATTTAAAAAAGAAAAGAAAGACAATGACATATATATTGTTTGAAATTGCATACAATATATTAAAACCTTGATTGAACTAAACCTAAAGATTTAAAACTTTATATTATCTTGTCTATATTTAGGGAAGTATTTTTTTTTTTTTTTTTACATAGGAATGAGTAGACAATATAGATACCACACAAAGTGTTACTCAGAGCCTCAAAATCATCCTTCCAAATAGTAGGAAACACAGAGCTTCTTATAGTTAAATCACCCAGGAGCTCACAATGATGTTTTGTCCACCTGGAATATTGAAACTGAGAGATTAGATTTACAGGAGTTACCAAATTACAGCCTATGGGCCAAATACAGCTCACGGCTGTTTTTTGTAAATAAAGTATTATTGGGGCACAGACATGCTAATTTTTAATGTACTGTCTATAATTACTTCTGTGCTACAATTGCAGAGATAAGTAATTGAGATATGTAGCCTGCAAGGCCTAAATAATTGGCTGTTTGACCCTTGACAAAAAGTTTACTGATTTTTTTGACATAAAAATTTTACTGAGTTTAAGTTAGAGAATAAGGATATCAAAAAGTGTCATCTAAGTTACTTTAAGTGACTGAAAATTAAGGACATATAACTAACAAAACAAAAGAAATTAAAATGTTATGCCTGATGTTTTAGAGAACAAGTAGCTAATGAAAACAATAGGTATTTGACAAGCAAGCAAACAAACAAAAAAACTAACACTAATCCTGAAGAAGAGGGGATATGACACTAAAACCCCTAGTTTCAAGATGCTCCATCATAATAGAATTTAGGGAACATTTCCCCCAGTTTATAGAAGTGAAGGAAAATGCAACTTAAAAAGAAAGAAAGAAAGAAAGAAAGAAAGAATTAGGGTCTTTTTTAAAGGCATGAATAAATGCCAAAATAAAAAGGAGATTATCCTGAGAGTGATCAAAATTGCATTCACAAGGAATAGAACATAAGTGTTACACACATTGCAGAAAAGAATAAAATAGAAAGTAGGAAAATAATTTAAATTAGAGATAATACTCTAGTATATCTAACTGATACTTCTTAAATACCAATTGGATTATTAGATGGTGAAAAAATTATTATAAACAACCACTCCTCAAATCTGTCTCCCATTGTAAATAGTAAATAATGAGGAAGAAATAAATAACTGCCAGAAAATATTATAGAAAGCACGAGGTGCTGTGTTACTGACGGGATCATCATTGAAATGTCCCAGATAGTTAGCCATGAACAAATGTCTGCTAGAGATGCTCATATAATGAGCAGATAAAAGGTTTGGGCAAATGGGATTTCCAGTACCAGTAATACATCTGGGTACCTGCCCACTCAAACATTTATATTTGTAATTTTAATGATGAATTTTCCTTTCCCATCTCTTTTTCTTGTATTTTCCCTTTTAACATCAAGAAAAACTTTCCCAGAAGTTGCCTATGAGACATTATCCACTGTCTCATTGGCCAGAGTTGTGTCACCTCCTACTTTTAATGAAATCATGTAAGTATCTATACTTATATCAGAGAAAATATACTTTAAGTGAAGACTATATCAAGAGTCAAAGAAGGTCATATATAATTAGGTCAATCCATCAAGAGGATATAATATTTGTAAATACTTATACACTTACTATAGGTGTACCTAAATATGTAAATATTAATATATTTGAAGGGATAAATAGATAACAGTACAGTAGTAGGTGTCTTTAATACCCCATTTTCAACAATGGGTAGATCATCCACATGGAAAATCATAAAGAAACATTGGACTTAAACTACACATTAGATGAGATAGTCCTATATAGAGCATTCCATTGAACAGCAACAGAATACTCTTTCTTCTCAAGTGCACATGGTACATTTTCCAGGATAAATAATATGTTATGATACAAAGCAAATCATAATACATTTAAGAAAATTGAAATCATACCAAGCATCTTTTCTGACCACAGTGGTATGAAACTAGAAATTAATTACAAGAAGAAAATTGGAAAATTCCTGAATATGTGGCTATTAAACAACATGCTCCTGAACAACCAACGGGTCAAAGAAGAAATCAAAAGAGAAATTTTTTAAAAATCTTGAGAAAACTGAATTTGGAATTACAACATAACAAAAACTTGTGAGAACTGCAAAAGCAGTTCTAAAGGGAAGTTTATAACAATAAATGCTTTCATTAAGAAAAAAAAAATCTCAAGTAAAAAACCTAACTTTGCATCTCAAGCAACTAGAAGAAGAACAAATTAAACCCAAAATTATTTGTAGGAAAGAAATAACAAAGATCAGAACAGAAATAAATTATATAAAGACCAGAAAAATAATAGGAAATATCAATGAAACTGAGTGGTTTTTCTAGACTTACCAAGAAAGGAAGAGAGAGGATTCAGATTAATAAAATTATAAATGAAAGAGGAGGCATTACAGCTGATACCACACAAGTAGAAAGGATCATGAGACTATTATGAACAATTATATATTAACAAACTGGACAACCTAGAAGAAATGTTAAATTCCTTGAAACATACTATGTATGAAGACTAAATCATGAAGAAATAGACAATCTAAACAGGCCATTTACTAGTAAAAAATTGAATGAGTAATAATAAAAAGAAAACAAAACTCCCAAAAGAGAAAAGCCCAGGACCAGATGATTTCACAGGTGAATTCTATCAAATATTTAAAGAAGAAATAACACCAATCCTTCTCAAAATCTTTCAAATAATAGAAGAGGGATAAAAAACTTCCACACTGAGTTTGCAATGGCAGCATTGTCCTGATACCAAAGCCAGAAATCTACACTATAGTCATACCTCAGTGATATTGTGGGCTCCATTCCAGACCACAGTAATAAAGCAAGTCACATGAATTTTTTGGTTTCCCAGTAGATATAAAATTTATGTTTACACTATCTATAATCTATTAAGTAAAAAATAGCATTTTCTCTAAAAAAATATACATAGCTTAATTGAAAAATACTTTATTCCAAAAAAATGCTAACCATCATCTGAACCTTCAGCAAGTCATAATAGTAACATCAAAGATCACTGATCACAGATCACCATAACAAATATAATAATAATAAAAAAGTTTGGGATATTATGAAAATTACCAAATGTGAGCAAATACTGTTGGAAAAATGGTGCCTATAGACTCCTTCAATACAGGATTGCCACAAACCTTCAATTTGTAAAAAACACAATATCTGTGAAGCACAATAAGGTGAAGTACAATGAAATGAGGTATGCTTGTATAAGAAAAGAAAATGACAGTCCAACGTATTGGGTTGGCCAGAAACTGCCTTCAGGGTTTAAATAAAAATAAAAGGCACCTCTGCCATTTTTCAGGAAACTTCATAATTCCATCTTCCCAAAACTTATCTTTTTGAGCAAATAACTGTTCCAGGGAACAGTTCTTCCAGGGAATTGAATTTTTTTCCATTAAGAGAGTTTTGTAAAGACTGAAATAAATGGAAATCCGAAGGTATAACATCTGGTGAATACAGCAGATAAATTGGAACTTCCCAGCCAAGCTGTAACAGTTTTTGCCTGGTTATCAAAGAAACACGTGGTCTTGTGGTATCCTGATGGAAGACTATGCATTTTCTGTTCACTAAGTCCACACACTTTTCATCAAGTGCCACTTTCAGTTGGTCTAACTGGGAGCAGTACTTGCTGGAATTAATTATTTGGTTTTCCAGAAGGAGCTCATAAGAGAAGACTCCCTTCCAATCCCACCCTATATACAACATCACCTTCTTTGGATGAAGACTGGCCTTTGGTGTGGTTGGTGGTGTTTCATTTTGCTTGCCACATGATCTCTTCTGTTCCACATTATTGTACAGTATCCACTTTTCATGGACTGTCACAATTTATTTTAAAAATGGAACATTTTTGTTACGTTTAAGTAGAGAATCACATGCGGAAATACAGTCAAGAATGTTTTTTCACTTAATTTATTGGAACCCAAATATCAAAGTGATTAACATAACCAAGCTGGTGTAAATGAATTTCAATGCTTGATTTGTATATTTTGAGTATGTTGGCTATCTCCTGTGTGGTATAATGTTGATTATTCTCAATTAATGTCTTGATTTGATCCCTATCGACTTCAAATGGTCTACCCGACCATGGAACATTGTCCAGCGAGAAATTTCCAGCACAAAACTTTGCAAACCACTTTTGACACGTTTGATCAGTCACAACACCTTCCGCGTATACTGCACAAATCTTTTTTTGTATTTCGAGTGCGTTTCACCTTTCTTGAAATAATAAAGCATAATATGTCGAAAATGTTGCTTTTTTTCTTCCATCTTCAATATTGAAATGACTACATAAAAATTCACCAATTTTGATGTATTTTTAAAAACGCACACTGATATGACAGCTGTCATGTACAACTGAACAAAATTGTTTTGAATGAAGTTTAGACAACTAATTGCTTCTAGAGCCATCTTATGGAAAAATCAAATGAAACTTTTGGCCAACCCAATATGTTAGAGTATTCAGTAAATGGAAAAACAATATAGAAATATGAGTTAATATTATTATTATTGTTATTATTACTATACATTCACAGACTCAAAAACACTGCCCATATTTTCACAGTAGTGAGTGTTCAATGAGGCTTATTTGTTATATAGGGCTATCAAATTATAATTTTCTAAGAGTTTTTAATGTAATTATCACCTATTTAGCATTAGTTGGTACTAGTTTATTTTAAAAAGTAAAATAATTTGATAGCTCAAATTTCCTGGAGGTATTTGTATATTTTTCATATTTGTTGACTTCACATACATATTAGTGACTTGGATCTCAATAATGCTAATTATATAACTACATGTCAGGAACTGTACTAGCTACTCTGTGTGTTTCATCTCCCTTCAACCTCATAATTATTTCTATAGAGTGGATATAATAACTCTAATTTCACAGATAAGAAAAATGAGGATTAATGGGGTTTTTGCAAATACACTGTGTCAAAAAGATCATAACTGGAAGAAGTATGTTTTGTGGCCAAAAATGTCTAATATTGTAGACAGCCCTTGTGCTTTACCACTACTTTAACTAGACAATGTAGATGTTTGATATTCACTTTCAAATTAAATGAATGAGTGAATATTGTCTTAGCTTAGATCTGATGACTTCACAAACTCACAATATTTCAGGAAGGGAAAATGTCTGTATCCCAAATACGCAGATTGTGTATACCATAATTATCAATCTTAAGCATTCCACCATTTTATCACATTAAACAGCTCCAAGTTGTAACTCATTATTTTCCAAGTAATACTTACTCCTTTCCCTGTGTTCCCTGACTTACTAAAAGGTATCACTATCCACCCAATTTCCTGCATTAAATATTTAAAGTCCTCTCTCTGCCTAATCTCCTATTAGTAATCCATTTCTAAATCATGTAAATTCTTCTGTAAGGTATCTCAAACCCATCCATTTCCCATCTTGCTCCAATCATCACTATCTCTAAGCTGGGTTGTTCTTATAGAATCCTAACTGGTCCTACCCACTCACATCCATTCTCCATGCTGCTGCTAGACTGTCCCTTCTACCATCAGATTTGATTATACAGTATTTCTTCTTTAAACATGAAAAGAATTCCTATTGTACTGAAGACAAACACCTTAGCCTGGCCTATGAGGATCTTCCTCATTTTTCCTTCTCCAATTCATTTCACACTTTCCACCATGGAAATAATTAACTAGTTGCACCTTCACAAGCAGGCTAAGCTTTCAATGTCCTCACGTCTTGTGCTTTACTTGTTCATCTGTCAGGACTGCCTTTTCCCACATCTGTCCTACTTAGTAGCTAAAGCAGGACTGACCAGACAGTAGCCTTCCCATAAGTTTTACCAGGTGAAGCCTACACAACTCCCCATTAACTCCTGAATCTGTCCCTATTATGACACTATCCCACCACATTAATTCCTTACTTGCCACTGCCCCCAGTAAGTGAAATCAGCTTGAGAACATGGGTCATGTCTTTTTTTTTTTAATTTTACGTAATCAGAATTTAGATGTCTGACACAATTCTGATGCTCAGTAAACTGTTTCAAAAAACATAATAAATAAATAAGTGAATGGATAAATAGAAAGGAAGGAAGGAAAGAAAGAAGGGAGAAAGGAAGGGCAAGAGTATGAAAGGAAGAAATAAAAATGTATGTCCTCTTGCTCAAGAAGAATATAAAAACTTAATACCCTTGGTTTTGGGGGTATGGGGATGGGATCAGAAGCACTTGCTACTGTAAGATGTAAGTGTTATTTTTAAAGAAAATAAATTATATTGTGTTTTTGTGTTGCAAACTGTAAGCCTATCACCTCCCACTGTAAATCTGACCCTCCATGACATAAATCTTTCCTATAATCTAAGCGTTTTTCATAAGATGGCATTCTATTCTTTAAAAGAGTAAAATGATCTAATCTGCTGTTCCAAAACTTCACTTTTCAAAAAAAACAACAATTATTGAAATTAATATATTTGGCCATGGCAAAATGTCATTTATGTTTTTCAGAGTTAAAATGAAATAAAATATCTAACTTGCTGGGTTTTGCTTTCATGACAAATAGGCACTGACAAATACATACCACATTACCATCCTTGATTGCTCTGATGGAACTCATTTTCATCTTGTGTTCCTCTAATTACATGAAAATTGCATACTTTTTATGCATGACACATTTTGCACAGCTTTAGCAAAAGGTTGTGAAGAGAGGGAAAAAAAAAAAAAAAAAAAACATTTATCAGTTTTTTCCCCTTTCACAGCAGCAATTGATCATCTTCCCAGCAATCAATCTTGCTTTATGGGCCTATTTTTCTCCACTATTGTTGTAACCAAATGGCAGCAGAAAGGCACTGTACACACAAAAAAATATGGTGGAGGTTTTTAGGTGTTTTTCTCAGCTTTTAATAGATGAGATTGAGGATGCCCTTGCTTTCCGATGACGGTTCTGAGTTGTTTTCTTTGCTCTTCCTTCCCCTCTCTGCCTGGGTTTGAAGCTTTCACCATAGAAAAAGCAGTAGGACTCCTGTCTAAGAATCCTACCCCACCCTTTATTTCTCATTCAAACTATTTTACATTTACAGAGAATATTCAACATTTTAAAGCACTTTCTTATCAACTGTTTAAATTTTAGTTTCATAATAAAATGGGATATATTTAGAGAAGATCATTTTAATTTGCATTTTAAAGATGAGGAAATTGAACGATCATATGACTTGTGACTTTCCTAAATTAATGTGATTTATTTGTTTTGAATCTTGTAGTTGATTCAGAAGTCCTGGCTTCCAGTCCTAGCTTTTCCCAGAGGGTTTGGCTTCTCTTTAATAAAGACCTGGGAAAATAATTTTTCTGCTACCTATCCATAAAAACGCATACAAAGAACACACCAATAACAAATTTCAGAGCAAATTACAGTCAATCAACTGGGTGTTTCTTTTACCATTCTTTATTTCTATTCTTTCTGAGAAAGAAGGCATTGGCTTTCACAGGAAGCTCAGCATCATTGTATTTAACTCGAAAGGAATTGTAGAAGGTACATCTCATTCCTTGAAAATAATGACAAATTATGCAATTTTTGTTTTACTCAACTAGATTGAAAACACCCGGGGAATAGCCAAGCTGCTTGGCAAAGGGAGGCATTTGATATTTGGGGCTTTGGAGCCAAGGGAGCGGCATTGCTTTTCAAACAGGTGCAGCTCCTAAAGCCTCGCTCGTTTCCCCTTTTTGGACAGGCGCAGCACCTGACCAACTTTGGGAGAACAAAGCCTCCATCTGGACGAAGGGAAAGAGAGCTGGTTGCCTGTGGAGCTGCAGAGAACAAGGCTCTGCTTCCCTTTGAAGTGCTGGCGTTCTCCTTAATCACCTGGAAAAGTCTTAATTTAAAGAGGGGCTTTAGACAAGCAGGGGATCTCAAGTATATTTGACTTTCATATCCAATCTACTTCTCTTTCATCAGGTTTATTAAAATTGGTGATGTGTTCATTGTGAACACCGTTTGTATCTGAATATGGAGTACTTCCTTTAGAGTCTCCCTCGCTGCTCTGTTTGGTCCTGTGATGCACTCATATTGTTGCCTTTGCCATGGAGTCATTATTTCTGGGGATAAATACTGTGATGTCAGGCACACTGGATTATAATTGTTGCAGGGTAAACACAGCGGGACTTTATGTTCTTAGAATGCCTAATTAGATGACAGTAAATACATTGTGGGACAGCTGAAAAACACAAGCCTAGGAAGTGTTGCATTTTTCACCATTGGATATACATGCATTGATGCACTTTATATCTTTACTCATATGAAGTAAATATCCTAAAGGAATTCTCTTACCATTTTAGAAAGATACCTGAAATATTCACTTTGGGGAAACACACGAAATCCATAAAGGTATAGTGTCAGGAGTACTAGTCAGCTCCATACAGTGCATGGGGAATGTGACAGTCATTCTAGTACAGGCACCTCACCCAAATGTCCTCTTTTTAAAAAAGGGAGGAAGGATAAGTAATTTTTTGATTCTATACTTGGGTTTGCATCCTAGATGCAGCCATATGTTGGGGATACAAGAAACACAGTGGAGTTCTTGCCATAAAAGAGTTTATATTTTATGTGAGATAAATAAAATCATCTGAGAATACAACTGTAGAAACAGAATTAAGCATTTAAAAAGATAATGGGAAATCAGAGTAAGACTATTTTAGCCAAATAAATATGTAACAGCTTTCACGGGATTGCAGTTTGAGATCAGCTTTAAAAGTTGTATAAAGTTATAAAGAGAGGGATGTGGATGGTGTGTCCTTAGTGTTAATGAATTCAAAGAGAAAATGTGTGTAGGAATAAAACAGCAGTTTCTAGTGGGAACTCTTGCTATGTGATAAGGGAAGTTTTTTTTTTTTTTTTTTTGGGGGGGGTTGTTTAGTTTTTATTGCATAACCATAAACTTAACTTTGCAATTCAGCTAAACTTGGAGGGGAATAAGGAAAATATGGAACCCAAAGAAGTGCAATGAGAGCCCAAAGATTATAGTATATTTTGAGCAGATGGGGATGAAGGGGTGCTCTCCTGAGCTACAGAAGGAATGGTCTGGTTGTTAAGATAAAACACAAGTCAAATTTATTATTAGATTCGTCCAGTCAGCAATGGTGACCTTCTTGATGGTCTTGCCATTTCTGGACCCAAAGTGCTCCATGGCTTCCACAAAATTCATGCCCTCATTCACCTTGCCAAAGACCACATGCTTGCCATCCAACCACTCAGTCTTGGCAGTGCATATGAAAAACTGGGAACAGTTTGTGTCGGGGCCAGCATTTGCCGTGCACAAGATGCCAGGACCCATATGCTTTAGGAGGAAATTCTCATCATCAAATTTCTCCCCATAGATGGACTTGCCACCAGTGCCATTATGGCGTGTGAAGTCACCACCCTGTCACATAAGTCCCAGAATTGTTCTGTGAAAGCAGGAACCTTTATAACCAAAGCCTTTCTCCCCAGTGCTCAGAGAACGAAAGTTTTCTGCTGTCTTTGGAACTTTGCCTGCACACGGCTCGAAGGAGATGCAGCCCAAGGGCTCGCCATTGATGGCGATGTCAAAGAACACAGTAGGGTTGACCACGGTTGGGCAACGTGGGAGGTTCCGGGGTGGCGGAGTCTGCAAAGCCATAAGGGAAGATCTCTGGAGAAATGGAGACTTACCTTTAGGCAGTTATCAGATTGGAAGTTAAAGATGAAGTTCCGTTTTTAATTCTGAGTGAAGTCTGTGTGTGTTTGTGTGCCTGCTCACGTACATGTCAAAGTCCTTGCCCTCTTATCGCCTCACTCTACAGATTTTCTTGAAGTGCCACTCCCAATTACAACCCATTGGATCATGATCCATATTCCAAAACATTCCTCTCTTTCTCCATCATATCAATTTTCCCTTTAGGGCCTGTTTCTAGCTGATAGGGTAAGAAATGACCAACAACATGAATTTATACCAAGTTGTACATCTAGGACTGCAGTAATGCATGACACTTCTCCCAAGACCGTTCATATCTGCAAAGGGTATTACTAACTCAAAGAACCAGTGGAATGTCCCTTCGAGGAATGGACCACTGAGGAGCACTTTTGGGGAACAGGAGGACATCCCAGTGTCCTTAAGTTCTCTCCATATAAGTGGCTGTGTCCACACTGAAATGCACCTTAGGACAGAAAAGGACTTGTTCTTCAGCCCTACAGACATTCACAGGCCTGTAAACAAGGGTGCCTGTCACACTGGGGGCTGGGAGTAGACAGATGGGCGGGAAGGTGGTGCTTGCAAAATCCCATTTAGGGCATTATTTATTTTTCTAGTTGGTAGTTTATGCTTATAGCAACTGTAATAAAGAAACACTCTCCGAAGAAATCACAAGTTAACAAGGAGTAGATGAGATTGAATGTGACGACTCCAGCCCTGTACAAGAGTCACTGGCCCATTAAATGAATGTGCACAGCTACTTCTTAATGCTCTCCCTAAGTAATCAATTTCTGAAAATACCAAATAATTTTAAAACAACCCTGTCTGACCTCACTCTCCAATGATGCTGGATCAGCCCTTGCTGCTTTGCCTACCTAGTTTTAAATCAATCAGATTTGACATTTTTGGTTTTGTGTTTCTTTCCCTTGCCTACTCCTGCACCTATTCCCTTCTCTTGGCAATATTAAATGGTAACTGCTCTCACTCAAGGTTAGGGCCCCAAAATGTAGCTTAATATTGATAGGTCTGGACATCTTTTGAAAGAGCAGCAGACGAATGTAAATACCATTGCAAGAAGCTAGAACACTCTGATGCTGTACTAGAGTTTAATTTCTATCCATATAAAAAGACCCAGGATGCCCAGAGCTTGAATACAGTTGAAACTTGAGAAAGAAACTGTCAGCCTGAAGTATCTTCTATCACACTTTCAAATAGAGTGTGATTCAGGAAAAAAAGGTTAAAAAATCTGATTTGAGCCTCCTTTCTCTTTTTGACTAATTAACTTCTCCAGGTCAAAAGTAATTTTTCCAGTTTCCTAGCTTATAGAAGATAATATTTGTGAAAGAGTTTCATACATTCTCATTTTAAGTATGTAATACAACCTTCCTATTTGTTTCTTTCTTTTTGGTCTCTATCCCCTCGTACTATTTTTTCCCTTTCTTTATTCTCCTCATCCTCTTACTCTGCCTCCTCTTCTTCCTTCCTCTTCTCATCATTCTTGTTTTGAATATAAGTATTGTGTATTTGTTTTGGATTGAATATTTGTGTCCCTCCCCAAAATTCATATGTTGAAACCTAATTCCCAAAATGATAGTGGTTGGAGTTGGGACCATTGGCAAGTAATTAAGTTATGAAGGTAGCCTGTTCATGAATGGGATCACTGCCCTTATAAGAGATCCCAAAGGGTCCCCTCACCTTCTTCTGCCATGTGAGAACACAGAGAGAGGATGACCATCTATGAACCAGAAAGCAGGTCCTTGCCAGATACTGAATCTGCTAGCACCTTGATGTTAGACTTACCAGCCTTCACAACTGTCAGAAATAAATTTCTGTTGTTTAAAAGTGACCCAGTGTATGGTATTTTATAATAGCAGCTTGAACAGACTAAGTAAGAATCATAATGTATCTTAGTAAGTATGGAATACTGGGAGTGCAGGAAAAGGATTTACCATAGAAAATTATAAGAATTCATGATTTCCTATTGGGCAGAAGGATGAGTCAAGGTTAGTAAGATCAATTTAGTAATATTAGTAAGATTAAAAGTGATACTCTGTTAAAAAAATTAAAATGCTTTAGATAAGGGAAGAAATTGCCTTGACAGAGGAGAAGATGGCAATTCAGGAAAATAAAATGGATTTGTAGGAAGCAAGTTGATAGTGAAAAATTAATTGTAACAATATGGGATGTGACAATATAGGAGTAAATGGTTGTCAAACACTGGATCACACAGAGGCTCTGTGTTTGTTCTAAAATTGCTAGAAAGAATGGGATAAGCTCCTTACCTGTTGGATAAACACAGTCATAACAAGTATTAAGAGGAAGTCTCATAAGTCTGGGGGACTTCCAGGTTGAGGTATAGCTAAAATAACTACTAGAATAAAGCAATGACATGCATATGATTTATGTTAACTGTTGGTGGCAACAATCCAAATGAGGTTTGTATAAAATGTTGACCAAATAAGGAGCTGAAACCAGTGATGTGTTATGCAGAAATCAGCAAACCACAGCCTGTGGGTTGAATCCAGCTGGCTAAGTGGTTTTATATAGTTTCTGAGTAAATTGTTTTAATAGTTTTAAGTGGTTAAAAAAAAGATTACTCTTTTGTGACACCTAATAATTATATGAAATTTAAATTTTAGTGTCCATAAATAAAGTTTTATTAGACCACTGCAATGCTTTTTTGTTTTCTGTCTGTGGCTTCTTTTATGTTACAGTGGAAGAATTTAGAGGTTGCAACAGAGACTATATGGCCTGCAAAGTCTAAAATATTTACTATCTGTTTCTTTATAGAAAAAATGTTTTCAAGTCCTCATCTGTGGATTCTGATTTTGGGGATGTTGGATTCTTGTCCATATATTTAATTCAATTAAACATATATTTATTGAATGTTTACTATTTCCATTGATACTGTAATATCTGAAATTAGATTGTAAATGTCTGTTCCTTTGGGAATTCTTTGATAAACAATAATTAATATAAGACTTTACCATAAGCCCAGTATTAGGAATGATACAAAGAGTTAATCATGAGAAGTCTATGTAAGTTTTCAAGGTTCAGATAAAGTCAGGGCATGGTAAAAGAAGAGCACACTGTCAATTTTGGATAAGAGGTGTCAGAAAACATGGCACCTTCCAGGAATGAGAACACATTTGATATGACCCAAACATGGGCTACGTGCAAACTGGAATGGCATAACCAAGGTTAAAAGAAAAAAGTCAAATAGGCCAGATGATGAGGAACCTTCATGTGATGCTACAAATTTGGATTTTGGTGAAGGATGATGATTTATTTTTCATTTTTTATTTTAGATTTATTGTGAAGGAGAGTGAGACTGACACACATTTCAGAGAAAGAATCAATGAATTTAGCTACAGACTGGATGTGGGTGATGAGGAGACAGATGTAGGGAGGGTCCTGGATGGGGTGACTGCATGGGTGATGGTCTTCCTATGATGGTATATCAAAGTGGGGAGCAAGAGGGTGGGGAGAATGAGATTTATCATGGTAGGTTTGGGTGGCCCATGAACATTCATGAGCACAGATTGAAGCACAGGGAAGAGGTGTCTCTAAGTGGATAAGAAGGGTTGAGAATTATCAGTGCACAATGCGAACTGAAGTCATAGGATGAATGGTACTACCAAGGAATGCAGATAAAATGCAAAGCAAGGGGATCAGGGGGAGTAATAAGAAAACTAATACTATTGAAAAGGTCTCAAAGGGATATAACATCAAGTCTTCCTTAAACCTCCTTAAGACTTAAAATCTTGTGGAACTGAGAACTCGGCTATGCACCTTAGTATACGAGTAAAAAGGAAAAATATTTGTAAATGGGTACATGCATGTCACCAGAGATGACTCTAGCCACACTCATGGCTTTGGTGAGAGTCCTTCCTGTACTCTTGATTCCCTAATTATAAGCTTAATTTCCTAAAGCTAAAAATAAAAATCTTACACAAAGCAGGCTAACATGAACTTGCCTGCTACTCCTGGGACAACAACCTCTCTTCTAACCCCAATTAGTTACATTGTCCTTTCTTGATTCCTCCCCCAGTTTCAGAAGCTGATCATATTTTGTTTCCACCATCTCCCTTTATGTCTTCCTTTGCCAGTTGCTAAGCAATCCCTTGTTGCTAAGTGGGATATGAGCACTTAATTTACTCCATTCTTTTTTCTCATACCAGATTTTAGAAATTGCAGATCCTGTTTAATCAATGTGTAAATGCAATGCTTTTGATGTATTTTTCCTAAGAGCAATATTTTGATCATTCTTAATGATACTTAATGAAGTCACCGCATGATTTCTGATTGTACCTAATTGAAGCTTGTGACTTGCATTTCAATATTATCATCTTACAGCTTTAGGTCTATGAGATGAAACTTTTCCAGGGCCCAAAAATATTAGAAAACACGAAGAACTGATGTTTCATTTTAAATCAAAAATTATTCCAGAATAGATGTATGTACATGTAGATGTATATATATATATATATATATATATATATATATATATATATATATATATATATACACGAACTTAAAGGGAGACTGAAATAAATTTCCCAAAATGTGTTTCATGTCTTGATGATAAAGGGAACAACATCTTTGATAAAGTGGAAGTTTAACCACTAGTTTTATCTTATAAAGGAATCGAAAGGTCTTTAATATTAATGCTTTTATATGAACCCCATGCTGAACTACATATGGAGTCCAACACACAAGCAAATCTGAAACCAAGTCCGGCTAAAACCAAGCTCCTCTGCTGAGTTTATTATTAACCTCTCTATCTAAAATGTCATTCCATTTCTTGTCCAGCATCTGTTCCCCTCAAGATTGAGGAGTATCAGAGAAAAGGGGGGATTGAAACTGAGCAGGACCTGGCCCTCCCAGGTACAAAAGCCTTTTTCTGTATCCCTGTTTCTTGCTTGTGGGAAAAAGGTTTCAGCCTCCTAGAATTTCCTTGAGTTCCAAAGGGCAGATTCAAACAGTTACTCATTAGAGGAGTGAGGGAATGCAGAAACAAAGGAAAGGTATCAAGAAACAATAGTGCAGGAGTGGAGAGAAGATGGCAGAAGAGTAAGACGTGGAGATCTCCTTCCTCCCCACAGATATATCAGAAATACATCTACACATGGAACTGCTCCTATAGAACAATCACTGAACGCTGGCAGAAGACCTCAGACTTTGCAAAAGGCAAGAAACTCCCCACGTACCTGGGTAGGGCAAAAGAAAAAAGAATAAACAGAGACAAAAGAATAGGGACGGGACCTGCACCAGTGGGAGGAAGCTGTGAAGGAGGTAAGATTCCTACACACTAGAAGCCCCTTCTCAGGCGGAGACTGCGGGTGGCAGAGGGGGAAGCTTCAACGCCATGGAGGAGAGCACAGTAACAGGGTGCGGAGGGCAAAGCAGAGACATTCCCGCAGAGGATCAGTGCCGACCAGCACTCACCAGCCCCAGAGGCTTGTCTGCTCACCTGCCGGGACGGGCGGGGGCTGGGAGCTGAGTCTCGGGCTTCGGTTGGAAGCCGGGAGAGGACTGGGGTTAGCTGCATGAACACAGCCTGAAGGGGTTAATGCACCACGGCTAGCCAGGAGGGAGTCCGGGAGAAGTCTGGAGCTGCCAAAGAGGCAAGAGACGTTTTCTTCCATCTTTGCTTCCTGGTGTATGAGGAGAGGAGATTAAGTGCGCCGCTTAAAGGACCTCCAGAGATGGGCGAGGAGCTGCCGAAAGAGACAAGAGACTTTTTCTTGCCTCTTTGTTTCCTGCTTCAAGAGGAGAGGGGATTAAGCCAGCCGAGCACAGGAGCTCCACAAACGGGTGTGAGCTGCGGCTATCAGTGTGGACACCAGAGACGGGCATGAGAAGCTAAGGTTGCTGCTGCCGCCACCAAGAAGCCTGTGTGCGAGCACAGGTCACTCTCCACACCTCCCCTGCCAGGAGCCTGTGCAGCCCTCCACTACCAGGGTCCCGGGATCCAGGGACAACTTCCCCGGGATAATGCACAGCGTGCCTTAGGCTGGAGCAACGTCACTCCGGCCTCTGCGGCTGCAGGCTCGCCCCACATCTGTACCCCTCCCAATCCCTGACCAGATCCAGAGCCCCCGAATCAGCTCTCCTTTAACCCCTTCCGGTCTGAGTGAAGAGCAGACGCCCTTGGGCTACCTACGTGCAGAGGTGGGGCCACCTACGTGCAGAGGTGGGGCCAAGTCCAAGGCTGAACCCCAGGAGCTGTGGCAACAAAGAGGAGAGAGGGAGGTCTCTCCCAGCAGCCTCACAAGCAGCAGATTAAATCTCCACAATCAACTTGAAGTTCCCTGCAACTGTGGAATACCTGAATAGACAGTGAATCATGCAACGTTGAGGAGGTGGACTTTGGGAGCAAGATATATTATTATTTCCCCCCTTTTCTCTTTTTATGAGTGTATATGTGTGTATATATATGTGTGTGAGATTTTGTCTGTATAGCTTTGCTTTAACCATTTGCCCTCGGGCTCTGACTGACCCGATTTTTTTTGTTTTTGTTTTTTTTTACTTTTTAAAATTTTTTTTCTGAATAATTGTTTTTTATTTTAATAACTTTATTTTACCATATTTTATCTTTTCTTTCTTTCTTTCTTCCTTTCTTTCTTCCTTTCTTCCTCCCTTCCTTCCTTCCTTTCTTTCTTTTCTATTTTTTCTCCCTTTTATTCTGATCCATGTGGATTAAAGGCTCTTGGTGCTGCAGACATGCATCAGGGCTCTCTCTTTGAGGTGGGAGAAGCAACTTCAGGACACTGGTCTGCAAGAGACCTCCCAGCTCCATGTAATATCAAATGGCAAAAATCTCACAGAGATCTCCATCTCAACACCAAGACCCAGCTTCACTCAAGGACCAGCAACAAACAGTGTTGGACACCCTATTCCCAACAACTAGCAAGACAGGACCAGAGTCCCATCCATTAGCAGAGAGGTGGCCTAAAATCATAAGACTACAGATACCCCAAAACACAGCACCAGACGTGGACCTGCCCACCAGTAATACAAGATCCAGGATCATCCATCAAAACACAGGCACTAGTCCCCTCAACCAGGAAACCTACTCAACCCACTGAACCAACCTTAGCCACTGGGGACAGACACCAGAAACAATGAGAAATACGAACCTGCAGCCTGCAAAAACAAGACCCCCAACACAGTAAGATAAGCAAAATGAAAAGACAGAAAAACACAGAGCAGATGAAGGAGAAAGATAAAAACCCAAATGACCTAACAAATGAAGAGGAAATAGACAGTCTACCTGAAAAATAATTCAGAATAATGATAGCAAAGATAATCCAAAATCTTGGAAATAGAATAGACAAAATGCAAGAAACATTTAACAAGGAACTAGAAGAAATAAAGAGGAAGCAAGCAATAAAGAGCAACACAATAAATGAAATTAAGAATACTCCACATGGGATCAATAGCAGAATAACTGAGGCAGAAGAATGGATAAGTGGCCTGGAAGATAAAATAGTGGAAATAACTGCTGCAGAGCAGAATAAAGAAAAAAGAATGAAAAGAACTGAGGACAGTCTCAGAGACCACTGGGGCAACATTAAATGCACCAACATTCGAATTACAGGGGTCCCAGAAGAAGAAGAGAAAAAGAAAGGGACTGAGAAAATATTTAAAGAGATTTTAGTTGAAAACTTCGCTAATATGGGAAAGGAAATAGTGAATCAAGCCCAGGAAACACAGAGAGTCCCATACAGGATAAATCCAAGGAGAAACATGCCAAGACACATATTAATAAAACTATCAAAAATTAAATATAAAGAAAACATATTAAAAGCAGCAAGGGGAAAACAACAAATAATACACAACGGAATCCACATAAGGTTAACAGCTGATCTTTCAACAAAAACTTTGCCAGCCAGAAGAGAGTAGCAGGACATTTTTAAAGTGATGAAGGAGAAAAACCTACAACCAAGATTACACTACCCAGCAAGGATCTCATTCAGATTTGATGGATAAATTAAAACCTTTACAGATAAGCAAAAGCTGAGAGAGTTCAGCACCACCAAACCAGCTTTACATCAAATGCTAAAGGAACTTCTGTAGGCAAGAAACACAGAGAAGGAAAAGACTTACAAGAACAAACTCTCGGGCTTCCCTGGTGGCGCAGTGGTTGAGAGTCCGCCTGCCGATGCGGGAGATGCGGGTTCGTGCCCCGGTCCGGGAGGATCCCACGTGCCGCGGAGCGGCTGGGCTCGTGAGCCATGGCCGCTGCGCCTGCGCGTCCGGAGCCTGTGCTCCGCAGCGGGAGAGGCCACAGCAGTGAGAGGCCCGCATACTGAAAAAAAAAAAAAAAGAACAAACTCTCAACAATTAAGTAAATGGTAATAAGAACATACATATCAATAATTAACTTAAATGTAAATGGATTAAATGCTCCCACCAAAAGACACAGACTGGCTGAATGGATACATAAACAACATCCATATATATGCTGTCTACAAGAGACCCACTTCAGACCTAGGGACACATACAGACTGAAAGTGAGGGGGTGAAAAAAGATATTCCATGCAAATGAAAATCAGAAGAAAGCTGGAGTAGCAATTCTCATATCAGACAAAATAGACTTTAAAATAAAGACTATTACAAGAGACAAAGAAGGACACTACATAATGATCAAGGGATCTATCCATGAAGAAGATATAACAATTATAAATATTCATGCACCCAACATAGGAGCACATCAATACATACGGCAAATAATAACAGAAATAAAGGGGGAAATCAACACTAACACAGTCATAGTAGGGAACTTTAACACCCCACTTTCACCAATGGACAGATCATCCAAAATGAAAATAAATAAGGAAACACTAGTTTTAAATGATACATTAAACAAGGTGGACTTAATTGATATTTATAGGATATTCCATCCAAAAACAACAGAATACACTTTTTCTCAAGTGCTCATGGAACATTCTCCAGGATAGATCATATCTTGGGCCACAAATCTAGCCTTGGTAAATTTAAGAAAATTGAAATCGTATCAGGTATGTTTTCTGACCACAGTGCTATGAGACTAGATATCAATTACAGGAAAAGATCTGTGAAAAATACAAACACATGGAGGTTAAACAATACACTACTTATTAACCAAGTGATTACTGAAGAAATCAAAGGGGAAACCGAAAAATACTTAGAAACAAATGACAATGGAGACACGACAACCCAAAACCTATTGGATGCAGCAAAAGCAGTTCTAAGAGGGAAGTTTATAGCAGTACAATCCTACCTTAAGAAACGGGAAACACCTCAAATAAACAACCTAAACGTGCACCTAAAGCAATTAGAGAAAGAAGAACAAAAAACCTCCAAATTTTGCAGAAGTAAATAAATCCTAAAGAAAGACCAGAAATAAATAAAAAAGAAATGAAGGAAACAATAGCAAAGATCAATAAAACTAAAAGCTGGTTCTATGAGAAGATAAACAAAATTGAAAAACCATTAGCCAGACTCATCACGAAAAAAAGGGAGAAGATTCATATCAATAGAATTAGAAATGAAAAAGGAGAAGTAAAAATGGACACTGCAGAAATATAAAAGATTATGAGAGATTACTACAAGCAAATGTATGCCAATAAAATGAACAACCTGGAAGAAAAGGACAAATTCTTAGAAATGCACAACATGCTGAGACTGAATCAGGAAGAAAGAAAATATGAACAGACCAATCACAAGCACTTAAATTAAAACTGTGATTAAAATCTTCCAACGAATAACAGCCCAGGACCAGATGGCTTCACAGGAGAATTCTATCACACATTTAGAGAAGAGCTAACACCTATCCTTCTCAAAATCTTCCAAAAGATAGCAGAGGGAAGAACACTCCCAATCTCATTCTATGAGACCACCATAACCCTGATACCAAAACCAGACAAAGACATCACAAAGAAAGAAAACTACAGGCCAATATCACTGATGAACATAGATGCAAAAATCCTCAACAAAATATTAGCAAATAGAATCCAACAGCACATTAAAAGGATCATACACCATGATCATGTGGAGTTTATTCCAGGAATGCAAGGATTCTTCAATATACGCAAATCAAACAATGTGATACACCATATCGACAAAGTGAAGGAGAAAAACCATATGATCATCTCAATAGATGCAGAGAAAGCTTTTGACAAATTTCAACACCATTTACGATAAAAACCCTGCAGAAAATAGGCATAGAGGGAACTTTCTTCAACATAATAAAGGCCATATATGACAAACCCACAGACAGCATTGTTCTCAATGGTGAAAAACTGAAATCATTTCCACTAAGATCAGGAGAAAGACAAAATTGCCCACTCTCACCACTCTTATTCAACATAGTTTAGGAAGTTCTAGCCACAGCAATCACAGAAGAAAAATAAATAAAATGAATACAAATTGGAAAAGAAGAAGTAAAGCTGTCACTGTTTGTGGATGGCATGATACTATACATAGAGAATCCTAAGGATGCTACCAGAAAGGTACTAGAGCTAATCAATGAATTTCATAAAGTAGCAGGATACAAACCTAATGCCAGAAATCTCTGGCATTCTTATACACTAATGATGAGAAATCTGAGAGTGAAATTAAGAAAACACTCCTATTTACCATGGCAACAGAAAGAATAAAATATCTAGGAATAAACCTACCTAAGGAGACAAAAGGCCTATATGCAGAAAACTATAAGACACTGATGAAAGAAATTAAAGATGATACCAATAGATGGAGGGATATACCATGTTCTTGGATTGGAAGAATCAACATTGTGGAAATGACTACTACCCAAAGCAATCTCCAGATTCAATGCAATCCCTATCAAACTACCACTGGCATTTTTTACAGAACTAGAACCAAAAATTTCACAATTTGTATGGAAACACAAAAGACCCTGAATAGCAAAAGCAATCTTGAGAACGAAAAATGGAGCTGGAGGTATCAGGCTCCCTGACTTCAGACTATACTACAAAGCTACAGTAATCAAGACAGTATGGTACTGGCACAAAAACAGAAATAGAGATCGATCGAACAGGATAGAAAGCCCAGAGATAACCCCAAACACATATGGTCACCTTATCTTCGATAAAGGAGGCAAGAATATACAGGGGAGAAAAGACAGCCTCTTCAATAAGTGGTGCTGGGAAAACTGGATAGGTACCTGTAAAAGTATGAAATTAGAACACTCCCTAACACCATACACAAAAATAAACTCAAAATGGGTTAAAGACGTAAATGTAAGGCCAGACACTATCAAACTCTTAGAGGAAAACATAGGCAGAACACTCTATGACATAAATCACAGCAAGATCCTTTTTGACCCACCTCCTAGAGAAATGGAAATAAAAAGAAAAATAAACAAATGTGACCTAATGAAACTTCAAAGTCTTTGCACAGCAAAGGATAACCAAAAAAAAAAAAAAAAAAGACTAAAAGACAACCCTCACAATGGGAGAAAATATTTGCAAATGAAGCAACTGACAAAGGATTAATCTCCAAAATTTATAAGCAACTAATGCAGCTCAATAACAAAAAAACAAACAACCCAATTCAAAAATGGGCAGAAGATTTAAATAGACAGTTCTCCAAAGAAGATACACCGATTGCTAACAAACATGAAAAATTGCTCAACATCATTAATCATTAGGTAAATACAAATCAAAACTACAATGATATATCATCTCACACCAGTCAGAATGGCCATCATCAAAAAATCTCAAAACAATAAATGCTGGAGAGAGTGTGCAGATTAGGGAACACTCTTGCACTGCTGGTGGGAATGTAAATTGATACAGCCACTATGGAGAACAGTATGGAGGTTCCTTAAAAAACTAAAAATAGAACTACCATATGACCCCACAATCCCACTACTGGGCACATACCCTGAGAAAACCATAATTCAAGAAGAGCCATGTACCAAAGTGTTCATTGCAGCTCTATTTACAATAGCTAGGACATGGAAGCAACCTAAGTGTCCATCAACAGATGAATGGATAAAGAAGATGTGACACATATATACAATGGAATATTATACTGCCATAGAAAGAAAGGAAACTGAGTTACTTGTAGTGAGGTTAATGGACCTGGAGTCTGTCATACAGAGTAAAGTACGTCAGAAGGAGAAAAACAAATACCATATGTTAATACATATATATGGAATCTAAGAAAAAAAATGTCATGTAGAGACTAGGGCTAGGATCGGAATAAAATACAGACCTACTAGAGCATGTACTTGAGGATATGGGGAGGGGGAAGAGTAAGCTGTGTTGAAGTGAGAGCGTGGCATGGAATATATACAGTATCAAACCTAGGGTGGATAGCTAGTGGGAATCAGCTGCATGGCACAGGGAGATCAGCTAGGTGGTTTGTGACCACTTAGAGGGGTGGGATAGGGAGGGTGGGAGGGAGGGAGATGCAAGAGGGAAGAGATATGAGAACATATGTATATGTATAACTGATTCACTTTGTTGTAAAGCAGAAACTAACACACCATTGTAAAGCAATTATACTCCAATGAAGATGTTAAAAAAAGTTCTGTAATGAACATGGGAGTGCATACATCTTTTCAAGTTAGTGTTTTTATTTTCTTTTAATAAATATCCAGAAGTGCAATTGCTGGGAAAAAAAAAAAAAAAACCAACCCAAAACAGTAGTGCAGCAGTGGGGCAGGGTCCTGGTTCCTCCTCAAGAGTGGTGCATGACAATCTGATACACATCTCTGAGTTCTTCTATGGGAACTAAGGCCCCCACCCAGGTGGAGGATGGTAACTTCAGGCTGAGCACATCACATGGATCTCTGACTGGTTGGAACCAGAAGGCTGATGATTGAGATTCCCAGAATACTGCCCTGTTACCTCACTATGAACCAATCAGAGGAAGGTCACACACCCTAAAGACCTCTCCCTGCCTCCAATTTTGCCTATAAAAACTATTCCCCCAGAACTATCACCTAAAACGTAACAAATTCAAACTCCAATGTTTTGGTTTGTTTGGCCTCACTGTGTGTCAACAACACATCCTGGCCCTTGAAAAAGATAATAAATTGGGTTAACTTTCTTGAAGCCTCTTCTGGAGACCCAGTCTCAATGATTAAGTGCCTGGAAGCCATGATACCAAAATTTTAACTAGCTCCAAACTTAATCTCAAACTGTCAATTTTGCTTGTCTTTCATTAAAATGAGTCAGTCGTGTGACCCATTCCCCTTGGGTCCTTTACTTTCCTACAAGACAGGGGGTGGTAATGGCTTAATCAGAGACAATAGCTCCAGCTAATATGTTAACTAGCTAATATATGAATCCTCGTAGGATAACACATTAGCCTTGACACAGCTTAAAAAAAAAAAAAAAAAAGAAAAGAAAAGAAAAAAAGAACGATAGCTCCACTCGATGCCCTTAAGGAATAATACCATTACAGCAACTTAACCCCATGGCAGGCCAGTGGGGGAGCTACTTAAGGGCAGCTTTTAACATCTTTGATATAATATAGTTTTCTCCATATTGGGTCAATTGTAGAAATAAACAGCAATTGTGGTACTGACAGAAGTCAATTCCACTAGTTTCTTCTAATACCACTCTCAGAGATTTCCATGAAGAATCATAAAGCATAACCAAAGCACAGATTTTGCATAACATCTTGTAAGAGTAGAGAGACCACCAGAGTCAAAGGAAAGAAATACTTCTATCATCAACATCACTTTTCTTCTTCTTTTTTCTTCTTAATTTCTTCTAGAAATTAAGTGTTTACAAAGATATTTCTATGAATACTCATTTTTTTAGTCACCTAATGAGATGTTGGCAATTCTTCCAATGTTACAAAAAGGGAAATGAAGGCCTAGATAATTTAAATGGAATAAAGTCTGAAATTTAGTAAATATGAAAGCTGAGACTCAAATTGAAGACTTCTAGTTGCAAGGCTGGGGCTTCTATCTGTTTATACAAGTATGTACCATCTTTACTCCTCAGAGAGTTTGGTTGAAGCCCGGTATAACCAGTACATATATGTTCTCTGTTGGCTTAAAAAAAATTCACAACCTAAATTTGAGATATGTGTTTTATTCAGCGGACTTACTGAGGACTTAATCCAGGGATACAGCCTCTCGGATAGCTCTGAGGACTGTTCCAAAAAGGTAAAGGAGGACTCAGGATATACAGAAAAATTTTTTCAAGAAGAATCCCAGGTAGTCGAATATCAAAAGATTAATGCTAATTAAAGAAAAACAAACATCTCAAGTTAATGAATTTAGCACTTTTCTATGTATGGGAAGATGCAAGAATCTGGGCTTAATGAAATTATTTTCCTGATATTCACCTTAATTATCTAGGGTCAGTGTCCTGTTTTGCTATATCCTGAATCCCCTCAGTGTGCACCACCCAGGTGGCTGCAGTGGCTGATGCCTTGATGGCCACAACATTCTTTGCTTACTGATATGGCAACTTTCTTGGTCCACAAATCATGCCAACTGGTTGCGCTCGATTTCTGGAGCACTGACTCCCACCATCATCTCCTTCCAGCCTCTGTCTTCCAAACTCCCTAGAGAAAGAAGAGTTACATCATATCACTATAAGAGGCAGTTAGACACTATAGTATGATTAGTAGTAGCAGTCATAGAAGTATAGAATAACTATTATCATCCTTATCATTGCTTGGATAAGCATTTGTGGATTAGATTAAGATTATACTGAAAAATATATTTCAATTTCCAAACTGTCTCACATATGGACATTAGACAAATTGCCTGGTTATGTATTAGGGAATGCCTGCATAAAATAGTATCATCAAGGCACTTAGAGTTTAAATATGGAGACAACATACAAAAAAGTCCATTATGACCCAGAACAAACAATCTACATAAAAGCATTGTAAGGATTCAGGAAATAAATGGAACACTTACCACAATTAAGGCATTTTTCTAAATTATTTACATGGGTTACCTTGTTTAATCTTTTAATAAAGCTAGGAGACAGGTACTGTTATTATCTTCATTTTACAAATCAGGAAACTGGGATTTAGAAGGTAAGTAAGCAAATGGACCAAGTCAACTGGGAGTTAAGCAGCCAAGGCAAGATTTGAAGCCAGGCACCAATCTTCAGAATACAGGCTGTTCGTTCACCTTCCCTAGCCTTGACCCACTTTCACTCAGATTAAAAGTGAATCAAACTGGGAGGAAATCAAGAGGAACATTTGTTTAAAATTCTTATAGTCTACTTTGAGAGGGTGATGGAATATTGTTTAAATTACAGTAGTAATAGGTGTTCTCATATTTCTTGAGAACAAAGAGTTTATTAACTTATTAACTGGTCATTATTGATTTAGAAGTAATTCTTGAATGCACTGTATTGGTTACTATTTTTCTCAGCTCTGTGAATAAAGATTTAGAGATTCTCAAACTTTAATTTGCATTACTTGGGTAATTTGTTAAAAGCAAATTCTGATTCAGTAGATCTGGTGTCTGAGAGTCTGCATTTCTAATAAGTTTCCAGGTAATGCTGATATTGCTGCTCCACGGGTCACTCTTTAAGGAGAAAGGTGGTAGAAGACATTATTCTTACAGGTAGATAATGGAAAGCTAGTAGAAGAATGAATTCTTGAACCATTTCAATTATGAAAGTTTGAATGGCTTTAAGATTTCAAAACCACCTTGAATACCTGCAATGATGTGTGCAAACTGAAAAGATAACATTTAATTGAGAAGAATACATAAAGGAATGTTTAGTGCATTGCTTAAAAACAATGCATAAGTGAATAAACTTACTGATTAATAAACTTTCTCAGAGTCTCTTAGTCTGTGGATGGTCCAGCTGGGATCTAAACCCATTTAGATCTGACTCCAGAGTTAATTATCACACTGACTGTGCAAACTCTCTCTGAAAGTGTACAGATTAACACATGTGTACAAGCTTTATCCTAGGACATGGAAGGTTATTCATCCAGGGCTAACAGCATGTGAGAGGAGAAATGAGGTGTTATAATGCCAAGAAAAAAATAAACAAAAAATGAAAGACAATAATAGTTCTGTTGAGCCCTTGCACTCACACTTAGACTACATCTGGAGTGTTATATTTACTTATGAGCCACAGTTTAGGTATGATATTTACAACATGAAATATGTTCAGATAAGAGAAAAAGTTATTTTAGAGGGTCTGGACATATGTCATAGGAGTTATTGAAAGAATCAGTGATATTCAGAGTGGAGGAGAACATATTTACTGAGGGATGTGAGAACAAACTTACTGACAATATAGTTTAGTGGCAGATAGTGAAGAAGGAAGTAAAATTATTCTATGCCTTTCCAGAGAATACCATTAGAACTAATGCATGGAAGTTGTAGCAAAGCAAAGTTCAGCTGCATTTGAAATATCAACATTGGAAATCCTTAACCGGAGGCCCGCCAAAGCTCTTCCAATAATCATGCAGTTGAGATCCAAATCCTGTGTGAGAGTTAGGATTGGATGACCTGTAAACACTCACCTCTAAGTCTTCCTGTATAAATACTAAGAACTTAGGAATTGTACGGCCGAGTCTTTCCACAATACTGTACTCAAGAAGCAGTTCAGCAGCCAGAAGTTTAACAAATAATTCCATTATTTTGTCACACAGCTTGAAGGATTTTAAAGGAGATCTAATTTATGATCCACTTAAAAAACTGTAAAAATCACTCCCCTTCTCTCCAAACTTTTTATACACCATAACTACTAAAAATATCCCACATGCCCAAAACCACAGACATTTCTGCTCCAGACAAGCCACAGATAGCATTTGTTTTCCCTCTCTCCTCCCTCCTTCCAGCAAAAAAGAATTATTCCTTTTAGAAGGAGGAAAAGGGGGAAGTGGATCAGAGAAGGTTAAAAAATGTTTCCTTTAGCTGGATGAGAAGGAGAAATAGGCATTGTTTCACAGGTGTACAGAGATAGAAGATTTGAAAAGCCTTTGTTCTTATTTGCTCTGACTGATGTCCAGCTTAGAACCCCACATATTTTTATTTGGGTGGAGGGATAGTATTGTAGGAGAGATAAGGAGGACCATATAAAGAGCTGATATGTTCCCTCTCAGATTTATGGGATGAAAACACAATTATCACTAACAAAATAGAATTCTCACTTCCTTCAACTCTACCACCTTACACACTATCTGCAAAAATAATAATAATAATAATAATAATAATAAAACAAAATAGCAATCTAAAATCCTGTAACTGTCAAATCACCTTCCTTTTATTTAGGATGTAACTCACTTGCTTGAAGAAGTTGATCATCATTTGATGACCATAAAATTTCTCCTTGGCTATAAAATGAAATCTGTAGAGATTGTGACAGTTAAAAAAAATCAATATTTCAGTCAATTTGCTGAGTACCGACTATGTGTTCAGTCATCTAATTGGTGTCCTGAGAGGATGTAAGAGAGAGAAAAGACCTGGTCTTCTGTGGGCTGTGTTTTGAGTTCACTTCTAGCTTTGCAGGGTTAAATTATAGTTCTAAGCCCTTTAAAATGTGATGTTCCTGTGTTTGTGTGTGATCATGTCTGTATATGTGAGTATGTTTATGTATACGGAATGGTAGTAATGAAACAAAGATAGAACCACACTGCAGGATTCTTTTCTTTAACAACTTTGTTCAAGACATCGGTTTAAGGAGAGTCCCTAGTTCTGGAAATCTATGTGTTTATTTAGCAACAAGCTTCTGTAATATAATAATGTCTAATAAACTCTTGCAGATTTCTACACTACATGCAACTATTTGGCAATGTACGAATGTATACATCTCAGCAGAACTTGGGGTAGTGTCTTTTGTAATGGCTCTATTGATAATGGCTAATGCACTATCACCAAAGCATCATATAGACTGTGACAGATACACCTACTGTATACATAATACTGATTGAGTATTGCACACTGTAAGGAAAATGGCTCATAAACATCCCAGATGTCTTTTTTGTCCTCTTGTCTTTCTCTTTTTCTCCACATGTGTTTGTTCATGGTGTCACGGCACTATGTAAATAACTGCACTGGGGTATGTGATGGATGAATGAGCAGATGGATTGACATCCCTGTCATTTTTGTTGATAGTTCTAGGGACATTTCCCTTGAACAATGAAAAGTAGAAGTTTAGATGGTCCAATGAACAAAAATTGTGTGCCAAATTTAGAAGAAAAATGAAGACAATAGGAAACAGATAACATTCTTGAGGCCTAATTTGTTAGGCTCTGTGAGACAGCTCATGATATAGTGGAGGACACTGAGTTGGGAATTTGAACACCTGAGTTCTTGTCCTGGATGGCTATCAACTACTGGTGTGACCTTGGGCAAGTTGCTTAACTTTTCTGAATTTCCAAATCTCTAAATCCACTTTTGGGTTTCACATTCTTTGTTTAGCTTTGTTGATTCTATCAGAAATTCATTTAGCAAGCATTCATTGATTTTTTTTAAAGTAGTGTCCTTTATGGTGTGGAAAATATTAAAAGATAAAAGGCATTGTCCTTGCTTCACTTGAAATCTAATTCATTAGATAAAGCATAAATCCAAAAATCACAAAGTATATAAGCAAAGGCTTGTGCTTGAGTTCAGATAGTATAATGTGTGAACATAGAGGACCAGACAGTAATGAACATGGTAGAAATCTGTGTGGAGGAGGTTGATGAGAATAATTCAGATGTCCCAAGTTAATGACTTCCTCCAGTCCAGATCACAGAGGGAGACTGTGTGAGGATTCCTTGCCTCTGATCTCGATGCCCAACTTCCCTGTGAAGTCTCATTTCTCCACAAAGTAATTTTCTCTCTTATTTCCTTCCCATAACATGTACCCTGATCACAAAACACCTGCCTGATACTAGTCATACTTTGTCATGGAGGTTAGGAACACCATTTCTAGCTCTATTTTTTAAGACTGTATTTTTTAGAGAAGTTTTATGTTTACTATAAAATTGAGAGGAAGGTGCAGAGATTTCTCATATCCCTCCTGCTCCCACACATGCATAGCATGCCCCAATATCAACATCATTCTTCAGAGTGGTAAATCTTTTACCAAGGGGGAGCCTACATTGATACATCACAATTACCCAAAGTACATAGTTTACCTTAATGGTGCTGGACACTCTCTGGGTTGGGAAAATATATAAAGAAATGTATTCATCATCATAAGATCATACAGAGTATTTTCACTGTCCTAAAAGTCCTCTATGCTGTACCTATCCATGTTCTTCCCTGCACCCCACCATAGGCAACCACAGATCTTTACAGTGTATCCATGGTTTTGCTTTTTCCAGAAGGTCACATAGTTGGAAGCATACAGTATGTAGTCAGATTGGCTTCTTTTACTTAGTAATATGCATTTAAGTTTCCTCCTTGTCTTTTCATGCCTTACAGCTCATTTCTTTTTACTGCTGAATAATATTCCATTGTCTGGATGTACCAGAGTTTATTTATCCATTCACCTACTGAAGGACATCATGGTTGTCTAGCCTTATTTTATTTTATTTTATTTTTTATTTTTTTTATTTTTTTTTAATTTTTGCAGTATGCGGGCCTCTCACTGTTGTGGCCTCTCCCGTTGCGGAGCACAGGCTCCGGAAGCGCAGGCCTAACGGCCATGGCTCACGGGCTTAGTTGCTCCACGGCATGTGGGATCTTCAGGGACCAGGGCACGAACCCGTGTCTCCTGCATCGGCAGGCGGATTCTCAACCACTGCGCCACCAGGGAAGCCCTAGCCTTATTTTAAAATGTGAAAGTTTAGACATTACCAAAGGATTGGGGATGTGACTTGGGAGCAATAAATCACTGAAACTCTAGGAATCATACAATGGAATCAACAACCTATTTTTTTTTTTTTATCATTACAATCCCTACCATTAGGAAATAATTTCTTAATTGCAAATTAATGGGTGTAAAATTAAACCTTTTTCAGATATTCAGTTCTCTTTTGGGTTAAACTGCTTATAAGCAGAAACTTCAAACTTACATTTATTTTATGTGGTAGAGTTCCAGAAGACTGGTCCTGTGAACCAGAACTACCATGAGGCCTTCAGCATAGCCCAAGAAGGCATATTATGATTCATTCTTTGTCAAAATCTGATAAACGCTCTCTCTCAGGACCTGTCAGAATTTTAAGCAACGTGGGGGCCGCAGCAATTAGTTAATAAAGCTGCATTGTTCCTAATAAGTTTTACTCACCTAATTTATCCTCCTGGCTAGGAAAGTCACCTAAATCCCATCTCTTCTAGCATATTATTCTTGGATAAGAGGATATTTGTTTCCTCTCCTGTTCTATTTCTGAATTATGCTTGGCATGGTTAGGAGAGAACATTTACTCATAGCATCCTTTTCTTGTGGTGAACCTTTATATATATGTATATATGTACCTTTCTAAATTAAGTTTCCTAGTTCTTAAGCTTTTACCCCTATCTCTCCCTCCTCTCTCTCTCTCCACACACATACACACATCACAAATACACAAATACTTTTACTTTAATCAAGGCTGATCCCTTTCTTTGGGATGACTTTATGGCACCTTTTACCTGCCTTTCCTACTCTGTCTCTCTTCTAATTATTCTCATTCATGCCATGAAACCTTATTCAATCTGCATCTCTGTTAATTAATGTATTTATTCAATACATCAACTTAACAATCAGGAAATATAAATTGGGTATCACTCAGACACAGAATATTCTGTCAAGTACTATAGGACTCTAAATATGTAACGTTTCATTTCTTCAAGACTGTGTGTTTAATTTGGATAGACCAGAGCACGTAAAAGAACAGTATATCAATTTTCCTGGTTATCAAGAACTCTCATAGATCTTCCCTCTGTAGAACTCCAAAATCATGAGGCCGTTATTATTATCATCTTTACATTACAGGTTAATATAATGAAGCTCAGGATAAATGAGGTACTTGAGGATAATGGGCCAACAAAAAGTTCAATCCCTTGTCTGTTGATACCAAAGTTTAATTCCACTGTTCATGCTGCTTCCTAGAAAATAATAAACAACAAAAAATCATACCAACCGGCAGTCTATAATTAAGCTCCAAATCAGGGGCTGTCAATAATCCTTCAAGCTCAGAGAAGAGAGACACCACTGTAGGTTTAAGGGTCAGGGAAAGCCTCCCGAACCCAAAGGAAATCAAATAAAGCATCAGTTGCCAATATTACAAGCCAGGGGGACTTTTCAAAAGAAGAAAAGACTGTAATAGAAATATTGAGGCAGGAATATATGAGATTTACTTGAGGAATAAAGAATACCTAATGTCAATTGAGTCTTACTCTGTTCAGATAGCATCCCAAAATTCCTTCCAGAATGATTACCTTTCTACAGATAAGGGATCTAAGAAACAATTACTCACCGTTTCACAACAGAGCAAGGGTTTAAGTTCAGTTAGCCTGGATCGAGAGTTGATGCACATGTCAACTACAGCCATGCCACACCACTTCTTCAATAGTTGGTGAGGTGGAATATGTATACTTGTGAAAAAAAATCTAGAACACAACTTCAGTTTACATACTCTTATTTTTGTCTTCTGAATTTATTTGTGGCTTTTAGTTAACCATACTTGCATTGTTTTTGACGTAAGGTAGTGGTTGCCTTTTTAAACCATTTACCCAGTTCATCTGTACCATTTTTCTAGATTGCACATATATTCATTAATATATGATATTTGTTTTTCTATTTCTGATTTACTTCACTCTGTATGCCAGTCTCTAGGTCCATCTATATCCGCTTTGCAAGGCAGAAATAGAGACACAGATGTAGAGAACAAACATATGGACGACAAAGGGGAAAAGCGGGGGTAGGATGAATTGGGAGACTGGGACTGACCCATATATACTCATATGTATAAAAGAGATAACAAATGATAACCTGATGTATAACACAGGGAACTCCACTTTGCTGTACAGTAGAAACTAACACAACATTGTAAAATAACTATACCCCAATTAGAAAGGAAATTACCCATCACATTCACATTACAGTGCATTTATTTCTTACTAGAATCCTGTAATACAGAAAAAGCAGCTACAATTCCTATTTTAATGGAAAGTAGAATAAAATGACATACCCTGGGGTCATGCAGTACCAACTTTGCTCTCTGATTTTTACTGCCTCTCACTCACTGTCAGTTGGCTGAATCACAATCTACTAGGAGATGCCACCGTCTCAGTGTTTCTCACTTTTTCTTCTGTCTCTATATCTGGCTCTGATGTGGTCCTCTCAAGATGCAGAATATCTGAAAGAGGACTGGGATGCATTTGCTTAAATTGTAACTCTGAGTGAGGCAGAAATGGAGGAAATGGGAAAAAAGGAAACTATTATTTCCAGCGGGAGCATTTACCAGAAGCTATTGGACCTGAGTGATTCAGTGGCCCAAAAATTCTTCTAGAAGGTTAAGCCACTGCATCCCATGACAACCATTCCACTGGGCAGGGGATGGACCCTGCAGGAAGCTGCAGGAAAAAAAAAAATCTATTATGAACAAAATAAGCTGCACACCTAAGCTTTTGACTCATTATCGACTCAATTGGCTATATCCCCTACAGAATTCTGTGTTTCAATTAAAAATAGAGAAAGAGAGAGAAGAGGGATAAAAAGTATGAAACCTTAGGAGATTTCAAGCAATAATAGACTTTTACCCTATTAGCAGGTCTAATTTTCAAGAACTTTATCACCTCCACAATCTGTCAGCACTGTTTTTCTTTCCTTTCTTCTCTTGGAACAATTATAGGAAAGCAGTCTGGAAGGGTAGTCAGGCCTGGCTGAATGGCACCTGGAGGCCGAGACACCATGTTCAGAGCAAGCCCTGGGCATTCAGAACTGAAAAAAAGTTTTCCATCTTCATACTCATTATGGCACAATCCTCTTTAAAGCAGAAATGCCTGCCAAACCCCAAGTATGCAAATCCCATAATGAAGACAAATGTCCCCTGGAAGTGAGTTCAAACTGGAATTTGTTTTGCTATGGAACTTTATTGACTTCTAATTAGAGTGACGTTTGGTCAGTCTTTCTATATGTGGAATCAAACCAGAAGTGTGGAGGTAAAACTCCTCTGTATCCGGCCCCTTCCAGAGCTGATTTGTTGAGTACGGGTGAATAGCATTCCCTTTTTTTATTGAAGTAGAGTTGATTTACACTGTTGTGGCAATCTCTGTTGTACAGCAAAGTAACTCAGTCAAACACATATAGACGTTCTTCTTTTATATTATTTTCCATTATGGTTTACCACAGGATATTGAATATAGTTCCCTGTGCTTTTGGTTAGGACATTGCTGTTTATCCATTCTAAATGTAATAGCTTGCATCTACCAACCCCCAAACTCCCAGTCCATCCCTCTCTCTCCCCCGCTTGGTAACCACAAGTCTATTCTTTATGTCTATGAATCAGTTTCTGCTTTGTAGATAGGTTCATTTGTGCATTATTTTAGATTCCACATATAACTGATATCATATGGTATTTGTCTTTCTCTTTCTGACTTACTTCACTTAGTATGATAATCTCTAGTTGCATCCATGTTGCTGCAAAGGGCATTATTTCATTCTTTTTTATGTCTGAGTAATATTCTATTGTATATATGCACCACATCTTTTTACCCATTCTCCTGTCAATAGACATTTATGTTGTTTCCATGCTTTGGCTATTGTGAACAGTGCTGCTATGAATATAGGGGTGCATGTATCTGTTTGAATTATAGTTTTGTCATGGTGTATTCCCAGAATTGGCATTAGCATTCCTTTTTGATAGTTTTATCTTCACAGCCTGACTCTTACTGAGGTTGTTACTGGTAAAAGATGCCAGAAATAAAACACAGTCTGTGTTCTGATATGTCTCTTAAAATGTGGTGAGGCTTTACACAGCTTTTCCCCTCATTCCAGAGCCAGCTTAGGGGTGCATGCCCAGGAAGGCTCTTTCCTTGCCCTCCTCCATGAAGGAGTGTGGCTATGAGGGTACAGTGATAAAAGGCATGCAATAGGGGCACCCTTTCCTTTGAGAAGTGAGTAGCAGGAGGAAAGGAACACAAGGGATTTGCTTTGGTGACCTGTCTTCTAGAGAATTCAAATCACACCACTTAAGTTATGTGGAAATAAATATTTAGGGATTTTCTTTGCATGTGGAACCCCTGTATTTTGTAGGATTCCAGTTCCATGGGGTCCAGGCAGTAGATCTTCAGATAGACCTAGGAAACTTACATGAAGAGAAAGGAAGTGAACTATCTAAGGTATGGATTGGGGGAGGGGGAAACACACAATGCAATTCCTGTGAATGGTAGGTTGATGCCCCAGATCCCAGGTACCTCCCCTTATGGCTCTCAGGTGGCAGGACCATCTCTACACTCACTCTGTATTTAAGAGGATGATTTTAGCAGTAGGTGTCTGTGAAGCCAGCTCTGCCTCAGAACCCTCACACTCTAGGATGACTTTGTGGGTGCCCACATTTGAATAGCTCTTCTCTTTCCCTATCTGAGTAACTTCCTTTCTCACCACAATGAGTGGGATTCTTTGACCTTTGGTATCCAAAGTCAGTCAAAAATGCACAGTGAAAAATGTATATGACAATAGGATACAGGTTACCTACCAAATTCATAAATTCCGGATTATCAAGCAACATCCTCTTCCATTAGTTCCCCTTAACATATTAATCATAATTACTTTAAATGACTGGGCTAATAATTTCAACATCCCTGCCATGTCTGCGTCTGGTTCTGGTAGCTTGCTCTCTCTCTCCAAACTGTGTTTTTGCCTTTCAGTAAACCCTGTAATTTTTAGTTGAAAGCTGGACATGATATACTGGGTAAAAGGAAGGGCTGTAATAGGCCTTCAGTGATGTGGTGGTGAGGTGTCAGGGGGTGGTGGGCAGAGATATTCTACAGTCCTTTGTCTTATGTCTCAGTATTTTTTAAATTACAAATTATAGTATAACTTGAAATGGAAAATGATTGGAAAAACTTAAACAATGATTTAGAATCATTCTTTTCATAGTAGTAATAGCAATCTGTGGTAGTTCACTTCAAGGAGAAACTCTCATAGAAATAGACTGTTTATCACATGATGCTCTGATGTATTATATTTTTATATTATAACAAACAAGGAGCTTGGAATTTCCTTTCACAATACCTTATTTTTAGGGTACTATGTATTTCTAGATGAACAATTTTAAATGTATGCCAAGCTTTGTTTTCATCTAATTTCTATTAATTAAAAAACTTACCAGAAAAATATTACATGATTTAACACTATAATTATAATCTACTTTAAATATTAGTAAAATTATGCTGGCTGAACTTTATTTTTTTTTTTATATCTTTATTGGAGTATAATTGCTTTACAATGCTGTGTTAGTTTCTGCTGTATAACAAAGTGAATCAGCTATATATATACATATATCCCCATATCCCCTCCCTCTTCAGCCTCCCTCCAACCCTCCCTATCCCACCCTTCTAGGTAGTAACAAAGCACTGAGCTGATTTTCCTGTGCTGTGAAGCTACTTTCCACTAGTTATCTATTTTACATTTGGTAGTGTATATGTGCCAATGCTACTCTCTTGCTTCATCCCAGCTTCTCTTTCCCCCTTCCTCATGTCCTTAAGTCCATTCTCTACACCTGCATCTTTATTCCTGTCCTGTACCTAGGTTCATCAGAACCTTTTTTTAAAAAAAATTCCATATATATGTACTAGCATACAGTATTTCTTTTTCTCTTTCTGGCTTACTTCACTCTGCTCAACAGACTCTAGGTCCCTCCATCTCACTAAATATAACTCAATTTTATTTCTTTTTATAGCTGAGTAATATTCCATTGTATATATCTACCACATCTTTTTTATCCATTCATCTGTTGATGGACATTTAAGTTGCTTCTGTGTCCTAGCTGTTGTAAATAACGCTGCAATGAACATTGTGGTACATGTCTCTTTTTGAATTATGGTTTTCTCAGAGTATATGTCCAATAGTGGGATTGCTGGGTCATATGGTAGTTCTTTTTTTTTTTTTTAACTTTTTTAAGGAACATCCATACTGTTCTCCATAGTGACTGTATTAATTTCCATTCCCAACAACAGTGCAAGAGGGTTCACTTTTCTCCACACCCACTCCAGTATTTATTATAGTGGGTTGTTGGATTATATGGTAGTTTTATTTTGTATTTGGTTGTTGTTTTTTTTGATATTGAGCTACATGAGCTGTTTGTATAACTTGAAGATTAATCCTTTGTCAGTTTTTTCATTGGCAAATATTTTCTCCCATTCTGTGGGTTGTCTTTTCATCTTGTTTATGGTTTGCTTTGCTGTTGAAAAGCTTTTAAGTTTCATTAGGTCCCATTTGTTTACTTTTGTTTTTATTTCCATTTCTCTAGGAGGTGGGTCAAAAAGGATCTTGCTGTGATTTATGTCTTAGAGTGTTCTGCCTATGTTTTCCTCTAAGAGTTTGACAGTGTCTGGCCTTACATTTAGGTCTTTAATCCATTTTGAGTTTATATTTGTGTATGGTGTTAAGGAATGTTCTAATTTCATTCTTTTACATGTAGCTGTCTAGTTTTCCTAGCAGCACTTATTGAAGGCACTGCTTTTTCTCCATTGCTTATCCTTGTCTCCTTTGTCATAGATTAGTTGACCATAGGTGTGTGGATTTATCTCTGGGCTTTCTATCCTGTTCCATTGATCTATATTTCTGTTTTTGTTCCAGTACCATACTGTCTTGATTACTGTAGCTTTGTAGTGTAGTCTGAATTTCAAGAGCCTGATTTCTCCAGCTCCATTTTTCTTTCTCAAGATTGCTTTGGCTATTCAGAGTCTTTTGAGTTTCCAAACAAATTGTAAAATATTTTGTTCTAGTTCAGTGAAAAATGCCCTTGGTATTTTGATAGGGATTGCACTGAATCTGTAGATTGCTTTGGGAAGTATATTCATTTTCACAATGTTGTTTCTTCCAATCCAAGAACATGTTATATCTCTAAATCTGCCTGTATCATCTTTGTTCTTTCATCAGTGTCTTATAGTTTTCTTCATATAGTTTTTTTGTCTCCTTAGGTAGGTTTATTCCTAGGTATTTTATTCTTTTTGTTGCAATGGGAGTGTTTCTTTAATTTCTCTTTCAGATGTTTCATCATTAGTGTATAAGAATGCAAGATATTTCTGTGCATTAATTTTGTGTCCTGCTACTTTTCCAAATTAATTTATTAGCTCTAGTAGTTTTCTGGTAGCATCTTTCAGATTTTCTATGTATAGTAAGTATCATGTGTTCTGCAAACAGTGAGAATTTTACTTCTTCTTTTCTGATTTGGATTCCTTTTATTTCTTTTCCTTCTCTGATTGCCATGGCTAAAACGTCCAAAACTATGTTAAATAACAGTGGTGAGAGTGGGAAACATTTTCTTTTTCCTGATCTTAGAGGAAACTGTTTCAGTTTTTCATCTTTGAGGATGATGTTGACTCTGGGTTTGTCATATATGGCCTTTATTATGTTGAGGTAGGTTCTCCCTCTGCCCACTTTCTAGAGAGTTTTTATGAAAAATCGGTGTTGCGTTTTGTCAAAAGCTTTTTCTGCATCTATTGAGATTATCATATGTTTTTTTTCCTTCAGTTTGTTAATTTGGTGTGTCACATTGATTGATTTGTGTATATTGATGAATCCTTGCATTCCTGGAATAAACCCCACTTGATCATGGTGTATGATCCTTTTAATGTGCTGTTGGATTCTGTTTGGTAGTATTTTGTTGAGGATTTTTGCATCTATATTCATCAGTGATATTGGCCTGTAGTTTTCTATCTTTGTGATGTCTTTGTCTGGTTTTGGTATCAGGGTTATGGTGATCTCATAGAATAAGTTTGGGAGTGTTCTTCCCTCTGCTATCTTTTGGAAGATTTTGAGAAGGATAGGTGTTAGCTCTTCACTAAATATTTGATTGAATTCGTCTGTGAAGCCATCTGGTCTTGGGCTTTCATTTGTTGGAATAATTTTAACCACAGTTTCAATTTTAGTGCTTGTGATTGGTCTGTTTATATTTTCTATTTCTTCCTGGTTCAGTCTTGGAAGGTTGTGCTTTTCTAAGAATATGTCCATTTCTTCCAGGTTGTCCTTTTTATTGGCATACAGTTGCTTGTAGTAATCTCTCATGATCCTTTGTATTTCTGCAGTGTCAGTTGTTACTTGTCCATTTTCATTTCTAATTCTGTTGATTTGAGTCTCCTCCCTTTTTTTCTTGATGAGTCTGGCTAATGGTTTATCAATTGTGTTTATTCTCTCAATAAAACTAAAAGAACCAGCTTTTAGTTTTATTGATCTTTGCTATTATTTCTTTCATTTCTTTTTCATTTATTTCTGATCTGATCTTTATGATTTCTTTCCTTCTGCTAACTTTGGGTTTTTTGTTGTTGTTGTTCTTCTTCTTCTTTCTCTAATTGCTTTAGGTGTAATGTTAGGTTGTTTATTTGAATTTTTTTGGTTGTTTCTTGAGGTAGGGTTGTATTGCTATAAACTTCCCTCTTAGAACTGCTTTTGCTTTATCCCACAGGATTTGGGTTGTCATGTTTTCATTGTCATTTGCTTCTAAGTATTTTTTGATTTCCTCTTTGATTTCTTCAGTAATGTCTTGATTATTTAGTAGCTTATTGTTTAACCTCCATGTGTTTGTACTTTTTACAGTTTTTTTCTTCTAGTCCCATAGTGTTGTTGTCAGAAAAGATACTTGATACAATTTCAATTTTCTTAAATTTACCAAGGCTTGATTTGTCACTCAAGATATTATGTATCCTGGAGAACGTTCCCTGTGCACTTGAGAGGAAAGTTTAATGTTTTGTTTTTGGATGAAATGTCTTATTAATATCAATTAAGTCCATCTGGTCTAATGTGTAATTTAAAGCTTGTGTTTCCTTTTTTATTTTCATGTTGGTTGATCTGTCCATTGGTGAAAGTAGGGTGTTAAAGACCCCAACTATTATTGTGTTACTATTGTTTTCCCCTTCATGGCTGTTAGCATTTTACTCATGTTTTGAGGTGCTCCTATGTTGGGTGCATAAATATTTACAATTGTTATATCTTTTTCTTGGACTATGTCTTGCTCATTATGTAGTGTCCTTCTTTATCTCTTGTAATAGTCTTTATTTTAATCTCTATTTTGTCTAATTTGAGAACTGCTACTCAAACTTTGTTTTGATTTCCATTTCCATGGAATATTTTTTTTTCTATCCCCTCACTTTCAGACTGTATGTGTCCCTTGGTCTGAAGTGGGTCTCTTGTAGACAGCATATATATGTCTTGTTTTTGTGTGCATTCAGCCAGTCTATGTCTTTTGGTTGGAGCATTTAATCCATTTACATTTAGGTAATTATCTATATATATGTTCCTATTACCATTTTCTTAATTGTTTGGAGTTTGTTTTTGTAGGTCTTTTCCCTCTCTCTCTCTATTTATTTTTTTCCACCTAGAGAAGTTTGTTTAGCATTTGTTGTGCAGCTGGTTTTGGGGTATGGAATTCTCTTAACTTTTGCTTGTCTGTAAAGGTTTTAATTTCTCCATCAAATCTTAATGAGATCCTTGCTGCATAGAGTAATCTTGGTTGTAGTTTTTTTCCGTTTTGTCACTGTAAATATGTCTTGCCAATCCCTTCTGGCTTGCAGAGTTTCTGTTGAAAGATCAGCTGTTAACCTTATGGCTTTTCCCTTGTAGGTTATTTGTTACTTAGTCCTTGCTGCTTTTAAAATATTTTTTCTTTGTATGTAATTTTTGATAGTTGGATTAGTATGTGTCTTGGCTTTTTCTCCTTGGGTTTATCCTGTATGGAACTCTCTTTTCTTCCTGGACTTGATTGTCTACTTCCTTTCCCATATTAACAAAGTTTTCAACTATAATCTCTTCAAATATTTTCTCATACACATTCTTTTTCTCTTCTTTTTCTGGGGCCCCTGTATTTCAAATGTTGGTGCATTTAATATTGTCCCTGGGGTCTCTGATACTGTCCTCAATATTTTTCATTCTTTTTTTCTTTATTCTTCCCTGCAGCAGTTATTTCCACTATTCTATCTTCCAGGTCACTTATCCGTTCCTCTGCCACAGTTATTCTGTTATTGCTTCCTTCTAGTGTATTTTTAACTTCATTTATTGTGTTGTTCATCATTGTTTGTTTGCTCTTTTGTTATTCTAGGTCCTTTTTAAACTTTTTTGTATTTTCTCCATTCTATTTCCAAGATTTTGGACCATCTTTACTATCATTATTCTGAATTCTTTTTCAGTTTGATGGCCTATTTCCTCTTCATTTGTTTGGTCTGGTGCATTTTTACCTTGCTCCTTCATCTGTTGCTTATTTCTCTGTCTTCTCATTTTGCTTAACTTTCTGTGTTTGGGGTCTCCTTTTCACAGACTGCAGGTTCATAGTTTCCTCTTATTTCTGGTGTCTGCCCTCAGTCGGTGAACTTGGTTCAGGAGCTTGTGTAAGGTTCCTGATGGGGGGATTGGTGTCTGTGTTCTGGTGGGTGGAGCTGGATCTTGTCCCTTTTGTGGGCAGAGCCACGTCCAGTGGTGTGTTTTGGGTTGTCTGTGAACTTAGTATGACTTTAGGTAGTTTCTCTGCTAATTGGTGGTGTTGTGTTCCTGTCTTGCTAGTTGTTTGGAATGGGGCATCCAGCACTGGAGCTTGCTGGCCGTTGGGTAGAACTGGATCTTAGTGTTGAGGCAGAGATTTCTGGGAGAGCTCTCACTGATTAATATTACATGGGGCCAGTAGGTCTGGTGGTCCAACATCCTGGACTTGGCTTTCCCACTGCAGACGCTCAGGCCTGAATGCTGGCCAAAGCACCAAGGCCCTGTAAGCCACATGGCTCAGAAGAAGTGGGAGTAAAAAAGAAAAAGAAGGAAAAAATAACAAAGAGACAGAACCCCAAAACAAATGCTAAAAGCAAAACTAAACAGAAAAAATCACAGAAAGAATCATACACACACACTCACAAAAAGAGGGGGAAAAAATGGAAGAGAGCAACCCAACCAATAAAGAAACCCACAAATGAAAACAACCACTAAACACTAAACTAAGATAAACATAAACCTAAAAACAAATGAAATGCAAAAAGCAAACCCCAAGTCCACAGTTGCCCCTGAAGTCCACCTCCTCAATTTTGGGTACATTCATTTTCTATTCAGGTATTCCACACATGCAGGGTTTACCAAGTTGATAGCAGGGATTTAGTCCACTACTCCTGAGGCTACATGGAGGAATTTCCCTTTATCTTCTTTGTTAGCACAGCTCCTGGGGTTCGGCTTTGGTTTGGCCCTACCTCTATGTGTAAGCCACTCTCAGGTGTCTCTTCCCCACCCAGACAGGAGAGGGTTAAAGCTGTGGCTGATTAGGTCTCTCTTGCTCACTCAGGAGAGGGAGGGTTATGGTAGTCATAACTGGAATGTATGGCAAGCCTGCAGCAACAGAGCCTGGTGTGACATTGCAACAGCCTGAGGCATGCCATGCGTTCTCCAAAGGAAGTTGCCCCTGGATCATGGGACTCTGGCAGCGGTGTGTTGCACAGGATCTGAGAGGGTGTGGGTAGTGACCTGCCCTTGCACACAGAATCCTTGGTGGCATTGGTGGCAGCAGCAGTGGTTTGTGCCCTCCTCTGAGGTCCGAGATGATAGCCACAGCTCATGCCCAACTCTGGAGTTCACTTAGGTATTGCTCTGTCATCTGTGAGAACACGCAGCAGGAAGACCCTCTCCTTGTGCACCCTGAGACAATGGTCTCTTGCCTCTCTGGCAGGTCCAGATTTTTCCCGTACTCCCTCCCAGCTAGCTGTGACGAACTAACCCCCTTCCAGCTGTGTTCACAGAGTCAACCTCCATCCTCTCCCTGGGGTCTGACTTATGAAGCCTGAGCCTCAGCTCCCAGCCCCCATCTGTCCTGGCAGTTGAGCAGACAAGCATCTCAGGCTGGTGAGTGCTGGTCGTCACTGATCCTCTGTGTGGAAATCTCTCCACTTTGCCCTCTGCATCCCTGTTGCTATGCTCTCCTCTGTGGCTCCAAAGCTCCCACCCCCAACACCGTCCCTGCCAGTGAAGGGGTTTCCTAGTGTGTGGAAAATTTTTCTCCTTCATAGCTCCCTCCCAGAGGCACAGGTCCTGTCCCTATTCTTATGTCTTTTTTTTTTTTTTTCTTTTTTCTTTTGCCCTACCCAGGTATGTGGGGGATTTCCTTGCCTTTTTGGAAATTTGTGGTCTTCTGCAACACAGGGTTCAGTAGGTGTTCTGTAGGAGTTGTTCCACATGTAGATGTATTTGTGGGGAGGAAGATGACCTCCATGACATATTCCTCCGCCATCTTGAAGGTCTCCTCCACAATAATAATTTTTAAATGTTAAATGTCCCATATTTCATTTGTGTCCAAAATGAATGTCCATGCAAAATCTTTACATGTTTAGCAATGATAGTGATGTCCCATATCATACATCTAGGAAATAGAGTTGGAATTTGCTCCCAGGCAGGCTGGCTCCAGAGGCCATGCTTTTTATACCCAGGTCTCACTCTTTTAGTGAACCTGTGCCCCTGGCCTATGAACTTCACAAATGCTTCTCAGTTTTATTCTGTTTGGTTTGGTTTTCACTCCTTTCAGTGGGACAGAATGGCTAGTGTGAGTTGGATAATTCCTTTCTGCCACTTTGGTTAACCTCTGATAAAACCCCTTTCAGTTAGGCTCAGGTAAAAAGTTTCTCTTGAGGGCAGGCGTTGTTAAGAACAGAATGTTCTTGCAAATGTCAAAATAGCTACTTTTTCTCTTCCCCTGCAGGCAGAATGAGGGACTTTTTCTCCAGTCTTTACTGAGAGAAACTGATAGATTTCCTGGAAGTAAACAAAAGCTCTTCTGGAGGGCTCATAATTGTGTACCTCTGGCCCAAGACAGGCCCCCTGAAAGCTTTAATTCTCAGACTTGTCTATACTGAGCTGCCAGGAATACAGCAGCCCCTGTTTAGGTTTTCCTACGTTGGTCCTAGTTCCCATGGAGCTTTGGCTCATGGATTCCTACTCTAGTAAGTTGTAATTCTCTGTATCTGCTTGTCTGTTTCTACAATTTTGGGGTAAGCTGCTGGCCCTGTGATCTCAGTTCTCTGACAGATATAAGGAGGGTTGTTGATTTTCAGTTTGTTCAGCTTTTTACTTGTTCTTAGATGGAGTGACAACTTCCAAGTTCCTTACATGCTGGAATATAAATTGGAGGTATGACATCTTTCAACATTCATGTTGATTTAGTCCTCTGGTATTCCTATATTATTTTGCCTAATATGGTTACAATTTATCATATATGATTGGCACTCCCCATAATGATGCACTTGTATTTTGTTCCTCATTTTTTTCTGTAATGTTGGTTCCAGAAGTTTTCACTCATGACCAGGAAATGATACTAGGTTTCTGTATGATTGAGTAAAACCAAATGTATTTGAAGTTGTTGGGAGTTGGGAAGATGCCCAATGGGGCTCATATTGCTCTTATGTAACATGATGAACTTATGTTCTCCAGGTATCTTAGTATTACTATCTCAGTAATCATTGTCATTATTGGAACACTCATCCTACATGGTGTTAGACTTTTGACTCTAAGTCTCTCTGTGGGTTTAAATACTTGAGTTCAGGTATAAAAAACTTCAATGCATACTGGGTCCAAGCAGATAATGACTTAAGTCATCCAGGGTACCTCTGGGAGAATCCTGGCACTCATGCTCTTGCCTCAATAGGGCATTACTACTCAGCTCCAGGTGGTCATTGTTTTGAAAGAAGTCAGGCTAGTTCTTGCTAGATCATCAGGTACAAGCCTTGGTGGGACCCCCATTGTGCATCCTCTGTTTTATAGCAAAGATGTATGTACTTTTCCCACTTTGATGCTTTTTACAAACTAATTTCTTTCTCCATGTTGAAAATAATTAAATCAGTAACCCTTTATCTTTAAGCACAGGACTTAAGAATGGTCCGTGTTTATCTGATTTGCAATCACACTGGCAAAGAATCTTGTCATTAGATTTCTTATGCATAACCAGTTGTTCATCCTGTGCAGCTATGCAAATTATAATAAAAGAAGTCTTATGGGACAATCATCATGCTCTGTATAGTAGGTTTAAGATTAGAAATAAAACATGGCTCTTTATTAAGTGCTTTACACATATCCATACAGTGGAATATTACATGGCTGTAAAAAAGAATGAGGAGGTTTATATATCCTGATATGGAACTATCTCCAAGATATAATGTCAAGTGAGGAAAAAAGTGAAGGATGTAAATGTGCGGAATTGTCATGAAAATGGAAAAGAAATATATATTTTCAGGTTTTTTAGACATTAAAAATCACTTAAAGAACACAGAAATTGATAAAACTGTTTCTCTGTACAGGAGAATTGGGAAGGTAAGGGACATCATAGGAGGTAGGCTTTTTACAATTTGTATAAATTTAACCCATAAGTTAGCTTTATTATATTGTCAATTATACTAAAATGATCAAGACAAGCTATGCTTTATATATTAAAAAAATCTATCATGGATTATTATGATCACTGACTTAGATCACATGAAGGCAGACACAGAAAGACATACTGGAAGTATTTTTCCCTCTAATCCCAACAAACTCATATGTTTCTAAAACTCAGTAAATAAATAGAAAATTAGCAGTATGCAAATATATTTCAGAAGAAAAGCTCTCCATAGCCCAGGCAGATTTCTTTGTAAGAAGCAAGCATCCTAAACTGTAAAGCAAATCCCAAACTGAATTTTCTTGGTCTGCAAAATGTACTCTACTGACCTGCTGGTGAGAGACCAAGGGAGCCACAGCAGAAATCTCTTAGTTATTCATAAATTCTTCTTTTTAAAAAAGTTGTTGATGCTTTTGTTTTAAACACAAGAATGGAATGAACTCCAGAACTCAGAAACAATTTTCATGCAAAACCAGGTGGCTCAGTATACAAATAAAGACCTAGATGGGAACCCTGAAGAGAGCAACATAAATTCTCACATCTGGTATAAATAAACAACAAGATACATTGTTTTACGATTAATGCCCAGCTCATGAATAAGTACACACAATGGAGATAGAAATATTTAATTTTGTGTTGTAGAACATAATTAGAAATTATTCTAAAAAGTCAGAACACAGTAAAGACTTCTCAAAATGCTTGGGCCCTGGGTGCAGTCTGTGTTTGGAACCAGTTTTGTCCAGCATCAGGTTTTTTGGTTTTTTAAAGAAAAATAATCAAGAAAAGCTACAACCATAGTGTTTCATTAAATAGTTCATGAGTGTCTCTCACTCGCTGTCTCTTTTTTCCTGCTTCCTTTGGGAGTTTAATGCACTTTGATAAGATAAATATCTGCCTTTTAATGATGATCACACCTTATTGTAATGTCTCACCCTGTTACTAATAGTGCATGAGATTATGAAAGATGAAAAAAAGTAGAAGTCTAATTTTCTCTTCCCTACTGATGCTGTTTGCTTAACTTTTATATTTCCCCAGCTTAGACAGTGAAACAACAGCAGCTAATTTTACTGGATTTCTATTTGTTCCACTTTTATTTCTCACATAGAAGAAATCCCTACCAGTTTAATTTATTATTTTCTTCTTAGATCAAGAATTGTAATTTTGTTTCTTTAAACTTGACTAGATGTATCACTTTAGCCTGCTTTAATCAACTAGGATAGAATCAGGTAGAACTAGGACAAATTACCAGGCTTCAGTAAAATAACAGAGATGGCCCAATCTTGAGGTGTGGGGAGGGACAGATCAAACACTACCACTTCCAGACACATGCAGTTGTGTGCGTTCATCAACACACATGAACAGCTTTGCTCACAGAATCAATGGAGTGATTTTTCTTCTGATTCTAATTGTTAAGGATTGCTCTGAATCAGAAGAGGGTGGACACATCACGCAGACTTTATTTTAAAATTTTAGGAATAAACAAAAGGAGAAAGACCAAAGAATAACCATGGAGACAAGTAGCAAGTGTTCTATGGTGAGATAAAATAGAACCAAATAGCGTGATTCTCACCTTTCCTTTGCCAGATGATGGAAAGCAAAGACAAAACTTTTGTCCTCATAGAGAATTGTCTCTTCCTCTGACTTTCTGTGTGAATAACCTTTCTAGCTGATTTATCTCCTTCTTAGAGACCAAAATTATGAGGATGCTGAATCTCTTCTTCCTGGACTTTCCTCTACTCCCCTGCCAGCAACTTAACACTTATTTGTTTTGAAAATTAGCGATTTAACAGGGCATTGCCTTTACTGGCTATTTGTTCTGCTGACCTATGGAGGAAGCTGGAATCGGTGCTGCAAATGGGCTCCTCTAACAGGTCTGTTATTGCATTATTCCTTTATGGGGGCTTCTGTGTAATTACACTAAATGTTGTTATAAATCCCACAGGAAGCCACGTCTCGGCTGAAGTCTAGAGGCCACTTTCAGTGTATATCTCCCTCATCTGCCATCAGCACAGCTCCACGTTCTTCCCAGTGTATTAGAGGACACACCAAATGGGGACAAGGACTACATGATCCAAATGGAGAGTGAGTGATTTGACAAGAAGCCAACCAGCACTTCGAGCAAAGCTAACTACCATCGAAACACTGCCTCCACAACAAAGGTTGAATCAAAATCCTATTCCTTTAGCATATGAATTAGAAGAACAATTGTCTGATTATGATTTTAAAAAGAGCATTACATTTTATGTTCAGCCATAATTGGTATTTATGACAATTTATGTAAACAGTAATGAAGCCTATGTGATTTTTGCAGGGAAATTGCATTATGACACCAGTGATCGTTACTGTTAATTTTCCTGAAGATGATGGCAATCAGCAGGCATAGTTTCATTGTAAATAGGTTAATTTAAAATTCAAACACTGCTGGTATTTCAAAATGAGTTCACATTCGATTTCTGAAAGCTTTGGCTCAGTCTTTTTCTGTGTCATGATAAAAAGGCATGGATGATGTATGTTAACATGTAAAACTTTTTTCTTCAGGATTGTGTGCATATAAACGTGTGAGATATACACAAATATATATATGTGTGTGTATATGCATATATAAACATAGATAGATAGATAGATTGATAGATAGATGTGTGTCTTACATACTGCACATCCTTTTAAGTATCATTCTGTTTTTTTGTGCTATAGGAATGTGCTTCAAAAACTTACTATAATGTAATCAGTAAATAAAGTTATCACAAACTAATTTGCTAAATTTGTAGCATAAGTGAGGAGTGACATACCAGTGTATTCTATTATTTCTAATGTGTATTTACACATTACCTAATCAAATTTTAAAAAGATATAAAAACTTAAATATATCTCTTTATTGACCTTGGGTTTCTGGCTAGTTACTGAGCTAAATTGATCTGCCAGTACATACTTTCAGACCACATCAACCAGTTAATATATTTTTTGTTTTAAAAATATATGCTTCCAATAATTTAGATCAATCCCTGCCAACTTCTCCAAGCAAAGTAAAAGTATCTAATTTTCACTTTTAACACTTTTTAAAAACTAGTAAGTACCTTAATTTTCTTGTGTGTATATATATCATTACAACAAATGTCAACACAAAATCACAAAAAAAATTTGGAATTATAAGAAAGAAAAAGAGAAGAAACATTTTAAATGTTGGTGTATGTCTATTTATTTTAAGCAATATTTAAGTAATCACATAATGTATTTTCACAGCTCTTGTAACTGTAATAATATGAAAACTATACTAATGTAAGCTACTATTTTTTCTTAAAAAGTAAAATATTGTAGACTATGTACATTATAGCAATAGATTTTACTGACAATAGAAATGAACCATGTCTCCAAATAGCACCTCGCCCTTTTTCTCTCTATGTCTCTTTCTCCTTCTTTTTTTTTTTTTTAATATCTTTATTGGAGTATAACTGTTTTACAATAGTGTGTTAGTTTTTCCTTTACAACAAAGTGAATCAGTTATACATATACATATGTTCCCATATCTCTTCCCTCTTGCATCACGCTCTCTCCCACCCTCCCTATCACACATCTCTAGGTGGTCACAAAGCACAGAGGTTATCTCCCTGTGCTATGTGGCAGCTTCCCACTAGCTATCTAATTTACATTTGGTAGTGTATATATGTCCCTGCCACTCTCTCACTTCGTCACAGCTTACTATTCCTCCTCCCCATATCCTCAAGTACATGCTCTAGTAGGTCTGTGTTTTATTGCCATCCTACCACTAATCTCTTCATGACATTTTTTTTTCTTAGATTCCATATATATATGTGTTAGCATACGGTATTTGTTTTTCTCTTTCTGACTTACTTCACTCTGTATGACAGATTCCAGGTCTATCCACCTCATTACAAATAACTCAGTTTCATTTCTTTTTATGGCTGAGTAATATTCTATTGTATATATGTGCCACATCTTCTTTATCCATTCATCTGTTGATGGACACTTAGGTTGCTTCCATGTTCTGGCTATAGGAAACAGAGCTGCAATGAACATTTTGGTACATGACTCTTTTTGAATTATGGTTTTCTCAGGGTATATGCCCAGTAGTGGGATTGCTGGGTCATATGGTAGTTCTATTTTTAGTTTTTTAAGGAACCTTCATACTGTTCTCCATAGTGGCTGTATCAATTTACATTACCACCAGCAGTGCAAGAGTGTTCCCTTTTCTCCACACCCTCTCCAGCATTTATTGTTTCTAGAGTTTATGATGATGGCCAATCTGATTGGTGTGAGATGATATCTCACTGTAGTTTTGATTTGTATTTACCTAATGATTAATGATGTTGAGCATTCTTTCATGTGTTTGTTGGCAATCCGTATATCTTCTTTGGAGAACTGTTTATTTAGTTCTTCTGCCCATTTATCGATTGGGTTGTTTTTTTTGTTGTTGTTATTGAGCTGCATGAGTTGCTTATAAATTTTGGAGATTAATCCTTTGCCAGTTGCTTCATTTGCAAATATTTTCTCCCATTCTGAGGGTTGTCTTTTGGTCTTGTTTATGGTATCCTTTGCTGTGCAAAAGAGCGTTTAAGTTTCATTAGGTCCCATTTGTTTATTTTTATTTCCATTTCTCTAGGAGATGGGTCAAAAAGGATCTTGCTGTGATTTATGTCATAGAGTGTTCTGTCTATGTTTTCCTCTAAGAGTTTGATAGTGTCTGGACTTACACTTAGGTCTTTAACCCATTTTGAGTTTATTTTTCTGTGTGGTGTTAGGGAGTGCTCTAATTTCATACTTTTACATGTACCTGTCCAGTTTTCCCAGCACCACTTATTGAAGAAGCTGTCTTTTCTCCACTGTATATCCTTCCCTCCTTTATCAAAGATAAGGTGACCATTTATGTGTGCGTTTATCTCTGGGCTTTCTATCCTATTCGATTGATCTCTATTTCTGTTTTTGTGCCAGTACCATACTGTCTTGATTACTGTAGCCTTGTAGTATAGTCTGAAGACAGCAAGACTGATTCCTCCAGCTCCATTTTTCATTCTCAAGATTGCTTTGGCTATTCGGGGTCTTTTGTGTTTCCATACAAAATGTGAAATTTTTGGTTCTAGTTCTGTAAAAAATGCCAGTGGTAATTTGATAAGGATAGCATTGAATCGGTAGATTGCTTTGGGTAGTAGAGTCATTTTCACAATGTTGATTCTTCCAATCCAAGAACATGGTATATTTCTCCACCTATTTGTATCATCTGTAATTTCTTTCATCAGTGTCTTATAGTTTTCTGCATACAAGTCTTTTGTCTCCTTAGGTAGGTTTATTCCTAGATATTTTATTCTTTTTGTTGCAATCGTAAATAGGAGTGTGTTCTGAATTTCACTCTCAGATTTTTCATCATTACTGTGTAAGAATGCCAGAGATTTCTGTTCATTAATTTTGTATCCTGCTACTTTACCAAATTCATTGATTAGCTCTAGTAGTTTTCTGGTAGCATCCTTAGGATGCTGTATCAATAGTATCATGTCATCTGCAAACAGTGACAGATTTACTTCTTCTTTTCCTATTTGGATTCATTTTATTTCTTTTTCTTCTCTGATTGCTGTGGCTAGAACTTCCAAACTATGTTGAATAAGAGTGGTGAGAGTGGCCAACCTTGTCTTGTTCCTGATCTTAGTGGAAATGATTTCAGTTTTTCACCATTGAGAACGATGCTGGCTGTGGGTTTGTCATATATGGCCTTTATTTTGTTGAGGAATGTTTCCTCTATGCCTACTTTCTGCAGGGTTTTTATCATAAATGGGTTTTGAATTTTGTCAAAAGCTTTCTCTTCATCTATTGAGATGATCATATGGTTTTTCTCCTTCAGTTTGTTTATATGGTGTATCATGTAGATTGATTTGCGTATATTGAAGAATCCTTGCATTCCTGGAATAAACCCCACTTGATCATGGTGTATGATCCTTTTAATGTGCTGTTGTATTCTGTTTGCTAATATTTTGTTGAGGATTTTTGCATCTATATTCATCAGTGATATTGGCCTGTAGTTTTCTTTCTTTGTGATGTCTTTGTCTGGTTTTGGTATCAGGGTTATGGTGGTCTCATAGAATGAGTTTGGGAGTGTTCCTCCCTCTGCTATCTGTTGGAAGAGTTTGAGAAGGATAGGTGTTAGCTCTTCTCTAAATGTTTGATAGAATTCTCCTGTGAAGCCATCTCGTCCTGGGCTTTTATTTGTTGGAAGATTTTTAATCACAGTTTCAATTTCAGTGCTTGTGATTGGTCTGTTCATATTTTCTATTTCTTCCTGGTTCAGTCTCGGCAGGTTGTGCATTTCTAAGAATTTGTCCATTTCTTCCAGGTTGTCCATTTTATTGGCATACAGTTGCTTGTAGTAATCTCTAATAATCTTTTGTATTTCTGCAGTGTTAGTTGTTATCTCTCCTTTTTCATTTTAATTCTATTGATTTGAGTCTTCTCCCTTTTATTCTTGATGAGTCTGGCTAATGCTTTATCAATTTTATTTATCTTGTCAAAGAACCACCTTTTAGTTTTATTGATCTTTGCTTTGTTTTCTTCATTTCTTTTTCATTTATTTCTGACCTGATCTTTGTGATTTCTTTCCTTCTGCTAAATTTGGGGTTTTTTTGTTCTTCCTTCTCTAATTGCTTTAAGTGCAAAGTTAGGTTGTTTATTCTAAATGTTTCCTGTTTCTTAAGGTATGATTGTATTGCTATAAACTTCCCTCTTAGAACTACTTTTGCTGTATCCCATAGGTTTTGGGTCATCGTGTCTCCATTGTCATTTGTTTCTAAGTACTTTTTGATTTCCTCTTTGATTTCTTCAGTGATCACTTCGTTATTAAGTAGTGTATTGCTTAGCCTCCATGTGTTTGTATTTTTTACAGATCTTTTCCTGTAATTGATATCTAGTCTCATAGCGTTGTGGTCGGAAAACATACTTGATATGACTTCAATTTTTTAAATTTGCCAAGGCTAGATTTGTGACCCAATATATGATCTATCCTGGAGAATGTTCCATTAACACTTGAGAAAAATGTGTATTCTGTTGTTTTTGGATGGAGTGTCCTATAAATATCAATTAAGTCCATCTTGTGTAATGTATCATTTAAAGCTTGTGTTTCCTTATTTATTTTCAATTTGGATGATATGTCCATTGGTGAAAGTGGGGTGTTAAAGTCCCCTACTATGATTGTGTTACTGTCGATTTCCCCTTTTAAGGCTGTTAGTATTTGCCTTATGTATTGAGGTGCTCCTATGTTGGGTGCATAAATATTTACAGTTGTTATATCTTCTTCATGGATTGATCCCTTGATCATTAGGTAGTGTCCTTCTTTGTCTCTTGTAATAGTTTTTATTTTAAAGTCTATTTTGTCTGATATGAGAATTGCTACTCCAGCTTTCTTCTGATTTCAATTTGGATGGAATATCTTTTTCCATCCCCTTACTTTCAGTCTGTATGTGTCCCTAGATTTGAAGTCTGTCTCTTGTAGACAGCATATATATGGTTCTTGTTTTTGTATCCATTCAACCAGTCTGTGTCTTTTGGTGGGAGCAATTAATCCATTTACATTTAAGGTAATTATTGATATGTGTGTTCCTATTACCATTTACTTAATTGTTTCATGTTGTTTTTGTAGGTGTTTTCCTTCTCTTTTGTTTCTTGCCTAGAGAAGTTCCTTTAGCATTTGTTGTAGAGCTGGTTTGGTGGTGCTGAACTCTCTCAGCTTTTGTTTCTCTGTAAAGGTTTTAATTTCTCCATCAAATCTGAATGAGATCCTTGCTGGCTAGAGTAATCTTGGTTGTAGGTTTTTTTCCTTCATCACTTTAAATTTGTCCTGCCACTCCCTTCTGGCTTGTAGAGTTACTGCTGAAAGATCAGATGTTAACCTTATGGGGATTCCCTTGTGTGTTATTTGTTGTTTTTCCCTTGATGCTTTTAATATGTTTTCTTTGTATTTAATTTTTGACAGTTTGATTATTATGTGTCTTGGCGTGTTTATCCTTGGGTTTATCCTGTATGGGACTCTCTGTGCTTCCTGGACTTGATTGACTATTTCCTTTCCTATATTAGGGAAGTTTTCAACTAAAATCTCTTCGTATATTTTCTCAGTCCCTTTCTTTTTCTCTTCTTCTTCTGGGACTCCTATAATTCGAATGTTTTTGTGTTTAATGTTGTCCCAGAGGCCTCTGAGACTGTCCTCAGTTCTTTTCATTCTTTTTTCTTTATTCTGCTGTGCAGTAGTTATTTCCACTATTTTATCTTCCAGGTCACTTATCCATCCTTCTGCCTCAGTTATTCTGCTATTGATCCCATCTAGAGTATTTTTCATTTCATTTATTCTGTTGCTCATCATTGCTTGCTTCCTCTTTATTTATTCTAGATCCTTGTTAACTGTTTCTTGCAATTTGTCTATTCTATTTCCAAGATTTTGGATCATCTTTATTATCATTATTCTGAATTCTTTTTCAGGTAGACTACCTATTTCCTCTTCATTTGTTAGGCCTGGTGTGTTTTTATCTTGCTCCTTTATCTGCTCTGTGTTTTTCTGTCTTCTCATTTCGCTTATCTTACTGTTTTTGGAGTCTCCTTTTTGCTGGCTGCAGGTTCGTAGTTCCCATTGTTTTTGGTGGCTGTCCCCAGTGGCTAAGGTTGGTTCAGTGGGTTGAGTAGGTTTCCTGGTTGGGGGACTAGTGCCTCTGTTCTGGTGGATGAGGCTGGATCTTGTCTTTCTGGTGGGCAGGTCCATATCTGGTGGTGTGTTTGGGGAAGTTGGTAGCCTTATTACGATTTTAGGCAGCCTCTGTGCTAATGGATTGGGCTGTAGACCTGTCTTGCTCTTTGTTGGGGATAGGGTGTCCAGCACTGTTTGTTGCTGGTCCTTGAGTGAAGCTGGGTCTTGGTGTTGAGATGGAGATCTCTGGGAGATTTTTGCCGTTTGATATTGCGTGGAGCTGGGAGGTCTCTTGTGGACCAGTGTCCTCAGGTTAGTTCTCCCACCTCAGAGACACAGCCCTGGTGCCTGACTGGCACACCTAGAGCCTTTTATCCACACGGCTCAAAATAAAAGGGAGGAAAAAATAGAAAGCAAAGGAAAGGAAGGAAAGAAAGAAGAAAGGAAGGAAGGAGGGAGGGAGGGAAGGAAGGAAGGGAGGAAGGAAGAAAGGAAGGGAGTAAGGAAGGAAGGAGGAGAGGAAGAAAGAGAGGAAAGAAGGGAGGAAGGAAGGGAGGAAAGAAGGAAGAAAGGAAGAAAGAAAGGGAGAAGTTATAGTTATTAAATAAAAAATAATTATTAAGAAGAAAAATTTCTATTAAAAAGAAAACAGAAAAACGGGTTGGTCTAACCCTAGGACAAATGATGAAAGCAAAGCTATACAGACAAAATCTCACACAGCAGCACACACATACACACTCACAAAAAGAAAAAAGGGGAAAATAATAGTATATCTTGCTCCCAAAGTCCACCTCCTCAACTTGGCATATTTCATTGTCTATTCTGGTTTTCCACAGATGCAGGGCACTTCAAGTTGATTGTGGAGCTTTAATCCACCGCTTCTGAGGCTGCTGGGAGACACCTCCCCCTCTCCTCTTTGTTCGCACAGCTCCTGGGATTCAGCTTTGGACTTGGCCCCGCCTCTGCATGTCGGTCATCCGAGGGCATCTGCCCTTCGCTCAGACAGGATGGGGTTAAAGGAGCAGCTGATTCGGGGTCTCTGGCACAGGCCAGGGGGAGGGAATGGCATGGATGCAGGGCAAGTCCACGATGGCAGAGGCTGATTTGACGCTGTACCGGCCTGAGGCACGCCGTGCGTTCTCCTGGGGAAGCTGTCTCTGGATCCCGGGACCCCGGCAGTGGCAGGTTGCACGGGCTCCCGGGAGGGACGGTGTGGAGAGTGACCTGTGCTCACACACAGGCCTCTTGGTGGCAGCAGCAGCAACCCTAGCGTCCCACACCCGTCTCTACTGTCTGTGCCAACAGCTGTGGCTAGCGCCCGTTTCTTGAGCTCCTTTACGTGGTGCTCTTAATCCTCTCTCTTCGTGCCCAAGGAAGCAAAGAGGCAAGAAAAAGTTTCTTGTCTCTTCGGCAGCTCTGCGCCCATTTCCGGGGCTCCTCTAAGCGACGCACTTAATCCCCTCTCCTAGCGCCCCAGGAAGCAAAGAGGGAAGAAAAGGTCTCTTGTGTCTTCATCAGCTCCAGACTTCAACCGGACTCCCTCCCAGCCAGCCGTGGCACACTAACCCCTTCAGGCTGTTTTCACTCTGCCAACTCCAGACCTTTCCCTGGGATCCGACTGAAGCCCGAGGCTCAGCCCTCAGCCCTGCCCGCCTCTGCCGGTGAGCAGACAAGCCTCTCGGGCTGGTGAGTGCCTGTCGGCACCGATCCTCTCTGGGAATCTCTCCTCTTTGCCCCCCACACCCTGTGGCTGCACTCTCCTCCGTGGCTCCAGAGCTTCCCCCTCCGCCACCCACAGTCTCCACCCATGAAGGGGTTTCTAGTGTGTGGGAACCTTTCCTCCTTCACGGCTCCCTCCCACTGGTGCAGGTCCCATCCCTATTCTTTGTCTCCGTTTATTCTTTTTTCTTTTGCCCTACCCAGGTACATGGGGAGTTTCTTGCCTTTTGGGAGGTCTGAGGTCTTCTGCCAGCGTTCAGTGGGTGTTCTATAGGAGAAGTTCCATGTGTAGATGTATTTCTGATGTCTCTGTGAGGAGGAAGGAGATCTCCACATCTTACTCTTCCACCATCTTGAAGATCCTCCAGCATGTCTCTCCTTTTTAAGGGCAATTTCTGGGTGGTCAAACAATTTCTCATAATTTGTTACTCTCATGAGTGAAAATGTAATCATGACTATTCAAAATGTATTGTAATGTTGATTATATTAATCCTACCAGTTTGATCTTGAAAGTTTCATTCTTTGTAGAGAAGTTGTATGATTACGTCCATTTTTTTTTTTTTTTTCCGTATGCAGGCCTGTGACTGTTGTGGCCTCTCCTGTTGTGGACCACAGGCTCCGCACGTGCAAGCTCAACGGCCATGGCTCATGGGACTAGCCACTCTGCAGCATGTGTGATCTTCCCGGACCTGGGGACAAACCCATGTCCCCTACATTGGCAGGCAGACTCTCAACCACTGCACCACCAGGGAAGCCCATATGCCCATCTTTATATGTAGTACTTTTAATTTAAATGCTATTTCAAAAAGAACATACCCCGATAGTTTTAGCCTGGACTACACATTTAAGGGAATAGGAATTGGAAGACATATTTTAGATTAGCAAATACCTGGAAAACTGGAATAAATGCTTTCATATTATACATGTAGCCCTAAATTCATTTTGCTTTGTATTGAATATAATAAAAAATCAATAATTTTTCTATGAATTTAAGTATATTTATAAGAACAAAAAAATACATATGGCCGTATATTTGTATATGTACTTTATCATCTCAACCAATTACTCATGCTTCCCTCAAGAGAGGAAATACAATATGTTTAAGAGGCTTGTTCAGGTATAGCCAACTCTAATGTTTTAAGGGGGAAATTATGGAAAGAAATGTTAAAATTAAGAAAAAGTTTACATTTATTAAATATTCTGAGAATTAGATGAAGGCCTTTATTTGAATTACTTCCTATAGTAGGTATCCCTTCTATGGGAGTTTATATTGAGAATTACTGCTCTAAAATATAATAAAAATGATCTAGGTCTCTTGCTGAATAGATTTTTTTAACCATTTTAAATTTAATCATCAATTGTCTGATGAGGTCAAATTCCTCTTTGGTTCTTGGGTGCCCCTTGTTATTAAGCTTCCATTCTGACACAGACAGAATAACTCCTGAATCCAAACAAGGTCCTTAGTCAGAAAGAGTGAATTGCTTAACACAAATTTGTCAAGATATTTAAAAAATAGAGTCAATACAAGAAAATAAAACAAACTAAAACATATTTATCATTACTGAGAATTCAATAGCATTGAGTCTTCATTTTTTCATGAAGGACTTCATTTTTTCATGAGTCCTCATTTTTCATGAGGATCTGTAGTTATCCCTTCACAAAACTGTTTTGTAATAAAATCTCAGGATTCTTTACTTTCTGAAACCTTTTGTAATCCCACATCTCATAGGGGTCAACTATTAATAAAACTTAGTTATATGACATCCAAAGAGTAACATATTGATTTAGCACTAAAGTAGTCAAACAAATGGTGGGTTATTACTAAAAGAAAAGGAGTTCAGACAAACTGATCTGTCTGTTAAGTAAATGAGAATTACTTTGGAGTGGGAATATTCACTCCAAATTGATCATCCAAAAAAAAAAAAAAAAAGAAATAAAGAAAAAAGAAAAGGAAAATAAGAAAGAAAAAGAATCACCTAAAGTAAGATGTCACTGTGAACTAACCCTAGAAAGTGATCACTGTGTCAATTGACAGGGTTTCTTTGTGTATCCCTATGACTGAGGATCTAGTTTGGATATAGGATAGCATAAATGGGTTCTGAAACTTGGATTGAATATCCATACAGGTTATTATAATTCATTTATAGACTACATCTCTAATTTCAGCCAAAATATATTTCTAAGCTTAAACATGAATTGTGCCTGTAAAACTGAACTTTAACCAAGTCTGAAACCTCACAGAAGTGTATGGGTCAATAAGAGAAGAAAGTGTGGTTTCAGTATATAGTCATTTTTTCCATTAAAGAAGGAAAACCAAAACAATAAATGTGAAACAAAAGAAAAACTCTCATTACTTGTACTATAGATAACATTGGGAAATATCTCTCCTACATGAATTTGCTTGTGCAAGATGTCATCTCTCATGCTCTTCAGTTCTTTGTGGGTATTTAACCAGCATCCTACACCTGTGTGAACAGAATTGAGACCTTCACCATCCTTCAACCACAAGATACTTATCTTATAGGCTGGGCTCTATGGGACAATTGGTAGAAGCAAAAAGTATCCATAAAGTTTTTCTTCATCTACGTGTCTCCTGATGATTTGCCAATTAGTAGGAGTTTGTAAATGTTTGCTGAATATGGTTGATGAATTACATAACTGCTTAAAAGTTTTGGCTCATGATAGACCTTTAAAAATTCTATATTTTGGTGAAAAGCAAATAACATGCACCAGTTACCCATGTCCTCACCTTCTTGAAAAGAATTACATAAATGGATTAGATGTAGCAGGCAGGAAGGATTACTGATATGTTCTACAGATAATGTCAACACTGTCGAGCTGATCAGCTGGTTATTCATACCCCTAATTATGCTGAGGTGGCAGTTTATCAGGAATTATGTAAAGCTTATGCTTTCTGTTTTAAGCGGGGGGAAATGGCTAGCAAACTGATTTATCTCTGGAGTTTTTGATCTAAGGATAGGCAGAGTGAGTGTAATTCCATTTGTTAGTATCTTTCTTTCATTACTCATGGCTTATGAGAAAGAAATAAAATTGCATTCATAGAGCATTCTTTTATTTCCAAGAGGAAAAATAATTTCACCACAAAGATGACAGTTACAATTCTTTACCTTTAAGGGGCAACCTTTGCAGGATGACTCTCTCATTCTAAAAATGCAGGCATTGCTTTTTTCTTTTGTACTCTATTAAGAATCATACATGAAACCACTCAGAGTAGATGGGGACTAAGGGTCAATAGAACAGTTAGAAAGGTGACAAATAACTATTCATTTCAGTGTTTGTTTTCTAGATGATGGCTGCCTTTTTCTCATAGTGTCCCATGTTTCTGAGGTGCTACACAATGAGTTCTATGTCCTTTTAAATAGGGGCAGAGCTGCCACAGTGTAAACTAATAAATAGCACAATTGAAGTTTTCTTGGTCTTGAAATACAAAGAATTCCTCTCAGTTACTTTATTCTTTCTCACAATTATCTTTTCTATAGAGAAAAAGAAGCTATTTTGTGACTTTATTCTGACATTTATGGATTATTTTTTTTTTTATTTTTTATTTTTTATGGGCTCTAGGCGCACGGGCTTCAGCAGTTGTGGCACACAGGGTCAGTAATTGCAGCTCATGGGCTCTAGAGCGCAGACTCAGTAGTTGTGGCACACGGGCTTAGCTGCTCTGTGGCATGTGGGATCTTCCCGGACCGGGGCTCGAACCCATGTCTCCTGCATTGGCAGGCAGATTCTTAACCACTGCGCTAACAGGGAAGTCCCTATGGATTAATTTTTTAAAACTAGTGCTGCTTTTCTGTGTCTTTCAGGAAGTGTAAATTTGGAACAAACTTGCATTATGTTTGCTGAATAAGATTCAAAACCTCATGCCTTAAGACAATTTCTAAAGCTAGCCCTTGATTTAGTAATCAGATTATTTCTGGGGCATTACCTTCACATTTTACTTTTACTTATTTTTTAAAGGGACAATTGAGTGAAAAAAAAATGGAGGGTTGTCAACCTGATTATACTCTAGAGATTTCTCTAGGATTAACCCAATCAGGATGCCAAATGTACCTCAAAAATGAAAAAGAATTCTATCTGATCAATACACTAGTCTCAGTTGTCTTTACAATTAATATCTATCAGTCCATTCAAACAGATATTTAGAGCTCTATGTTGATTGTTAAGATTCTCTGAAAACCACTAGGGAATAACAACCACATGCCAAAGTGCATTAATTGCACTCAAATTGACATATTTTAAACATCAGAATTTCTAAGATAGTGACAAATAATAGAATGCCAAATCAAGAGAAAGATATTATGATTTAATCAGAGAATACTTCCTCCAAAAAATGCTAACCATTTTTTTTTTTTTTTCTAATCAAATTCTCATGTATTTTCTAGCTCTTTTTCTCAAATAGCCATATTATAACACCTGCTGGTTTTAGGACAAATATAGTACTCAATACATTGATTTAAGATGTCTCCCCCTGCTTGCTTTACATCCTTTCTTACCCAACTTAAATTCTATGTTCTATCATTACAATCTGGGGATGGTCTTTCTTTCCATAATACCCTTCAGTAGATTGCTTAACAGTTTACAATATTTGTTAACCCTCCTAGGATAATGGTTATATTTTACTTTATTTTCCCCCCTTGTTGTCTTTTGGTCAAGGAATGGAAACTAAAGTGGTGTGTGTAAATATATTTATTTATTTATTTATTTATTTATTTATTTATTTATTTATTTATTTATGTACAGCATTATACTCATTTTTCCACAGCCATGAACCTGGCTATGTCATAGACAGAGATTACTCCATCATCTGAGTGAGGACATTGAGAAACACAGCCACCTCGAACCCACAGTGAACAAGTAAACTGTTTTGTTGCAGGCTCCTGAGCATAGAGGAGCTGTTGGCTACTGAAGCATCACTTAGCCTATGCTTACTGCTGTATAAATTGATAACAGGAGAGGAAAGCTCTTGTGCTATAGCCAAATACCTAAAAGCTATTATATTGCTCTTGGGAAATGGTAGCAAAGTTAAGGAAACACTTATTGAAGAAATAAAACAATTATGAAAGAGTAAAACGTGATAAAATTGTCACCTTGGAAGATATGATCCTGGTCTTTGAAATAAGCTGATTCTGGGAGCTAGAATTGTATTAGCATGCTTTGGTTGCTATGAGCTATATTTGACAAGTGACTACAAGAAAGAGATGACTTAAGAAAAAACAAATAAACCAAAAAGGGCTGAGTGCAAAAAAGAGAAAATGGAACTAGAAAGTGTCCAGAAACTTAAGAGCTGCTAATAATGCAGCTGCCAGAGGGTGCCAACTTCCACCAATACAAGTAAGTAAAAGCTAAGAAGGCCTTTGGAGATCAAAATGTACTCATGACTAAGTGAAAAGAGAGAGAAATATTACAAAAAGAATTGTGTGTGTGACTGTTGGTGAACAGAATTATCTAATACATAAGAGTTGAGACATAAGTTTTTGAAAAAGAGCCACAACTTAAAGAAACACTTATTAAATATTAGAGGTTAAAAATGACCATTGGATTTTCTGACCTTCTAAATGCAAAAAGCAGGATGAGAGAGCTTTTCAGCCAGCAATAAGTAGGTACTCCCCAAAGAAATGTAGAATGGGAAGAGATTTTTCAGACAGCAAAATCAGCTATTTAAGGATAATCCCAAAGCCCCCTCATAATTCTGCTCAGCTGAATGTCAGAGCTACTACAGAGCATTGACACTGCCTGCCTCCACTCCCCCTTTCCAGATGTGAGTGTTCACTGCAATTATTATGTTCTAGTTTCAACAGTGCATATGAGGGGACTGGATGACTTTTGGAGCCAAAAGAAACATATCTGGGTCTAATGTAGATACCATCCTAAGATCCTGGATTTGAATCTGACAATGTAATTGGATTGGATAGTTGTGGTTTCTTCTTGAGATGGGGTAAGTAAATAGTTTTTATTAAAAGGGAAGATTGGGTTTAAACACATGTTCTGTCATGCACTGTAATTATTTATATATTCCTGTCACTTTGGCATTATATTTGGCCATTTGACTTGTGGTGCTCCAACCTGTGAGTTTATATGATGCTCCATCCTGTGAGTTTATATTTATCTTTACCCTTGATGTCAGGCTTAATCAGGTGACTTGTTTTGGCAAATACCATGAGAACAGAAGCCACATCTGAATGGAAGCTTTACAAATACATGTCACATAGTCTGTTTTTACTTCTGTCACACTAGAAGATGCACCATCAGCCTGATATTAGAGTATCTACCAGCTATTATTGTAAGCCACTGATTTGTATACACTTCCCTTTAGAAACCCTAACTCTGAATTTATGAAACCATGTTCTTTTCCTTGCCAGTTTCCAATCTGATTTTTTTTGTACTAGAGAAAAGTAAACAAATGTGCAATTTATCATCACTGTAAAATTAATAAACTCCAACCCAAACTGGGTGATCAGCAGTGTAAAAAATCTTACTATGGGATTCTACTTTTTATAGCAACTGCTATTCTGTGTATTTTTTGTACTCTAAAAATATATTAACTAAGTATGATTGACATACTCTCAACTGTAAATAGCACACAATTTACTAAGTTTTGATGTGTATATACTTTTGAAACCATCACCACACCAAAATAATCAACATATTCATCATTCACAAATGTTTCCTTGTGATCATTCATAATCCGTCCTTCCTGCCCCTCTTCCAATCCAAAGGAGTCACTTTTCTGCTTTCTATCAATATAGATTAATGTGCATTCTCTAAAACTTATAGAAATGTCATCATACTATAGGGACTTTTTTTTTGACTGGTGGTTTTTATTCAATTATTCTGAGATTCACTTGTGTATATATCAATAAGTATTTTTTATTACTGAATAATATTTCATTGTATGGATATACCACTATTTGTTTATTTATTTATCTGTTGATACACATCTGTGTGTTTTTCTTGTTTTTGTCTATTAAAAATAAAGCTATTATAAACGTTCATACATAAATCTTTGGAAATATATATTTTATACTCTTGAGTAAATAACTAAGAATGGAACAGCTGAATCATATGATAGTTATATGTTAATCTTGTTAAGAAACTGTCAAACTATTTTCAGGGTGGTTATAGTAGCCACATTATTTTACATTTCCATCAGCAGAATATGAGAGCACTAGTTTCTCAATATTCTCTTCAATAGTTGACGTTTAGGCATGTATTTTAGTCTTTAATTTTAGTCATTCTAGTAAGTAGGTAGAGATACATAATTGTGTTGTTTATTATACTATTAGTGTAATGGCTAATTATGTTGAGAATATATCTTTTTTGGAGCAGGGTTTATTCAAAACATTTGAGCATTTATTGGGTTATTTGTATTCTTGTATTTCAGTTTTGATTGATTTTGTATTACGAATATGTCTTTTTTTTCCCTCACATATATGCTTGTACATATTCTCTCCCCATCTAGAACTTATCTATTCGTTCGACTCACTGCATCTTAAAGAGCAGAAGTTAATTATTTTGATGAATCCTAATTTATCCGTATTTTCTTTTATGTATCATGCTTTTGGTGTCATAGCTAAGAAATCTCTCTGTAACGCAGGGGTAGAAATAATTTTTTTCTTTCTAGGAGTTTTATAGTTTAGCTTTACTTTTAGATCTATGATTGGCACTGAGTTAATTTTCAGTATGTGATGCAAGATATGGACCAAAGTTTATTAGTTTGTATAGTAATACTCAATTTTTAAAACATTATTTGTTGAAAGAAGTAGCCATTCTTCACTGAGTTGCATTTGCAGTATGGCCAAAATTCAATTGTTGTATATGTGTGGGTATATTTATTGACTCTATTTTGTTCAATTGTTTTATTTTTCTACCTTGCTACCAATAACACGTTGTATTTATTACTGTAGCTTTATAATAAGCCTTGAAATCTGATACTGTTAACCTTCCCATCTTGTTCTTCTTAACCAGATTGGCTTGGGCTATTCTGTACCCTTTTAATTCTTATTTATTTTATTATTTTCTAACATCTTTATTGGAGTATAGTTGCTTTACAATTTTGGGTTAGTTTCTGCTGTATAACATAGTGAATCAGCTACATGTATACATATATCCACATATCCCCTCTTAAGTCCCCCTCCCACACTCCCTATCCCACCCATCTAGGTGGTCTCAAAACATCTAGCTGATCTCCCTGTGCTACGCAGCTGCTTCCCACTAGCTATCTATTTTACATTTTGTAGTGTATATATGTCACTTCATCCCAGCTTACCCTTCTGCCTCACCGTGTCCTCAAGTCCATTCTTTACATCTGCATCTTTTTACCCACCCTAGCCCTATGTTCAACAGCACCATTTCTTTTTTTAATTCCATACATATGTGTTAACATACAGTATTTATTTTCTCTTTCTGACTTACTTCACTCTGTATGACAGACTCTAGATCCATCCAACTCACTACAAATAACTCAATTACATTTCTTTTTATGGCTGAGTAATATTCCATTGTATATATCTGCCACATCTTCTTTATCCATTCATCTCTTGATGGACATTTAGGTTACTTCCACATCCTGGCTATCATAAATAGAGCTGCAATGAACATTGTGGTACATGTCTCTTTTTCAGTTATGGTGTTCTCAGGTTATATGCTCAGTAGTGGGATTACTGGGTCATATGGTAGTTCAATTTTTAGTTTTTTAGGGAATCTCCATACAGTTCTCCATAGTGGCTTTAACAATTTATATTCCCACCAACAGTGCAAGAGGGTTCCCTTTTCTCCACACACTTCCCAGCATTTATTGTTTGTAGATTTTTTTGATGATGGCCATTCTGACTGGTGTGAGGTGATACCTCACTGTGGTTTTGATTCTAATTTCTCTAATAATTAGTGATGTTGAGCATCCTTTCACATATTTGTTGGCAATTTGTTTATCTTCTTTGGAGAAATGTCTATTTAGGTGTCCTGCTCATTTTTGAGTTGGGTTGTTTGTTCTTTTGATATTGAGTTGCATCAGCAGCTTGTATATTTTGGAGATTAATCCTTTGTCAGTTGCTTTGATTGCAAATATTTTCTCCCATTCTAAGGGTTGTCTTTGCATCTTGTTTATGGTTTCCCTTGCTGTTCAAAAGCTTTTAAGTTTCATTAGGTCCCATTTGTTTACTTTTGTTTTTATTTCCATTTCTCTAGGAGGTAGGTCAAAAAGGATCTTGCTGTGATTTATGTCATAGAGGGTTCGGCCTATGTTTTCCTCTAAGAGTTTGATAGTGTCTGGCCTTACATTTAGGTCTTTAATCCATTTTGAGTTTATTTTTTGTGTACGGTGTTAGGGGGTGTTCTAATTTCATTCTTTTACATGTAGCTGTCCAGTTTTCCTAGCACCAGTTATTGAAGAGGCTGTCTTTTCTCCATTTTATATTCTTGCCTCCTTAATCAAAGATAAGGTGACCATATGTGCATGGGTTTATCTCTGGGCTTTCTATCCTGTTCCATTGATCTATATTTCTGTTTTTGTGCCAGGACCATTCTGTCTTGATTAATGTAGCTTTGTAGTGTAGTGTGAACTCAGGGAACCTGATTCTCCCAGTTCTTTTTTTCTTTCTTAAGATTGCTTTGGCTATTCAAGGTCATTTGTGTTTCCATAAAAATTGTGAAATTTCTTGTTCTAGTTCTGTGAAAAATGACATTGATAGTTTGATACCTATTGCATTGAATCTGTAGATTGCTTTGGGTAGCATAGCCATTTTCATAATGTTGATTCTTCCAATACAAGCACATGGTATATCTCTACATCTGTATTGTCTTTAATTTCTTTCATCAGTGTCTTATAGATTTCTCCATACATTTCTTTTGTCTCCTTAGGTAGGTTTATTGCTAGGTATTTTCTTTTTGCTGCAATGGTAAATGAGAGTGTTTCCTTAATTTCTCTTTCAGATTTTTCATCATTAGTGTATAGAAATGCAAGAGATTTCTGTGTATTCATTTTGTATGTTGCTACTTTACCAGATTCATTGATTAGCTTTAGTAGAGTTCTGGTAGCATCTATAGGATTCTTTATGTATGGTATTATGTCATCTGCAAACAGTGACAGTTTTACTTCTTTTCCAAGTTGAATTCCTTTTATTTCTTTTTCTTCTCTGATTTCTATGGCTAAAACTTCCAAAACTATGTTGAATAATAGTGGTGAACTTGTCTTGTTCCTGATCTTAGAGGAAATGGTTTCACTTTTTCACCATTGAGAATGATGTTGGCTGTGGGTTTGTCATATATGACCTTTTTAATTTGAGGGAGCTTCCCTCCACATCTACTTTCTGGAGAGTTTTTATCATAAATTGGTGTTGAATTTTGTTGAAAGCCTTTTCTGCATCTATTGAGATTATCATATGTTTTTTTATCCTTCTAATTCATTATATGGTGGGTCAAATTGATTGATTTGTGTATATTGAAGAATCTTTACATTCCTGGGATAAACCCCACTTGATCATTGTGTATGATCATTTTAATGTGCTGTTGGATCTGTTTGCTAGTATTTTGTTGAGGATTTTTGCATCTATGTTTATCAGTGATATTGGCCTGTAGTTTTCTCTCTTTTGTGACATCTTTGTCTGGTTTTGGTATCAGGGTGATGGTGGCCTCATAGAATGAGTTTGGGAGAGTTCCTCCCTCTGCTATATTTTGGAAGAGCTTGAGAAGGATAGGTGTTAGCTCTTCTCTAAATGTTTGATAGAATTCACCTGTAAAGGCATCTGGTCCTGGCCTTTTGTTTGTCGGATGATTTTAAATCACAGTTTCAATTTCAGTGCTTGTGGTTGGTCTGTTTATATTTTCTATTTCTTCCTGATTCAGTCTTGGAAAGTTGTGCTTTTCTAAGAATTTGTCCATTTCTTCCAGGTTGTCCATTTTATTGGCATATAGTTCCTTGTAGTAATCTCTCATGATCTTTTGTATTTCTACAGGGCCAGTTGTTATATCTCTTTTTCATTTTTAAGTTTGTTTATTTGTGTCTTCTCCATTTTTCTTGATGAGTCTGGCTAATGGTTTATCAATTCTTTCTTTTTCATTTATTTATGATCTGTTATTTATGATTTGTTTCCTTCTGCTAAATGAGGTTTTTTTTGTTGTTGTTCTTTAATTGCTTTAGGTGTAACATTAGGTTGTTTATTTGAGATTTTTCTTGTTTCATGAGAAAGGATTTTAATGCTATAAACTTCCCTCTTAGAACTGCTTTTGCTTCATTCCATATGATTTGGGTCATCATGTATTTATTGTCATTTGTTTCTAAGTAGTTTTTGGTTTCCTCTTTGATTTCTTCAGTGATCTCTTGTTATTTAGCAGTGTATTGCTTAGCTTCCATGTGTTTGCTTTTATTAGTTTTTTTTTTTTTTTTCTATAATTGATATCTAGTCTCATAGCATGGTGGTTGGAAAAGATACTTGGTACAATTTCAATTTTCTTAAATTTACCAGAGCTTGATTTGTGACCCAAGTTATCTATTCTGAAGACTGTTCCATGAGCAGTTGAGAAAAAATGTATTTTTTTTTGTTTTTGGATAGAATGTCCTATAAATATCAGTTAAGTCCATCTTGTCTAATGTGTCATTTAAAGCTTGTATTTTCTTATTTATTTTCATTTTGGATGATCTATCCATTGGTGAAAGTGGGATGTTAAAGCCCCCTACTATTATTGTGTCACTGTCAATTTCCCCTTTTATGGTTGTTAGCATTTACCTTATGTATTGAGGTGCTCCTATGTTGGGTGCATAAATATTTACAATTGTTATATCTTCTTCTTGGATTGATCCCTTGATCATTATGCAGTGTCCTTGTTTGTCTCTTGTAACAGTCTTTATTTCAAAGTCTGTTTTTTCTGATATGAGATTTGCTATTCCAGCTTTCTTTTGATTTCCGTCTGCATGAAATTTGTTTCTATCCCCTCACTTTCAGTCTGTATGTGTCCTTAGGCCTGAAGTGGTTCTCTTGTATACAACATATATATGGGTCTTGTTTTTGTATCCATTCAGCCAATCTATATCTTTTGGTTGGAGCATTTAATCCATTTACATTGAAGATAATTATCAATATGTATGTTCCTATTACCATTTTTTTTGGTTTTGGATTTGTTTTTGTAAGTCTTTTCCTTCTCTTGAATTTCCTGCCTAGAGAATTTCCTTTAGCATTTGTTGTAAAGCTGGTTTGGTGGTGCTGAGTTCTCTTAGCTTTTGCTTGTCTGTAAAGGTTTTAATTTCTCCATCAAATCTGAATGAGACCCTTGCTAGGTAGAATAATCTTGCTTGTAGCCTTTTTCCTTTCATCACTTTAAATATGTCCTGCCAATCCCTTCTGGCTTCCAGTGTTTTTGCTTAAAAATCAGCTGTTAACCTCATGGGGATTCCCTTGTATGTTTTTTGTTGTTTTTCCTTTGCTGCTTTTCATATTTTTTCCTTGTATTTAATTTTTGTTAGTTTGATTAACGTGTGTCTTGGCTAGTTTCTCCTTGGATTTATTCTGTAATGGATTCTCTGTGCTTCCTGGACTTGATTGACTATTTCTTTTCCTATGTTAGGGAAGTTTTCAACCATAATCTCTTCAAATATTTTCTCATACTCGTTCTTTTTCTCTTCTTCTTCTGGGAGCCCTATAATTCAAATGTTGGTGCATTTAATGTTGTCCGGGAATTCCCTGAGACTGTGCTCAATTCTTTTCATTCTTTTTGCTTTATTCTGCTCTGTGGTAGTTATTTTCACTCTTTTGTCTTGAAGGTCACTTATCTGTTCTTCTGCATCCATTATTCTGCTATTGATTCCTTCTAGATAATTTTTAATTTAATTTATTGTGTTGTTCATCATTGTTTGTTTGCTCTTTAGTTTTTCTAGTTCCTTGTTAAAAGTTTCTTGTATTTTCTCTATTTCTATTTCTATTACTGTTCTATTTCCAGTACTGTGGATCATCTTTTCTGTCATTACTCAGAATTATTTTCAAGGTAGACTGCCTATTTCCTCTTCATTTGTTTTGTCTGGTGGTTTTTTACCTTGCTCCTTTATCTGCTGTGTATTTCTCTGTCTTCTCATTTTGTTTAACTTTCTGTGTTTGGGGTCTCCTTTTCAGGCTTCATGTTCGTAACTCCTGTTTATTTTGGTGTCTGCCTCCAGTGGGTGAGGTTGGTTTAGTGTCTTGTGTAGGCTTCCTGTTGGAGGGGACTGCTGCCTGTGTTATCATGGGTGGAGCTGGATGTTGTCTGCCTGGTGGTGTGTTATTGGGTGTCTGTGAACTTATTATGATTTTAGGCAGACTGTCTGTTAATGAGTGGGATTGTTTTCCTGTCTTACTAGTTGTTTGTCATGGGCATCCAGCTCTGGAGCTTGTTAGCCATTGTGTGGGGCTGTGTCTTAACATGGAGATGGATAATTCTGGGAGAGTTCTTGTGGATTGATATTAAGTGGGTCTGGGAGGTATCTGGTGGTTCAAGGTCCTGAACTTGGCTCTCCACTTTAGAGGCTCTGTCATGACACAAGGCTGGAGCACCCAAACCCTGTCAGCCACATGGCTCAGAAGAAAAGGGAGAAAAACATAAATAAAAATAAATAAAAAATTTAAAAATACTAAATAAAGGAAAAAAATATTAACATAAAAATATAATTTAAAAAAAATCAATGAAAGCAATAAACAAATCCACCAATGATAAGAAGTGCTAAAAAGTAAACTAAGATAAACATAAATATCAGAAACAAATCAGTTGCAAACAGCAAACCTCAAGTGTACAGTTGCTCCTAACGTCTACCACCTCAATTTTGGGATGATTTGTTGTCTATTCAGGTATTCCACAGATGCCATGCATCAAGTTCATCGTGCGGATTTAATCCGTTGCTCCTGAGGCTGCATGGAGAAATTTCCCTTTCTCCTCTTTGTTTGCAAAGCTCCTGGCTTTCAGCTTTGGTTTGGCCCCACCTCTGCATGTAGGTTTCCCTCAGGCATCTGTGGCCTGCCAAGAAAGGAGGGGGTTAAAGCAGAGGCTGATTAAGGGGCTATGGCTCACTCACACTGGTGGGAGTCAGGGTTATGGTAGTTATAATTGGAATACGGGCAAGCCTGCAGTGGCAGAGGCCAGCAGAATGTTCCAAAAGCCTGAAGTGTGCCCTGTGTTTTCCCAGGGAAGTTGTCCCAGATCTTGTGACCCTGGCAGTGGGGAGCTGCACAGGCTCCCATGGGTGGAGCTGTGTGGATAGTGACCTGTGCTTGCACACAGGATTCTTGGTGTCAGTAGCAGTCACCTAATCATTTCATGTCCATCTCTGGAGTCCTAGCTGATAGCCACAGCTCACACCCTTCTCTGGAGCCCACTTAGGCAGTGCTCTGCCTACTTTGGGCACATGGGAATGGAATCTCCTCTCCTCTCACACACCAAAGCAATGGACTCTTGCCCCTTAGGCAGTTCCAATCTTTTTCATGGGCTCTCTCCTGGCTAGCTGTGACACACTAACATCCTCAGGCTGTGTTCATGCAGGCAACCCCAGTCCTCTTCCTGGGATCTGACCTCTGAAGACTTAGCCTCAGCTCCCAGGCCCCATCTGTCCCAGTGGGTAAGCAGACAAGCCTCTCTTGTCTGTGAAGGGCTTCCTAGTGTGTGGAAACTTTTCCTCCTTCACAGCTCCATCCCAGAGGTATAGATCCTGTCCCTATTCTTTTGTCTCAGTTTTTCTTTTTCCTTTTGCCCTAACCAGGTCCGTACAGATTTTCTTGCCTTTTGGGAAGTCTGAGGTCTTCTGTCAGCATTCAGCAGGTGTTCTTTAGGAGTTGTTCCACTTGTAGAAGTATTTTTGATGTATTTGTGGGGAGAAAGATGATCTCCATGGCTTACTCCTCTGCCATTTTGAAGTCCTCCCCTAATTTTTATATATTTTAGAAACAGCTTATCAGTTTCTTAAAAAAAAAAAAAAAAAAAAAAAAAGGTTGCTGAGATTTTGGTTGGCATTGTGTTGGACCTATAGTTCAATTTGGGAAGACTGACGTCAAAACAATATACAGCCTTGCAATCCATGAACAAGGTGCATCTCTCCAATAATTTTGGACTTTTCAAATTTTTGTTAGTAAAGTTTTGAAGTTTTCCATGTATAGTTTTACAGACATTTGATCAGATTTATTCCTAATATTTCATATGTTTGATGTTATTATAAATGGTATTTTTATTTAAATTTGTTTCTTCCTTGCTATCATGCATAAATAAAATTAAATGTTGTATATTAATCTTCCTGTAATATTTCTAACTCCAATTATTAGTTCTGGTAACTTTTATGTAGTAATAACAGATATTCTATGTAGATATGTAGCTTTCTACAAATAAAGATATTTTTATTTCTTCCTTTCTAATCTGGATGCCTTTCATTTCTTTTTCTTTCCTTATTGCATGTGTTAGAATTTATACTACATGTTGAATATATGTGGTGAAAGCAGACATCTTTTTCTTGTTTTTTTTAAAATTAATCAATTCATTTTTTATTGAAGTATAGCTGATTTATAATTTTGTACAACAAAGTGATTTGGTTACATATATACATACATTCTTTTTCAGATTCTTTTCCCCTAGAGGTTATTATAAAATATTGAGTTTAGTTCTCTGTGCTATACAGTAGGTCCTTGTATCTTTTTCTTGTTTTTGATCATCAGAGGAAACATTAGTCTTTAAAAAAGTATTACTCTTTAAAGGGCATATATGTCTTTAAACATTAAGTATAATGTTAGATGTAGGTTTTCATTATCAAGTCAAAGATAGTTTCTTCAGTTCTTAGGAAACAGAGTTTTTATCATTAATGAATGTTGAAGTATATGTTTTCTTTTTTCTTTCTGGTTTGTTAATTTCATTAATTAACTTGAATTACTTTTCAAGTGTTAAATTCTGAACCTCTAGAATAAAGCTCCCTTGGTCATGTTATATTATCATTTTTTATATATTTTTGGCTTCGATTTGCTAAAACTTTGTTTAGAAGTTTTTCATCTGAGTTCATGAGGGATGTTGCTCTGGACTTTATTTTACTTATAATATCTTTGTTTTTGCTAACACGGTAATGCTAGTCTTATAGAATAAGTTGAGAATTATTCCCTCCTCTTTATTTTTCTGGTAGTTTGTGTAGAATTGATATTCTATCTTCCTTAAATGTTTGGCAGAGATTGCCAATAAAATCTAAGCTTAGAGTGTCTTTGTGTCATAGTTTTAAACTGTAAATTCAATTTATTTTATGGAAATAGAGGTATTCAGTTTTAGCTTCCTTTTTGTTTTTTGAGTTAGTTTTGTATTTTATGTTTCTTAATAAGTGTTTTCATTTCACCCATGTTATTGAATATTGGCTTAAACTTGCTCCTTATATTTTATATTATTTTAATAATGATATGATGATTGTTTTATTTTTGTCTACAAAAAACACTAGAAAGATTACTGATGTTCTAGCTCTCATCCCTGATATTGTTAATCTGTGTCTTTTCTAATTTTTTCCTGATTAGTCTGACTAGAGGTGTATCTTTTTATTGATTCTTTTCAAATAATTGGCTTTTGGTTTCATTGATTTTCTCTATTGTTTTTCTGCTATTTTATATTTTAGTTCTGATTTTTATTATTTCCTTTGCTCTGTTTATTTGTAATTTGTTTTCCTTTTTGATGTTTGGTTTTTAAGGGGTAATCTTATTAATTTGAGAAAATGATTTAGCTCTAATATAGCCTTTTAGTGCTATACATTTCCACCCTTTTAAAAAGATATATTTGCTGACTATAGAATTCTAGGTTGAGAGTGTTTCTTCTAGTACTATTTTTTTTTTTTTTTTTTTTTTTTTTTTGGTACGTAGGCATCTCACTGTTGTGACCTCTCCCATTGCAGAGCACAGGCTCCGGACACGCAGGTTCAGCAGCCATGGCTCATGGGACCAACTGCTCCGTGGCATGTGAGATCCTCCCAGACCAGGGCATGAACCCATATCCCCTGCATCAGCAGGCGGACTCTCAACCACTGCACCACCAAGGAAGCCCTCTTCTAGTACTTTAAATATGCTTTCCCTGTTTTCTCAACTGCTTTTTTTCTGAAGAGAAATCATTGTCATCCTTTTATTTTTTCCTCTTGGAAGAAGTAACATTTTTTAGGTGCTTTTTAAGACTTATTCTTTATAAGTGGTTTTGAACAATTTGATCATCATATTTCTTAATGTATTTTATTTTCATTTATCTTTTGCTTGGGGTTCATTGAACTTCTTGAATTTGTGGCTTTATATTTTTCAACAAATTGGGGGAAATTCTGGCCATTATTTCTTCAAATATTTTTCAAAATCCCCTCCTTTTCTCTTCTTAGGGGACTCCAATTACATATATATTAGGCTACTTGAATATGTCCTAGAGCTCGGTTACTTTTTTTCTGTTTCTGATTATTTTTCATCTCTGTTTTATTTGTGATTGTTTCTAATGCAGTATATTTAATCACCTTAATTAGTTTTATCTCTGTTCTTCTTGCCAACTCCTACTCACCTTTCTAAAATCAGGGCTAATTTTCAGAGGAGAAGAATCTGACCCCCTGATTTCAATCACTTTCCTCAGTTATAATATCATTTCAATTTCTATGTTTATAATATAATAATTATCAAAGTTGTAATAAATGCTGTTTCTTTACAGACAAATCTTAAAAATATAACAGTTCAAAATGTAGAGATACTTCCTAATTAGACAGATTCTGTTTCTTGGGTGGAACTCTTTTTAATGTTCTTCATGTATCTTATGTCTGTACTCTGGGAGATAAATCATTCTTCATTAATTCCCATAATCATACCAGAGGTAGGAATTTTGCAAAAAGTCTTCCTTGGATCTCTACAGAAATTTCACACTCCAAAAGTTTAATGGTCTAAAGCTTGTTGTTGTTATTTATTTTTTGTTTGCTTTTTCCTAATGGATAAAAATATTTTTTCATCTTCAGTCTAGGTTTGTTGCTTCTTTGTTAATATAATTCACTCAAAAATTTGGTAGGTTTCTGATCTATTTGCTTTTAGAGACTTTCATTACCATTACATGTTGGAAAATCTTTCTCCATAAGAATGTCATGATTCTACACATCTTGCCACCAGAGTCATGGACTGTCTTTGCTCCTGGCCTGTCTCTTCAAGGATGTTTGTATAGCAAAGAGCCTTGGCAGTTGGAGATAGTGTCTAGCTTTGAACCAAAGAACAGGCTTATTTATAGCCTTAAAGATAGAGTATCTCTTTCCAGGCACATGTCTGGCATGCTTATTACCCATTATAAAATATTTGGATTCCCAAAGCTAGGGGTTCCTGTATTGTAATGCAACCCATTTTGCATGCAGATGTCTTTATATTGCCCTGTGGCAACTGAGATACAGGGAATTGGTGAAAAAAAAAGAAGCTAAATCTTTAGCTATAGCTATTGCTATAAGTAAACATTTCTTTGCCTTTAACTCAGAATTCTTGCATCTTCTGCTAACATCCATGAAACTGTGACCAACCTGTCAGCTCCTAAGTAAGATAAAACTTCAGACCCTTCAGTTGTAGACAATACTTCTGCCCATGTTTTTCTCTAACACATTTCTCGTGCTTGATTAATTTATTTGTTTCCTCATTCCCTTACCACTGTCTTAGTTTAATGGTGACATAAACTATCTGAAATAAAAGGCTTCTTATGAAAATAATACTCTTACTTTGATATTTGACCCAGAGCTGAGTCTTTTATTTCAGCTGAAAGGTCTTAGGTACACTGTTCACTTTCAATCTTCCTTCTTTCTCTTCAGAGTCCAGAAGTTGTTGGCTTTTCCAACAGTTTAAGGAGGGTAATATGTGTATTCATTTCTGATTCTGTTGGAAAATCAGTGAAGTTTTGCCTGAACTCATCTTTTTCATAACATCTTATTCGAGGCAGGCAATAATTATTATGCCACACTAGCTCTCAGGCTCGTTTTAACAACTTGCCTTACAGCTGCAGTCTCAATACACACATGATCTTCCTTCTAAGTTATTTCAAAGAGAGGTTTACCAAATATTTTGCCACTGCACAGAATGTATCTCCATCTTTTTAGCTTGTGAAACATGTTCTATCACTGCTCAGAGCTCAAGTGCTCAGCTACTAAGCCTGTGCCACACATCTTACTATTCTTATTTTTTGTATTATGGCAGCCACTGACTTGAAGGTACAACTTCTGTATTTTACTAGGTAATATACTGATTATTGAACATTACCTACAGAATCAATCTAACTCAAAATTATAATTGTTTATACTAATACATAATTTCCAGTAATATGAAGTCCAAAGTAGATGTTCCTATCCATAGGTGTCTTTTCTCCAGGCAGTAATTTAAAGACACAGGGTCATTTCACTTTTTGACCATCTATCTTCTGCATATGATTCCAAAATCACTATATTATTTTTGTCAATATGGTAAATAATGAGAGATCATGAAAAATCACAATTATGTGCACAACTTTTTTGCATGGGAAAGTTCTTTGGGCCAGGAATGGAAGTTGTGTATATTGCTTTCATTTATATTATACTGGCCACCTAACTGCAAGGTAATATGGACATGATCTAGCTGGTGGTCTAGTAAGAATAGAAAATTGCTTGGTGAACAGTTTGCCTGTCTCTGCAATAACATATTTATATGTTTATAGGTATGATTGTTAAATGTTAGTCTCCAAAACTATATTATAAGCTCCATGAAAACAAATTTTATGTATATTTATTTTGTAATTATGCTCAGTACTTTGTGTACAATACAATATTTGTTAAAGAAACGAGTGTAAGGATTAAGGAGATTTAATATGACCACACAATTTTAGTGATTAAACAGAAGCCACAGTATAATTTACTTTTTCAATTCATATAGTTCTAAAGTTTAGAAAAGGTTCTAAAACACAGATCTGCAGACTACTGCTTCAATGTTTTAGGTCATTTTATAAATATTCATCAAGAAGTTTCAGTGGCTAAAATTATAAATACATTCAGATATACATCGGTATTTAGACATACAGCAACTTGAAAATAGTTAACATGTTAAGAAAAGACTCACTAGTTCTATTTAGAGATGATTCAGTTTTCATCCTAGATAGATTATGCCTCAGATTCAGTTTCTCTAATATGTATGAGGATGTGTTTTGCCCATGTACTTCAATGGCAGTCAGGAAAAGTCAGTTTACACACAATTTTCTTTCCCAGCTGGACCACTTGTTCAGCTCAAGCATGACGACCATTTTAAACTTTTTTCTGCTCCAAACTTTTTCCTTTAGCCTCAGGCTGGCTTTACATATAAATGTAGGGTACATTTTCCTTCATAGTATAATCCTATAATATATTCAAGGAGTTTTCCGTAGATGGAGATAGTTTGTTTATTTTGGTCATTGAGCAAAATACTCCTTTCAAGACAGTGTCACCTCCTGGCCATTGTAGCCACAATAATTCCCATGGTTTGAAAAACTGTGTGTGCTTGGTATGTTTTGAACATTGGCTAAGCATAGTGATGTATTTCTACATTGGGAGAAGGATGATGGGAATGTCTGGAAGATACTTCAGACTGAAAATTGTAGAGCACTGTTTACATTTCTTTCTGACAAGGTTGACTTCAAGGGTGACATTAACAACTTTTTCTTGGTCTTATGACAACACATTTATATTAGAGTTTGCAATGTACACAGCCTCCATTTTTTCTTCAATTCATCTCCAAATAAGATGCTTGATAGGTGTCGCCACAGTAACCTTTCAGAATTCATTTATTTAGATTAACCAAAATAATGAAATGCCAAATGAATTAAGAATGATACTTTTTAATATCAACTGAAAACAATTTAAATAGTCCATATGCATAAGCTCTGGGGCATGAATGATCTTTTCATTTCATGCTTTAAAAAAATGAAGAATGTGTTAGTTATCGTTGCTGTGTTTGTGTGTAGGGAAGGAGGGGAAATAACTGCACACTGAGACTTTGCAGTTACCCTTTTCCCTACAAACCTACCATGGCAAGGAACACAATAAGAATATATAATTGGAAGGCTTATTTAAATTTCTAATCTTTAAATCTATACTATTATAGAAAGTTATATTTTCTTTTGTTTTCTTTCCTTTTGAAAACTTTTAGCTTGGATTTCAGTAATATGTAAAGTAAAAACAAGGTCAACAATTTTAAATTGTCTTTTTGTGATTTTTCAGAAAACTAAGGATCCTATTTGCATCTTTTCCTTTCTATTGAGTTCTGCTCCAGTTCTCTTTCCATCATGAATTCTACCTGCCTAGGATAGAGAGTAACTCAGCAACTACCTGATATGAGATTTCTAGCAGAGGGTTCTCTGTGAAAGCTGTGACAAATATATTTTGCATGCACCTCCACTTGGTGAAGTCCCAGTGAGTGTATCATGGATTTGAGCACATTGGCTAGTCCCCAGATTTCTTCACATATGTGTCTTTAAAATCTCACATAGATATCCTTAGGTAGGAACTATGTAATATCTTTCTTTCAAATAAATCTCTTTCTAATAGCAGTTAATATAATGTTGCATGCATGACCAGCATTCAGTAAAGAGGTATTGAATTGGATCAATTAAATAGAATTGCTATTTATGACCCTGGAATTGTCTGCCTTATTGACAAGTAGACACTAGCATAAATGAAGCCTGATATTTGTTGAAAGGTTGCTGAATGCCATTTTGTCTAACTTTCTATTTATTCAAGATGGCTCCCAGCATTCTTTCGTGTTCAGTGGATAACTAACGTGAGACTACAACAGAGAAGCATGGGCAGATGAAATGCCATACTCATTATCATGTATAAATGTCAACAGAGTTCATGTTTAAAAAAACACCTTTTAATGTGAGAATAGGCATTGGGCCATGCTTCCTCATGTACCATCTGTCACATCACCTTTGAAGTCCTACTGAATCCTAGTCCTTTGAAGTCAGACACTCATCTTTCTACACAAAGGAAGCCGCTACATGCAGCAGCAGCAAAGAGATGAAAGACTGTGTGCCTCAGCTATGCTGAATATACTGTCGATGCTTTAATTTAAAGAGATAATATTCACCTTTGACATAGAAAATTAGCCTTTGGCTACAGTTTTTCTGGAAGTGTGTTTGGGAGCACATAGATGCAACCATTACAAATATGTAATGGTTTTAACTGTAAATTTTTCTCCTAGATGCTTAATATAATATGATAGCAGCTATAATAAACAACATTAAGAAAAGTGAGTAAAATTGAAAAAGGGTCTCTCCCCCACCAAAACTTAGAAAAGCTCCTCTAAGTTTTCTTTTTGACTAGGCCTTATCCTTGGATCCTGTCTTCAGCCTGCTGAGTGCAGTTTTAGCAAGGATCCTGCTAAGTCAGTTTAGCAGGAATTCCGTACACTTGATATCTGATAAAATCCTCATCACCCACCCTGGATATCTGATAGCCCTGGGTTATCTTCAGCAAGAATCTTATTAAATTTGTTTAGTAAGAATTTCCCTACCCTTGATGTCTCCTCTTAGGAATTTTCCATACCCTGACCACTTCATTTTGCTTGTTGGCTATAAATACCACATGTGTTTGCTGTATTCAGAATTAAGCTCAGTTTTACAGAGGTCTCTTTTTTCCCTATTACAATAGTTTGTAAGAAAATCAGATGACTAACAACAGATATGGTGTACACCTTGCAGGAGCTATACAAAATAGGATTAAGATCTCCTATATCTATGTCTCTGATATTAAAATTACTTCAATTTGTTAGGATGGAATTAGGTTTTCAAACAAAGAAATGTGTTCTATGTGTTTTATTTTTCTCTCAGAAGAAGTATTCACAATGACAATATATTTATTGGGTGTCCGCAATGCATTGTGCAATCTGATAAGTCTGGGTGTAAGAAATTAAATACAAGAAAATCAAGTCCGCTATAAACACTTTGCCTGGTGATGAACCAAGTGAATAAAGATATATTGTTAAATAACCTGTACAATACAGAAGTGCATCAGTGAGGTGCTACAGACATTAATATCACTTTGGGAAGGGGTTGAAAGAAAGCATTCAGAAGGTGGTGGTATTTGCAGAGAGGTATCAGATAAGCGGAATTAACTATGAAAAGTGGAGTGATGAGTTAAGAAAAACAACAGGAAAAGGAGGAGATGGAATTGAGGCTATTCTAGGTAAAGGAACAGTGAAAGAGATCACAAGTATGGGATAAGTATATGCTGTTGGCCCTCAAGGTGTGATAATTGAACAAACTTTTGATCAGAATCACCTGTGTTGATGAGAAATGCACATTTTCAAGTTGTCCTTAAAACTATTCAATGTGTCTCTCTCAGGGTACTCAAAAATCAGAATTCTAAAGGTAATGTCTGTTTTATTTGTATGCAAATTAAGTTTGAGTCTTTAGATTAAGACACAGAAAACACACACTTGCCCTCAATATAATTCAGAATAAACAAACATTTTTCCCAGTCTTCACTAATTTGGCATACAAAATGACTCAGCATCTTCCAAGGACAAGATGATTAAGACTATTTAGGGACTTTTTTTTTTTTTTTTTTTTTTAAGGAAGAATAAAGAATCTGTATACGTGTATGGCAGAAACATGGAGGACTAAGAAATTTGAAGAAATACTCTGGAAAAATTCCTGCAAACATAATTCAGAAAGTATTGTTGAGCTCACAATAAAACAAAAGGAATCTCTAAGGAAAAATAAGTAAATTTTAAAACTAGCTAGATAAATAAATGATAGTGACTTGAAGCAAGAAGGAATTGCACACAGGAGATGATAGCCCTAGGGTAAGCAGAACCAGTTCTGGGAGTCACAGAAAAAGTGTACGGTTTCTGTGATGTTAAGGGGTTGAATTTGAGATGAAAAATTAATCTGGTTTACTCAAAGGGAATAAAGGTAGCGGTAAGTCCAGGGTCACACTCTTGCTTCCAACACAACTCAAACCAAAACTCTGGAGTAAAAATTACAGAATTCCACAGATTAATTTTAAGAAAATATAATTCTCAACACAAAATCACCAAACATACATGTCACCAGCAGTAAGAGTAATAACAATAACAATAATAATAACAGAACCAATGTAGACTCTAAGGACTTTATGTATTAAAGACATTAGAATAGATTATGAATTAATTATGCATGGAATGTTTACAGAAAAAAATATGAAATAAAAAATTCCACCAATATGACATCTATTCAACATTGTGCTATTGTTGCAAACCAAAATAACCCAGAAATACAGTGTTAAAATTAGAAACATATTTAATGAAACAAATCAGAGACAGTAGAGATTCAACAGGTTTAATCACATGATATAAAGGTCTATTACTGGTGAGAGGCTCTCAAAGTCTATATTTAATTGAATTCAGAAAAGAGCTGTAAAGTATGTGCTTTGTGTAAATCTTAATTCATGACTCTTAAGCACACTGGCATGTTTGATCTTCCCTCCATGGTCTGCTGAGACCTGGTCAACACAGATTTTCTGACAAATAATTTTCCTTAAAAAAGAAGGCCAAAAATAGCTTGTGTAACAAGGACAGAACTGAATGCTCTAACCAGATAATGATCTCCTATGGTTGGTGAAAATAAGTATCAAGGTGAAGCGGACACATTTATTTTCAAAGCAGGAGACTATTTTTCAATCACAATGTCCAATTTCATTTTTATTAATGTTATTAAGAGAAAACAACTTATGGCAAGAAATGAAAAGTAAACAAACAAAATTAATAAAAGCCCAGTGCTGTTGAGCTCTGTGGGTTGCTTCTGATTTAGGGGTTAAGTGTTCCTAGTTAATAATCACTCTAGTTAGCAAAAGTAAAATTAGAGAATTCTAGAGTTTGCATGAAATTTTGCATTTAGATTTGTTATAAACTTTGTGCTTCAATACTGCTTTTCTTTAGGATTTATTTTAGTAGGTTTTAATGGCTCTCTGCTGTCATTGACTAATAATGGTGAAGTTTCACTTGTGCCTAATTAGAGAGACAAAATGAACTTACCCATTGTGAAATAGGCAAATCATCCAAGGTGACTGGATAGTCAATCTAAAAATGTTCGTTTTAAATTTTATTTTGAGTTTGCTGTCCTTTGTTTTGTCTCAAATACTGGGGAATTGCTCCAACTTTTCACTTCAGTGTTTGTGTAGATATAACTCTTAGATAAAAGATGCCCAGAAATGCTGAGCAATTCTGAAATACAGGAACAAAAGAATAACACAATTCTTTCCCAAACACAGGTAAATGTTATACTGAAAGGCATTTTTATTCTAATATCTGTATTTCATTAATGTTTATCCATTGTTAGCACAGGCTGTGAAATTTGGAAATGAATCCTGAGGTTTCTAAGAATCTAAATCAAAATGCCACAGTTCTCAGTGGTTTATTGTGAGGTGCATGAAGCAAAAAACGAGATATTTTCCATCCTCTAAGCAGATTCCACATGTCATCAGGCTGTTTTAGAAAAGGTATAATTATCCAACTTTCACACTCCACCATTAATTGCACAATTCTAAGAAACAGTTCATATTAATCACTATATTGTTAACTTATGAATTTCTTTTCAGGTTTTTACATTCATTTTGTACATCTTTCAAAAAGTTCTTAATATGACTTTCATTAATACATGGAACCTTTGTATGCAGTGGTACTGGTGTTTAAACTTACCTAATGTTAATAACTCACTTTCACCATATCTCTCTCTTATCCCTTCTTTGGATTTATTTACCTTTGGCCATGTTCTCCCAATCCTGAAAGACCTCACTCTATCCTTCAAATCAAATTCATCCTTCAACGTCAACTTGAGTCCCACCATCTCCATGTTATTCTCCTCATTGCTCTGACCTTGACATCTCTCCCCTGGTCTATGGTGCTGACTTCACATTGTTGGGCAGATGGTTGTTGTGTTTGTGCCTGATCCCACTAATTAAATTAGCACCTCCTCAAAAGTTGGTATTAGGTGAGTACTTGTCCTTTGGCTCTCATAGCACATAACACATATATGGTCATATGTCATGATATACATAGTTGAAGAAGTGAACTGAATGAAATTGAGTGAAATATAATTGAATTGAATGGAGACACTTATTTTCCAGAATATTTGTAAGTTGTGTTTTCCAGATTTTAATTTCTAGAGTAAGGAATTTTCCTACCAGTAGGCAATTTGTATGATTTTTTAAATTGATTCTTTCACCATAGAATCAAAGTCCTTAGAGAAATCCATAGCCACAAAATACAGCAAAATGAGAAAATATTTACATTGAGTGGAAAATCTCCTTTAACTCAAACATCTGTACGTATGTGAGATTTAGAAGTCATCTAGCCTTTTGTTTTTCTGATACTTGCCTGAGATGACCTTTTATAGGATATTAGTTATTCAATGGCTATTTGATGACCCCCATCTCCCTAATAGACAGCCTCTGATATTTCAACCTTGAGTACAACTGAAAGCCAAAGGGAAGATTCCAGCTTTTGAAAGCTTTCAGTAGCTGATTTCTAATATGATCATAAGGTGTTTACTCAAGAGTCCTTTCATCTGAGGCTCTTTCAAATGCAGTATACACTAATTACTAATTACAAACAGGACAGCCACCGTGTCATGATGCATTATTTGTTTATCCTTTTCTTTCTCTGTCCATCTCTCTTCTTTTTATTGCTCCTACTTATTTTCTTCTTTCTATCTCTCCTTATATTTATGTTGAAAATCTGAAAGAAAAAAAAATAATACTTGTAATTCTATTCATGGACAGGGATGAGTAGAAGGACCAGAGAAATATTAGGGTCCCCTTTCTCTGGAATCCTTATCTATGCCAGTCCTATGAACAGTTAACTTACCCTCTCAAGGTTTCAGGTCCTTCTCTAATTACAATTGAATTTCGTGGTCTCATGTCATATTTATGCCCAGTGGTCCATGAGTCTAAGTTGCCAGGTGTATAAGTATCCTCTAGGATAATTCTTAGAGAAAGGTTTGTCCTTGGGAGAACCTGAAAGCTAGGTGGAATTTATTTTTAGGGCTACCTTTTCCATTTATTTATTTTCCTGACACTTGTTCTGAAATCATTGTTCTGGATGCCATTCTTGCTCGCTGTAATTCTGTCCAAGAGTCCATATATTACCACCAAAGCAGGACTCACTGTCTTTGAGCCACTTCCCATGTTTTCCTTCTTGAGTAACCTCCATCATAATTTCCCCATCTTTTATTTCATGACATTAGGACAATTATAGAAACTTGCTAACCTAAAAATCTAATTTACAATAAACTGATAAAATGCAAATTCCTACGGGAGAAGTTACAATGAAAGTATTACCAACCAGGCAGAAGGGAATCCCACAGACAACATGTTTTTCTCTAAGAACCCAAACCCAGCTGGTGAATTTTCAAGTATTGTGTCAGACCAGTAGGGGAGCTAGTTTTGCTAACAAGTGTCTTCCCCTGAGGCCACTGACCTCTTCTTCTCCCAACAGATCAAATGGGTACATTTCTACTGTAGTCACTGCCTAAAGTGCTTTAGAATCTTTAATGCATGCAGGGAAGCCTGAAGGGCATCATGCTCTCAGAAGTCTGAGAGCCTCTGAAAGGAGATATTGGAGTCAACTTTCCCCAGTTGAGAGATGTGCTTTTATCAGAGATATTTGTAGAGTAGCTAAGTGCATGAGCTTTGTAGACAGATCTGGGCACATACCAAGCCGCAATGACTCAAGGGGTAGCTTGAAGCTTTGAAAAATCCCAAATCTTATTAGTTCTTTTCTCATAATCAAAACAAACCCAAATAAAAATACTACTAAAAACAGTATGTTCCTTATGCAAATGCAGTTTTATGACACATGTACCATCCAATACACCAACCAGATTAACTCTGTCCTAGATAAAATCATGGAGCTACTGTTGAAATCTATATTTTAATTGGCTGCAATGCCCCGATCCATTTAATTGGAAACTTGCCATTTCAGTGCTGATAGGAAGATTGGCAACTAAGTACCAGGATCTACATCATTTGTTTGGAGGCTTTCTCTGCAGCAGAGAAAGGTTACTCTGACTATGGTTATGGGGAATTGTCACTCCTCCCAGCAGCCCTCAAGTAATAACTCAGCAGAATTGATGTATACACATTCCAGTTCCCATACACCTCGACTGGATAAGTCTGAGGAAAGTAGTCTGTTGTTTCCAAGAGTTCCCCCACAAGATAAATCTCCAGTAAAGAATAGTGATGGCTTATTAGATAAGGCACTTACTACTGACCACCTTCCCTTTATATTGTCAATTCCCTTCTCCTCTAATATTATTTCCTGCACTTCCCAGTTGACTTCTTTTACTCCAATCTTTGACTAGGGTCTCTTTGTAAGGGAACACACACTAAGACACTCTGGATTTGTCAGTTATCTGGAGTGTGCCCTTGGGATTGTTACTTACTCTTAACCTCCATTTATTTATCTTTAAAATGGAAGCGATAATAATACCTGCCTCACAAATTATTTTGTGAGGACTTAGTAAAGTAACACTTGTGAAGCATTTGGCAAAATGAATGGCAAATACTTGCTGAGTTCAGTGAATATTAGATTAGATGGTAATTATTGTCGTAATTTATCTCATGATTCGAAATTGGTCCAAACAGTCTTACTAAGGCAATGCAGAAGTACCTTTAAAATATATGTATGTATGAAAACATGAACAATTGTTATACTGTCTACAGCCACAGGTTTTTGTAGGGTTTATTTATTACCTATATTATCCCTGCTCACTGTCTAATGGACATATTTAAGATGAGGATTTTCCTTTGTGTACCCAAGTGTACTGATCAAGGTATCAACCTCTGTTTTCCTTTGACCAAAGTTGAATAGGAAGCAACAAGTACTGCAATGTATCCCAAACTCTGAGCTGTAAAGTTCCATATGCTTATGGAGGGAAATAGGGATGTCATGCTGGTCTTATCAAAGATAAACAAAAGATATTGAACCTCCAATGAGTTCCTTTTGTGTACTGGCTAACTCTCCTAGATTCGTAGGTCAGAATATGTTCAAATAGATGACACCTCCTGGAGTTCAGGAAAATAAATGGAGAGCCTCATTTCTGGTAAATTTATCCTGCTGATCTGTCTATTGTAAAATTACATTCAATACAATATAGTAGCACAACAATGGAAACAGTATTGGACAGTGAAAACTTTCAACAATTCTAAGATAGTGTAGATAGTCCAAAGGTATGAATATGTGTGTTTACCTGTGAAAAAGTCATAATATGTTTACAGAAATTAAGTGACCCATTCAAACCTCTGTTACAAACCTACTCTTGGTTGAAATACTGATTATTGTAATTGTGACTGTTGTTATAATTTGTTTGAATTATCCATGTAACTGTACCAATTTTCTAGAATATTCTTCTCATAGAGATGTGCCGATTAATATATCCAATCAGAATATATTTATAGTTGTATACAGTTAAATTTATGTAATAGTCAATGGTACATTCCCTTGAGAAGCCACAATGGTAAAAAATTATTTAAACATAAATTTCATTTTAAAATGCTGAACATTTATTAAGAGACAAGTTTTAAAACTAACAAGGTATATCATTTTGAATAAAATTTAACCTAGTTCGTCAGTTTTTTTGTCAATATGATTTTACAAACATTTATAAAAAATAAAACGAAGATATAAAACTTTAGTTTTGTAACAAAAGCAAATCTTCCCCAATTGTTTTCTAGATGGCAGCACTACTCTGTATTGATGTATCTGGTACCCTCCCCACACCATATCATAATCTGATTGCTTTATACTCTTACATTGTTGATATAATTGATCTATTATTCTTTAATAAGAAATACTGGAGAAATAATGTGTGTGCACACATACAATTCCTGTGGAGCATGGTACAAGGAGAGATGTGTATAGGTCTGTTTGATGGAAATGGACAGAGATAAATCAGATAATTTTTTGTACCATGATATATACACACAATGAAACACAAAAAGAAGGTTGTAATCAAGTAGTGATGATGTGTGACTTATAGCTCATCTAGATGGGTCAATGAAAAATCTAAGAGAGAAATGAGGCCAGCTTCCAATTGGAAATGCACTTTCACCTCTAACTTCCACGTCACTAAAGCAAAAGGGATGATTACATTTGAAAGATATAAATAATAGTGTCGATTCTCCTCATCACTACATATGGGACATTATCCATTGTGGATAGGTAGATAGGAATTCATTGGAATTATATGTATAAAGAATGAACGTGAGGTGGAATTTTTGTATGTCTGCAAAGCAGCTTGTTTTTTGGTTTATGTTGTCTGCATTATTGTGTTTTCATTTGCATGAGTTGGCTGATGTGTGTGAGTGTGTTTTATGAGGATGAGGGTGACAGTCATTACAAAAGAAACACATATGTCTGTGGATGATTAGATGAATAATAGTTTTTTTACTATCCGTTAGAGAGTGTACTTTGCCTTGTCCCCCCAAGGTGTGAGCGGGAATTAAAGCGAGTTGGCAATTACAAAGCTCCCACTGCTGAATGTGAGAATAGGCACTGCAGTTATTGGCAGAGATTCCCTCCACCCTTTCTTTTTTTCTTGAGGCTTAAGACAAGTTTGGAGGCCAGTCGTTTCTCCTCTGCACTCTACTGGCTGTTGCAGCCTGAAGCTAGCTTGTTATAACCTACTTAGGCAGTAGGGAACTGTCACTCACCTCTTCAGAATCAATGGTTGCAGGTGGAAGCTTGGATGCAGTGCCTTTTTCCCCTGCAGTAACAAGCAGTTAATAGATTTTATTATAATTATTTTAACTGCACAAACTCAGAAGGAAATTTAGATTAGGTGTGCAGGTTTGCTAATCAAATTCACATACACTTGCACAAAACAAAGGGCAATGGAATATTTTGAAGGCATCATTCTCAGGCTGAGTAATATGAATAACAATACAAATAATAAATTAATTCCATGGGGAATTTGTTTGCATGAACCTGAAATGTCAGTTCATCAGAATTTTGCTAAAGGAAAGAAATAATCACCAAGCTGTCATCAAGGGAGTGACGTTTTGCTGATATATATATATATATATATATATATATATATATATATATATATATATATATATATATATATACAGGACAATGTCTCTATGGATATATGCATACACATATATATAGTTCTTCAGGGAGCACAGAATATTTAAATATTTTCAAAAACTGAGGGTCAAATCTCAACTCAAAGGAAGAAAACTCACATATTCTATTTCTCTCTGTTACACTTAACAGTTATAGTTACTGATCGGGAAATTACCTTAATCCAGAGACTATTCTGTTGGGGGAGGCAAGAATGGACTTTTTGCCATAATTTTAAGTCTATATTTACCTGTAACTGCCTATTTCAGTTTCATAATCACATTTCATCTCTTTTGCTTTTCCATTTTTATTCTAAGAATTAAGGAGAACTCAGAAAAAAATAATGAAATGAAAATCAGGAATAGAAAGGAAAGGATCCATTGAAGGACTAATGCAATAGATAATTTTAAGGTTACTAGGAAGTTCTCCTTACTAAAAAGTATGTTTTCATCGTCTTTAACCTTGAAATTGCACCAGTAGTTACTTCATTCTTATAAGTAAGAAATGTGACACATTCTTCTACTACTGGCCAGTTTTGTAGACATCATTCCCTTCTCTTTTCTTTTCAGTCTGCCTCCCAAGATAGAGGCTGAAAATGCCAAATACTCATGTTCCCAGCCCTTTCTTTCTGTAGTAGTGACCATATGAACCAATTCTAGTCAACAAGACATGGGGCAAATTCTACTGGAAGTCTCTAGGAAAAGCTTACCTCCATTAAAAACACAAAAGAACTCACCCATGCCCCTTTCTTTGGACATTTTCACACAGCTACGATGAAGGGTGCTGTAGAAGCTGTCTAGTGACCAAGAGAAGTTATCACTCAATTATGAGGACAAAATGGGAAGATGGAACAAGATCCTAACAAAGGTATTGGTGAACCAGTAAGCAAACTCTGGAACCATCTATATACAGGGCAATTTTTGTGGAAAAACATTCCAGAAAGACTTTCTAGACGTTCTTTCTCAAAATTAAAGTTAGAACAATAAGAATTATGTTTAGTAGATATCAGTCAAAAATATAACAGTATATGCTCTTGATAACAATTTCTTTTAATTAAAAATTAATTCAATTTATACAAATCAATGAATCTCTGTATGTTATATTAAACTGTACTTTTGTCTGGCTTTATATACAATGTAATATGTCATTCTCTCCCACCTTTTCTGGACCTATGTGATGCAGGCTATTTTATGATCAGAATGTTTGAAAAAAATATTAGGAAAGATAAATCAAGTTGTGTATCAGCAAATTTATATTTATTGCTATAAAGTCATTAAATATTAACTATTATGTGATTCCCCAGCCCTTAAATCTCTTTCATATCTGAGAAAGAGAAGGGAGTGTTGACTAAAGGAAGCTACTTTGATTTGATTGGCAAATATAAGGTGACTCTTTTCCCTTTCCTTACACAACCTGACAATAAAAGTAGTTTCTTTCTAAAAGTGAAAAAAGAAACAGGGTATGGGCAGATTAGGATAATAATATGGTTGAGAGGTAAAATTTCTCTTAGAAATATTAATTTTATTCTTCCTTTTAAGAAAGTATGTGTTATATTAAAATGAATAATTTCCTTTTTAAACATCAATAGATACTGTCTCATTGAGAGTATGAACTTGATTTTTAAAATGTAGTTTTTGTTCTATAAAAAATTACATTAAATAATTTAAATTTTATATTGATAGAAGAAAGTTAAAAAAAAAAAAAAAAAAAACCTTTTTCTGGACAAACAGAACTCAGGTTATATGTGACAGCATTTGGGTGTCAGAATCCCTAGTGCGATTGGATCTCTGATCCACCTCTAAGTGGTCATACCCTCTTCTTCAGTTATACTTCCTCTCATGCAGGTGACATACTGTATGGAGAGAAGGGTCAGAGCAATAGTCCAAAGCATATGCTTTCTGATTTATCCTTAATAAAGGAAGGCTCTTAAGCTGATATTACCAGGTGTCATGCATTTATTCACACCTTAGCTATTTTCCAGGATGGAACCAATCAATGGGGTGTGTTTTCTTTATCTCCTGAGAGGATAATAAGTTCCAGTCAGAAATTCATCACTCACATGCAGACATACTCACTCACTCATTTATTAAATGATTTAATTATTACTCTGACTGATATTTATTGATGACCTACTGTGAGTTTTCTACTCTACAGAATACAATAATGATGCAGACACAACCTTTGTTATCTAAAAGTGTATTGCCCAAAATGAGAAACTGGCATTTGAAGTAAATACCCGGAGGGTGGCACAGGTTGAAGAAATGTAAAAATAGATATGAGAAATTATACCGGACCAGGCGTTGCTAATTGATTTTGCAGTCATTTTCTTACAGATTTAGAAACTTCTCCCATTGTAAAGTTGAATGGCTTTGAATGACAGCAAAAAGAGAGTACAGAAAGTTCTAATGGCTTCTCATATATCAGTGGTTTTCAAATTTTAATATGCATAATAATCTCTGGAGCTTTTACACAGATTCCCACTGCCAGAATTTAGTAGGTCTAGAATACGGTCTGAGAGTTTCTTTTCTAACATGTTTCCCAGCTGCTCCTGCTGGTTTGGATACCATATTTTGAGAAACACATTCAGGCTATTGCTTATTGTGGTTTTTCTGATGATATTTAGGATATAGGGGACACATGGATAATCATGTAGGGGAATGAGACCTAGGAAAGACTTCTTTGCAGGCCACTCTATCCAGGTTGACCCAGAGCACTCCTTCTGTTTTTGTGAAACTTTCCAGGTAATAGGTTGGGTTACAAGTAACCCAGTGGGACAGTGAAATGGGGAAGAAAATTGTTAATTGGATTGATTGGTTGGTGGTATCCCTAAAAAGAGAGCCATCCTAATACGTCAAAAGGTACTATATTTCAGAACTAACAAACACTCCATTGTCTGAATTCCCCATGTTATTATGCTCTTGGGGGAGAATCATCCACTCTTATGTTACTTAGTTTCAATGTAGAAAAAAACAGAAAATGGCTTATATCTCTTTCTTTCCAGTATCTGTACCTCTTGAATGTACACGTTGCACTTCTATGTATGCTATACCATTTCATGTAGATTCCTTATTACGAAGATGAAGACTTATCTTTCTTTGTTCATTTTTTTTTTTGAAGGGAGAGCACACCAATGGCATGCAGGATCTTAATCCCCCAACCAGGGATCGAACCTGTGCCCCCTGCAGTGGAAACATGGAATCTTAACCACTGGATCACCAGGGAATTCCTTGTTTTCATTTAAACAGTGTTTCTGTTTCTTCCTCTGTAAAGTGAATAATGACAGATTCCACCCTAAAGTATCCTTGTAAGGTTTAAAATTGCTTATATATGTAAAGCATTTAGATAATGAAGGACATATAGTGATATATTGATTGTTAGCTAGAGCTATATATTTAGCTTTTTAAAAACGTTCTAGTGTAAATATTTTAAACATAAAAGTTGAAAGAGCTTTACAGTGAAGTCCTTACATCAACCAAGATTTTTGATGCATTTTAAAGTAAATTTCGATTATCAATACACTTTCCCCAAGGATTTCATCATTCAAATGATTAATTATAGTTCAATTTTTTAATGGATTTTTCCTTTTGAGCTAAACCATCTAAAGTGATCGTAAGTATACATTGACTGGATTTGATGAATGGCTACATCTTTGTAATCCATTCCCTTAACTTATGAAGACATGGAACATCAGCTACATCCCAGAAAGTACTCCCAAGCCCTCCTTAGTCAATCCCTGCCTCTATCCCAACACTCCCAGGGCCCCCACCTCTAAACCAATGAGTTCTAGATGTTCCACATCTTTGTCAACACTCACTGTTTACTACCTCTTTAATGTTTGTGCATAAGTACTGGTGTCTCATTATGACTTTAATTTCTCTGATGACTAATTTGTGCAGAGAACTTTTTCATGTGCTTATAAGCCATTCCCATATTTTTTCAAAGATTTTGCCATTTAACAAATTAAGTTGTGAGTCTTTTAATTTGGGGTTGTAGAAGTTCTTTATCTCTTCTTGATACCAGTAGTTTGGCAGATACCTTTCTATTGAATATTTTACACCACTTTGTGACTTGTTGATTCATTTTCTTAACAGTGTATTTAAAAAAAAAATTTTTTTTTTCAGTACGCGGGCCTCTCACTGTTGTAGCCTCTCCCGTTGCGGAGTGCAGGCTCAGCAGCCATGGCTCATTGGCCCAACCGCTCCGTAGCATGTGGGATCCTCCCGGACCAGGTCATGAACCCGTTTCCCCTGCATCGGCAGGTGGACTCTCAACCACTGCGCTACCAGGGAAGCCCAAAAGTGTATTTTGATTAAAAGTACTATAAGATTTGATGAACCAAAAGTAATAATTTCTTTTTTTAAAAATCTTATCATTATTGGTATGTGTCCTGCTTAAGAAAACTTTGACCACTCCCAAGAGTGGAAATACTCCCTTCTATTTTTGTCTAAAATCTTTGTGATTTTAGCTGTTGTGTTTAGCTCTAAAATCCATTCTCAATTAATTATTATATATGGTATGAGATATAGATATATATTTTTCTTTGTGTATCTATCTATCTATATATGTATAGATATATATTTTCTCTATATATTTTCTATTAAGAATATCTAGCTATACCAGCATCATTTGTTGACAAAGATTTTCATTACTTACTGAAATGCTTTGGCTCCCCAATTGCAAAGCAAATGACCATATACATGTGAACTTATTACTGGATTCTCTATTCAGTACTTTTATCTATTAATCAATCTTTATTTCAATACCACACTTTCTTGAAGTCTGCTGCTTTATATGATGTACTGGAATCAGGTAGTGTAAGTTCTCTTTCTTTCTAGATTGCTTTGGGAATTATTATTATTTTTTTTTTTTTTCACGGTATGCGGGACTCTCACTGCCGTGGCCTCTCCCATTGTGGAGCACAGGCTCCACTGACATGGCTCATGGGCCTAGCCGCTCCGCAGCATGTGGGATCCTCCAAGACCAGGGCACGAACCTGTTTCCCCTGCATCGGCAGGCAGACTCTCAACCACTGTGCCACCAGGGAAGCCCTAATTCTTGTTTCCTTTCCTTTCCATGTCAATTTTGGAATAAGTTTGTCAATTTTTATGTTCCTAATAGAATATTTATCAGAATTGTGTTAAATTTATATTCAAAAAGGACAGCATTTTTATCTGAACAATATTGAGTCTTCTGTTCCTTGAATTCAATGTGTCTTACCATTTATTCAGGCCTTCATAATTTATTTACTAATATATTGTAGTTCTCAGTAGAAACGTTTTGTACATCTTTTGTTAAATTTATACATACACAGTTAATGTATTTTGATGTTATAAATGGAATACTTTTATAAGTTTATGTTTTATGTTTTTAACACTAATTTAAAAATCTTACTTTGCTTTTTATACATTAAACTTATATTGTGTAATGCTGATAAATCCACCTATTAGTTCTAATAATTGTTTTGTAGATTTTCCTTGGATTATCTGCACCAATAAGCATGTTATATGCAAATATAAATGATTTTAATTCTTCCTTTTAAATATTTATGCTTTTTATATATTGTTCTTGTCTTATTTCAACAGCTAATAACTCCACTGCAACAAAGAATAGAAGGATTGAGAAGGCATGTACTTGTCTTTTTCCCAGACTTTTGGAGAAAAACATTCAATATTTTAAGGTAAAGTATGATATTAGCTGTAGATTTTTTTAATATGTTTTTTATCAGGTAGAGGGAGTTCCATTCTATTCTTAGTTTACTCAGAATTTTTATCATGAACTCGTGTTAAATTTTATCAAAATTTGATAATGAAATTTCTAGAACTTTTAAATCCCTTTGTCCAAGGCTGAATTCCACACCTTCCTGCTTTACATTTTGTACTCACACATTTTCAAAAATACAACTCTTATTTGTTTTCCTATTGAAGACAGTTATCAGGCTTGCAGTAAAATCAGAAATGGAAGAGGAGACATTATTACTGAAGCTACATAATTTTCTAAAATATCAAAAGACAATTATTAACAATAATATACCAACAAACTGGACAATCAAAAAGAAATAGATGCCTAGAAACATACAATCTGCAAAGACTGACTCAAGAAGAAATTAAAAAAAAAAAAAATTAACAGACTAATAACAAATAAAGATATTGGATCAGTAATCAAAAATGTTCCAAAAAAGAAAAGTCCAGGGCCAGATGTCTTCACTAATGAATTCTGCCAAACATTTAAAGAAGAATTATTCATACCAAACCTTCTTCTTTTAAAAAAAAATATTTATTTATTTTATTTATTTATTTTTGACTGCATTGGGTCTTCATTGCTGTGTGTGGGATTTTTCTAGTTGCAGCAAGCAGAGGCTACTCTTCACTGCACTATGCGGACTTCTCATTGAGGTGGCTTCTCCTGTTATGGAGCACAAACTCTAGTTGCACAGCCTTCAGTAGTTGTGGCACAGAGGCTTAGTTGCTCCACAGCATGTGGGATCTTCCCAGACCAGGGATCAGACCCATGTCCCCTTCATTGGCAGGAAGACTCTTAACCACTGTGCCACCAAGGAGTCCCATACCACACCTTCTCAAACTCTTCCAAAAAATAGAAGAAGAGGGAATGCTTCCAAACTCATTTTATGAGGCCAGCATAACCCTGATACCAAAGAAAGATAAAGACATCATGAAAAAAGAAAACTATTGGCCAATGTCCCTGATGAACATTGATGCAAACATTCTCAACAAAATATTAGCAAACCAAATTCAACAGCACATTAAAGGATCATACACCATGATGTAGTGAGATTTATCCCTAAGGAAGAAATAATGCTTCATCATCAGCAAACCAATATAATGCACACATTAACAGAATGAAGGATAAAAGTCATATGATCATCTCAATAGATGCATTAAAAACATTTGGTAACATTCAACACCCTTTCATGATAAAAACTCTCACAAATTAGGTATAGAAGGAACTTACCTCAAAAAAATAGAGTCCATGTATGAAAAGGCCACAGCAAACATCATATTTAATTATGAAAAACTGAATATATTTCCTCTAATATCTGGAACAAAGCAAGGATGCCCACTCTCATTGCTTCTGTTCACATAGCTCATATTCTAGAAATCCTAACAAGAATAATTAGGTTAAAAAAAGGAAAGAGCATCCAAATCAGAAAGGAAGAAGTAATCCCACTACTGGACATATACCCTGAGAAAACCATAATTTAAAAAGAGACATGTACCACAATGTTCATTGCAGCACTATCTACAATAGCCAGGACATGGAAGCAACCTAAGTGTTCATCGACAGATGAATGGATAAAGGATGTGTGACACATATATACAATGGAATATTAGCCATAAAAAGAACTGAAATTGAGATATTTTAGTGAGGTGGATGGACCTAAAGTCTGTCATACAGAGTGAAGTAAGTCAGAAAGAGAAAAACAAATACTATATGCTTATACATATATATGAATTTTTTAAAAAAGAGTTCTGATTAACCGAGGGGCAGGATGGGAATAAAGATGCAGATGTAGAGAATTGACTTGAGGATATGGGGCAGGGGGAAGGGAAAACTACTATGAAGTAAGAGACTGGCATGGACATATATACACTACCAATTGTAAAATAGATACCTAGTGGGAAGAAGATGCATAGCAGGGGGAGATCAGCTTCATGCTTTGTGACCACCTAGAGGGCTGGGATAAGGAGGGTGGGAGGGAGACTCATGAGAGAGGAGATATGGGGATGTATATATATATATAGCTGATTCACTGTGTTATAAAGTAGAAACTAACTCACCATTGTAAAGTAATTATAGTCCAATAAAGATGTAAAAAACATAAAATAAAATAAAAAGTCAAAAAAAATAAAATTATATGTTTGCAGATGACATGGTCTTATATGCAAAAAATACTAAGGACTCCACACAAACATAACAATAACAACAACAACAAAATTGTTAGAACTAATAAACACATTCAGTAACATTGAAAAATGCAAAATAAAAATACAAAAGTCAGTGCATTTTTATACACTAACAATGGACTATCTGTAAAGTAAATTAGGAAAACAATATCATTTACAGTAGCATCAAAAATAATAAAACATTTAGAAACAAACTTAGTCAAGGAAATAAAAAACTTGTACATTGAAAACTATAAAACACTGATAAATGGAGCAAATACAAATAAATGGAAATCCATCCCATGTTCATGGATTTGAAGAATTTACATTGTTAAAATATCCTTACTACCCAAAGCAGTTTACAGATTCAATTGAATTCCTATTAAAATTGCATAGGAAATTTGTACAAAAATTAGGAAAAACAATAAGATTCATATGAAACCCCAAGTTCATATGAAAAAGACCCCAAATATTCAACATAATCTTGAAAAAGAAAAACATTCTGAAGCTATCTTACTTCCTGATTTCAAATTTTTTTACAAAGCTAAAGTAATCAAAACAGTAAAGTACTGGATTAAGGACAGACATAGGCACCAATGGAATAGAATATAGAACATAGAAATAAAGTCACACATGTACAGTCAAACTGATCTTCAACAGGCATGCCAAGAATACATGATGCAAAATGACCACCTCTTCAATAAATAGTGTTGGGAAAATAGCACAGTCACATGCAAAAGAAAGAAAAAAAAAAAACCCTTATCTTAAACCATACAAGAAAGTTAACTCAAAATGGATTAATGTCTTAAGTATGAAATTTGAAACTATAACATTTCTAGAAGAAAATATCAGAAAAGCTTCTTGATATTGTCCTTGGCAATGATTTTTTGAACTAAACTAAACAATTTCTGCACAGCAAAGGAAAAATCAACAAAATGAAAATACAACCTACAGAATATAAGAAAACATTTGCAAAAACATATATTTGATGAAAGGTTAATGTCCAAAATATATAAAGAACTCACATAATTCAATAGCAAAAAAAAATCCAAATGAAACAAACCAAAAAATCACTGATTAAAAATGGGTCAAGGGAACAAATAGAGATGTTTCAAAAGAAGACATACAAATGTCCAGCAGGTACATGAAAAGGTACTCAATTTCACTAGTCATCAGGGAAATGCAAATCAAACTCACAATGAGATACCACCTCCCTACATCTGTTAGAATGGCTATTCTAAAAAACTAAAATTAAAAAAAATAAAAATTGGCACATACGTAAGGGAAAGGACACATTGCACATTATTTGTGGGGTTGTAATTTGGTGTCTTCATTTTGGAAAACAGTATGGAAGCCCTTAAAATATTAAAAATAGAAGTATCATATAATCCAGCAATTCTACTTCTGAGTATAGATCCAAAGGAATTAATATCAGGATCTCAAAGAGATATGCACATTCTCATGTTCATTGCAGTATTATGCACAATAACCAGAACATGGAAGCAACTTAAATATTTAGTGGAATAATGAATAAAAAATGACATACAATGAAATATTTTTCAATCTTTAAAAAAAAAAGAAATCCTGCCATTTATAACAAGGATGAAACTGGAGAAAATTTTGCTAAGTGAAATAAGCCAGACACATAAAGAAAAATACTACATGATATTATTTATATAAGGAATCTAAAATAGTCCAACTCAGAAGCAGAGAGTAGAATGGCAATTTATGGAAGGAGGGGAAAATGAGGAGGTATTAGTTAAAGGTTACAATATTTCAATTATGAGATGAATAAAAACAAGAGGTCTACTGTGCCACAAAATGCTCATAGTTAACAAAATTGTACTGTATACTTAAAAGCTTGCTAAAAATATAGATCTTAAGTTAAGCATTCTTACCATCATCATGAATAAAGAAGGCAGTAGCAAACCTTTGAATATGATGGATTTGTTCATGGCATAGATTGTGGTGATGGTTTAACAGATATATACTTACCTCCAAGCTCATCTGGTTTTACATATTAAATATGTACAGTATTTTGTATGTCAATCAAACCTCAACAAAGTAATTAAAGAAAAAAAAAAAAACTAAGGGGATAAAGGATGAACTTGGATATCTAGAGTTCCTTAATGATAAAGGATTTTATGTAAGAAAGGATAAATCACCCCCAAACATTTGGTACTTCCTTAATAGGAATCAATATCCCCCCATCCCCTCTAACTAAGTAGGAGCTGTTGCTGATTTACACAGACATGCAAAATGACCTTTCTTTTTATTAAATTATCATAACAATGGTTAGAACTATGAAATAATATGAAATTAACACTGACACCTAATGTATTTAAATTTTTATTATGGAGGATAATGCCTTCTTTTCAATAACTATTAAACTGATTTCTGACTACAACCATTAATTCCTTCATGCATTTCTGTATAACATATTTTCAGATCTTTTATTCCTGTACGTGGTATACAGATAATGTTTTTGCCTTTTCCTCTTGCTCCAGACCAAGTCTCACATTTCCCTGGGATCGGACTTGATCTGAGTGAGAAGGTTAACCCTCTGCATGATTATTTTTTGGATTTCATTTTTCCCAAAATGGAAGAGACTTGTGTTTGAATGATCTTATGTTTATCTAAGCTGAGATTCAGTTCATATCTATATTTACAGAGTTGAGATGTTAAAAGTAAATATCTATTTTTGAGATGTTTAAAATGTATATCATCATTAGCATATTCCAGGACAAAATTTCTTAAACTAAAATTGTATTTTAAATTGTTGCATATCTTCTCTACTTTGCATGAGCAGATGTTTTGGCTGACATTAGGATATTTTCCAAATGCATGAAGTTGTCTTTCTTCCTATGCAAATGGTAGAATTGTATTTTTGGCTTTATGGTTCATTGGGGCCATGTAACTAGCTCTGGCCATTGAGTAGTAAAGGCCAGATAACTCAATTACATCTGAGACCCTACAGAGCTTCATTCACTATGTCACAGGGATAACAATGTTTTAAGTAGTCGCTTCTTCATCAGACTTCTTCCAAGTGGGGATGTCACTCAGCACAGCTTCTAACCAATCTGGGTAATATGAATAATAAGTAAAAACATTATATCTATGGTTTTAGCCACTGAGATTTGTGTTGTTTGTTGGTATGTAATGATGTAGATGATTCTGATTAATACAAATGTAAGCTTAGCTAATGGCTTATAACTGAGATAGAACAAATTTATATATCTATATGTATATCCATAAGCATAGATATACAGTTGAATATATATATCTATTAGAATTTGCCATGTCTACACAAACTAAATTAATTAAATCATTACAAAACTTTCCTCTAATTATGATAACATTCAACAATTTTTAAAACCTACTATAGAGACATTATGTTAGAATTTTGAAACAGAGTAATGAACAAGAAACAGACATGGTCCCTGATCCTAGAGAAATTATAGTCTGACTGGGGAAATAGACATTAAATGACATTATATATAATCCTAATTTCTGCATCCCTTTATATGTGGGCTGTGTTCCAGTTGAATCAGGCCAAGGAGAGGACATAAAATCCACCCACATTTATTTTATATTGATAGGGGCGTACCATGATGCAGGGAATGTCATAGTCATGGAGAGATATATCACATGATACAATATTTAAATAAGTAGGCAAAGTTCTAATGCTAGATGATGAGTCTATATTTAAGTTAAAACAGCGAGGGCAGGAATTATAGAAAGCCAATTCAGACGCCAAGGAGTGAGTCAAATTAACTGGGTTTCAACACAGGTAAGCAACTCCAGTGGAAACCTATGAGCTTCACAGAAAATTCAGGTAAAAGCCAACACAGCAAAGGCTACAGAAGTCAAGAAGCACCCAATGCTTAAGATCAAAGCTGATTCCACTTTTAAGGAGGCAGGACTAATACAGTTCACCATTATTTTTTACCATGCTTGTTAATATGCTGTCTAAAATTTGTTACAGGACAGGACAGTTAGAGCCTCCTTCAAGATGCATAAGAAACTACACCTCAGCAAGGAGAGGTGCATCTTTATTCCTGTCCTGACCCTAGGTTCATCAGAACCATTTTTTTTTGATTCCATATATATGTGTTAACATATGGTATTTGTTTTTTCTCTTTCTGACTTACTTCACTCTGTACGACAGACACTAGGTCCATCCACCTCACTACAAATAACTCAATTTCATTTGTTTTCATGGCTGAGTAATATGGTATATATGTGCCACTTCTTCTTTATCCATTCATCTGTTGATGGACACTTAGGCTGCTTCCATGTCCTGGCTATTGTAAATAGTGCAGCAGTGAACATTTTGGTTCATGTCTCTTTTTGAATTATGGTTTTCTCAGGGTATATGCCGAATAGTGGGATTGCTGGGTCATATGGTAGTTCTACTTATAGGTTTTTAAGGAACCTCTATACTGTTCTCCATAGTGGTTGTCTTAATTTCCATTCCCACCAACAATGCAAGAGGGTTCCCTTTTCTCCACACCCTCTCCAGCATTTATTGTTTCTAGATATTTTTGATGATGGCCATTCTGACCAGTGTGAGGTAATGCCTCTTTGTTTGTTTTGATTTGCATTTCTGTAATGATTAGTGATGTTGAGCATCCTTTCATATGTTTGTGGCAATCTGTATATCTTCTTTGGAGAAATGTCTATTTAGGACTTCCCCCATTTTTGGATTCGATTGTTTGTTTTTTTGATATTGAGCTGCACGATCTGCTTGTATAATTTGGAGATTAATCCTTTGTCACTTACTTCCTTTGCAAGTATTTTCTCCCATTCTGTGGGTTGTCTTTTTGGTTTATGGTTTCCTTTGCCGTATAAAACTTTGAAGTTTCATTAGGTCTCATTTGTTTATTTTTGTTTTTATTTCCATTTCTCTAGAAGGTGGGTCAAATAAGATCTTTCTGTAATTTATGTCAAAGAGAGTTCTGCCTGTTTTTTCCTCTAAGTGTTTGATAGTATCTGGCCTTATATTTAGGTCTTTAACCCATTTTGAGTTTATTTTTGTGTATGGTGTTAGGGAGTGTTCTAATTTCATTCTTTTACATGTACCTATCCAGTTTTCCCAGCACCACTTATTGAAGAGGATGTCTTTTCTCCCCTGTATATTCTTGCCTCCTTTATCAAAGATAAGGTGACCATATGTGCATGAGTTTATCTTGGGCTTTCTATCCTGTTCCATTGATCAATATTTCTGTTTTCATGCCAGTACCATATTCACTTGATTACTGTAGCTTTGTTGTATAGACTGAAGCCATGAAGCCTGATTTCTCCAGCTCTGTTTTTGTTTCTCGAGTGTGTTTTGGCTGTTCGGGGTCCTTTGTGTTTCCATACAAATTGTGACATTTTTTGTTCTATTTCTGTGAAAAATTCTTTGTAGTTTGAAAGAATTGCATTCAATCTGTAGATTGCTTTGGGCAGTATAGTAATTTTCATAATGTTGATTCTTCCAAGTCAAGGACATGGTATATCTCTCCAACTCTTTGTATCACCCTTAATTTCTTTCATCAGTGTCTTATAGTTTTCTGAGTACAGGTCTTTTGTCACCTTAGGTAGGTTTATTCCTAGTTATTTTATTCTTTTTGTTACAATGGTAAATGGGAGTGTTTCCTTAATTTCTCTTTCAGATTTTTCATCGTTAGTGTATAGGAATGCAAGAGATTTCTGTGCATTAATTTTGTATCTTGCTACTTTACCAAATTCATTGATTAGCTCTAGTAGTTTTCTGGTAACATCTTTAGGATTCTTTCTCTGGGAGAGCTCTTGCTGATTGATATTATATGGGGCTGGGAGGTCTCTGGTGGTCCAATGTCTAGGCTTTGGTTCTCCCACCTCAGAGACTCAGGCCTAACACCCAGACCCAGCCAGAATACCAAGACCCAGTCAGCCACATGGCTGTGACAAGTTTCATGAGTCATTAGAAGGGATTTTCTATCCTCTTCAATATCTTGCTACTCCTTCCCCTGGCACTCTGCAGCACAATCTGGAGCTACCTATGTATCTTTGAGTTTATCTCTGTAACTGATTCTCTATAATGACTATCTGAGCTTTAGTTACCTTTCATAAAAAATATAGGAGATAATATTTTGGCTAGAGATTGTTATAAAATTTAAATATATATAATAATTTATGGGAGGTATATGTGAAAAATTTTAAAGTAATTTCTAAATATTTGTTATAATGATAATGCATAAATATGAGGAATTCTATCATAAGACCTAGGGGAAAATGAAGAGATATTTTCCATATCACTGTTAGTAATATTTTTTAAATGATTAGAATGATTGTAGCACTGAACATTAAAAAAAGAATTAAGAGCTAACCAAGTTACACTAACAAACTTATCAAAACTCATTTTCTTTTATTTAAATGGTTACCAATCTATTGATCTGGTGAGTGCCTTAGCCTTAGCAAATCTTGGTTTTAGGAAAGATTTGCCATGATTTCTCATAGCTTTATGCATAAGATTTTAGAAACAATGACATATGTACATTTAGCTTGTTTATAAGTAGCTAAATAATTACTTACAAAAAACACTGATTATGTATGCTGTTGTGGGAGTATTATTAGGATACAAAAATCACTTGGAGAGCATGCTAAATATAAAAGAAGTATTGTGTGAAAAGAAATAGCCATGAGTCAGGACAATGTGTAAATATAAATATCTGGCACCCTCACCTGTCACTAGTCAGCTTACTGTTATGACTGTGTGATTTCAAAGGTTTTTGGAGATAGAGGGGTTCCAGATCCAGCATAAAAGTCATATGGGAATATTAAAATGATCCAATTTATTGGCACTACTTCTAGAGTTTCCATATCAGTAGATCTTGTTAGAGGAAAAAAATTCTTTGATTTGAACAGTGCTGAAGGTTATTTTGATATGTAGTGATGTTTGGGAACTAGTCAAATCATGTAATTCTTTATTTTGCATTTTCAGAAAAGTAAAATTAGTTGTCAACAGACAACATTTAACTATAACTGAGCTGGGAGTCAAGATCATGTCTTTTTCTTTCTGTATAAGAAATTACACCAAATTATACACTTGTTTTCTGATCCTCTATTACTAGTTAAGTAACATATGAATAGTCAAATTTTACAAGGTTTGATTTAAGACGCTGGAGAAGGTCTCCAATCTTACTAACCAATAATAGGAAATTTCCCTACTATGATTTCGCCAATAAAGCCTAATTATATGAAGCTTTTTAAGACATCCAAAATTCACTAATCCAATAAAAATATATCCGTGGGGTTGATGAGGATGTCATGTCTTATATCTTTATTAGATAAAAGTTTTAATTATCTGATAATACTTTGGTTATCAGCAGTGCTATTCTGGCAAATGTTAAACATGTGGTTTGACTCCTATCCCTCCAAAACACCCAAACCTTGTGTGTGTGTGTGTGTGTGTGTGTGTGTGTGTGTATACATACATATTTATCTTATAAATTTTAAAAGTAAAAATAAATATGTATGGCATGTAAGTTACAAATTATAACAAAATATATACTACTTATTGCAGATTCCATATAGGCAACTGATACTCTTAGAATGGTGTGTTGATTTTGCTTATCTCTTATAGCTGAGGTTAATCTATGGTTACAAATGATTAATGAATACAGTTTGGACTGTTGGTTGATACTTTGTGTCTGTTTACAAGTAAGAATAAACAAAAATAATGAAGACATACAGAAACTTCACCTTGAGAAATGGCATTTTTTACTTAATTTGAATAATAGTTTCAATACTGAAAAAATATTTCCTCAGTTTTTGTGCTATTCACAATGTAAAGGCTACTGGCACAACACATGTCAAAGTTTAATCTGTGTTAATAATGCTTGCTCCATCATTTTTAAATTCAAGACTATCAGTCAACAAGCAATAAATCAAGCCTGAATTTGTAGTGTTTGCTGATTTCTGTGAATTTCAAACTATTGATATGATGCAACTGAATGTGGGATTGGGAAGAGGTGAGCAGTAGCACACCATTATATGGCTTTTCTACTGTAGAGACAGAATAAACATAACTGTCCTCAAAAGCATAAATAGTAACATGTAATAAAATATTCAGGAAGATATGTGATGTGTATTTTTTGTTTGTTTTTAATATAATATATTTAAGAAAAGTGAATGCAATTTAATTTTTAAGAACAGATGCCTTTAATGACTGGTTTTCAATATTCCAGAAAATTTTTAAATTGGTGCTTATGAGACAGTATATCCCATACACCACTGGTTCATTTAATAATTTGGTTGAAAATATAAAGAAATGGGAGCACACTAATAAGAAAGATGAATCCCACTATGGGAGAAAAGTGATGCTCCAGTTAAAAGCTGCATACTTTAAGATGATGCAATGCAAATTTGGAAGTAAAATTTCAGCATAAGAATTCATTTTTGAGGGCTCTTTCATATTTCTTGTTAAACTGAGCTCACTTGACTGGATTTAGGAAATCATATTTCCTTCTGGAAGAATGGTTTCATAGCAACTCATAGAGTCTGAAAAACAATTTGTAAGAAAGTTGGAGATAAACATGATATAAATAATTCCTGACAACCATGACAGTATTAATAGATTGACCACTATTCTTGCAATCTCTTGCATGGTTCTGTTGTTGAGATCCTATTCCAGCTTGAGAATAACTTACATTTTTTGATGTTTGATTATAGATGTACTTTACCAACACCCTCCATTCCAATGTTTTTCTGCCTTGGCTAACTTTTGATGAAAATGGGCACAGCTTATGAGATGGCTTTTCTTATAAGTGTTATGAAACATCAAAAGAATTCCTGAGAGTTTATACTCTGTAAATAGGATATTAAAAAGAATTAGAATATAAAGGAAAGATCTATGTTTCTAAAGTTTCCTGTTAGTTTCCTTGTTTTTTTGTCTCTACATCAGAAAATTGTTTTAACCTATAAAATTCATATAGCAACTATCTACACAGTTCAGAAAAGTTCACAGTGAAGGCAAACATTTAATCAATTTATGAAGAATGAATTCCTCAAATATGGAGCAACTTTAGGTAGAATACCCAAGGTAAAGTTATTGATAGTTTTTTTGTTTGTTTGTTTTTGTTTTGTTTTCCCTACTCCAGTCAGAGGTATCTGTTTATTTACTCAGAAGTCTGAGTTGTACATCATCAGAAACATACAGTGGCCTTTGCAGGATAGTAAAGATGACCCAAGAGAAGGGAAAATCATATTTCCTGCCATAGAGGAGCTAATATTCAAGTTAGGGAGCTCAAATAATTCATAAGAAACCACTGGAAAGATTTTAGAACAAGGTATAACCATAACTAATTTAAATGCTTGAAGATAAAAATTATATGATATGAATGATAAAGTTGAAATATATGAGAATGTTATAGATATATATCTTCATAAAGAGAGAAAATGTGCATGTGAGTGAATGAGTGTGTGTGTAAGAATTCATAGGTAAAATTTAATAGGGGGGAATTAAATCCTAAGACATGTTCTCTGCCTTTTGGGACTTTACCATCTCATTGTAGAAACATTAAAATAAAACACATGCATGTTTACACAAAAATAAACTAAAAATGGGATAAAGACCTAAATGTAAGGCCAGACACTACAAAACTCTTAGAGGAAAACATAGGCAGAATACTCTATGACATAAATCACAGCAAGATCCTTTTTGACCCACCTCCTAGAGAAATGGAAATAAAAACAAAAATAAACAAATGGGACCTAATGAAACTTAAAAGCTTTTGCACAGCAAAGGAAACTATAAACAAGATGAAAGGACAGCCCTCAGAATGGGGGAAAATATTTGCAAATGAAACAACTGATAAAGGATTTATCTCCAAAATTTACAAGCAGCTCATGCAGCTCAATATCAAAAAAACAAACAACTCAATCCAAAAATAGGCAGAAGACCTAAATAGACATTTCTCCAAAGAAGATGTACAGATAGACAATAAACACATGAAACAATGCTCAACATCACTAATCATTAGAGAAATGCAAATCAAAACTACAATGAGGTATCACCTCACACCAGTCAGAATGACCATCATCAAAAAATCTACACACAATAAATGCTGGAGAGGGTGTGGAGAAAAGGGAACCCTCTTGCACTGTTGGTGGGAATGTAAATTAATACAGTCACTGTGCAGAACAGTATGGAGGTTCCTTAGAAAACTAAAAATAGAACTACCATACGACCCAGCAATTGCACTACTGGGCATATACCCTGAGAAAACCATCAGTCAAAAAGTCATGTACCAAAATGTTCATTGCAGCTGTATTTACAATAGCCAGGAGATGGAAGCAACCTAAGTGTCCATCATCAGATGAATGGATAAAGAAGATGTGGCACATATATACGAGGGAATATTACTCAGACATAAAAAGAAATGAAATTGAGTTATTTGTAGTGAGGTGGATGACCCTAGAGTCTGTCATGCAGAGTGAAGTAAGTCAGAAATAGAAAAACAAATACCATATGCTAACACATATATATGAAATCTAAAAAATAAAGACAAAGAACCTAGGGTCAGGACAGGAATAAAGATGCAGACACAGAGAATGGACTTGAGGACACAGCGAGGGGGAAGGGTAAGCTGGGACGAGTGGCCTGGACATATATACACTACCGAATATAATATAGATAGCTAGTGGGAAGCAGTCACATAGCACAGGGAGATCAGCTCAGTGTTTTGTGACCACATAGATGGGTGGCATAGAGAGGTTGTGAGGGAGATGAAAGAGGGAGGAGATATTGGGATATATGTATATGTATTGCTGATTCACTTTGTTATAAAGCAGAAACTAACACAATATTGTAAAGCAATTATACTCCAATAAAGATGTTAAAAAAATAACTAAAAATAAAATAAAATAAAAATAAAACACATGAACAAAAGACTTAAGCAGCAGTAGAAACGGATGTCCCTAACTCTTATACTAGGAGGCAGTACTCAGGTGTATATTAGAAAGGGAAAGCATCTTGGACTGCAATATCTGGAAAGGCCTGGCAGAGAAGTAAAGATTCAGCTCAAAATTGCAAGCCGGTTAGTACTTTTTCTCTGCTCAATAGGACAAAAATTAAAAAAAAAAAAAAAAAAAAAAAAAAAAAGAAATTGCAGGAACAATGAACAAGGAAGTTAAGAACATAGAATTTGAATTAAGAGTGGGATCTGTGCAGTAATGATGAGCAACTGAATGGACAGATCAATTGTGGATTTAAGAGTTAATGCTAAAAGGGCAGCAGAGGGCTATACTGCAGTGGATTTTGGAAGCTTGACTAAGAAGTTGGGGCTTCATCCTCAAAGGAAACAAGTGGCCAGATTTAGTCATTTCTTCTGAAGAAGGCTTCAGGATTAACAATGTTGTGTTAACAGTGTCAATATATTTTTTTTTTACATGTCCTATGGTGCCAGTGTTTCTTCTGAACTGATCAAGACATCTGGTGTACTCAATAGCTCTCTTCAGCTATCCTTTTGCAGAAGTATCTGGTTGGCTGAAGGCTTTTTATGGCTGTACCACCAAGTAGCGCTTGCCCAGGTTGAGGACTAGAATGAGGCAAGTAAGACGTTTACTCAAAAACAAAATTTAGGGGGCACGAAAAATTTTAGTAATGAAGATAAATATTTCAGTGTAATATTTTAAAAAGTAAAAATCAATGCAAAGTTCCATATAAAAATATCAAAAAAAATAGACAGGATCAATATTCATCAAAGTATTTGCATGTGTTATCTCATTTTCTCCTGTCAAGATATGAGGAACACAAGACAGTAATTGTTATTCACATGTGATTGCCATGGACAGTTGAAACTCAGATATTCACTCATTTGTTTGAAACATAAAGAACTGCAAATCTAGATAATCCTATGCCAAAGGAGTATATTTCCCACTGCAGCTGACTGTCATGTCCTTTATGAATGATCTCTGAATAGATTTGGGGAAGGGAGAATTCACAGAGCTCAGAACATTCATGATGTTCACTAACTTAAGCCTAGGAGGCTTGCTCTGTATCATGTTGATTCCACAATACATTCTTTCACCTGAGTATTTTTGTTAAGACTTGGGGGAAAAAACAAAGCATGGGAAGAGGTAAATAAAATCATCCCCAAAGAAGAAAATTAAAGAAGTTTTCACTTAAAAAGAGACTGAGAACAAACTGTGAAGTCTAAATTAAAGAGTGTAAATTACATGCTAATTACATGAAAATAACGTATGGTCCCGCTACTTCATACACCTGCCTATGATCACCAGGGATTAAAACTAGCTGAATCCATTGTATTTTGCCATAGTCCCTGAATTAAATTTACTAGTAAAACCAACTCAGATAATTTTTTATTTATTATTTAGGCAATGAGGATGGTTCCAATGTCACTAATTAGCAGTTTTAATATTTCTGAACCCCCATTATATTTGGGTCCAGGGTTCTCATCCACACCTTGTGTTCCCATCTGCATTTTCATTAATTTGCCACTTTGACATTCATACTGACCCCATCTGCACAATGGTTTTCCGTGAGCTCAGGACCTGGTCAATAACATTAGTGGGATGAATGATGGGCCCGAAGATGGCAAAGAGGCATGTAGGCAGCAGCATCAGTGTAGAAGAGGCCAAGGCTTGAAGCCAGAGCTGATATTTATTCTACTGCTCCTAGGAGCTGGAACTGAAATGCTAGGTGCGTGGCAGGTGGACTGATGAGATGGCTGGGCAGCAGCAGTTTGGAGTTGGCAAATTCTGCTCACATATTGAGTGCAGTGGCCTTATTAGCATAGTTGAAGCAGTGGCTTAATCTAATGAAGTTTCCTGACAAATACATTGTCCCACTTTCAAAACTCAAATCAAATTTCAATAGAAAAACAAGCTTCCTGCGTGTGGAAAGGTATTGCTCTTGGACTAAGCACTTTACTTCTAGGGGAAGAGGGAAAGGAGAGAGCATACCCACCCTACCAGGGTTGCAATAAACCTCTGTTTATCTCAGCTATCCAACCCACAAAATGGAAATAATGGCCTTGCCTATACCATAGATATGTTATGAAATTTAAATGAAATAGTGTTCATGACACAGATTTACAAAGAATAAAGCCTCATGTATAGAAGTTGTATTTAAAAAATAGTGTTTGTTTTGAATATGCTAGAATGTGTCTTTTACATTTATCCTGAGAAGGGATTTACAAGTGATCTGACACACCATTAATCTTGCACCATTTGCTTTTTAACCCCAAATTCTAGCTAAGGTTTGATTTTGCCTATTCCCTAATCATATCTTTTGTATGTTTTCCTGTTTCTATGCTGTAATTCACGCTACTTTTTCTGCTTGAAAAGTTTCTTGTCTTGTATTTGTCTGTCAGAATTTTATTCATTTCTTCAAGTCCCACCTTAAATTTAATTTTCTCTATAAAAAATTTGTCTCCTTGTTGCTACATGAAACTTTGAAAACAGAGTCTTTGCATTTCTCTATGCTACAACATACCTGCTCCTTATGACACAGTCATTTATGTCCTTGAATTATTCCCTCTCACAGATTTTAATGTTCTTTCAGGCAAGTTCCCTATGAGGTCTAGGAAAGGTTTTCCCCCATAACTCTTCAATAGATTTTGCCAGTATGAACCAAAAACTCATCCTGAACTCCTCCTCTACAAATTTCCTTTAACAAAATGTATCTAAGAAAATCCAAGTGTGTCTTCATTGTTCTTAAATAGCAGTAATTTCACTTTTTGCTTTCTTTTTGTGAGTGAAGGTAGGAATATAACTGGAGTCATTTCTGAAACAGAAATTTTAGGAAGTCTTTCCCTGACTATGAGAAAACTGGCAGAAAGAGTCTTGTAGAGGGCTTTCCATGTGACCTTAGGACCCATACTTAGGCAGTGAGGCTATAAGATGAAAAACATATTCATATGAATCACTGGTAAGAAAAATTATTCAAATCTCAAAATATAATAAATAACAGTGATGTATGTGAAACCCCCTAGTATATTTCTGGTACCCAGTTGGTGTTCAATATATGCTAAAGACAACAGAATCGAGAATAGCAAACATACCTTTCATTAACAGTGTTAAATAGGGAAGCAGGAAAAATGAAGGATGAAGAACACCTCAACTGATTACTCCTCACTGTATCAGACCTAAGACACACCTTTCCTGCACCCAGGGAGCTGGTGAGATGAGTACATATGTGTAGAAGGTCATCATGCCTCTCATTAACAAGTTTACCATATCAGAGTGGATCATGTCAGCTTGGTTTTGTTTGCCCAAGAGGAAGACATGCTGTCAGAATCCTTTACCATCTTAAATCTAGTGAGAAGATAGGAGAATTCACTTGAAACATTAATTCAATTTATCTTAGGTCAGTGGTTAGATGTGACTCATCTTCAGACCTTAGGTAAAATGATCAATGCACATTTTCAGATTGTAGCTCACTCAGTTCCAGTGCATTTCTAATGAGGTGCTAGGAGCCTGGTTTCTGGTGTTGTGTGACACTTACAAGGCATGCGATTAAGCCACTTAACTCCCTTATACCTTAGGACTAGGGTGACTATTTGTGCCTTATTGCTTGTTGTAGTGCTTGTTTATGCCTGCTGTCAATGCTTAATTATTAGTAGTATCACTTTTCATTCTCAAAAGTATCCATATTTTGATAATAAATTGTATGGTCACCCTACTTTTCAAGTAAGGATCATGAACAAATAATCTATGAAGTCTTTTCTTCCATAAATTTCTATAACTTTAACTAACTGTAGAAAACATATCTGAAATGTGACACAATTAAATATATACTATATATTTGAATATCACACTGAACCAACAGTTTTATATTCCATATGCAACAAATTCACAACCCTAAACACCTTTGCAGAGTTAGACTCAACTCAGATGGCTCATTGCTCTATACCCTCTCCAATGCTCTACCAATGCTCTTTGATAGATAGATAAAGTTAAGCAGAGCAACCTCCCAGAGTTATGTAGAGCCTTATTTTTTTTTCTTTTTATTTGTTCTTGTCTTTTCTAGGCTATAACGAAATGGAGGGCTCTTTCTTCTGAAAGTCTATTCTTTGAGAGTTCATTGGGCTTCAGTCTTCTTGAAATAATGTTTCTCAACAAGCAAAATTTATTAACTGCAAGAAACATAAATTTAGTTTGTGGATAAGAGTGAGAGCGTTAAAATAAGAAGGGTTGCCATGGATAGAGGAAGGGTGACAAATGCTACTGAATGAAGGAGAGATAAATGTTAAAATATGAGAAAACAGAGAGTGCATTCAGATCTGCTAGGTCATATCCTTGACTATGAATATCTGTTAGTTGTTGTGACAGCTGTGCCTCATAGTATGACTTCTGGAAATAGGCTCTTGTATTTGTTTGAAAAGAAATTCATATGCTTAGTCAATGAACTGAAGTTAGATATATCAAGGAACATTTAAGAAAGAGCAAAGAAAACTAAGGAAATGATAAGAGCAAACCGTGCATTCAACCCCTAGCCCCTCACCCACACACACTGTAGCATGTTCTTTGAGCATATGTTTGGATGGATGATAGGCCTTAGTAATTTGAGAGGAAAAGTAATAGCAAAGACAATCCTGTGTGATGTCTTTAAAATTGCTTTGACTTTAGCCTGTGTCTATGTCTCTTAGATTGCTCTGTTTAATGATGTTAAATAATCTCAAGTACACTTTGAAGTTGGGTAACCCACAAAGTTCTTCTTTTGAATAGTTTTGAAGTTGGATTCTGCAAAGCCTCAAATTGAAGTATAATTCAGGAATCTTGAATGTGGTATACATCTTCAGTCTCTGTGATATGGAAAGTCGTCAGACAGAGGCTGTATCTGAGAAGTCAAATGAGCAGTTGAAAAGTTTGCCTGGAGATGATCACTTTTAATATGTCAGAGTAATATTTTCCACATTTTGTTTATTACTAAAACTAAAAAGTATTATTAATATATTTTAAAATAAGTGTTAATAATTGTCTCAGTTTTTTGAGGGTTATAAATGAAAATTATAATACATTTCCACTTTGGGTGGAATAAAACAGAACATGGAAGAAAATAATATACTGACAAGTAGTAAGTGAAATGGTGAGGGTTTGAATCAATGTGACTGTTCAAAATTTCAAGTTCCTAAAAACCAGGAATTAGGTAACACAGCATGCTGTGCCTAGCACAGCATCATATAAACTCTAGCTCTTCCTATAGGCTTTCCGATTGGAAGACACAGGAAGTCACAGAAGCCATTCATCTTATAGCGGAAACTGCTGCTGGCAATACTTCTGTGGACACTGTTTGGGAAAATCCAAAGAAATGAAAATGAGTTTCCAGCCTTTTGTAACCCAGACAATGCACTAAGGAAGAGCACTAGACCTAAAGATAATTTGGAATACTCACTGAAATATAGGTACAGCAAGGAAATACATACGGTCATTAAATACATGAAAGAGGTACTCAAATGCCTTGGTAATGAGAGTAATGCAAAAAAAACACAAAACAGGGTGATATTTAGTGCCATTTGACTGACAAAAATTAATGTCTGTATTACCAAATGTTGAAAGATCAATGGGATCTTTTAAACAGTGCTGGTTGGAGTAAGAACTACTACAACTGCTTTGAAAAACATTGATATTATCATGTAAAATTGAACACTAAGGTAAAATATAACCCCGGCAAACTGACTCTTTCATACATAACCCAGGAGAAAATGCTTGCACATATGCATCAGAACATATACAACAGAATGTTAATAGCAGCACATTTATAAAAGAAAAAAACCAGGGAAACACACACGCACACACACACACACAAATTCTCATCAACAAGAGAATACAATTTGTAGTATAATAACACAGTAGACTAGTATACATTTGTGAAAATGAACCACAGTCACATGCCACAATTTGAGTAAGTCTACGTAATTTGGATAATGACTATAAAAGTAAATTCATGAAAATTATATATTATGAAGTTAAGAAAATAACTAATACTATCACATACACACTCTGGGATCTGGTATTTCACCACTTAAATGTTACTTTTGTGTGTCTTATGAAAGTTTCTACCTCCAAGAAGACTTTGTTCATGTGCACATGCCCCTGGGATGAAGAGCATCTATTACTTTTAGAAGGAAGTGGCATTAGACAGCCCAGAGAAAGCAAAGCCTGGCTGGAATAAGGCAGATGATCATTTACAGAGGTGTCCAGGCCTCAGAACATTAGGCCATGGCCAATGAAAACAATGTTTGAAAGGCATCAAAGTCAACCTTTCTCTCCATTTTTATTCTCCAAAAAGCTGCACTGAAATATGGCAGCTTTAAGAGGTGAATGTGGATATACTTCAGCAGTCCAATCTCTCCCCACCAGGGTGAACCAGGCCATTTCCCTATTTTGGTGCTTAACCTAATTTGGAATTCTCCTTTGCAAAATGTCTTTACCACCTGCCTGAGGTGAAAGGAACAAAGCTCATGCCAACAGATAGAAATGTTTTCTGCAAGGCTGAGTTAACAGGGCAACCTTACATTATCTTTTGCTGAATAAGGAAAATTTTTCCAACAGAGAAGGCTGAGGATGTACTTTTCTTTATTCTCTTAAATGAAACTCAGGTTTAGTAGAGAGCAGCCTAAGCAGCAGATTTCACATATTGGCTGTGATACTGATGTTCTATCTTGAGGAATGAAGGAATACCTGGGAAAGGAAAGTGAGTTTTCTCATAGACCATCACTAGAAAACAACACAAATCCCTCAGTGGCATATCTTCTCTGGATCAGATAATTTCCATGTGCTAACATCCATGTTACTGCTTCCCATTATTCAATAAGAAAGAATCCCTCATAACTCTCCTGGACCATTGCAACAATCTTTAGTTCCCATACATAAAACATAACCTTTACTCTTATCACCAAGTTCATTGTCTCCTCCATCATCTATATCATGTCCCTCTAAGGGTTCAAATACTTCCAGAGCCTCTCCATTATCTATAGGATAATGCTTGAAGTAACTTGACATTGAGAGTCTTCCACATGCAGGCCCGGATTTATCTTTATAAACCAAAGCCCAGCTATTGTCATCACAAATGTTCTATGGCCAGGCCTCTGTGGCCCATCAATTCTATTGACAGCTACGCCTTTGCCAATTCTGCTGTGTTGTCATGTAGTCCCCCCAACTGAATATAATATGTGTCCTTTCATAAAATCCTATCTACCCTTATGTCTTCCCCTTCCTCCCTAAAATCTTCCTGATTACTTCAGCATGTCCCACTTTTCCTCTCTTCACAACTTTTGCACCACTTTTGGCAAAAGAACCCCACACTATTCATTATGTCATAATATTGATACATCTTGACTTATTGTGTATATCAAGTATGCTCATTTCATCCATTTAATCAACTAATGTGACTATATTATTACTTTCTCAAGTTCAATTTCTGGGTCTTAGGCTTATAACTCTCCTCCCACCAAACATCACTGCAATGGTCATGTTCATGCTGACATTTGAAAATGATTTTGCGTTAATTTAAACCATGAAGAAAAATAATTAAATGAAAACCATCTCCATTAGCAACACTATAAAATTCACATTGACTGCAAGAAAGATCAGTTATGGATGCAATTAAAAAAAAAAATCACTGATGTGCTCAGACTCTGAACAAGTAGCACAGAGGATGCTGTGGTTGTTGAATAGTATCCTCAAAAAATCTGTATCTACTCAGAACCTCAGTATATGACCTTATTTGTAAATCGAGTCTTTGCAGTTGTAATTAGTTAAGTTAGGATGAGCTCATACTGTCTTATGATGGGCCCCAAATCCAATGACTGGTGTCTTTATAAGGAGACATGAAGACACACAGATACACGCAGGGAAGAAAGCAATGTAACAATGGAGGCAGAAACTGTAGTGATACAGATACACGGCAAGGAAGTCAAGGACCTGAGAGCCACCAGAAGTGAAGAAAAGGCGAGAAAGAAATTTTTGCTAGAGCTTTCAGAGGGAGCATGGCCCTGCTGACATCAGGATTTCAGACTTCTAGCCTCCAGAACTGTGAGAAAATAAATTTCTATGTTTAAAGCTATCCAGTTTGGGGTAATTTGTTATGGCCGCCCTAGGAAACTAATACAGATGTTGAGTGTTATATTAAGTGTCCTGATTGTGAGTGAGGCATATCATTCAGAATAGAGATTTTAACATTAACTGAATAACAGTTCTGTCAGAGAAAATCTTTTTCTAGAGAAAACTTTAAAAATAGAGTAGCTTCTCATTTTTCTGGGATGGTTTTGATGTTATCCTACTTGAAAGGAGGTGAATGAACCAAGTGACCTTTGAAGATCTTCCTCAATCCTTTGATGCTAGGATTTTATGTACTCTGCTCACTTGATAATATGGAAGAGCTTTATTTATGCATTTATATTTCCAGAACAGTTCTCCATCTCAAAATTTCTCTTACAGGCAAATAGATACCTTCATGGCCTCCACACCCCTCTTTCACCACATATAAACTAAAGCACAGCCATGTCTTTGTTCATGCTAAAGTATTTGATTTTTACTAATAACCTTTGAAGGATGTCCCAGTTAAGGGTTCACTATGTTGTTTTTGTTCACTCTTTTAGGTGACGTTGTTTGATAAAGGTTTTTTGTTTGTTTCTTTCTTTCTTTTCAGACAGTGTGGTTTAAAGTATGCCATCAAAGTCGATATTGGCAGTCTTAGTCAGTTTGGGTTGCTAGGACAAATTACCATAGACTGGGTGGCTATCACAAAACACGTATTTCTTACATCTCTGGAGACTGAGAGTCTGTGATCATGGTGCCAACATGGTTGAGTTGTGGTGAGAACCAGCTTCCTGGTTTGTAGATGGCTGACAACAGAAAGAGTGGAAGCAAGCTCTATATCTATTCTTATATGGGAAATAAATCCATTCATGAATGTTTCACCCTCATGACCTCATTAACTCCCAAAGGTCCCATCTCCTAAAGCCATCACATTGGGGTTAAAATGTTAACATATGGTTTTTGTAGGGATCCAAACATTAAGTCCATAACAGTGGTATTTCTTAAAATTTCTGTATTAGTCATAATTGGGTAATTTCAGTGGCTTTAAACAAAATGTTCCCTCTCACTTGCCTAAATGTCCATCTCAGGTCAATGGGAGGCTTCACTCCATGTCCTACTCATTCAAAAGGCATATCAGGGACTTCCTTCATGGTCCAGTGGTTAAGACTCTGTGCTTCCACTGCAGGGGGCACAGGTTCCATCCCTGATTAGGAAACTAAGATCCTGCATGCCATTCAGGCAAAAAAAACCCACAAACAACAAAAAAATCAGTCAGGACTATGGAGCTCCAACAACATCTGGAACACTTTGGAAGTGCAAAAGAAATGTGGGGAACCTTGTGCTAGTTCTAAAGTCTTCCACTTCAATATGCCACATATATCTTACCATCATATTTCATTGGCCAGATAAGGTAATATGTCTATACACAATTTCAAAGGGGCAAGGAAGTGCAGTCTTACTATGTCTTCAGAAGGAGAAGAACTATAAAGTTACAACATAAATTATGACCAGCATTCCAGGCCACAATTCAGATTATTTGTTATTTGACTTCATATCTAGCATAATAAGTACTCATTATAGCATCTTCCCAGTCTTAAAGGAATTTCTGTTTCAGCTAAGGATTCTCTTTGAGAAAGGAATCACAGATGCGGACAAGCATTCAAGCTGACCCTCTAAAGAGGACTAGGAGTATCAGGACGGAAACTGGGAGGCAGAATGTCCTGAGAAGATTAAGCAGAAAAAGTAGAGTTTCAAGGCCAAGCCATGAAAGTGCCTGAAATGTTTGCGTCCAGGGAGAAGGATATAGGAAATTCACGTGACTAGAATATCAGCATCAGGAATACTGGGGCAGTTAAAGTAATTATTTCTGTTCAGATCCTTATGTCTGCCTTTTTGCATAAAGTTGCACATCCCAGGCTTATGTGACAGGGATCCTGAATTTTCACCTGTAATCTCACTATTAGATCTACTCTCGCTTGAACTTACCTATAAACTATTTCATCCCACAGGACATAAATGAAGATAAAGAGAGTGAGGCATGTAGGTTGCAAAATTTAAAGAGACACTCCCTTTCAGACACTAACCTTGCAACTGCACAAACCAGAGAATCATCAAGGCCAGGATGCAATTTTTTTTTTTTAAAGCTTGAAATATTTAAAGCATAAAATAGAAATTTATAATTTCTGAGTTTCCTTTTTATATAGACAAAAGGATATCTATCTAGGGAATTCCTGCTAGCCATGGACCCATTTATTGTGTGTTTATTTTTCTCCATTTGCACCCACCCCCACCCCACAACACACACATACACACACACACACACACACACACACACACACACTTCTCTATACCCATCTGCCCCACCATGTGCTCCTATAGTGTATCCCTTCTTCCATATTTCCAGATCCTAATGGGTATCACTAAGCACTATTGCCTCCCTGAAGTCCTTTGGCCTTAAGGAAGGACTGCTAGTCTCCCTGTGCAATTGTTGCAAGAGATTGTTGCAGTTCTCTAAGTGGAGCCTTCCTATCTTCTTTCTGTTCCCCTAAACATGCCTATAACTCTATAAAAAATCCCTTCATTAGTTACATTTAAACCTGTAAATTCTGTTTCCTCATAAGACTCTGACTAATACAATCTATTTAATCCCAAGCTTTCCCCATGGCACAGAATTAATGGATTTGCATATTTTCCATAGGTGAAAGGTAAGGAAAAGGACAGATTCCTGTTGTACTTCTCCAGCCTGATTCATGCTGATTTGCCTGAGGCAACTTTCCAGGTAGATCATATTAGTATCATCAATTATTATGATGTTTTCCTGATTTCTGTATTATGAAGAGGCCTATTTTTCATATCACTCTTTAAAATAGCATACAAACCCAAGATTTAAAATAATAAAAAGAAAATTATGAAGCTCACACTTTCCTCAATACCATCAAGAAGTTTCTCATGAGAGAGAGAAAGGCTGTTTGAACAGTGATGAGAACGCACCAAAAAGTTTATAAAGGAAACAAATTCCCCTTGGGCAGTAATCAGTGGTCAGACAGTATCTGACAAGCACAGCAGAAATTTAGCTATTGCTCTAGGGCTGTTCTTAGTTCTGGTCAATTCCTTTGCTAACTGGGATATGAAAAGAGTCCAAGTGAAAATAGTCCAGAGGAGAAAAATAAGCAAGATAATGTAAAACAAACTCATTATATCTGGAATATTAAGGCTTTTCCCTAGAAGATTTTCTTCTTTTTGCCCTAGAGCACTTGAAAGTTCTGAAGATCCATTTAATGTAAAGGCAAAATAACATGTCAATATAATATTTTACATAATGCTTATTTTAGATTTAAAGCCTTGCTACAATGAAACTGGAACTATAGTGAACTTAAAATAGCAAAGTAAACTGCAGATGCCCCATAAAAATATATAGGCAATAGCCAACTGATGCAAGCAAATAAGCTTTATGGTACAGGACAATGGGTTTGCATTAACACCTAAATTCTTTGCCTTGTTCTGATGTTCTCATGCAGTAGTAGCATCTCTTCCTAGATTTTTTCCTCAATAAGGAACAGCCGTTCTATTTCCTAACTAATTAGACTGGTTTATAATTAGATTTTGGCCTGTAGGAAGGGATTAATCTCTCTAAGAGGTGTGAGAGATTCGGCAGCTTCTGTTAGCAATGGTATTCATGCCAACTTTTATTTATTTATTTTTATTGTGAGTTTCATTTAATAAGGAGGCTTCATTCCACAGATTTCCTTTTGATGTCAGGATGAAAGTAAATTTTAAAATTCTATCTCCTCCACACAGAAATCTTTAGGTTTCGAGTAGCCATTGAACGCCACAAGATTAAGAATCTGCTGATTCTCACATCTTCATCCAAAAGCAAGTAATTCGGGTTTCTCTTCCCCTCCCCACTAAATCCCCACCTCCTGCTTCCCATCTCAGTCTGTTCTTCAAATTCAGTGATGGTGCAAGACACTCAGCTAGATGCCATGGGGTATGAAAAGAGATGGGTAGAGTCTTTCTAGAAGTTTACAGGATTACTGAAAACTGTGTTATCAATAATAATGTCAGCTTGAAGTGGACATCAGGGTCCACCTAATCAGGCATGCATGATTGGGTGACATATAAGCTCTACATACATTAAGAAATATATTTTCAGAGGAAATTTTTCCAATCATATGCCTGCCACCAGCCAGAGCTGTGATTTGGAGAAGTCATTTTCCTCATTAATATAATAAATAATATCATTCTTGTCATTTCTTCCTGGTTTAAAAGTTTGTGGTTCTGTGATTATTTTACACTGGGTGTATTGGAGATGAAGTGGATTCTAGAATTCTTACTGGGTGATAAGACCACACTCTCCATAAAGAGGTTGAAGTAAGGGAGGTTAGCTTTTAACATAGAAAGCACAGTCTAGCACATGAGTCACCTAGCCTCTCTCTTCTTCCGGAGTTTATAAAGTATATAAGCATAATTCTTTGTGAGACCTTTACTTATTTTACATTTTAAAAATATGAAATTAAGAGTTTTAGGTAACTCATGTATTAACAAAATTGTATAAGGTAGAAATGAAAGTTGTAGATCCCATGGTTTTTCATACTGCAATTCCTCTGGACTCAATCCCTTCCCCCAGGATGGCAGGAAGAGGGTATAAGCTCTCATACTCACCTGTCATAACCAGTTTACAGCAGCTTAAATCATCCCTTATGACACAGAGCTTCATTCTGCAGCTGTGACTAGATGTAGACTCAGAAATGAAGTGAGATGGAGATGAAGAATGAGGATAGCAGAGGATGGATGGTCAGATTTCAAAATAATGAACTCCTGTATCCCAACAATTTTGTCTCTCAAGTTGCTCGATGTCCTTGTCCCTCCTACTGTATATTCCTACATATTTTATCAATCCTTAAAATTCCAGTATAAATTCTTCCTTTTTGAAACCATTTAGGGAAACCCAGTTCACTGAGACATAATACTCCTGGCTCCTACGCAGGCAGACATGGTCTCTCCCATGTGTAAAGTGGTTAAAAACATATGCTTCTCAATCAGACCTCCTGGATTCACACCCTGGCAAGCCTGTTTACTAGCTATGTTACTTTAGACAGGTTACAGACAGAGACTGCCTCAGTTTCTCCAGTTGTAAAATGGAACAATAATATACCTGCCTTATAAAGTGGTGGTGAAAATTGATGTAATACGTATAACTCACACCAAATAGCATTGGGCTCATAGTAAACATTAAACATCCAGTGATGTCACCTATTTTCATTTGACACCTAATAATATTCCAAGGTATATGTCCTTTTACATAGTTTGACTGTATACTCCTTGAAATTCATTTGTATTTCCATCTTCTTGGCACCCAGTAGATCATCTTGCATATCAGATATTAAGCAAGTATTAACCAGCCAATGCTTAGCAGGAATGATTCATAGAAATATGACCTAAGGAGTGGCCAAAGAAGGCAGCTTTTATACTTTTTTGAGAAAGAAACAATACATTTGAGAGGAATTGACAGGACAAAGGAACTTAGGTTTGGGTGCTTATTTAATGAGAAATTTAAGGAAAGTTTGGGCTTGGGTAGTAAATTAGTAAGGAAGTAACATGATTTCTTTATACAGGTTTTTCATTCCTGAATCCCTATGATAAGGATGTCTTTCTACCTCCCAGTACAGGGAGTGTACCTTTCATGTGGGAGAATTATTTCCTGTTTTCAGGGAGATGGGGGGAGGGTCAAAGTGACCTTCTTGCATCAGCCATTTCTTAAGTACCTTTAATTCAAAATAATCAATATGCCATTGAGGCATATTTTGGGGCAACATGTCCTGGGACCCAATAATATAATGAACAGAGCTAGAATCAGACCATTCAGAAGAGTGTGATATAGACAATGTATATTTTTCCATTATAGTATAATCCTTTTTCTACAGTCTCTTATCTTTTTATAAAAAAATAATCTCAAATAATACTCATGATTATGAAATAAGACTGATCTTATTAGATTTGGCCTGATAATTGACTATTGACATAGGTACATTGAAAGTGTTACTATACCACATGGACATTTTTACATTTGCTTTTCTAGAATTTTTTGTGAAGGATATCAGACTGGATTTTATTTTTTAATTGAAGTACAGTTGATTTACAATGTTGTGTTAGTTGTTTCAGGTGTATAGTAAAGTGATTCAGTTTTGTTTATATATATACATATATATGTATTATATATATGCATGTATATATATGTATTCTTTTCTCAACTTCTTTTCCATTACAGGATTTTACAGGATATTGAATGCAATTCCCTGTGCTATGCAGTAAGTCTTGTTGTCTATGTATTTTATATATAGTAGTGTGTACCTGTTAATCCCAAACTCCTAAATTATCCCTCCTCCCCTTTTCCTCTCTGGTAACCTAAATTTGTTTTCTATGTCGGTGAGTCAGACTGAATTCTTAAAAGACTTTTATGGCTAGAAAGCCAAGCCAAGAAACCCTCTACCAGATTTCACTTAGAGTACCTATAAATTGAGTAAATGCATCACTTTGCCATGTACCATATATTCTAGGCTTCCTGGGCCTGACTGAAAGTGACCTCTATACTCACTTTTAAGTATGGGAACTCTAAAAACCAGGTACCAAGCCACTTTTCCCAAGAGAGATTCATAAACATTGATTCCATAAAGTCAAACTTAATTACTTAGAAGTGGCTGGTCAGAGCTGATTAAATGAGGGTGAAGTCAAGATGGCTGTGTGGGAAGATGCAGAATTTGCATGTTCCCACAACTAGGGTGCTTGCCAGATAGTGGTGGGGGACCTCAATGTCCAAGGAGATGGAAGGAACATCCAAGCAAACAGGTAGGATGTGGGGGAACTGAGTGGGGGGGGGGGAGTGGAGGTCAAACAGGAATGGAACCTCTGAGGGGTGGCTGAGACAAGGGAGGGTTTCCCATACTGGAGGTACCCTTGGGAACTCAGATCAGGGTGGAGGATTCCAAGCATTTCTCCTACCCAATCAGCCCAGGGAAGTCAGCCCAGATTTCAGGCAGGTTCCTATGCCTTCCAAGGGCCCCTCCGGGCCACTTTGGTCCTGGGAGCATAGGAGGGAGGGCGAGGTATAGAAGTAGAGACAGGCAGGAGGGGACCTCCAGGACTAGAGGAGCAGGAGAGGACAAGAGGATGTTTGCCCTGCCCACATGAGCCCAGAAAACCTGCTGAATGATGAGGCCAGGTACCCTGACTTCTGAGAACAGAAGCAGGAGGCAGGCCTGTGCCCCTTTGGTTTCATTGAGCCTAAGCCCCAACCCCCACAACACTCAGGGCCTTTTCAAGGCCTGTGGGACCTAATCATAGGCCCCGCTACCACCCAAACCCTGCCCCTGTTTAGGCCCCACCCTCCACAGCCAAGGCCTTTTCCACCTTTTTTTTTTCTCCTCTTTTTTTATCACTGTGGTTCTGTTTTACCTTCTGGTTGTTGTTTCATCTATATTTTCATTTTTATATTCTTTCTAACATATCTGTTAGTTTCCTAGTCTAATTTTATTTTTAAATTTATTATTCTTTGTTTGTTTGTTAGTTTGTTTGTTTTGCTGCCTCTCATGGCTTGTAAGATCTTGGTTCATGAGACGGGGGTCAGGCCAAATCTCCTGCAGTGGGAACTCCAAGTCAAAACCACTAGACAAACAGAAAACCTCAGACTCCAGTGAATATTCATCAGAGTGAGGTCTCCCAGAGGTCCTCATCTCTGCACAATGACCCAGCTCCACCCAATAGCCTACAAACTCCATTGTTGGAAGCCACAGTGCAAACAAACAGTAAGAGGAACACAATACCACTCATCAAAAAGAAGAAAAAAAAAAATGAGATGGTGAAAAAATGTCACAGATAAAAGAGCAAGTTAAAAACGTACAACACCAAATAAATGAAAAGGAAAAAGGTAATCTACCTGAAAAAGAATTCAGAGAGGGAAGACAGCAGAAGCAAGAAGAACTACAATCCTTCAGCCTGTGGAACAAAAAACACATTCACAGAAAGATAGACAACATGAAAAGGCAGAGGGGGGCTTCCCTGGTGGCGCAGTGGTTGAGAGTCCGCCTGCCGATGCAGGGCACACGGGTTCGTGCCCCGGTCTGGGAAGATCCCACATGCCGCGGAGCGGCTGGGCCCGTGAGCCATGGCCGCTGAGCCTGTGCGTCCGGAGCCTGTGCTCCGCAACGGGAGAGGCCACAACAGTGAGAGGCCCGCGTACCGCAAAAAAAAAAAAAAAAAAAAAAGAAAAGGCAGAGGGCTATGTACCAGATGAAGAAACAATATAAAACCCCAGAAAAACAACTAAATTAAGTGGAGATTGGCAACCTTCCAGAAAAACAATTCAGAATAATGATAGTGAAGATGATCCAGGACCTTGGGGAAAAAAGGGAAGCAAAGATCGAGAAGATGCAAAAATTGTTTAACAAAGACCTAGAAGAATTCAAGAACAAACAAACAGTGATGAACAATACAAAAACTAAAATGAAAAATATGCTAGAAGGAATCAATAGCAGAATAACTGAGGCAGAAGAACGGATATGTGACCTGGAAGACAGAATAGTAGAATTCACTGCCACAGAAAAGAATAAAGAAAAAAGAATGAAAATAAATGAAGACAGCATAGGGGACCTCTGGGAAAACATTAAATGCAACAACATTTACATTATAGGGGTCTCAGAAGGAGAAGAGAGACAGAAAGGACCCAAGAAAATATATAAAGAGATTATAGTTGAAAACTTCCCTAACATGGGAAAGGAACTAGCCACCTAAGTCCAGGAAATGCAGAGAGTCCCAGGCAAGATAAACCCAAGGCAAAACATGCCAAGACACATAGTAATCAAATTCACAAAAATTAAGACAAAGAAAAATTATTGATAGCAAGAAGGGAAAAGCAACAAATAACATACAAGGGAACTCCCATAATGTTAACAGGTGATTTCTCAGCAGAAACTCTACAAACCAGAAGAGAGTGCATGACATATTTAAAGTGAGGAAAGGGAAGAAGCTATAACCAAGATTACTCTACCCAGGAAGGATTTCATTCAGATTCAACAGAGAAATCAAAAGCTTTACAGACAAGCAAAAGTGAAGAGAATTCAGCACAACCAAACCAGCTCTACAAGAAATGCTAAAGGAACTTCTCTAAGTGGAAAACACACTGGAAGAAAGGAACCTAAGAAAACAAACCCATAACAATTAAGAAAATGGTAATAAGAACATACATATCAATAATAACCTGAAATGTGAATGGATTAAATGCTCCAACCAAAACACACAGGCTTGCTGAATGGATACCAAAAAAAGACCTATATATACGTTGTCTACAGGAGACCCACTTCAGACCTAGGGACACATACACACTGAAAGGGAGGAGCTGGAAAAAGATATTCCATGCAAATGGAAATCAAAAGAAAGCTGGAGTAGCAATGGTCATATCAAATAAAATAGACTTAAAATAAAGAATGTTAAAAGAACAAGGAAAGACACTACATAATGATCAAGGGATCAATACAAGAAGAAGATAAAACAATTATAAATATATATGACCCAAAATAGGAACACAACAATACATAAGGCAACTGCTAACAGCTCTAAAAGGAAATCGACAGTAACACAATAATAATGGGGGATTTTAACACCTCAGTTACACCAATGGACAGATCATCCAAAAAGAAAATTATTAAGGAATCATAAGCTTTAAAAGACACAATGGACCAGATAGATTTAATTGATATTTATAGCACATTCCATCCAAAAACAGCAGAATACACTTCCTTCTCAAGATGTGCACTTCTCAAGTGCACATCTATATCCAGTATAGATCACATCTTGGGCCACAAAACAAGCCTCAGCAAATTGAAGAAAACTGAAGTCATATCAAGCATCTTTTCTCACCACAACACTATGAGATTAGAAATCAATTACAGGGAAAAAATGTAAAAAAACACAAACACATGCAGGCTAGACAATAAGTTACTAATTAACCAAGAGATCACTGAAGAAATTAAAGAGGAAATCAAAAAAACCTAGAGAAAAATTACAACAAAAACACGACAATTCAAAACCTATGGGATTCAGCAGAAGCATATCTAAGAGGGACGTTTATAGCAATAAAAGCCCACCTCAAGAAACAAGAAAAATCACAAAATAAACAATCTAACTTTACACCTAAAGGAACTAAAGAAGAGCAAAGAGAAAGCATAGTTAGTAGAAGGAAAGAAATCAAAAAGATCAGAGCAGAAATAAATGAAATAGAAACAAAGAAAGCAATAGCAAAGATCAATAAAACTATAAGCTGGTTCTTTGAGAAGATAAACAAAATTGATAAACCATTAGCCAGACTCATCAAGAAAAAGAATGAGTGGACTCAAATCCATAAAATTAGAAATGCAAAGGGGGAAGTTACAACAGACAGTGCAGAAATACAAAGCATCCTAACAGACAAGCAAATCCATGCTAATAAAATGAACAACCTGGAAGAAATGGACACATTCTTAGAAAGGTATAACCTTCCAAGATTGAACCAGGAAGACATACAAAATATGAACAAACTAATCACAAGTAATGAAATTGAATCTGATTAAAAATCTTTGAACAAACAAAAGTGCAGGACCAGATGGCTTCACAGGTGAATTCTACCAAACATTTAGAGAAGAGCTAACATCCATGTTTCTCAAATTCTTCCAAAAAAGTGCAGAGGAAAGAACAATCCCAAACTCATTCTAAGAGGCCACCATCACCCTGATACCAAAACCAGACAAAGATACAACAAAAAAAGAAAATTACAGGCCAATATCACTAATGAATATAGATGCAAAAATCGTCAACAAAATACTAGCAAACAGAATCCAACAACACATTAAAAAGATCATACACCATGATCCAGTCGGATTTATCCCAGGGATGCAAGGATTCTTCAATATACGCAAATCAATAAATGTGATACATCACATTGACCAATTGAAGAATAAAAACCTATGATTATCTCAGTAGATGCAGAAAAACATTCTGACAAAATTCAACACTGATTTATGATAAAAGCTCTCCAGAAATGGGACATAGAGAGACCCTCCCTCAACATAACAAAGGCCATATACAACAAACTCACAGCAAAGTTCATTCTCAATGGTGAAAAACTGAAAGCATTTCCTCTAAGATCAGGACCAAGACAAGGATGTCCACTCTCTCCACTATCATTAAACATAGTTTTGGAAGTGCTAGCCATGGCAATCAGGGAAGAAAAAGAAATAAAAAAGGATACAAATGGAAAAGAAGAAGTAAAACTGTCACTGTTTGCAGATGACATGATACCATACATAGAAAATCTAAAGATGCCACCAGAAAACTACTAGAGCTAATCAATGAATTTGGTAAAGTTGCAGGATACAAAATTAGTGCACAGAAATCTCTTGCATTCCTGTACACTAATGATCAAAATTCTGAAAGAAAAATTAAGGAAACAATCTAATTTACCATTGCAACAAAAAGGATAAAATACCTAGGAATAAACTTACCTAGGGAGAGAAAGACCTCTATGCAGAAAACTATAAGACACTGATGACAGAAATTAAATAATATACAAACAGATGTACAGATGTACCATATTATTGGATTGGAAGAAACAATATTGTGAAAATAACTATACTACGCAAAGCAATCTAGAGTTTCAATGCAATCCCTGTCAAATTACCAATGGCAGTTTTTACAAAACTAGAACAAAAAAATCTTAAAATTCGTATGTAGACACAAAGGACCACAAATAGCCAAAGCAGTCTTGAGGGAAAAAAAAATGGAGCTGGAGGAATCAGCTTGACTTCAGACTATATTACAAAGCTACAGTAATCAAGACAATATGGTACTGGTGCAAAAACAGAAATATAGATCACTGAAACAAGATAGAAAGCCCAGAGATAAACCCACGCATCTGTGGTCAATTAATCTGTGCCAAAGGAAGAAAGGATATACAATGGAGAAAAGACAGTCTGTTCATTATTGGTGCTGGAAAAACTGGACAGCTGCATGTAAAAGAATGAAATTAGAACACTCCCTAATACCATACACAATATTAAGCATAAAATGGATTAGAGACCTAAATGTAAGACCAGACCCTATAAAACTCATAGAGGAAAACATAGGAAGAACACTCTTTGACATATATCACAGCAATAATTTTTTTGATCCACCTCCTAGAGTAAAGGAAATAAAAACAAAAATAAACAAATGGGACCTAATGAAACTTTAAAGCTTTTGGAAAGAAAAGGAAAGTACAAACAAGAGGAAAAGCCAACTTTTAGGATGGGAGAAAATATTTGCTAATGAATCAACACACAAAGGATTAATCTGAAAAATATATAAACAGCTCATGCAGCTCAATATTAAAAAAAGAAAAACCCAATTCCAAAATGGACAGAAGACCTAAATAGACATTTCTCCAATGAAGACATACAAATGTCCAAGAAGCACATGAAAAGCTTCTCAACATCCCTAATTATTAGAGAAATCTAAATCGAATCTACAATGAGGTATCATCTCACACAGGTTAGAATGGGCATCATCAGAAAATCTACAAACAACAAATGCTGGAGTGGGTGTGGGGAAAAAGGAGTCCTCTTGCACTGTTGGTGGGAATGTAAATTGATACAGCCACTATGGAGAACAGTATGGAAGTTCCTTAAAAAACTAAAAATAGGATTACCATATGACCCAGCAATTCCACTACTGGTCATATACCCAGAGAAAACCATAATTCAAAAAGACACATGCAACCCCAGTGTTCATTGCTGCATTATTGAAAATAGCCAGGTCATGGAAGAAACCTATATGCCCATCAGCAGATGAATGGATAAAGAAGATGTGGTACACATATTCAATGGAATATTACACAGCCATAAGAAGAATGAAATTGGGTCATTTGTAGAGATGTAGATGGATCTGGAGACTGTCATACAGTGTGACATAAGTAAGAAAAAGAAAAACAAGTATTGTATTTTTTTTTTTTTTTTTTTTTTTTTTTTTTTTGCGGTATGCGGGCCTCTCACTGTTGTGGCCTCTCCCGTTGCGGAGCACAGGCTCCGGACACGCAGGCCTAGCGGCCATGGCTCACGGGCTTAGTTGCTCCGCGGCATGTGGGATCTTCCCGGACCAGGGCACGAACCCGTGTCTCCTGCATCGGCAGGCGGATTATCAACCACTGCGCCACCAGGGAAGCCCACAAGTATTGTATATTAACGAGTATGTGTGGAACCTAGAAAAATGGTACAGATGAACCAGTTTCAGGGCAGAAATTGAGACACAGATATAGAGAACAAATGTAAGGACACCAAGGGGGGAAGTGGTGGGGTGGTGGTGGTGTGATGACTTGAGAGGTTGGGATTGACATATATACACTAATGTGTATAAAATGGATAACTAATATGCACCTGCTGTTTAAAATCATAAATAAAATTTAAAAAAAAAAATCTGAGTAATAATAGTAAAAATGATCCAGAATCTTGGAAATAGAACGGAGGCACAGACTGAAAAAAATACAAGAAATGTGTAATGAAGATCTAGAAGAACTAAAGAACAAACAGAGATGAACAACACAATAACTGAAATGAAAAATACACTAGAAAGAATCAATAACAGAATAACAGAGGCAGAACAAATAAGGGAGCTGGAAGACAAAATGGTGTAATAAATGCTGAGGAGCAGAATAAAGAAAAAGAATTGAAGAGAATCTCAGAGAACTCTGGGACAACACTAAACACACCAACATTCAAATTATAGGGGTCCCAGAAGAAGAAGAGAAAAAGAAAGGGTCTGAGGAAATATTTGAAGATATAAGAGTGGAAAACTTCCCTAACATGGGAAAGGAGATAGTCACCCATGTCCAGGAAGCACAGAGAGACGCATACAGGATAAACACTAGGAGAAATACTCCAAGACATGTATTAATCAAACAAACAAAAATTAAATTCAAAGAAAAAATATTAAAAGCAGCAAGGGAAAAACAAAAAAAATGACATACAAAGGAATCCCCATAAGGTTATCAGCTGATTTTCAGCAGAAACTCTGCAGGCCAGAAGGAAGGGACAGTATAATATTAAAGTGATGAAAGAGAAAAACCTACAACCAAGATTTCTCTACCCAGAAAGGATCTCATTCAGATTTGACAGAGAAATCTAAAACCTTCAGACAAACAAAAGCTAAGAGAATTCAGCACCACAAAACCAGCTTTACAACAAATGTTAAAGAATATTCTCCAGGTGGGAAACAAAAGGGAAAAAAGACACACAAAAACAAACCCAAAACAATTAAGAATATGGTAAAAGGAACATACATATTGATAATAACCTTGAATGTAAGTGGACTATGTGCCCCAACCAAAAGACACAGTTTGTCTTAATGGATACAAGACCCATATGTATGCTGTCTACAAGAGAACCACTTCAGACCTAGGGACACATACACACTGAACTCTAAGGGATGGAAAAAGATATTCCATGGAAATGGAAATCAAAAGAAAGCTAGAGTAGTAATAGTCATATCAGACAAAATAGACTTTAAAATAAAGAATATTACAAGATATAAGGAAAGACACAACATAATGATCAAGGGACTAATCTAATAAGAAGAAATAACAATTATAAATGTTTATGCACCCAACATAGGAACACCTCAATGCATAAGGCAAATATTAATAAACATTAAAGTGGAAACTGACAGTAACACAATAATAGTAGAGGACTTCAACACTCCACCTACACCAATGGAGAGATCATCCAAACAGAAAATAAATACGGATAAACAAGCTTAAAATAACACAATAGACCAGATAGATTTAATTGATATTTACAGAACATTCCACCCGAAAGTGGCAAATACACTTTCTTCTCAAGTGCACAAAGGACATTCTACAGGACAGATCACATCTTAAGTCAGAAATCAAGCCTCAGAAAATTTAAGAAAATTGAAATTATATCAAGCATCTTTTGTGACCACAGCTTTATGAGTTTGGAAATCATTTACAGGAAAAAAAACTGTAAAAACACAAACACATGGAGGTTAAATAGTGCACCAGTAAATAACCAAGAGATCACTGAGTACATCAGAGAAGAAATAAAAAATATATAGAAACAAATGACAATGAAAACACGTTGACCCAAATCCTACAGGATGCAGCAAAAGCAGTTCTAGAAGGATGCTTATAGCAATTAAATCTCACCTCAAGAAACAAGAAAAATCTCAAATAAACAATCTAACCCTACACCTAAAGAAACTAGAGAAAGAAGAACAAGGAAAACCCAAAGTCACTAGAAAGAAAAAAATCAGAGCAAAATAAATGAAATAGAAATGAAGAAAACAATAACAAAGATCAATAAAACTAAAAGCTGGTCCTTTGAGAAGATATGTAAAAATGATAAACTCTTAGCCGGACTCATCAAGAAAAAAAGGGAGAGGACGCAAATCAATAAAATTAGAAATGAAAAGGAGAAATCACAAATGACACTGCAGAAATACAAAGGATTATAAGGGACTACTACAAACAACTATATGCCAATAAAATGGACAACCATGAAGAAATGGACAAAACCTTGGAAAGGTACAATTTTCTGAGACTAAACCAGGAAGAATTAGAAAATATAAAAAGACCTATCACAAGTAATGAAATTGAAACTGTAATTAAAAATTTTCCAACAAAAGTCCAGGACCAGATGGCTTCACAGGTGAATTCTATCAAATGCTTAGAGAAGAGCCTACACTAATCCTTCTCAAACTCTTCCAAAAAATTTCAGAGGGAGAAACACTCCCAAATTCATTCTATGAAGCCACCATCACACTGATACCAAAAGCAAGAAAAGATATCACACACAAAAAAAAATAGAGACCAATATCACTGATGAACATAGATGCAAAAATCCTCAACAAAATACTAGCAAACAGAATCCAACAACACATTAAAAGGATCATACACCATGATCCAGTGGGATTTATCCCAGGGATGCAAGGATTCCTCAATATATGCAAATCAATCAATGGGATACACCATATAAACAAATTAAGGAATAAAAATCATATTATCATCTCAATAGATGAAGGAAAACCTTTTGATAAAATTCATTGCCCTTTAATGATAATAACTCTCCAGAAAATGGCTATAGAGGGAACCTACCTCAACATTATAAAGGCCACATATGAAAAAACCACAGCAAACATCATACTCAATGGTGAAAAACTGAAACCATTTCCTCTAAGATAAGGAACAAGACAAGGTTATCTACTCTCACCACTCTTATTCAACATAGTCTTGGAAGTCCTATCCACGGCAATCAGAGAAGAAAAAGAAATAAAAGGAATACACGTTGGAAAGAAGAAGTAAAATTGTCACTGTTTGCAGATGACATGATACTATACATAGAAAATCCTAGAGATGCCACCAGAAAACTACTAGAGCTAATTAATGAATTTGGTAAATTTGCAGGATAAAAATTAAGTCACAGAAATCCCTGGCATTCCTATACACTTATGATGAAAAATCAGAAAGATAAATTAAGGATACAATCCCATTTACCATTGCAACAAAAAGAATAAAATACCTAGGAATAAACCTACCTCAGGAGACAAAATACCTGTATGCAGAAAACTATAAGACACTGATGAAAGAAATCAAAGATGACATAAACAGATGGAGAAATATACCATGTTCTTGGACTGGAAAAATCAATATTGAGAAAATGACTACATTATCCAACGCAATCTACAGATTCAATACAATCCTTATCAAACTAGCAATGACATTCTTCCCAGAATTAGAACAAAAATCTTTTACAATTCGTATGGAAACACAAAAGACCCTGAATGGCCAAAGCAATCTTGAGAAAGAAAAATGGAGCTGGATAAATCAGGCTCCCTGACTTCAAACTATACTACAAAGCTGCAGTAATCAAGAGAGTATGTTACTGGCACAAAAACAGAAATATTCATCAATGGTACAGGATAGAAAACCAAGAGATAAACCCATGCACATGTGGTCACCTAATTTATGACAAAGGAGGAAAGAACACACAATGGAGAAAAGACAGCCTCTTCTATAAGTGGTGCTGGGAAAACTGGACAGATAAATGTAAAAAAAAAATGAAATTAGAACACTCCTTAATACCATATATGAAAATAAACACAAAATGGATTAAAGACCTAAATATAAGAACAGACACTATAAAACTCTTAGAGGAAAATATAGAAAAAACACTCTGACGTAAACCACAACAACATCTTTTTTGACCCATCTCCTAGAATAACAGAAATAAAAACAAAAATAAACAAATGGGACCTAATGAAACTTAAAAGCTTTTGCAGAGCAAAGGAAACCATAAACAAGATGAAAAGACAACCCTCAGAATGGGAGAAAATATTTGCAAATGAAAAAACAGGCAAAGGATTAATCTCCAAAATATACAAATCTAATAATGTAGCTCAATATCTAATGTAGCTCAATATCTAATAAACCAAACAATCCAATTAAAAAATGGGCAGAAGACATATAAATGGCCAAGAGGCACATGAAAAGATGCTGAACATCACTAATTATTAGAGAAATGCAAATCAAAACTACAATGAAGTATCAACTTACACCAGTCTGAATGGCCTTTATCAAAAAATCTACAAGCAATAAATGCTGGAAAGGGTGTGGTGAAAAGGGAACACTCCTGCACTGTTGGTGGGAATGTAAATTCATACAACCACTGTGGAATACAGTATGGAGGTTCCTTAAAACCTAAAAATAGAACTACCATATGACCCAGCAATCCCACTACTGGGCATAGACCCTGAGAAAACCATAATTCCAAAAGAGTCATGTACCACAATATTCATTGCAGCACTATTTACAATAGCCAGGACATGGAAGCAACCTACATGTCCATCAACAGCTGAGTGGATAAAGAAGATGTGGCACATATATACAATGGAATATTACTCAGCCTTAAAAAGAAATGAAATTGAGTTATTTGTAGTTCGGTGGATGGACCTAGAGTCTGTCGTACAGAATTAAGTAAGTCAGAAAGAGAAAAACAAATACCATTTTCTAACACATATATATGGAATCTAAAAAAAAATGGTACTGATGAACCAAGTGGCAGGGCAGGAATAAAGATGTAAAAGTAGAGAATGGACTTGAGGATATGGGAGCTGGGAGGGGGAAGCTGGTGCAAAGTGAGAGTAGCATTGACATATATACACTACCAAATGTAAAATAGTCAGCCTGTGTGAAGCAGCCACATAGCACAGGGAGATCAGCTTGGTGCTTTGTGACAACCTAGAGAGGTGGGGTAGGGAGGGTCGGCAGAAGGCTCAAGAGGTAGGGGATGTGGTGATATATGTATACATGTATACATATATATGTATACATGTATATATGTATACATATGGCTGATTCATTTAGTTGTACAGCAGAAATGAACACAGTATTGTGAAGCAATTATACTGATTAAATAAGCAACATTCTCAAATATGACACTCTAGACAAAGACTTGTCCATGTAACCAATGTCTCAAATTATGTCCTGGAAAAAGATGGTAAATTCTTATTGAATCTATGCAAATGACCATACAGCCATGAAGTATGAATATTCAGTAAGTAATTCCAAAGTCCATTGGGACCAGGCATGGAGACAAAGAATAAGAAAACATTGTTGCCTAATATCATAAGACAAAGTGGAGCCAGAACTCTGATAAATAGAAACATGTCTGGGAGAGCTAAGGCATTAACCATCTCTAGGTACATCCCACACAGGGTATAGTTTCCTTATATTAACAACAATATACCCATGAAAATTTAATCTAGGTAAAAAGAGACATCTCTTTAGATTTGACAACTCCTCCCATAAATATTAATATTAGCATATCAAATAAATCTAATTATTTCTGGCAACTGACTTTATAAGCTTCAACAAATCATTGTGATTTTTCAGGAACCCTCTGGGAAATCATAATGATATTTTTTTAGTGCAAAAAATGTCTTTTTAGTTTTATTTTATTTTATTTCATTTTACATTTAGGATTCAATTTTGGGAATGTCAAAAAATAAACAGTTTTCATGATATTTGAACACTTAAGATAGAAATACTTCTTTACTCATTTGAAAGTGATAATGAAATAATTAAAAATAAAAATAGAAGGTAACATGATTGGAAAGAACCTTAGCTCATTCATTAGTAAGAAGCCTTTTTTGTTGTTATTGTTCTTATTATTTTAAACAATCAAGATTATAATAAAGTGAACACAAAGCACAGAAAATTATTCTGATAAAACACCAAACTCTGTATAGATTACACAGAATGACATACCTTAGGCCAAGGTCAACACACAGTAATTTAAGAACTCAAGCTCATCAAAACTGAGCAAACTTTGCTAAGATCTGATCACATTTCATAGCTTTTTCACACTCATTATTTACATACACTATTATCAAAAGCAAATAAAATTCCCTTTCTGTGAATGTTTTACAAATTTCTATACCCATTGAGACTTTTGTCCTTCTCCACCCTCCTTTTTATTGTGGAACATTTACTTCACTTTAGAACAAAACTATTATCTTGCTAAAGAAGAACACATCTTGTCCCTTTACATAGAAAGTTGTCTGTTTCTGCCATTATTAATCCTAGTCCACTCACATTTATTTACAGTAACTAGAACTTTTAACTAAAGTAACTTCCATTTCACTGAGAAAAATGGAGGTGGATGATTGTGAAATGTCAGACACCAGCAATTTTCAGCAGAGTAGCAGAGACCACACACACACACACACACACACACACAAACACACATGTACACAACCTAGCTTTCTGTAGCCACATATATCTCGCAGAGAGCAACTACTCAAAGTGGCAAAGATAAACACAGTCATCAACAGACCCAAAGATTGAACCTCTAGGTAACTAAAAATAAGAAGCAAAAGAATATAAACTTAAGATCATGCTTAATAATCAATGTTCCAATGTTCTGTCTTACTCAGAAATGATCTAAGTATCTAACAAATGTGCACTAATTAACTTGATCTAATATCAGTCCAAGGATTTAAGCCATCTGAAGATCTTGGAAATTTTCTTCAAGCTGACAACTACAAAGCAGAATTACTGTTGGAATAAAATTAATTTGAATAGAGATTCAAAACACAGATTTACATTTTTCATAATCTTGAACATTATGCAAAAGTAATCCTAGCTTATTTGATCAGTAAATTGTATTACTTTAAGAAAAACATAAACACAAAGAAGAACATACACTTGCATTATATTTAACACTGATAAATCAGAGAACATAGATCTATTTTCATTCAGACAAAAGTATTTAAGTAGTCTCATTTGCCAGACTTATCTAAATTATGTTCCCTTAAATTTAAAAAATATTTCTAAATTATTTTTGTAAACATACATTTTTTTGCCCATTAAAGTTCAATTTCCTCATTTTCTGGAAATGTTAGGAATATTCAGTTTATTTAAGTGCTTATTTATCTCTATAAGCCAGCAAGAATAATTGCCTTTAAGAGATTTTATAGTCTAATTTATCAATATCATCTAAAAGTAGAAAAACATTACACATTATACAATCAGAGATAAGGGCCTGAGTTATAGAAAATGGGACATACAGATAAATATAGAGCTTCAATTCTAAAATCAGCCAAAGATCAAGAGTAAATAAAGAACCACAAAATCTTACTAGTCTACCATAGAGCCGACCTCCTTCCCAGCAGAATTAAATATATATATATATATATATATATATATATATATATATATATAAAATAGTTGTTTCTAGCTCAAAACAGACTAACAGAAAAGATTTATGAACTAGATTCTCTGTCATCTCTCATCTAACAGAGAATAAAAATCGTCAAATGGTCAGACCATGAAACCCAACTCCTAATCACAAAGATTAGTAAAACAGAGTCTCTGTTGTCTCTTACCCAACAGAAAATACATTTCTAAATGCAATTAATCCTTGTACACAGATCATCAAATAATCAGACTATAAAGCTAAATCCCCAAACATTACTGCCAGCAATGGGGAATAACTTATTAGGATAAAAAGAAAGAAAAGGAAAAATACAAACTTAGTATGAGAGTAATATTAACATTAGAGAAACAAAGAGTCATCATTAAAGTTCTATTGCGGGCTCCCCTGGTGGCGCAGTGGTTGAGAATCCGCCTGCCGATGCAGGAGACACGGGTTCGTGCCCTGGTCCGGGAAGATCCCACATGCCGCGGAGCAACTAAGCCCATGAGCCATGGCCGCTGAGCCTGTGCGTCCGGAGCCTGTGCTCCGCAACGGGAGAGGCCACAACAGTGAGAGGCCCGCATACCGCAAAAAAAAAAAAAAAAAAAAAAAAAAAAAAAAAAAAAAGTTCTATTGCATCTTTGGAGTCAACTCTGAGAACTAAGAAAAGATGTGCCTGGGCAGGAACCACCCACAAGGTGCCCTCCTCTGGTGAGGAAGGTTACCTGGTTGTGGTTGGTGAATCCATTAGGCACCTTGGTGGAAGATCTCTGAAACTGTTAAAAAATAGTCTTCAGAAAATGATACAATTATGACTCTCTTGCAGATATAAAAAAATGAACAATGATAAAGATTTGATATTTCTCAAATGAGAGAATTAGGCAGATAATATCATTGTTCAAAGGAAAAGTAAAACAACAACAACAATAATAACAACAACAAAAACTCCCACAAATTTACATGGAACAACAAATAGATGGAAACTGTTTTTTCCACAGTGGGGAAGGAAGTCAATGGAAACTACTGGAAAAGATAGCTTGTCTATTTATCAGTTACCTACAATTTACAAAGAGGTGTAAAATAATGAACTGGGCTCTAATTTGAGAGATCAGAAGGGCGTGCTTTAACCAATGCACAGTTTTGCATTGAAGTATAAACCTACATGTGTTATTTTATTAGATCCTCAGCTATTCAGTGAAGTCTGAGGAACAGTCACCGTTATTTCCATTTTATAGATGATAGAACAGAATAAATAAGGTAAGAGCTCATAAGTATTAGGAAGACAATTTACATTCAGGTGTTCAAACACAAGGATCAATGCTTTTTGTCCCTCTGTACTAGGCATATGTCTGTACTAAGCATTTTGGAGGATATAAGAGAAGTGAAAAGTCCCAGTTGATGAACTTTGCAAGTTTAAATAATGAAGTCAACAAACGTGTAAGAGAAAATATAATATAAATAAGTGTCAAATAGTGTTAAATGGCTCAAAGAAAGATATGATCTCTTAAAATCTAAATGTACCTTTTGTCTAAGTACTGTAATTTAGGATAGTGTATTTAATTTATTTAATGCATTTACTTTCATAATAGAAATAGAATACCAGCACGATGAATGTATACATATATATGTATATATATATATATATATACACATATATATATACACATTGGTATATACCAACACAATGTGTGTGTGTGTGTGTGTGTGTGTGTGCATGTGTCTCACTTTCAACATCAGCCTAATTTTTGTTTTTGGCCCTGGCATTTATCTAGTCAAATAAGAGAAGCATTTGACTGCAACTACCCCAGAAATATGGCTGCATAGTCAGTTATCTCCATGCACAGCACCAACTTCCTGTGTCTGACTAAAACTCTTGTTTGCCCTTAAGTCAGTTCCTTCTATGCTAGGACACACAGTAATAGGTACACAAACACACTGTTTGACCAAGAGGTCATTGAAATTGGTATCAGCCAGAAAACAATCCTTGAAGAGGAAGAAACTGTAATCTGGAGAAAGACTTTTAAAACAGAGATTGTGGGCTTCCCTGGTGGTGCAGTGGTTGAGAGTCTGCCTGCTGACGCAGGGGATATGGGTTCGTGCCCCAGTCCAGGAGGATCCCACATGCCATGGAATGGCTGGGCCTGTGGGCCATGGCTGCTGAGCCTGCACGTCTGAGAGGCCACAGCAGTGAGAGGCCTGTGTACCGCAAAGAAAAAAAAAAAAAAAAACAGGGATTGTGCTGTATTGTAAGGTCAACTTGAATTGACAATAAACAAATGCTGTCTTTAGCTGTCCTTCTGTAAAAATGAAATCTATGTTTCTTTGTTCTATAAGCGAGATTGTTTTCCATGCTCCTTTTAGGTTTTTGTATTCAAGTGTTCAGAGGTTATCATCACAAAGATAGAAAATAAAGGAAGTAAATTGGGAGAGAACTGCAAGTTAAATTTAAAGAAGCCCCAGAGTAGAGAAGACATAAGCTGTGGTGAGAGTGAGTGAGAATATGGTCCAGTAAAAGTTAAAGTGAACATGTTCAAGACCAAGTGAGGTCTTACACATTGGGAACAGTAGTTGGTTTATCTCCTTACATTTCTCATCTCTAATTCCTTTGTCTTCCTTTCATTGTCTTCAGTTCCCCTTATGGTTTCCACCTGGCTGTCAGTATCAACTGGGGCTAAGTGCTTCCTTGTTTCTAGTTCAGAAAAAAATTGTGAAGTTCACTTCACAGTTTAAGCAGCTTAGATCATGAGCACCCCACTGCACCATTTGTCATGGTCATTGTGATGGGATATCTTTATACATTAAGCTAATACTTGTCAACTCTAGAGTTAGTAGTTGGGTAAGTCCCAACCAAACTTCCAGTTCAAAAATAAAGTGAGGATAGCTTTCCACAGAAACTATCAGTCTTATATCCTGGGTGAAGAAATATTGGATGTTGGGCAGATAAGAACCATCCACAACCTGTAAGTTGGTTTTAGAGACCCATGGCATAGTAGAATACTCTCTCAGCATCAAAAGCTATGAGCATTAGTCCTGTTACTATTGCTCAGGACCTTTATCAAATCATTCAACCTCTCTATTTTGCTATCTGTCAAAAAAAGTAAAGTTTACCTCATATGGGAGGAAATAAATAATTGGAAAACTGTTTTTTATAAAGTGTGCATTTCTATGCAAATTATTTATTCTGTGATTGCTCTTTGTCTCTCTTTTCTCAGTTTTAAGTAAGAAGACTATGATTGTATTAGTATTGACAGATTTAGCAAATAAAAATAAAATTAAATATTTTACCTGTCAACTCTACTTGTATGCATGACTCTTAAAATATGTAAGAGAAGATCTGAATGGCTTGAAATGACTCTGCCCCCTGAGATAGAGAATCTCCACCCTTCCTGGATCTTCTGCCAATAAAACCCAGGCTTTTCCAGGAGTCAAGTGTGTGTTCAAGTTTTGACCACTTTGATCATTTAGTAAGAAAGCATTTAGTATGTTATTACAATCTATTAGGTGCTTTTTCACTAGAGAACACCTAGTTAAGACACAGTCTCTTCAATTGCCTCAAAATAGACAATTAGCTGAATGCATAGGTTGCCATAATGCAGTCTCTCTTTTTGTTTGCTTATATATTCTTATCTCTAACAGTCCTGATAATTCTTGAAAATCAATCATATGAATCACCAAATGAGTCTGATTGCTCAGACTGACCACTAGCTTACCATAGAGCTCTGCAGTGATGACAGTTTGTGGCAAGAAGAATGATTCTGTCCTCAAAGTTACTTCCTTTGCTGTGGGGGAGGAATGAGCTGCAGCGCATCAGTTGGAAACTACACTGATTGTGTCTTATTTAGAAGCACCTCCTTAAGCACCTCCTTAAGATGGTGAGGGTGACTCACACTGTAAAGAAGAGAACATCTTGTAATGTGCTGAAGCTGCATCAGGGAAAATCTTAGTTAGATATTAGAAGTAGCTTCGATGGGTCAGAAAAGCTAAGCTTTAATAGGTCAGGAAAGGAGTTACCAATGCAAGCACTGCAGAGCCTAGAGAAGCCTCTGCAGCTGCCTGATTCTTAGATCTGGTCTGCCAGGATATTCTGGCCCTAAGAAGATGACTCAGTCTTGAAGAGTCTTGGAGGGTGTCAGCTCACAGATTGCACCTTCTCAGACCAAGCGGTCAACAAGCTTCAATTAAAGACTATCAGCTTCAAGACTTTGGCATACTAGCTGATGCATAAAGAAAAAAAGTTTTCTATACTTCAAACCCCAGATTATATATATTTCTGATTTATTCTCTTCCTTAAAACAATTGTGCAGTAATGGAGCCTGAACTGTGGAGGGCTATATATACAAAATTACAATTCGTCATTGGAGCAGAAAAATATTGAGCTGGACAGAATTTTTTTTATATTTTAACATATTTATTGGAGAATAATTGCTTTACAGTGCTGTGTTAGTTTTTCTGTAAAACAAAATGAATCAGCTATACATATACATATATACCTATAACCCCTCCATATTGTGTCTCCCTCCCACTCACCCTATCCCACCCTTCTAGGTGTTCACAAAGCACCGAGCTGATCTCCCTGTGCTAAGTGGCTGTGTCCCACTAGCTATTTTACATTTGGTAGTGTATTATGTCCATGCCACTCCATCACTTCATCCCAGCTTACCCTTCCCCCTCCTTGTGTCTTCAAGTCTGTTCTCTGCCTCTGCATCTTTAACCCTGTCCTGCCCCTAGGTTCTTCATTTTTATTTTTTAGATTCCATATGTATGTGTTAGCATGCGGTATTTGTTTTTCTCTTTCTGACTTACTTCACTCTGTATGACAGACTCTAGTTCCATCCACCTCACTAAAAATAACTCAATTTCATTTCTTTTTATGGCTGAGTAATATTCCATTGTATATATGTGCCACATCTTCTTTATCCATTCATCTGTCGATGGACACATAAGTTGCTTCCATGTACCGGCTATTGTAAATAGAGCTGCAATGAACATTGTGGTACATGACTCTTTTTGGATTATGGTTTTCTCAGTGTAAATGCCCAATAGTGAGATTGCTGGGTCATATGGTCATTCAATTTTTAGTTTTTAAGAATGTCCATACTGTACTCCATAGAGGTTATGTTAATTTATATTCCAACCAACAGTGCAAGAGGGTTCCCCTTTCTCCAAACCCCCTCCAGCATTTATTGTTTGTAGATTTTTAAATGATGGCCATTCTGACAGGTGTAAGGTGATACCTTGTTGTAGTTTTGATTCATATTTTTCTAATGATTAGTGATTTTGAGCATCTCTTCATATGTTTGATGGCAATCTGTACATGTTCTTTGGAGAAATGTCTATTTAGGTCTTCTGCCGATTTTTGGATTGAGTTGTTTGTTTATTGGATATTGAGCTGCATGAGCTTCTTGTAAATTTTGGAGACTAATCCTTTGTCACTTGCTTCCTTTGCAAATAGATTCTCACATTCTGAGTGTTGCTTTTTTCATCTTGATTATGGTTTCCTTTCCTTTGCAAAGGCTTTTAAGTTTCCTTAGGTCCCATCTGTTTATTTTTGTTTTTATTTCCATTTCTCTAGGAGGTGGGTCAAAAAGGATCTCGCTGTGATTTATGTCATAGAGTGTTATGCCTATGTTTTCTTCTAAGAGTTTTATAGTGTCTGGCCTTACATTTAAATCTTTAATCCATTTGGAGTTTATTTTTGTGTAGGATGTTAAGGAGTGTTCTAATTTCAATCTTTTACATGTAGCTGTCCAGTTTTCCCAGCACCACTTATTGAAGAGTCTCTCTTTCCCTCATTGTATATTCTTGCCTCCGTTGTCAAAAATAAGGTGACCATTTGTGTGTGAGTTTATCTCTGGGCTTTCTATCCTCTTCCATTGTTCTATATTTCTGTGTTTGTGCCAGTACCATACTGTCTTGGTTACTGTAACTTTGAGGTATAGTCTGAAGACTGGGAGCCTGATTCCTCCAGATCCGTTTTTCTTTCTCAAGATTGCTTTGGCAATTCAGGGTCATTAATGATTCCATAAAAATTATAAAAGTTTTTGTTCTACTTCTGTGAAAAATGCCATTGGTAGTTTGATAGGGATTGCAATGAATCTGTAGATTGTTTTGCATAGTAGAGTCATTTTCACAATGTTGATTCTTGCAATCCAAAAACATGGTATATCTCTCCATCTGTTTGTATCATTTTAATTTCTTTCATCAGTGTCTTATAGTTTTCTGCATAGAGGTCTTTCACCTCCTTAAGTAGGTTTATTCCTAGATATTTTATTCTTTTGGTTACAATGGTAAATGGGAGTGTTTCCTAAACTTCTTTTTCAGATTTTTAATCATTATTGCAGAGGAATGCAAGAGAATTCTGTGCATTAATTTTGTATACTGCTACTTTACCAAATTCATTGATTAGCATTTTTAGAATTCTCTATGTTTAGTATCAAGTCATCTGCAAACAGTGACAGTTTTATTTCTTTTCTGATTTAGATTCTTTTATTTCTTTTTCTTCTCTGATTGTTGAGGCTAAAACTTCCAAATGTGTATTGAATAATAGTGGGGAGACTGGACAACATTTTCTTGTTCCTGATCTTAGAGGAAATGGTTTCAGTTTTTCATCATTGAAAATGATGCTGGCTATGGGTTTGTCATATAGGGCCTTTATTATGTTCCCTCTCCTCCTACTTTCTGAATATTTTTATCATAAATGGGTGTTGAATTTTGTCAAAAGCTTTTTCTGCATATATTGAGATTGTCATATGATTTTTTTTCTTCAGTTTGTTAATATGGTGTATCACATTGATTGATTTGTGTATATTGAAGAATCCTTGCATTCCTGGGATAAATCCCACTTGATCATGGTGTATGATCCTTTTAATGCGTTGCTGGATTCTGTTGCTAGTATTTTGTTGATGATTTTTCCATTTATGTTCATCAGTGATATTGTCCTGTAGTTTCCTTTTTTTGTGACATCTTTGTCTGGTTTTGGTATCAGGGTAATGGTGGCCTGTACAATGAGCTTAGGAGTATTCCTCTCTCTGCTATATTTTGGAAGTGTTTGGGAAGGATTGGTGTTAGCTCCTCACTAAATGTTTTATAGAATTTGCCTGTGAAACCATCTGGTCTTGGGCTTTTGTTTGTTGAAAGAATTTTAACAATTTTATTTTCAGTGCTTGTGATTGGTCTGTTTATATTTTCTATTTCTTTCAGGTTCAGTCTCCGAAGGTTGTGCTTTTCTAAGAATATGTCCATTTCTTCCAGGTTGTCCTTTTTATTGGCATATTGTTGCTTGTAGTAATGTTTCATGATCCTTTGTATTTCTGCAGTGTCCGTTGACATTTCTCCTTTTTCATTTCTACTTCTGTTGATTTGAGTTTTCCCACTTTTCTTCTTGATGTGTCTGGCTAATGGTTTATCAATTTTGTTTATATTCTCAGAGAACCAGCTTTTAGTTTTATTGATATTTGCTATTGTTTTTGTCATTTCTTTTTCATTTATTTCTGATCTGATCTTTATGACTTCTTCCCTTCTGCTATCTTTGTTTTTTGTTGTTGTTGCTGTTCTTCTTTCTCTAATTGCTTTAGGTGTAAGTTTAGGTGGTTTATTTGATACTTTTCTTGTTTCTTGAGGTAGGATTGTATTGCTATAAACTTCCTTCTTAGAACTGCTTTTGCTGCATCCCATAGGTTTTGCACCATGTTATCATTGTCATTTGTTTCTAGGTATTTTCCTCTTTGATTTCTTCAGTGATCTCTTAGTTATTTAGTAGCATGTTGTTTAGCCTCAATGTATGTGTATTTTTTAATAGTTGTTTTCCTGTAATTGATATCTAATCTCATAACATTGTGGTCAGAAAAGATACTTGATATGTTTTCAATTTTCTGAAACTTACCAGGGCTTGTTTTGTGACACAGTATATGATCTATACTGCAGAATGTTCCATGAGCACTTGAGAAGAATGTGTATTCTGTTGTTTTTGGATGGAATGTCCTATAAATATCAATTAAGTCCATCTTGTTTAATGTATCATTTAAAGCTTGTGTTTCCTTATTTATTTTCACTTTGGATGATCTGTCCATTGGTGAAAGTGAGGTGTTAAAACCCCCTAATATGATTGTGTTACTGTCAGTTTCCCATTTATGGCTATTAGCACTTGCCTTATGTATTGAGGTGCTCCTTTATGGGTGCAGATATATTTATGATTGTCATATCTTCTTCTTGGATTGATCACTTGATCAGTATGTAGTGTCCTTCTTTGTCTCTTGTAATAGTATTTATTTTAAAGTCTATTTTTTCTGATATGAGAATTGCTACTCCAGCTTTCTTTTGATTTCCATTTGCATGGAATATCTTTTACCAACCCCTCCCTTTCAGTCTGTATGTGTCCCGAGGTCTGAAGTGTTTCTCTTTTAGATAGCATATATACGGGTCTTGTTTTGTATCCATTCAGCCAGTCTATGTATTTTGGTTGGAGTTTTTAATCCATTTACATTTAAGATAATTATTGATATGTATCTTCCTCTTACCATTTTCTTAATTGTTTTGGGTTTGTTATTGTAGGTCTTTTCCTTCTGTTGTGTTTCCTTCTTAGAGAATTTCCTTTAGCATTTGTTGTAAAGCTGCTTTGGTGGTGCTGAGTTCTCTTAGCTTTTGCTTGTCTGTAAAGATTTTAATTTCTTCATCGAATCTGAATGAGTTACTTTCTGGGTTGAGTAATCTTAGTTGCAGGTTTTTCCCTTTCATCACTCTAAATATGTTCTGCCACTCCCTTCTGGTTTGCAGAGTTTCTGCTGAAAGATCAGCTCTTAACCTTATTGGGATTCCACTTTATGTTATTTGTTGCTTTCCCTTGCTGCTTTTAATATTTTTCTTTGTATTTAATTTTTGATAGTTTGATTAATATGTGGCTTGGCATGTTTCTCCTTAGATTTATCCTGTATGAGACTCTCTGCTCTTCCTGGACTTGATTCACTATTTCCTTTCCCATATTAGGGAAGTTTTCAACTATAATATCTTCAAATATTTTTTCATACCCATTCTTTATCTCTTCTTCATCTGGGATCCTTATAATTTGAATGTTGGTGTGTTTAATGTTTTCCCACATGTCTCTGAGACTGTCCTCAATTCTTTTCATTATTTTTTCTTTATTCTGCTCTGAAGTAGTTATTTCCACTATTTTATGTTCCAGGTCACTTATCCGTTCTTCTGTCTCAGTTATTCTGCTATTGGTTCCTTCCATAGAATTTTTAATTTCATTTATTTTATTGTTCATCATTGTTTGCTCCTTAGTTCTTCTAGATCCTTGTTAAATGTTTCTTGTGTTCTCTCCATTCTATTTCCAAGATTTTCGATCAACTCAACTATCATTACTCTGAATTCTTTTCCAGGTAGATTACCTATTTCCTCTTCATTTGTTAGGTCTGGTGGGTTTTTACCTTGCTCTTTCATCTGCTGCATATTTCTTTGTCTTCTCATTTTTCTTGGCTGTGTTTGGGGTCTTCTTTTCACAGGGTACAAGTTCATAGTTTCCATTATATTTGGTGTCTGCCCCCAGTAGGTAAGTGTGGTTCATTGGGTTGTGTAGGCTTCCTGATGCAGGGTACTTGTGCCTGTGTTTTGGTGGATGATGTTGTATTTTGTCTTTTTGGTTGGCATGGCTGCATCCAGTGGTGTGTTTTGGGGTGTCTGTGAAGTTAGTATGATTTTCGGCAGCCTCTCTGCTGATGGGCGTTGTGTTCCTGTCTTACTAGTTGTTTGGCATGGGGTGTCCAGCACTGAAATTTGCTAGTCGTTGAGTGGAGCTGGGTATTAACATTGAGACAGAGATCTCTGAGAGCTCTCACTGATTTATATTACATGGGGCCAGGAGGTCTCTGACGGTCCTGTGTCCTGTATTTGGCTCTCCCATTTCAGAGGTTCAGACCTGACACCCAGCTGGAGCACCAAGATCCTATCAACCACATAGCTCAGAAAAAAATGGTGGAAAACAAGAAAGGAAAAAAAAAAAAGATGAATAAAATAAATAAATTTTGTAAAATAAATATATTAAAAAATATTTTTAAATAAAACATTTAAAAAGTAATAAAAAAAGGAAGAGAGCAACAAAACAGGTAAACAAATCCACCAATGATAACAAGCATTAAAAACTAAACTAATGCAAAGATATAAATCAGAAACTAATCATTCGCATACAGAAAACCCCAAGTCTACAGTTGATCCCAAAGTACACCACCTCAGTTTTGGGATGATTCATTGTTTATTCAGGTATTCCACAGATGCAGCATACATCAAGTTGATTGTGGAGATTTAATCTGCTGCTTCTGAGCTGCATGGAGAAATTTCCCTTTCACTTCTTTGTCTGCAAACTCCTGGCATTAAGCTTTGTATTTGGCCCTGCCTCTGCATGTAGGTCTCTCTCTCTGGTGTCTGTTCTTCACCCAGACAGGAGGGATTAATGGAGCGGCTGATTAGGGGGCTCTGGCTTGCTCAGGCTTGGGGGAACGAAAGGGTACAGAATGTGGGGCAAGCCTGCAGCAGCAGAGGCCAGCATGACATTGCAACAGCCTGAAGCATGTTGTGTGTTCTCCTGGGGAAGTTGTCTCTGGATCATGGGAACCTGGCTGTGGCAGGCTGCACAGGCTGCTGGTAGAGAAGGTTTGGATAGTGACCTGTACTTGCACACAGGAGTTTTGGTGGCTACAGTGGCAGCATTAGCATTTCATGCCCATCTCTGGTGTCTGCACTGATAGCCACAGCTCATGTCTTTCTCTAAAACTTGTTTAGGTGTGGCTCTAAATTCTGTCTCCTCACACACCCCAAAACAATGGTCTCTTGACTCTTAGGCAGTTCCAGAATTTTTCCTGGATTCCCTCCTGCTTAGCTGTGGTGCACTAGCATGCTTCAGGCTCTGTTCACACAGCCAACTCCAGTTGTCTCCCTGGGATCTGACCTCTGAAGTCCGAGACTCAGCTTCAAGACCCTACACCCCCCCCCCCCCCAGGTGTGTGAGCAGACAAGCTTCTCAGGCTGGTGCATGATGTTTGGCACAGATCCTCTTTGCAGAAATCTCTCTACTTGCCCTCTTCACCCCTGTTGCTGTGTTCTCCTCTGTGGCTCTGAAGGTTCCCCTCTGCACCCACCCCCTGTCTCTGCCAGTAAAGGGGCTTCCTAATGTGTGGAATATTTTCCTCCTTCACAGCTCCCTCCCAGAGGTGCAGGTCCTGTCACTATTCTTTTGTCTCTGTTTTTTTCTTTTTTCTTTTGCCCTACCCAGGTTCGTGTAGAGTTTCTTATCTTTGGGGAACTCTGAGGTCTTCTGCCAGAATTCAGTAGGTGTTCTCTAGGAGTTGTTCTACATGTAGATGTATTTTATATGTATTTGGGTGGAGGAAGGTGATCTCCATGTCTTACTCCTCCGCCATCTTGAAGGTACTCCTCTGGACCTTCAAGACTCTTTTTCTTTAGTTAAGGATATTTAGGACTAAAGAGAAAAATTAGCTTCCAGAAAGTCACATATATTTAAACACAGTTTTTAATCTAGTTTACTAAGGTTCTAACAAATTTGATTACTTTTAAATGGGACGTATTTTAATATTTTGACCTATAAGTAAAAAATTTGGATAAAATATACATTATTTATAATATATATGTATGTGTATATATAATATTCTCTATGTATAGATATGCATGTGTGTGTGTGTGTATATATATATATATATTTAAAAAATAAGTCAGAAAGTACAAATACAGCATGCAGTGCATTTTTAAAATTTACCTAGCATTTTTTTTTTGGTGATGGAGAATGAGAGAAATGTCATTTTCTATTTATATATAGATAAAATCTTAATAGAAGATATCAGTGGCTTTAGTATGCATCAGAGTCACCTTGAGAGTTTGTTAAAACAGATAGCTAGAACATACCCACCGAGTTCCTGATTTTTGGTAAGTCTAGAGTGGGACCCAAGAATTTTCATTTCTAACAAGTATCCAGTTGATGCTGTTGCCACTACTTTGGATATGACACTTGGAGAACCACTGGTATTTCTTCTACAAAATGTAAAATTCTTACCTGACAGTGAGAAAATTTGTATTATAGTTCAGTCCAGACAATATCCAGGGATGTGATTTTGAAGCCAAATCTGATCTCTGAACCCCAACACTGAATTAATTCTCAGAGAGAGAGTTTTGGATGAAGTAGAAAAGAATAGCTTTATTACTTTGCCAGGCAAAGGGGGACACAGCGGGCTAATGCCTTTAAAACTGTGTGTCTTGACCTATGAGGAGTTTTATAGTAATGGCTCAAAGAGGGCATGATCAACTCGTGAATATTCTTCTGATTGGTTGGTGGTGAGGCAAGTGGGAGTCAGCATTATTAACCTTCTGATTCCAGCTGGCCTGGGGTCTATGTGCTTGTGGGCAACATTCCTTTAACTTCTTCCACCTGGTGGGGGTTTCAGTACCTGCAAAACAGCTAAAGATATTGTAATGTTTATACCTTGAGAGGGAATCAGCACCCTATCCCAAAGCTGCACTGTTGTTTCTTTTGACTGTTTTCACGCTCCTTCCCTCTTTGAACTTACTAGTTGGAACTCAGGGAAGGTCAAGGAGGCTGAATGTAGCCTATTTCCTATAATCAAGAAATGAGATACACAGAAAGGCTTTTGTGTCCAGGAACCCCACAGGGTCCTGCTTGGTATCAATTTCAAGAAAATAAATTGATTTTCTTTCACCAATTATTTTTCAGCTATGAGGAAAAAAATAAGTTGATTTAGTCTAATATACTGGGATTGGGGTTTTCCAATAACTGGGGTATTGAAATATTTCAAACTTAGTCTATGACTAGTCTTAAACTCTTCACTGAAAATCAACTTATACATTTTCATCAATTCATGCACTTGAAATCTCACCTGATCCAAGATGACTGTTGGTGTGGACTCGACTTATTCTGATGTAGCTGTTGGTGTACAACCATATCCTCTTAGCAGTCACATCTCCTCACAGAAGGCAGATGGCTGTGAAGCCCTAATAATCTGCCTGTGAGGCTGCTTTTTGGCCACAAGAGCATTCTCATAACAAGCATAGGGCAAACTGGACCTGCTGAAGAGTGAGTGCTCCAGAATCTGCCCTCAAACAACTGAGGAGAGTGATGGAATAAATATAATGATGCCTTAAACCTGTGTTGGAATATTTCAGAAGTGTGTGATACACTGGATCCCAGAGTTCCCCAGTGAGATGGAGCTCTACTTGCCATAGTAGTAACTGATCTAATTTTGCATGTTTGATTAACTGCCATTCTTTCTCTGCTCCCTGTTCCCTCTAGAGATTCCCTCCAAAATGAATTACTTTCACTTAAGTTTTTAAGATCTATTCTGAAGAACACAAACCATACATTTTTTGTTTGTTACTTTAATAATTTTTACATCATGAATAACAATTCACATTTATTCTTGCCCTTGCTCAGTGTTAATTTAACCTATTGATTTATTGATAATTAAAAATATGTGTCCACAATTGTGTAGTTAATTTATCTTTAATCAATAGCATTTCAAGTTGTAAAATTCCTTGAAAAAAGTGATGTTAGTGTCTACTTTTCAGACCCTTATATTTGATGATCAACAAGTTTTATATACCTAGGTGCTTTTTTTTAATGTGATTATAAATGTGTCTATTTTCTTAATTTCTCTTTCTGTTAGTTTGTGTGTATAATGCAACAAATTTCTGTATATTAATTTTATATCCTGCAACTTTACCAAATTCATCAATGAGTTCTAGTAGTTTATTTTTGTTGTGCTTAGAATTTTCTATATATCATGTCATCAGCAAACAGTAACAGTTTTACTTCTTCCTTTCCAATTTGAATTCCTTTTTATTTATTCTTCTTGTCTGATTGCTGTAACTAGGACTTCCAGTACTACAATGAGTAAATGGTCAGAGTGAACATCCTTGTTTCATTCCTGATCTTAAAGGAAATGTTGCAGCTTTTCACCATTAAGTATGATGTTTGCTGTGGACCTGTCATAAAGGGCTTTACTGTGTTGAGTTATGTTCCCTGTATACCAACTTGATTGAGAGTGTTTATCATAAATGAATATTGAATTTTGTCAAAAGTTCTTTCTGCATCTGTTGAGATGATTATATAATTTTTATCTTTCAATTTGTTAATCTGGTGTATCACATTGATTGATTTATGAATATTGGACCATCCTTGCATCCCTGGGATAAATCCCACTTGATCACAGTGTATAATCCTTTTAATGTGTTGTTTAATTCTGTTGGCCAATATCTTGTTAAAAGACCCGCACTCAGAAAACTCTATATAAGACACTGATGAAAAAATTGATGACACAAACAGATGGAAAGGTATACTGTGTTCATGGAGTGGAATGATTAATATTGTTAAAATGACAATACTCCCCAAGCAATGTACAGATTCATTGCAATCTCAATCAAAATAGCAATGGCATTTTTTTTTTTTTTACAGAACTAGAACAAATAATTCCAAAATTCATATGGAAACAAAATAGACCCCAAATAGTGAAAACAATCTTGAGAAAGAAGAACAAAGTTGGAGGTATCATGCTTCCTGATTTCAAACTATACTACAAAGCTACAGTAATTAAAATGGTATGGTTCTGGCAAAAAAACAGGTACTTTGATCAAAGAAACAGAATAGAGAACCCAGAATTGAACGCACACTTATATGAGCAATTAATCTATGATAGAGGAGACAAGAATATACAATGAAGAAGACACCTCTCCAATAAGTGGTGTTGGAAAACCTGGACAACTACATGCAAAATAATCAAACTGAACACTCATTCACATGATGCACAAAAATATATTCAAAATAAATTAAAGGCAAATCTAAGACTGGGAAACATAAAACTTCTAGAAGAAAACATAGACAGTGTTCTCTTTGGTATAGGTCTTAGTAATTTTTTTTTGAGTATGGCTCCTCAGGCAAGGGAAACAGAAGCAAAAATAAACAAATGGGACTACATCAAACTAAAGAGTTTTTGCACAGCGAAGGAAACTATTAACAAAAAAAGGCCACCTACTGAATGGGAGAAGATATTTGCAAACAATATATCTGATAAGGGGTTAATATACAAAATGTTCAAAGAACTCTTATAATTCAACATAAAATAAATAAATAAACAAGCAAACTGATTTTTAGAAAAGGATAGAGAATCTGAATAGACATTTTTCCAAAGAAGGCATACAGATGAGTAGCAGTCACATTAAAAGATGCTCAACATCACTAAACATTTGGGAAATACAAATCAAATCAATGAGATATCACCTTACATCTTTTAGAATGGCTATATTATCACAAAAATAACAAATAACAGGTTTTGGTGAGGATGTGGAGAAAAAGGAACCCTCATGCACTGTTGGTGGGGATGTAAAATGGTGCAGTTACAATGGAAAAGAGTATGGAGATTCCTCTAAAAATTAAAAATAGAACTACCATATAATCCATCAATTTAACTCCTGGTTATTTAACCAAAGAAAACAAAAAATGCAATTTGAAAAGATATATGCACCCCTATGTTCATTGCATCATTATTTACAATAGCCAAGATATGGAAACAGCCTTGTTGCACATCAATAGATGAATAAAGAAGATTATATATATATATATATATATACACACACATGTATGTGTACATACACACACACACACACACACACACACACAGAGTGGACTGTTACTCAGGCATGAAAAATAACGAAATCTAGTCATTCATGACAACATGGATAGACCTAGAGGGTATTAGGCTAAGTGCAATAAGTCAGGTAGAGAAAGATAAATGCTCTGTGATTTCACCTATATGTAGAATCTAAAAAACAAATGAGAGAGTCAAATATAACAAAATAGAAACAGAAAACAAACCAGTGGTTGCCAGAAAGGAGGGAGTGAGGGGAGGAAAATAAATAGGTGAGAGATTAAGAGGTACAGACTTCCAGTTGCAAAATAAATGAGGCTTTGTATGAAATGTACAGTCTGGGGAATGTAGAGAATAATTATGTGACATATTTGTATGGTGACAGATTGTAATTAGATTTATCATTTTGTGATCATTTTGAAATTTATAGAAATATCATATCATTATGTTGTGTAACAAGAACTAACAGAGTGTTGTAGGTCAATTATACTTCAAAAACAAACAAATGTAGGAAAAGAGATCAGATTTGTAGTTACTGGAGGTGCAGGGTGTTGGGTTGGGGAGTTGGACGAAGGCAGTCTAAAGGTACAAACTTCCAGTTACAAAACAAAAAAGTTCTAGGGATGTAATATACAGTATCATAAATATAATTAGCACTGCTGTATGTTATATATGAAAATTGTTAAGAGAGTAAATCCTGAGTTCTCATCACAAGGAAAAAATTTTTTCTATTTTTTTTTTAAATTTTGTACCAGTGTGAGATGATGGATATTCACTAAATTTATTGGGATTATCATTTCATGATGTATGTCAATGTGTTGTGCACTTTAAACTTACACGGTGCTGTATGTTAATTACATCTCAATAAAACTGAAGAAGAAAAACACAAACAAGCAAGCAAATAAGGTTTATATAGGACAGTGACACTGTACTGGGGAAAATCTAATTCATTAAACATTGTTCAAAACACATTTTACCTTTAACCACAAAATATTTATATACAGTGTGCACATTTGGAGTCTTTAACTTTAGATTGCTTTATTTTACTTTTAAACTCCAAATGTAATAAGCACACCCTTATAATTAGAGCCAGAAGGAACCCTAGATTTATTTTTCATACAAACATTCTCTATATATGAACAAACCATGTTCTAGGAATGAAATTAACTGCTGGGCAGGAATTTGTGATGTAATTGGGAAGAGAAGATTGGTGTCCTAATTTCTAGGGCATTGTTCTCACTGAGCTTCTAGAGAGTACACTAAAAGCCATTCTATTTAATCCTCACTAATAACCAGAACCATTTAAATGAGTGAGGAGTCTTCTATAGCATATAATACGAACATGTCAAATTTCTTAAAATTAAAAAGTACTATTAGGACTCATTCCCCAAATCTAACTACTTGAGTACAAAATGGTAATGCTATGCCTTCTGAGCTGAACTCACAGAATTTGAGGAAATAAAAGAACAAGACATTGAAGTTGTTGATTAACATGTTGAGAAAAGGAACTGTAATTACAGGTAAGATTAGCCTTGAATGGTACAGCATCATGTGGTGAAGAGGAAAAGGAAAAATAAAGAAAAGGCATACCAAGCTATATTTTATATTAAGAGAAATGTGGATACTTTTGAATAGTTTAAGGATGGTCAGGAGGTTTTGTTGTTCATAACCCACTTCATAACTGAAGTATTAATATTATGTTTAAGAGTAAAATTTCATTATAAATTTTATTCAGAAATTTGTAAGATATATCTGATAAAAACAAATATTCTCTTAGGGAAGCCCAGAACAATTTCCCCAAATACCTCAAAACAATAAAGAAATGCACATTATATATAACAAAGAAGATCTTTCAAGCCCTTCGTCAACCAGAGAGTGATGAAAAGGTAAAATGGCAAACCCTCTAATAATTAGTCCAATATAGGTTCCAGTGGAGGCTAAATACACATAGAAAAACAACTATGTATGTTAACTTTTATTAGGGTGAAATTTACTTTACAGCAAACTGCCAGATCTGTAGTGTGCTGACGAATGTGTATCAAGACATAGAAGAGTTCTAACCCCACAGGAGTCCCTCTTGTGCTCCTTCTCAGTCAACCTCTTTCATCACAGAAGCAGCTACTGACCTGATTTCTATCATCATAGGTAACTTTTGTTTATTGTAGAATGTCATATACATTATTTATGGTTATGTCCAGTTTCTTTGACTCAGATAATATTTTTGTGTAATGGTATTGAGTGTATCAGTAGTCTGTTCTTTTTTACTCTTAAGTACTACTCCATGGTATTAATATGCCAAAATTTTTTCATCCATTCTCCTGTTTATACACATTTGTGTTCCTTCCTATTTCAGGCTATTATGAATGAAGTTGCTATGAACATTCTTATACAAAGACGTAATGAACCCTTGTTTTACTGTCTATGGGACAAACATCTAGGAGTAGAATATCTGGGCAAATATATCAATTATGAATATTAATTTAACAAATATCATGTATCCTATAAAACAGCAAAATAGAAAATATGCCTGAGTTTTCTGAGGTTTGGACAGACAACATGGTTATTTGTCTCAATTTAGTGTCATGTCTGCACTGATATTATTTCTTCTGACATACATTAAATACATGTATTTAAATATTGATATAAGGCTAGCAATAATCACCAACTTAGAGTGAGTACTTCTTAGATATTTTAATAGTCCAATCAAGGAAAAATTTGAGTGGATAGCTAATTATGTCAATTGACAGCATGGAAGAGAATATTCTTTGACATTAAATTTAATATCAAAATCCATGTAGTCCAGAATTCTGACAGAGTTATCAAGGAATGATTTGAGCACACAAACTTACCAATGTCCTACAAAAATCCTCACTCCCTTACTAATGTCTCAGGTAGTTATCACATATGAAATAAAAACACCTCCATTTAGATTACCTGGGCTGCGCTGCTAACTGCCTTTCTATTGTTCACTCTGAATGCCTTCAGCGTATATTTTCTACTGTGTACTGGGCTGTCTTCTTTGTGCCCTCTTGCTGCCTACTCAACCTTGCCCATTCTCTTTCCTTCCATGGAATATCCTCTTCTGTCCCTTCATATAGCTTTTCATCAGTCCCCATTGAAAACCTTTCTGTTCGCATCATTCGGTAAGGCTGATTTTAGCTGTTTGAATAAGATGTTTAGAACCACAGTGGCTCTAATAAAATAATGTCATGTGAATTGACAGTTATTTAGAAAACTATTTCACTTTTTAAAAAATTTTTTTTGAGTTTGGCTTACCGTCTATTGTAAGCCAGTGAACACACACTCATGTCACCACTAAATGTAGTGCTAAGTGCATAATATCCTCAACTCATTGCTTTATGATGGGTCATTATACTTGGATATACTTTACCATTAAGATAATAGGTGTACTATAATGCTTGCCTCCAATTAAGTTATTTAATATTTTAAAAGTGCTCTCGTTTGTATTATTCTAGAATGGGGTAGAAAAATAAAAATCCCTTTCTCTGCTGTCTCTATGTTTTCAGTTTATGATATCACTCTGTTAATCTTTGTCTTCATGCACATAATTTTGGTCTTTTATAAAAAGTTATCTTTTAGTAGGTGAAACTCACCCTCATATCCTGACTTATGGGGTGATTGACATTTACTATTTTGGGTCTTTCTTCTGTTTTTGCTAGTCTCTTCTGGTTGATAACCAAAACTAATATTTGGTAAAAAAAAAAAAAAAAAAAAAAAAAAAAAGCTAGATTAGAGATAAAGAAAATTGGATACATTAAAAAATTTTTCCATCAGTGTCACTTCTTGGGGCTTTAGATTCTTCATCTATATATTGAAATGTTTGCACTCAATATCTAGTATTCCAAATACTATAACATTCTGACTAAATATATATGAATTATATGTAAAGATAATTATAGCAAATATGGTGACCATTTAAAAATTGAATACAGGATCTTCTTGCAGTTGTTGATAATAGACCTTCTGTAAAAGGTGGTATGTGCTTACATTATAAAACACCAATTCTAAACTTACTTTGGGTCAGTACCACCTATCATACAGTATTTAAAAGAAATACTAGGCTAAGTTATAAGAATAATGAGATATTAATAATAATAATAATAGAAATAATTATTTAAATATGGGCTGGTGTTAAAATGAGGGATTATTAGCAAAGCTAATGCTTGAGAAACACCACTAAAAAGTAAAGTTTACTCTGTCTTGATATCTTTTCCATGAGATATGGTGGTCAGAAAGAGTGGGACAATCTAATCCTTCATGAAGGAAATAATTTGTGTATACTGACACCTGCTTATTTATTCAAATTTTCCTTAGGATCATATGAGGCTACAGTTGTGGTAAAACATTTTGGAAGCTGATCCATATGATTCACTTTAACTATTGTATATGCATTCACCCAGTTGTGTACCTGGCATTCTGAGTATGTAAAAATTATCAATCATAAGCATAATTTGTTACTTCCTCTTTCACATTTCCTGTGTCAACAAATGGCCAAATGAATTGCTCAGTTAAATTAATATGGTGGATAATAAAACTTCCCCACAAGTAGTTTCATACAACTCAAAGAAAACCCACAATTAATTGACAAAATTTTCAGTTTTTTTGCTGGTAGTGGTCCATCTTCCTTCCACAATCAGACAGTTGTTTTCTCCTTTCCCATTATCAGTGGTAAGTCACTTGACTACAGTCATCTCTCTTATTTGCATATTGTGGTGATGGATTTAGCAGAAGGAAAATAAACCTGAAAACCTATGACCTGCTTTTTATAGGCACATTTTAATTTCTGAGTGTTCACTATGAATCTGTCTGTTCTGGTTTCTTAGAATGACTCTCACTTTACTTACTCCATGCAGAAATTTGAAGGAGCAGGGTCAGGAGACATAAACTGAAGAATCTTCCAACCAATTAATAAACCTTGGATTTTGAAAAGCTTGTTATGAGATGAAACCTTACCTCAAGGAAAAGAAAGAAAGAAAGAAAGAAAGAAAGAAAGAAAGAAAGAAAGAAAGAAAGAAAGAAAGAAAGAAAGAAAGAAAGAAAGAAAGAAAGAAAGAAAGAAGGAAGGAAGGAAGGAAGGAAGGAAGGAAGGAAGGAAGGAAGGAAGGAAGGAAAGAAAGAAAGAAAGAAAGAAAGAAAGAAAGAAAGAAAGAAAGAAAGAAAGAAAGAAAGAAGGAAGGAAGGAAGGAAGGAAGGAAGGAAGGAAGGAAAGAAAGAAAGAAAGAAAGAAAGAAAGAAAGAAAGAAAGAAAGAAAGAAAGAAAGAAAGAAAGAGAAAGAAAGAAAGAGAAAAGGAAGGGAGAAAGAAAATGAAGGGAGAAAAGAAAGATTAAAAATCCACTAAGAAATAATGTATCTCATTAAAATGAATCTGGGTTGAGTTTCTGCAGTTATAATCAAGGGTTGCATGACATTCTAAGCGTTGCTATTCCATTTATAATAAGTACGAGCAGTTAAAAGTAGATGAGCTTTAGGACAGATAATAAAAGGAACACTTTGAAAAAGTACATGATTCTAAGTGAAAAGTCTGCCATGCCATCACTGAACATCTCTGCTTAATCATCAGGCCCGGTGGGCTAGCTGGTTCAGCATGTACTTTGGTCATGATAAAGAGTAGGATTGTCTGCATTTATTTTTTATACTGTCTCTAAATGTTGAAGAAGCAGAGATACCCAGAATCAGCAGCATTCAGCTTTTCCCCAGCAGTCAATGTTGTAACTGAAACTGAGTCCATTTATTAATGTAAAGCAGTACACCTAGATTTAGATTATCAATATGCATACAATTCATAATCATGGATGAAGAAAATTTCAAGTCATTGAAAGCTATGCACTTTTTTTCTGTTTTACAGATTATTTTTAATGACAAAGGCAACATATTGCTAATTTGTGAGGTAATTACTATCTTCTTTTTTTTTTTTGATTATTCAAAAATGAGTTTAGAGGGAATTCATTAGGCTTTGATAATAAGTTCCATCTCTGGGTCACATGTTTTGATTTGAAATATAGGTGACACATTTCCATTTCTCATTCAGTCAATCACAGAAAAATTCTGCCACACTTGAATAATATTTAAAATTTTTTTTAGTTTTAACTTTTTCAAATTTGTTTATTGTTTTTAAGTCACTAAATTTGTTCTATAAATTGAGGTTGTGTTTTTAAAGGCATACATATTAAATGCTTATATCTTCTTGGTCATTTGAAACTCATCATGATAAAGTAATTATCTCAATCCTCAGTGTATTCTATTCTATACAATCTATTTTGTCTGACATGTAGAATTTGAATCTCAACTTTTTGTATCTTATGCTTTATATGGATCCTTTATAAATAGCATTTGCTTTTTTATTCTGGCATGAATATGATTGTCTTTTACTTGGATTGTCTTTTATATTTAATACAATATAGGTTTATATCTATGATCCTACTTTGTGATTTTTTTCTGTTTAGTTATGCACTCTCTTTTATGACTATGTCTGAAAAATATTAGCAGCACACATAACTAACCAAAGTATAAAATTAATAAAATCTTGTATTTTCTTCTTGGATTATCATTACCTATGAATACCTTTTTAAACCTATGTGATTTTTGTCTCATGGCATTATGTCTAGCATTTTATTTCTATTTAAAAATATACAACAGACATTATTATTGTTTTATGTAATCAATATCTATTTACATTTGTCTACATGTGTACTACTTTCATTGCTTTTTAACATCACAGATAAAATATTACTGAAATTTTTATCAAGAATCACATTCTCTATGTCTGAAATCCATACTTTAACAGTCCTTTAATAAGAATATCTAGTGATTAATCCTCTCAGTTTTTGTTTTAAAATGCCCTGATTTTCACTTCTATCTTTACAGTTATTTTTATTGCATATAGCATCGATATGCAATTGATTTCTTTTGATATTTTGAAGATACCATTCCATGGTTTTTTTGGCTTTAATTGTTGCATTTGTGAAGACAGCTGTCAGTGTATCTGTACTCTTTAAAGGAAATCTGTGTTTTATTTGCTGGCTGACTTTGGTTTTCCTTTGACTTTCATTTTTAACAACTTCTGTATGGTGTCTCCTGGTATGAATTTCTATTTAATTTATCTTGCTTAGGGCTGAATCTATGAACTGGTTTATTATCAGGTCTGAAGAACTTTCAGCCATTATCTGTCTGCATGTTACCTCCACCCAGTCTGCTCTCTGCTATTCTTCTTATACTCATTCTATTCTCTGAAATCATATTCTCTTTTGAATTTTTTGTTTAGTTTCTCCTTGTGTTTTCACATGAACAGTATCTTTGCAACTATCTTATTAATTCTCAATTGGGATGTGTCATTTTTACTGCTAAACACTTCCACTGAGTTTTTAATTTGCTTTATTGTATTTTATATCTATTGTCCTATTCTGTTTTCTTCATATCTGCTCTCATAAACTGTCTTTTGTCCTACAGGTATTGTCAGCCTGCTTTTTATTTCTTTAAACTTAGTGAGCATTGACATTTTTTAATCTGGGTTAAGCATTTTCAGTATATGAAGTGTAAGTAGTTATATTTCTGCTACCTGTAGTTTTTACTCCTTACTCATATTGCTTTGTTCTTTGGAGTGATGTGTTATTTTTAACTAGAATGCTAGACACATTCTTCAATGAGTTTTTATGTCATTAATTTTTTTAAGTACATTTCATTGTTTTTCAAAGGAGTTTATTTTGAAAAAACTACCTCACTGTTACCAGTCAGGAAAGACTTATCCATGTTCTCTTTTAAAATCCATTTGATACATTTCAGCCAATAAGGAAAAATAAGTAATACAGGGTGAAATATATTTTAAAGGATAATATACCTTATCTCTTTTTATTACATTTTTTAAACTTAGTAAATATGATTATTTTAAAAAGTGTGTTGGGGCTTCCCTGGTGGCGCAGTGGTTGAGAGTCCGCCTGCCGATTCAGGGGACGCGGGTTCGTGCCCCGGTCTGGGAAGATCCCACATGATGCGGAGTGGCTGGGCCCGTAAGCCATGGCCACTGGACCTGCGTGTCCCGAGCCTGTGCTCCACAATGGGAGAGGCCACAACAGTGAGAGGCCCGTGTACCACACACACACACACACACACACAAAACTGTTAGATCCCCTTAAAAAGAATTTGTCTAATGCTATAATTAAATATGGACAAAGATGTATAAACAATATTTTGTATTTCATTTATATTATTTTTTTAAAGCAAAGAATCTAATATTGATGAAAAACATGTAATATGAAACATTATGTAGCAACTGATTGAGACAAAAAACATTCTTAATGATGTATTCAGTAGACAATCTTTAGTTTTAAAATGTAGCATATAAAATTGTTTAGAGTATAATCTAAATTTTGCATTATACATGGAGAAGTTGCCTTTGAATGATGTAGAAATAGAATGTCGCTTTCTACCCAAATTGGGGGAATATCCAAAGTTTCTACTAATATTATATGTTAGTTAAGGAAAAAAGAGGAATATCTGATAAATAAAGTAAAACCAAATGAAAAGTTCTGTGTCTTTAGTTCCTTTGGTTTCACATAACAAGGGATGCATTTTCCTTTTTTTTTCCTAACAGTTCTAATCTATAAACTCTTATTTTAGGGGATAGCAACAGTACAAAAGAAAAGAACACAAACAGCAATAACAATAGCAACAATTCAGAAAAAGAACAACACAGTGATGGAGGCCTATCTTCTTTTTGTCACCTGTCAGCACGAGACCACCTGTCTTTGGCTGAATCTTATTCTTCCAAAACATAGTTCCCAATATCCTTCTTGCTTCCCTTGGCATCTCAGGAAATATGTGTCATATTTGCACACTTTGCACTTCAGCCTTCTCATTGTGAGCCTCCCATGTACAGACTTCTTGTCTGCATCCCTCTTGGTTGAGTGTCCTTCCTTTCATCACCTGTGCAAACGCTTTTTTTTTTTTTTTTTTTTGTGGTACGCGGGCCTCTCACTGTTGTGGCCTCTCCCATTGCAGAGCGCAGGCTCTGGACGCGCAGGCTCAGCGGCCATGGCTCACGGGCCCAGCCGCTCTGCGGCATGTGGGATCTTCCCGGACCGGGGCACGAACCCGTGTCCCCTGCATCGGCAGGCAGATTCTCAACCACTGCACCACCAGGGAAGCCCCTGTGCAAACACTTTTCAGGATCAGAGCCCATATGAAGGATTCCTAGGCCAGAGAGCTGGTAACTTCCTCATTTAAATTGTTGTCAGAATATCACTTTTTTAGCTTCCCATCCTTTAAATATTTATAGAATAACTGTTCATGGGTTAAAAATGATCTTTTCTCCAAATGTATTAAAACAAGTGCTCTTCTAAAATAAAGTTCTAAATAAACTCCAAGTTCTTGTTTTTATATTTTCCCTGTTATGAAATCCAGGGTGGCACTTAGTATAACATTCTTATTATTTATACAGAGCTACTAGTTCTTCTCCATTGGTGATAATTAGGTCTAGAAAAGAATGATTCTCATTGCTTTGCATCCACCAAGTATAATGATGTCAGTAAGGCACATCAAAATGAGTCTTTCAACAGATGTCAGGATAAAGGAGCAAGGCTGTCATTCTGAAACTTTGGGGACAATGTGCCCGAGATGGACAGAGTATATCCTTTTATGTGTGTTTTTTGGGGGAGGAGGATTACCTGAAATTTCAATATTATCATTGTTCTTCACCTTCATAAATCAACACAGATTCCTCAAACCTCCCCTCCCCTTTCTACTTCCCATAGTGTTTCAACAATTAAATATAAAATCATGGGCTTTTGTGTAAGACATCCTAATTTAAAAATCATCTCTATACATTATCAATATCCCAGAGCTGGGACTATTTCATTTCTCAAGAATATTTTAAAACCACTATATGTCTGTCTATATGTGCAGCCAGCCAGGATTATGTACAAATATTGCCATTCACATGGTCTTTTCTCATTAATTTAATTGGCCTATAGTTATCTAGTCTCCCACAGGGAAACAAAATAGTGTGAAACACTTCACCATTTGTATTTTCAGAGGAGGGGAGAACTACTTTATTTGGAAAATTGCAACTTTTATTTGATGAAAGTTACTATTAACATATTTTCATAATCTTCTCAGCCTAGCAACAGCAGGAGTAAAAGGTGTGAGGGCCATGTAATATTCATGAAATTAAGACGACTTGAGATGAAAGGGAGTTCCATTAGAGAGACCAAGTGTGACAATATGACACATATTTGCATATTTTACACTTTAAATCTTTTCAGCACATCCAAGTTGATATATGGATGTAAACATGCATTGCAAGTTTTTAGCATATTATAAGCCCTCAAGACTTTGCATGCATTTTAATATGTTTCATTATTGCTGTAGATTTTAATTTCCAAACTGCACAGCTTTGATGGAAGGAAGCTGGAAGTTGAGGCATCTGGCCTTTGCCCCAGGCAAGCACAGCCCTTTCCTTGAATATTTTGGGCAGAAACTAGGCTATTTATTTGTGGGGCAGTGGGGGAAAATTAAAAAAAAAAAAAAAAAAAAATGGTGCTGCCCAGAAGCATGTTTTGCTTGATACACATACTAATTAAGTGTTAACTTAACCATCCTGGCAAGAAAGCTAAAACATTCAACTGTAGATGTGCCAAGCGAGACAAGTTGTGTGGAGATTTTATAATCCCTTTTTCACCCCTCTCAGCCAGTCTCAACTCCTACACTTTGAAAATGGAGATTATTGAAAGCAGTTTAGCAGTTTTAAAAAATGAGTTTGAAAATGTGTTTGTTCTTTAAAACAACTGCAAATATTTTTTAGTTGTACATTTTGTTTTCTGGAATGCAAGTTCCCTTGCTAGTATAGGAAAAGTTCTTCACATAGACATACAAGGACAGATTTGGTCAAAAGAACATGGCACCTAAATAATTAGAGGATTTTTGGTTTGTTTGTTTCACAAAGCTTTATACTTAAATAAAGAAGTGTGAACTTCTTTTGCAAATTATCACCTAAGAAAAGTTAAAATAAATTAAAGATAAGAAAAATAATTATTAGAAGTTGCCTTTTAGTCCATTGCCATGACCTTTAATGAAGACAGATGACTTTTAAAGATGGTTTCTAATGATCATATCAAAATTTATTTTTATTGATTTTGAACCATCACACTTCACCAATTACCTTCTCTCAAGTGTTCAAAAGCATTTTACTTTAATTTTCAATACTACATTAAGCCATTGAGTACAAGGGGTATCCTAGTTATACATCTCCTCATAAAGGGTAAAAACTACATAGAAATTATCACTTACGTAGGGATATACTTGGATATTCTGCACATACAAAATGCTTTTAAGAAGCATACTAGCAATGAAGAAGAAACCAGAAGCTATATTGCTCCTCTAAAGGAGTTTTTAAATAAGTGAGAGAAAAGTAATGGTTAGGTTTTTTAAAACATGTTTTACCATCATAAGACCACCAACATTCATTTGCAAATGAAACAAATGAACAAGAAAAAATAGTCCTTTGGCTTTAATTAGCCATTCTTTCTTTTCTAAAAATTTATATTTAACTGTAAAATAACCAGAATAACGATTCCAAGAGCTACCTGTGCATAAGTACTACAGTTCAATCAGAAACATTTGAAGGTCTCATCTCATTTTCAAGTCAACATACAATTTAATAAAAATGTTCCCAGTACTCATAATAATAGAGTGTAGAGATGGTTGTTTCCATCATTTTCCTTAGTGAATAACATGGTGTTGTCTTATGACACATAGGTCCAACCATGCTGACTTGTACATTGGAGGTTTCTAGACACTGCTTTGATTATCTTAATTGTGCCATTTTTCATGTCTCTGAAGTTGAACTTTCTTATGGATAGAACCACATGTCCATGGCCCTATTATAAGAGCCAATGTTGACAGAGATTCAAAGGTTATCAGTTAGGAATTGAGAAGTTACTAATTCCTAACATAGTAGTGGAACTTGGTAGTTGTGCTACCAAATATTTGCAATACCTAGTGGAATAAGAATGAACTTGAGATTCTGTAAAAGTATTCTATTGAAATATATGGTCTGTCCTGCTACTAAGTCACACTTAATTCCTATACCTTTCTTTGCTCTTTTATCCTGCCTAGTAAAATAGACAAACAAGCAAACAGGCTCTTAATCTGTTTTCTTACATGTCAGTCAACTTGGATTGCATGTTATTTCCCTATCTAGTTACTGTTAGATCTTTCCCAAAGGGGCTGAATTCCTCTCATCATGGCCCCAGCCATTGGTTGGGAATCTGATATGAATGAATTGTTCTCCCACAACAAGATGGTATCCTGCCTAACTACAATAAACATTGCTGTCCTAGACTCTGCTCTGCACAATCATTGGACTTTTCTTATACTGGTGCATATGGACCCTAGGCTGAGCTTGAAAATTCCTTTGGAAACTGACTTGGAGAAAACTAACATCTTTTTCACAGCCAATTTCTCTGTCAACTCTGCTTCCCTTGCTCTTCTGGGTTTCGGCCTTCTTGTCCTCACCACAGAATCTCCAGCTTTGCTGTGGTCTATCCCAGAGCATGCTTCTGTTAATTCACCTTGATGCAGCCCTATATGTAGTTCTGCTTTGAGGGCTAAACAGGCTCTCCACGTGTTTCTGCTGTCATCTGAATTATTGTGTGCTGTTTGAATCACATTTGTCATAAATGAATAGAGAACATTTGTTGATTTATCATCTTTGAATATTTGATCAAATGAGTTACCTCGCTTACTAATTCACAGAATATCAAGTTCTTCTGAATGTCTCGCAGTACTTCAGGTGAATTAGACAGTGACACAAAAGGTATAATTCCCCTCATTTGTGTTCTGCAGCTCTTTTGTGGTGTAACATCTTGTCTGAATGATTATTTATTTCTACTTTGATTCTTACATGACATTTAATCAAAAACCACAATAGAAAACTAATTTAACAAGGGTACATAACTCACACTGAACCTTTTTATCTTAGAATGGAAACTGCGAACACAAAATAATAAAAAAGAAGTATGGTATGTCATGAAAATAATAAGTACTTTCATTGAATGTTTACTATGAGTCAAGCACTTTACCTGAGCTATATTCTTTCTTCCTCATGACAGCCTTATGAGGTAGGTTCAATTATTTGTATCCCCATTTTCAAAGGAGAAAACTGAGGTTCAGGGAGGTTTAATAACTTGCCTGATATTCTGCAGCTGGGATATAGAAGTACATTGCTTTAGATTTATCCATCAAACCACAGGACTTGTGAACTTACATTTTGAGGCATCCTGCCTGCCAATCACAGATTTAAGAAAAATTCCTGTCCAATTCAAGGATTGTAGAAAGAGGATCTCTTGCTGCTCTAGTATCTGAATAGGCGAAACAGTAGAGTTTTAGTGCCCTTCATACAAGCTTTCCTCCTTCTTTCCCTGACAAGTTCCAGATGATAGGTCAAATGTTTTAAATATTCAATTTTATTACCTCATTAAATAGAAATATATTTCCTGTTGTCAAGGTCTTCTGTATTCCTAACTATGTCCCCTCCCCTAAAACCTAGGTCAATTTCCCAGTATTCCTAGCATTCACCTACTGCTTCTATCAGACCAGTACTTTCCATTATCATGCTGACAGAATTTTCCTAATGCTTTTCTTCATATGGTTTCCCACAATGGAATGCTCTGTGTGGCTCTCTTGAACCGCAGCTAACCTCAATCCTTTGCTGCTGGTTTATAGATAAAAGTTACCATTCTCTTATAGAACTTTATCTTTGCCTTCACTCAGTCCCACATTTATTCACACAACTATTGATTATCAACTATTTATTTAATGCCAGGTACTGATCTAGCCTTATATGGTAAGAAACGAATAAGTCAAACTGAGCCTTCCTCTTGTTGAACTATAGAGCTGAGGACAAAGACTAGAATACAAATTTATAATAAATGATGATAGTTAAGACCGAGGGAAGAACACAATAGAAATACAACATAATGGTGCCATAACTTCCAAAGATAGAGATAAGTGAAACATGGCCAGAGTGGCATGGGGCTGGAAGGCAGGAGAGAAGCAGAAAAGAAGTCTGTAGGCCCAGATTATACACCGTTCTGTTGGGTGGTTAGAGAAAAGTCCCGTGAGTCAAGCTGGGACCAGAGAAGCAAGTACCTAAAAGCCACGATGAGGAGCCCAGTCTCCTTAAGAGCCAGCGTGAGCTATCATATGGTTTTAAAGAGAATCAATTAAACAGGTATGAGGAAAAAATGTGTGAAAGATTGAGGTTATCTGTGAAACTTAGGACATTGTAGTATTTGACGTTTAGGTCACTTTGCCTCATTTGTGTGAATGCCTTGGCAAAGGATGTGGCTGGAAGTCAGGTAAGCAGTTATCAAAATATTGTATTCCAGGTACGAGTAGATGGTGGCCTCAACAGGATGATGGCATTATGGACCAAATAAGAGTAGACACATTCTGGCAAATTGATTGGACATGGGAGATCATAAAAATGGAAGAATCAAGGATTCCCCCTAAGTGTCTGACTCTGGGACCTAGGTAGATGGGCACAGGAGGGGAACAAGTAAGGAAATGAAAACCATAAGTACAAGTATCTATGTATTACACTTCAATAGCCATGATTATATATTATTCCTTATTGTCAAGTGTGCAGTTGAACCATGCCTTTTCCATCCAAGTAGACTGTAAACTCCTAAGTCTAGGAACTGCCTACTTTTATTTATCTGCATCTCCCACGTAGCTCAGCATTAAGCTAAAAATCTAATAAGGGATCAATAAATGTTTTTCTATAGTTAGCTTGATCATTGCTCAGGGGAAAGACATTGAGTTCTGGTTCAGAGACATCATTATGGGATGTATTTTTCCCAATTATAAAATAGCCATTGAACTTTACATGTGCTTTATTTTCATATACCTGATCTCAGAATGGAATTTCTAAAATCCGTTTTAGAGAAGACATACACTTACACAGTGAAGGTGAATAAGAAAAAAAAAAATCTGTTTTCAGAACCTGGGAAGATGATGGTATATTTAAAGTATTCCTGTGAAATTGGAGGAGGTAGAAAAAAACAGCAAGGCTGGCCACGCTTCATTTTGTGTAGAAATTCAGTCAGGCATTGCCGCTTTGGTCCCCTGGGATTGTACCTTTCCTCTCTCCATGACTACCTATCACTTATTGTAAAACTCCTCCACTAAAAGATCTTAAAGTTCACAAGTAAAGCAATGTAATTATTCTGAGTCATTCCTTCTTACCTTTTAACCTAATCTTCAGAGATGCCAGGACTGAAGAAGCACAGCTCCTGACCAAAATGAGCCTAATCTTGTCTCTGAAAATAGCACTTCCTTGCCAAGAAGAACTTTCTCCTTTTGAATGGCTGCAGTGAGGAGAAAAAGAAGCCAGGCTTCATTAATGGCCCCGGGCTTGGTGGGCTCTAAGTCAGAGAGCTCTTCTTTTCTACAGAGAATAGCGCTGTCTACTTAGTGACAATTTCTCTTTTCTTCCCCTTTTTATCCTTATAATGGCTGTTGGCAGAAAGCTTTGAAATAGCTCATTACTGATGTCTAGTTCAATAAGTTAAAGGATTTAGGTGGAGGGCAATGCAGATGCAGATTTAAATATAATTTTTTGGAATGCCTACTATGTGGCAGGCCCCAGGTAAGTGTCACCATGACAAACCTCTAAGTCAGACATTATGAACCTAGTTTAGTAGCATAAAGGGGCCTATTCAGTTATTGTAGGAAAATCATCAAAGCTGGGTAATTTGAACCCAGATCTTCAGATTCCAAATATATTGATCACTTCTTGATCTTTATTTTTTCCAGTTTATTGAGGTATAATTGACATATAACTTTGTATTAGTCCAAGGTGTTAATTTATTGACAATAAGGGATTAATGAACAAGAGGGTGGCAAGAAAGTGGAGACGGGAGATACTGGATCCACTTGTTTGTTTGTTTGTTTGTTTTTTCTCTCCCATGACCTTTAACCTGTTTGCCAGCAAACGAGCTCACTTCCAACATTTTCCCCCAAATGAATCTATTACAAAGAAACAGCATATTTTTCTACTCATCAAATTCCAAGAAGCTCCATTCATTCATCTGGCCACTGCTCAGGGAAAAATAGAAGGTACTGTGATGCTCCTGCTGATACTCGTCCCTGCACCTTGGTTCTGCATCCCTTGTCTCCTGCTTTCTTGGCTGAACTCAGCTACATTTCCCTCTTTCCTCTGTAACTCCTTGTTTTCTACAGATCATGCCAATCAGCATTTATGTTTGCTCAAGTCTTTCCCAACTTGGGAAAAGAAAATAAACAAAAAAAAGTCTTTTTTATCCTGCATCTTAAAAGAGCTTCACACTTTACTGCCACGCCCCTTCATAGACAGCAAGCTACCTCACTGGATTACAAAATTTAAATTAACAATTATGAACCAATATATTTTTAGCATATATTAAATGCACGGTACATTTGACCTGTTCTTTTTCAGATAGTTCTGATACTTTGCATCTCAGTCCTCATCTGCATTGGATCTGCTTTCAGGATTTGGCATTATAAATATTATTTTATTTTCTCTTGTCTCTCTTGTCTCTCATGATACCCGCCTAGATTGGTTTTTCTCTCCTTCTCTGCCTGCTCTTTCTCAAATTACATTTATTAAATGTTAGATATCTTTGGTATTCTGACTTATGCCCTCTTCTTGACTCACTCTCTACCCTCTTCCTAGTTCCTGTCATCTATTGTTATAATTAACAATTTGACAATGATTCCAATTTAATTTTTTACCCCAGAATATCCATATTCAAATTCATACTCTATGTATCTTTTTTGATAACTCAGAATCACTTCAAACTCAGCACTCTAATTTATGAAATCACTCAGGATAGAAAGAAGGTAAGTTATCATTCCAGAAAAGAATAAATGTTGGCATATTCTAGATTAGTGGCAATAAGGATGAGAACAAGTGGGCAGATTCCAAAGATATTTAGCAGGTAGAAGTGAAATGATTTGATAACTGATTATATGTAGGACTGGGGACGAGATCTAAAATCAGTAAAGTAGATCCATAGCTTCAAATTTGAAGGAGAGGAAAACACAGTTATAGACAAAGCTAGAGAGGTAGGCATGAGTCAGGTAGTAAAGGTCCTTTTATATATATATATATATTTGGGGCTTTATCCTAGCTGCAATGGGGAGTTGCTGGAGAGTTTTAGACCGAGGAAAGATACAATCAGATATGTCTAACAGGGAGCTTACTCTGACTGCTTTGTGGGACTTACTGTATAGTGGGGTAAGCAAAAGAGACATATGAAAAAATAACTAGAATCACTAATGATTAAGTCATGCCAACATGATTAATGCAAGCAATAAAAGTGACTAAAGATAAGAGGTAGGAATTTATTTTTGATTGCTAAGGAAGGCTTCAAAGAGAAATAAAAATTGGATTTAAGACTTGGATGATGAATTAGATCTAAGTAGGGGGAAAAATAGAACTTTTCAGGAAGACAGAATTGAAGTGGATATGAGTTACACACAAAAACTGAACCCTCACAGGAATTTTTTGGTGGGACATTGGACTGACCAGTCTGCCTGATGCAAGGGATTCACATGGAGGAGAAACATGAGAAAAAGCAGACATGATAACACTTGTGAATGTCACTGAACTCTCGAATGCCCAGATTTTTTTCCTAGTAATTGGAAGACATTTCAGGGTCTTGAACTGGGAACATAGATTAAAAACATTCTGTGCTTTAGGACAGTAAACATGGTGAAAGGAGAGCCTGTAGTTAGGCTAGAGGGATTAGAGACAGAAAAACAAATCTTGAGGGTATTTATGTGGTCTGAGGCATGAGGTATTAAACGAAGTTAGCTTCAAAAGAAATGGAATGAAATTGTTGGAAGAATACCAAAGAAGATAAAACATTGAAACTTTCAGACATGAGATAAATATTACATACTATCATCTAGTTATCTAATATCGCTTCAAGATTTAGGGGAAAATGAATTTGGATCTGGTAGAATACAACTCAGTGTCTCTTTTTGGGGAGGGTTTGCATTCTGAAAAGGGACTTCGGGTTATTCCTAATTGCAATTTTTCTTCCAATCTTACATACGAGTCTTTATCTTAGTCCTAAGGTGTCTGAAAATTTAGGAGGAACTATTCAAAGATGACTCCAAAATTGGAAATACATCCATAATTCCTGATTAATATCTATTAAGAATCATGTATAGGAAATTTTGCTAAGGGGGACAATAAATAATGTATAAACATTACAATTGTGATGACAGAAATGTGAAAGTGGGGAAAGAGGCGGGGGAGACAAGAAAAAATTCTGCTTTAAGTATGGTATGTAAGTAGGATTTAATATCTTCCACAAAGCATGCCACAGTTAATTTCAAGGCAGCAGGCAATTTGACTGGACAGAATAACTTCTAGGAGTAGCTATTTCAGACAATCAAGAGCTGTTTGGCAGCTCCGAATAAAATGTTGTGCTGTTTGATATATGTCTTCAAAATAAATGTAGAGAGTGTTGGATCACAGGATGAGGAATAGAAACTCAGAGCTTAGACATTTCTCTTGAAGGAATAAGCCAAGCAATGCTACATGCCACAGGGGCAAAGTCAAGAGAAAGATAACATAACATAACCTGGAGAAAGTCAAAAAGAAGTATGAGTATCTGAACTCACAGTTTTGGTTACTAATCTAATAAATGTTAGGTTAAAGAACAGATAGGCTATTTTTTGCATTTTCTTTAACTTATTTGCCTGATTTTGTTTATGTATGTGTTAATAATGGTGATAGTAATGGATATTATACATTTGAATGCAGCATTATCCACAAGTCTCTAGTAAGGCTCACCAAATATTCAAAGGTTCAGAAAATTGCAGGCTATCCAGAGAATGTACAACTCTCTTCTGGGCTATGAAACTTTAATGAAAATTTATGGCAAAAATAATGATAGAGAAACCAAAGTTACAATATTCTTGCTTCTTTATCATAATGCAAACTCTTGCCATCATGCCACAGAACCTGGTGACAGAACTGAAAATGTAACCAGTAAAGAATTTTCCATTTTAAGGAACAAATGCCATTATCCTCAAGCACTCTTAAAGTGAAAACAATCTTAAAAGAGGAAGAATGTGAATTACTGAACTCCTTGGGAAGTTACGTAGCCTTTTCCTGCCCTCTAAAGTAGGCCTGAGGAAGCACACAAATCTGAGAATTTAAACAAATAGTATAATTGAGGAAATAGCATAGAAAGAGAAAGTGATAAGACAGGGGAAATAAACTTTATACTCTTATCCAGGGCTAATTCCAAAGTCCTTTGTTTTAAAATGTTTGGTTGAAAAGAAAGTCCATCCAACTAATGGTGCTGAGACAACTGGATATCCACATGCCAAAACACAAAAAAACAAAAACAAAAACCTAGACAAAGACTTTATACTTCTTTAAAAAATTAACTCAAAAGTGAATCACAGACCTAAATGTAAAGTGTAAAACTATAAAACACCTAAAAGATAACATGGGAGATAATCTAAATAACTTGGGTATGGCAATGAATGTTTACATACATTGCCAAAGTCACAATCCCTGAAAGAAAGACTCAATGAGCTGGAATTCAATTAAAATTAAAATTTTCTGTTCTGTGAATGACACTATAAAGAAAATGAGGAGGCAAGCCACAGACTGGGAGAAAATATTTTCAAAGACACATGTGACAGAGAAGTCTTAAAACTCAATATTAAGAGAACAACCAACCAATTAAAAAACAAGCTAAAGATCTTAACAGACATCTCACCAAAGAACATATACACATGGCCAACAGGCATATGAAAAGATACTCCAAGTTATATGTTATCAGGGAAATGAAAATTAAATCAACAAGATATCATTGCACACCTATTAGCATGGACAAAATCCAGAACACTGACAACACCAAATCCTGGTGAAGGTGTGGAGCAACAAGACTCTCATCCATTGTTGGTGGGAATGCAAAATGGTTCAGGCATTTGGTCAGAGAGCTTGGTATTTCTTTCAAGAGTAAATGTACACTCTTGTCACATGATCCAGCAATCATATTCCTTGGTATTTACCCAGAGGACTTGAAAACTTATGTCCACACAAAAACCTACATTTGGATGTTCATAGCAGCTTTATTCATGATTGCCAAAATTTGGAAGCAACCAAAATGTCCTTCCTCAATAGGTGAATGGTAAACAAACTGTGGTACAGCCACACAATTAACTATTATTTAGCACTAAAATCAAATGAGCTATCAAGCCATGAAATGACATGGAGGAACCTTAAGTGCATATTTGTAAGTGAAAGAAGCCAATCTGAAAAGGCTGTATGAGTCCAACTGTATGACATTCTGAAAAAGACAAAGCTATAGAGACAATAAAAAAAAAAAAAAAACAGTGGTTGCAGGAGCCAACTACCATATGTGGAAAGCACTTCCTTCACACCCACACATGGGACCTGGATAGTGACCTTCCCAAGAAAGGAGTTCTCAGAAAATAAAAATAGCTCATATCTTTACATATCCTCCCCTACTTCTAATCATCTTTCTCCAGGGGCCAAAACACAGTTTTTGTGCCCTTTTTCCATACAGATATTAAACAAACTCCAGGCCAGGAAAGTCTTTCATGTGAAAATTCAGCTGTGCTGAGAAGGAGTCCAGTAAACTACTGGCAGCAGATCATGACGCTCCCCTCTACACATGGACACCACCATCAGAGCAGTGTAGGGTGAGTGGAACAGGTGGGCCATGGGATGGAAAGTTAGGGGGCAACTTGAAGTTCCTGCTCTCTCCCTGACTCAAAACATTCAAAACTTCTCCCTATATTTGGGGAGTTTTCAAAATGGGGGTGAGGATAGTTGGATTTGATGATTGCTTCTAGCTCTAATATTCTGTGATCTTTCTGTCTCCTTTTCCATCTTTTTGTGCTAACCCCATTGATGTTTAGGCCTGTAGGGGGGTTGGGGATTAATCAGTATCCCTTTCATTCTGGAATCATTCCAGCTAAGCTCATAGAAAGGTAGCAAGCAGTTCCAATCTGCTTGTGTAAATCTATAACATAGATACCTACGTGCTTGCAGACACAAATATTAGGTCTAACTATAAGTATGCATAGACTCATATAGGAAAGAAAATGTCATAGCATTAGAGGTTTGATATGAATGGTCTTCCATCTTCTTTTTGTGCTGACAAAACTGTATCTTTTCCCCCTCAGAAAAATTATTTTCCATTACTTTGTTTTGGTTTCTTTTTTTTTTCTTTTTTGGTGTTAAAGTATATTAATACCAATTATCAATAATATATTGCATATAATTTCATATACATTATCCCATTTATTTTTCATAAGGGCTTCATAAGAAAAACAGTCTAAGGTATTATTTTCTATATTTAACAAAAGAAGAAACTAAAATACAGATAGGATATGTGATTTAGCTGTATTCATGCAACTAATAAAGGAAAGAACTGAAATTTGAATCTAGCCCTTTTTGATGTAAGATTCCTTATATTTACTGATATATCAAGTTGCAGAAAACAGAACATTTAAGCAATTATATATTTAAAGTGCATCTTCTTTGGTTCCATAAACATAAAAAATCACGTTGATATGATGGGAGGAAAAAATATTTGCTTTTTTCTATTCAAGAGAAAATAAAATGCCTTCATGTAACAAGGAAAGCCAGGATGCTAATTTGACCTGCAGATAAATTAAATATTTTGCTTGTTAAAGTCCAGTGAAGTGATAACTTTGTGGACAATAAATACATCCTGAGTCTTCACAGAGCTCTGCTCTGCAGAGTATGCTCGGATTACCTGTGCAGCTTGCATCATGGCACTGGGCATCTTCTATTCAAAAGGAAAAGTGTGTACCATCCTTAGAGTTTAAACGATTTTTCCTCTCCATTAAATCTCCTCCTCTTTAACATATATGCATTAGTGTTCTGCAGAGAAACAAACCAGTAGGATATATATATATATATATATATATATATATATATATATATATATATATATATATATAATATGAAATATATACAATATATATGAATTAGCTAGCTAACTTGTGCAATTATGGACACATGAATCCCACCATCTCAAGGGTGAGTTTGTAGGTTGGAGACCCAGGAGAAGTGATTGTGTAATACCAGCTCAAGTTTGAAGATCTGAGAAACAGGAGAGCCAACGGCGTAGTTCCAGTCTGAAAGTCATCAGGCTTGAAACCCAGGAAGAACTAATGTTTCTGTTCAAGTCCAAAGGCAACAAAAAAGCTGATGTCTCAAATGAATCAGTCAAACAGGAAGAATTCTCTCTTACTCAAGGTAGAGTCAAAGTTTTTCCTCTATTCACATATTCAACTGATTGGATAAGGCCCATCCACATAAATGAGAGCAATCTGCTTTACTTGGTTTACTAACTTAAATGTTAATCTCATCCAAAAGCACCCTCAAAAAATACCTAGAATAATATTGACCAAATATCAGGACACCTCATGGCCTGGTCAAGTGGATACGCAAAATTAATCATCACAGCATACTTAGTGAAGGAAACTTACTGTGGATTGCCTGAGCTATAACATGTCAGGAGGAAAATTGGTTAATGTTGAAGTTATTTTACCCTATCAGTAGAGAATTCTCTAGAAAATCTCATGAAATAGAGCAAGCTTCCATACAGCTTTATTTCCTTTTTCCTTCTCATAACCACTATTATAAGCTGAAATTTTTAGAAGTTCACTTGTTCATTAGAACAGAAGGAAAAAAAAAAACATGGTAACAGTGACTTAAAATAACTTTTTCCTATAGTAGCTTCAAAGGATCTTTTTCAAAAGCATATTTTAAAAGTCCTGGGGAAAAATGTTAGCCTTTTTAGTTCTCATATACAAAAAAGTAAAACTTGGGGTGGGTGCTTTACAGAATATAGTTCTACTAATATTAAAATAAAGGAATTTATAGACTTGTAGGGCTCTCAGATGGGATTCAGAGGATGTGCAAATTCCCTAAAAATGTAAGCAGAAAATTTGTGTAAGGGAATTAGTTTTAGGAAATAGTTTATTACTTTAGTCATATTTTCTAAGGAGTGTTTTACCCCCTCATAGAATGATATTTATAATTTTCCATCCAATAATGAATAATAGAGATAAGGTATAGAGTCTGAGCAGAGGGAAGTAGGGTGGTGAAGGTCACTCACAGATGGCACAATCTGAAGAGATTTTCTAAAACAGGCTGACTTTCTAGGCCATCTTGGGTTCTGCTCATGCAGATCAGCAAGGTTTAGAGGGCCAAAAAAAAAAAAAATGGGGCCTCTAACTCTTTATGGCCTGTGATGTCTTGGGAAAGAATTCATACTCCAGTTCTTGAAACCACAGCTTGCCCCCAGACTCTTGCCCACACTACGCTCACCCTGCTCCCACAGGCAAACAGAGAACATCCCTCAAAAACCTCTGAGAGCATTCAGCAGAGTGTCAGAGAATTAGCTGAAAATGTGCTGCTCTGTTTCTTAATAACTGGACCACGTAGGCAAGGAGTATATTCTGTAAACCTCAGTTTCCTTGGTTAAAAAATGGAGATGACTTGAGTTATTTCCTCAGATGGTTGTTGTGGACAGAAATGAAATAGTACACAAAAGGGATTTATTGCAGCAGTTAAAGAGAGTAGATTAGATATGTTCATTAGCTTCTATTCCCTGCTGAACCCCCACTAAAATGACAATAAGGGAATCTTTTAAGAATCTACCAATCCACAAAAAAAAAAAAAAAAAAAAGAAAAGGAAACAACAGCAATAACACTGGAAAATTGATGGATATTAAATAATTTCTCAGACCCCCCAAAAGCTGAATTCAAAATTAGCAGTGGATAAATTGAAGAAGCAATTCAATTTACATGAAAAACTCTTAAAAACCTCCAGAATTGGTGTTGCTCTGGCAGAAATGTTAAAAACCTCATGAAGGAGTAGTATCTTTGGGAGGGGATTTCTACTGGGCTTAACATAAGAAAAGTGGATAAAGTGTGTTCAGAAATCACATCTCAACCTGAGCAGTTTCCTCTCCAAGGAGTAATACCTATATGGGAGTGTGTTTTTGGATATTGCAATGATTAATGGGTGCTTTTGCATTTAGTGGGCTGGGATTAGCAATGATATATTTCTGCACTATATGTGACAATCCCACACAACAAAGAATTGTCCAGCCCTACATGTCAATAAATATCTCCCTTTGAGAAACACTGATTTAAATTATTCTCATATTCCTTCACCAAATTTGCATAGGAAAGTAATGACAACCTCTCACCCTATTAGAAGACTGAAATTTTATGCTCTGAAGAAGGTAAGCAGTGGTATCTAGACAGGACAATGTCAAGCACAGTTGTGGGAAGGTACACCAGACTACAGACCACGATGTTAGTGATTGTTAGAACTCTTAGCATTCTTTTCCAACTTAACCACCGGATTTTCAGCCAATTTGCTAAAGAGTATGCTGAGATACTCAGCAGGCAGAAGAACACAGGAGACTTTTCTGGAAAATATGATTAACTCATGGGAAATTTTCTAAATGTGCTGACATAGATGAAACAGCTAACCTAGAATATACTGAGTGAACATTAGAGTTGATTCCAACCCAGTGAATTCAGAGGTTCAAGTAAGTATCTTAGTTTACCCTTATAAAAGTAAGTAGACAGCAAATGATAACCAGGAGAGGAGCCAGAATGAATAAACAAATAAGAACAAATATTTGGGAAAAGAGACTATGCAGGAAAAATAAATTTAAAAAAAATATATATATAGCCTTATTATCCTAAGAGAGCAAAAAGAAGATCAGTATCCAGGTAAATTTGAAGAGATAGATCATCTATGAAATAAGAAGAAGATAATTTAAAAGAACATTAAAAAAACAAATATGAGCTTTAGGGAATAAAAATTATAATAGAAGAAATGAAAATGTAATAAAAAGATTGAAAGATAAATTTGAAAACAAAATCTCAGACAGAAAGTAGCAAAGAATGAGATGAAAAATAATAGAGAAACAACATGAAAATTACAAGACCAGTAAAGGAGGTCCAATATCTTCATAATAGTGTTCAAAAAAGAATGCACATAGAAAATGAAGAAAGGAATACAAGAAAAAAATAAATCAAGAACAATTCTGAGAACCAAGGAAACTGAATTGCCGAGTTGAAAGGGCCCACAAAGGGCCCAAGAAAACAAATGAAGGTACATCTGTACAAGAACACAGCATCCTGAATTTCAGAAAAATGTGGGCAAGCAGATTATTTTTGTTTCCAGCAAGTAATAAGTTTGTATACTAAAGATTGAGAATGAAAATGGCATCGGATTTCTTAAAACAAAATAAAACAAAACAAAACTGAAAATTAAAAGACAATGGTGAAATGTTTTCAAAATTCTGAGCTAAAATTATTTATGATTTATGACACTATACCTAATCCCTATCAATCAAAAATGAAGGTAGAATAAGGACATTTTTGACATGCGAGATAGCAAAACGTTTCAGTCCATGATGCTTTCTTACAAAATGACAGCATAATATGCTTTACCAAAAACAAGAAAATAAACCAAAAAAGGAGATATGGCATAATGGTACATAGATTCTGACACAACAGAGAAGCAGAGGAAATCCCCTGGATGATGGTGAAGGGGCTTTCGAAAAGACAGCTGGACAGCAGTTCTAGAGACCAGTCAACCAGACTGAAGCAAGTCAGAAGATGCATGGAAAGGCTGCTTCAAGAAAATGACACAGAGAGAATCCCTAAAGGATCTTAATGTCTTGAAACAAAATTTCAACAAAATGAGGAAAGGATAGAATCAATTAGTGAAAATTAATTTTAAAAAACTATAGCAAACACAAGAGAAATTAGAAAATTATTAACTTAAGAGCAAACAAAAAAAGTACTTAATATTTAAATTATTTAATATAGATTTAATCCAAATTATAACATTATTTTTAGATGATGGAGATACAAGAAGAGTGTGTGTATATATATATTTATTTATTGAAGTATAATTGATTTATAATATTATATTAGTTTCAGGTGTACAGCATAGTGATTCAGTATTTTTACAGATTATACTCCATTAAAAGTTATTAAAGGATGACTATAATTCCCTGTGCTGTATAATATATCCTTGTTGCTTATCTATTTTATAGATAGTAGTTTTTATCTCTTAAACCCCTATCCCTTCCGTCTCCCCACTAGTAACCACTATAGTTCTAGCTTCTATATCTGTTAATCTATTTCTGTTTTGCTATATATATTTGTTTTATTTATTAGATTTCACATATAAGTAATATCATACAGTATTTGTTTTTCTCTGTCTGACTTATTCCACTAAGCATAATATTCTCTAGGTCCATCCACGTTGCTGCAAATGGAACAATTTCACTATTTTTTTATGGCTGAGTAATACTCCTTTGTATATATCTATATAGTACATCTTCTTTATCTGTTCCTCCTTAGATGGAACTTGGGTGGCTTCCATGTCTTGGCTATTGTAACTAGTGCTCCTATGACCTTTAAAGTGCATGTATCTTTTTGAATTAGTGTTTTTGTTTTTTGTTTTTTTTCTGGGTATATACCCAGGAGTGGAATTGTTGGATCATATGGTAGTTCTATTTTTGGTATTTTTAGGAACCTCCATACTGTTTACCATAGTGATTGCACCGATTTAAGTTCCTACCAACAGTGTACGAGGGTTCCTTTTTCTCACACCCTCTCCAGCATTTATAATTTGAAGACTCTCTGATGATAGAATTTCTGATTCTGACCACTGTGAGGTGATATCTCATTGTGGTTTTAATTTAAATTTCTCTAATAATTAGTGATGTTGAGCATTTTTTCATGTGCTTATTGACCATCTATGTATCTTCTTTGGAGAAATGTCTACTCAGGTCTTCTGCTCATTTCTTGATTAGGTGGTTTGTTTTTTTGATATTGAGCTGTATGACCTGTTCATGTATTTTGGATACTAACCCCTTGTTGGTCATATCACTTTCAAATATTTTCTTCCATTCCATAGGCTGTCTTTTGTTTTGTCAATGCTTTCCTTTGCTATGCAAAAGCTTTTAAGTTTAATTGGGTCCCATTTGATTATTCTTGCTTTTATTTCTTTTGCCTTAGAAGGCAGATCCAAAAAAACATATTGCTACTATTTATGCTAAAGAAAGTTCTGCCTATGTCCCTTTTAGGAGTTTTATGATTTCAGGTCTTATATTTAGGTCTTTAATTTATTCTGAGTTTATTTTTTTATATGTTGCAAGGAAGTGTTCTAATTTCATTCTTCTACATGTCCAGTAAGAGTATATATATTTGAAGGCAAATGGGGTGAGAAAGATTGCTATGATCTCATCTTCCTAAAGAATCACAAAGTAACTATATAAGAATATTACTTAGATATGTAGAAGAAAATAACAAACAAATCTATTAAAAGACCAAAATGTGGTTTTCTCTGGGTAATAAGAAATGTGGGCATGGAGAAGGGGTTAGAAAACTGTTTTTTCAATAATGAATTGTATAAAACTTTGTGCATGATTATTATGATTTAAAAAATGAAAACTAGAAACATGTAAAACATTGATAAAAATTCAATTAAAAAATTTAGTATAGTGCCTACACATTGTAAGCTCTCAATATTATTCCCACTGGTAGGAATAATTAAAGAATTGTTAGTATTTGTTCTCTTAAGCACTTTAAATCTTCCTTTTTGGTACTACTTATATTCTCCACTTTCTCAGTAAAGACTTTTGTTCCATGGCAAAGTGTATTCCAATATACCACTGTCTGAATTATCACAAAACTCCAGTCAGTCCAAGATTGAACTAATATGTTAGATAGCACTATACTTCATGTACAGTTAAAATGTTGAATTATTATTATTTTTGTGGTATGAGAATAAGAAATGTGTTTAAGTAAATACTGAGCTAATACAAAGTGTGATCATAATGTAAATAAAATTCAACTTTTAATAATATCACCAAAGAATAGTTAAGATAACATTTTTGTGGATCAAATATGAAATAATATATTTATCTTTTTTTAATCCTCACAACATTCTGTTTTAACCACCATGATTCCTATTTTAGCATAGAAATTACAAATAATATTATTAGATTATTTAATGATTTCTTTATACAGGACCATGTATTAATACTTCCTCTAAATTACATCATTTAAACCATTAAAAAATAAACAGATTCTTACTTAGATGGCAAAGTAATTTGTTCATGCTCAAATCTAATATAGGATGTAACCACTTTTAAAATTATTATTTGGACCTTATATCTTATGAACTTAGTTCTATGTATATACTGCCTACACTGTAACTAAGTCTTCAATTCTATCTTCTGGGGAAAAAAAAATCGGTGTTCACTGGACTCTGTTCTCTCAAACAAAAGTGTGGAAATGGTTTCAATAACATACACAATGATTCCAGTAAGAGAGTTGGGAAACATAATTATAAGACTTTCATTAAATTTTTTAACCTTTGTAACTTTTTCGTCTTTTCTATCTTAGACATCTTTTGCCTGTTTTTCCATAAAGATTGTCATAAGGATCAAAATGGAAAACAGGCTGCTGAGAAGATGGAATCCCACTGCACAACCAGGTTCCTTGTATCCAGGTGAATATTAACCTAGTCAAAGTAATGAAATTAAGACATGATGCATTGAAATGTAATAGATAGATTGAATAAACTGATAAATCTTAATTTTTTGTGTGTATTTCTGATCTTTCCCTTAATCTCCAGATGTATTAGGTAGTCAATGACCAAAAGTGACTGACATCAAGTAGGTTACTCTGTCTACATGGTTTTGTAGCGACTTTTGAAATGAGTGTTCTTTGACTGACATTAGCATGTATTACAAAGATGTTCGCACACTGTGACCACACATATGCCTTTTCCTCAGACTTACTTATCCTTGATCATCTAATATTTCTCCTTCCAGTTCCATGGCTCCAAACAGCCAAGTAATGTGTCACTGCTCATGTCTTTATGTATAAATTCTTACCTCAGGCTGCCTGTCTTTCCACACATTGAATAGCCAGGTGAAATACACTAACCTCTGACTATTGATGGGAGTGTGGTTTCCATTTATCACTGTTTCTGTGGTGACCTCTGAGAGAGAATGCATTGTAGTTACAGTCTGTTTTTGGTTTGTGCCCTTATACTGAGCCATGGCATGAGATTATTTCTTATACTGTGAAATAAACTCAGCCTTTTTCTTCCCCTATTGCCTGGTCATATGGAGTTGGCCTCATACAATCATAGATGTGGGCTGAAGAAGAGACACTAGTGGAAACATTGTGAGTGACACATGGGTCTGGGACATCTACTAATGCATCTTACTTGTGACCTCCACACCTATTTATGACTCGCTTTAGATGTACGATTTCTATCTTAAAATGGATCAATATTGATAACACCAAACCTTACTAGTCTGTGGTATTAGCTCTTAATGGGCACTTCTGGTCTCAACCCCACTTCATGACACATGTTCATTTATCTCTTGCCTTATTTCAAGCCAGAGGATGTTTTCAAAACGCCATATAATTCTCTGTTACAGCCAGTATGGTCTTGCACAATGTAGTGGGCTAGGTTGTGATTCTTCTATCAGGGCTTTCCATGTACTCCATACAGCATTTGTTTCTGAAGGAGATACTGCTCATATCATAGCCTAGATGTGCTGCAGAGTCCCTTCCACCAAATTTAACATCCTTTAATGTCATCCGATATACACATCAAAGGAATATTCCAAAGTGTAGAGAATGTAGTTTCCAGAACCCAAAGACACCTGTCTCCTTGTTAATATGGGGAGGTGACGAGTGTAATGATGTTTTATGCTCCAGAATATTGAGCCCAAATATATCCAGAGAAAAACATGGCCCAAAAGGATACATGCACCCCAATGTTCACTGCAGCACTGTTTACAGTAGCCAAGACATGGAAGCAACCTAAATGTCCATTGACAGAGGAATGGATAAAGAAGATGTGGTACACATACACAATGGAATATTACTTAGCCATTAAAAAGAATGAAATAATGCCATTTGCAGCAACATGGATGGATTAGAGATTGTCATACTGAATGAAGTAAGTCAGACAGAGAAAGACAAATATCATATGATATTGCTCATATGTGGAATCTAAAAATAATGATACAAATGAACTTATTTACAAAACAGAAACAGCTTCACAGACTTAGAGAACAAACTTATGGTTACCAGAGGGAAGGGTGGGGGGAGAGGGACTATTAAGGAGATTGGGATTGACATGTACACACTACTATATTTAAAATGGATAATCAACAGGGACCTACTGTAGAGCACAGGGAACTCTGCTCAATATTATGTAACAACCTAAATGGGAAAATAATTTGAAAAAGAATAGATACATGTATATGTATAACTGAATCACTTTTCTATACAGCTGAAACTAACACAAGTATAGTTGTTAATCAACTATACTTCAATATAAAATAAAAAGTTGAAAAAAAAGAATATCAAGCCAGAAAGACTTTACTGATGTGATATGTCTCTGAATCTTATGAAGTCCTTGTTAAGAACTGTAAAGGATTTGAGATTTTATCCAACTTGTAAGCTAAAATTGTTAGCTTGTTGCAGTTTTGTGGATACTAGATTAAAATACAAAACCCCTGAATCAGAGATGAAGGGTTGTGTTACCAACAACCTAGCAATCACTGTGAACAACATGTTTGCCTCAGTTTTCTTTGCCACCAAAGCCTATTGGGGTGATATGAATGGACCCAGGTGAATGCTGTGCTCACAGTAGGTTTGCATCATGACTGAGGGATCCTGAGCTCAGTGAATTGAAATCTTTTAAAATGAGTAGTAAAACTGCCTGACCTGTACTCCAGAGAGGACTTTGTCTTTATTATCCTGGACAGAAGGCAGACATACCTTTTGCTCTGGAGAGACACTACATTTTCCAAATATTCTGGAAAAGATAGTCCAGAACAAATGTAGTCAGTGCCTCTGCTTGTTAACATGCAGAAACGCTAGAGACCCATGGAGAATTTTCTCCCCAAAGGCCTTCATTGCACTTACCACTTCTTGTTCATCTGGTCTGATCTCTTTGGGGAAAGCATCATTACCATATATATTTCCCATGGTGTTGTAGGGTTGCTTTCCCCAGAGATCCAGTTTCTCTTTCAGTTAACGGATTACAGTAAAACAATAAAAGGAGGGGGGGGGAATGAAGTCTGAAAATTTGGTAAGGGAATCATGATTTCCTATTGAGGCAGCAGCCATTACCTTCCTGACTATCCATACTTGATTTTCTTTTTTTGTGTACCTTAAGCAATATTTTTGTTGGCGACCTATCTTGCCCATAGGTATGTCTTGCTCTATGAACCATCTCCATAGTTTTCTACAAATGTGTATTTCCTGGTTGTCACTATGACTTGGTTGCTTATTATAAAAATTGCACCCACTTTTCTTCTGTCTGTTTAACACTGACTGACATCTGACATCTACTATATGGGGATCCTATCAACTCCATTGTTCAATGAGCCCAGTCATGTAATAGCATCTCCTGTCATCATCCTTGGTCTACAAGAGGACAGCCACCACTGAGCTTCTTCATGATGCTGGGGTCCCTTTCACCAGTATATTCTTATTGTTTTGACACAAAGAAGATTTCTCTCTCGGTTTTCCTGCAGAAGATGGCCATCTTATAGTCTTTTTAGCTTTATGTAGAATATTCAATCTCTGAGACAACTGATTTCTTCTTTACTCACCTGCCACAGTAGATTTGTCATTCCTATATCATTTTCTATGAGCATTTTCCCCTAAGTTTCCAAAGGCCATCCTAGCAGTGAGTTAGTACTGTATTCCAGGATCCTTTCAAGGGTGTGAAATCCTACATTATGAAAGAGTGATCCTATGTCAATAAATTCTCACTTATCTAACATTATGCCCTCTCCCCAAGAATCATCACCCTCAGGATGTGTCCCATACATACTTTTTTGACTCCTGCCTATATATGGAGTTACGTCTTCCAACTCCTTCAAGTTAAGATACCTTTTCTCTCTTAGCAGTCTCAACATTTCTCTGAATAGGTTATGTTGTTTAATTTTTATTTTATTTTATTTATTTTTTTTTGGTCTATTGGTCAGGAAAATAAATGAAGTAAGAGCTTGTCTTTCAAGTCAGAAGACTGAAGCATCTTCAGGTATGGGAGGAGTGCTAGCCTTTAACACAGAGGAGTGGGCAACTTTTAAAGTCCAGAAAATTCAGAGGAATCAGAGGATTTGATTTTGAGTGCATCAATTCAAACCTCTCAATCCACTTCTCATGGACACACTGCTTTTATTACTTTTCCACTAAGGTTGAAAATTCAGGTTTTTTATGCTTATAATTAAGTCTTAGGCCCAATTCTCAGTCTTTCTACTGCTTATGACAGCATGCTGCCTAGAGTTTATGCTTAACCTTTGTTGATGGGGATCACCCTTAGCCTTTCTTTGTCTTTCTCTCCACAGCATCAGCAGTTAAATCCCATAGCTCTTATAATTATCATTCCCCTATAATTTTCAAACATTGCTAGTTCATTATTTCTGTCAATACACCATCTCAGTTCAATACCTATAGAAGTTTAAACAATTGCTCTACTACCAAACCAGAAGCCACCAGTGCTTCTATAACTACTGCAGGTGGTAGAGTTCTTATTGCCAGATTACCTAGAACTCCAAAATCTTAATTTTACAAAGGTATTCTTTTTAGGTCATTTATGGTACCAATTGTTATAGGCTGGCTTTCAAGAAACAGACCCTGAGATAAATATTTGCCTATAAAGATTATTGAAAACTGTTCTCAGGATCAATACTCATGTGTGAATGAAGGAGAAGGATTTGACAAAAGTTGGCATATTAATTATTAGAAAAGGCCTTGAATGAGTCTGTGGAGGACTCTGGGACATGGAATTCTTCTACAGAGTTGTTCATGGGACATGGAATTCTTCTACAGAGTTGTTCAGATGTTGAGCAAACGAGGTAGATTTTTGACCAGTCATTGGTCAAATGACTGGAAAGGGGCAAGACTTTGGGTGAGTTAGTTGCTTCAGAAGAACCAATCCATGGAGTGAAGTTAAGCTAAAAGCATCTGCCAATTATAGACTCCCCCAGCATCAGTGGGAGTGAATACTTTGTTTCTAAAGGGGAAAATCTGGACAACACAACACAATATCCACAATGGCATTACTTAATCATATTCTATAACTTAAAAGAAAAATAAATATTACAGAATTAAATTAATGGACGACTTCCCATGTTCCTAAAAAAATCTATATGTCCACTTTATGCTCTGGATTCCATATCCTCTTGCTATCAAGAGAACTTTGCTCCTTAGTGGTTCTTCCTACTCCAGCATCAACACTTTATAACTAATCTTTATCCCTAATGACTGTATTATTCCAATGAGCATGCAAACATATTCTGGTATCTTCTACCTGTTGGCAATAATGAAAGAAAGAAAAAAAGAGAGAGAGAGAGGGAGAGAGAGAGAAGAACAAAGAGAGGGAAATAAAAATAAAAATTTTACAAATCAAAAATTCACATACATCCCTTCCAGACATTTTCACATTTCTCGGCTAAATTCTTGAGTTTCTAAAATCTTATTCTCCTCCTCCTCTTTTCTCTTACTCCATTTTCACTCAACATACTCTGAAGAACTGATGCCCCTTCACGACATTGAAACTGCCCCCAGGCAAGTCTCTAACAACTAACGTAGTGCTCATATCAATGGCTATTTGTCTTTATTTATTTTAATTAGCCTTTTATTTAAAATAGTTAACCACTCCCTTCTTCTTGAAATTCTTTCTTCTCTCCAATCAGTGACAATTCATTCTCCTGGTTTTCCTTATATCTCAATGACTAATTTTTTTTGAATCTAGTTTCCTGGATAATCTTCTTGAGACGGATCAATAAATGTTGGAATTTCCCAGGGCTTAGTCTTAACAATCTTCTATTTCATATACACATTTATTTTTTTAGAAATATCATCTAATTATCTGGCTTTAAATACACTCTACATACTTTTAACACTCACATATCTGTGTCTAGATCAGACGACTCCTCTAAACTACAGAAGTATTATTTTATCTACTTGGAACCTCTACATAGGTGTCTATTAAGCACCTCAGACACATGACTAAAACAAGACTGTTTTAAGCCATATAATTGTTCCTTTTAAAAGAAATGTCTTAAGTTGATTAAGCCAAAACCTAAATGTCACCCTTTATTCTAATCTTTTTTTCACTCCCCATATTAAACTCATTTACAAGCCCAATTGATTTTTCCTCCACATCAAAACTAATATCTCCACATTTTTACCTGTTTTCTCTATGATCATCTTAGTTCCAGCCATCACCATCTCTTGGACTATTTCAATGAATTTTCCATCAGACCTTTTTCCTCATCTTTTACTCTCTTTGTAAGTTACTTTGCACAAAAGAGCCAAATAGTTTTGTAATTATGAAGCATTTTGTAATTACAAAGATACTTTTTATCTGCTTAAAATCTTCCAATAGTATCTTCCTGCAATTAGAATAAAATATAAACTCATACCTTGGAACACACAGGTCTATATTATCAGGTTATGCTTATCTTTTCTGTATTATTTTATGTCTCATTCTTCCTTATTGACTTCTCTCCACTCAGAGCCACACTGGTCTGCAGTCTGTGCTTAGATCACTCAGGGCCACTGCACTGGCTGTGCCATCGTTTTGGATGACCTCTCAGTTTTGACCACTACTGGCTCTATCTTATAAATAATTCAGTTTCTGTTTGACCACCCAATAGAAATAAACTATCACATTGCTCTCTACTAAATTATGCTTTTTATTATAGGCATTGAACTCATTAACACCTGATTTTTTTCTTTATTCTGCTTTTCTTTCTAATAAAATGTAAGTTCAGTTAGCTGTTACCTTACCTGATCTACTTGCTGTTTCATCTTTACTGCTTTAGAACATCATGCACATAATAAGTACTCAATATTTCTTGTAGGAAAGAATAGAAAGAGGAAGGAAGAGAGGCCTGGAAGGAAAAAGAAACAATAGGAAAAATATAGTTTATTCACTAAATTTTGTCTGCTGATATTATTTGCAGTAGAAGGCTAATGTAAGGTACATATCATTGCAGACATTGAAGTATACTGGATCTTACTGCCTTATTTTTACCTCTGGAATTACTTTAAAGATAAGCAAAGAGGGACTATTTCTGGCAATGAGCACATTATTATATTATGCATATAAATGTTACTATGCTGAATGAAATCATTGGATATAGCATTGCATTTAAAATACTTTTTTAAGATAAAATATCTACATTGAATGTGATTTCTTAAGTGTCATATTTCTGAGATAAGAGATGATATTAATTTTTTTCTTTCTACTATTACACTACCTGGTAAGTATGCTTAACTAATGTTTGTTTAAAATCTAAATGACTATATAAACTTAACCAACTTATCCAAAGTTCACTCAATTTTTTTGAGAAACTCTATATAAGTTTGATAATTTTTCTGCCAAATTGATAAAATAAGTTTCTCTTCCAGGACAGTAAAATGAATTTTTATAGACTGAAGGTCATGTGCATAAGAACTATAAAGTTTGGACACACACACATACACACAATCCCTGGAATATAACAGTTTTTGGAAGTGAGTTAAACTTCAGAAGAAGGAAAGAGCACCAAGAATTTTCTGTTTATACAGCTTCAGCAATAAGGAAGACTGATTTTGCAGAAACCAAGGGCAACAGCAACCTCCAGAATATGGGGAAAATATACTAGGAAGAAGGAGTTTAGAGAAGGGTAATTCAAAAGTCTCTGTATAAACTTTAGCCAAATCTCTAGCTGAATCTTGAAGCACACATGCAGGGGCAAACTAAAATAATCTTTCAGCTGAGACTAAAATAACTGACCTGCAATTTGTGTAGTCACAAACTGAAAACAAGACAGAGACTGCAGTTTGAAACTAACCAAGTTAATTGCCTTCTAAAACAAAACTGAAAACATCCACACCCATTGAAGGAATGTAACAGAATCTGTGTTCTCAGGAGCATAATGTTTACAATGTCCAGGATACAATCCCAAATTAATCAACATATATAGATGGAGAAAAAAGAAAATGTGACCCATTTCAAGTAAAAAGGTAATCAACAGAAGTCAACCCTTAGATAATATAGATATTGGAAATATCAAACCAGGAATTTATAGGAGCTATCATAATTATACACAGTGAAATATTTTTTTAAAAATGCTTGTAATGAATGAAAATGTAGAAAACCACAAGAGAGAAAAAACAAACACATTAGAAAAGGAAAAATTTAGAAGTTCAAAGTATAATATATGAAATCAAAATTGAAACTGAGTGGATGGGCTTAATTGTGAAATGAACATAACACAGCAAAGAAGAGCAATCTAGAAGATAGACTAGTAGAAATTATCTAATATAAAAATATGAGAAAAAACATTGAACACAATTTAAGAGTTCAAGACACTGTCAAAAAATATTAAAACATGTGCACAAGTCTCTGAAAGAAGAAGAGAAATAAAAAAGGAATAAAACTAGTCACATAAATAATGCACCCAAAATTCTAAACTTTGGGGGAAAATAGAAATTTCCAGATGCTTGAAAGTTATATAAACCCAAGAATAATAAATATGAAGAAGATCATACTTAGGCTTATCATAGTAAAACTGATAGAAATTAAAAACAAAAAAAAATCTTGAAACAACTGGAGACAAACAACATATTATATACAATTAAATATCAACTCAAATGACTAAAGATTCTATGAAGGTTATGGGAACCAGAATAGAAGGAGATAGAACATTGAAAGTGCTAGAAGAAAAAAAGTAAATAAAAAAGTTGCCAACCCAGAATTTTATGTCTGTGGAAAATATCACTCAAGAATAAAGGTGAAATAAGATGATTTCAGAAGATTCATTTCGAGTAGACCAGCCCTACAAGAAATGTTGTCAGAAAATCTTTAGGCTGAAAGATAAATAATATGGGAGGAAAACTAAAATATCCAGAAAGAATGAAAACATAGTTAAGTAACTGAGTCAATATATTTTTAAAACAACTTTTCTCTTTATTTAAAATTCAAAAGACTGTATATATATATATATATATATATATATATATATATATATATATATATATATATAACACATTCTTGTGGATTTTTTTTTTTTTTTTTTTTTTTTTTTTTTTTGTGGTAGGCGGGCCTCTCACTTTGCGGAGCACAGGCTCCGGACGCGCAGGCTCAGCAGCCATGGCTCACGGGCCCAGCCGCTCCGCGGCATGTGGGATCTTCCCGAACCGGGGCACGAACCCGTGTCCCCTGCATCGGCAGGCGGACTCTCAACCACTGCGCCACCAGGGAAGCCCTCTTGTGGATTTTATAGTGAATATAGCTATAACACACATGACAACTACAGCAAAATGATGGTGGATGGAGCTAAATAGTTACAATGTTGTTTCAATAAGTCAGTTAAAGTGGTACAATATTAATAGTCAGAATATGAAAAGTTAAAATGCATACTGTAACATCTAAAGCAACGATTAAAAGTACTGATAAAGTGTTATATCTTTAAAAGCTATAGCTAAATTAAATTATAATTCTGAAAAAATATCTATTTCAAGGGAAGGCAAGAAAGGGGTTGCATATGAACAACAACAAGAAAAAAAGCAGGGGAAAATAGGAAAATTAATAATAAAACTGTAGACAAAAATTCAGCCTATACTAGTGAGTACATTGCATATGCCATGCAACAGTAAACCTGAGAAGGTTGAAATGTCTATATTAATGTAAAACAATATAGATCTTAAAGCAAATAATATTATGAGATAAAGAGACACTTCATAATGATAAAAGGTCAATTCATCAGGAAGACATAACAATCGTAAATATGTGCACACTAACTAGCATTGCTCTAAAATACATGAAACAAAATGGGCAAAATTAAAAGAAAAACAGGCAATACAGCAACTATAGTAGAATATTTAACATGTTTAAGTAGTTAAAAGAAAAATCAGACAAAAATAATCAGTAATACAATATGATCTGAACAATATGAAACAGCCTGACCTAATTTATATTTATGGAACAGTACACCCAACAACTGCAATATATGCATTCTTTTCAAATGTACATAGTATGTTTACTGAGATTAATGATACATCAATAAGCTGGGCAGTTACATGTTCCTTTAAGAAAATGGAAAATATCATGAAAGATTGGAATGGAAGATTAACAAAATAAAGAATTGGACAGGGCTTCCCTGGTGGCGCAGTGGTTGAGAATCCGCCTGCCGATGCAGGAGACACGGGTTCGTGCCCTGGTCCGGGAAGATCCCACATGCCGCGGAGCAACTAAGCCCGTGAGCCATGGCCGCTGAGCCTGTGCGTCCGGAGCCTGTGCTCCGCAATGGGAGAGGCCACAACAGTGAGAGGCCCGCATACTGCAAAAAAAAAAAAAAAAAAAAAAAAAAAAAAGAATTGGACAAATAAATTACAACATGGATGGAAAACAAAATAAAAGAGCTTGGGAGTGAAAAGTGAATGAAAAGAAAGACAAATATGGATATAAAAATTAATTCATATATGTCAGTCTTTGGGCTATTTCTCTACCTTGGAAGAAGACCCATATATTAAGTACATCAAATAAACAAAATACCTTGCCAGGACAGTGGATATGTTTTTCTTATGATCATTGACTTGCTTAAGGACTTATTATTTTTTTAATATAGTGTAGCTCCCATTTAGGAGATACATTTTATTCATCTAAACTGGTCACTACTTTTTCCTCGTGTTTTTCTCTACACACAGCACTGTGAGTCTCAAGAGGTATTTGGGATTTATTGGCCAAGTAGATGTATATTCCAGCATCCTTCAAAGAGTAGAACATAAAGAACAACTGCATAGTTCATAACATACTGACATTACTTCTCTGAATCTATTTTTTCTAAGTCATTCCTTCTATCTAGTTCTCCCCTTGTTGTGTGGAAATCATAACAGAGGAACAAATATAAAATATGTCAGCCAGGAGGACAACTTAAAAAATGTTTTTTAATGAGAAGGCAATCAGAAAGTGATTGTGAAGTCTGTACATAATCTTAATTAGAGCATTTGTAACCATAACATCATAGCATGACGGATGATGAGGGCTTTAGTCCCAATAGCAACAAGCAGTTGTAAAGATTTCAGAATTCTGCTGCCGAGCAAAACATTTATAGGTACTCTGGGAAAATGCAGGTGTAACTGTGCCTCATTTTCTTCATCAGCTCCATAGATAATAGCAAACTACTTATGTCTGATCAAGACACATTACATGTGTTTATCATACTAAATGGATGGACATTCCATTTGTGATAAAGGTATTAGCCAATTACTAGACTATTTTTTTTCAATTGGAGATAGGTAGATTATAGGTAGATAGATACTTATAAATCAAAAGACAATTAATAAACATGTATAATGAGACGCTTATTGTCTCAATTCTTTCTCACAAGGCTTTTACCAAGCACTTACCCAAGGAGATATTCCAGAGGAACTCCTGGGTTTGGTTGCTTAAGGTATGTGATTTTCTGTGTAATTAAGGGGCTGAACAATATGTACATTAATTTTGATTGCATACTTTTCCAACAGAGGTTTTTAATCAACTTCTCAAAAGACTCTTGTAAAAGCCTGATGTCTATAGTAGCCACAGTGCAAACTCAGATTCTAAGCCCCATACTTGTGTGTGCTGCCATGTATGTGTGCCACCTTGTATCAGTTATTATTTACTGCCTTAAAAACTAACCCAAAACTAAGGGACTTAAACAACAGCCATTTTATTTTATCAAAGTTCTGTGGGTCAACAATTTGGTCTGGGTTCATCTGGGTTTTTCTTTTGTTGGTATTTCCTGGGATCACTTATGTGGCTGCATTATACTGGCAGCTCAATTACAGGATGGCAGGCTTAGAAGACTCAGTTCTACATGGTTTCATCCACCAGAAAGCTGGCCCAAGCTTCTTCACAGGACAGCACCAGGGTTCAAGAGGAGGAGAGAGAAGCTACAAGGTTTCAGTGGCCTGAGCTTGGGAATCATACAACATTACTTTCACTGATTTTATTTGTCTAAACAAGTCACAAAGCCATCCCAGACATAAAGGGTGGAGGAATATACCTCAACTCTGGAAAAGAGAAGTTGCTCATACATAAATGAAAATTTTGAATTATCCTTGCAATTTACTGGACACAGAAATTCTCATTTTCCATAACCCTGGCCTCCCTGATATAGTCACAGAAAAATTCCTCTCAACTTCTCATAGAACTCAATATGAGAGAAAATTCTACCAGAAAGAAAACATACAAAACAAACAGAGACTAAAAACAAAACAAAATATTCCTTAATATAGCAGTGGGACTACTCAAATTTAACACTTATATGATATAAGCTTTTAATTAAATTCTATTTATTTGGACAATAGTGATCAAATGTATTGGAGGCTCAAATTCCCTTCTTCAACCTAAGCATTTACACTGCACAGAGTCAAACTCTAGACCTGTATATTTGTCCTGTAAGAAAACATATTCCTGCCAAAAGACCTTCCAAGTGACAGTTAATTTAAATGTCTTTTCCTCTTGGTTCTGCCTGGATCCTGCTCTTTCATTGTACTATTTACTGTTTTCCACTGGGTTTACTCCCTATCTCACACTGATCTCTGCCTCCTAACAACTAATGAGACAACTTGTTTAAAGGCTGGTATATTTATTGCAAATAATTTTCAAATGCTTGTTCAACAATTTTTCAAAGATCATTCTTTGAAGCACAAATAACCCATTGATCATATTTAATAGTACAACATATTTTTATTAATCAGTTGTAGATATTCTCAGTGCTCCACTTCGATCTCCTTAGATCTCTTTTTGAATTTTTGTTTGATTTTGCTTCTAAAGGCTTGAACCTCTGATTCTTCTCAGAAGACTGTCCTCTAGAAAAAGGAGTTTTCCTGTGCTCACAAAGAGTAAGGAAAGCCTGGGAGTTTAAATCCTTGGGGCAAACCTTAGAAAATGACTCAATGGCAGGAAAGCTCAGTTTCCTTACCTGTACCAGCAACAACTCTCAGGTGGACCTTACACACCCCAACCCCCATGTGGATCAGGCTGAATCATGTTCTGTAGGACTTTGCCTAAAACCGTACTTTTGCTTGGCTTCCTTTCCTTTTCTGCTTGGCATCCTTCACTCTCTCACCTATTTCTCCTTGGAAGACATTCCTGAAAAGATCACTTTGCACTTATCTCAGGTTTCTGAGTAATATGACCTAAGACAATGAACCAAAGATCTATATAATTTTTTGAACTTAGAAAAGTTTATTCTTCTTAGCTTCATCATCTGTCACTTTACCAGCTATATTAGCCTGATAATACCTTCTTTTACATCTTTACATCTTTACATCTTTTCCCTACTGGTATATTAAGTTGGATTTTATGAACTGCACAAGCTTGTACAGCAAAATGAAAGCTTCTTTAAAAAAAAAAAAAAGCATTAAAGAGCCTTTACTTAATATCAAAAATACTTGAGGACTATTTCCACTATAGCAAAGAGATTTTGTTATGCCACATAAAATATCCACTGAATTGTGTGTCATATCAGCACACAAAAAGTAAAGTAAATGATTGAGATAACCATTGGTATTATTTTAGATACATGAAACAATTATTCAACCTAAAATATTTGATTCAAACTCAGAATTTCCATAATTTTGTCCTTCCTAGGTCTCCATAGAAAATCCAACCAATGTTCTTACAGAACTGAATTGATTTCCCTTTTACACATTCATTCCATAAACATCTGGTGCTTATTATGTGCAAGATACAGTTGGCCAAAATAGGCTCTATCAGTACTTAGGCAGAACAGTAATAGAAATCTAGAATATTTCTGGACTACTGCTGATAGGCTGTCAAACATAATTAGATACATTACTAACAGATGTTCCTAGCTCACGATTAATTCCATCAGTTTCTTGGCTGATCATTCATATAAAAGCATTGATTGAGTGCCTACTTAGTGTTGAGTATTATAAAAACATTGCTAATTTGGGGTAAAAAAAGGCATTCCTAGCCTTCATGCTAAAATAAGCAATTAATTTAACTGAGAAATTAATAATATATAAACAATGATAAACAATCCAAATGAGGGTTCTGCAAAACCCTTACATTCTTTGTTACTGATGATAAGTGTCAGAGTTCAGAATAGAGGAAATGCATTGAGGACCTCTCTGGAGACTTTTCCTATAGGTATACATCTCCCAGGTGTATACTCTCAGGGGCTCAGACTTCAGTCCTCACTTCCAGAGGAAAAACAAGCATTTACCAGAGATCACATTTTCAGAATCAACTTATATAATTAATGTGTTCTGCATGGCCCAAGTCTCAAGCATACAGACACCATCTTATTATCAGGCAGAATATTCCACAGACTCATAGATTGTCTCTCAGGAGTTGGCCAAGGGTCAGTCCTGAAGACAGGCTTTTCTCTGGAATGTCCAGGGTTTGGATCAATGTAGGCCTTCTGATTTAACCCTTTCCAGCCAAAGTGTTTGGAAAGAAAAGCTCACAAATCAAAGAGCACTTTCAATTTAAAACATTTATTTCAATGCCCAAGTCACTACATATTCCACTTTCAAGTGCATATTCATCAGCACTCTCCATTTCCTGGAAAAGAAAAATGTAACCTTATTGCAGAAATCAGTTATGGGGGTAGATAGCTGTGTGTTTGGGGTGGGGAGCAAGGTTGGGAAACCAGCTGATGTTTTTCTTATTTGCATGTGATAAAACTTTTGTTAAATTTGAGCTGTTTTATGATATCACTTATATCCTACTTACTCTATCTCATCAAATCTTGTTTTCACTATTTAGTGCTTTTTGGAGGATGGAACATTGTGTTTAGCAAGTTGACATGTTGTCAGGGATGAAAATCCAAAGTGTGGGGTACATGCAACAAGCTTGTTTGGCTTTGAAATGTGCCACTCTAAGCTGAATTCTAAGCTTGTCTTTATTTTCTGGTCTTTAAAAGTATACAACAAATGCTATTTGACAAAGAAAAGATAGTCTATTCAGTAAAGACAAATAAGAGTAAGAAAGTCCTGGCGTCATTAAGGAGTGTACACATTTTTTAACCATTTTATAACTCCAAACACAGGAAATGGATTCTTAATTAATTAATAAGACTCTAAGAAGAAAATAAATAAATAAATACAACAATTTTAATGGTACTACTTAGGTTAGTGTAACTGAGTAAACAAAGAACCAATAAATAAAAATATGTCAAGCATCTGATATGCCTTTCATTTAATACCTGAAAAACAAATGATAGTGTAAGTTGGCAGCATTTTTAAGGAAGTAATCCATCTCCCAGTATGAGATAATAACCATACCTGTTAATTGAGAAAATTAGAATGGTATAAGATTATAAGAGATGTCATTTATTAAATTTATTTTCATTGTCTTAGTCACACTTATACATATTTAAAGGATATATGTTTTGTGAATATATTCATTATTTAGTAAATACACGTTTCAATTTGCACATGGAACCACATGAACATGGAGCTTTATTTCCACAGCCAACCTGGAGTCTAAAAACCAAAATATAGAATGAATATCCTTGGTTAATCTACCTAAAATAACTCTTTTCATTAGTTATTTTAAACTTCAGTGGATCACTATTCCCTCCTGCCTAGTGTGTTTAACTGAATTAAGTTCTTTATTTTTATTTTCTATTTATTTTTATTTTATTAAAAAAATTAACATCTTTATTGGAGTATAATTGCTTTACAATGTTGTGTTAGTTTCTGCTTTATAACAAAGTGAATCAGCTATACATATACATATATCCCCATATCTCCTCCCTCTTGCGCGTCTCCCTCCCATCCTCCCTATAACACCCCTCTAGGTGGGCACAAAGTACCAGGCTGATCTCCCTGTGCCATGTGGCTGCTTCCCACTAGCTATCGATTTTACCTTTGGTAGTGTATGTATGTCCATGCCACTCTCTCGCTTCATCCTTACTGTCCCATAAATATGTGAGATCTAATACTGACTTCATGGATTGTATTATGCTTTAGTTTTATCTGGTATTTATTCTCTTTCCTCTATAAATTCAAATACTAGCTAATAGTCAAAATGCAAGAGAAGACCTGTCACCTTCAGGATACCCTACTGGATTATTTCATCTTTCATTGACATTTCTTTAATGTGAATTCTTATAAAGGATAGAGTCTATACCATGTAATTTAGCAATTCTTATTCTTAATTTTTAAACATTCACTGTTGTTCTGCATGTTGGTTTTCTTTAAAAATCTAAGGCATAGGTTTTAAGGTCTTTAACTATAACTTCTATTTGTTATGTTTTCCCTCTATTAATAACCAATTTTATTCCCTGTGCAGAGCATTATTGCTTATCATATTACCATCTATGAGGACATTCTTAGAAGATATTTTTTTACAAGTATCGAATCTTCTGGTTTCTCTCACACACCCTTGTCTAGAATCTCCTTACTTTGGAATCTACTTTTCCTATAGGGATTACACCTGTTTTGCCTTCTCCAATGGTAATCTCGGTCATTGATTTCCCATTATGTGTCGTCGGTATTCTCCATTTGGAATTCAATTTTATTGCATTCAATAGTTTTGCATTTTTGCATACAAATTCCATTTCACTAATTTCATGAAAGTAATTAAAGCATAGGGTCAAGGACCGTGTTTTATATTTTGCAGTATTACCTGTAGTAACTAGCATTGTTAAGTAAGGGAAGAGTGCACTGAGATGTCAGTCAATGCTGATGAACAGATCCACTAAAACACAGTGGTGAGGATTACATTTCATGGAACATCAGGTGAAATTTCACCTTTTTTTTTTTTTTTTTTTTTTGTGCAGGCTCAGCAGCCATGGCTCACGGGCCTAGCTGTTCCGCGGCATGTGGGCTTTTCCCGGACCGGGGCACGAACCTGTGTCCCCTGCATCAGCAGGCAGACTCTCAACCACTGCACCACCAGCGAAGCGCCGAAATTTCACCTTCTTTGTTAATGATAAAAGTTAACATCATCTTTTTAAACCTATTTAATGAGGCTACACCAAAAAACTATGTACTTTCTTGGTGGGTACACATTTCTCACATAATGCTGAAAATAAGCAGTGAAATGTGTAATTGTTTCAGAGAATTCTTCTTTCTAATACCTTCTCAGGACATAAGGATAAAGGATAAAATAATTCTTTTAGATAGTAACTTTTATTTTCTATATGATAATGTAAGAGCCCTTTAGGCCTGGCAGGTAAAGACTTCTCCAGCCAGGAGTCTGCCTCAGGGATAGTTAGGACATGAACTCTCTGGTGAAGAGGAGCTGTGCTTGCTAGCATTCCTCACAGTTCTTGGGTATGTCTGTATCTTTTTCACACAGCAAGATGGTTTGTCAGTGTGTTGTGATTGTGTGTAAGGAGGCGCCTCCTTACTGGTCTGCATGGAGATGAGAAGGAAGTGAGGGAGGCTGATGTGGCTTGCATTAATTACATAGCTATCTGTTGTTCTTGCAGCCATCCAAGCATATGATAACTTAAGTAGAGTTTCAGTGAGTTAGAAACTTCAGGCCCTTGTAATGTTTTGGCAAGCCGATTCCCTATTATAGCACAATCAGTACTTTTGTGTAAAGTCTTGACAAGGAGCAACAATGGCCACAGAACTTTGTTTTCTCCTGCCACTCAGTGCCACTGGGATATTATCAGTGTGCACACAAAAAGAGAGGTCACTGATTGTGCATTGGAGCCAGAGTTAACTCCTCTAATCATTTGAATCTCAGGTACTAGTTGATTCTTTTTCCAACCAGAAATTTGATCCAAGAAATATGGTACACTAAGTATGGGAAAGAGGCCCAAACATTTTATAAAGTATATTAATAAAAGTAAACATAACTTTTTAAAACTTCTTTCACAAAAGGTATATGGTAGGTGCTCAAAAAATCATTGGTTAATAGAAATTTGACTCAGTGACATAATATAGGGAATGGTAGTCTTTTCCACTCTGAAGGAGTTGGCACCCACTGAGTTTAATAACAGTGACAGTAAAAGATGTTTCTCTTGAAAAAAAATAAAGTAGTACATTGTTCAATATGTAAACAAGTCTCTTTTAAAATTTTGAAAATTGACATTTACCTTCTTCCATGTGGTATAGCTTAAGTTTTTATTGGGAGGTATAAACAAGAGAATTATACCTGAAGAGAGCAAAGGTCAACTTTGAAAGTGAAAACTTTTTAAACTGAGAGACCTTAGAAAGTAGGGTCCAAATGATAATTATATCTAGATATAATAACAACAATGTATGGCATTTGTGTAGTCTCACTGTATCAGAGAACCTCAAAGCATTCATCAAATGAGAGTTAACAGTGATTAATTAACCCATCTGGCCATCCCCTCTTTGTTGCTCTAAAAATTGAGCAGCAGTTTCTCCATTAGAGACATTTTTAATTGCATTTACTACACTAATTAAACATTCCTTGTAAGTGCACAGATGTTGGGGCATAGCATCTATTTCCCCCAGAATGGGAAATTATCACCTCCAAGCTGAATGGATGAACTTGAGATACTTACTGGCACTTTGAAAAAGAAAGAATTGAGTCAAATTCTAAAGGGAGAAAAAGAAATAGCTTTGGGAAACCTAATACTTCAGATCCACATAAGTAATGAAAAATTTCAAATGTATACATCAGTCAAGACATATTTATTAAGGGTTTATTATGTACAAAGCACTGTGATGAAGAAAGTAAGGATGACAGATAAGCCGAGTCCACACTGAAGCCCAACTTTTAGGGGCAGAAATGCTCATTTCATTATTGTATTTCTGTCACCAAATACATCCCCCAAATATATGAGGCAGCTCATAAGCTAATATGATCAAATAAAGCAAATAAAGAAATGAAGACCTCTGGGGGCAGAATGAGCTAATTTAAAAATATTTAAACCCTCTAGGGTGAATATATGAAAAGCATGAAATAGTTGGAATCAACACTTCTAAGTCTGGATGTTTTTTATAAGTGTTTAATTGAATTATTCTCTTATGGTTATGTTGGGACACATTTATCAAGATTCCAACAATTACTGGTTATTGTGACCCTAGCCAGTTGTAATGTGCAAAAAATAGCTGTCTTTGATCCTAAACTTTGCAGGAAATCAGAGAACTGGAGCACTCTGTCCAACCAAGATGTAGTTGGAATCACAGTCCCTGCTTTAACATAGGAAAGCTTTGCCACAGTAGCCAACCTAGGTTCCCTATTCCCCTAATTAATTCATGGAGAAGCAGCATAAGAATGTCCCAGTAGCTTGTTAGAAATGCAAAATATAAGGTTCTAGCCAATACCCACTTCATCAATATCTACATTTTAACAAGATTCCCAGGTGATTTACACGCTAGTGATTACACTCCACAACAATCACTTACCTTTTTTCTGTGGGAAGTGGAAGCATTGTCTGATTTGAGAATGTAGGAGAAAAATCTGAAAATGCTTGGCTCAACTCTGCACTGTGCTTTTGGTTCTCCTTCCTGTGCAAAGGATGCTTTCTGGCCTGTTTTTCACCATGATGTCAATGTCTTGAGGCAGGCTCCTGCTAAGATCTGTAATTAATCAGTTTTGTCTTGCTGGATGGGGTAAATATAGCATTAAGATAACTTATTAAGAAACCAATGTGGCCACACAGCTAATCCAAGTGTTCCAATCAGTTTTGTGAAATGAAGTTGATAATTTTATTCTATATGTCTGATTGTTAGAGAACAATCGTAGCTTCTAGCACAAAAATTTCCAGTGTACAGATTTTTAAATTTATTTGTTTTTTTCTTTGAAATATCTCATAACTCAGCCCCTCCTCTACAATTCTGTTCTGACTGCCTTGGTTCACAGACCTTCATGTAATGGGCATTTCAACCATTTCCCACCTACGGTCTCCTTCCTCTCCAATCTCAGTAGAGGCATGTTTTTCTTTCTAAAATATGGAACTTTTTGACATTTTGATTTTAATTATTTTTTTCTTTTGCTTACAGCATAGAAGTTTCTATTTTAAGATGAATTTCAAAACCTTTAAGTGATCCAGCTTACTTTCTCACATCTTCTCCCGTCATAGTGCCAAACGTGCTTTATTCCCTAGATACATAGGACTTTCCTGTGTTCCCTCAATATGCTAGGAATAACATTCAGATCATATACCTTTGCTCTTGTTCTAATGACCTACAACCCAGTCTTTATTATTAAGATTTATTTCAAGTCACATCCAGCTCCTGTATTCTATGTTGTTGTTGTTGTTGTTGTTGTTTGCATGTTCAGATCAAGTACAATGCCATAAGCAAAACACTTGGCATAGTGTTTACCCCTGATACCCTAATACTTGATAAAGTTTAGTTCTCTCTTATCTTCTTACCTATGTGCTTATCTGTGCTCCTAGGATGGGAGACTTGTGCTGATAAGCTATATATTTCTTTTTTATTGAAGTATAGTTGATTTAAAATATTATATTAGTTTCAGGTGTACAACATGGGGATTCAATATTTTTATAGACTATATTCCATTTAAACTTATTACAAAACAATGACTATACGTCCCTGTGTTGTACAATATGTCCTTGCTAAAACCCATACTTCTCTCTTGCCCCATCCTTTTCCTTCTCCCCACTGGTAACTACTAGTTTTTCTCTATACGTGTGAATCTATTTCTGTTTTGATATAATCATGTTTTATTTTTTAGATTTGACATATAGATGATAACATAGAGTATTTGATAAGTTATATGGCTTTTAAAAATTTTTTACAAGTCTTTCATATGAACAAATGAAAGGATGAATATGTGGATGAATGAGTGTATGAATGAATGAGTGCAGTAAGCTTAGTGTATTTGTTTTTCTCTCTTAAATTGACAGGATGCACCATTAATGTGTCTCTGTATGGAGAGATATAAATACCATTCCCTCATATCACAAGTTTGTCATCTGTGCAATGATCAGGCCACAGAGAACTGCAGGCTTCAAGTCAGCCTCTTCTCACAACCAGCAGCAGCACGAGGAGTTCACATTTCAGTGGTTCTCCTTCATTGAGCAGCTGCTTCAAATAAGAGCATATTTAAAACTAGCTGCTTATAATTTACATTGTATTAGCCTAAATAAAAACATGTGCATTATCAAAAGCAAAATTAAATGATCATCAACTTAATTAGCTACTTTGTTGTTATCATTGAGTTTATTGCTTCAATTGCATCAGTGCAAATTAACCAAAACTTTAATTTGTATAGAAATCAATATATTCATTTTGACCATAATGCATGTATATCTTCAGATTGATATTGTTTAAATGAAAACAATGACACAATATGGTTAGATTTTTTCTTCAGACTTAGAAACCATAGACTTTAGTAGGACTACAGCCCTCACATTTACAGGGTGGTGACACTGAAGTCCAAAGAACAGATTGTTCAAGGTCATTCTTCAGCACTGACATGACTTCACAGGAATAAGACTTTGTACTTACATGTGGTTATATGAACTTGGGCCACTAAGAAACAGTATTTCTGTGATATTTAATGAAAACCAGAAATATATGTTAGTGTGGTATTATTTAGAGAAAAATCAGGGATTTTTCTGGAATAAATAATAATGAATGAGTTAGGCAACTAGGGTTTTGACTCTGGAATTTTCGTTCATCCCTTGAGCAATGATCTAACTAATGGAGAAATTATTTTACTCATTCTTTTTAATTTTTCTCAAACATGATCTTTTTATCATTTGCTTCTGTCTTTTACTATCAAAAGCATAGTCCAAGATCCACCTCCTCTTAGACCTTCCTAATTATCTATCCTTCATTAAATTTCTCCTCCGATTTTATAGTACATACATAGAATCTGAAAAACACAAACAGCTTTTATGTTCACTTAACAAGTATTTACTGCTCAATCACCATGAGCAAGGTGTTTTAGAGGAACCATAGAAACCAATATTCTGTGCTGTGAAATAGTATTTTCTAATTGATTTATGTGCTACTTTGGTCTTCTAACTTTCTTTAAAAAAGCATACCTATTTTATTGCCATAATACCTAACAGAGAGATGAGTCCAGTTGGAAATCTGATTGATTAATTCTGTCTTCCCTGTCTAAGGCTTTTTAAACACTGGTGGTACTTCCATGCATCTCAACATGAAGGTCAATTAAACATCAGTGATAAATTACACCTCTTCTTTATCGTTTTTTTTCCAGAAATAACCTCCCACTTAATCTCCTGACCTCTGTTTTCCACTCTGGATTCTACTGTCCCTATGCTTTGATTTCATACTGAGTTGTTGACATCTGCTTCCTTTCTCTCTCAGTTTGATAAAAAATGTGTTCTTCCTTTACTAACGGCATGTTATCTGCTGTGTTCTTTATGCTTCCCATGTCTTCTTAAAGGCTTGTTTAGGAATGTTTCCCTTTGTGAAACCTAATCCATAGAATCCCCATTTGCTTGGTTTACCCCCACTGGTAACAGTTTACCAGTTTCTACTAGTGACAACCAGAACACAGAGATCAAGATAGATTGATGAGGGAAGATCAAGGAATGAAAGTATTTGTAAATTCATATTTTTATTAAATCTAAACTTTTTAGGAATGAAAATATCAGCAAGAAGCAAAATAGTATATATTGAAAATTCTAGGAAAAACAGTTTAACTAGACAGCATAATTGTGTGAAGGACTTTGTAGTCAATGTTGAAAATGTGGGCTGAAGCCAAATGATAAAAGCTTGGTCATTCTCTGTGTACTCTCTAAAATATGGTAAATTCTTTGTTCATTGAGGGCTGTTTCCTATAAGTTCACCTATTACCTTAAACTTTCAAGCTGGTTTTGTGGACCTTGAAGAAGAAATCCTAAAATTTTGAATTATTTGGAATATGATTTGCTAATTGTTTTCCCTTTTTATCTTGTAGAAGTGTGAAGATGATTCTTGCCCTGATTCACTGTCTCTCACTCCTTCCTTATTTTTAGAACAGTAGTTAATAGCTACAATGCAATCAATATTACTTTATTCTGTATAGCGTCTTCCATACAGGCAATGTTGCAAACTACCTTTTTCTTTAAAAAATATAGTAACCAAGTTAAATAATAAATAATAACCCAGAGAGAGGAAAAAAATGAATGTTGTGTACAGAGAGGGAAAAATTGGCTTCTCTATATGACTTGAAAGGAAGTTAGAGTTTTATGAGGTAGAGGTCCAGGAAGATCATATATCATGGGAATAACCACTCTTAGTTTTCAAGCTTTCTAGAATCATCCTAATTTTATTAAGGCAGTTTTGCAATATCACCATGAAATGATGAGTTTCTCAGGGAATATAAGAATTTGCCAATAAAGCAACATTATATTATGCCATAGGAAAAGAAGTGGGCCTCAATTTTAACTCTGAAATTTGAGTACAGAATATACTTTTCTGAAAGATATCAACTATTTTAAAATGACATATTGTGTAGAAGACTCTTGTATGAAAAAATACATTTAGGACCAAATGTAAGATCTAATAAATATATTAAATATATGGAATAGAGAATCATCATTAATATTGTTCCAAACAATGCATAATTGTAGAAAATCATGGTCAGGGTTTTTACCTGCTCAGGCTGTTCTGTAAGCCTGTTATATCTGCCCATTCCAATTTCTGTAGCACAAATTCTACCCATTCTTTGAGGTTCAGCTCAACTGTAACATCCTCTGAGATGAAGCTTCCCAAAACTGGTAATTGACCTCTAATGCCTAGTGTCCCATCCCCATTCATATTATTCTTTTGAGGACTGTCTCTATTGAGCTTTGTATGATTGCTGTTGTTTTCTTGTTATTTCCCCTGTTGGAGGCTCACCACTAAATTCCCCAAAGTACTTTATACATATTTACTGTTCAATGACTCTTCATCTATTGAAAAATCAGCCAGACAGTACAGAGTTCAAGTCCAGTAAGTGATGGGATAGGAAGCCTTGAGAATGGAAACAGAAGTTTTGATCTAATGATCACACATTTTAAAAGGCAATATCATATTCAAAAGGTATTTTGTGGCCATTGAATACCTTCACAGAGTATGCATTTCCACCTGTGCAATGGTTGACTAGGCAGAAAGCTGTTGTATACTTCTAATCCTGATTCCTGATTTATCAAAACATTAGTCAAGATCTAAGCCAGTCAAAATTATCATCTATGAAATACTTTGGATATAAGTAGAATGCATGTTTTTTCTCTCATCTTCACCCAAGACAGACTGCCTGGAGTATTTGATCATCCTCACATTGTCTTTTCCATTCAGGTTAGACTGTACAAGAAAAAAGGAAAAAAATAGTCTAGGATTTACCATCCCTACACTGCATATGTAAGTCCTGACATATAATGTTCAGTTTAAGGTAAGTATAATTTAGTCATTAAACTTGGATCCTTAAGTTCAGAGTGTCCTATAGGAGAGGAGGGATCTAGTCTCAGAGTCATGTGCTTACTCCTGATACAGATGAACAAATGAACAATTTCTATCTTTGCACATTGGTGCTTACATTTGTTTTCATTTCATAAAAAAAGAATAAAAGTATCTCCCCTCAATTTTAAGCTCTTGGAGATCAAGTTTTGCCACCTTTAACTTGTATTTCCAGGGCCTAAGAAAGAATATCATGTAATTGGCATGGACTATGTTAAGTGAATGAATGAATAAATGAGTATGTAACTCATGATCTCAACTGGCTATGTTATCTATCTCAAGGATTGCTGGGAGCAGAAAAAAGCACCCACAATATCTAAATCATTCCTCCCTGTTGGTCCCATTGTTCCCATTCTGCCATCTTTGGGTGAACAAAGGGAGAAGACCAGCACCAGGAATGCTTCATGCAGAATGTGCAGGATAGATCTATTTCTAGGTAATCAGAGAGTTATACGCACTGGGAAATAACCAGGCAGTTAGTACCTAAAGGTTACGTTAGAATGTGACAGACTCCAGGAGCTGAAAGCACTCAGAAAAGGGAAATCTCATGTAGACTGTAGGTGAGGAGAAGTTTTAAGTTTCACTAAAGGAGGAATCAATGGCAGTGCTGCTTCTTTTTTATCTCTATGACCTTGTTTGCTAGTTGAACCATTCCAATATCTTTTTTTCTTATCCATGAAAACAGTAAGATGATACTTGCTGGAAGGTTATGTGAGGATCACTGAGTTAGCTTATGTTAAAGCACTTTAAAAATCATAGAACTAGTTAGGATGTAACTGGTTATTACTCATTTAGGAGGCTTCATGGAGGGTCAGTGAGGTCTGAGTATGCATAAAGAAGGTAGACATATGTTGAAAGCACAAGGGTCACACATAAGAAAAAATCTAGATGTGCAAATAAGTCTGCAAGTATGTAGAATTTAGGAGAGAGGTATCCTAATTTGTACTTAGATAGAGGATGTTTTAGCTATACTGAAAATTATGGGGAATTTTTTTCACCTATTTTTTACCCATCTGCTTCCCCAACCCCTCCAATACATGGAAGGCAGCATAGTTAGATACACAGAAGGCCAGTTTCTGCCCCATTGATGAGAACAGGGGTCACTATTACTTAGTAAGGCAATTGCTCTGAATCCTTTATCAGCCCGGGTTATTCAATCCAGCTCTATTCAGAAAGAGAAATGCAGAAGAGAAATAGTGGATTTTCCATCCTTGAATAGGTGTTTTGTCAATGACCCAAACCTATGGCAGAACAGTTATAATGATTTTCCAAATCCACTCTGGGCTTTTCCATTAGTATTCATTTTCTTCTTATAGAAAAGGTTCCCAATTCAAATAGAAGTAGTTGAAAAAGTTCCCCCAAACAGGAAAAACTCTTCCTGAAGCTTGAACATACATCTTTTCATAATTTATTTTAGAATAAAGGTAAGAAAGCTACAAAATTTCTATATATATATTAACTTGCATAAAAGGGAGATTTATCTGTGACACAATGACCACGAGTATTTTCTGAAAGAAATTTAGTTTGCTATTAATAAAGGAGACCAGAAAGAGCAGTATGTGTGCATATATGCCTGTAAGTATATATGCGTGTGTGTGTGTGTGTGTGTGTGTGTGTGTGGTCAGTAATGGGACAGAGAAAGAAGCAGATATATCAGTTGCTGGAATCTAGTGATTTTTAGAAAGTAGAGAAAATACCTTTAAGACAAGAGTCACATGCTTGTGATTTGCTGCAAACCTTCTTCCCAGCATGTAAGCATTTAAAAAATATACAAGGCAGCTTAGCCTGGCAGAAAAAAAATGCCACAAGAATGCTAGGAGGATATCTAGTTAAGATCTTGGGTCAATCATGAAGTCTGTCTGATCTTCAATTTCTTTACCTATAAAATTATTATAGTAGTATCTACTGTTACCTATTATAATAGGTTATTTTAAATCTCAAGTAAGATATCACTTAAAAAACATCTGTAAATGCTAACAGATAGTCATATTTAAATATTGTTATTTCTGGGTGTATCATCATTTGCTGAAATCTCACTCACAATAGCACACAAAGCTGGTCCTTGAAGGTTAAAATGTAAGAGAGAGCAATTTGGTAAAGCATACCTTAGATAGTTGTGGTAACCAGACTACAAGATAGCCTCCAATGATCCCTGCTTTCAAGTATTCATAATTGTATGTGGTGCCATTCTCACTGAGCTAGAGTTGTTCTGTATGACCAATAGGTTATTGTTGAAGTGATGGTATGTCACTTTTGCAGTTAGGTTAGAAAAGATATTTGAGTGTCAGATATAGTTCTTCTGATGCCTTATGTCTTGGATGCAAATGTGAAAGTTCCTTGTAAAAATGATAACAGCCACCACTTGGCTGAGAACTTACTGTGTACCCAGCCCTATGCCAAGCACTTCACAGATATTGCTTTATTAAATCCTCACATCAACTTTTATGGAAAAAGTAAGATTGGCATTAAGTCTTCCTGTGCATCTGTGTGCCCCTTCTGTATTAGATCTTAACTTTGGGTCAATCTGAGGACACAAGGAGGAGTCTGTATTCAGAATTTTGGCCCTTTACCACTAGGGCCTGTTCAGCTGAGGAAGTATCTGTGTGGACAAAGAAAAATAAAAGTCCCAATCATATAACATGAATGCAAGAATTGTGTTGCTTTTAATAAAAGGGCTATTTGTCCCAATGGAGTTATTAGAATGTTAGAGAAAGGTAAGGTCACGGCTGTTTGAGACACAGTTTGAGCTGCCCAGAGAATGCCTTCATTAGGATAATTCCAACACGGAAAAGGGAAAACAACAATGATGTGTGTCTTGGAATAGAGACATGCAAATACACACACATGTGCACACATACAATGCCTTTCTTCCCTTCTTCTCTGGGTCAGGAAAAATATTTGTAAGAGTGTGTGAGCAGAGGAAGATTTATTTGTAGACAGTGATAGGTCATACTTTAAAGTGGAGTGTTCCAGAGGTGCCTCTTCAAACTTCATTTCTCAATTAAATGGAGATAGGAGAATTATGGGCATTAATCCTCTTTGAGCTGAGACAGGGATTAAAACAAAGACACGTTTCACCTAGTCAGTAACTCTAGGAATCCATGAGACCTGAGCTGTTCAGATCAAATTTATTTTGAGAGTTCACTGAAGTATTTAAGCTCCTCTTGATTAGATGTTATAATGATCAGACAGAGAAGTACAATGAGCTAAACCTTGCTGAGGGCTTGACGACATTACCAACCCGGTGTATTCTCAAGCATGTGGCAATTTCATTAATTTATTCATTTTAATTTGGAAAATTATTTGCTCTAGAAAAAAGAGTTACATGAAGACTACTGTTCAATTTGTTTTTCATGTTCTTTAAATGCTAATGATATGTATTAGTTTAGATGACCTGCCCTCTCACTGATTCCCCATCTTGTGATATATGATATAATTACAATGGCAATTGATCTTTGACCGAAACGTTGGTAAAATGGAATGGAAGTCGCTTTTCACGTGCCAAGGTTACAGTTAAGGACACAAGGAGCTTTGCTCAGGCTTGCAGTTTGGCTTACAGAGCTTTGTCTAACCTGAGATATTGATTGCTTCCCTTTTAGAGTCATCACCTGAACATTAAGAATGGGATGAGAGAGAGCAAAAATGACTCATCATAAGAAAATGGTTAGGAGATATCAGAGGCAGGAGAAAAGTTTGTCAATATGGTTTGTCTTTGGAAGTTTATGAAAGGAACCTGGTGCGAGCCTCACAACAGATAAGAATAAACTGGGAAGCTTCTGGATCAGGAATGTTACTAAATCCACAAGTCAGAAAGTTGCTCTCTCCTCTGTTACTAGACCTTTCTGAGCCCCTGTTTCTATAGCTCTAAAACAGAGTTAATAACAAATAAACCACACTTAGGAAATTCATAAAATGTCCATGTATTGTCAGAGTGAGAAAGAACCTATGAGGTCATCTGGGTAGCTTATTCTCTCATTTCAGGTCAATTCACAGGAAACTTAAATTATGGTTCTATATAGTAGAAATTTCAGGCATAGTAAACTGCAGATTTTTTCAGTTTTAAGTGTTGAGACTGGTCTGTCATTTATACCTAAGTGTTGATGCTCCTATCAATTTCTTTTCCAATACCTGCTTTAGCTAGAGAACTTTTGACAACACTCAGCACTGAAGTGGAAAAGGGACTCAGGGGATAAGAGAGTGAGGTTAACTGGATTGTGTTGATAAGGGGCACTTCTGGTGTGAAGCCAATTAGTTACTCAGAGGATATGATACCTGCATTTTCCATTGACCTTACATGAACTTCATTAAGCAGTTGCATCAGGGTAATCTATATATCTCATTAAATAGTGATATATCTAATTAGATCACCTATCATGAAGAGAAGCAAGTTTTTTGTTTGTTTGTTTGTTTTCTGTGGGATTTTGTGTGTGTGTGTGTGTTTTTTTAACACTTCCAGAACGTTACAGAGTTGGCTGACTTTAATTTGGAAACAGTTTTTGGCCATCGACATTCAGGTTTAAGGCACATTCTCGATTACAAGTAACACTGTCACTGGAAAGCATGTTGTACTGTTCCCCAGGCATGGGTGTATATATAGAATTGTTGACAAAACATCCTCTATAGACATAACTAAAAATGAAAGGTGAAATTAAAGATAGGTAAAGAAAGTAGAATTTCTAATCGTATAACTTTTAACACTATTGGTTGTCTGGAAAACTATCATTGTGCTATCTGGTTAAGTACCCAGAACTGGTCCCAGCCACTTCAGTGAAGAATTTCAGAGTACCTGAGAGCAATATATTTTAACACAGCAGCTAAGAAGCCAAAATCAGTGTTTGTTTCTGTACTATAAGAAAAAAGCCTTTGTCTTTTGAACCTATACCCAAAACAAATTATTATGAAGAACTTTATTTCTGAATATAGAATATAATCTCCCCCTTATACACACACTTATAGTTATACTGGTCTCCAACCTTACACTTGCCAAAAACACCTTTAAGAAAAATTATCCCTTTCGATACTTTGCTGATTCTGCCTCACTCCTCTTGCGGAAGAGCTCGAAAACAAGTTGAAGGTCACTTCAGATTTTCCAAATCAATGATTCATTTAGCAATGTAGTCATGGCTTAGAAATGCAGCCCCATACCCGAAAATGAAAGGAAATGGGAGGTTTCTGCAGCCCCAATGGGATCAGAGTGAGCAGCCCACATTAGTCGAGAGCCTGAGCCCGGATTTGAAAAGACATGCTCCTGAACATTGAATAAGCCAGTTTCGTTTGATTAGACAATGAATGCTTACTTAAGAATATTTGCACTAATCCTCCCTCTGATTTAAGTAGGTTAGACCTGAGTTCCCAACTCCCACTCATCTGTTTGCCAACAAAAACCATCTCATAAGTGGAAATTAGCTATAATTTATTTTAAAAAATAAAGGTGATGGTAGGAGAAACTTTTCTAAAACTTCTTAAAAGACTCAAGTCCTTCTCAACTTGTATTGTTATAATAAAGATATTATTTTATTGGTTCCTGAAATATTCTGACCCTTTAGAAAGCATGCATTTATCACCATCCTTATATTAGCCACATCAAAAACTTTTCCTGGGGAACAGAGAGAAATTTAAATTGTAAAAGTAGTATTTTGGAAGTAAGCAAATAAATCAGAAACACATATTTCTTTAAATACCAAATACATAGCAATGGGTGGTAACTCATAAAACAGACATTGAACATTTTATAGGAGATAACATGTTATAAAGTAGCTATTATCAAGTTAGTATTCAAAGAATTCCTCGAAATGATCACATCAAAATGATTGTAATCAGCAGTAATACTGATCCTAATAACAAAATTAATAATAACTTCTATATTTCTCTCTGCCAAAGAAACATAGTAGCTAAAAGTGGTAGGTGGAAAAATGTCTATAAATGATTTTGATGGAAATAAAGTATTCTGATTGTTGGGAAAAAGTCTTAATAAAATGTTGCTATGGGGGCTTCCCTGGTGGCGCAGTGGTTGAGAGTCCACCTGCCAATGCAGGGGACACTGGTTCGTGCCCTGGTCCGGGAAGATCTCACATGCAGTGAAGCGGCTAGGCCTGTGAGCCATGGCCTCTGAGCCTGCGTGTCTGGAGCCTATGCTCCGCAACGGGAGAGGCCACAACAGTGAGAGGCCCACGTACCACAAAAAAAAAAAAAAAAAAAAAAAAAAAAAAAAATGTTGTTATGCATGCACTTCTAAAATTTTAAACTAAAATATGTTCATATATTTTAGCACCATATTAATTAGTATATGTATAGATGGAGATACAGTTTTATAAAATACTTATACCCTAATATTTTAGTTAGAATATTTTGGTTTGAGCAATTTTTAATTAAATAAATATCTTGGTTGACATTTTTCAAAAACCTATCTGGGTTTTAAATAAGTAAAACTTTTGAATGTGATATTTCTTTTGTTAGTCTACTCTGCCTGTGCTGGTATTCTTCTTTAAGGTTTGGATGTCATACCATTTGGTTAACTACTTCAACCAATTCCTCCCTGCTGTCAATCTCTTCCCTGCTTCAATGTGAAGGGACTTGCTTCACAAGTGATCTGACTAAACTTGATCTATTTGTAAGTTCAAAAAGACAGATGCAGAAAAACAAAACCAGTTAAACCATTTTTTGATTGAACTAAACACATACTTAGAGTTACCCATGCAAAAGGATCTACTTAATTTAAATAATAATTATTAAAGTGGCCACTATGTATACAGCACCATGCTAGACTTTCTGTAACATGCAATACAAAATATGACATGGTTATATACCAAAAAATTTGTATCTTGCTTGGGAAACAAGATATGTATTTGAGTAGTAAAGAACAATATAAGACAATGTGTAGTCAGATACTAACATGTCTGGATCACAGAAATAAAAACTCTGAGGTATCAAAAGAGAGGATTATGCTTGGACAAAGAAATTAGGGAAGGCTTGCCATTGGGATTTTGTAGCAAACATCTTTACCTTTACTTTCTGGGAATTATTCCTTTGTCCAATCCATCCATGTAGTTTCACTGGGAGCTGTCATGTGTTTATCTAACTCAACTTCTGGAAACAGTGAATTGATTGTTGGTTGAAGCTGTTATACATTCTGGACATTCTCTTTCACAAATATTTGAGTTTTGGCCTAAAAATATTCTGGAAAGTCTGTGAACAGAGAAAGAGGCTCTGCTTTAAACTTGGGGAGTTGTCATTGAATCTGCTTTCATCCTTTACATTAGAGAAATATAAGTGGTCAGTCTGCAGAGAAGAATAATATACAGAGAAAAGATTGAGAGGGAATCTATTAGGAATTTGAGTCCTTCTTCATAGTTGTTCTTAATGTTAAGTCAAATTCCTCTTCTTGTTTTCATGTGCCTCTCCATGTCTTTAGGATATGTCTCTTTCTTTTTCATTTAGACTGAGTGGAGATTCTTTACTTTTTCACAGAGGACCTTAATATAAAAATAAATGGGTTTATTAATTTAGGCCTGGTACCTTGTTTTCATTAGTATAACTTTGATCTATAGAAACTGGTTGGCTCGTGTATATTATTATCATTAAAATGACACATTCCCAGACCATTCTTGATTCTGCTTTGTACAATGGAGACATGCATATTTTAGCAATTGTGAGAACATAGTGAATTTGCCAAGAGATTGAATTTGCATAGTCTAGCATCATCTCAGTGTGAACGTCTGAAGGACAATTTCCTATATTTGTTCCATAAATGAAAAGTGGAAAATTACCCTATATTCAAGCAAGTCAAAAAGAACATAGAAAAATATGTCAATGATTGATTTATTTCTATCACACAGAAACATATTTATTTTTATTTTTATAGGTCTTTAAGATAGCACATTTTACAATTACTGAAGAGCTGTTTATAGCTTTTTGCAATACATGGTTTTTAGTAAGAGGAAGAAAGTCTAAGAATGGTGTAACCAATTATAACACATGTGTATACCTATATCTATATATTTACTCAAATATCTCAATTTAGCCTTATAACAAACTTGTATGATAATTTCATTATTCCATATTACAGGTGGAAAGACATGTATACATAGAATAAAATTCTGCTGTAAGCTTATATGCAAAGCAGTGGCAAATGTATCACTAGAATTTAGATTTACTGACACAAATCTATCATTTTCACCAACCCTTACTTAATTCTTCCTTGAATTCTTAGAAAAATTAAATAATAACAATACAAGAAGCATGTGATATTCTAATATGTAGTTTAAGAAATGAATCATATTGTTTATCATTGGTAACCAATATATGACCTTTGATTCTAATATCAGAGAATGATCCTGTTAGGAGGAACGTTGGGATCATAGTTTAAATCTGCTCTCTTAGAAATGAGAAGCTAGGGTTCAGGGCTTCTCCTTTGCTCTGTGTTATCTTACTGAAAGTATAGATTCTCTAGAAGTAGCATAGTGAAGATTTTATCTCCTGCTCAGTCCTAAACCTCAAGAGGTTTTCCTCCACAGGTCTGTGACAACAAATAATCTTACACATAGAGTGTTCATTCACTGCACAATTTATTGATTATAACTCTAAGGATGGAAAATAAGATAATGTGAGTTCAAATGTCTCATGTCACAAAACATGTGTTTAACAGAATCCCAAAAGAGTATTAAGTTAATAGAAATGGAGTAACCTCCATATTTTGGCAAAGCGTCCAGAACAACTCTTAGCACTGAGAGGAAAAACTGACTCTCAAACAAAGAAGTCAGTGAGTTCTCAACTTGGACACCTTCCCAGAGTTGATTCAATTGGATTGTGTGTGTGTGTGTGTGGCCAGCATTTTGTACAGGGAGGCATGGTACAGGCTCCAGTGAACAAGGAGCCATGTCATCAAAGGTGCAAAAGCAAGAAAATTCAATAAGTATTTAAAGGATGGAAATGAGCCAACCTTTTTTTCTGAAAAACAACTTATATGTAGAAGAAAAATAAAAGGTAATAGCTAGTGAGGGTGGCACCATATTTTATAACCCTTGAATGTTGAACAAACTTTTGTACTTGATTTTGTAGCAATAGTGAGTCATTCATGGTTCATAAATGAAGAAATGATAAAAATATGGAATAAATATATTAGATAGATTGGAGAGAGACTGGCTAGAGCAGGAAAATCAGTTCAGAGATTATTACATTTGTTACACCTGACCTAGGTAATAGCAATGAGAGTGGAAGATAGATGGATAAATATGAGAGCTATTTCAAGTACTCCACAGGATTTGTCAATTCCCTTTTCCCCCAGAACCATGTACATTTTGTGTACAATTCTGGAGTGAAAAAAATAAAACAAAATATACCACCACAACCAACACCAACAACACAATTCCTTTCACTGGCTTACCCAAGTCCACACTGCTACTTAGAAGATCTCAGGCCTAGAACTCAAGATGCAAAATGGTTTTCCCCATACACATTTTGGTATTTTTTTCTTCAAGACAGATTCAAGTCTGCTAATGCAGATTTTCATTGTTAACATATCACATTTTTTTTTTTTATATCCAGACATTTAAATTTTAAAAATCATAACTCAACACCCTCCTGAGAAGGCTGAGAGCTTTTCAAACATTCTTTCAGAGCAACCCTCTGAAAAAGGCAGGCAAGCTATCCCCCCCTTGAATGTTGGCAAATAGAAAGTTACCTTTAATTCATCCCTGTGTCCTTTGAATAACTGTTTTGTTATTTCAATAAAGGTCAGAAGGCTTAATGCACAGCAAAAAGGTTTGCTCAGTTTTGTTTTGTTTTTTAATTTTTAAAAATGAACACAAATTTAAACCCAGCTCACTGGTGACTGTGAGATACATAATTTCCACTGCCATGAAGCAGTTGTGATTTTTAATCAGAATATGAAACCCAGAATCTTCTAAAGAACAGACATAGCCTCATTTTGGTGCTGCCTCTTTAAGAGTTGAGCCATCCCCAGGATGATGAATGGAAACAGAAATGGTACAGCCTCTTGAGAGTAAATGTGCTGTTTAATAACTCATTTTTTATTGAATTACAAATATCATTTTATCACCATGGATGTGGAGGTGAATTTTTCTTTTTTATTCTTGTTCTTGGTGTTCTTATTTTTCAAGATGAGACCACTGGTCTGAACCCTAGGCTAAAGGATATAACTTTCTCTCTCTATAAGGACACTATTCTGTTGTGGGGAAGCCATACTAGCTTTTTTGTGCTGATCTTCATAAATCTAAGCAATATTGTCTTGCTGCCTTTCCATATCTTGGTAGGCATTTTCTTATTCATGTATTCAGCTTACACTTTTTGACATGACATTTGTTCCTCTCTTCCACTCTTGCTTACTAGCAGATACCTAGTGACTAATTCAGATATTAACTTCTCCCAATTATTCTAAAAGTAGAAAGTTATCAACTTAACTGAGAGAAGTTGCAGTATAATAGCAACAACAACAGCAATATAAACAGCAGTGGCAACACATTTATCAATCACTTATTAAATGCCTGGCTGGGTTTTAAATGTTTGGCCAACACTGTCTCATTTAGTGATAAGAAAAACCTAATAAAATGGACATTGGTTTCACCCCCATTTTGCATCTGAGTCCACTGAGAGGAAATTGCTGAGGATAGGTTACTCACTCGAGGTCACACTGCTATAGGTACACTTCAGTGTGTGTTTTCTCCCTTCTCCTCCATTTCTTATCAGCTGCTATGGAATCCACATTAAGAGACTGCTGAGATGCTAAAAGCAGCCCTACATGTCTGCATGTTTTGAAGCAAGATATAGTTTATTGATGAACATGGAAATGCCCATCACAGAAATGCCTTCCCGGAAGATAAAAAACTCTTTTTCTTTTAGGGGTAGTTCCTGGTGTTTATATGTGTGAAAAACTGACACAGTCCATTTGAATTCTTAAATTAAAATGGAAAAACAGTGAAGGAAAATGTTTAACATTCCTTAATCTGGGTGTAAATTTGAGTGTTATTCAACCTTTTGTCCTTTCCTCTTTTCATAAGTTATAAAGAGAGTTCATGTCAATTGATTTATTTGTTTTTATGTTTATGATTTAATGTTGTAATTTTGGAACCTTGAATAGATTAATATAAAACCTGTCATGATGTAAAGGAAACTGATTTCAGATATTAAAAGTGCTGGACTGAATGAGGAAAAGAAAAGTGTGGCTGTGGATTATGAGTTTGGTTACCAACCTACAAACTATGGAATTCTAATTCCATTTTCGGTTTTGGTTCTCTAGGGCTCCAAGCACAGATCAAAGGCCTCTTTTTGTTTTCATTTTTAATGGGTTACTGCTTAAAAAGTAAAATCTACTGCACTCTTGGGTCTTCCACAACAGTACTCCTCTATGACTTGACTCCAATTTCCCCACCACCACAAAGGTATCTTTGTGTAGACCACCTCACAGCCAGCACCTCTCCAAGTCCTGTCAACCCACATCCAGAGTGCCCTCCATCTGTAGTCAAATCCCAATATTCAGAAATTAGAAAGCCACCAATATGGACACCAGTCCACCCTGGTGCTCAGTTTTGAATTCTTAGGTGATTTCCATCCAACATCCTCTTCTGCTACCTCCTGCCAATGAGCAGGGGAAAAATCATGTTCAGAATGAACAGAAATGAAAACAAAATAATAATAATAGAGATGCTATCAAAATGAACAGAAAGTTTAGGGCAATGTATTTCCATTGAACATATAAATATGAGCATTCATTCCTCCTTAATAATGTGTGGGTATCTGAACCTTATTACATTATTTAAGATAATTGTGTCTTCATACACAAGACTAATTACAGAAGTCCATGAGTACATTTGCATGCTTTTAATGTTTTTGGCTTTGCGTCATGTGGGATCTTAGTTCCCCGTCCACGGATCAAACCTGTGCCCCCTGCAGTGTAAGTGTGGAGTCTTAACCACTGGGCCACTGGGAAATCCCTGGATGCTTTTGTAAAATGACACTTATGTTCCTCAGTCTATTTCATGTTTTAAATTTTTAAAAATTATAATTTTTAAAAATTTTGAAATGGATTAAAGTACTCTGTAAGATGGATATTTAAATAGTCTAACCATTGTTTGAACAAGATTTTAAAAATACAGATGGTCCCGAACCTACAATGGTTTAACTTATGAACTTTCAATTTTATAGTGGTGTGAAAGTGATACACATTCAGTAGAAACTGTACTTCAAACTTTGAATTTTGCTCTTTTCCTGGGCTAGTGGTATGATCCTCTCTGTTGGTGCTGGGCAATGGCAGCCAGTTCCAGTCAAACACGTGATCACAAGGGTACACAACTCATACACTTAGAAAACCATTCTGTTCTCAGAGAACCATTCTGTTTTTCACTTTCAGTACAGTATTCAAAAAATTACATGAGATATTCAACATTTTATTATCAAATAGGATCAGTGTGGGGTGATTTTGCCCAACTGTAGGCTAATGTTACCGTTCTGAGCATGTTTAAGGTAGGCTAGGCTGAGCTATGATGGAAAAGCTATGATGGAGATATTATCTCCATGATTGCAACAAACTTTCTTACAACCAGACTTTTACAAATACTCTTTGTCTTCTGATTGGAACCCACTCCCTAAAGCTTGCCCTCTTTCCCTCATCTACCCATTTCTCACTCTTTATCTAACTGACTTCTCAGATGTCAAGGTTCAGCTTAGTGCCTACATTCTTTTGAAACACTTCCTTGAGCCCTTCCTACCCACCAAAATATCTCCCCTCAGTGCTTCCAACATACACTATAGTTTCCCATTTGTGTCACTTATGACATTGAATTATGATTGCCTATTGCCATGTGTGCTTTTGTCTTCAAAGCATAAGTTCTATCAGTCGGAATGTATAGACTATCTTGTTTACCATTCATTAACCAGTGCCTAGTCTAATATTTGATATATAATAAGTGCTCAGTAAATGCTGGTAATTTTCCTGAACCACACATCACTTTCCTGTGTTCATAGGGAAACTGGAACAGAGACCACCCAGCCTAGGACATTTCCTTCCATATATATATATATTTTTTTTTTTTCAACCACCATAGGTAATCAGGAATCAAGACGTCATTTTTCTGACTTCACCAAGGAAAAGATGGTTTTAAACCATGATTCCAAGTTCCCACATAATTCCTTATTTTTGTCTCTCTACTGGTCCATCTGCCAGTAGGTTTAGCCAACCGTCTGGCTGAATCACAGTTTGAATCTTTGCTTCAGTGTCTCCTTAGAGTGTTTCTCCTTCCTTCTCACTGTGCTGTCTCCCCACTTTCCATCATTTCCCTCAACAGCTGCTGCCATAGCCCACCTCTGCTGTCATTTGCGGGCATCACAACTCTGGTCCCACAGAACTGGTGTGCAGCCACATGGCTCCTGTCATACCAATCTCACCTCAGGATGACTTTGAGACACTTTTGGGGCCACTCCTCTGCTTCCCACAGAGGTTGTCTTTTCATTTCAGAAATATTTGAATAATATTGAATCCCTCATTTTCAGAAGTTCCAGTATGGTGAAGCACTTATGCCAGGGTTTCAACAACCATCCTCCAGTTTCCAGCCACACATGGTTCCACTTACCTTGAGTGACAGCCTCTAAGGAGAAGGTAAGATTGGCTGATTCCCAGAAAAGAAAACTGGCATATGCCATTGTGGGGCCTAAATGGAGAGAAAAAAAAAAAAGTAACTCCAATGACATTTTGGAAACAATTATTTAAAAAAAACCACAAATACATTCTGTATAGATTTATTTCCAAATGAATGAATACCAATAGTTCCCTTTTGTTTAGTATGAAAATTCCAGAGCAGGAAATGTTGAAATTCTCCTGCACATATATAATTTTAATGATACACGCACAGACGCGTGCACATATACAAACATACATACACACACATATGTACACTCTCATATACAATTCATGAGATTTAAATATCTTAGGAAGAAAAATACATTCTTACCCATTCATCTTCAAGGAAGTCACCCTCACTTGGTTGAAAATTCAGTATATATAAAAGGCTTAATTTAGACCCTACCATGGTTTAGAGATTTTGAGGCCATATTAATGGGAAGATTTAAGAAATTAGAAACTGCTATTTTAACTCTTGTTTCTCAAGACATGACCTTAAGTGGTCTATGGGGTCATCCCCTAAATGAACCAATATCAGTCAGGGAAATTTATTCTGAGGAAAGTTGAGAAGAGAAGCAAAACCACGTAAATTTGGCCTTGTATTTACTTTCCTCAAGAACCCCTTTTTGTAGTATGAAGAACAAAGCTTCTTCTAGAGCCTTCACCTTCCTGACTAACCTCATTTCAAATCCACTTAACTTGGTGTCCTGTGTTCTAGTTTTACTTTCACTAATGCTTCCCAATCTATTCCTTAAAAAGCCTTCCTCACCCTGCCATCCTAGACCAGGCTAAACAATTTAGGTCTATACCTTTAATCACTCTGTACATCTTCACAGCACTCAACACAATTCTAAGTTAAATAATCATTTGTTTACTATTTTTATCTGAACTAGACTATAAAGCTCAATGAGGATAGGGGTTCTAGAAATCTTACCACTATATTCCCACTGTTGTCCATATGTAGAAAGTTTTGATCAGTACTTGCTGAATGAATGAATGATCAGATAATATACTAGATGTTTTTATGATCTCCCCACGATTCCTCTAACATATTTTATTCAGGATCTTATCATGGCAAAATAGACTTTCCCATGTCTCCTGTCTAGATGATTATTAAAGTTCATATTCAGTCTCAACAATTCCATAAAGTTTCACATGGTCTTTCCCTCCAGAATGATTTTGCTTTTCTCAAGTTGTTTGCTTTATATATTTTGCACCCCTACTGAATTTCATCAGAGCTATGCATGTTTTCTCCCATTAGAATGTTATTGTGTCTTCTTTTTTTCCTGTCTCAGCATTCCTCAGTACTTTCTTAGGTGGTTCTATGACAAATAATATATGATACAGGAGAAATCAACTCACACACACACACACACACACACACAGATGAATTGTTATCTTGATAATTTTGTGTCAGATTGATGCCCTGGAATTCCCACTAGCCATTTGCTAGTTGCACTTTGAAGTTAGATTCTACATCCTGGGACTCTCCACTTTCTCCTTAGAATGATGGTTTGGCCAAGTTTTCTATGCCAAATGACCTGGTGTATATTTAGTAAACACTCCTATCACCCAACAGACTTGTGGTTGCCAAGGGTGGTGGGGGGAGGATTGGAAATTTGGGATTAGCAGATGCAAATCATTATATATAAGATGGATAAACAACAAGGTCCTACTGTATAGCACAGGGAACTACATTCAACATCCTGTGATAAACCATAATGGAAAAGAATATGAAAAAGCATGTGTATATATGTATAACTGAGTCACTTTGCTGTACAGCATAAATTAAACACAACATTGTAAATCAACTATATTTCAGTAAAAAAAAAATCAGTGTCACAAGAGATAAAACAAGGGTGTGTTTTCAATTAATTTATGTCAAATAGATGAATTATTATCTGCATATTTCCAGCTTTCTTTCAAATACATAAAATATATAAAACAAATAGAGGGAGATCCTTCCTCTGAATTGTTACAATCTCTTGACAATGTAAACTGGGATGCCAAGGATTTAGATAATGTATCAGCCAGGTTGGACTTGGTTATGCAAAGGAAACAAATCACCCAAAAATCTCAGAAACAAGAATTCATTTCTTACTCATGTTATTTGCTCATCAAAGGTCAACTGGGTGGCTCTACTTTTAACATACCCAAACAGATGATCAGTCTGAGGGAGGCTCCATTTCAGTGTTATCACAATTCCCAAACCAGAAGTGAGGAGCAAGGTGAAAGTGTACTGACTCTTAAAGTTTTATTGGCTAAAAAAGTCAAATGAACATGTTTAACCTCAAAGCGGGCATGGAAATGCAATCCTCCCTAAATTTTTCAATGTATATCATGTATTATAAGAAAACTGAGGAAAAGAAAACAAGGAGGATAAACTTTAGAGAATAAAGGGGACATGGATCTTATATTGATGGTCAAGAGGGAGTATATTATAGGACTAATTTTTAAAGGACTAAATAAATGTAAATTCACCATTCTCAAAGCAATGATTAAGGTGGAGGTACAGTTGCAACTTGAGTGAGTTTGGTCCCAAGGAGTCTGACAGCAGCAAGAGGATATGCTGCTGGAAAAACTGACCCAGTATGAGTACTCAGAGTGGGTGCTGACTCTGAGAAGAGTGATGTCAAATCATAAAGTGTCAGCACAGCATCTGCAATTCTACTGAGAAATAATATGTGAAGTCAAGCACTGTTGGGTGCTCGGGAGCACTTGTAATGCTCTCTATCTGGAGTGATGCCCCTGTATGATGGATGGGTAAAGAGAGATGTACCCTCCAAGAGCTGGACTGCTATAGTGAGGGGACATGGTCTGCCTCAGGCCAGCTGGTAGAATTCCCTAGATCTGAGGCAACCTAAAGTATTTACTGGGAAACTCAGAGAGAAGAGGAGTTAGAGAAGGAAGATATGGTAAAGTGTGTGTGTGTGTGTTTAAATTTTTTTAAAAATTGCAAAGTCTGTGAAAGGGTTAGTTGTTCATGTTCATGAAATGCAGACTAGAAAAAGCAGATCAAGAGAGGAATTCATGGTAGAAAGAACATCTCAGGAATTAATCAAACAAATATGTCTTCACAGAGAGCAGACTTGTGGTTGTTTTTAGAGTACAATAGGATAATTAGGTAAAGATATTTAAGGATATGTTTGTCTAAATTTGTCTAAGGAAACCAAACATAGTGAACTGCATATAGAGAAGTGGGGAGAAGATGAAGATGAACAAATCACATGTCTTAATGAAGAGGATGAAGCCACTAAACCCCTCTCAAATTTCCAGACAACACCAGTTGGGACAAGCATTATCTACAGCAAGGACAAAGAAGCAAAGTGGTCACAAAGAATCCCTTGTGGCCTTATACAAGTAGCCCGCTTGCAAAAGGATTTTAGCCCCAACTCTGTTAACTCCACTTATTTCTCAAATGTTCCAAATGGAACTTTTCCCACTCTCATTGAGTACCAAAAATGACTCTGTATATGTTTTTCCTCCAAAGGATCCTTTGGAGTCTGACTTATGTCCCAACAGCTTTCTTCCATTCAGTTACCCTCTTAGATCTTGTTCATTTTTCCAAGGTCAATTAAAGTTTAGATATAATCTCTGAGGAAATTTCATACAATGGCAATAACTATCAATGTACTTAACTTTCCATCAGACCTGTGTTCAGGTGGAGCCAACATCCCCAAAACTTGCTTGATCTTGTATGTTGCATCAAATTTTCAAAAGTATCCTTCTTTCCTACTCAAACTTGGGCACTTGTTATTCACTCATCCCAAATTCTAATGTCACTTAGTAGAAATGAATGCCTTATATAGCTAGGTCAATTTTTAAATTTTTGTTTATGTCATTTGTAAATCCCTGCTGAAGTTTTACATTTGTGTAAAATATTCAGGGCCAAGCATAGCATTGTTATTTATTCAGTAATGGCTTATTGTGAAATAACTTTGTGCTCATTGATGGAATAGATGTGAGGAATGTCATCTTTGCAATAGAATCCAGTGTGGAAATGAAACAAATGGGCAAATAGCTATAGTTTGGTAAATTCTGTGAGAGAAGTGGTGACTACACTGATGATGGTAGTGATGAAAATAAAGCCTACTATAAAGTCCCCAGCCAAGTATAATACACTCCAGAATAGCCAGGACCTCTGTAGATCCAAAGTGTAACTGATTAGACACACATATTCCCTGATACTTCTGACATTACGAGGCTACTATAAAGAATAACTCATGGGCTTCCCTGGTGGCGCCGTGGTTGAGAGTCCGCCTGCAGATGCAGGACACATACGGGTTCGTGCCCCAGTCCGGGAAGATCCCACGTGCCGCGGAGCAGCTGAGCCCGTGAGCCATGGCCGCTGAGCCTGCGCGTCCGGAGCCTGTGCTCCGCAACGGGAGAGGCCACAACAGTGAGAAGCCGGCATACCGAAAAAAAAAAAAAAAAAAAAAAAAAAAAAGAATAACTCATTTATAACTTCCCTCTGCACTGTACTCACTCTCTCTCAGATACATTTTACATCTCACTGGGGCTCAGTTTTACATTTGCCTTCATAAATGAAAACTGTTTCTCTCCAGGGTATGTTTGAGGGAATAATTAAGGGAGGCAATGGGCTTACGAGGGAAGAGCTAAATCTGGATGCTCTGTAGCCAGAGACTTCTTGCCTTCAACTGTCTCCTGTTTTGTTAATTAACTGGTTAAGATTAAAACAAGGGCATCTGTGTTAGCAGGACTAGAGTGAGAATCTTGACCACAGAGGTTTATGTCAAATAAAGAGAACAGTATGAGCTTGCTTTATCCACCATTGGTTACATATTTTGGCTGAGATGAAAGATGAGAAGAGTGTGATCAATATTCTGTATAATTGGTGATTAGTAGTTGTGTTCCTGGTAATTATTTTCCTGGATGGTCAGGAAAATTTTATTCCCCTAGAGAAATCTGCTCGAGAGTTTTTTCATCTAGTACCTATATTGATACTATAAAATGAGAAGTATGGGATATAAAAATGAGAAAACCATTATTTAATCTCAGAGGTTTGTTGTTTCATTTTTTAAAAATTTCACATCAATGAAATGGATGCAAAGATTATTAGTGAAAAAGAGTCATCTGTGCTCTTATTTGTCAACATCTTAGGAGGCAGTAATATGAAATTCACTTTCTGGCAACTGGACACAGGCTTTTGGCATCTTAACTATCATTTCCAAGAAACAAAAAAAATGATGAAAAAATTTGTGAGATTTGGGCCCCAATCTAGAAGGAAGCCCTTCTTCTCTCTCTCTCTCTCTCTCTTTTTCTCTCTCTCTCTCTCTCTCTCTCTCTCTCACAAACACACACACACACACACACACACACACACACACACACATCTGACCCAGTGGCTGGAGACATCTGAGTCCTAGAAATTATGCTGAGTAACCATGGTGATTCCCTCCTCTGACATCTTAACATATTCTCTCTCATCTCCCACTGACCACACCGCTACCACTACCTGTGAATTTGAAAGAGCCACTCCACCCAGTGAGCTTTATGAAATCTGATCCCCAATCCCCTCTGCCAATATCAGTGCTTGTAAAATGCAGTTTCCAGGGTCATCATCCAGGGTCTCCCCCACTCCATGGAACCACTGGACTTTCTATCCAAGCTGTCTAAATTTCAGACAATTTCCATTTGACAAACATTCATTAGACACTTACCATAACCTAAACATTACCATAACACAGTATGAATAATACATATATGTCATAAGACATATTGGATAGGACAATTACAATGCTGAAGAACAACAATAATAGCAATTCTGTGTTACTATATGGTTGGTGTTGTATGAAGTACTTTGTATGCATTATTTCATTTAATCTCTGCAGCACATCAGTGGGATAGTTCCTATTACTATGGTCTTGTTTCAGATGAGGAAATCAAAATTTAAGAGATTAAATCACTTGCTGAGTCATATAGGGAATCAGTTTTATGGTGAAGCTTCAGACCAAGGCAGTTTTACAGCAAAGACCAAGTTGTTAACCACTGTGGTTTCCTCTCTCTCTGTACCTCACCTCAGGTATCATGTCTCTTCTCTATTTAGTGAGGTAACACCCAGGTGCCCGGATTTCACAATGTGCTCATGTCACCATTTCGTGAGTAAGGCCACAGATCCTGTCTAGATTTACCTGCTTCTAAAATTTCCTGGAAATCCCTATGTATAATTCCATAGTGTGAGCTCATGTGCTCCTCTACTTTGTTTGAAGATGTCATTGTGGCTGTTCCCAGCTCTGAGCCAAACTTAAACTGGTGACAATCCTTATGTTGTTTGTTCACCAATACCTGCTCTTAGAGGATATTAGTCCCATGAAAATCTCTCTCTTTCTTTTTATTTTTCTTCTGGGAGTCTTTGGAATATTTCTCAAATGTGCTCTCGAATGAGTTAGGTCAGTTTTTTGGGGGGAATTCCCAAAGTTTCCCCCTGCCTTCTGTTGATTATGTGTTCTGGTTATGTAGAATTGCAAAGGTCTTGGTAGACACCAGATAACATTTTCCTATAGGACTGCCACCTCTAGGGAGCTTCTATGGAGTGCAGACACCATCTGTGTCTCTAGAGCTTCAGTTTCTGAAAGTGTCCACTGATGGAGCCATTTTAAAAAATACTGGTGCCTCTATCCTGAGGTAAAGTAGAGAAACATCTTGTTCTTTCTTGAATAAAAATGACTTTAACTGTTTTGAAAAAATCAAACCAATAAACAGTAACACAAACATACTAAGGTGCTAACAAGCTGAAGGGCTCTTATAAGTATATTTCCCTGTTCAGCTGACCTGTAGATGTTAGAAGGGTTCTGTATAGACAGTTCTGTAGTCTTTATTTCCACAAGAGGAATCTTCTGATTCTGGGAAGCATCTTCTATACATTTGTAGAGAAGCAAAATGTGCCATGTCAAAATGTGTCTCTTTGTCATAAGGATTAATTTAGGCTGATTATTTTTAAGAAACAGGATTTAGGGAATCTTTATACTGACCTCCAACTTAGGTACCTAAAGGACATAGACAGAGGACCTATTTCTGTAATAGAGCTCTCACAAGAGACATCTGCAAAGAATATGTGCTAGATGTGGTGGGAGAAACTACAGGGCCTAGAGATCAGAGTTCACTCTGTGTCCCACTGTCTCTTCAGGGCCCAGAAAACATTTGTTGACCAAACATTTGCTTTTCCACCTCCATGTGACTTGCCTTCCTCCCCTTTGAAGTCCCAACCCACCGTTCCCAATATCCTCTTTCGTTTTTAACTAAAGATAGTATTTAAGGTGAGGTTTTCAGCCATTTTGGTGAGTTACTCATTTTCTCACTCTCTTGTGGGAAATCTCTCTCATCCATGGTTAAGACATAAAAAGGCTTATTGGTTTGAGTTGCTATTAAGATCCTACTAATTAATGGAAGATGTTGAATCCTTTAAATTGGAAAATCTTCTAAATTGGTAAATTTTTAGATAGCTCTCATAAAAAACTGTTTTATTGATATGTATGGAAACACTAAATTAAAAGTTAATAGAAAGATATATAGCAATGAACCCTAGAACTCCCTTAATTTAAAAAAAAATGGTTTTGGAAGCCTTATTGAATTTGCAGTCTCAACTTCCCCTCATGGGTCTTACAGATGCTAATAAAAACATTAGGTTAATTAACAAGAGAATGAGAAGAAGCCAATGAGAAAGTCAAGGGACTCTTCCCAACAAGGTGGACATTTTTAAAGTGTTATTAAGAAATAAGGTAAATAAAGCTAATATTGAAAGAGATAAACCAAAGAGGAATCAAAAAGGGGAGAGTCATGGGACTTGTCTCAGGAGAATGGATATCTTTAGATGGTTAAAATAAATGGGATGAATAAAATGGACATTGGTGGGGATAAAACAAAGGTTTTAATACTGCACTATCTAAGGTTCATGGGCAAAAGGAACCCCATTACCCACCTCCAGCATTAAAAGGCCCCTAAGAAGTCCACTATCATTACCCTTATCTGGAGAAATTAAAGAAAAAAGAAAAAACAAAAATAAAAGAGAAGACAAAAATTACACTGAGAAACCTGACCAACAATTACTTGGTGCCCTTTGGCTCAACTCCCAACTGCGAAACCAAGCCCTCTTACATAAGAATAGGTAAAATGGCTAAGGGATTGAGAGAAGTTTCCAGGGCTCAATATGGAAACCCTACAAGCTGTGGTACCAAAACCCACTGGAGGAACCCTGACTCAGGCTACAACTAATTTATGCAAATGTAAAAGTGCAAAGGTTGATAGGATTATAAAGTTTGGAATGTTTGAGCAGGTGTTATATGAAGAGGTTACATCAATGTTGCCTGAATGTTTTATCGAAATAGATGTTATATCTGGCAGAACACGTCTATCCAGTCTTGTAAGAACCAAACTTGCTGATTTGGTCCTAGTGGAGGCCATGGTTAGAGGTATAAGAGTTGATGGAATTTAGGTGAAAGTTTGTAAGAAAACTGGTGTATTTGAATAGGCTTTATGTAAGATGGTTGTGTCTCTTTTGCCTAATTATATTGTGGGGACAGATATTGTGTGTTATTGAGAATGTTTCTCCTGCCTGGTATTGTAAAACAAGGAATGTAAATCTGTTCTTTGGGCAATGTTAACTCAGCATTTTAAAGAGAGCCAAACAGTGTGAGGTGGAAGCTAGAGGCTGATATTGAGGGGTCGATAGGAGCAATAGTGGAGGCTTTTTGCTCCTAAGGAGAATTTCTCTTGGGCTGACTTGTAGGAAAAGATGGCCTTTATTGAACACTTTGTGCGAACTTTTTGAAGGAATGCTACTTTTAACTCAATTTCTAAAACATAGAAATATTTTGATTTCCATTTTTGTTGGAAATTGTCTCCCTAATATAAAGAAGGAAATAAAAGAAAATGTAGTTGGATGGGTAGATCAGCTTTTTGATATCAGGCAGCAAACCAGTTCTTTGGGGACTTGAAAACAACTGTCTTTGTCTTGCAAATCTCTACAAAATTGGAAGTGTAAATACAGCCCATGGTCACCTGAGACTGTGCCCAGTTAACTCAATCAACTAGAACCTGAAACCAAAGGAAATAAAGGTAGGGAAAGAGGCCTTTTATCAGTACAAACTTCTGGAAAGTCTGCCTCCTAAATATTATTTATCAAGGACAAATACAAGTCTTAAAAGTCTTTTCCACAAATAGTAAAATGCCTTAGCCATCTGAGCAGATAAACTTAACTTATTCCAACTGTTATTTATAAACTAGTAAGTTTTACATTGTACTTGATTCATGACTAAAGTTTTAAGATGAAAACTGTAAGATATCTGTCTATGTCTATCTGTATGTATGTATGTATATGTACATTATAGATATGGTATTTTTCTATCTTTGGGCAGTATTGCTAAAATTAATTTATAAATATAGCTCTAACTGGCTAAAATAGACAAGTGCTTATATAAAAAATTTTCAAATATATAATAGAAACAAATCTAATTTTTTTTAAAGACTTCAAATGGTTTAGGATTAATGTTGAGTAAATTAAAAAATTTCAGTTATATGTGCTTCCCTGGTGGTGCAGTGATTGAGAATATGCCTGCTAATTCAGGGGACATGGGTTCGAGCCCTGGTCTGGGAGGATCCCACATGCCACAGAGCAACTAGGCCCGTGAGCCACAACTACTGAGCCTGAGCATCTGGAGCCTGTGCTCCACAACAAGAGAGGCCACGATAGTGAGAGGCTTACGCACCATGATGAAGAGTGGTCCCCACTTGCCACAACTAGAGAAAGACCTCACACAGAAACGAAGACCCAGCACAGCAAAAAAAAAAATTAATTAATTGATTAATAAACTCCTACCCCCAACATCTTCTTTAAAAAAAAAAAAAAAATCCAGTTATTGGTTTAATTAAAATAGGCATGTCTTTAGAGTTGTCAGCATTAAATATACAATTTTCACTCTACCAAAAGTTGAATAAAATAAGTTTATGTTATCTTTTTTACAAAATTTGTCAGCAAAAAAAGTAGCTTGGGATGATGGCTGACTTTATCTAATGTCTCATGAAGTTTTGTAGATAATTTAAACATAATTATTGGGAACAAGTGACTTAGATAGACATAAGGGGGATAGGACTTAAAAATAGCTTCCAAAATCTTTTGGTAAATTAAGACTTTGGAGTTTTGCCAAGTTAAGTTAAATAATGAGAAATCTTTGAATGTCTAGATCATTTTCAGCTAAGATAAAATACTGAAACATTAACTGCTAAACAAGGCTAAGTATACCTGCTTTTGTCTTCATATTACAGAAAAACTAATGTTTAGGTCTATTAATGAAAATGGTTTCTACCACATTGAAAAAAAATATGCTATGAGGAAATGTATGTTTCTAAAAATTATGAAATGTATTCATAACTTTCCAATCACAAACAAAAATATTTGTGTAACAAGCAGTTCACAATTGCTTACTTCTTAGCTTTCAATAGAAATTAAGTTTTCTAAGAGTTAAGAATTCTACTTAATATATATAATTAAAATACTAAAATTAATAAGGAAAACATTTCTATGCAAGGAAAATTTTTACAAGCAATAAGGAATGGAAATGCATTTTGTTAAATGAAAAGAAAGTAATTCTGTCCTAAAGAGGAATTAATAAGAGAAAAATATAGAAAGAGGGAAAGCATAGGACAAAATTTTTGTATAAAAAATGAAGTTGCATAATGTTTCTGGAAAAGAAACCCTGATAGAAGAGTTTTGCACATGGTCAGGTGGCTGAGATAGAATGAATTTAGTTGAGTAAATGAATATTAGTAATAAAAGTAAGCTAGCACAAAACTAAAATTTGTTTTCTTTCTCTATTAAGATGACAAAATTATTGTGGACTACTGATGTGCTTTTGATTACAAATTGTGAATGTTTCTTTACCTTTTAAGTACTCTGTTCTGATTCTTTGTATTTGCCTTTGAAATCTTATATTGTCAATTTGGTTAAGTGAATAAGTATTGTTTCATAGTAACCTATGATCTTATTTGACGAAGGATTTTATTTACTTATTTTATTTTTATTTTTATTTTTATTTATTTAACTTTTTCATGTTCAAAAGACATGAAATCCGTGATAGCTTTCAGGGATAAGTTTTTTGTTTTGTTTTGTTTTGTTTTGTTTTTAACTTCTTTATTGGAGTATAATTGCTGTACAATGGTGTGTTAGTTTCTGCTTTATAACAAAGTGAATCAGATATACATATACATATATAACCATATCTCCACCCTCTTGCATCTCCCCCTCATCCCGTCATCCCATGCCTCTAGGTGGACAGGAAGCATCGAGCTGATCTCCCTGTGCTATGTGGCTGCTTCCCACTAGCTATTCAACATTTGGTAGTGTATGTATGTCCATGCCATTCTCTCACTTCATCCCAGCTAACACTTCCCCTCACCGTGTCCTCAAGTCCATTCTCTGACTCTACATTCCTATTCTTGTCCTGCCCCTTGGTTCTTCAGAACCATCTTTGTTTTTGGATTCCATATATATATATGTTAGCATATGGTATCTGTTTTTCTCTTTGTGATTTACTTCACTGTAGGACTGCCTCCAGGTCCATCCACCTCACTAAAAATAACTCAGTTTTGTTTCTTTATATGCCTGAGTAATATTCCATTGTATATATGTGCCACATCTTTATCCATTCATCTGTCAATGCACACTTAGGTTGCTTCCATGTCCTGGCTATTGTAAATAGAACTGCAATGAACATTGTAGTACATTATTCTTTTTGAATTATGTCTTGCTCAGGGTATATGCCCAGTAGTGGGATTGCTGGGTCTTATGGTAATTCTATTTTTAAGGAACCTCCATACTGTTCTCCATAGTGGCTGTATCAATTTACATTCCCACAAACAGTGAAAGAGGGTTCCCTTTTTTCCACATCCTCTCTAGCATTTATTGTTTGTAGATTTTGTCATGATGGCCATTCTGATCACTGTGAGGTGATATCTCATTGTAGTTTTGATTTAGATTTCTCTAATAATTAGTGCTGTTGAACATCCTTTCATGTGTTTGTTGGCAATCTGTATATCTTCTTTGGAGAAAAGTCTATTTAGGTCTTCTGCGATTTTTGGATTGAGTTGTTTGTTTTTTTTGATATTGGGCTGCATGAGCTGCTTGTATATTTTGAAGATTAATGCTTTGTCAGTTACTTCATTTGCAAATATATTCTCCCATTCCAAGGGTTGTCTTCTCATCTTGTTTATGTTTCCCTTTGCTGTGCAAAAGCTTTTAAGTTTCATTAGGTCCCATTTTCTTTATTTTTGTTTTTATTTCCATTTCTCTAGGAGGTGGGTCAAAAAGGATCTTGCTGTGATTTATGTCATAGAGTGTTCTGCCTATGTTTTCCTCTAAGAGTTTTATAGTGTCTGGCCTTACATTTATGTCTTTAATCAATTTTGAGTTTATTTTTGTGTACGGTATTAGGGAGTATTCTAATTTCATTCTTTTACATGTAGCTGTCCAGTTTTCCCAGCATCACTTATTGAAGAGGCTGTCTTTTCTCCATTGTATAGTTTTGCCTCCTTTATCAAAGATAAGTTGATCGTATGTGCATGGGTTTAATCTCTGGGCTTTCTATCCTGTTCCATTGATCTATATTTAGGTTTTTGTGTCAGTACCATACTGTCTTGATTACTGTAGCTTTGTAATATAGTATGAAGTCAGGGAGCCTGATTCCTCCAGCTCCATTTTTCTTTCTCAAGATTGCTTTGGCTATTAGGGCTCTTTTGTGTTTCCATACAAATTGTGAAATTTTTTGTTCTACTTCTGTGAAAAATGCCATTGGTAGTTTGATAGGGATTGCTTTGAATCTGTAGATTGCTTTGGGTAGTATAGTCATTTCCACAATGTCGATTCTTCCAATCCAGGAACATGGTATATCTCTCTATCTCTTTATATCATCTTTAATTTCTTTCATCAGTGTCATAGTTTTATACCTAAAGTTCTTTTATCTCCTTAGTTAAGTTTATTCCTAGGTATTTTATTCTTTTTGTTGCAATGGTAAATGGGAGTGTTTCCTTAATTTCCTTTTAGATTTTTCATAAGTAGTGTATAGGAATGCAAGAGATTTCTGTGCATTAATTTTGTATCCTGATACTTTACCAAATTCATTGATTAGCTCTACTACTTTTCTGGTAACATCTTTAGGATTCCCTGTGTATAGTATCATGTCATCTGCAAACAGTGACAGCTTTATTCCTTCTTTTCCAATTTGGATTATTTTTATTTCTTTTTCTTTTCTGATTGCTGTGGCTAAAACTTCCAAATCTATGTTAAAAAATAGTGGTGAGAGTTGACAACTTTGTCTTAGTCCTGATCTTAGAGGAAATGGTTTCAATTTTTCACCATTGAGAACGATGTTGGCTATGGGTTTGTCATATATGGCCTTTATTACCTTGAGGTAAATTTCCTCTCTGTCAACTTTCTAGGTTTTTAGCATAAATGGGTGTTGAATTTTGTCAAAAGCATTTTCTCCACCTATTGTGATGATCATATGGTTTTTCTCCTTCAATTTGTTAATATGGTTTATCACATTGATTGATTTCCATATAGTGAAGAATCCTTGCATTCCTGGGATAAACCCCACTTGATCATGGTGTATAATCCTTTTAATGTGCTGTTGAATTCTGTTTGCTAGTATTTTGTTGAGGATATTTGCATCTATGGTCATTAGTGATATTTGCCTGTAGTTTTCTTTCTTTCTGACATCTTTGGCTGGTCTTGGTATCAGGGTAATGGTGGCCTTGTAGAATGAGTTTGGGAGTGTTCTTCCTTCTCCTATATTTTGGAAGACTTTGAGGAGAATAGGTGTTAGTTCTTCTCTAAATGTTTGATAGAATTTGCCTGTGAAGCCAGCTAGTCCTGGGCTTTTGTTTGTTGTAAGATTTTTAATGACAGTCTCAAATTTAGTGCTGTGGTTAGCCTGTTTATATTTTCTATTTCTTCCTGGTTTAGTTTTGGTAGGTTATGCTTTTTTCAGAACTTTTCCATTTCTTCCAGGTTGTCCATTTTATTCATGTATAATTTCTTGTAGTATAATTGCTTATAATTGCTTGTAGTAAACTCTCATGATCCTTTGTATTTCTGCAGTGCCAGTTGTTACTTATCCTTTTTATTTTCTAATTCTGTTGATTTGAGTCTTCTCCCTTTTTTTCTTGATGAGTCTGGCTAATGGTTTATCAATATTTTTTATCTTATCAAAGAACCAGACTTTAGTTTTATTCTTTACTCCTTCATTTATTTTTCTTTTATTTCTGATCTGATCTTTATGATTTCTTGCCCTCTGCTAACTTTGGGGGTTTTTTGTTCTTCTTCCTCTAATTGTTTTAGGTGTAAGGTGAGTTGGTTTATTTGAGATTTTTCTTGTTTCTTGAGGTAGGATTGTATTGCTATAAACTTCCCTCTTAGAACTGCTTTTGTGCATCCCATAGGTTTTGGGTCGTTGTGCTTTCATTGTCATTTGTTTTTAGGAATTTTTTGGTTTACTTTTTGATTTCTTCGGTGATTCTTGGTTATTTAGTAGTGTGTTGTTAATCCACCATATGTTTTTATTTTTTATAGATTTCCCCCTGTAACTGATATCTAGTCTCATACATTGTTGTCAGAAAAGATACTTCATATGATTTCAATATTCTTAAATTTACCAAGGCTTGATTTGTGACCCAAGATATGATCTATCTTGGACAATATTCCATGAGCACTTGAGAAGAAAGTGTATTCTGTTGTTTTTGGATGGAATGTCCTATAAATATCAATTAAGTTCATCTTGTTTAATGTATCATTTAAAACTTGTGTTTCCTTATTTATGTTCATTTTAGATGATCTGTCAATTGGTGAAAGGGGGTGTTAAAGTCTCCTACTATGGTTGTGTTACTGTCAATTTCCCCTTTATGGCTGCTAGCATTTGCCTTATGTATTGAGGTGCTGCTATGTTGGGTGCCTAAACATTTACAATTGTTATGTCTTCCTCTTGGATTGATTCCTTGATGATTATGTAGTGTCCTTCTTTGTCTCTTGTAATACTCTTTATTTTAAAATCTATTTGTCCTATATGAGAATTGCTATTCCAGCTTTCTTTTGATTTCCATTTGCATGGAATATATTTTTCTATCCCCTCACTTTCAGTCTGTATTTTTCCTAGGTCTGAAGTTGGTCTCTTGTAGACAGCATATACACAGGTCTCCTTTATGTATCCATTCAGCCAGTCTATATCTTTTGGTTGGAGTACTTAATCCATTTACATATAAAGCAGTTATAGATATATATGTATATGTATGGTCCTATTACCATTTGTTTCGGGTTTGTTTTTGTAAGTCTTTTCCTTCTCTTGTGTTTTCTGCCTAGAGAAGTTCTTTTAGTATTTGTTGTAAAGCTGGTTTGATAGTGCTGAATTCTCTTAGCTTTTGCTTGTCTGTAAAGTTTTTAATTTCTCCTTTGAATATGAATGAGATCCTTGCTGTATAGAGTAATATTGATTGTAGGTTTTCCCCTTTCATCACTTTAAATATCTCCTGCCACTCTCTTCTACACTGCAGAGTTTCTGCTAAAAGATCAGCTGTTAACCTTATGGGATTCCCTTGTATGTTATTTGTTATTTTTCCTTTGCTGCTTTTGATGTTTTTTCTTTGTATTTAATTTTTGATAGTTTCATTCATATGTGTCTTGTCCTGTATGTCCTTGGATTTATCATGTATGGAACTCTCTCTGCTTCCTGGAATTGACTGACTATTTCCTTTCCCATATTAGGGAAGTTTTCAACTATAAACTCTTCAAATATTTTCTCAGTCCTTTTCCTTTTCTCTTCTTCTGGGACCCCTATAATTCAAATGTTGGTGCATTTAATGTTGTCCCAGAAGTCTCTGAGACTGTCCTCAATTCTTCTTATTTTTTTTTTTTTTCTTTATTCTGCTCTGTGGTAGTTATTTTCACTGTTTTATATTCCAAGTCACTTATCTGTTATTCTGTCTCAGTTATTCTGCTATTGATTCCTTCTGGAGAATTTTAAATTTCATTTTTCATGATGTTAATCATTGTTTGTTTGTTCTTTAGTTCTTCTAGTTCCTTGTTAAACATTTCTTATATTTTCTCCATTCTATTTCCAAGATTTTGGATCATCTTTACTATCATTACTTTGATTATTTTTTTCAGGTAGACTGCCTATTTCCTCTTCATTTGTTTTGTCTGGTGGGTTTTTACATTGCTCCTTCATCTGCTGTGTGTTTCTCTGTCTTTTCATTTCTCTTAACTTACTGTGTTTGGGGTCTCCTTTTCACAGGCTGCAGATTCGTATTTCCTGTTGGTGGTGGTGTCTGCTCCCTGTGGGTAATGTTGATTCAATCGGTTCTGTAGGCTTCTAGTTGGAGAGGACTCATGCCTGAGTTCTGGTGGATGAGAATGGATCTTGTATTTATGGTGAGCAGGACGAAATCCAGTGGTGTGTTTTGGGGTGTCTGTGAACTTATTTTGCTTTTAGGTAGCCTCTCTGCTAATGGGTGGGGTTGTGTTCCTGTCTTGATAGTTGTTTGGCATAGGGTGTCCAGCATTGTAGCTTGTTGATCATTGAGTGGAACTGGGTCTTAGCGTTGAGATGGAGATCACTGGGAGAACTCTCACTGATTGATATACATGGGGCTGGGAGGTCTCTGTTGGACCAGTGTCCTGAACTTGTCTCTCTCACCTCAGAGGCTCAGGGCTGACACCCAGCCAGGGCACCAAAGCCTTGTCAGGAATGGAGCTCAGAAGAAAAGGGAGAAAAAAAAAGAAAGAAAAAATAAAATTATTAAAATAAAAAAAAAATATTGTAGATAAAAAATAAAAAAAATAATAAGAAAAAAAGAAAGCAAACTAAAAATGCACCAGTGATAACAAGCACTAAAACTACACTACAAAAAAAAAAAAAAAAAAAAAAAAAAAGACAGACAGAACCCTGGGACAGATGGGGAAAACAAAGCTGTACAGATAAAGTCACACAAAGAAGCATACAGATACACACTAACAAAAAGAAAAAAAAAGGAAAATAAAAAATATATATACATATATATATTAAAAAGAATGGAAGAGAGCAACCAAATCTACCAATGATAATAAGCTCTAAATACTAAACTAAGATAAACATAAAACCAGAAACAAATTAGATGCAAAAAGCAAACCCCAAATCTACAGTTACTCCTAAAGTCTACCACCTCAATTTTGAGATGAGTTATTTTCTATTCAGGTATTCCAGAGATGCAGGTACATCAAGTTGATTGTGGAAATTTAATTCACTGTTCCTGAGGCTGGTGTGAGAAATTTCACTTTCTTTTCTTTGTTTACACACTCCTTGGCATTGAGCTTTGGATTTGGCCCCACCTCTGCTTGTAGGTCACCTGAGGGTGTCCAGGTACATGGGGAAATTCTTGCCTTTTGGGAAGTCTGAGGTCTTCTGCCAGCATTCAGTAGGTGTTCTGTAGAAGTTTTTCCACATGTAGATGTCATTTTCATGTATTTGTGGGAAGGAATGTGATCTCCACCTCTTACTCTCTGCCATCTTGAAGGTGCCTCCTCTGACCAAGTATTTTAAAGCCTTTTGATATCTTTGACAAACGTTCCCAAATCCAATGCTAAATAAATTATTTCACTCTCTAGCTCACTTTGGATCTTTTCAGAAGGCCACTGAAAAATCTCAAAGATAAATATTAAACTAATTAGTCTTATTTGGCATGTTAAATTTCATGGGAACCATTGTCAAATAGTTGATAATAAACTTTCTTAGGTTATATTATGTGGATGAATGTTATTAATATGTGTTCTAAAATTATATGAAATTCCTAAAAATCTGATATGTCCTGATAAAATATTATGTCATAATTCTAGTTATCCTCAAATGCTGTATTACAGAAATAACCAAATATCTTTGTCAATTGCATTGTAATCAGATCTTTAAACATGTCATTTTCAGTCTTTTGTCATTTATAGACAGTTTTTGTTTTACTCTGATGCTTTTACAGAAATGCTTTATCTTCAAGAAGATTCAGAGAAGGACTTTTTGCCAAATACATGTTTCTGATAACTTTCAGACCAGACTACTGAACTGGGTGAGAAATAATAGAACACTAATGGAAAAACTGATGACTTTGTAAAACTGCTTACAAAAGATCAACAATAATTAATTACATAGGACTGAATGAACTGATGAATATGATTATAATTTTTATTACTTCTTATTTGAAATATTACTGGCTTCTTAATCTTTGTTCTCCCAAGACTTAGAGGAACATTTTTCTCTTTTCTCTTAAGTCAGTTATGACTTATAGCAATTTGGTAAATTATACCTTTGAAAGCAAAATTAAAACATTTATATTTTTCTCCCTACCTGATCACTCCAGAATTTAGAAACTCTTAGTGCCTATTATTATTTTTATGGCAATATATTCAAAAATTATTTACAGAAGTTAACTAAGAATCTGTTCTCCTTGTAACAGAGCACAGTTGAAATATTGGTTACATAGACTCAAACAGGAACTAAGATTGATTTTATGGAGCCATAAAGCCCCTGGGAGGTGGGGAGAAACAGACTGGTAACTTAAGTACTCAACTTAAGTTTTTAAGTTGAGTACTTAAGTACTAACTTACTAACTTATAAGGATGTAAGTTAGTAGATGGCCATCTTCTCCCTGTGTCTTCATATTACATTCCTTCTGTGTGCCTCTTTGTCCTAATCTCTTTTAAGGATGCCAGTCATATTGTACTAAGTCTCACCCTAATGACCTGATCACCCTAATGACCTTTAAAAAGGTAATTATAACTTAATTACCTCTTTAATGATCCTATCTCCAAATATAGTCATATTCTGAGCTATTCATTAGAGCTTCAACATATGAATTTAGAGGGGAAACAATTCAGCTCATAACATTCACATAATAGAAAAGGCATTCAAATCATTATGGTACATGTACCTTATATTCTGCAGTCAATAAGAGTTACAACGTTTTGTGAATATTTATGGGTATAAGAAAATGTTCATGGTAAAGAGTTAATTTTAAAAATGGATAATAAAATTATTTAGAATATAATCTTAAATTTATAAATTACACATATTTCAAAATATATATTAAAATATTATATATTTTGAATTAACCTAATTCTTGCTTCATCTCACATAAGCCTAACAACTCTTTTCTGTATATATAGAGCAGGTGGGTTGGAGAGAGGGAAATACTAGTTGCTATTTCTTCTGGGGTGTGTAATCACTGGTATTTAGAATTCTCTTTTATGCATTCTTAAAGTTTTTCTTTAAGAAGCATTTATTATTTTTCACCAATTATTTTTATATCTCCAAAATACAAGGGAAATACTGTCAACAAAGATATAATAAAATAGCAAAAGTTCAACATAACAGAATTAATAATTTTAATTTTAACAGATTTTAATTAAAAATTTAAGTTTTTAAAAATTATTTGCACTTGTACGAGACAGGGAAATCTGCTTTATTTTCAGATGATGTATAAAGGTCCTGAGATTTTCATTGTTCTGAGCATAGAAAGAGCCCAGATCCAGAGGTGAGTCAGCAGGAAATGCATGAGCCTAGTGCAGTGTCTTCTTAGGAGGAAGTGAGAACTCCAGCCATGGTTAACCTAAAGAAAGGAGGACTAGGACATCTTAGCAGTTTTCACATGTGTGATGGGCTGCAGAGAATGGGAACAAGGATTATATGGATTAATTGGATTAGATGGGTATATCTAGAAGGTAAAACTAAGATCAATATTTTTCTTCCTTTTAATGCAAGTTTATTGACTGCCTACAATATGCCAAGCATTGAAGAATAAAACAAATGAATGCTAAAGAAGCAGATATCTGCTTAATACATTTTGAAAAGGACTTTTAACTGTTTTTATTAGCTGAACAGATTGTTTTCAATGTAGTGAGTATCCCAACCTTAAAGTCTTCTGAGTGAGACTCAGAAATGTTCTGAGTATGACCATCTCCCAAGGGTACAGCATCAGGAATTTTTGAATCCAGTAGCCTAGAATGATGGTTCTCTAATGTTTGTATTGAGAAAAATTACCCAGAGGCCTAGTTGAAACACAGATTCCTGAGCAGATACCCAGAGACTCTGATTGAGCATATAATTTCCATTTCTAATATGCTTCCAGTACATGCAGATGTTAGTGGTCCATGGACCATACTTGAAGTAGCAATGGATAACACAGGGTCTTCTTCCTTCTAAGATCAATAATTCTAAGACACAGACAGAGAAAAATGTCTGCTTCATCAAATTTATTTTCCTCAGCTTACTGAAAAGGGAAAGATGGCTGAGGGAAGGAAAGAAACACAACCCGATCAAAAGCAAAAACTGGCCAAAATGACAGACCTGGTTCTGGGACAGTGAGATGTTTAGAAGACAAAGTTTCAAGGAAGTCTCCCAGATAATTCTTGTAAAATGGTTTCAAATATACATTTTTTTCAAAGATCCCCAATTAAACTCAACACAGCTCTTAGATTGTACTGACAAAGCTTTGAAAAATGATGCATTTACTCCATGCAGGCAGCAGTCTCTGGAGTCGAAGCCTCTGCATCAGTGATGTGTCGCAGCTGATTTTCGAGCTGCATTGAAAGCTTCAAGCTTTGGCACGACTGAGCATTAACTCAGCATTAAGCAGAAGCTTTGACACTAGAGACTACAAACTTGGATGGATTAAACACACATTTTGAATATCTCACAAAATTCTAGCAGTAAGGAGGACACAGAGATTTTTTAAAAAGAGAGCAAGAGAAGGAAATAGAAAATGTGTAATGCAAATTAACAGAGAAGTGGGTCCTGCAAATCCTATCTATGCTGTGGTTCCCTTTCCTTCAGATGCTGCAGCTTTTATATCCAACTTTTCCACAAGAATGGTTCTTTGAGATTTTAGCCTATGGGTATACCACTGGAACACAATAAAAATTATTTGTAATAATAGCAAACTCTAATCTAGCATTTTTTATTGTTTAAGAGGTTAAAGCCAACTGCAGGTCAGCTCGTGGCCACAGAATACCAAAAAAAGTCATCATATAGTAAACATTCAGTATATTCACATAAGTTACTAAAATATAGTATGTATAAATGCTACCCTCTAGTTCTATTGTGCATATAACCTTTTCACAACAATTTCACAGATATCGTCTCATTTGATTCTCACCATAATCCATGTATTAGATCAGGATTATCATGACATTGTCCGGGGGGAGGAAAGAAAAAAAAAAAGAATATCTGAGGGATTTAGTTCCCTGCCCATGGTTATATAGAAGATAATAGGAAATGTCAAGACAAGATTCCAGTTTTACTAAAACCAAGTTCTCATATTTTCCCTCATTATGCATAACTATAGATTCCAATACCACTACTACCACTGTGAATAAATTCTTCCCATGAATTTATTTTTCAATTTTCATTCCTAAGACCCTTATAAAGATTCTAGAGAATCTGTTTCTGGAAATATAACACACTAGCACTTAGAAACAATAATATATTATCCTAAGCATGACAATTATCTGAAGGTAGGGATTTAGAAGATGCTCTTAAGCGCTGTCCAACTAGTTTGCCAGAATTCCACTCCAACTCCAGAGTAGATTTATCAGTTAAATATAGCTGATTTCTTTATTTTCCATGTTTCCTTCCATTGCCCCTCCCTCTCTCACTCTCACTCTTGCTCCCTATCTTTTGGGGATGGTGTTAGGGGAGGGGAGCTTTGGATAAGATTAAGAAAACCAAGTGGTTGGATAAGATTAAGAAAACCAAGTGGATTAAGAAAGCAGTAGGTCATGCCAACACACTTTTAATGCAACCCTGTGTTAAATAAACAGCCTCACCAGATAAAAGAACATTTTGGGATGCACATGCATGTTTTGTCAACTTAGACTCTATCTACAAATTCTCAAAGGTATTAATTCATCTAGTCATCAGACTGCTTTTCTGCTGACCCAACACAACCATTACATTGGTTCTTATCAGAACATTGCTTTGAACATTGTCTAGATACAATGTGATACAGCCCAAGATTCATTTTCTTTTTCATAATTCTTCAAATTCCAACAATTATTTATTATACATCTACTCCTAAGTTCCTGGTTTAGAAAGAGGAGGGATATGATTGTTGTTTCAAGAAGTTTAGAGAGTGGAGAGAGGACAACTATTTTTAAAAATATGTACAGAAAATTGTTACCTACACTCATAAAAGTTTATATGGGAACAAGTGCTGCCCAAAGAAGTGGTTCATTGTATGTGAACAAGCTAAGAAAAGTTACATAGTAGATGGAATATTTTAATTAAGACTTCTAACCAAGAAAGGGTCCAACAGGACACAGAGTGCATTTATACAGGTATGAGTTGGTAGAAATCCAAGAGGTGAAAAAGTATTTGCCTATTTAATCTTTCTAATGAAGAAAATGCTACTAGAATTTTGACACAAGCTAGATGGTCAATGTGGTAGTGTGCTTCCTTCTGTACATACATTCTAGTCAGTTTAGACAGTTGCCATCTTCTTCTCACCTTCCTTTCATTTTGGGCTGGTGGACACATCTGATATCACCACAATAATGGAATATTATTGAAAAGGAAAGAAGGCTTATGGACCTTATACAGTTGCCTTATCTTAGAAGGAATTTAGTCCACAATTCTGCCTCTTTACCCTGCCTGTCTACTTAAAAATTTATTTGTTGGTATATTAGAAAGTTCAGTCTGGGGCAAATCAAATGATTCCCACGAGGCAAACCTTCTGTAATTAGTATGATCCTTAGGGAGACTATTTGTGCATCACAAAAGGGAAATACTGGCTATTTTCCAGAATAAAAAACAGTGACAGGAATTATACCTTCAGGGAGGACTGGTAAGTGAATGGAGCAAGAGCAGCAGGGCGTGTAGGAGACACACAGACTTGGTATGATGAAGCCTGAAATCAGAGGCCATTCTGCAGACCTCAGGAACAAGTAAGAACAAAATCAGGTCTCGGAAACCTGAGAATTGGTTAAAGAATTCATATGAGCTGGTTCTGTTCATGTGGCACCTCATGTAGTCTGAGCAAGTGATTTTAGGTGGCAGATTTGATGTCCCATTTTACAGAGAGGAAACTGAGTCTCTGGAAAGCTAAAAAGAAGGACAACAGTTACTGGATCAGCAGCAAAGCTGACGATGCTGGGTCACTAAATTCCAGCTCAAAGCCCAAACTTCCAAAATACCCTGTGACACAAAACTGACCGTTCTATGAAGATGTGTTTTTTTGCACAGAGTGTGTGTGTGTGTGTGTGTGTGTGTGTGTGTGTGTGTGTGTGTGTGTACCTGTCTGAAAGGGGAATAAAAGTGGGAAGGGGGAATGAAGATGGTCAGGTTATTACATTACCCTTTAGGATTTTAAAATGTGGTATTTATGACAATCATATTGTGATCCATCTATTAAAACATAAAAACATGGAGGCCTAATCTCCCCAGGTTTAGGATGCAATTCTGTCTCTAGAATATCAAGTAACACTATTGAATGGAAAGGCTGCCTTTGACTGAGGACACACTGGAAAACAATTTTCCAGTGCACGTTAGCGTATCTGCAATCAAAGTCTGTGTGTATCTGTGATTTCTTTTTAATCCTTTCACTTTTTTCTTCCCCTTTTTCTTCACTGTGTCCCTACTTTCCCTGCCTCCCCATCCCCCCAAACACTTTTCTCTTGCCTATGGAGATGGAAACCAAGAGGAAATTGATGCAGTGGCGGGTTTAATATGACATTTGAAAAGTGACTTTTTGATTTTCAATTAACCTTGCACAAAGAGGAAATATTGAAATTCGCCCCTTTGTTCTTGGCTGGATCTGCAGACAGGCTGGTTGGCACCAAAAGCTGAACGGGTTTGGGGTGGGGCAGTGGAAAAAGAAGAGGCAGGGGAGTGAAAGAGAACCTGGCACCTGCGAAGCAAAGCACTCCTGTTTGCACAGAATGAAAGAGGACTAGCCTATAGTAATTACTCTCAGAAGGGGGAACAGGTAGTGGAGAAAATGCTCTCGTTATTTGTTTGACTTAATTGTATGCTTTTATGAACCGTCTGGCTGGAAGGATTAAAGTTACTTTTAATAACATTTCCTTTCAGAAAGTATTTGATTTGAAGTCTCCCAGCAGGCCTCCCAGTCAACAGCCTCCTTTCCCCAACCCATGCACCCCTCCTGCTTTACCCTCTAGTCCCCTTCGCTTCTTTGAAAGACCCATTGTTCTGTCTGCAGAAGAAAGAGATGCTTACACCATGATATGATGCATAGTTAATTCCGTAAATCTCTCTTTCCGGATTTTCTTAAAATATTCACTGAAGTCCGCCCCCTCCCCTTTGTAAGAGCAAACCTTGACAATTACACAAGGGAATAAAGTAGCTGGACGCTGTGGCCTCCTTGGACAGCCGCGTGCGGACAGCGGACAAGCTGCCTAAACACGCGCTCTGATCTTTATTAAGGCGCAGTGCTTTCGCTGACGGACCCTTCCGTTCTTTTCCTTCTCTTCTTGGGTGCTGTCCTTGCAGGTGTCTGCCCCTCGCTCCCAGCTGTTTTCTCTCGCTCTCCTTCTTCCCTCTAGCTGCTTTTTTTCTGCATTTCCACCTGCCCCCTGGCTTCTGTCCGGCAAACTGGGCGGGTGGCAAAGGGTCCCCGGCAGCGCGGGGTGCACCCCGCCCCAGGCCGCGCGCTCTGTGGGCGCCCACACGCGCCAAGAATTGCATCTCATCCCTAGATGGCAGCAGGATTCTGAAGCTGGCGCAGCCCTCAGCAGCCCTTCTTGTCTGTGTTCCGGAACAGATTGCCAGAGGATAAGGCGTCTAAATAGCCCGGCTCCTCCCCGGGAGTGCAGGTCAAGCAGAAGAGCAAGCCAAACAGACGCATCTGGCAGGGCCTCTGGGGTCGGATGCTGCAGCTTCGGACACCACATCTTCTCGGCACACAGATGTGCTAGTGTGTTAAAAAAAAAAAAAAGAAGAAGAAGAAGAAGAAGAAGGAAGAAAAAAGAAAAGGGGAGTTTAGCCTCTTGGAGACTGTGTCTTGTTAAAGACCGGTGATTCTGGACCATGACAAAAGTCCTCGAGGCCTGAGTACACAGAGGACACACGCATGTATAAGCTTATTGGAAAACACTTGCCTTCATTCCAGGGACCAAGCTGGCTAGGCAGGAAGGCAGCAGGATATGAAGACGGAGACTTCAGCTCCAGCCTGGCTGGGGTCCTGTACACTTTGGGGAAAGCTCTTTTTGTCCCTGAGCCTGTTACCTAATCTATAAAATTGAGGTTATTAAAGCTTTCAGCTCTGTGTACATACGAAAGATTGTCAGGATTATCAACAGGAACAAAGAAAGGAAAAATTCACTTTGGCAGGAACAGCCTCATTGCTGCAGCATTTGGCCCAGAACAGAAATTTTCCTTCAGAGGATACATCCAAATGGTGCTACAGTATTTACTGTGATTAGCTGGAAATTACTTATTTGGAAGCAAAGGGCAGAGGTGGTTGTGCAACTTAAAACCCAGGGACCTTTATCTCTAAACCACTTTGACTATCTATACCCAGGCCCCATCATTGACCTTGTCATCACCTGGAAATCCTATACATCAGAAATCTGTATCACCAGAAACTACATGCAGAAGCCCAATAGCTGTGTCCCCGACGGGTCCCAAGATTCAATAGGAAAGGCAGAGACTACCCTGCTGTATGTTATTTTGGAAGATGTTACTGTTAACATGGCATACAACACATTATGTGAGTCAGGAAATTTTCTCACCAAATCTGACTCAGAGAGAAAAAAAAAAAAAAAAAACATATGCAAAGATTTTTTTTAAAAAAATCTCTCATAATACAGTACATTCTCCTGTCTGCCACAAGTTCTGTCCTTTTCTAGTACCATGGCAACCTTTGTAACAAAAGGGGCAGTAGGATAGAGGCTTCTGATGCTTAGCTCTTTATCTTGTCTGGGGTCTCGTTTCCTTTACTGCCCCCTAATCCACAATTTCTGCAAATATACCACGGCAAGAAACAGTCTCTCCTGACCTCCTTCCAGGAATTAGGTAATATGTGTAAAATCTTCACTAACCTTGATTATTTATACCAAATAGAGTGTAGCTTCACAGTCTATAATTTTGCTTACTGGGGGCTTTATGAGATGCATAGCAAGGCTGTTTCAAAGTGATGTTGGAGTGGCAGGAAGATGGGGGATAACAAAAATATATTAAACAAAAGTCTAAGATCCTGCCAGATTACAGGAGAGGAGGCAGAATCAAAGGATTTCTGTTGAGTTCTCTCCTGTTCTGTTTGAATATTCGGCCTATTTAGTGTTATTACTAGACTCCTGTCAGATCGTCAGATCAGTAATTCCAGCAACCTCATGTTACAATATGCACTTGTCACATAAACTCATCCTTATACCTTCCTAAGAGTCACTCTTGTTGGGCCAGTTCTCCAAGCTCATAAAATCCTCCACTTCAGAGATTTCCTAGTCTATTCTAGAAATCAGCTTCCCATTGCCATGCCTCTCACCCAGATTTTCCCATAAAAATTGCAAATTTGAAAGACAAGATTGATCCCTGAGTCATTCTTATTAATACCCTCCACCTTCTCTTCTGGAAATAGCCTGACACTAAGTGAGGACTTCTCCTGGAGAGATGGGGAAACAGATCAATACTGCAATGGCCATTCTCTCCTCCCAGCCAGAGAATGAGACATTGTTGATGAAAAGGATCCAGCATTTCTTATTGTTGTCACTAAAGTCATAGCATCCAATCTCAGTTAAACTCCTTATGTTGCCTGATAGTTTATTTACTCCTGGTTATTTATTTATTTTTGCTTTTTTTTTTTTAAATCAAAGTATAGTTGATTTACAATGTTGTATTACTTTCAGGTGTACAGCAAAGTGATTCAGTCATACATAAGTATATATATATTTTTGTTTGTTTGTTTGTTTTTAGATTATTTTCCCTTATAGGTACACCTGGTTATTTTTAATTGCTGGTTGTTTTGTTTACTTGCCCTTAATTCTTTCCTAGTGCCTTTAGTGAGTATGCCAGAACTTTGGCCTTCTACTCAAGGTTTTCACCCCTAAGTACCCTAACCTCCCTTACATCAGAGGAGCTCTTCAAAAGCTTCACAGATGGAGTAGAGTCATTAGGCAGGATGGATCTCAAAACCCTGCTCCCCAACTAAATGTTCATCTACCTGTGATCTCTCTTTACCTCTGGTCTCAAGGGAGAGAGGCCCTTTATCTGCAGTAAGGACCCCATACAGGGATTCTCTTAATCTGATTTTTGCTCATTTCCTAGATCCACAGGCTCCTCTCTTTCTCTCTCTCAGTGTCTCTCTTCTGAGTCTCTTACCACACCCACTAATTCCCATAATTTTCTTTTTTTTCTCTTCACACTCCCTTGTCATACATGCATTATACTGCCATACTCTCTAGATGACTGGTATTGCTGAACTGGTTGTAGGGGCACACACACACAGACACACACACTCCCCAGTGCTTGGCCAAGCCTCTTTGCCTTTGTTCATGCACCTTTCTGTGCTACAGAATAGCTTTCTTATGCTTTTTTTTCTCTTTCTCTTACTTTTTGTTCAAGATTCAGGCTCTGGGATCCTATCTTATGAAGTAAACTTTGCTTAACATCAGAACAAGCTAAGTCTTCTTCCTTTATTTTACCCTAGCAGAGAGCATGTACATTTATCATAGAAGTTACACACTGATTTTTTCTTATTGTTTATGAAATTTCTGTTTACCACACTGGAATATAAACTCCTCAAAGGCAAAAAAAAATGTGTCTTATTCATCTTTAACTTTTTAGTGCCAAATATGGGCCCAGAGACATAGTATTAAACTTTGCTTTAGACGCATCAGTCATATTGTCTTCTGTATCTGTTTTATTTTAAGGAAAATGTTTGCTTACATCACTGCTACAGAACAGAGAACCCTCTAAATTCTATTTTTTATCCTCTGTCCCCTCTCCTCATTCAAGCTGTTGTACTGTGATGAGAGCTAGTCCAAAAGTCAGCCACTCTAACTGGTGAGGGGTCTGTGAGGTTATCTGGTAGAGAAAGTTCTTCCAAAACAATCATGATGTGATCCATGAGCCATTTCAGATTTGAAGTAGGTGCTGTAGAGAGAAGGAAGAAGTGGTAGTAGAAGCAGAACCTTTAAGGTCAAGAGATAGTTCGATAAGAAAGAAGATAAGAAGAGCTATAATGGTCCTTCAATGAGCTGAGTTTTGAAAGCAGAAGTAATAAGCAGATACTTGATCAGATTTTAAATAATAATTTATTCCAAGTTCTTATAAAAAGTGTCAAAATGTGGACTAGAACCCAATTCTCTTTATGTTAAGACCAATGTGCTTTCTAGTCTGTGAACAGCAAATGACCAAAGGTGGATTTTAAGTTAAAGAGTCATTCACTGAGGATGTAAATGAATGATTACAATTGACTGATGTTTATTATAAGTCAGACAGTTACAATGTCATCATCATCATGTACATTTATCAGGCATGATTCAAAAGTCTTTACAGATATTAGGTACTTGTAACCTTGCTAACAGTTCCTTGATGTCGTGGAGGCACAGAGGTTAAGTAAATTGATTAAATCACACAGTCAAGAAGCCCACTGAAGATACATTAGTCACATGTGTTATTATTATCTCATTTAATTTCCACAGCAATTTTTAAAAAGTTGTTAGTAATTCCTACATTTTTAAATGAGGAACATGAGGGATCAGTTGCTTAATGTTTTGTGCTAGCTACTAGTAAGACTTTGTTCTGGCTGATATCAAATCCATGTCTGCTCTTATACTCCAAACTGTATTAATGCCTCTGTCTTTCAAGCTGAACACTGAGGAATGAGTAGGATGTTACTGAGTGTGAGTGGTTAATTATCTTTGTATAGGATTGTTTTTGTTCCCATGCAACTTCTTTAAGTCTTCCTTAGGAGAATAATCATAATTTTAAAAAATAATCAGAGAATAATCCTGTAGCTCCCAGTGTAACGTAGGTCTTCAGCATCACTTGAGAGGGAATTTTGTGTTTAGAATCCTCCTGTGACTCCTTAAGCTATAACTTCTCATTCTTCCTTCTTAAACTTCCCAAAGTTGTCTGTCTAAATTTTTTACCTAGACAATAAAGCTATTATTCCTTTAGTAATATTTTTGCATCATTTACCTCTTAAATGTGAAATTTAAAAGGGCTTCTTGAGAAGAGATTAAAATCATGCTGCTCCTTCCTGTTTGTAGGAGTGAAGACACCAGGGAATCCCTAAGCCTACCTACAGTGGTCAGAAAAGAATCCCTGGAATGTCCCTTCCCAGTGCAGTAAATATAAGGCAGCACTCACCGATTGTTTAAGAAAATGTTAATAAGCAACAACCTCTGCTTTTCTGAGAAACAGATCTAACTTTCTATTGGTGGATTAATTTGAATAATGAGCTAGCGGTTTCTGGAAATGATGAGCAGGCTCACCCTTTCCTCCACCTAGTGACACAGAAAGTCAAGCTGTTCTCCAACATAAAATTACTGGGAAGAAAGAGAGCCTAGTTGGGTGGCTTGAACCCCAGGACAAGAGGCCTGGTTTTTACAGATTGATGCCTTGAGACCAAAAAAGAAAAGAAAAAACAAAAACAAAAACTCATCTGTTCCCCCTTGGCCATTTGGAAGAGAGCTGAAATGTTTTGTTGGATAAATTCTCACATCCTTAAAAAATTCCGGAGAACAAGTGATTGCCAAAAAATACTTGTCTTTAAGGGTCTTGGGGAGGGTAGTTGAGTAAGTGAAAATAATAAAATATTAAAGAGTATACTTGCTCTGAATTTGTAGAATAGGTCATTTTGTTTATGTATTGAAATTATGGGGATCTCTTGATGCCCAAATATCCTTATATCCAAATGGATGAGGAAAAGGAGTTTTTACAGAAAGGACCTGTGCACAGAGTATCTCAAATTCCATCACAGGGGACCAATCCACTGCTCATTTCCAAAGCCCTATTGTCTATGTTAATTATTGCCTCTGAACCACATATTTGTCATCAGCAGCTTTAAGTATTTCTCAGTGTTTATTCTCATGGTTATTTTGAAAAACATTTGTTTTCTAGTTGGAAAAGTTAAATTTACATAGGCTGAGAAAAGTGTTTTTAGTTTCAGCAGCCACAGTTCCTGACTCACAAATGGTGTTGATTATATCTGACCCAGACTCTTCTGTTGGACCCACAGGTAAGCTTCATGTTTTATAATAAAATGGTCTTAAAACATCCTTCCTCCATGAAACTTACCCCAAAGTTAATATTTTTTTACTCTCGGACCATTTTCTTCCTCTGAATTCTTTAACATGTGTTATCTGTAATAGTCCTTAATCTTATTACTTTTTTATATACTGTTTTATGCCATTGTTTGATAGTATACCTAGACAATCTTACATTCTCAAGACAATGTAAAGCTCTTTAGGAAGTCTACCTAGTGCAGTGTTTGTCAAATTTTGTTTAAAAGATCAATATAATTCTATAGGGAACTTAGGTCATTCTATGGGGAAAAGGTAAGGAGGTATGCCTTTTTAAAGATTTTGAAAAGATATATATTAGAAAATTGGTTATTATCTCCATTTGACTTATAAATTCAAAAGCTTAACCTTTTTTTTCCAATGGAAACAACATTTTTAATAACCAATAACTAAAAAAGGAAAAGAAAACTTGTCTTGAAATATTTTTCTGGCTTAAAATGATTTTTTTATTAAGACTTTGCTCTTTAAGTGTAGTTTTAGATTCATAACAAAATTGAGGGAAAAGTGCAGAGGTTTTCCATATATACTCTGTCACCACATATGCACAGCCTCCCCATTACTAACAGCCCCCACAAGGGTGGTACATTGGTAACAACTGATGAGCCTCATTGACACATCATTATCAACCAAAGTCCGTAGTTTATGTTAGATTCACTTTTGGTTTTGTACTTTCTCTGAATTTGGGTAATGTATAATGACATGCGTATATCATTATGGCATCATAGAGTATTTTCACTAAATTAAGGATTATTATCTAGAAATCCTCTGCTCTTTGCCAATTTATTCTTCCTCACCATCACTATAAGCCCCTGGCAACCACTGATCTTTTTACTGTCTTCATAGCTTTGCCTTTTCCAGAATGTCATATATTTGGCACACAGTTTGTATCCTTTTCAGATTGGATTCTTTTACTTAGTAATGTGCATTTAAGCTAACCCATGTCTCTTCATGGCTTCCATGCATTTAGCACTGAATACTATTCCATTGTGAGGATGTACCGTAATTTATTTATGAAGGATATCTTGGTGTCTTCCAGGTTTTGGCAATTATGAATAAAGCTACTCTAAACGTCCCTGTCCAGGCTTTTGTGTGGACAATACTAAGGAGCGAGATTGCTAGATTGCATGGTAAGAGTATGTCTAGTTTTGTACAAAGCTAACAAACTGTCCTCCAAAGTGTCTATCCATGTTGCATTCCCACTAACAATGAATGAGAGTTCCTGTTGGTCCACATCCTCTCCAGCATTTGGTACTGTCAATTTCCAGATTTTAGCCATTCTATTAAGTGTGTAGTGGTATCTTGCTGCTGTTTAATTTGCATTTTCCTGATGTTATATGACTTAGAGCAACTTTTCACATACCTATTTGGCATTTGAATATGTTTTTTGGTGAAGTATCTGTTAAGGTCTTTGGCCCACTTTTAAATTGAGTTGTTTATTTTCTTATTGTTGAGTTTTAAAAGTTCTTTGTATATTTTGGATAATAGTTCTTTATCAGGTATGTATTTTGCAAATGTTTTCTCTGAGTCTGTGACTTGTCCACTCATTTTTTGACATTGATTTTCATAGAGCAAAAATTTTTAATTTTAATGAAGTTCAGCTTATTATTTCTTTCATGGATCATGCTTTTGATATTATATCTACAAAGGCATTGTCATACCTCAAGTCATCTAGGTTTTCTCTCATGTTATCTTATAGGAGTTTTATGGTTTTGTGTTTTACATTTAGGTCTGTGATCCATTTTTGTTAATTTTTGTGAATAGTGTAAGTTCTGTGTTTTGATTCCTTTTCTTTTTTGCATGCAAATATTCAGTGTTACAATACCAATTGTTGAAAACACTGTCTTTCCTCCATTGTATTGCCTTTGCTCCTTTGTCAAAGATCACTTGACTGTATTTATGTAGGTTTATTTCTGGGCTCTCTGTTCTGTTCCATTGGTCTATTTGTCTATTCATTTATCAATACCACACACCTTGAGTACTGTAGCTTTACAGTAAATCTTGAAATCTGGTAGAGTCAGTCCTCCAAGTTTATTCTTCACCTTTAATATTATATTTGCTCTTCTGGGTCTTTTGCTTCTCCACATAAACTTTAAAATTGTTTTTTCAATATCCACAAGATAACTTGCTGCAACTTCTATTGGAATTGTTTTGAATCTATAGATCAAGTTGGGAAGAACTGACATATTGACCATATCAACTCTTCCTATTTATGAACATGGAATATTTCTCCATTTATTTAGTTCTTCTTTGATTTTGTTTATTAGGGTTTTATAGTTTTCCTCATATAGATCTTGTACATATTTTATTGGATGTAAAACTAAGTATTTTGGGGGAGGTGCTATTATAACTGGTATTATGTATTTGACTTCACATTCCACATTCATAACTAGTATATAAGAGAGTGATTTTTGTATACTAACTGTGTATTCTACAACCTTGCTATAATCTATTATTATATAGTTCCAGCAGATTGTTTGTCAATTCTTTCAGATTTTCTATAGAATGTCATCTGTGTAGAAAAAGAAGTTTATTTTTTCCTTTTCAATCTGTATATTTTTATTTCTTTTTCTTGTCTTATTTCACTAGCCATAATTTCCGGTATGATGTTGAAAAGGAGTTGTAAGAGGGGACACCCTTGTCCTGTATCTGAACTTAGTGGGAAAACTTTGAGTTCCTCACCGTTAAATATGAGGTTAGCTGTAGTTTTTTTAAAGATATTCTTTATCAACTCAAGAAAATCCTCAGTGGCTTTTTCAACAATGCAAATTAAAAAATTATTTGGGATTTTTTTAATGTGTAAGATGAATTAATTGGGGCTTGAGTGAAGATGATTGAACAACCATATTCAAAACATGTTCATCAAGTAATCACTATCAATCTGGAGAGATGTCATTTTGTTGGGATATGAAGTTTTGCTCTTGGTCACTTCTATTCAATATTTTTATCACTATGCTAACTAACCAATAACTGCTTATAGAAACTGTAGGTAGTATATAGTTATGAAGAAATATCTATTTCAATTCAACACATCTTTGTTGTCTCCCTTGTAAAATATTGTGAGGACTCCAAAGATGAAGCATAATCACTAACTTGGATGATAATACATTTCTATAGAGGATAAAAGAAACATATGGGGCTTCCCTGGTGGCGCAGTGGTTGAGAATCCACCTGCCGATGCAGGAGACACGGGTTCGTGCCCTGGTCCGGGAAGATCCCACATGCCGCGGAGCAACTGAGCCCGTGAGCCATGGCCGCTGGGCCTGCGCGTCCGGAGCCTGTGCTCCGCAATGGGAGAGGCCACAACAGTGAGAGGTCCGCATACCGCAAAAAAAAAAAAAAAAGAAACATATGTAAGGCAAAATGTGCTATGTCATGAGGTGTTCTTTTCCTTGTCTCCACAACTGCCATTTTCTCTTCCTCACCACACGAAGGATGTTAGATTCCACTACTTTCTTTAAAAATGCCAAACGCTTCCCTGTCTCCAGAGTTTTGGGCCAGATGTTTCCTTTCCACAATGTACTCATTCCAATCCTCCAAGCCCTCTACTGCCTGTCACATACCCCAGCCCCCCCAAAACACACTCAAACATCCACACACATGACTTAGACCTATTCTAGATATTTTCCAGAGCTTACATAAAATATCATAGGCCATGTACCTCTACTATTTACCATCCTAATACCCTGACCTTTGTCTTCATAGAATTTGTCATTATGCATGATTTTTTTACCCATGCATTTTATATATTTGTTTAATTTATGGCTTCTGTATGATCAAAGAAGGCAGAAAATAAACTTGTTTTGTTCTTCACGTCATGACCAATAATGCGGCCAGATCATTGGTAGGTGACATATTTGCTATATAAGTGAATTTATAAAAATGATAATGTCTACTCCCCATCTGAGTGTAGATGATGTTTGTATGAAAGTGGTGACATTGGGCTAAAACTTGAAAATTTCATAGGATTTTTATAAGCTAACTATTCAGGGAACTAATAGTCCTACTATGATCCATACTATCTAACAGATGATTTAAGCATTTTATAAAGTTCTGACTGCCTCTTTCAAAAACAGACATTGATAAATAGTAGTCCACAGAAAGAAAAGCAACCAGATAGTAAAGTGCAAGACATATCAGACATGACATTGCTGAAGTAACTAGATTCTTAGCCTGAAGAAGAGGAAGAGACATATGATGACAGTTTTCCATCATTTTACCCATATAGGAGGGGCTTAACATTATTCTTAAGCCCGAGAAAGTTTAACATAAGACCAATGGGTAGAAATTATTGGGAGACAGAATTGGACTCAATATGTGAAGACTCCTCTGAAGATTATAGTGAGTAAAACACAAAACCAGCTGTTCTGTTGTTATATATTGGGATCCCTGAGTCTGGAAGGATTCATATGGGGACTGTGTGACCTTCTGCCTAAAAGTAATAGAGGGGAACATTGAACTGTGTGAAAGGTACAAACGGGTGACCACTAACTTTTATCAAACCCTTATTGGTTCAGAGTGGCAGAGGTGATATTTTTGACTTGCTCTATTTTCTCACTTGTGAAATAGACATGATGATAATAATAACAATAACAGTAAAAATAATAACAATTATGTGAATTGCTGAGAGGATTGAATGAGAAAAAGTGTCTTATAAAGTACTATTGTATATTATAAGGAATACAGAGAATTAACAGAAACAATGGTAACTGACATTTACTAAGCACTTATTAGGACTTAGTACTGTGCTTACTAATCATATTTTGCTCCATAAACAGTTATCTGTTGAACTGAATGCATTAAATACTGTTGTTGATATTAATGTTTCCTAATAAAGGAAATAGATGTTCTTAATTGAATGACAGTTATATCCTGTAGATCCTGGAAGATTCATTCTGACTTTCTCTTTTTCCAACTGTGCGCACTGAGTCAAGGGACCAGGCACTGCAGTTCTCCATCACTGAGCAGCATGCTGAGTCTGAGATAGCACTTGACTCTATTTACCAATTTGTCATTCTAATTGTGACACATAACCTCATGGGTTGTTGTGTATTTGGGAACTAAGAGTTTATTTCTGTCTATTTTATTTCTATTATCTATTTTAAGTTCACTATTCTGTTTTTCTCCTTAAAAGATGACTCTCTGATAGAACTGAATGTTTTAAACTTTAAAGTCATTTTAAATGGGATCCTAAGGAGCCAGCAAATTAATCCTAGGACTGGAGGATTGGTATGCAGACAAATTTATGCAAATGTAATACATAGATTAGATTGGAGAGAGTCTAGTGCCTTAAGAACAGATATTATAAAACAAAGGAAGCAATCAATCTTGAGAAAAATCTCTTTCTCATTGGGCAAAAGACAATAGGATTTCTTACAGATAAAGAGTTCTGTGGTTATGTGTAATTTGTATCTATTCTCTTGTCCTGGTAGAAACTAAATATGAACAGAGTAGTCCTTTCCTCCCTTAATTTTTGAGCTAGTTTAAAATTTTCTTGCTGGGACATAGGTGGTGGTTATGCAGGGGCATGGAGGGGAGGTTCTGGTAAAAGAAGATTCCTGAGAAGCATTAACAAAGTGTCAAAAATGTTTAATTCACAGCTCTTCTCACTGTGATTCTCCTCCAGGCTGGTTACAGAACCACTGTTAGAATAAGTCATTGATCACAGGGGAAAAAAAATGCCTTGATATTTGAAGAGAAGTGTATGCAAGAAGAAAGAAACAGGGAAAGATAATTGATTATAGTTGAATTTCTATTTTGTGTGAGAAACTGCTTAGGAACTTTATCTTCAGAACATTCCTATGACTTAAGTATCACCCCATCATTTATAATAAGAGAAAACTGAAGTTCAGAGATGTTAAAATTTGTCCCAATCATGCCACTACTGAGGAGCAGAGGTAGAATTTCAACAAAGACCTGCTCATGCTGCTCTTCCCACATGTTATTCAAATATAATATTATTTTAATACTTTTTAACAACTATGCACAGTTGTTTTAACATAAACTTCTCACAAAAATAGTAAATTAATTTTTGTTTCTGAATTATACAGGAAATTTTTTTAAAAATTAGTGGTTTGGACTATAAAACCACTACCAAAGCATTGCCTATAGCCTAGTAGCAGAATGATCTAACTGTTAATCAAAGTACAAGATAGAAAAAAAAAAAAAAAATTGAGCAAATTCATATTTTTGGTTTATTTTCACTCCCCACCCCCCAATCTGATTATTTGTATCAGAGACAGGTTATGGCATTATTATACCCTATAAACCTTATAGCATTAAATCTGAAATGTATCTAAATAATCAAGTTTTAGTCCAAACTCATGAATTTACAAATTAAGAAGGTGACGCTCAAAGAAGCTAATTGCTTCAAACACAGAGACAATTGCCATTATAGAATCAATACAAGAACTCCAAAAAACATGTATTCATCAAATATTTATTGAGAACCAACCATGTGACAGACACTTTTCTAGGTGAATAATAAAGACAATGACCCTGTTCAACTAGAAATTATAATTTACTAAGTTATCATGGAGGAGTTGGAGTTGTCATGGAGGAGTCCTAAAGTATAAAAAGGGAAATGCCAGATAAGAGTTAGGGGAAAAAGCATACCTGGCAGATAAAACCTCAAGTACAATATAGTGAACCTTAAGGTGGGAACAATACTGGCATGTCCCAGGAACAGAAGGAATGTTGTGTGGGACTTCCCTGGTGGTCCAGTGGCTAAGAATCTGCTTTCCAATGAAGGGACATTGGTTCAATCCCTGGTTGGGGAACTAAGATCACACATGCCACAGGGCAACTGAGCCCACGTGACACAACTAGCAAGAAACTCACGAGCAATAACGAAGAGCCAGCACGCTGCAACGAAAGATCCTGTATACTACAACAAAGATCCTGTGTGCCACAACTAAGACATGATGCAGCCAAATAAATAAAATAACAACAACAACAACAAAAAAAGAATGTTCTGTGGCTTGAGTGTTTTGTTCTAGAGTAGTAGAGGTGGACTAAAGCCAGATTATATAGATCTTCATAGGCCAGAGTCGTACATTTACATTTTATTCTAAATGCAATAAGGCACTTTAAAGTTTTTACAATGGAGAAGACATGATCCTGTTTACAATATATACAGCCTACCTGGGCTACTGAGTGAGAGAATGGACCAAATGCAAGCAGGAATTTTATTCTGGAGGCTCTCTGGCATGCAGAGGATGGATGACAGAGGGTCAGTAGGTGAGAATGGCAGAAATAGGGATGAAGATAAAGGACAGATCCCAGGTAGGATTTGCTAGCAGTGTCACCAGGTCCTGCTTGAGAATTTTATGCCAAAAGAGAAGGGAAGGGAAGAAGGATCAAATATGTTTTCTTTCTTTTTTTTTTTTTTTTTAATTTAACAATAGTAGGGTTGCCTGGTTGTTGGAGTGTTAGCTAGTGGAGATGGGACAAACAGAAGAAAGAGAAGAAGGAGGGAAAGGGATGGGGAAGATACTGAAAAGTTGTGCTTTGAACATGGTAAATTTGAGATGCATGTTTGAAATCCCTTAGAGAGATCTGGTGATGGGGGAAGAGGTCAAGTCTAGAAATACAGTTTGGGAGTCATTATCATATAGATGAATTTGAGGCCATGGGAGTAGAAGAGATTACCTATGGAGAAGAGATAAAGATCCCAGGAATGAGTCCTAGGGCACTTCAAAATTTTGAGAGTAGTATTTTTTCTTAAATAAATGTTTTTCTATTTAATTAGTAGATTTAATTTCAGAAGTTTTCTATTTAAGGGTAGTTAAGCCAAAGCAAAGCAATCATTATTTTTTTCCTTGAAATCTTATCTAATCCCCATGCCTCCAAAGGCCATATATGTAAGGTATAAGTAAGTTTAATAAAGGAATATAAAAATACACAATTTGTTTGATTGTTGCTTTGTACTCGATAACATTTCTATCTATCTTTGGACATCACCTGTCATTCAGCCTTTGCTAATAATAGATTGTGATTGTGCATGTTATTATATCATTCCAAACTCAGAAGGAGGCATTATGTTCTATGAACTGTACCCTCATGAGATTAAACCCTGTCAAAAGTACAGCTAGGGAGTACCTTTGTCACTGAGCAATTGCAGCTCAGTATTACTAAAATCTTCTTTAAGCTCCTCATTGAAGAGTACGATGGTGCCATTTCCATCCTGAGTAACTCTCAGTTCCAAAGCACAGTCTTATTATACTGTATCAATTCCAAATCCTGCCAGCTGCAGGTCTGAAACAGCTGCACTCCATGAAACTCAACTTTTAAATCCCCAGAAAGAGAGTTCAACCCCTTATTGTCCTAAGATAGGCCAATGCAGTATGGCTCAGTAAGGGGTCTTCAGAATTACCATCCGCAGTGTTCTGTGTGGGAAATAAAAGTCCTGGAGAACTTTTCATGAGCAGGCTTTTGGCCTGAGGTTCTTGTACAACATCTTTTCAGTTTGTCCCTGTCTGTATATGTCAGGATTCATGATCACTTATCACCTTTTCAGGGAGAAAGGACTACTTTGTTCATGAAGGGGCAGGTCTGTTTTATGTGCTGTGGTATATAAAGTGGTTGAATCACAGATGTGGTATATGATTGGTGGTAAAATTATAGGTTGCTAATTTTTACATATCTAAAAGCACTACATAAAATATAACATTCCCATGATTGCACAGGACACAGAGTGAAAACCTGACCTCTTTCAATTTCTAGCCAGATTTATGACCCTCAGCATACTCCTCACCCTCCCACCCCTCACCTCATTCCCTTTTGTGACTTTTCACAAACCCATACACTTGTCTTACTTTTTGCCTTTTCTGCTATTCAAACACAAGGTCTCATTCTGACTTTAACAGGAATTACTAAAATCTCCTTCCTGGATTAGATTATAAATCTGGTTCCAGGTAAATGGAAGAAACTTTCCAGACCCCTCAGAACTCCCTTCCAGATCGGCTTCCTATTCTGGCTTCTAATACTTGCATGACCTCCTTATCTTTTTTGCCTCTATTCCCAACCTGCTTTGAGGTCTATCTTCTACTATCTGAGGACATTTTTGCTATCACCTGGCTCCCCTGGTCTTGAATCTCCCTGAGAGCCTTTCCTCTGTGACATCCGCTCCCTTCATCTTTAGCTTCCTTATTATCCCTGGATTTTCTGACTTAACTTAGTTTCATGGTTCTCCTATCTCTTGAAGGTAAACACAGTTTTACATCTGGCTCCAGAGAGTCATAATCCTACAGAAAGGAGAATAATTATCTCTATGTCCTTTGGAATATTCACCTCAATTCACTTTGAATGAAAATGAGAAGGTCCATGATAATATTTCTCTAAAGTACAATCGTTAATGCCATGCCTGGTTCTCTATTACATTTAGTAAAATAATTATTTAAATGGATGATTTTCATTTTACTATTCTTACCACTTTCATATTTTAAAATATGATTTAGGTTTTCCTTTGAGGATTTACTGGCTTGAAACAAGAAATGTCTTATGCATCTCATTTTTTTTTTTCTTTTTACATCCTTGTCTCATTCAACATCCCAAAGTAGAGTGGCAGACTCTGGTATTTTTTCCGTATTGACGTTTGACTTCCTGTGCCAGTTTTCAACTCTTTACAGGTAAAGAAGTTAACAAAGGACAAAGAGAGAACTTTGATGCTGCTAATTCTTAAACAATTTAAGATGTGACTTTACTAACCTTAAAGTAAATGAAGCCAGATCCAGCGGCTGCTCAATCAAATGCTGTTACAGGATAATTTAGTCCAATTGAATATTACGGTAATGGGGGAAAAATGAATTCTGTGCACATTGAAATTTCTGATTCTGCAGGAGAATTAAACTGCTGAATGCCCATGTTCCCCACTGAAAGTATCACAAATACACCTTAGCCTTCTGTGTGAATGTGAAGGTCAAGTCCTTCCGGAATAGATCTCCAAACTGGAACCACCCATTTTCTCCCCTTTTCTTAAAAACTTGTGTTATCTGTATAGTTTTGAAGAACTAGTATAATTTTACAAATGGACTATATTTCAATACATAAAATTGTTTTCTTCACTTAGCTTTATGGTTCCAAGGATGCTATGGAATTTTCCATTTGACTAACACACAACCGAGGTCCATGCAACATTAACTTCCAAAGCCAATGAGAATCTATGCAAATATTTGTTAACTTTCCTTCTGTGCAGTGAATGCTGAGCTTTATAATTTTATGGAAATATCTTAGTTCTAAAACATGCATGTAGAAAAGATGTGGGAAAAATCTATTGAATGTTTATCTTATGGTCAAGTAAAAAAATACACATCATTTCCTACTCTCCAAAGCACTAGACAAGAAGCGGCAAGCACAGAAATGTGTATATCCTGAGGTAGCACATAAAATAGCAGAAAACTTAAACATGGACACCATCAACTATAATACCAGAAAGTTCAGCCCACAGAAATTAGATTAAAAAACAAGGAAAATGTCATATCCATGTGATAGGGAGAAACAAGTGTGGGAAGGCAGGGAGGAGGGGGGGTAGGCCTTGAGATAAGACCAGAAGAATAACAGAATTGAACATTTTTATTAATTAATTATCTTAACATCTTTATTGGAGTATAATTGATTTACAATGCTGTTTTAGTTTCTGCTTTATAACAAAGTGAATAAGCTATACATATACATATATCCCCATATCTCCTCCCTCTTGCGTCTCCCTCCCATGCTACTTATCCCACCCCTCTAGGTGGTCATAAAGCATTGAGCTGATCTCCCTGTGCTATGTGGCTGCTTCCAACTAGCTATGTTTTACATTTGGTAGTCTATATATGTCCATGCCACTCTCTCACTTCGTCCCATCTTATCCTTCCTGCTCCACATGTCCTCAAGTCCATTCTCTATGTCTGCATCTGTACTTCTGTCCTGCCCCTAGGTTCTTCAGAACCATTTTCTTTTTTAGATTCCATATATATTTGTTACAATATGGTATTTGTTTTTCTCTTTCTGACTTACTTCACTCTGTATGACAGACTCTATGTCCATCCACCTTACTACATATAACTCAATTTCATTTCTTTTCTGGATGAGTAATATTCCATTTTATATATGTGCCACATCTTCTTTATATATTCATCTGTCAATGGACACTTAGGTTGCTTCCATGTCCTGCCTTCTCTAAATAGAGCTACCATGAACATTGCGGTATATGACACTTTTTGAATTATGGTTTTCTCAGGGTATATGCCCAGAAATCAGATTGCCATGTCATATATTAGTCTATTTTGAGTGTTTTAAGGAACTTCCATAATGACCTCCATAGTAACTGTGTGAATTTACATTCCCACCAACAGTGCAATAAAGTTCCCTTTTCTCCACACGCTCTCCAGCATTTATTGTTTGTAGATTTTTTCATGATGGCCATTCTGACTGGCATGAGGTGATACCTCATTATATATTTGATTTACATTTCTCTAATGATTAGTGATGTTGAGCAGTCTTTCATGTGTTTGTTTGCAATCTGTTTATCTTCTTTGGAGAAATGTCTATTTAGGTCTTCTGCCCATTTTTGCATTGTGTGGGGTTTTTTGTTTTGTTTATTTGTTGTTGTTGTTTTGTTTGATATTGAGCTGCATGAGCTGCTTGTATATTTTGGAGATTAATCGTTTGTCAGTTGCTTCTCTTGCAAATATTTTCTCCCATTCTGAGGGTTGTCATTTTGTCTAGCTTATGATTTCCTTTGCTGTGCAAAAGCTTTTCAGTTTCATTAAGTCCCATTTGTTTATTTTTGTTTTTATTTCCAGTACTCTAGGAGGTGGGTCAAAAAGGTTATTGCTGTGATCTATGTCATAGAGTGATCTGCCTATGGTTTCCTCTAAGAGTTTTATAGTGTCTGGCCTTACATTTAGGTCTTTAATCCATTTTGAGTTTATATTTCTGTATGGTGTTAGGCAGTGTTCTAATTTCATTCTTTTACATGTAGCTGTCCAGTTTTCCCAGCACCACTTATTGAAGGGGCTGTCTTTTCTCCATTGTATATTCTTGCCTCCTTTATCAAAAATAAGGTGACCATATGTGCATGGGTGTATCTCTGGGCTTTCTATACTGTTCCATTAATCTATATTTCCGTTTTTGTGCCAGAACCATACTGTCTTAATTACTGTGGCTTTGTAGTATACTCTGAAGTCTGGGAGCCTAATTCCACAAGCTCTATTATTCTTTCTCAAGATTGCTTTGGCTCTTCAGGGTTTTTTGTGTTTCCATACAAATTGTGAAACTTTTTGTCTAGTACTGTGAAAAATGTCTTTGGGAGTTTGATGGGGATTGCATTGAATCTGTAGATTGATTTTGGTAGTAGAGTCATTTTCACAATGTTGATTCTTCCAATCCAAGAACATGGTATGTCTCTCCATCAGTTTGTATCATCTTTAATTATTTCATCAGTTCTGATAGTTTTCTGCATACAGATCTTTTATTTCCTTAGGTAGGCTTATTACTAGGTATTTTATTATTTTTGATGCAATCGTAAATGGAAGTGTTTCCTTAATTCCTTTTTCAGATTTTCATCATTAGTGTATAGGAATGCAAGAGATTTCTGTTCATTAATTTTGTATCCCGCTACTTTACCAAATTCATTTATTAGCTCTAATAGTTTTCTGGTAGCATCTTTAGGATTCTCTGTGTATAGTATCATGTCATCTGCAAACAGTGACAGCTTTATTTCTTCTTTTCCGATTTGTATTCTTTTTATTTCTTTTTCTTCTCTGATTGCTGTGGCTAAAACTTCCAAAACTGTGTTTAATTATAGTGGTGAGAGTGGACAACATTGTCTTGTTACTGATCTTAGAGGAAAAGTTTTCAGTTTTTCACCATTGAGAAAGATTTTGGCTGTGGGTTTGTCATATATGGCCTTTATTATGTTGAGGTAAGTTCCCCCTATGTTAACTTTCTGGAGGGTTTGTATTATAAATGGGTGTTGAATTTTGTCAAAAGCATTTTCTCCATCTATTGAGATGATCATATGGATTTTCTACTTCAATTTGTTAATATGGTTTTTCACATTGATTGATTTGCATATATTGAAGAATCCTTGCATTTCTGGGATAAACCCCACTTGATCATGGTGTATGATCCTTATAATGTGCTGTTGTATTAGGTTTGCTGGTCTTGTGGTGGGGATTTTTGCATCTATATTCATCAGTGATATTGGCCTGTAGTTTTCTTTCTTTCTGACATGTTTGTCTGGTTTTGGTATCAGGGTGATGCTGGCCTCATAGAATGACTTTGGGAGTGTTCCTCCCTCTGCTATATTTTGGAAGAGTTTTAGGAATACAGGTGTTCACTCTCCTCTAAATGTTTCATAGAATTTGCCTGTGAAGTCATCTGGTCCTGAGCTTTTGTTTTTTGGAAGATATTTAATCACTGTCTCAAATTCAGTGCCTGTGATTAGTCTGTTTATATTTTCTCTTTCTTCCTGGTTCAGTCTCAGAAGGTTGTGATTTTCTAAGAATTTGTCCATTTCTTCCAGGTTGTCCATTTTATTGGCATATTGTTGCTTTAGTAATCTCTCATGATCCTTTGTGTTTCTGCAGTGTCAGTTGTTTCTTCTCCTTTTTCATTTCTAATTCTATTGATTTGAGACTTCTCCCCATTTTTCTTGATGTGTCTGGCTAATGTTTTATCAACTTTGCTTATCTTCTCAAAGAACCAGCTTTAGTTTTATTGATCTTTGCTATTGTTTCCTTCATTTCCTGTTCATTTTTTCTGATCTGATATTTATAATTCTTTTCCTTCTGCTAACTTTTGGGGTTTTTTGTTCTTCTTTCTCTAATTGCCTTAGATGTAAAGTTTTGTTGATTATTTGAGAGTTTCTTGCTTCTTGAGGTAGAATTGCATTGCTATAAACTTCCCTCTTAGAACTGCTTTTGCTGAATCCCTTCAGTTTTGAGTCATCGTGTTTTCATTGTCATATTCTTCTAGAATATGACATATGTTTTGATTTCCTCTTTGATTTCTTCAGTGATCTCTTGGTTATTTAGTAATGTATTATTTAGCCTCCATGTGTTTTAATTTTTTACAGTTATTTTCCAGTAATTGATATCTTGTCTCATAGCATTGTCATTGGAAAACATACTTGATACAATTTCAATTTTCTTAAATTCACCAGGGCTTGACTTGTGACCCAAGATATGATCTATTCTGGAGAATGTTCCATTAGCACTTGAGAAGAAAGTGTATTCTGTTGTTTTTTTCATGGAATGTCCTATAAATACCAATTAAGTCCCTCTTGTTTAATGTATCATTTAAAGTTTGTGTTTCCATATTTATTTGCATTTTGGATGATCTGTCCATTGGTGAAAGTGGGGTGTTAAAGTCCCCTACTATGATTCTGTTACTGTCAATTTCCCCTTTTATGGATACTAGCATTTGCCTTATATTTTGAGGTGTTCCTTTGTTGGCTGCATAAATATTTACAATTGTTATATCTTTTCTTGGATTGATCCCTTAATCATTATGTAGTGTCCTACTTTGTCTCTTGTAATACTTGTTATTTTAAAGTGTATTTTTTCTGATATGAGAGTTGCTACTTCAGCTTTCTTTTCTTTTCCATTTGCATGGAATATCTTTTCCATCATTTCACTTTCAATCTGAATGTGTCCCTCGGTCTGAAGTGAGTCTCTTGTAGACAGCATACATGCCACTCTTCTTTTCGTATCCATTCAGCCAGTCTAGTTCTTTAGGTTGGAGCATTTAATCCATTTATATTTAAGGTAGTTATAGATATGTATGTTCCTATTACCATTTTCTTAATTGTTTTGATTTTGTTATTGTTAAGTCTTTTCCTTCTCCTGTGTTTCCTGCCTAGAGAAGTTCCTTTAGCATTTGTTGTAAAGTTGGTTTGGTGGTGCTGAATTCTCCTAGATTTTGCTTGTCTGTAAAGTTGTTAATTTCTCTGTTGGATCTGAATGAGATCCTTCCTGGGTAGAATAATCTTGGTTTTAGGTTTTTCCCTTTCATGACTTCAAATATGTCCTGCCACTTCCTTCTGGATTGCAGATTTTCTGCTGAAAGTAGAGTTCTTAACCTTATGGGGATCCCTTGTATGTTATTTGTTGTTTTTCCCTTGCTGTTTTTAATATTTTTCTTTGTTTTAAATTTTTAATAGTTTGATTAATATGTGTCTTGGTGTGTTTCTTCTTGGTGGATTTATCCTGTATGGAACGGTCTGCACTTCTTGGATTTGACTGGCTATTTCCTTAACCATATTAGGGAAGTTTTCAACCTTAATCTCTTCAAATATTTTCTCAATCCTTTTCTTTTTTCGTCTTCTTCTGGGACTCCTATAATTCCAATGTTGGTGCATTTAATGTTTTCCCAGAAGTCTCTGAGACTGTCCTCATCTTTTCATTCTTTTTTCTTTATTTTGCTCTGTGGTAGTTATTTCCACTCCTTTATCTTCCAGGTCACTTATCTATTCTTCTGCCTCAGTTATTTTGCTACTGATTCCTTCTAGAGAATTTTAAATTTCATTTATTGTCTGTTCTTCATTTTTTTTTCTTTCCTCTTTAGTTCTTTTAGTTCCTTGCTCAACATTTCTAGTATTTTCTCCATTCTATTTCCATGGTTTTGGATTATCTTTACTCTCATTACTCTGAGTACATTTTCAGGTAGATTGCCTATATCCTCTTCATTTGTTTGGTCTGGTGGATTTTTACCCTGCTCCTTCATCTGCTGTATGTTTCTCTGTCTTCTCATTTTGCCTAACTTACTGTGTTTGGGAATTCCTTTTTGCAGGCTGCAGGTTCATAATTTCCGTTGTTTTTGGTGTCTACTCCCAGTGGCTAGGGTTGGTTCAGTGGATTGTGTAGGCTTCCTGGTGGAGTGGACTGGTGCCAGTGTACTGGTGGATGAGCCTGGATATTGTCTTTCTGATGGGCAGGACCACTTTTGGTGGTGTGTTTTGGGGCGTCTGTGACTTTATTATGATTTTAGGCAGCCTCTCTGCTAATGGTGGTGCTGTATTCCTATCTTGTTAGTTGTTTGGTATAGGGTGTCCAGCACTGTAGCTTGCTGTTCATTGAGTGGAGCTGGGTCTTACTGTTAGCTGGATATCTCTGGGAGAGCTTCCACTGTTTGATATTACATGGAACTGGGAGGTCTCTGGTGGACTAATGTCTTGAACTGGCCTCTCCCACTTCAGAGGCACAGGCTTGACACCTGGCTAGATAATGAAGACCGTGTCAGCCACACAGCTCAGAAGAAAAGTGAGAAAAAAAAGAAAGAAAGAAAAAAATAAATAAAATAAAGTTATTAAATAAAAAAAATTAAATATTAAAAATAAAAACAATTGTATAGTAATCAAAAAGAAAGAAAGAAAGAAGAGAGCAACCATACCAAAAAACAAATCCACCAATGATAAAAAGTGCTAAAATCGGGCTTCCCTGGTGGCACAGTGGTTGAGAGTCTGCTTGCCGATGCAGGGGACACGGGTTCGTGCCCCAGTCCAGGAAGATCCCATATGCCATGGAGCGGCTGGGCCCGTGAGCCACGGCTGCTGAGCCTATGCGCCCGGAGCCTGTGCTCCACAATGGGAGAGGCCACAACAGTGTGAGGTCCGCGTACCACACAAAAAAAAAAAACAAACAAAAAAGTGCTAAAATCTATACTAAAAAAAAGAAAACAAAAATGGACAGGAAGAACTTTACGACAAATGTTAAAAGCAAAGCTGTACAGACAAAGTCACCCAAAGAATCATACACATACATAATCACAAAAAGAGAAAAAGGAAAAAATCTCTATATCTATATATAAAGACAAAGGAAGAGAGCAACCAAATCAATAAACAAATCTACCAATGATAATAATCTCTAAATACTAAACTAACATGAAGCTAAAACCAGAAACTAGTTAGATGCAGAAAGCAGCCCCCAAGTCTACATTTGCTCCCAAAGTCCACCACGTCAATTTTGGGATGATTTGTTGTCAATTCAGGTATTCCAGAGATGCAGGGTACATCAAATTGATTGTGAAGATTTAATCCGCTGCTCCTGAGGTTGCTAGGAGAAATTTCCCTTTCTCTTCTTTGTTCACACAGCCCCTGTAATTCAGCTTTGGATTTGGCCCTGCCTATGCATGTAGTTCACCTGAGGGCATCTGTTCTTCACTTAGAGAGGATGAGGTTAAAGTAGCGGCTGATTAGGGAGCTCTGGCTCACTCAGGTTGGGGGTAGGGAGGGGTACAGAACGCAGGGCGAGCCTGTGGTGGCAGAGGCTGGCATCATGTTCCAACAGCCTGAGGCATGTCATGTGTTCTCCTGGGGAAGTTGTACTTGGATCATGGGACGCTGGCAGTGGTGAACTACACAGGTTTTTGGGAGAGGGGGTTTGGTTGCACACAGGCTTCTTGGTGGCTGCAGCAGCAGACGCCTTAGTGTCTCATGCCATCTCCGTTGTCTGCACTGATAGCCATGGCTTGCTCCCATCTCTGGAGATCATTTAGGCTCTGAATCTTCTCCCCTTGCACACCCCAAAACAGTGGTCTTTTGACTCATAGGCAGGGCCAGACTTTTGCTGCACTCCATCTTGGCTAGCTGTGGCACACTAGCTGACTTCAGGCTGTCTTCACGTATCCAACCCCAGTTCTCTCCCTGGGATCTGACCTCCATAGCCCAAACCTCAGCTTCTAGACACCACCCACCCCAGAGGGTGAGAAGAAAAGCTTCTCAGGCTGGTAAGTGCTGGTCAGCACCGATCCTCTGTGCAGGAATATCTCCACTTTGCCCTCTGCAACCCTATTGCTGTGCTCTCCACTATGGCTCTGAAGCTAAGCCCTACCCATCCCTGTCTCCACCAATGAAGGGGCTTCCCAGAGTATGGAATCTTTTCCTCCTTCACCACTCCCTCCAAGAGTTGCAGGTCCCATCATTATTATTTTGTCTCTGTTTTTCCTTTTGCTCTACCCAGGTACATGGGAAGTTTCTGGCCTTTGGGGAAGTCTGAGGTCTTCTGCCAGCATTCAGTAGGTGTTCTGTAGGAGTTGTTCCACATGTAGATGTATTTCTTATGTACTTGTGGAGAGGAAAGGTAATCTCCACGTCTTACTCCTCCACCATCTTGAAGGTCTCCTCAGAACTGAAAATTTTAAGGGAAGATCTAATAAAGGGGGGACAGAACAAATTACAGACAATAATATTTAATCTAAGATCAAATTCTGTTAGTTTGCTCAGAGTCACAGAGTTATTTTGCATATTTTCATAAAGAGAGTGAAAAAAGATTCCAGATACCCATTCAAAATTGGCAACTTAAATAGTTATGTAACCCAGCAAGCAAAGTTCACCCAAACATATTTGTTTTTAAAAGAAGTGGTTACTTCTCATCACTAATCATTAGAGAAATACAAATCAAAACTACAATGATATATCACCTCACACCAGTCAGAATGGCCATTATCAAAAAATCTAGAAACAAAGTGAATCAGCTATATACATATAGCTGATTCATTTTGTTATACAGCAGTAACTAATGCAACATTGTAAAGCATTTATACTCCAATAAAGATGTTTAAAAAAATCTACAAACAATAAATGCTGGAGAGGGTGTAGAGATAAGGGAACCCTCTTGCACTGTTTGTGGGAATGTAAATTGATGCAGCCACTATGGAGAACAGGATGAAGGTTCCCTGAAAAACTAAAAATAGAACTACCATATGACACAGCAGTGCCACTACTGGGAATATACCCTGAGAAAACCATAGTTCAAAAAGAGTCATGTACCACAGTGTTCATTGCAGCACTATTTACAATAGCCAGGACATGGAAGCAACCTAAGTGTACATCGACAGATGAATGGATAAAGAAGATATGGCACATATATACAATGGAATATTACTCAACCATAAAAAGAAACGAAATTGACTTATTTGTAGTGAGATGGTTGGACCTAGAGTCTGTCATACATATTGAAGTAAGTCAGAAAGAGAAAAACAAACACCGTATGCTAACACATATATATGGAATTTTTTTAAAAAAAGGTTCTGATGAACCTAGGGGCTGGACAAGAATAGGGATGCAAATGTAGAGAATGGACTTGAGGACACAAGGAGGGGGAAGTGTAAGTTTGGAAGAAGTGAGAGAGTGACATTGACATATATACACTACCAAATGTAAAATAGATAGCTAGTGGGAAGCAGCTGCATAGCACAGGGCGATCAGCTCAGTGCTTTGTGACCACCTAGAGGGGTGGGATAGAGAGGGTAGGAGGGATACATGAGAGGGAGGGAATATGGGGATATATGTATACGTATAGCTGATTCACTTTGTTATACAGCAGAAACTAACACAACAATATAAAGCAATTATACTTTAATAATGATGTTGAAAAACAAAAAGAGGCAGTTATTTCTGAACTGCATCCTCTATTTGGCCCTCAAAGCATTTCCATCATAAATGGCTGTATTATTAGTGACTGTTCAAAAGACATACTAGCTGATGCCACTCGACCTGTCAATGGGCAGCATCCATATAACATTTTTCCCTTGATGCAGAATATGTTACTTCAAACATTTGTCTGAGACACAGTATGACATTAAGAACTTCCTACCTTAGGATGTTAACCTCTACTGATTCCCAAATCCTAGAGTTCATCCCTGATTTTGCACTGGCTATTTCTTAGACTGTGTTCTTCTCATCCATTTATTCATCCATCCATCCATCCAACTGTCCATTCATCCATCCATTATCTATCCTGTACAATGTTTTATTGAGCACCTACTATTTGCCCAACACCATGTTAAATTCATAAAAACATATAAAGAAGTATTCAAAATTCCCTTCACTTTATAAAAGTCATTGTTTTATAAAAAGTCACAACCAAGTCTCATTTTCTTTTTTTTTCATTATATTTTCAACCACATGATGATGATTAATTTTTCTCGGTATAATTTTCTTGCTCTAAAATTTCTTTGTTTTTATTCCATCCACTTGTCACCTTGCTTACTTACATCATAAATTATGATTGGCAGATCTCTCATATTTGTCTAGAAGTACCACTTTGCACACATACTTTTAACAACTAAAATCTCTCTCTACAGCCTTCAATTCCTGCCTTAGCCTTTTTTTTTTTTTTTTTTGGTTCTTTCCACTCTTTGGAGAAATATATATTCTCATTTATTTTATAGTTAGATGCTTACATTTAAAATGCCACTGTCCTTGTTAAGTTGCTTTAGTGATATCATTCTCTGCCAAAACCATGGTAGCTGTAAATGAGATTTGAGACTCATTTTCTTTACAGACCAAACAAAAACCTAAATTTATGTGCACAATTGGTGGCCAATTTTCTTACTTCTGCAAACAAGATGCAGTCAAGTGTCACCCCCCTGATGCCTGTCTACATGGTGAGGATTTGCTTCCCTTCTCATTCTTTTTGTCCTCTACAGTGTTCTACTGGCTCCCCTGATGTCCTCATCATAATCATTATCATTGCCAGTAGACTCAGATCGTCTGAGTTTAACTGAGAAATTCAATTTTTCCAAGCACAAAAACCTGTGACTATGTCACTTTCTGTATTAGCCAGTAAAGAGAATAAGGAAGAGAAAATGTGTAAGTTGCAAAGAAACACTAAATGAAGTGCTTATTTAAACATATTCTAAAATATGTTTGTCTACTTGACCTAACTACTGACTTAAACGCAAGAAGAAAGCATTTTAACACCATTAGTATCTGGATTTCTGCCAGAGAAAGCTCCTTGTTTTATATCTCCTTAGGCTGTACTGATGAAACTACCTGAAAATGGGGTTTAATAGCACTTAATTCATTTTAAATGCTAAAGCGACCAGTAAAGTGTATCAGATGATGAAAAAAATAAGACTCTAGAGGTTAAAGAAAGTATTCCAGCAGGGACTTCTTTGCTTATATATAAAATGCGTCATGTTTTCTCTTGGAGTCATGGTAAGTACTCATCTTCCACCTGGCTGTGGTTGCTGACAAATGTTTCTTTGCTCCAACAGCAGTGACATTGCTGCTTCACTAGTGTGTTTCTCTAGACCTCACTGTCCAGTTATGACTGCAGATCTGGCTGAAGTTGTGCTCTTGGTGGTGGATGGTGTAGCAGACACTAAAATTCTTTCCACCCAATACAATTAAACAGTCCACATTTTAGATGCAGACTGCTCGGGGACAAGTTGCTAAGTGCTTCTAAGTGTTTTGTTAAGAGCCAGTGTTTAAGTAAACATTACAAATTATGTTTGTCTAGTAAATAATGTGGACTGAAGCCCTCGAGAAATTTATTATTCACAATTTACATCATTTTTTCAGCTGGATCATGTAGCTTTTTCTCAGAGAAATTGACAGAGGTGTTGGTTTGATAGCTGTCAAGAAACAGTAAGTGTTTCTCAAAGACCCAGGCAAGGCCAGGGTTTAAGAATCTCCCAAGCTGAACCTCTTTCAGAAAAGGCAATCCAGAGAAGCAGTCATTCTCACTGCCCCTTCTTTGACAGATATTTGGTGTTTGGTCTGCTCATCTGCCGCATCCTCTGAAGGGTACGTGGTAGATCGAGTCCCTCTTTTACTGCCTTTGTCCTGAGGACCCCAAGAGGAATGATTGCACAGTTTTTAGTTGAAAGTGTTTCTTTTTCTTCCAGGCCTTCTCATGTATGTGTGTGTGTGTGTGTGTGTGTGTGTATGTGTGTGTGCGTATGTGTGCACATGTGTGTTTCTATGTGTAGTTAAATGAAATTAAAGTTTAACAATGTTTAACATTTTCAAAAATGTTTAAAAAAGTTTCAAAAAAGTTTAACATTTTCAATACTATCTGGAGAAATGAACAGTTGAATCCATTTCTTATTTCTTGCCCTGTATAATGCCCTTTCTGTTTGGACTTTAGTTTCAGCATGTAAAAGTATTTTGCTTCTGTTCATAAATGTGATCATTTATATAGTGAATATTCCTTGTGCTCCATCTGTGAGCCAGCACTAAGCTGGGCCCTGGAGAACAGGCGGGCAGAGAAGAAAGTCCATGTTTACAATGCAATAATATACATACTGTGGCAAAAAAGAGAATAGAGCATATTGGAAACATAATGAAAAAACACTTGTTTCAGCCTTTCAGATTAGGGATATCTTCCTGGAGGAGGCAAACTTTAAACTGCATATCTTAAAGTAAGAACTATTCAAATGAACAGGGAAGGTTCAAACAGAAGAAAGAGTGTATTGAAAGTCACAGCAAAGAAGGAGAGACCATACCAGGGAATTGCACTTTGTTGGGACTGCCTGGAGCTCAGCATGGGAGTGAGGCAGAAAATGGGATGTTAGAGAAGGTGAAAGATTCTGACCTTGATGGATAGAACAGATTTATCTGTGGCAGAAGAGACTGGAAAGCACTTTCTTAGTTCTCTATGTGGAGACAGGGAAATCAGTTTTCAGTTTTCTCACGTGTAAAATGAGTTAGTTGGACTCTACAATCACCAAATCCCTTTCCAGCTTCGAGATTCTGTAATTCTCTGAATTTTTGGTACCCTGCAAAAAAACATGAAATTATTCATGAACACATGAATCAACATTCTCTCCTGAAGGAAAACAATTCCATTATCCAAGATTTATATTTGTAA